>NC_133577.1:24493452-25743452 GCF_964106895.1 Numenius arquata | reverse complement strand
GAAAAATATTCTATTTGAAATCTGACTAATTAAAGGAAAATAATTTAGTGAGAGGTTCAATTTTTTCATAGTTTATTGTAGGGCAAGGAGGGGAAGGGAATAAAAAAAAACCCCTAGCATAAGGAGGCTTTATTGAAGGATTTAGTTTCATCTATAATCCCCATATTTTCCTATGCTATTATATGTAAGTAGTCCAACTATAGCAATTTTCCAACTGACTTCATTTTTATTTTACTGAATTTCAAACAGCCCCATGAACTGTGTATTCCTCAAAACTAATATGAATTTTGTTTAAAACCATGCCTTACAGAGTTAAGCCACTTCACAGATGGCTAAATAACTGGCTAAACCTGCATTATAATTCTGTGCCAAGTGATAACATTAATAAGAGGAAACCCAGTAAGTTTGCAGCTGATAATAATTATGGCAGCTAGGAGACCAAGTGTTTCCTTATAGCATTGCTGTTACAAATCTAATACTCTCCTAGCCTCCCACATGGAAATAAACATATTGGCATAAGAGACTGGTGTTTTGTGTTGCTGCGTTATACTGTAAGATTTAAATTTCTGGTAAAAAGAGATCAGTTAAGGTAAAAAGGCAAATCCAAGTCTAAAAAAAAAGGATTTAGTATATTCTTCTTAGGACATGCAATATAAGTATATAACTCTTCTCCTCCTTTGTTGAATTATTCTTGTCAGAAACAAAAAATCTGGATGTTACAAAGAGTGGTTATTGGAATAAGCATAGTTATAAGCATGAAAATAACTAGTTCAGGAGTAAGTGTTTTTAATTCACAGTGCTGTTGCATACATTGCAATTCATGGTAACTTCAGCTAATGCATTTTACTAGTTTCATCAGAGCTGCTGGAACGAATTCTTCTATGAATGGGCTCATGAATTCTGATATCTTTACACATCTTTCATGATTTAAATGACATTGCCTTCACTAGCATGCATTCAACAATCTGCATGCTGCAGTGCAGCACCCACCCGTGGATTTGGCTATCTTCATTTGACAATGAAGTTTTTGGTTTTGTTTTTGATAGGTGTAAACAAGAAGAGAATTTGACTGACTTCTGAAGCATACACTCTTCTCTAAACCAAAATCACAAATGATATGTTACTTTATTTCTCCATTGGATATAAAAAATAAGCTGAGTACTCCTGGTATAGAACTTTAATTGTCAAATACCTAAACCTCATATACTACAGCCGTACCAGTTTTCATCCCTACATGAAGTCATGTTGCTACTTCTGATCATTTGTTTTTCAAACAAGTTTTGAGATATGAAGGTGAACAAAAAAATCCAAACCCTTTTTTGGGGGACAGATACTGTTTCTGAGAACACAGACAAGGAAACTGATTGTGATCCAATGTTTGGATCACAAACACTCTTTTATATCAGACATTAAAATGAGTTCTTTAAAATCAGCAGAAAGCCTAAAATGTTCATAGCAGCTCCAAACTTCTTGTGCCTTCATATGAAAATCCACTGTTTTTTTAATATATCTGCTCTAGTGGAGGCAGATCCAAAGTGTGATTCTTCACCCGCTGTCTGTCTGGAAAGTCTTACCTACATCTTCAGAAAAGTAATTCAAGGAAAGTTAGTAATGTAAACTGCTTTTTGTTGACAAAAGGAGGATATATTTCCCAGTTCCTTGTTCTAACATGGATTACTCACCGCTTTTTCAAACCTTTGACCAGTAGAGACCTTCAAAGGATGTCGTGATGGAGGCAAGATGGTATGTGAGGTCCGTGAGCAGAGACTCCTTAGTTCAAAGAGGAAAAAAAGTAGCTTATTGTTATATTCTTTCATCATGTGAAGGATGGACTGTGAACACTGAACAGGTAGTCCTGGGGCAACGTTCTTTTTTCTTTCTCATACTCTAGCTGCCATTGCTTGGAATTTAGTAGCTCAGTCAAACATTCCCTTAAGTGATCACAAAGATCTCAGACAAATGTTGTTAGCATTTTTTTTTTCTGTCTTGGCTGAATTAGCTTATTTGCTAGCTGACTATAACTGTCTTTTTCAGACAACCTGATAAATGGCTTTGGATTCTGTCCTTTGACTAAAAGTCCATGAGCTCAGCCTAAATAGTGAAGAGCAGAAAGATTTTTCCTGTCCCAGTTACTGCTTCTTGTTTTAGTCAACAGCGCTTTATGATACTAGTGTCTTATCCATTTGTTCTTTCTGACTTTAGGAGATGGAATGATTTATATGCATGGGAGAATTTTTGACTGCGCACTAGTTGTGGCCTGTCTTCTGACTGGAAGACTTTGGTTATTTCTGTTGAGCAGTCCATGATCTTTTAAATGTCAAAACATTGCAGATAATTTCTAGTAATTAATGATGAATTCTGAAAATGTGACACGAAAAGAGGATGAAATGAGGTATGTAGAAGAAAGTGAGATTCAAAATGGAGACACAGGGAAGATAACATCAGGGAGCCATCAAGTAAGAGATGGAAAAAAATGCATAGGTTATTTTTCTCAGCAGGGCACAGCATGAGACCCTGACACATAGCCTTTCCAGCGGAGGCAGAGGCTGTCCACTGACTTCAACGGATTCACAGCAGGTTCTTGTTTGGGCTAAACTACTTTTTAAAGAGCCAAAACAGCCATGTGCATAGGAGTAGATATTTAGCATGTTCCCCAAATGTAGCTATTTGTGTAAGCCCACAAATACCTAATGAAGTATCCAGTTTGTGTACCATATCTGCTCACCAGTGCTGCTGAACTGCATCTCCCAGTGCAATGCTGGAGCAGTAAGAGAGAGTACTTTTCTGTTGAAAGTAGAGGAAAAGAAAAATGCTTGGGCTTCATGAGGTGATAGTATTGCTTTTGGTGGGCCTGACCCAACTCACTGTACCTAGCTTTGAGATACTATTTAAGACATGCTTTACCGACTCAGCAAAGAATGTTCTGCTTCTCAACTGTGACTTAGCATGCTGGCTACATGAGCAAGTGAATGCTTTACTGGTGAGGATATTGATTTTTAAGGTTTGTAAGGAGTGTTAGTTAATAAGTGATAACAGCTTTGAGTAAATTCCAGGCAATTTGAAGGAGATCATCAACCTTTCCAAACCTGTTCCTATCAATGGAGGTGGGGTTTGCTACTACACACTTACCACAGGTCTGTGTAGGCCTACATGAGTTTGCTCTAGAGCAGCTAAACATCTGAATATCGCACCTTAGTTAGCTTCACAGTAACAGATGGGCAGTGCAGCCTGTCTGATTGAAAGACCAGGGACTTAACTTTCAAAATCACTTATGAAAATTTGGTTAGTCTCCATGTCACAAGGGCAAGTTAGGAAGTTCTACTGCATCCCCATTTTCTATAACTGTATGTAATTAAGAACCGAAAGACACCAAGAGAAGCGGGGGACTACCTATCTCCTAAACCCAGCCTGGTATAGCTCAGAAATGCAAATATCTGTTTTATCATGGAATTTTTTCCTCAAATCCTGTGGCTGAGGTCATGAAAGAGGCACAATATTTTTGAACTACATAGTTCTTTGGTATTAATTTATCCAGTTTTTCCTCAGTAGAATTTGTACCTAGAGGAACATGACTGGATGTTTGTGCAAGGCAGATACCCCTGGGGTGAGAAAGAAATAAAAAATGAGCAAAACGAAATGAAGCTGCAGCATGTTTTGTCATTACACATATTTTGCCAGAAAATAAATCTAGCCTTTGAAGCTTTTTCCTGGATTGTGATACTGCCTTCTAAGGGGCAAAGCAACATCCTTTTCCCTTTTGTCGTAACTGTGCAAAGCCTTCTACCCCAACAGCGGTAGTGTTGCCACTTGGCTAATATATATGCTAGGCCACATGCGGGCAGCTGTCATCACCAGTCTGAAAACTACCACAGACCTAATTAACACAGTAATGGGTTTTCCACTCTTATAGTCTCTGAGTGACAGTTTAATAAGGAACTCAATGGTGATCCTATAAATCAGAACCAACCCTCATCTTAAAAGGATACAGCTAAACTGTTCTGAAAATTAATTCTGAGGATTTCAGTATGTAGTATTTCCAGTGGATAAACATTATCATTTGTTTATGCTAACTTATTTTATTATCTATGTTTGAAAATCATGCCAAGAATATGTGCTGATATTTTTCTGGTGAGGTGGTTTAAGAAAGATGGATGTATTTATGAACTGAATACTAGGTGAAAAGTTATATCTATATAGTTTATAAAATTGTCTAATAACAGGAAACTATTCTGCAAAAATAGTTTTGCACTGCAGACAAGTATAGAGTCGGAAGCCTTTAGACCATCAGTAATCCTCAATTTGGCCTCAATTTAGTACTTAATATGTAAATTTAATATCTGTAAAACAGCTCCATCGGAATTAATTGGATCCCTGTGCTTCAAATGAAATAACTTGAAAGTAAGCCATAGAGCACAAGCTTGTTGACTTTTAATAAGGTCCATTTATGGTTTTGAGTGAATTAGGACCTGATCCAATAAAGCAATTGTGAGTATACTTTGAAGTAGAGCAGGTGTTTAAAAGCCTCATTGAATCAGGGTTTTAAGGATAAACAGGGTTAAAAATTATAGTTTGCTTTTAATGCAGATTGAAATTATAATTTCTCATTACTTTAATTCCAGGATAGAAAAACATGTCACTTTTCTCAGGCTTCTGAATCCTTGATATGTTTTGGATAAGATGCTTAAATGTGGACTTATATGAAAAATGAGCCAAAGTAACTCAGCCTGTCTAGTTTCAATTCCAAGACCTCTAAAGTAATGGAAAGACATGACCAAAGAGATGTATGGTAAGGAAGGAAAAAATTAAATGCTTTTTAAAATTAAATTTTGAACGGGTTTTATTAAGATTATTCATCTTGTTTTTTATGAAGATGTCTGTGCTTATATATGGCTAAGATGATAACTTTTTCTTAATTTCCATAACGGAATATTTGAAGTATTTTTGAGGTTGCTGCAGTCACTAAACTGTTTTCATGGATATGCCTCTTGTGCCCAGAAGTTTTTAAATCCACAGATTAGAGGAAGTTTAGTTGCCACTTGTAGTTCTAGGAATCAGTCACTAGATTAACATCATAACATTGCTTTATCTGTTATTATTTTTCCTCCTTAGAATGCAAAATCCCCCTCTAAGTTCAATATTCAGTTAAATGTAGGCATGTACATGTATGTGCACATACACACACAAGGTCACTGTGTTGAACAAGTAGTTAGAGACAAAATGGCAACACAGGCAAAGCAACGAAACTGAATAGAATTAAGTTTATTGTGAAAGAATATGAGACTTACAGGGGTTTTATTATTATTATCTTTACAGATGCGTGCAGAGTGTCTCAAAAGATTGAATCCTCAGCCATAGAGACATAATTGTCACTAAAGTGCAAACAAAGAGAAATAGAAGAGATTTAAGTAGCAAAGTCTTAAAAAATATAGAGTTAGCCAGTGAACAATCTGAAGCAGAAATATTTGTTGCAATTGTCAGGCAGAATAGGTGATGTCATTCTGACCCTTTAAAACCCTTAAATGAGCAGTCATCAGTGGAAATGTTTAATAACAGAAAGAAGTTATGAAAAATGGTCATAGCAAGACACTGATGCCCTGCAAGTTCTTCCAATTAGTAGCAAAACTGTATGACATTTAAAAGGGAGAAATTCTACATATTATTTCAACCAAAAGGAAAGAACTCTGAGGCCATCAAATTGAAAGATAACTTCGGTATGAGTGAACATGACATTGTAGCTTCATGACCCTTCAAGATAAGGGCAGAATAAAAACAACGGCATGAAAATTAGAGAATGGAAGGAAAGATTATTTCAAATGACTTGTATGAGAAGGTGTAAAAATGATTAGCAATTAAAAAGAATATTAAGCACACACAGCTGAGAACCTTTAAGTATGATGAAATATCTCATTGGCATTTTAAGAACAGAAAAGAACTGCATAGATAACAGACACCAGGTCAAACTACTGAGGATGGGTGCAAAAACAGAGCACTGCAATTAAAGTTTGGGTTAGAAAAATAAAGTCACAAAAGGAAACTCATGGAGAAAATGAATAGCAATAGGAAACCACTTGTAAGTAAGTATTCCAGAGATAAATGAAAACAAGAGATGGTTAGTTTGCCCCTGCAGAGATTGAAAGTGATTGACATATGATGCTGAAAATTTCTAAACGCTTAATGACTTTTTTCACTCTCTCTAAAAAGCTCATTTGCTATCAGACACTATCATAATTAATATCAGGCATGAAGGAGCAAGACTTCAGCCTGGTATAGCAAGGAACAAATTGATACTTGACTTAATCAGATGTTTTAAACTGCCTTCATCTGATGACTTTTTTTTCCAGAGCATTGAAAAAATTCACCACTAAAAGCTCAGTGTTAAGTTTCCTGTGAGAAGTCGCGACAGATGGATATGAAAAAATAGCAAAAGGCAAAAATGTTGCTTTTCTTTATAAAGGAGGTGCCAGAAAATTGCAGATATTCAAACTTTCACTTCTGAAAAACACATGAAGCAAATAAGTAAGCAATCTGTGAATACACCGAGTAAAACAGAGGGATGAATAACCATCAACCTTTGTGTATCAGGAATGAATCACGCCAAACCAGCCTCATTTCCTCCTACAAGAGGTAAAGGCCTTATGGGTGGAGGAGAAACAGCAAATATTAAATCACAGTAAGGTTTTCAACACAGGCTCACACAGAAGAAAACTGGAAAAGTGTGGTCTACATGAAAATGCCACAGGTAAATAGAAACCTGGGCAGTGTCCACTCTCCAAAGGGTCTCTGCAGGGTAGAAAACTATTAAATGTTTGCATGAATGACCCAGAGAAGCAAACCGAAGGTGTGCTTATAGGCTATGAAGTGGCACCAAGGCAAGACGACTGTAATTATTAGCATGAAATTCAAAGAAATCCTTGAAAATTTTAGATAGGGTCCAGAAAAAAAAAAAAAAGCTAATTTTTCTAGGGCAAGTTATTATATATAGACAAGAATAAGCAAGCTAGGTCATTGGCTGAAAAAGACCTGGAAAATAACCTGAATCACAAAGAGAACAAGGGTGAGTAATCTCATGCTGTTGAAAAAAAAAAGCAAAAAAAAAAAAAAAAGGCAGCAAATCCCATGCAGAAAAATTATGCCTACATATTTGAAGTCTGATCTGTACATTACTGCTATAAGATCTTAACTGGAATAACGCAGCCATCCTTGGATGCTACATCAAAAAAGATCTTTGATCAAATGGAGGTTCTCTGGGATGAGCACAGATGAAGAAAACCTGAGCTGTGGGCAAGCATAAAAAATACTGGATTTGTTTAACCTGAAGAAGACAAAAGTGAAGTGAGATGTACCTTTCTTCAAATATGTAAAAAAAAAAAGTTCAAAATAGGAAGATGACTTTCTGTTCTGTTTGTCTATGACAGACTATATTAAAATATGTGGCTTAATTTACATATTATCATTAACAAATGCTTTTCAAATTATAATGAACACAGGAATGGATTAAAGTAGTTGTTACAGTCTCCGTCACTGGAGGTCAGACCAACTTTGACATCAGTGAACTAACTAGGCGTGGGAGTCTTCTCGCTGAGCTTCAGATGAATGTCTGAGCTATTTAACTCCTACTCTGTACACTCGACAAAACAAAATGGACAAATTTAATGACTAATTAATCTGGTCTGTTGTAGACATTTGCTGTGAGATGAGATTAATTTCTCTCTGGGATTGCTCTACCAATATTGAGGAGATTGTAGACGAGACAGATGCAGGCATCTGTGCTCCATATACCCAAAGCTGGGTAATTCAGCTCCTCAGGTCGTTAGCAGGCTTGTCAGTTTGAATGGCTTCAGTAAAGCCACCAAGCAGGTCCACACAGGTACTAGCAATATTAATGAAGTATTAACCCTACAGGTTAAAAAATTACCAGGCATACTGTGGTTGTGTTTCATAGGATACTATGTAACACCAGCATGGATCATCGCTGCAGGAAGAAGGGGAGAGCACAGTGCCTTTGCTCAGCTTTGGTTCTGTTGTACAGGTAAAGTTTTGAAATTACTTCTTATGTAATCATTACAGATATATATTACTGAACCCCCAATAAATCAAAATTCTACACCTAAAAGGAGACTTAGAAATGCAGTAGAAATAAAACATTTAGTATCCGTCTATCTGTCTGTCTGACTTTCTCTGTGTTTTTTCTTTTTGGTCCACCTAAGTCTTAATAGGGATTCCTTTTATATCAAAGAAGATTCAGATCAAAACCTCACTTTTTTTTTTTATTTTGGAGTTTTCTACAAATAATAAAAATCTAATAACTTCCATTTTTATAGCTGTACTTTAATAAATCTGAAATGTGTTCGTGTTCTTATTTTTTGTCTTTTTAGATTACTATAGTTTGATTGGACATCTATGTATTGGACTTGTTTAGAAATGTAAGCTTAGGAGTGTCTTGACTGTTTCTCATTATCCTCAACAGGACTATAACACTTCCCTTACTTTTTGCCTTCTTCATATTTAAGGGCATTTGAAATTTCAGCTTTAAATGTTTGGTCTTATATATTAGTAGCACAAACGTATTGTAAAGGCTCTAATTCAGATTAAAATGTATATATGTGTTAGCAGAGCTCAGCTCTCCTGAGAGATACTAACAGCTCTGAATGGTATATATGGTAGGTATGGTATATATGTAGGTATGTAGGGCACAAAACAGTTGTGTCCAGAAATGCAGCTACTTCTGTGGCCTGCACAGGAGTGCTAGTCCAAAATTTGGGATTTGCAAAGAAGTAAAGTGCTTGGAGTGAAGAATTCCAACAGGTCATGCATGCTTGCTTGACTCCCTCTGTAAGTCAAAGGTGTTTAAGAGGTTAGTGCCATTTGTGCTTTTAGATCTCTACACATTGTTGGCTTTCAGTGTGAGTTAGGCACTTTGTTTGTGCTTATTCCTAGGGCAAGCTGTGATGATACACCTCTTTTCTCCTTTTCTTTTTCATTTAGTGAAAAAAGCTGCCCACAATGGAAGATAGTCATGCCGCCTACTGTAAGCACCTACATTTGGTGCAGTTCAGAGTATGTAAACTCTGCTTCCTAGACTGGCAATGGAATAATTTAGGTAGCTCTGTCAGTTGCTCCCCTGAAGCAGATGACAGGAACATGATGTATAGTCAGTCCCTGCCATAGTACAATCCCTCAGTTAGACACCTGAAGGTGTAGTGTAATTGTATCCTTCTACTTGCTCTCAGGTTATTGTCTCTTAATGAAATTCCAACTTTGAAATTAGCAATAGTGTTCCCTAAAATTTATCCCCAAGCAGGTTCCTTTGCCTCCCAGCTGGCAAGTAGGTCCGAAAGTCTGGGCAGCTAATGGTCTCTCAAAATAATAGATTGTTCTTGGCAATATTTGTACAGCTGTTTGTGGCATATAACCTGTGGTGATAGTAACAGCCTCTATATCACACCTGTGAGCTGAATCACAATCAGCAGCATTAACACATCTGTTCTGACTTTCTGTATGGTTATATTGTCTTAGTTCCCTTTCACATGAAATGTGTCTTGAATGAAAATACATAATCATATTCTTTAAAGCGAATAATGGAAAAAATATTATAGTCCTTATGAAGTGGTTATTATTATTATATTTCTTGTAGTAGAAAAATGGTGTCTTTTTTTTTTTCCTTTAGTTTGAACTATTTAACATCAATTCATAACCATGGGACATCTATTCTCCACTATCAAACTCCTATTTCCTCTGAAGGCACAAGAGGTTGTCATGTCACACCTTAATCTTTGCTAAGCTTTCAGACACAGTGGATGACTTCTCGGACTCTAAAGCATCTTTCCAGTCTGCCAGCAGCTCTCATGGCTTTTTCATGCCATTTTCTCAGTCTGGCAGTGACCTTCTTAAGCCGTGATGTCTGGGCTATACAGAGAACTCCTGTGTGAAATGGCAAGAGTGCCAAACATAGGCACTCTGTCTGCCTCTACCCCCACAATTTATACATGCCCAGGATTATTTCCTGATGCTGAGTCCATCTGGCAAAGAAGAGTCTGCATTCATACTATTAAAACCTCTTATAAATGACCCCTTTCTCCCCCAAAAATGTGACCATTCCAAGAAACCTACTGAGAACAGTCCCAGCCTCCTTCCTGAACTGGAAGACTGAGGGAAAGAGAGACAAAATGAATATATGATTTTGAGATCCTGTATGGCCTAATATTTTAAGAGTTGCTCCTTTGATCTGACTACTCCCGTGGGATTTCCTGTTCAGGTAGGCATCCTGTGCTCAATCAGGGTAACAGATTCCTAGAACCAATTTGAGGCCTCAGCCTTGGTCCTATATCCTTGCTTGCTTCTTGTCCTTTTTCTCCATAATGATTGGTTTTATTTTCATCGATATTAAAGTACATAGGAAGGTATAAAGCCGGTCTGACAAGATCTATTTTCCATATATTCATGCTGATTGGCATGAATTACATTACTTTCCTTTAAATCTTTATCAATAAAGTCTTTTATCAGTTTTTCCTTTTTTCAGGCTTTACAACAGACTGACAGACATAATTAGTTTGATCATCTTAATCGTCTTTTTAAAATATTGGCTGTTCCATGGATTATTGAAAATCAGCTGTTAATGAGGCATATTCCTGGAACTATTTAAGTGCAAGTTTTCAAGTTATCTGAAAATTCTCATTTTAAAATGTCTAGCTCCTGCAACTGTTGTTAAAATCTCCCCAAGTTACTGATGCAATAGAAGATAGTTCATCATATGGTATGAATGGTCACCTGGCATCTTCTATCATAATATCTATTTCTGAATGCTTTCACCTGTCACATATTTGAAATGAAAAGGTAGAGCTTGTCAAGTCTCATTGATCCATTAGATTTGATTTATCAGTCAAAAGATGAACTCCCTAATCAAGCAAAACTGTGATCAGTACAACTCACTTATTTCATTTTTCTTCCTCATGCTCTTTGAAACATCCTTTATCCTTCAATCTGTCTATAGATGTCCTTACAGTTTTATAGAAAGTTTATCAATTTTCTGAGTTACTAGCATTTCTTTATTGCTATAAAATTCCTCTTCCTTTTGTTTGTATTTCTTTTCAAAAATTTATTATAACTGGTTTTGCTTCCAATTTAATCTTGGTTTATTGCTTTATTTCATCAGTGTGATATTTTGGATGCCTATTAAAACATTCTGAAACAATTCAATTAAAAATTTTAATCTTCAATTACATCCCCCAGATGATTTGGCCCTGGATTTATCTGTTATTGAAAATGGCCTTTCTAAAGCAAGAAGAAAGTTTATTATCATATTTTATTTTATACTTTTTCCGCATAACAAAACAAAGCATGTAATGATCTCTTGTACCTCAGTATGAGGTCTACTGAAGAAATCTCCTTACTCCAGATGTCAACTTGTGATTAAACTATTCTTTTCTGGGACTTTCATAAAAAGTTTTCTGAAAACCCCAAAGATTCAGTGTAGCTGAATCACTGAGCTGCAAGTGCACATCATGCAAACTGAAGTTCTTCACAACAATATTTAATATAGAAATTATAAAAATAAAGCCTCAGATTGAAAGTTGTGAGTGCCTGCATTTTTGTTTGCTTGATTGTTTGCTTTTTTAATCAACTGGATTATTTTCAGTCAGGTAAAAAGTAGTAGATTAAAACTTCTTTTTAGCATTTGTAATTTAATTTTCTGATTTTTCTGTTATCAAGGCATGTAGCAGAAATGCTAATACTCACCCAACCTACAAATAAAAAATGAATTTTCAAATGTACTCATTCATTATCTATTTATGATCTTGCTGTCATAGTAGTGTTGTTTTAGTAGTAGCAAGCTTAACTTCCCTGTTATTTGAAAAGAAATGGGATTATTTACTTATCAATGTGGTAATTAGTTACTTCCATTGCTATTATGGGTTATTTATAAAATTTATCCCTTGAAGTGAGAGATGCATGCAATAGTAGTAACAGTCCAGTCATTTCTCATGGTATTCTCACACTGAACAACTCTGATTTTCCCCAAAGAAAAATGTTTCAAACTCATTATGTTCTCAGCAACAGAGCAAATGTTAAAATAAAGTCTGTGATGGAGATGGAAATAAAAAAATAAATAAAAAAATTAAAATAAATAAAAAAATAATTTCTCCTACAAAAGAAGTATAGACCTTGAATCTCAACCAAGCAAATATACAGACTATACAGGTTGGGCTTCTTGGCTGTCTCCCACTCTGAGCTTCCTGCTTCATCCACTATAAGTGCATACCTTTATGATGGATGTCAGTTCTGTCTTTGATCTAAAGCTATCAAAAATATCAAAAACCAAATGATAGTGAATAGCTGCCATCATGTCACTTATAAGCTTCTGGCATTGTGTCACGTGTAGGACTTCTGCAAGTGGAGCAGAAAGTGCCTTGTCCCAGCCTGGTGGGGCAGTAGAAAGGCATGCCTGGATGCCCATGAGAGCAAACTTGCATGGGGAAGGAGACCATCCATCTTCAGTTTATGTCCAGAAACAGAGCAGAGGGTGAATTTCGACACCAGCTGAAGCAGCAGTCTGCTGTCGTTCTGCTTGTGGAGCCCTACTGATGTCTACCAGATATTAACAGCAGGACTCTGCCTTAGTTTGACAGTGGTACATGCAGACAAATGGCTTCATTTGTTCAGTCAATTCCATGGTAAAACTCTAATTGCTTTTAAAAGCGATGGTGCTCTGAGAAATAACAACTTCTATTAACATGTATAGATCCCATAATTTCAAGTATGATCCTCTGTGTGAGAGAGACTGTAGACTGAAGATCCATTAGTAAAGATGTGGTTTGGATATATGTAAATTATGTATGAATAATTCTGTGAGACAACCTCAGTATTTTTGTTGCTGTAGCTATTTCTATAATATCAAAACCACTCACTGCAGTAACTGATGAAATTTGGTATGTTTTTTTCCAAATAGCTTATTTTTAAACTATTCATCCATGAGGAAAATTAATTGCACAGGGAAGAGTTTGAGAGTTAAAAACAGTTTGAATTTGCAAATAGGGAACTAGAAGATGATAAAAAGCTACAGGACGTTATTGAAAAGTTACACTAGAATATGCTTGTAAGTGGCAGAAAGTTTATATTGAGTAATTTGCTTTATCAGTCTTTGACACTATGCTACCTGCTACTAATCCTACAAAACTACCTTCCTGACTTTCATGTGCATCAGCGGATACCAGCTCACAGCATCAGCAAGGGTAACAGAAACTTGCAAGTGCAATATAAAACAGCAGTAACAAGACAAGAGCATGCAATAATGTGATCAGTAGGAATGAACTGGAAACCTCACTCCCAGCAAGGGTGTCATTTGCTATCACTGGTAAGGAAATGCTGCTCTTCAGCAGGAGAAGGATCTGCCATGACGTCATGCTGCGGACATCTGATATCAAATATCTCCCCCCGATCGCGCATCTGCAGCGTGGGTGGCCAGTACAGACACAAGGCTTCCCCAAAGGCTGTTATCTGCAAAGCAATGACTACTGGTAGTACCTGTGATGTATTCTTCTGGGCTAGCAACATGCACAAGAAAAGAAGAGAGAAAAAATCAATAAGTTAATTCATTTATTTATCTTTTGGGGGGGGGGGGGGGGGGGGGGGGGCGGGGAATTGTGTTAGCATTACAACTGCCAGATTTCAGTTTCAAAACACTGAAGGCTGGGAATGGAATCTCCTTACCTACCCCCGTCAGTGCTTGCTGCTGTCTGCCCAGGATTGGTGTGCTCCAAGGGATGCACCAGCCCTGTACATTTGCAGGACCAGAGCAGCTCCTAAAACACTGGCCGCCTCAAAATTTAGTTGGAGCTTGCTCAAAAAGCTCAAACACTTTAACTTGCCCATGGGCCCAAGCCATGTACTACTCTTAACAACATGTCAATAGCCTTTATCCCTCTGTATTTAGTTCTACTGGATTAGAAAAAAGGACTTATAATTTGGATCCTGCTTTTGAAACAACAGAGAAGTAAATTTACAGCCTCTTTTAGTATACAAGTATTTTGTATAGATGCCTATAAAACAGAACTGCAGAATGAAAATTAGTGTCCTGTATTGCTACAAATTGCACATTGATAACTGTGAAAAAAAGCTTCAATAATTGTATAGGTTTGGTTATGCTCAAAGAAAGACATCAGCAAGGGGAAATTGTTTCCAATTTTTATCGCAGCTACTTTAGGAGTAACAAAAAAGATTATTTTGTTACCTTTTATTTTCCGTAATGTGATAAATGAGATATTTTGGATTAGAAATGGATTAGAATGGATTAGAAAAAATGATAAATGTATTTTCAATGGTTTTTCTAGCCATTTCCATTATGACTGCAGATACTTGAATTACAATAAAACTTTGATAATTCCTAGGGCTATTATTTTTTTACTGGAAAACAGTTGTCTTTATAGCACGTGAAATTACAAAAGGCACAAATAAAACAGGTTTAATAATTCTTGTAGTTGGATTCTGATATTTGCTGTTAAGGACACAGCTCAGGTGTGCCTGGAAACCCAAGCTATCATCTGCAATAATGAAGTAGAAGGCATTTCTAATTCATTTATTAGTGAACAGAGGAAACATATTGATATGAAATTGAAAACTATGAACTTCAGAGCTAGGTCTGATAACTATCATCATTATGCAAATTTATAAAATTATAATTTATGCCAAATTATATATAATTTATATATATTTATATAAATTTATTAATGATGATAACTATCATCATTATGCAAATTTATATGCTCCTTTATAAATAATGGATCTAAGTGACATTTAAAAAAGTTTTATTCTCTGATATGTGAGTATGAAAATAATAGTTAGATCTGAAGACCACTGAAGAATGAAGACTAGTGGATTTTTTTTTCATTCCTATTATTATTTGTCCTCATGCATGCTTTTCATACTCTATTCTCCCTCAGGAAGATAGTATTTGAACTACTGTCACCTACAGATATTAATTGCCAGGTTTAAAGTGTGATTTTTGACTACAAAATTGCACATGGATAAGGAGCATGTACATAGGCATCAGTAGTACAACTTCTATTTCAGTCAGAGACGTTATTGGGCTTGTTTCGTGAGGTCGGATGAAGTGTAATGACCATGCTATGTGGAATATGGAATACTCCTAGTTTAAAATTTTGGATTATGTTTTAGATTCAAATTTTGAATGAACATTTCTGGGCTTGATGCTTTGGGGTGAGGATATTTTTGCTATTGTGTTTTGCGTGTGATAATACAAGCATATTCTCATGAAAACTGACAAATATAAAGGAGCTGAAAATGACTTATAAATACACTTTGAAATCAACATTCTTATTGACATATAACTCTAGCTCTTTTTCCTTTTAAGGGAGTGTGACATGGAGTTATCCATCCCTATGATACTAACTGCACATCATTTTAGACTTCGGGGCTGAGGGTATTTTCTACTGTGGGACATAAACTTAGGCTTTTACTTAAAATGTTGAACAGCAACTAATAATGCTCTGAACTTCAAAACTATCAGGTGACTATTTCAACAGAAGTGGAAAAGCTAACCACCAAATGAAGCACACTGAAAACAAAGTATTAATGTCTGCCATGTTACAAGAACTGGCGTATTTGATGTATGCACTGAAAATGAAAACCAAGAAAGCAACCTTGTGGCTGTTGCCATAGCTATAAGCTGGTACAATCATCAATTTGAAGTGAATTGAAAGAGAAAAGAACAAAAAGTCAAATGTAAAAAGACAGCCTACTTTTAAAATTAAATCAGTGCAAGATCTCTTACGTGTCTTCAGGCACAAGTCTACCACTGGAGACTTTGGCAATGAGCTTTGTGAGAAAGGAAAACCTCCCAATTTAATTATCACTTCAGGTGAAATTGTTGAGTCTTAGCTGTTAAACATAGATACAGAGTGACATAAAACTTCAAGATTCTGAATATCACTGAATGCTGTAGTACTTCGATACTGTGATTTAGCAGGCAAAATCATCTAAGAAATTCCTTTTTTATAATGCAATTAGAATTTCACAAATCAATGTTTTGTTTTGTTTTGTTTTAGTGCCGTCCTGAAGGTATTTCACAGAGGTAAAAAACTATGTTCTGTCTTTAAGTCTAAATTTCATGACATAGATTGCTTTGAGGAACTATTCATATTCCCATGCAGGCTCGTCAGGGTTAGTTTTTCCAGATTAAATACTCATGGACATATGGGCTCTGTCCAAATGCCTCTTTTCCTAACACTATTCTGACTCTAATTCCTTTCTCTGTCTCCTATTCTCATGCAGTTTAGATCCTTTCTTAAATATTCTCACATATGCATAGTGCATAGCCGTATTGAGTATAACACAGGAAACTCTAAGTTCTGTAGTTGGCAAATGGATACTATTTTCTAAAGTCACTGATTTTGTTTGTAAGGTGGATGTGAAAAGAAGATAATTAATTTCTTTTACATTTAGAAATGCATATCACAATAGCAGTGACATAGTGTTTATTGCAATGGTCTATTTAAATAGTCTTTCAAATAATAATAGCAATCAATTCGAAATCTGTCCTTCCCTTTCATACCTTAAAACAACTAAATTTTCATGACACATTTTTAAACATAGTTACTTTTTGAAATAATATTTCATATGATTTCTCATAGTTCTAACCCGTACTTTTCTCACTCTCCCAGACCCAAAACCTGCAGTTGAGTTACAAGTTAAGGAACAAGTAACTGAAAGTTGGAAAATATGACAGAGCTTTTACTATTATAACAAAAGTCATGTGTTACACTCAAAACTTTTAGAGTTAAATCCAATAGAGAAAAAAGCATTAGTAGTTCTTGGTAGATGTCAAGGGCTCAAGCTCTCTACCTACAAACCAGTCTGGAATCTATAGGGCAGGTGAAACACGGCAATTGAAATACTACTGCACTCAGATCAGAAATAAATGTGGTGTGAAAATTTATGGACTTAATGAAGTTCAAAACAAATCCAATAATACTGAAACATATGAAGATTGTTTTAAATACTTAGCTCTGTGCTCTTTCAGCTAAGCATAAATCTCCAGCAATTCAAACACTCAGTTCAAAATTCCAGTTGGACCAACGAACTAAAAAGCATAATTTAATCTATTATTTCATAAAGATTTGTGGCTAGAATATAAGATATATATTTTGACCACTTTTTATACCTTACTTCCACAACCATAGAAGTGTCTTTTTAATGATAACAATACAGGAGTCCATATCTAATTACAAAGAATTCCCAGTTGCATTAAAAAATGGACTTGAAAGTACTTGATCTGCTCATGATGGTTTGGACAAGGGCAGTGAAGGTGGAAAGACATTTAAGATTTCTTTTTCCACAGAGGTGGGTAGAATTTAATTGCAAACCCAGCTCCCCGCCCCCCCAAAGTTAAGAGAAGCAGCTCAGTGACATGTTCCTAAAAGTGTGAGATTTCCAGATTGATCAACTGCAGCTGTCTATGATTACCCAGTCTTTAATAACAATAAAATTCATTGCAGTGCATACTGTCTTTTCAGCTTCACACATCCTAAACTGACAGTAACAATTTTTGAGGTTTAATTGTGATCATAATTATAGTGAGCAGCAGAATGAACACATAGTACATCATTTGATGGCAATTCCTTTGTAACAAAGCATAACAGCCTTGCTTGAGAAAAAGCCAAAAGCTCTGTTTCTCATTGTTCTGTTGCATCTTTAGAACTCTAATATTTCTTTAAATATTCCTTAACAAACTACCTTATTAAAACTTATATGTGATTTGCCAGTACAAATTACTTATAATTTTATTGCATTAATGGAATAAGCAGATAGCATGTTTTATCATTGAAAATTAACTGGAGGTATGTAAAAAATATATAGTTACCAACTCTTCTAATGAATCTTCACTACCAATTGACATTTAATTCACATACAAGCTACAGTCTTCTACCACGTGATTTTACAGTGGATTTTAACTTTTATAAACACCATGACAGTGACTGAACTGTTGAGACATCATTGCAATTCCCAGATCTGCAGAAGAGTGACAGGGTTTGTGGATGTTCTTTATCTGCCTTGCATTTCATTTATCTACATGCATCCAGCAGCAAACAATAACTGAAGACTTTATAAAAGCCCTTCTTTGCCTATTTAGTGCCTCACTCCTGAGGTGAAATACTGGAAAGAGACACAAAGGGGACAGGAAAACGACTTGAATTATGTCCATTCTCATCCAAGGAATCTTAAAATAATTGAAATCTCTGCTTTAAGTCATTTGCAATGCCATAACTTCCCTTCCCTTGAAGTATAAATAAAAGAATAAAAGTAAAAGCAGCATAATCCAAAGACTGGTCAAACAGCTAGAAGTAAGGCTCTTGATTAGCCTTGTGTTAAGGGGCAAAGAAGGTTAATGCATTAAGAGGACTGTTGCCACCAGGTCAAGGGAGGTGATCCTTCCCCTGTACTTAGCAACAGTGAGGCCACACCTGGAGTACTGTGCCCTGGTCTGGGCTCCTCAGCATGAGAGATATGGAGCTACTGGAAAAAGTCCAACGAAGGGCCATGAGGATGATTAATGGACTGGAGCATCTGTCCTATGAGGAAAGGGTGAGAGAGCTGGGACTTTTCAGCCTGGAGAAGAGAAGGCTCAGAGGGATCTCATCAAAGTATACAAATACCTGAAGGGAGGGTGTAAAGATAATGGAGCCAGGCTCTTCACAGCGATGGGAAAAGAAACAATGGGCACAAACTGAAATACAGGAGGCTCCATCTGACCATCAGGAAACACTTTTTTAATGTGAGGGTGACCGAGCACTGGCACAGGTTGCCTGTAGAAGTTTTCACTGAATTTTCACTGAATTTTTAGAGTTGGAAGGGACCATAAAGATCATCTAGTCCAACTCCCCTGCTAAAGCAGGATTGCCCAGAGCATGTCAGAGCATGTTACTCAGGACTGCATCCAGGTGGGTCTTGAAAATCTCCAGAGAAGGGGACTCCACAACCTCCCTGGGCAGCCTGTTCCAGGGCTCTGTCACCCTCACCGTAAAGAAGTTTCTTCTCATATTTGAGTGGAACCTCCTATGTTCCAGCTTATGCCCATTGCCCCTCGTCCTCTCACTGGCAACCACTGAAAAGAGTCTGGCTCCCTCCTCCTTCAACCCACCCTTCAGATACTTGTAGGCATTGATAAGGTCTCCCCTCAGCCTTCTCTTCTCCAGGGTAAAGAGTCCCGGCTCTCTCAGCCTTTCTTCATAAGGGAGATGCTCCAGTCCTTGAATCATCCTCGTTGCCCTTCGCTGGACTCTTTCCAGTAATTCCCTATCCCTCTTGAACTGGGGAGCCCAGAACTGGATGCAGTATTCCAGTTGTGGCCTCACCAGTGCAGAGTAGAGGGGGAGAATGACTTCCCTCGACCTACTAGCCGCACTTTTCCCTATGCAGCCCAGGATTCTACCGGCCTTCCTGGCCACAAGAGCACACTGCTTGCTCACTGTCATTTTGCTGTCTACCAGGACCCCCAGACCTTTCTCTTCAGAACTTGACTCCAGCAGGTCCACACCTAACCTGTATTGGTGCCTAACATTCTTCTTCCCCAGGTGCAGGACCCTACACTTTTCCCTGTTGAACCTCATGAGGTTCTTCCTTGCCCAGCTCTCCAGACTGTCCAGGTCTCGCTGGATGGCAGCACGGCCCTCCGGGGTGTCAGCCACTCCTCCCAGTTTGGTATCATCAGCAAAATTGCTGAGGATACACTCGGTCCCCTCGTCCAGGTCGCTGATGAATATGTTGAACAGGACTGGACCAAGTATTGACCCCTGGGGGACACCACTGGTTACAGGCCTCCAGCTTGAACCTGCTCCATTAATCATTACCCTTTGGGTCCTGTCACACAGCCAGTTCTCAATCCACCTCACTGTCCCCTCATCCAGCCCACACTTCCTTAGTTTCCCAATGAGGATGCTATGGGAGACAGTGTCAAAAGCCTTGCTGAAGTCAAGGTAGATGACATCTGCTGCCCTCCCCTCATCCAACCAACCAGTTATAGCATCGTAGAAAGCTATCAGATTGGTCAAACATGATTTACCCTTGGTAAACCCATGTTGCCCACTTCCAATAACCCCCCGGTCTTCAACTTGTTTGGAGATGACATCTAGAATGAGTCTCTCCATTACCTTCCCAGGGATGGAGGTGAGACTAACTGCTCTGTAGTTCCCAGGGTCCTCCTTCTTGCCCTTTTTGAAGACTGGAGTGATGTTGGCCTTCCTCCAGTCTTCTGGCACCTCTCCTGTTCTCCATGACCTTTCAAAGATGATAGAGAGTGGCACAGCGATAACATCTGCCAGCTCTCTCAGCACTCATGGGTGCATCCCATCTGGGCCCATGGACTTATGAATGTCCAGTTTGGCCAAGTGGTCCCGAACCTGGTCCTCCTCTACTGGAGGAAAAACTTCCTCTCTCCATACCCTCCCCCTTGCCAGGGGCCAGGGGGTTGAGGCCAGAGGCCAGAGATTCATGAGGGACAGCCTTAGCAGTGAAGACTGAAGAAAAGAAGGCATTCAGCAACTCTGCTTTCTCCGTGTCTTCCACCACTAGGGTGCCCATCTCATTCATCAGTGGGCCCACATTATCCCTAATCTTCCTTTTACTGTTTACATACCGAAAAAAAACCTTTTTGTTATTCTTAACTGTAGTGGCCAAGATGAGCTCGGCTTGAGCCTTGGCCCTTCTAATTTTCCCCCTGCATATCTTCACCGCTTCCTGGTATTTCTCCTTGCCTGCCAGGCCCCTTTTCCAAAGATCATAAACCTTCTTTTTGTTCCTGAGCTCCAGACAAAGCTCTCTATTTAGCCAGGCTGGACTTCTTCCCTTCTTGCTTGTTTTTTGGGATTTGGGTATGGCTCTTTCCTGGGCTTTTAAGAGTGCCTCCTTGAAGTACGACCAACCTTCCTGGGCACCTTTGCCCTTCAGGACTGTCTCCCAAGGGACACTTTCAACCATGCTCCTGAAGAGGCCAAAGTCTGCCCTTCGGAAGTCCAAGGTGGCAGTTTTGCTGGGCCCCCTCCTTGCTTCAGCAAGAATTGAAAATTGTATCATTTCATGATCACTCTGCCCAAGACGACCTCCAACGTTTACATCCCCCACAAGACCTTCTGAGTTAACTATCAGCAGGTCCAGTAGGGCACTTTCCCTAGTCGGTTCTCTCACCAGCTGCGTTAGGAAGTTGTCTTCCATGCACTCTAAGAATCTCCAGGACTGTTGCCTCTCTGCTGTGTTATATTTCCAGCAGATATCTGGGAAGTTGAGGTCCCCCATGAGTACAAGGGGAAGTGATCGTGAGGCCTCTGCCAGCTGCTTATAGAATATTTCATCTGCCTTTATATCCTGGTTTGGGGGTCTATAACAAATTCCCACCACGATGTCTGCCTTATTGGTCTTCCCCTTAATTCTTATCCATAGACACTCAACGCTGTCATCGTGCGTATTGCTAAGTTCGAGGCATACAATACTGCTCTTAACATAAAGGGCCACCCCACCACCTCTCTTTCCTTGCCTGTCCCTTCTGAAAAGTTGGTAACCATCAATCACAGCATTCCAGTTATGCGAGTCCTCCCACCACATTTCTGTGATGGCAACCAGATCATAGTTTTCTTGCTGTATGATGGCCTCCAGCTCCTCCTGTTTGTTACCCATGCTGCGTGCATTCATGTAGATACACTTCAGCTGGGCTAATCGTCCCACTATTTTTCTGGGAGGGCAAGCACTAATTCCCACCTGTTCATGTGCAGACATTTCTGCAGTTACCATCTTATCACTACTCATGTCTTCACTGCCACATGTGTCCTTCTCTCCCTCATCAACTGCCGCAATAGGCTGCAAGGCCTTGCTGGCACCTTTACCTATGAGCACTGGCACGCTACTCCCTAGCACCACTTTAGTAACCCTGGTTCCAACCCCCTCCCCCTTCAAAACTAGTTTAAAGCTCTCTCAATGAGCCCTGCTAATTCTTGTCCCAATATCCTTTTTCCCCTTTGGGTTAGGCTTCCCCCACCTGCTGCCAGTATGCCTGGTGAGCTGTAGATCTGCCCGTGATCAAAGAATCCAATGTCCTGCTGTTTACACCAGTCTTTCAGCCATGAGTTGATATTTTGATTCTTCCTATTTATCCCCCCATCCATCCCTGTGACTGGTGGGATAGAAGAGAACACCACTTGTGGTCCTGATCCCTTGACCAGTCGTCCCAGCACTCTGAAGTCCCTTTTCATTGCCTTTAGGCTTCTGATGGCTACCTCATCATTGCCCACTTGAAATATCAGTAGTGGGTAACAATCTGAGGGCTGAACCAAGGAGTGAATTTTCCTCTGTATATCCTTAATCCTGGCCCCAGGGAGGCAGGTGACTTCCCTGTGGGACTGGTCTGGTCTACAGATTGGGCCCTCTGTTCCACTCAGAAGGGAGTCACCTATTACAATCACCTTTCTTTTTTTCTTAGTTGATGAGGTCCTGAGGCATGGGGGTGGGTGACTAGTCCTGGGTGCCTCACTGGGTAGATTGCCCTCTTCATTCTCATTTACCTCGTCCCCAAAATCCAGAACTCCGAACCTATTATGCAGATGTAACTGGGAAGGTGAGGGAGGCTGTTGGGGGTTCTGCTTGCCTCTCTGAGGAAGGACCAGCCTCCATTCCCCCCTTTCTATTAAGTCCCCTCTCTCTGCCTGGTGACAGGGTGGGAGGGGATCATCTACTTTTATTAGAGCCTCTTCTTGCTGCCTTTGCCTCAGGGTACGGCTCCACCAGTCTATTTCACTTTCGCATTCTCTAATGCTTCTTAACCTTTCCACCTCTTCTCTCAGTTCCACCACCCGCCTGAGCAGGTCGTTTATCTGCTCGCATCGCACACAATGGGTGTCTCTGGGTCCCTGTGGTACCACAGCCAGGCTCCGGCATTCGGTGCAGCCAGGGCCCTGTACGGCCGCATCTTGGCGCGGGAGCTCGGTCTGAGTTCCCACATTCTTCTTCACAGGAGCTTTAGGGCGTTTCGTTGCCATTTCCTCTCCTGAGCCTGAACGGACCGTTCGCCCTCAGACTCTCTCTCTTTGTCCCGTGCACGAGCCCCACACGCTCTGCGCGCTAACGTACCTGCCCTTGCGCTCACGTGCGCCCGGCACGCGCTCTGAACTTGCTGCGGCTGTAGCCGCTTTTAAATTTGCCGCGGCTCGCCCGGCCCGCCCCCAGGCACGTCAGCCTCTCGGCTCCCTCGCGAGATTCCCGACTCGTTTCGGGTCTCTCCGCTCTCCTTCGGCTTCTCCGTCTCCGGGAAGCCCCCTCTCCGTCTCGATCTAAATCAAATTTAAAGCTGCAGCACTCACCGGTGGCGCTGCAGCTCTCCGCGTGGTTTTGGAGTCTCCATCCTTAAATAGTTGTCTGGACATGGTCATGGGCACCCAGGTCTAGGTGACCCTGCTTGAGCAGTGGGGCTGGAAAAGATAAAACCTTCAGTGGGTCCCATTCAACCTTAGCCATTCTGTGATTGTGCAATGATGGAGTCATCATGTCTAAAGAAAAACAGACTAGCTTGACTGTGGATGTACCATAGCGGTGGATAAGGACTAAGACAGAACTTGTGTCTCTTACAATGATTCTGCTGAAATACAGAAAACAAGATGTATAGAATTCTATATAATTTCTACCATGCTCTTAGAATACTATAGAACATCAAAAGCAAAATGTATTTGTGTTTATCAGGATTTGGGGGGTTATCTTATATTAATTTCTATGAACAAAGCATTAGAGGTAGAACTGAAACTTACTGTTTATTAAGGGTGACCAAGTCCTTCCAACCTGTCTAGGATTATAAATGCAATAAATATTTTTCAAGCAGGGAAATTAAGTACAGTCTTCCTGCAGTTCAGGAGTCAAGCACAGGCCAATGCTCAGTTTGTACAGCAATTTCTGCTAGAGCCTGGAGCATCATGTACATTTCTTCTCACATAAAGATATCAAGAGGATTTGTGGAATCCATAAGAAAGACATTAGAGTATTATCCTCTCTACTCTGTTAGTCTCTCAATCATTGCTACTCCTCTGGCAGCTGGTTGCATCTAATCCAAATGTCCAGCCCCTTTCACCTCACTTACATGAGATCACCTCCCTGGCTCAGGCTCTTCTGTTTTATTCATCTTCACCAGAGGCAACCACGCGGTCAGGAGCAACGCCAGTAATTACAGCAGCATGAGGGAGCTCACTGAGCCACACTGAGCTCGTGGCGGGATCTCTACTGTTTGCTTTTCCTTTCTCTTAATCAGTTCTTACCTCTTCTTTGGTCCTTCCTTAGACTCAGCTTCTGATTTATGGATCGCCTGCTGCCCATCACTTTCCTGGAAGAAAATGTGTCCCAGAAGACACCCCACTGTTACAAACTCAAGAGGAAACACTTTAAACTATTTTTTCAATGACATATTGTCACTGGTGTAGTGTCCCTTTTTAAGCTAGTTGGATCAACTTCAGCTCCAAAGAAACGATTGTTAGGTATCTTCTTTTTTCCTGTGTTATAAGGAAAAGCAAGCAGGGGCATTTTTGTGCACAAACAACCTCAGACCTTTAGGATCGTAGGAATTTATGTTTCTGCACACGTTCTCTAGATCTGGTAAATGCAAGGCAGTTTGCCCCTTGCTGTGAAAAGCAGCCTATCTGCATTTTCATAGGACAGGACTGTGAAATCCTCTGGCCAATTCTTTTGAAATGATAACTGGTGTGCTGTAAATTACACTCAGGCTTTCTTTGCTGTAACTTTCCTCATCCATGCCCTCTGTTCTGTCATCTTCTATCTTCTTCAATCTTGGCTTCTTGCCTTTTTGGCTTACGTACCTGCTAGCTTTCAGCAACACAAGTGGTGCTTTTTTGTCTGACGGTGCCTTATAGCTCTATATACATATTCTCACACCAGTTTTCCTTCAAGTCAGTTAGTAACTGGTGTTTGCTAGCTGGTATAATTGTTGGTCCTTTAATGACTGAATGAATCTCTCTATTGATAACCTTGGAAGGTAAAAAAAAAAAAAAGTCAACTCTCCTCCCCCTTTAGCCTAAAATTCGGGAGGTAACTATGCATAGAGATTATGAAAGATTTGATTCCATGAGAACTCTGACATTAAGGAGGACTAATTTTGCTTAGATTTAAAGATATGAAATGTTTAACATTGAGTGATATTAATTACTGAATTAATTTCTTCTAAAGATTGGCATCTAGGTTAAAGTTGTCTAGAAACCCTGCATCATTAGAGAGAGGGAGGCATTTCTGGACTCATGTCCTCGTCCCTATCTGGGAAACTCTCAGTGTCAGATCAACCATATCGAGTTGTTCTCCCTTGTTGTGCATGCGGGAAGCATAGACGAGATTACTCATTTGGCCTATCTTGCCTGACTCATAAACCTCTAATGAATCCTACCCAATTTATACGAATGTTTCAGGTCAAAACTTCTCTGTGAAATTAATGGGAATTTTTGTCAGTTTACTGCAATGAGTTTAAGATTTTACTTTAACCTTTTACTCAGTCTGGTCCAAAGATTGTTTTATAAATACAGCAAAAATGGAATGGAAAGTTTTTAAAAATAAAGCATGCTATGCGATTTTATAGCATTTACACTGTAAGTAATTGATCTTCATAATCCCTAAATCAATGGATAAGAGCAGTAAGGCTACTTATCAAATGGCTATATGAAAAATAAGGCTAATCATACTTGCCAGTATAGCACAGCTGAGAGGACCTGAATTTACAGCATTTGGACTCAGTTTCCTTCAAAGAACAGACTTTTCTTCTAGAAAGACAGAAGGCTAAGATATAAAAGACAACATTGAAGAAATCAACTGTGGTAAACCAGCAAAATAAATCATAATTTGCATTTGCACACAAAATAGTCCCAAGAGTATTAATCACTTGGAGTCATTGGCAATGGTTCCTCATACCTGTGTTTCAGGGAAGAACACTTGACAGCTCTCTGTAGCTATGTTCACAGAAATAGTTGACTGGAAAACCAAACCCCTAGAATATAGAAATAACAGTGGAGAGAATCTGTATCTATGTGATTTTTACCCCTATTTTTCTTCAACTTTACTATCATAACTTGTTCTTTGAAATTTAATTTTCAATGGGAATAGTTAGAAATTGATGTATAACATACCCTGAAAATATTTGTTACTGATTTTTGTCTATTTTGCTGTGGATTATTACTGCTTTCAGTCTTGCTTATGGTTAGTGGTTAATGGCATCGCCACTACAGTTTCAGTCTTTCAGGCAATGGAAATGAGCCAGATCATTTACAACTTCAGCTATGGTACAGAAAGTAAGAGGCAAAACAATGTTCAAGAACATGAGTGCATGCTCAGTTTTGAGGTGAGATATATTTATCACTTCAAACAATGATCTGACACAAGGAGGCATAGTATAGACTAACTCTTAAGAGAAACAATAGCACATGATGTGGTGCTATTGCAATAAAGCAGACCTTCTCAGTGGTTTACACTCAGTAGGTAAATTTGCCAGATAAGATTTGAAAGAAAACATAGGGAAAATTATGCTATGTGTGCTCACCAACTATAACACACTAACAGCTAAACTACACATGGCAAGTGAAGGAGACTTTTTTACATACCTAACCCAGCCAATTAGTGTCATCTCCACCTGGCTGACAGGTCACTCCACCAAGAAAACCAAGTCAGACCACACGTGTAGTAAGCTATCTGTCTGGGATTATCTAGAAATGTAAGATTAGAGTATAAGAACAAATACGGAGCTCTTTGGCTTATTTTATCTTCCCATCAATCAGTGATCTAGAAATTTCCTGACCTAGAATTGGAACTCTAATCATCATAGATAATAGCCACAGTTGATTCTACCCTTGGTGAATTTAAGTAATTCATAGAATTGTAGAATCACAGAATCACAGAATCATAGAATCACAGAATCATAGAATGGTTTGGGTTGGAACGGACCTTAACGATCATCTAATTTCAACCCCCCTGCCATGGGCAGGGACACCTCTCACTAAACCATATTACTCAAAGCCCCATCCAACCTGGCCTTGAACACTTCCAGGGATGGGACATCCACAACTGCTCTGAGCAGACTGTTCCAGCATCTCACCACCCTCATGGTAAAGAATATTTTCTGAATATTTAACCTAAATTTTCCCTCTTTCAGCTTCAACCTATTATCCCTTGTCCTATCACTATACTCCCTGATAAAGAGTTCCTCCCCGTCTCTCCTGTAGCCCCCCTTCAGGTACTGGAAGGTTATCTCCCCAGAGTCTTCTTTTCTCCAGGCTTAAAAAACCCCAGCTCTCTCAGTCTGTCTTCATAGGAGAGGTGCTCCAGCCCTCTGATCATCTTCATGGCCCTCCTCTGGACCTGTTTCAACAGGCCCATGTCCTTCTTATCTTGAGAGTCCCCAGAGCTGGTCGCCGTACTCCAGGGAGGGTCTCACAAGAGTGGAGCAGAGCGGGAAAATCACCTCCCTTGACCTGCTGGTCATGCTTCTTTTGGTGCAGGCCAGGATGCAGTTGGCTTTCTGGGCTGTGAGTGCACATTACCAGCTCATGCTGAGCTTCTTGTCCACCAGCACCCCCAAGTCCTTCTCCTAATGACTGCTCTCAGCCCATTCTCCACCCTACCTGTATTTGTGGCTGGGATTGTCGTGTCCCAGGTGCAGGACCTTGCATTTGGCCTTGAACTTCATGAGATTCTCACAGGCCCACCTCTCAAGCCTGTCCAGATCCCTCTGGATGGCATCCCTTCCCTCAGCATGTTGACAGCACCACACAGCTTGGTGTCACCAGCAAATTTGCTGAAGGTGCACTCAATCCCAACCAATATGTCACCAATAAAGATGTTAAACAGCACCGGTCTCAATACTGACCCCTGAGAAATGCCACTCTTCACTGGTCCCCACTTGGACATCAAGCTGTTTAACACAAATCATTGAGTGTGACTATCCAGCCAGTTCCTTATCCACTGAGTGGTTCATCCATCAAATCCATGTCTCCCCAATTTAGAGACAAGAATGTCGTGCAGAACACTGTCAAATGCTTTGCAGAAGTCCAGGTAGATGATGTCAGTTGCTACACCAATGCTTTAACCCCGTTGTAGAAGGCCACCAAATTCGTCAGACATGATTTGCCTTTAGTGATGGTATGTTGGCTTCTTTTCTTGATCCTACTTACACTTGTGGTATCTAAAAACTTCCTGTAAAAATAGGCTCTCTAGGCTTCCCTTTTGTTTTCAGTCGGGTACCCAATTATACATTCAGTTTAAGAAAACCAATAAATAATCATTTTTTATCTACATTTTCCATTCCATTCATAACTGTATAATTTCTTATAGCTGCCTTCAGCTGACATATTCTTCCAAACAGAATTTTCAGGTAAGTTAACCTTAATATAGAAGCATTCCCATACCATAAAACTGTAGTAAACTTATTACTCATATCTGTACTTTTTCCTGTTTTACTACATTGATTCTGAGAAATCTCAGAGGAAAAATGAAAACATGAAGTCCATAAGACTTTATTTATAAAAACAGCAGCCCCCCAAACAAACAGTGTCCATTGAGGCAGTTTTCTGGTGCCAGATACTGGTGATATTTGAGGTAACTAGGACGTTTTTTCAGATAACAGGTATAACATATAAGATCTGTAAGAGACACATGGTCTCCTGGAGCAGCAGCTGAACATTTGAATACAACATTTATGTGAATACAACATTTAAGTGTAATATTTTTAATGACCTAATCCACCTATTTGAGGTAGCTGGAGTAATCCCTACCCTTGAAAAAATCTGTTTAAAGACAGAGTGCTTCAAATGAAAATACTCTGACAGTTCCAGTGGCTAGTTTTCCAAAAACAACATTAGCAATAGCATTGATTAATCTTGCACAGACCTTCTCTGAAAGTAACACTTGCTTTTCCCATTTCTTCAATGTGTAGTTATCTAGATGAGAAACAGGCTAGAAATTAGTCTCTACATCAGGAGATATAAGGCAACCACATGTGAAAAGTGCTGACGCACATTAAATAGCAATAAAGGAAAACCATTATAGAAGCACTTTAAATGTGAAATAGTTACCTAGGTATTCATTATGACAAAATTACAGACTCATAAAAAAGCAAAATAACTATTCTTTGGAATTAATTTTGCATACATCTTCTTGATTTCCGAGAAGGAAAACCATAAAAAGTCAAACAGAAATGCAAAAAGGAGGTTTTGCAAAATATAAATGAAAACCACTTAATAATTCTTCTTGAATGTCTATTGCAGCACAATTAAATTTGAGAAATATTTTCCTCTGACAAACTAAAACTCTTCTGTTGCCTTAAAGTTCACTCTTTACTACTGCAACAATAAATATATTTATTGGAATATATTACCAGCAGAAAAACAGCATTTCTAATAGCTTCTTTTTTAAAAAAAATTATTTTTATGTTCTCTCTTTGTGATTAAAAAGTAATGAACTCACATCTATAGTTTTCAGTATTTATAACTTTGTGGTTGGTAGCTTTTCAAGTGCCGATAAACCAGATGTGAGGAAGTCACTGTTTTTCAAGTAAGTCAACCCCACCAAAGGGATAAAGTTTATAATTGATATGTATGAAACAAAGTAATGAAATAGGAACCAATAGGATTTTGACTGTTTTTCTGATTTCCCAGAGTCAGTCCTCTGGAACAAGAGTTTCATAGTTGATAGTACCTCAATGAGACATTCTTTTTGTCATTTGCATATTTATTTTTCCATCACTAAAGAGAAAAGCATTTTTCTGTTCTGTTCTGTCTTGTTTCAGTCACTAAGGCTACTTCATTTTGTTTGAATAGGACAATGAGTCAAGGATATGGAAATTTTTGTATCTAGGTATTCCTGCTGGAACACCAAATTCTTAAATGTCACTGAAGGATAAGCTACTTTATTAGCACATCAGCTTCATATTCTCACAGCAGTGCTTTCTTGGCTTTCTTTGGAATAAGAAAGTTCATAAGAAAAATGTTGGTTTATTGAAAGTTAAACATAGCAAGACCTTATATGATTACTCAGCCTGACTTCTTATCTTAACCTTGGTCCTGGTATTTAACCCTGCAGTTCTACTGAGTCCAGTAATTTGTGATTTGATTCATATAATCATTCCCTTTGAGTGATTGACCCAGCAGAGCTCTAGCTAGAGTTAGCACTGAAGTTCATATATGAACTGGAATTACCAGTATGAAGAATACACCTTTTTCCTGGGTGACTCAAGAGATCCACACTTCATATCTAATGACAAGAAACCTAGGATGCTTCAAAAATTCTACTAATGTCCCCTATGTTTTGTTAGATTTTTGCTGGTTTTATAAAACAACATTACCTTGTAAAGTCTTGCTAGTGACTTTCCAGTACTATGTAATATTTTTGCCTTTATTAGAACAATAAGATGTATATATATATATTACGAAACCCTCATTAAAAGAAATGACAAAACAAAACAGAAAATAAAGCAATGATAGATGAATACATGGGAATTATTAAGAGGTATTTATTGAGATTAAAAGGCTGAAAAGAATTTTATCATTGACTATCAAAATACTTCATAGATGAACTTCATTTTTAAATACGGTATTTTTACAGAAAAACTAATTCCTTAACATTTAAAACATGTTAAGTCTGCCCAAGCAATCTTGAACGCTCCTTTTAATGACTTTATATTCAGCAGTTCTTGCAATGTGAATGAAAAACAGGGTTCTTAGTCAGATTCAAGTTAAAAGGGCACATCTGCTTTGATGGGAAATTTTCCAAAATAGTTTTTCAGTACTTCATAGGAACAACCATATTTAAACATGCAACTTTCCGGTTTGCTTGGGCGGACAGAGGCAAAACTTCCATTTTATTTTTTTTTCAAATGTTAATGCAATTAATTAGGGAGGAAGGGTTGGTTCGCTGTGGTATTCGTTTCAGGAATAAAAGTCCCACTGTCTTCAGCCAAGCCAGGATTTAACTCCTTGAGTTTTGCTTTTAATTTCTGAATAGAATAAATCACTAGTGTAGTGATGTAAAACAGGAAAATAATCAGAAAAAGTCTGTGAAAAACTGTCACAAAACAAACCATCCAGTTTCACATGATTTTCATCTAACAGCATAACTTACGTCTCATGTTCAAAACTCAAAATTCAGCCAATGTTTTCAGGAAATTTGGCAATTCTTGTGAGATTTAATTACTAAAATTACTAATATTATAATAAAATTACTAATTCTAATTAAAGTAGCATAATTTTAAAATTATTCTGAAAGCTAGAAATGATCGGCTACAGTCTGAGTTTATGATGCAGGTTCAGTTTCGTTCCTGGAAAAGTCTACATGTTTGTATCAATTCAACTCCGTGAAACGATGATTTCTCCACTCAAACCTATTCTTGCATAAGTGACTTGTTACAGTAAAAGAACTGACTGTGGCTGTAGATTTTGGAGAGATGAAGTCCATAGGATAAGTGCTAGAAAGTGTTATAATGAGAAAACACCTGAAAAAAGTGAAAAAACAATGGTAATTTAGATTTAAATGCTTTAATGTTGAGTGACTTGTCTTACTTAGGGAATACTCAAATGGGATATCCAGCAGGAGGGGGAGTAAGCTGTCTTTGAGCCCAGATGGGATGAAATTCCTCTTGGGTCTGAATTCCCAACAGGACCTAAAGTAAGTCATGTAGTGTCTCAATTTCACATTTGTGTAACCAAGAGTAACAAATCAAGCCAATTTTTTCAGTTGACAAGCTAGTGCTCCAGACCGACATATTTACCTGCGGCTGTCTTTAAATTGGCTGAGTCTTGAGCTTCTCTTTGTAAATCTGCTTTTGAAGGCCTTTCACCTCAAGGACTCTTGGCTGTTTTCTTGCCACATGGGACCTCATGTACATATCTCCAAAGGTAGTACTGACCCTGCAGCTTATGTTGGAGATTGTACATATCCTCTGAAGAACCGTACCAGAATGGCGCGGAAGTGTGGACTGCTGCTTAATCATCTAGTAAGTGTCCTGTCTCTTGTTACTTCTCTCAAACAGTAACAGCTTTGAGAAAGATAAGTAAAAAACCACATCCAAAAATCATCTATACAGATGGCATTTCTAAAAGTCTGCACTTCCACATGGAAGGTACAAGGTGGATGAAAATCCTTTGAGGCCTCTGTATCTGTCAATAAAACTGTATGCAGCCTTCGCTCAGGAGCTCAGACCAAATTAGACATCTTCAACTCTCATGTGCCATTTACAGTGTCTCTTGTAGAGAATGTTCCTATCTATGGAAAAACATCAAGAATGCCTATACAGCATCCTAACTCATTCTGCTCTTCTGTCTTAACAGATGCTTTAGTCTGTGTCTTTTAGGCTGTGTCCTCAAGGTCTTTTCTCTGTCGACAAGGATAATGTAAAAAATAAAAGCATCCACTTCTATAGAATAATCATGAGCCCAATAGCAAAGTCATAGAGAAATCAATAACTTTAATCAAGTTCTTGTAATGATTTATTTTCATGCAATTATCTTACATAACAAACATATTGTATACCTCAGGTGGATACCCACAGAGCTTCTCTTTTGAATCCTGTGATATCAGACCCATATGTTCTTACATTTTCTTTGATCTGAATGAATGCCAGGTGCAGACACTACCTCTGTACCCTCATCATGCAAAGGGGATTTTGCAGCATGGCTTCCCTGGAGAATCAGACCCAGACTTTCAAACAATTTCCAAACCTCTCCCCACGTGGGAGCTTTACAAGCACTCTGGGAATATACTTTTTCTCCATTTCAGGAACACCCAACAGTGGAAATATAAATATCCTCTTATTTGGAGCTCTTGTAATCAATCACCTACTTAGCTGAGGAAAAGCATGTATGTGGCTAGAGAGAATAGACATTCACTCTCATTTTCTGCTCTTAGATTCCTCAGCATTCCAAATGTGTTTTGGTCTTAGATCGAGTACTGAATCCTTTTACCCAGAATACATTTTTGAAGTGTCTGTTTGTCTTTCAGAAAACTGATCTTGCTATCTTTGCCCAAATCTCGTCTTTTCCCACTCTAATTTTCTCATAGCATCGTTTCGTTTTTTCCTTGTTTTGTTTGGTCAGTAAAGATAGCAGTAGGGAGGGATTATAATTATGAAATTCATTCTTGCACTAAAGACTGTCTCTCCTTCTACTAATAGGAAAATCACCGTGTAGCAATTAATCATTACAATATACCATTTTCTTTGTTGGAAGGCCATAATGCTAGTGTTTTGTTCTATAGTTCATCACAGAGAGAAAGCAACTTGTTATGCTAAAAATAGCAGAAAATCAGAATGATCAATGCTTATTTATTCCTTGTTTTTGTGAACCACAAAACATTTGATTTATAGTGGAGACTGTTGACTTTGGTGTCATTGTTCAGCAAAGATTCAAGGCTAGAGAACATCTTATTCCCGACCCCCCTGTAGTGAACATCAGTGATTTAGAGGTGATTTCAGTTTTGAGCATCTTCAAGTAAGATTGATTTGCTTTTCTGTCTTTAAGTTTAAATTATGTCCCTGCAAAATGCTTTGCAGGGTACTTATCAATTTTTATTTTATTAAAAGGAATTAAAATACCACTGGAATTATAAAAGAAAAAAAAAAAAGAAATAGTAGAAAAGAATGCATTTCTTTGTTAATTTCTATATATTAGATTAATATAAGGGCACAATAAGTAGTTCAGAATAGCTACTGGATTTCCTCTAGATTGTTGCTACTTGGCTTTCCCATTTTCCCATCATCTTATCCTAACAACTCTTTCTCCATAAAGACATTTACTTTCCTCTTAAACCAATTATTTATTGTGCTCTTTGCTTCATAGTTAGTTCACATAGTTTTGTCCCTTTATCTATAGGGTCAGATAAACCTCTCGTTTTGTTGTTTTGTTGTGGTTTTTTGGCTTTCAAAACCTAGAGAACAAAGCCAATAGAAAGAAGTGAAGAAGCTCAAATAAGATAACAGCCAGAATGAAACACAGCCCGGAAATTCGACAGAAGAATCTTGTATTTTGGCAGGCGCCATGATGCAAGACAGATAACAACTTGTTCAATTCAAATAGTTTCTCTGTTTCTTTGCTTAAGTGGCAGAGTTCAGTTTCTAGCTTTGTTCTCCAAGGCCTTTGCTTTGGGTTTAGAAACAAGATCACTATTGATGATCGCTCCCAAACAGATTGTGGGCCTGACATTGTGTGCAGCTAGAAGTCTCCAGGGAGGCGGTGGTGGAGTGGACAGGCACTGCTTCTCTCTGTGTTCGCATCCACTTGCATTTTGTCACTCTTCAAGCAATGAGATGGAGATGGTGCTTGTAAATTTTACCCTATTTGATATACTTAGAAATGACCAAACAAGTGTTACCACGTAGAAATATTTAAAATATATTTCAGTTAATGACTGTAATTTTCTCTGTAATTACAAAGAGAGATTGTGGAGTCTCCTTCTCTGGAGATATTAAAAACCTGCCTGGATGTTTTCCTGTCCAACCTGCTCTAGGTGAACCTGCTTTGGCAGGGGGTTTAGACTAGATAACCTCCAAATGTCCCTTCCAACCCCTATAATTATGTGATTCTGTGTAATAATCAATATGATATGATTTAGTATTGTATTTTTATGTAATCAGTGTTTTCATTGTGTCTAGCACAGTAAGGCAGTGGACACTGGTAATACAAAGAAAGAGGATGTTTTAAATACCATAGTAGCTTACCAAAAACTATACCTGAAAGTAGAAAGCTTTTCAGCACCTTACGCATTGCCAGATAAATTCACCCAGATTAAAATGTTCTTCCAGGCTAAATCTATCAGAAAGGATTTCTTTTCCTGAATTTTCTCCTAAACTACAAATAAGTGCTGGCTCTTCCGTCCTAGCTAGTCCCCCCAGGTAACTCAGTGTGGGGTCAGGAAAGTTCTGAGAGATGGAGACTCTGTAAACACCTCAGTTCAAATGCCGCCTTAGACATAACTACCCTTCTGACAGGCAGCTGCAGGCATTTGGGCTTTTCTGTCTCTGCTACATCTCCTCTCATGCACAGTGACCAGCACAGGTCACCTGTATTTCAATGGCAGGGGGGTTAATGATACACCCTTGCCTCTGCTGAATGTCTAGTAGCATTTCTGTCAGAAATTATTTTGGACGTTGTCCTCAACATAACTGAACATTGACACATCAAGTGGTGACAATTTTTCAAAGGATGCCTCACAAGGATCAATTAACCTTTTCCCTTTCTAACAGTTGAGACAACAGTTACCTATGCATTTTATAAGAACTTGCTAAATTAGAGTTGCTATGACCTTCCTATCATGTTTACAGACTGGATCTGACCACATGGAATTCCAGTACTGCACTCCTGAGGCAGAGCACCGGGCAATCACTTTGCAGTTCTCATTAAAGGCCACCACAAAATGGAAATGCAAGCTCACTTCTTGCAAAAAGAAGGTTGCCAGAGAAAATGAAATTTAGATTGGTATTGTAGTTACTTGACACTCGTGCCAAGAAATTTTGTTTCTGATCCAAACCAAATCTTAAAATTGAAATCAAATTTAACTATCAAGGGACAATTCACATCCTATTGATTAATTTGCAGTTGTAATTTATGTCTCAAAGGAAATGTCATCCAATAATTTTATGCATTCCTGAATGGAAAATTCTGACATATTACCTTTTCTCCCATTCTTCCACTGCCTTTTCCCTCTAAAACAATGGGAAGATACATGGAATAAAGAAAGGTGTAATAATTAATAGATTTGCTTCACTAAACTCTTTGCTGGTGTTTTGTCTTCATTTTGTAGGTAACAGAGCTGTGCTACTTCTGATGGTCTAAGAGATATCATCCTGTACTCTTTATCTTTATCATCTCTGTATAACTTTACCAGAGCTGTATTTGGAGCACAATAAAGATTTTATTACAATGCCTATCTTATTGTTCCAGACAAAAGTGACGTAGACTTCATACCTTCTAGCTGTGTCACATGGTTAAGTTCTCTTTCAAAGGTCAATACTAGAGACTGTAATTCAAAAAGCATAATAAGCCAAATAAAAACTGCTATTACTCTTCATTATCTACAGACACCCCTGAAATCCTTCTGAGGCCCTTCAATACATCCTTCACTCTACAAGGCACAGGCTTTGTCTTTTAGCTTAGAGGTGTTGTGTATAGAAACATCTTTTCCCCAGAATTACATGCCTTTGTCTTCTTGGCGAGTGAAGAACATAAACAGGTATCCTTCTTAGTCATCATAGCCTTCCTCAGGGTTGTGGTTTAACCCCAGCCAGCAACTAGGACCACACAGCCATTCACTCACTCCACACAGATCGCACCCTCCTCCAGTAGGATAGAGAGAAGAGGGAGAAAAAGCTGGGGGGCACGGAGGGAGGAGGGGGAACCAACAAAAACCTCATGGGTCAAGATAAAGACAGTTTAATGACAAAGACAGTAATGAAAGAGGGGAAAAATCAGAATCAGAATCAGAATCGTAGTGGTTGGAAGGGACCTCAGAGATCATCGAGTCCAACCAACAGTAAAAAAAAAAACAACAACAACAACAAAAAAAAACCCACCACAAACAAAACCACCACCCACCACCTGAACACACAACAACAACAACCAAACCAAAAACCATCACCCACCCACACAGCATCCCACCACAAACCAGTAATCTTGGACACTAGAGCATGCCCTGAAGAACCATGTCTACACGTTTCTTAAATACCTCCAGGGATGGTGACTCCACCACCTCCCTGGGCAGCCCATTCCAATGCCTGATAACCCTTTCAGTAAAGAAATGTTTCCTAATATCCAACCTGAACTTCCCCTGGCGCAACTTGAAGCCATTACCCCTTGTCCTATCATCTGTGACTTCGGAGAAGAGACCGACCCCCTCTCTCTACAGCCTCCTTTCAGGTACTTGTACAGAACAATAAGGTCTCCCCTCAATGATAATAATTGATAACAATAATGATAATAATGATAATATATAATATAATATATATAATATATATAATAATATATATAATTATAATAATATATATAATTATATATAATATATAATAATAAATATATAATATAATAATGATAATAAATGATAACAATGGTAAAAGAATATACAAAACATAGCAACAAAAATTGCTCTCACCACCTGATGAACAGTTATCCAGCCTATCCCGAGCAGTTATCGAGGATCCCTGCCCCCAGTCAATATACTGAGCATGATGTCTATGGTATAGAATATTCATTTGGCCAGCTTGTTTTGTCCAGCTTGTTTTGTCCATGCTGCCTCTCAGCTTCTATGGGAAGATGAGAAAATCCTCGACTTACTGTAAACATTACTTAGCAACAACTAAAAAAAACGTGTTATCAACATTATTCTCATACTAAATCCAAAACACAGCAGCTACTAGGAAGAAAATTAACTCTATCCCAGCTGTAACCAAGACACTCACTCAACAAATGATCAAACACACTATTTCTGTGAATGACCCACAATCAGTTGCTCACCTTCTACTCTCTCTATGTAAATATCAGGCAACATGCCTATGGCGCCTCTGACTCCTGTAGGTCAGTTAAACTATAAAAAACATGCCAGGTTGCTGACTGATGACAAAATGCTGCAATATGTGAGAATAAAAGCGATTTGCTACAAAATGAAGACTGTGAATTAGAGCAGTTAGGGAAATGTTAAAGATTATTTTTCCTTCCCTGAGATTTCAGCTTTTCCCTCTCCCTTTGAATTGCATCAAGACTGACATTTTTGATAAAGCACAAAACACAATAGAAAGATAAGGACTTTTAGTTTGAAAACAGCTTATTCAAAAATAGCTAATCATCCTTTGGCTAGTCGGTCCTTACATCTACCATGTCATTAGGTTCCCAGTTTATCTAGTGTCAAGTTTATTTTCATTTTTTCTATTAACACTAATCAACTTTGTATAAATGCCCATTTTCCTGACTGATAATGGCTTTTCTTGAAGATGTGAGAATCTCTTTTTTAGTATTTCTTTTTGAAAGGAAATGTATCTGAGTATCTTTAATTCCTAGGAAAGCTAAATGCATTCTTTTCAGATTTAGAACTAGTCACCCACTGGTATACATCACAATACAAGGACCAGATTAATATAGAAAACACACCTTTCTGAAGGCTACTTTTTTCAGATCTTGAAAAAAGGAACATTTTCATTTTATAACACAAGCTCTCCTTTTCCATTTCAAAAAGACCTTTACTATCCCTGATACTATTGCACTGTAACTACACAGTTAGAAGAACTTGTTAAAAGGTATTGCAGAGAGAAGTGAGTGACTTTCATTATTTGCTCAGCAAGATAAGTGGAAATACAACATCATACCACTTTTCAGAAAATGTAAAGCACTCTGTGCTTGCCTCAATTCTTTCATCAGCTCACCCCACACTTTTCTGAAATGGCCTCTTTGTCACTGCAAGGAACTATTGCTTCTATAAAGACAACTACAGTAAGGACTGCAGGCAGGTGAAAGCAATGAATACTACTCCAAAAAGACAGTATTTTTCATGTTTCAACTTAGGGCAGAAAAGCAAAGTGAAGGATAAAGGATTATAGTATATGAAAATGATCTTGACTTTCCTATCACGTTAACATCAGATTAAGCAAATAATGACAGATTCTGAACCTAATGCAATTACACAAATTTTTAGGGAGGAACTAATGACTCTGTGAAACTACTTATGTGTTTGTAATATAGGAATCTTCCCATTTTGACTAGAATACTGTAATTTTTTTTATTATGGAGCCAGGAATCTGCAACTTTTGACAGATGTCAAGAGACTTTCTTAGAGAGATAAACTCATATATTTCTAACATGCTATCAGAAGTTTAAGAAAGGTGGTGAAGATTGCATTTTCAGCCTCCACTCCGTTAATCAAGTATGGGAAATATAGACTCATCACTAGGTACTTGCCAGCCTTCAGGTTGAGCAGCTGATTTCTAGTCAATTATTTTAACAATCTGAAACTGATGACCTTTTCAGAGGGAATAAAAAAAAAGAAAAAGGTAAAAGACCCCCACAGCTTCCCTCAAGATCTATCTTGTCTTCGCTGAGGTACCACTAATGAGAACTTTACAATGATTATTCAGTTGCAATGGAATAGAACCCAAAGTTGGTATCATTTTCTATCATTCCCCATCTGGGAATGAAAGTTTGGTTTTGCCCCTAAATGTGGTAATACATACATATAACTGGAATATGTCTGAAGCTTGACTGTTGGTTGTGCTTATTTAGTTCTCTTGCTGCAGAAAGCAATGATCCAGTTTCTCCTGAATTCCCATTCCTCCAGTGCCCTCTGGGAGGGGCTTCTGTTAGCTACCAGGCTTATATCATGCCCCCACTTGACAATTTGTCACCCTAGTGAATAAATTCACCCATCGATATGCTGAACAGCCATCCTGGTTAACCAGGGCATGCCCTCTTGAGGATGTTAAGAAAGAATGGTTTAATATGCATAGATGCTTGCAAAGAACTATCATTGCCTTAAAAATATGGATTTTACAAGCTGAGCCTTTACCCTCAGAATCAAACACTGCTGCTACAGCTCTAACTGCACTTTAGCTGAGTGAAGGATCCTTTCAGATCCCTTCTGAGATGTGTTCCTTTGCCTCATGTTTTGAGAAGGAAAGTGTTAAGCTGTCCCTGTATTTCTCCTCCTGGGAAGGATGCAGGGACATGATGAAGACAAATCGTTTATTATTGGCTCTGGTCAGAAAGCCACAGATGGAAATTCTTCTTAATTGGGTAAACCCTCAGAGCTGGGTTCTACTTACTTCAGCAATAGGAAAAATGCATTTATAGACTTGGTGTGATTACCCAGTGTTGGCTATATCAGCACATAAGTCTTCATCCCCAAGATAACAGACAAAGTAGTCATTGACTTTTCTTGGACCCTAATTGCCTAGTTAGAGCTGCAACTCCAGTCTAGGGGGGGATTTTTTCCAGTTTGAAAATGTGATTGCTGTCCCTCTTCCTTAATTTTACTAATCCCCCTTCAGGCTCATTTAAGCTTGAGTTTCCAGCTCTGTCTCCATACTTTCACCCACCTAGCTGACACTGGCTGACACTGATGCTGTTGGTTATGGAGCAGCTTTCTTGCCTAACATTACTGCTGTTATTAAACATGAAGTGGGCAGTAAAGGCTGTGGAGAAAAGATTTTTTTGAGAATGGCTTTTTGTTTTGTTGTTGGACTGACTCCATCAAGTTACAGCTATATCTTATTTTGACACAAGTACCAAAGTGAAATGTGGTGGATAACATTGTAAGGATTAAGAATTACTATAGATCTTTCAAGCTGTTCTCCATTCTCGGGACAGGAGAAATAAATGTTTAACTAATATATTTATAACACTCGCTATAGGATTTATTCATCTGATTTTGAGGCCAAATTGTTTTCTTATCAAAAGAAACTAATTTTTAAAAGAATGAAGAAATCCCTAATGCATGGGTGATTAGTATTTGCACTGTACATTAATACATGATATCTGCTTCCAGTTTTTCAGTTCAAATCTAAATGGAGTGAGAAAAAACTAAAACGTATTGTTAGCTTCTGAAAGCTGTGCATTGACACATGTGAAATGAGCTTTCAATCTAAAAGCAGTAGTTACATTTGCATTTAGGTAGTATAAGTAAAAATAGCAGAAAATATTCAGCAACATAGACACCTAAAATGTTAACCCAGGGTGCCTAGCAGGATTTTCCAAGCTGCAGCAAGTCCATGAAGCCATGAAAACATCTTTTATATAATGACATATACAGGTGTATGTAGTAAAATCTTTTTTTCAGAGCAGATGCATTCAGGGAATGTAATTTCAGGATTTAACAGTACCAAAATAATGTGGTAGCATCTGAATGCCAAAGAGCAGTGGTTAAATCATATTCTTAACCTGTAGGACATGTGTCAGTCTCATCAACAACAGTTTTCCATAACTTATAGTTACTGAAAGTTTCTCTAAGAAGAAATCAAATCTGAGGTTGTGTGGGACCACCTCTATATTTATTTTATACAAGTCCCCCAGGAAAAAAAACCACATAAGCAACTAGAAAAAATTGTTGGAAAAAATTGTCCATAACTAAAGTTTGAATGCTGGAGTTTGAGTCATATCTTTTTTATATTTATAATGACATTTTCAAAGGAAAAAACTTTCCAGTTAGAACCAGGAGACTTTTCCCTTTCCTTCCCATGAACAGTTATGTTTGCCAGAAATGTGCATCTTTCCACTTCAAAATTGGTTAAGAATTAGAGAAGAAGTTGAGAGAAAAGGAAAAAATATGAGCCAAGTATAGATTACTCTCCAGAAGAAGGATTCTGTTTGGAATACAGGATGTATCAGATTAATTCTTGCCATATTCTGCTTTCCAGAATGAAGGCAGGGGACGCCACAATTGTATCAGAGGCTTTAGATATTTTTTCCCATTTCTTTTGTTATGAGTGCCCCAAAACAAAATGTTTGGTTAAGCAGAAATGCTTCCAGGATATCGTTCAGCAAGGCAAAAATGAAAAAAAAAAGATTGCATAGTCAAGTTAAATTGAACCGTATGCATCTGTATGTATATTTAGGGAAAATTAGCTTAAGATACACATGCAAAAATATTTAGAATAGCCCCTTAGAAATTATTTTTTATGAATGTTGTGGCTGGACCATTAGAAAAAAAATAACAAACTTAGAGAAACTATGAATAAAGATAGGAAGAATGACTCTGAAATTGGACTTTCTGCAAATAATAAATAGCTTTTTGGCTTTTTTAGTGAATGGGGGAGTATATACATATATATGAGCATGCATGCAACAATGACTCACAGAAACAAACTGGCACATAACAGGGCCTCGGAGTCTCACTGGGCTGCCAGCACAGGCACCGCCAAGGGCTAACTGTGCCCACACTCCCTGTCAGGCTGTTGTCTGCACTTCGCAAGGTGTTTTGTCCTCTGTTTCTGCCCAGGGCAGCACAGCTTTATGGCAAAAACAGGTACCTAAACCCACACTACTCCCAGCTCAACCCTCTTTCACCTTTCTTAGGTCAGGCTCTTGCCATGGTTACTAAACGCAGAGTGGTGTTTAGGGCTCGGATTAGGTGAAATTGCCAAAGCAGAGCCACAGACTGTAGTTTTCCCCAATGTTTGCTACTCTTATTTTCTGATATAAGCTTTATAGACTCCTGACTTATGCAGGGTCTGCTCCTTGCAGGGTCTAAAGTTACATCAAATTTGATCAGTTCATCTGCTGCTTTCCTCCCTCTACCCAGAAAGGCTCCCCTTCTGGATATGAAGACCTTAGGGCATGGCAAATCTACTCCCCTTTGCTATCTGTCCAGTGATTAACCATACTCATTTTTTAAAAAGATGTGGCTTGTTTCAAGGTTGAGTTGCCCTGGGTTTAGTCTGCAGCTACTAGTCCTTGCAGCTCCTCTCTCTCCTGGATTGGAGAGCCCTTCACTTTCCAGTGTTTTCTCCCTTTAAATGTACTTATGTCCAGCATTCAACTCACTTCTCAGATTTTTTTTTTTTATAATTTATACAGACTAAGCTCTAAGTACCTTCCTGAAAGGGACTTTCTATACCCCTCAACTCATTTTTACATCTCTCTCTGTCATCTCTTCACATTTTCAACAACCTTTTTATGAATGTTAGACAAAAATCCTATGTGACGTTCCAGTACAGAAGCAAAATCACTTCTTTCCTCCTATTTGCTCTTTTTCTCTGTATTTATCTAAGGATTAGATTAGGCCTTTTGACCCAACATAATGGCATCTGCAATTGAGTTGTCTATCCACTGTGAATCCCTACATCATTTTCTCGGAGATGTCCTTTTCCAGGACACATATTTTCCTGCTCTACTTGTACACTTTCCACTCTTTTTTTCTCAATTGTGTAAAACTCCTCATTTGGCTGTATTACAGGGTGGGGGTTTTTGAACAGGCAGGGTTTATCAAGCAATTCAGAGTGTTCTATTGAGCAGTACAAATCCCACCAGCACTGCAATGCAGTAAATCCTCCTATGCTGGTTGATAAGGTCTCTAGAAAAACTTCCCTCAGGATGTGGGAAGAGCTGGCTGGCTACCATGCCCACTTCACTCTCAGAATAATTGCAATACAGCATGTTAACAACTAGATGAAATGAGCGTTTGCCACGTACTTAGCCATTAATCAATCTTTGCACAAATTGTGTCTCTTACATGGCATTTCCTCACCTCTCTTCTAAGTTTAAAGCAAATGCTTAGAGCAACAATGACAACAAAATTACTTACCTATTATTAGACAAAAAGATACTCAAGCTAAGGGCGTGGGTAGATAGCTACTCATTTTAAAAATGTGGATAACATCCCTGAAAAAAACTAATAAAAAGTTGGACCTTCCTCAAGAAGTCCCAGCCGAGCAAAAAGTCACCACAATCTGCATAACTAAGTTGTAGGACTGTGAATAAACACAAGGGATATAGGTTACTATCCATAATAATTTAGGCAAATTGATTTTTCTCACTACATAATATACATGTCTGTATGTATATATTTTACATATATACTTGTAGCAAGTGTTTTTATACATAGTACATATGTAAGAAGGTTAACAAAACCTTTGCCCTGGACAGCTTTTCTTCTCAGAATTTTGCCCAAAACCAAAATAACCAAATTTTCTCTTAAAGTGTAGGCACACAGAAAAATGGGCAATTTTGTAAGATTTTAACCACTTTCCACACTTTTTATTGAAAGAACCTTACAGAATCCCAATAGACTTAATTAAAGTTCTATCTGTACAGCAAAGATTGTCCCCACCCACTAACCTGGCCCTCCACTGATTGCTCCTCTTCTGCTTCTACTCTGCTCACCAATTTTTAATTTTCTAAAAAAAAAGATCATACCTGTGAGATTTACTCATACATCTAAAAACAAATTACAACATGTTTATCTGTACATCTCTTATACAATAGTCATGAAGGAAAAGGTGCTCTCACAGAGCATTCTGGGATCTTCCCCTACAAAAAAAACAACCAGCCAGAGTGGCTGGTAGTTTAGATGTGGTCTTAATCTTCTCCTTCTACTACCTCTGATTTTCCGGTGTGAATCACACTTCTGTTGGTGCGCTGCTGCAGAAACTAATATATAATTTAAAGTTATGCTATTAAACAAAAAAAAGCTTCCTCTGACTGACTGTTGTCATAACTGGTTATATATATATAAATTTACAGTACCCAAGGAATGTATAGGAAGATGTCATTCTGAAAACAGCTTTAATAAAAAATAGTAATATGTGAAAATTACAGTTTCATGCCAGACTTCTTAAGAGAGTCTTAATTTTGTTTATAGCGCTCCTTCTCTGTTTTACATTCAGAATATCCAAATATCAGGTTTTAAAACCATTGTTACCAACAAGCTAGTGGGAGAGGATCTACTTTGAATGGTGAAGAAGCACCTGGGAGGCCAGAATTGAATATCTATTAAAAAGCTAAATAAAAAATTGTTTTACAATTAAAATATAGTAATAATAATAGAGACATTTCATAATGTATATCTGAGATCTATTTTTGGGGGTCTTGGCACTTTTTTTTTGTAAATCAGGTGTTTATGCTTTGGAACGCTGCAGAAAGCAGTGAACAGCAAGGAGAAACATCATCATTCAGAAAGATCTGAACTCTACTGTGGCTTTGAATATAAATTTTAACGTCCCCAAGGTTTAATCAAAATGTTTGAGAAGGAAAAATTACATTATTCCACCTGATTTATGGTTATCCTAGTATGAAGAAAGTATAACATTTCACAGGATCATCCCCGTAATAGCTGGGAATCAATGCTCTGTTGGCAGTTGGAGCAAAGCAAAAGTTGTTTCTCAACAGTTCCCTATGATACTGTCCAAGAACGAAGAAAAACAAGATAGAATGAATATGGGTCAGGCACCAGCAAACAGACTTTTACAAAAGTACCTATTTATATGCTCAGGGGAGTCTTCATTGATCCAGGAGTGAAAATTACCATTTTTTTTTTACCTTCTTATGATCTTGCTAGAAATTTGTAGTACTACCATTCCTAGATTATGGGCTTGCCTAGGCTAATATTAAATCTACCTCTCAGTAAATGGAAAGAGGACCCAAAATAAAGATCAGTATGTACTTCAGTACATGACCCCCATGACTGGGGTCATGGTCTCAATATGCTTGTCAATTCTTTCAGAAATATACTTGAGTGGGTTTTTTTGTGTTGGGTTTTTTTTTTCTCAGATAATTTTGTTAAATTATTGTTTTTAGAATATGTGTTTGATTTTAAATAGAAAAGGACATGTTCACGATGACTGCAAATTGTAATCCCAGTTGAATTTCAGCTACTGCAGCCAAAAAAACCCAAAAGGAATGGGAACAAATATCCAGACAATCTGAATGTGTTGTTTTGACATTTTTAATATGAAACACTTTGATTTTATCTTCAGTAAGACATTTACCTTAATTCAATAATAGGTTGTTCTTTTTTCAAAGAAAGACTGATATTATGTTACAGATTGTTTGTTTGGCCAGCAAACTTTCAACCCAATTCTTCATCCAGCTTCACTCTAGAACAATTTATTATCCTGTACCTATAGTCCACACCTATATCTTTTACAGTGTATGAAATTTTTATTGACCAAGTAATATAAAAAAGCATAACACATGAAAATTTCCAGAGGAGACAGATGAATAGATAGCCTCACAGTTATTAGTATCATTTAGTATTAAGCTGCACATTGAAATACATTTGAGTCTCAAAGCAATAAGAGAACAATGAAGCATAGCATCAGACAATAAAAATTAAAAAAGGCTTGTTCTATTATCACATTTTTTCTATAAATCAAAAGTGCTAATAAGCAGTGGCAAAACTATTGATTATAGAGCTAGTAAAGAAAACACAGTATCATCCTCAAAAGACATTGTGTTCTCAGGTAGGTTAGTAGAGAACAGATTAAAACTGCTGACTTATTTCTGGAGGCAACAGTATACTGTCAGAGATGCGGGAGCCTGAGGTTTACAACACAAAAGTAAAGCTATAGATACAGGAAGGGTCTAACCTGAGTACATTTAAAAAACTTGTCCCAAATCAGTTGGAAATGTCTCCAAATGTGAAATGTGCCATTATCTGTGGGATAAGTACCAAGTACTCCTAAAGGACTAGAGAAATAAGAAAATATGCCTGCTGTCCCCTTCTGTTTCACAGTGTAGCACTGTCTGTGGTCCCTGTGAGGTAACTGAGTGTGTGTTATCTGTCCACTTGTCTGGATCAAGAAACAAATGAAGCTAGGGTATGCCTATATACTAATTCTTTTCCAAGGTGAATCAGTCTACACAGATGAACTCTGGACTGCCATGCGTAGACCCTCCATCACACCTGAACTAATTTTAAAAAGCTATGTATCTGTGTAATGCCATGTCAGTTTGCCGTATAGACTAAATTCTTGAGAAAATTAGTGACCTCTCCAAGTTCACAAAATGAATTAGCAAGAAAGCAGGTATAAGAACTGAGAAATTTCTAACAAGCAGTGGTTTCTCAGGGAACTGGTTTACAATGTCAAACAGAAATTAAGTTAAGCAGGCATCACTTTGAACAACTAAGTGATAAACTTAAAATTCCCATCAAACGGATGGGCATTTGAAACAATGGTGCATTATTAAAACCACACACAACATTTCCACCTAGAAAGGGTCAGAAGTGATCTGGAAATTGGTTTTCTTGCACTTCACTTTTCTTATTATCTCTTAAACACTGTATGTTCAACACCAGGAGAGACCTTTATTTTTCTCAAGCCCAGCCTTGTTTTCCACCATTTCTGCAAAATTAAGATATGATTTCTGTTAGAAGTTTGCTTGTGGATACATATCTACAGCACCAAAACCACCAACATGCTTGATATTAGAGTGTGAGGTGGTCTACTCCAACAAGAGTTTATTAAACTGCTCTTTCAAATCTAGAAATAGTTCTCCAGAAAAACTGATAGGATCTCATTGTAAAACATAATGCAGTTTCACACAGATGATTAAAATAGAAATGAAATCTAGAAAAAGATTTGATGAAACTAGCTCTTGTATTTTGTTATTTCAACAAGGCCAAGTGCAAGGTCCTTTACATGGGTTGGGGCAATCCCAACCACAAAATCAGGCTGCACAGAGAATAGAGTGAGAGCAGCCCTGAAGAGAAGGACTTGGGGATTTTGGTGGATGAGAAGCTCAACATGAGCCAGCAATGTGCACTTGCAGTCCAGAAAGCCAACTGCATCCTGGGCTGTATAAAAAGTGACATGGTCAGCAGGTCAAGGGAGATTATTCTGCCCCTCTACTCTGGTGAGACTCCACCTGGAGTTTTGTGTCTGCCAAACATAAGAAGGACATGGACCTGTTGGAGCAAGTCCAGAGGAGGGCCATGAAGAGGATCAGAGGGCTGGAGCACCTCTCCTATGAAGACAGACTGAGAGAGTTGGGGTTTTTTAAGCCTGGAGAAAAGGCGGCTCTGGGGGGACATTATAACAACCTCCCAGTACCTGAAGGGGGCCTACAGGAGAGAAGGGAAGGGACCAGGGAGTGTAGTGATAGGATGAGGGCTAATGGTTTGAAACTGAAAGAGGGAAAATTTAGATTAGATATTCAGAAGATATTCTTTACCTTGAGGGTGGTGAGATGCTGGAACAGGTTGCCCAGGGAAGTTGTGGATGCCCCACCCCTGGAAGTGTTCAAGGCCAGGCTGGGGCTTTGAGCAACCTGCTCTAGTGGAAGGTGTCCCTATCCATGTCAGAGGGGTTGCAACTATATAATCTTTAAGGTCCCTTCCAACCCAAACCATTCTATGATTCTATGATGATATTTCTCTTTTGACAACAGATCTACGCTGAGCGCCAGTGTCCTCCGTATGTCTCCTCTCAGGGTGAAACCAAACAGAGCTCCCTGTGTTCCAAGTGACATGACGATGTTTGGTAAGATTTATGAATATATCTGTCCAACTTCTTGATGGTCCAGATTTTCTGGTTCTTTTTACCCTGTTGATGCTGTTTTCCCAGAGCCTGGCTTCCATTGCCTTCTAGGGGCTATTTAGAAAAAATGAGGGATTGATCTGAAAGTAAACATCAAAATAACAAAATTTGAAAAAACAAAATTAACTTCCTCTATATAGCTATAAGCATTGTTTAATATTGCCTTCTTTACTAAAGAAACAAATTCTATGAACATACCCAAAAAATGATATGTATTTCTACAGTTATATATTTACGTTTTAGAAAGGATTTAGAATTGTAAGGTATGATTACTTTTTGATACACTTGTTTAAATTAGGAATAGCTTCAGTCACCCACATGGATTTAAAAACAGTCCACTAGCACAAAGTGTGAAAAAGTTACTAAGTTAGTCTGTTAACCCTGGATGACCACCAGCCTTCGACCTGTAGGAACAGTCATATGTTGGCAGCACTATTTTTCAGATGCTGAGTTGGACTTGGTAAAGAACAGCTATTCTGGAGTAATTGTGATAATAGCAATTGTAATAATAAATCTTGCTCATGAGTAAATTGGCTTCATTTTACCCTCTATTCACACACACAGTAAAAGTCATACACCCTTTAACCCAAATTAGCTTCCAAGATCAGGCAACTTCATGGTCCTGAACTGCATCCACATGGTAGTTCCTTACTGTCATCCCCATTATTACATGGTTAATGAATCAATTTACTCTCTTTTCACATAGGATGTCAGAAATATGAGATGAGAGAAGCATAACCTGTCTCAGTATGTTTCTGAAATCTGAGTCACACTATAGGTTTTTCTGGGCTAGGAGATGGGGGGAGGGAAGGAGGGGAAGACAAGCCAGGAGTGGCTAATGTACACAGGAGGATCATACATAATTCATGTGTTAACACAATGCTTTGTCTGCTTTGAAATTCTCAGATATGATTTTAAATCACACTCTATCCCTAGATCATTTGTGAAGGGGCACCTTTGAAAACATTTCAGCTTCAGCCTTGGGAAGACTTTGCCCTCAGCGCGTATTCAGTCAAAGACCTCTAATAGTTTCCCCATAGCCCTCTCAAAGTGAAACTATGATCCATTTTGAATATTAGTCTCTAAGTGTTTTAATAAGAACCTTAAGAGCAACAGCTTAACTACTCACCTATGACCCCAACAAGGAAGTGATTCTGTCTTTCATATCTCTGATTTAATTTTTTTTCTTTACAGCGATAGCCCATGTTCATTTCTGACAAAAGGAGGAGGCAAAAGGAGGTAGAAGAGGGGAAAGTACAGACTAGGAATATATTTTTCTCAGGGTTCTGAACCTTCAGGTATAGGTTAAGATTTGCATTGTTCAGCCATTCTTTCTCACTTGAAACTTTTCCTGCTTTCTACCAGGAAATTACTTTCAGTTTCGGCATTATGTTCCTTACCTCCTTTATATACACACACACCCCCCCCAATTATAAAGTTATAGCATATATATAGATATTTTTATTCATTTTGTATGCTTCTGCAGAACATATGTTCTGAATAAAATTACAATGAATTTGAGGGTATATACATATGTATATGTATATATATATACACACATATGTATATATATATGGAAGATTTGTCAGTACTTTTGACAGGGGCCCAGAAGAGATCTAGGCAAAGAGTTTGGCTATCCTCTGAGTTAGAAAATAATGTTATACAATATAGCAGCGAAATGATAACTTAAAATACATATCTATAGTGTGTATGGATCATTTATCTTATGTTTTTACATGTATTTGTAGAAAACAAGGTGGATATATCAACACATGTAAAGAAAAATATGTTAAAAAGCAGGATTTACTCTGACCACAGTTGTCATCTTAATTCATTTCTCTATGACAAAGTTTGGTTTTCCATATATTTCTTTCACACATACATAGCCATAATGTAACTGTTGCAAAATAACATCTGTTTATATCTCTGTTATGTGTTTTCTGTTGATCAGAAAATCAAACAAGTAATTTTGAAGATGCATATGCTTCTTTTTTTTCAACCTTGAAAAATGTTATCTTTCATAATTGTAACATCTTATGTCTGGAATGGTTTAGTACAGAAATTAAAATGTTACTGGATTATTTTGGTATTTTTGTGGGTTTATTCTATGATTATTTTGGATCACATATGTAGTTAAAATATCACACAATAAAATGATGAGCCCAAAATCCTTTTGTTTGTCAGCAACAGTAAGTTGACTTTCCAGACATAATAAGCCAAATTTTGGAGACCATATCCAGGTACTCTTCAGTTTTGCATCAAAACAAAGACATATATTATTAAATTTGGGCACACAGCTTGGCCTGCATTTCAAAGAAAATTCTAAGAGCCTTTGATGTCTACATAGATATTTTTGACTATCTTAGTCTGACAGTACAAGTATGAATAAAACAAATAACTTCAGAGCCAATTATAAACATTTTAATCTTCTTTTTTAAGAAAGACATTTAAGAGTTCTAGAGAAGTCCATGTATTTTTACCATATGCACAATGACTCTACTTCATACTTTTTTTTTAAACATATCTTAGGAGTTTATGTTCTTGAGCAATCTTGAAGAAGATTGGCATCTCTTTGCCAATTATCCTATATTTATTTCTTATTACCCTAAAGGTGTATCGAAAACTGTAAAAGGAATTTAAAAAACAAAGAGATATTTTCTTGCTTTAATGAATTTTCAGCTATATCCTGATTGGATTTTTTGGAATATGTTTCTATTATTTTGAATGCAGTTTTGTTACTTGCTGTTGCTAGAACTTCTTGAGGAAGGAGTAAGCATACTTAGCCAGACTGTGGAAAATCTGTGAATTGTGAAGTTTACCTGTGTCTTCCACACCCAAGATGAATGAGCCATTGTACCTGTTCACAAGGATATTGTCCTTTCTCAGTCCATGTCTGTTATTACTTTACAAAAATTATCAACAGAACTTGGTTCCATCCTTATGTGGCATTGCATAGTTAGTTTTTGAGCTAATTTGAGATATGACATGAATAGCATGGGACAGGAGGTAAAGTTGAAGGACAGTGGCTAGCTGTTGGAGAAAAAAGTCATGAATCCAGTGGAAAGTATTTTGCAAGTGTAACTTGAGGATGGCATTTCAGTAAATTATGGATCCATTCTCACAGCCATGCATAGGGAAAGGGAAAAGACAGCTGTGTTGAAGACAGGAATAAGACTGCAATTTGGTTTAGTGCTAGGAGACAAGGAGTCTTTTGGAATGATATATGTATTTGGATGCATTTTCCCCTTCACAGTACCATCATCTTTGAAAGAAACTGTGAGAAACCTGATATGCTGAGATAAGATAGAGACCGAGGGAATTCTTACCATAAGCCCTTGATGGCAGGAAGGCCGAGCACTTCTCTCAGAGAGAGCAAGCAATACAGAAACACAAGGAGAGAATTTTATGAAGTTTCTCCTGAGCTAGTTTGCAATATTATGCCAGATTGCAATATTATTACCAGTTCCATAAATTAGGAGCTCACTTCTGTGGATGCAATATATTTAGCAGAACCCAAGGAGAAACTATACACACACTTGGAAGAGAGACATACAGTGAGCTACTAACAAACCATATCAGTCCCAGGAAACCCCCTGTAGGATAGCTATAGCCTGGAAGAAGGGGACGTAGGATGGAAAAGGAAATGTTACGCACATGCTTGCTCTTCCTTAGGTATTTCAGACACCATTTTGGGCTTGATGAACCCTCAAAGGCATCTACTAGTCTTATGTTCCTATAAGTGGTATCTTGTTTGCCTTGATGGTTATTATTACAATATATCTTCCACAAAAGTGCATGATATCAAACTTCAGAAGTGTAGGCAAAGAATTACAAAGAATTACACAAAGCCATTGCATTTTGTCAACTGTAACTTCCTCTTTTTTTTTTTTTGTCTTTCTCTGTCTTTTATAAAGGCACATAACTTTAGTTTCATTTCTGATATATTCTTGAAAAAGACAGACTTCTACTACTACCATCATAGTTGTCATCCTAACCTAAAACAACTGGAACAATATTTCTTGAACTAATTCCTTTACCACACTTTTTAAAAGGTTTGAAAGATGTGTTTTAGATTCAGAAAGATTCATTTTAATAATAAACTGAAAGCTAATCTCTGTCCATTAAGTCTTTGAAGGTAAGGAGTAATGCCATTTCCTTTCAGACTCATGAGACTTTTCTGATGTAATTAAAATAAATAAAATTTTCTGAGCTGTTCAATTCTAATACAGGCTTTTAATATATTCACAGCTACAGAATCAGGCTGAGAAGATTGATTGTCTTTTTTTGTGTCTTCCTTTGCAATTTATTGGTGTGATATTTATTTCAGTCTAGAAATATTTTTGATATAAAAAGAGTGTACATCCATGTCAATCAGGTTTCCATAAAATCTAGTTTTCCAGGCATAGAAATTGTGGAGAATTGATTTTATTTATGTACTTTGATTTGTTGATATTATTTCAGCTCTGTAAAAAGCAAAAAGTTTAAACATTAGTTTCTAACAGTTTACACAATAAATGTATGTGTATACTTAATGTTACAGAATATAAATAGTCTGACTGCATTTAAAAAGAAGGAAAAAAAAGGATATTATTGAAGGTGACAGTTTCAAGTTACAAAACACAAGAGAACAAAGGCTTGACTCGTAACTATTACAGCATTAGTCTTTTTAGGCTGCTGTGAAAGAAATATTAATACAGATGAACAGAATGTGCAGAATTAGTGACAGAAATCTAAAAGAAAGAAGATAGTTTAATACACAGATTACTTGATTTCACTGCTCTCCCACCTGGAAATCTGTGAAGCCAAGTCTGTTTCTGAAATGATAGAAATGTTACTGGTTTGATATCCTGAAACCAGCATCCTTTTAAAATTCATAAGAATACTAATGCTATAGTAAGCTGCTTTAACATTAGGCATATACAAGCAGTTGTTGCATCTTCCAAATTAATTTAATTTTTTTTAATATATCCTTTTGTAGTAACTTCTTACTTTAGTTAGCCATACATCTCTAGCTAATGGGAAAATTATTTTGGAAATGGGTAGGATAAAATCTAGGATGATGCTAAGCTCTAGTTTAACAGGATAGTCTCCATAAGGGAAAAGAAACTAAGGCAAACTTGGTCTTTGCCTTTGGCAGTATAGACGTATGAGTGCTAAAATATGGGAATCAAGTTCTTCTGTTTTATACTAAAGATTTTTTCTATGATAAAATAAAAACTTTTTTTTTCTTATAGTTCCATTGGTTTTAAAGTCATTAAGATTATTCAAAATAGTTTGTTTAGCTTCTGTTGTAATGAAGTTTTAGGGATCAAGCCTGTTCTGAGAAGATCTAACATGGACTACAGGAACATGAAAATGTTCCCTATTTACTATTTTTTTAAATAAATCCTTTAATCATTCAGTTTTGATTAATATTTTTTCCCCAATCAACATTTCTATTTCAATAAGCTGTATCTGGACCCCTCTTGCATAGATTTTTTTAACCTTTTTATCTTACAGAAAACATTAAGTTTTATTGTGTTGTAGTTATAATCTACAATCTGTAGATAGCTTCTTTCCCAACTAGCTCTTCCCTTGTTCCCAGCTTCAGACACTGCAAACTGGAATATGTAGGTGAGAGTGATCAGGATGTAAGACCAAGTAGCAAAGATTTTGACCACCTGACTGGACTTAAATTATACAAGAAATTATATTGACTATCACACTCAATTTATAGTAAGCCTTTGCTTCCTCCCTGCCTAAGTTTTCCAAGCAGAGAGACTGCATCGATTTTATTGATTTACTTATTTGTTTGTTGTATCAATGGATTAATTTTATTACAAAGGACAGAAGGATGTTGCAATGGTGGGAATGGTGCAACTCTTCTGGAAAGCCAACAGGAGGACAAAGAAACCAATCTCCGGCAGGTCTGCTTCACTGCCAGCTTGACTTCTTAACAAAAGCCACTGGATGTGATTTTGGAATTGTCATTCTGAAAGCTGACTCCTTTTTGACTGACAACAGGGAATATTCAAATACAGTTAAAATATCCAGCTATTTCTGTGCAAAAATAATAATCAAGGCCCTTCTTGGCTCCCCATCTTTTATTCACTCGTTGAGATTCATTCCTACCTCTGATCATCCAATGACACTAGCTTCCAACTTCCTTATGTTTTCAAAAACATGTCTGTGCTTCCTTTGATAAGTGGGAAGGCTGGTTTATTTAAACACCTGCAAAGTAAGATGTTTATCCTCTTCATCATCCCGTCTAAAATGCATTCTTCCTTCCAAGATGCCCAGAAAAAATGACAATGTCTAGGCATCTGCTTATTTCATTTATCAACAGTATCTATTTGTTGCCTTTTTTCTCTGCATTTTAGACAAAGAAATACAGAATATTGCATCTAATCTTCTTTTCTTTTTCAGTGATTTCTGGACAGATGCAATGGAGGGTTCATGGCACAGTACAAGAAATCTACAAACCATACGACATTTTTTTTTTGGTCAGAGTTTCTTGTCAGGTCATCTCATCTCTTTGACTCCAGTTTTTTTCATTTGTAATGTGCAACGGCAACATCTTCTTACCTTTGCAACAGTGTTTGAACTCTGAAATGAATATTGCAGTAGCAGACATATTATTATTCTATGACATATATATGACATTTATTATTCCATGGCTGAAATAGCAGAAGGTAAACATAACAAAACCAAGCACAGTATAGAGAAGTATCTGTTACACTTTATATATATGATTTTGGTAGAAACTTGTGGCTAAGTTATGAAAAAATGGTGTATAGTTCAGGAGAGTTGGGTATGAATCTCTTCCCTGCACCATTTTTTTTTGCAAAATGATCTATGAATTTTTTTTTCTGTTGGATACAGGGTGAATAAGGGTACCCTGAAATCTGCACAAGAAATCACATCAGCTTTCAGTAAAATTAAAGCTACTATAAGTATCGACCATTTCTGTAAAGTCAGGAATACTCTGTGCTTCCAAAATGGGACTGGAGCTCATAACATGGAAATATCACCACACCCTGACCTGGAATCTGTATGGGATTTCCTTTTGCCTTCAGAGGCATGAAGGTGGTAGGTAAAGGAAAGTAAGAATGAGAGATCATGTGTATTTGATGTTTCCGAGACCCAGGAAAATTATGAAGACATTGGTGTGATTCAGTGACTTTTGAGATCAGGCACACTACAGGATAATTTTGAACGCTCCTCCCACTCACACACATGTCCACATATATTAATTAATAGAGCACGTTTCAGTAGAAATAGAAAATGTAACAGGCAAAGGAAATAAGAACATGTTCAAAAACGTTGTTTACTTTGGTGTTTTATAAGAAGTCATAAAAAAATTTGAGGAATTTTTAAGTGCTTAATTCAGTTTCCTTGTAAGAAGCTGCTATGACACAATCTTTAAGTATTTCAATAACTTTTTTTATGATTCCACATACATATGACGCTATATCACAAATTCGTGTTACAAGCACTGCCTAAAATCACTGGCACTTATTACGTGATCAGAAATTTGTTGTTTTATTCTGGCTTCCTCATTCAACATATCCCTTACTATGCACCATATAAATTCTGTCATTTATACAATGGGATTTTATGGCACTGAGAGCAACTGATGATGGTATTCACACACAGAGCTGTATTTCACAACATCCATGTGATCTGAAGGCTTACTGTTATCCTCATCAAGCATTTGGAGCTACATCAGAGAAATAAGGCGTGCTTTCCAAGAAGAGAGTCCCAGCCAACCACCTTGAAAGGATTTTGTTTAAGTGTACGTTAGTAATTTTCTGGATGACCATACTAAATCCCAGCTGAGCAGAAGACTTTTGCATTGTGCAAGAGACAGCTGGCACTTGTCTCACAGTGAGTAAGCTCTGGACCTGAAAGCAGCGCGACTACATGATACCTGAGCTGGAAATCCTTTGCAGCTCTGTGACATAGCTTGGTCAGCAGGTGGACCCTTTAAAAATGCAGCTAGCAACCTTAAGAAAGGCTTTTTTTCAGACTATGTGAACTGAGATTATTCAGATGATCAGTAGTCTCGAGCTGGATAGCTTTCTCCCTTGCATGCAAGCATGCATGTGTAGGAGCAGCTAGAGGCTGATGTAGGCTGTGTGCAAGCTGGCCTTAACTCACCGCCTCTGTGTTCAGGGGGCTGACAAAATACATGTCAACAATTTTCCAAAATTGACTGCAGATTTGGGTGATATTTATCTTTGTTTATAGGCTCATGTTTCAGATCGCTTTAGACACCCACAGTCTGAAAAATAGTCCTTAAAGTACAGCCAGTCTTGCAAGAACAGACTAGTAAGCACACACACGCTAGTATCACTGCTCAGTCCTAGGGAAAGAGTGAAAAGCTTTGTAACAAAACCCAGCCTGGAACACAACCCAAATGCCTCTCTGAGTCACTGCAGGGAGACAGCTGGTCACACTGACGTGGCGACACATTTCACATTCATTTCTGTGTCAACACACTGCTACAACAGCCTTCAGACCCAGATCCTTGAAGGCAATAGGCACTTTGTTGAGTTTGCTGTTGTCAAATAGCGCAGGTCGTATGCCATTTGCTGTAAAATCCCAGCCTGCTTCTGCTGCATGAGTTCCCAGTTCCGAATGCTGCTACACAATGATGGATCTGTTTTCACAGGAATTGGGATGAGATACTAAATATTAAAAAACCCAACCAAACTAACAAACCACAGAAAACCAAAAACACATCCAACATATTGCTGTAGCTTCTTTAGTCCTACTCCATTTGCAGACAATTTGCACATTACCAATATAGTTCTTCTGCCATAGCTCCACTGTCGATTTGTTATTAAAATAGACAGACAACCTTATTTTGGAGTTTCACAGCTATTGGTATTAGTTTTATTAGTACTGTGTGACCTTTAGATGATATCCATTTATGCATCATTTTCCCCCTACGTAAAAAACTTTCCCCTTCATAAAAAAACCTTAAGATATAAGTAATATTTATAACATTTCTAGTGATTTACCTCCATTATCACATTCTTTTCTTCCCCAGCACCACACAGTTCTGCCACAATTCAGCTTGCATAAATCTGGTTATGTTGGATGTTGATGTGGTCTAGGGTCACCCTGACAGACTTGGAGGCTGTGTAAAGTGTAAAATTTCAATACATGAAGGAAAAAAAAAGGCAAATAGCAGCAAACTCCAACTGCTGCTTGATAAAATTCAGAATGCTTGCTTCATGTGATGTATGTTGCATGCATATAATATTACTATTGATCAAAGGAAACCAAATACAACAAACATCTGGAAATCTTTGCTCTGACTGTAACAGCAAAGATGCGGTGATCATACACTGCTAGCATAGGACATGGGCTACACTTAGGTAATTTTGGGAGCTTCTGCTTGCAGCCCCAAGTTTATAGAAAGGCAAGGAGGGTAGAACGTGTAGAGGCACAAGTAATTTGAAATTAAACACAGTGGCTGGTGAAGCAGTGAACCACGAGACAAACACCCACACAGACATTTCATATGGTAAAAGCGCATCTCGGGCTCTATGGAAACGTCCTGTCATGCTGCTAAACCCTGCAGTGATGGGAGAGCCTTGCTTCAGTTCACGGGTGACAGGGCTGAACTCATCACATCCAACAAGCAGCCACAATCATTACCCTGAATGCACGCCAGGCCACAACTATTTACTAACTAATATCTTGAAGAAAATAGTCACTGATTGTAATTGCTCTTCAAAATAACACTCATCATTGGCAGACACTGATTAGCTTTCATTTTGTAGCTTATTTGAAAAGTAGTGGCAGACAATGGTTCTTACTAATTTTCTATGAGGATAATGGGAATTTTTTTTACACAACCTCTTGCCCCACCTGTCTACATGAGCTGAGAAATAGCTGCTACAGCCTTGGAATTTTGCTCTTTGCTAATTTTTATGCTAGCACTGAATTTTGTTTTTGCACACATGGATTTTAAATTTCAGCTCTTACTTTGAAACTAAAAATCAATAACTCCTAGTTGAACCTAGCATAGGTTTTACTTTACTAAGCTCCATATCATTACTACTCTAACCTGAGGTAGCATGATTCTAGTCAAAAAACTTTGTTCAGTGCAAAACTCCAAAAAAATGAACTTATACAAGTCCTCCTCTCCACACATTTTTGGTGAACACTTGCTTCAAGTACAGAGAAAAGGTTTTTTATCAATGGTGGAATTTCATAAGACAGAAGTCAAATAAAGGTGTTCGTGCAAGAGTGTGTTATTCCTGTTCATTCTCCAATCTCATCCATGCATTTTATGCAAATTTGAGGGTCCATCAACATAGTGCAGCTGCATGTTTTATGACAGTGGCAGATTTTCTTAACAAAATTCATTCCTTACTTTGTTCACTGACTGTCTTCAAATCAAATTCTGCTAAAAAGCGTTTTGAAGAAGACTATCATGCTTTATCAATGGACATAAATTTCATCTAATGTTTTAATCAACATCAGCATGATAATGTTAGTTTTTCAAAGTGGTCTGTTTGTGAGTTTCTTTAATTTTAAAAACTTTTTTTTGTACTGCAGGAAAGTGAGATGCTGAATGAGGCTATAGGATAGTTCTGCATTTTCAGGTGTGAGTGGGATGAAGCTATATTGCTGACCAACATCACATTCATCTCAAACATTTTACACCTCACTGATCCAATTTATACTAGCATACATATTAGACAAGTAGATTTCTGAATTATGTATTTTCCAGGGTTGGCAGCAGCAAAGGGTTATTTTGCTTTTTTCCACCCATACACTTGCAGATAATTATCTTATTCCCTTAAGCCATCCCTAGGCCCCATCCTGTGGAGCCTTGACTTAATTTTGGATTATTTACTGAAAGGCATTCCCATGACAAACCACATTTCAATGCAGCTATTGAATTCGGCAAACCTGTTCACATGGTAATCTACTGCTCAGCATGAGTAATGATTGCAGAATCTATCCTGTGACATTTCTAATGAAGAAAATCTTACATACAGAGGTTTTTATCTTCACAGAAAAAAACCCAACAGTTACATGAGTTCTCTTAATCTCCACCAGTATTAAGGCGCCTCACATCACCTTGCAGTGGCTAAGGAGCACTTATACACACTGGTCCACAAGCTCTTTTGTGAACATAACATTCTGAGGTAATGTCACAAAATATTGTACTTGTTTTCAAAGTGATAGTGCATTCGCATCCTTCAGCTCCAGACAGTCTCTGGGAGCTTCTACACACATTGAAGAACCCTGTCTGTAGCAGCTGCAACCTATTCAGGTATTTTCTGTCTTTCAGAGGCATAGTTAAAACAATGCAAGTCAATTTTGTAAAAACCCCAATTGTACCTATGTGTTGGCAGGCTTTTTTTATCTTACCAATGTTCTATTCTTAATAAAACAGATTGTACATGGCAAAATTGTGAGGTATTTAGGAGTTTGAAGATTTTTCTTCCAAAAGATTTTTGCCCTGAAGGAACTGCAGATGTAGGCAAGACCTTTAAAATAAACTTGACTATTTAATAACTCCTTTAATGACTACTAATTATTTAAAACAGCTAATATATTTAAAATATTTATCTCAACCTTCTACTCTTGTGGCAGAATTAGAACATTATGATGATTCATTCTTATTCATCTGCAGTGGATAATTTGACTGTACCTATTTCCATCAAAATATTATCTGCCGAACTGTATTCATTATTATTTCAGCTGGTGTCCCAAGTTTCAACAGAATTTGCTATTTTGCATATTGACCACATTATTCTAAGCCTGTTTTTCGTCTGGAGAGTGAATGATGCTTTGCAATCACAAAGCAAACAAAGAAAATGAGTAGAGTAGAGGCAGTCCTTAAGTTAGTTTTGATTTTAATTTCCTGCATTGCACACTTCTTTCTAACGTTGCTACAGGCAAAACTGGTTCATGCAGTAAGGGGCCTTTCATTCATTTACAAATAATGGAATAGCAAAAAGGCAAAAGTAGTAGAAAAACCAGTGTGAAATAATCACAGAAAGTACAGAAGTCAGAGAAGTAGCAGCTAGAATTAGAAGGAAAAAGGAGAAATAATATTCATTGTTCACTATCTTTACCTCTTTTACCTCTGAAAAGTATTTTGCATTTTTCTGCCCTTCCCCAGAACCATACAAAATATTCATGTTCGTAATTTTCTTTTCTCATCTTGCTTATTCCATTTGCTATTCTATTCCCGTTTTACCTTCATTCTCTCTCTGGTGATGATAAACATCACTACAATTATTCCAGTCACTATTGGTGTAATTATATTCATCATTCATAATCTTCCCATTCCATTGTACTTTGTCATACCCCTGAGCAAGTAATAAAGAGGCTACAAAAATTTGGTAGCCTCACTATCCTTGTCACCTCTGCCTTTCAGATCTCAGAAGTATGGACTTCTCTACACTAGGTCACCAAAGAAAAATCACTGTCTTCGTAAGTTTTAAGTCAATTGCTATTGACTGTATGAAAAGTGACCCTAGTCTACATCAAGTGTCTGGTGGCTAAGGCTATATATTAGAATCATAATTACTCTTGATAATGTCAGCCTCACAGTTATCAAGAGACAAACAAGTCACGGAGACCAAATTATCTTTCTGCTTAAAAAGAAGGTTTATTTGTTCTTTTCCCACACTGGGATTGAAGTGCACCAGACGCAAATTCAGTGTTCAGTTCAGAAAATACTGGCTCAAGGTTTAATAGTATAACCAGGATTCTGACACATGCTTGCTTATAAAGTTGAAAACTACTGCTCTTCTGCAAGTACCAGATACTTAAGTCTCCAGAATGCCCTCTGACATGCTTTTGTACACTTACTAAATTATTTCTTGAGACTTCAAATGTTAAGTGAACCACTTTTTTTTTTCCTGCCTTTGGATCAAGAACTAAAGCATGCACTAGGTTTTTAAATGATGAGTAAAAAAGCGTGCTAGGTTGTGACACTTAGTGACATCACCACCCTTCACCACTGTAGTGATATTACAGCACCTTCACCTCCCGGGATGCATAATGATTAAAATACTTCCCTCAAAACAGTGCTTGTGCAGATAGTTCCTATCTTTCTGTACTTGAGCTTTTTCCATTTACAATAAGTATTCATTTTTAATAGATGAAGTAGTCAGTTTGTCCTTGAGTGCATTCAGAGGAATTCAATCCGAAACAGCAGTACAGAATTTCTGAATAAACTCAGTTCCATTCTCTGGTCTCTACAAATGTCCCAGGCCACTTATCGGGAAACCCAGCTTCAGTACAGGCTAGCCCACAGAATCAAGAGTGGCTTTAAATAGCAAGCAAAACAAGACAGAGGAACTTTTCCAATTCATCTCTCTGTGTAGTGGACTGTATCACATTCCACTTAAGGAGGCAGTGTCATTTTCTGTCTCTGATCTTACCCCATTCTTCCCTGAGGATTTCTGAAATAATGTAGCTTATAGATAAATCTTCAGTGCTGAACCTAATAAACACTACTAAAAAAACCAAACAGAATTATTCTTCTTACTTTTGTCTTATCCCTGTTAAAATCATATTTGTAGTAAAGAAAAATTATGAAAGGTAGGAAGGAAATTCACACAATCTGGCTAAAGAAAATTCAGTTTCAGCTACCACACAGGGAATGACAAATCCACTATTAGTCATATCTACAGTGTATCTTTTACTATGAAAATAAGATACGGTGACTGCTGTATTTTTTCTTTTAATTTAATTTCACAAGTGCTATACTTAATACAGGAAGTTGGACTCATTAGTGAAATAGCTACTGGCACAGGTGTTGCATACAGTATTCATGCTCACCACTGTAAGGGAGCTCAACTTTCCATGAATAGAAGCACACAGCCCTGTTTTGTCAAAGGTCTTGCCAATGTTTAGATAATAAGTGTTAAGTGAACTTTATTTACAAACCACATGAACATGTAATAGTTCCATGTCCACTTGGTGTTTTCTGAGTTGTTAATAGTAACATTCTGTGAATTAAGAAGAAAAAAAGTGTATCTTTCTAAATCATATTTTCTTTTCCATTCATAAAACTGGAACACATACACTCTTTAATGTAGGAATCAGAACTCGGGGAAGAGAGTTCACTTTGATAGAGAGTTGTTATCTGTTTCTAGGCAGTGCAACTAATCTTTGCTGCAACAAAACAGTTTCAACAGAAGGAAAATACCCTTAATACTATGCCGATTCATACACTCTCTTAGGAGGTGATAGATACCAAGGTCTATATCTGTCTTGAAAACTTCTCTGACCACCATCTCCCAAATGCCAGTGATAGCGAGCAATACAATTATTTTTTGCCCAAATCCCAAATTTACGTTTTAGACGTGCTCTTAAAATAAGCACAAGACTGGCCTGTCTGGAGATTGCCTATTTTTGAAATCCCAGCTGTTCTGAATGTAAAATATGTGCCAAGTTTTCCAGCGTTATCCCAACTATAGGAGCCGGGGAGGGCACTTAAGGAACAGCACACTCAGCCTTCAAATCTAGGCACTGACAGCCCTGGGCAGCATCTGAGAGGGGGATTTTCAGGGCCGCTATTCCTAAATGCAACAAAATCTCACATTTGAATCTGAATTACATGACTAGCTAGTAGGTCACAGATGCATTTACCATGGAGTAAGACAGAAACACAACAGTAATTGATTTTATGAACTTGTGGGTAACAGCAGCTCTTGTCTTGTGCTATGGGCATAATTCATTCACCAAGACATATTTCTTTGTTTTAATGACTGTTGATTATTAATCCTTCCTAATAAGTAATAAACTTGCTCTTCAAAGCTGTGACAGAAAGGTCAAGGAAAAAAGAGCATTTGGCATTTCTATGGCTTTTTTTTTTTATTCCCATGGAAGAAATACAGAACAGGAATATACCTCAGGCAAGATGTATGGAGATATAAGGATCAGAAATCACTTGCTCTAAAAGTCAAAACTACAATGGAATAATATAGCTTAGCCGATATTAAGAAATCCGTAACAGGCTGGCATAGTATTTAGCATTGTCAAATAGTGTTTCTATCATCTTTCCCTTTAAAAGCTTATAGAGCCTTGCAGATATCTCCATTTCTGCCATATCTGCCATGACATGATCCATGACCAATGTAGGCTGGCAGTATAAAGCTCTGCGAGCTTGTGATAAGTAAGCAAAAAAGGTGAACATGATTTTCTGCAAAGAGCCATCGTAAGATAAAGCTGGGATGTAATATTTCTACTCCATATAGATTGTGACATTTTTAGCATAAGGTGAAAACAAAATGGAGAGCCATCACAGAAAGAGACAAGAAAGTGGTAATTAATGTGAAAGGATTTTGAAAGTTAAACATGTACTAAATAAGGAGGTTAAAAATGTACTTTTTGTATTTAAAAAGAGTGAAGGCAAAGAACATAAGAATGAAACAAAAAAAGGGATCATTGTCATCAGATGAAACAAACACATTCAAATACAGGATAAATTCCAGAGGATGGAGGGAGGTAAAAATCCCTTCTTTGAAAGATTGAAGATGTACTTTACAAAACACTAGCAAAACATAGTACTAGACAGCATAACAAACCCGAGATTGGTGAGGGATGTCGGAGTAAAAAAAAAAAAAAGTATTCTTCCATGATACGGTGTGTTTCCTAAGTGTTCTTAGACCTGTGAAATGCTGAAACACCCTTACAGTTCCACCAGAAATATTTTAGCTCTCCCTTTGTCTAAACCTTGGAGTGGAACAATGAGAGACGGGGAAGGAAGTCTGAGCCTGGGGCAGATGGTGGTGTTCAAAACCACATGGCCACAAACGCTCTGTGGGTCAAACCATCTCACCAAACAAACTGCTGGTAGTACTTGTGGGGCTTACCGTGTGACCAACAAAAACCAGCGAGATCTTCTATCCTACTATTTTCCTTTTATTTTTATATTCATTTATTTATCAAGCCAATTTACAAAAGTGTAAAACATATGCACTTTAGGCACAACACAGCTGTTTTCCTTGTCATCAGTTACTGACATGTCATCAATAAGGAAAGCTAAAAAACACACTCAAAACAGAACTGTCAGCCATGTGTTGAATACTTAACAGCTTTGCCATACATTGAGTGAGGTTATAAAATGTTCAAAGTCCTAGGAACATCCTAACACTGAACCTGAGGACTTCAGTCAGGAGAAGGAAGAGTAACAGCATGCATCACTAAATTTCCTCATGTCAGACAACAAAGAATGATTTAAGTTAATAAATACTGTTTGCTTTTCATTAAAGGAAGTTCTTCATTCCTTCCTTCAACTTTATCTGTATATAAATTATAAAGCAGAAATAAAAAGGCTATAAAAGTTACTATAAAGCACTCATATATATACAAATTAAAGCATATACACAGTTCTTTATATCTTCTGTCTAAAACAGAACAAGGACTTCAGTGGCTGTTCAAGCATTAGGGTTTTTTTGTTACATTTTTAAATCAGAATGTAATTCCAGTAGCTTCCCTTAAGTAGAGTTTGAGCTTATGTACTAATTTCAAGGGACTTTTCTGAAGAGAAATTTAGATATCCTTTAAAAAAAAAATAATCAAAAAACTAAGAATGCCAGGTAAAGTGTATCTACACTTTAGTCTATGCTAATTTTTTGTATTATGTATGTATCTACTTCAAGTTCAGTTTCTATTAACTAGGAAGGTATTTCAAGTTCTCTCAGCATACAAAAAAACCCCCAGATTTTAAATGTTTCTCTATTCCTCTACTATCAAAATTTGAATAAATGTGTTTAGGACTTGAAGTATGAGGACTCCATAATCTAGTAATTCACCTCATATCTTTGCATTTCATATCAAGGTTTTCAGTTTTGGAGCCAGAAAGTTAAAGAAATAAAAGATTTTGTCATACTTACTACCAGTTCTCTCTCGCTAAGTGAGAATGATTTTTAACTAACTTCAGGACTTCTCTGCAAGGCAGTTTCTTTCAAAAGATACCTGTTTTAACTTTTTCTTCATAGGAGGTTGTCTGATTTTCCATTGAAGGATTTGTCCTCATCAGCAAAACTGAAAGGTATGTAAATAATTCCCCTGGAAATTTCATTAAGTTTAACAGTCAGTCAGTATTATAATTTTACCCTTAGTTTTTGTTAAATTATGTGACAAAATCTGTACCAGTGATGGTTCTCCAGTGAAGTCACAAGATTAGAACAGCAGAGGAAAGATAGCTATAAGCTTTTTCAGGCAGATCCTAAACATTCAAGCCCATAAAGAGGAAATTTTACTTGCTTTGCTAGAAAACTTATTTTCCCAGTAAGGGGGGGAAGCAAGGAAGATAGTAGAAAATATTTTATCTTAATTGTTAATAAGATTGAAAAGGAAAAATAGCATTATATATTCTCCCCTAATGTATCACAACATGAAACTAAGCCTGCAGCAGGGAAGTGAGTTTAAAATGCATTTTTTAAAACCTGCTCAACAGCCCCTTGGATTTACTATTGCTGAGCCCATGTAGTCTGACATCCCTCCTTCCCAACCTGGACATACGACTGCCAGCTTATTTGGAAAAGTTATGCATCAGATAACTAATTTCCTCATTCATGCACTTTCAGTACAAACCTCGCCAGTTAAATCTACTAGATGAGTTATATCTTTAAAATTGGACACAAGCAAGTGTTCTGCATGTCTACTGAGACTAGGCATATTAATTTTCACCCATATGTATCCCCATACACGTGTGCATTTACGCACAGTGTTATTCTCCTTTAATGCTTCTTTGACTTATGGAGACTGTAATTTATTGGTCAAGATTAATTATTTCAGATTACTACTGGAGAGTTTTCTTAGCAAGCAAATGACAACAAACCAAACTAAACTTTATCACATTAATTATTTATTCTTTTAAGCTAGTATGAGGTAGCAAAGGCTGTTTGCAATGGTCCCAGTGAAAAGTTAGGCAAAAAAAATCCAGTATTTATTACAGACATTTTTTTATCTTCATGAAAAGCGTCAAGCCTTGTGTTTCCTTACCTATATTCCTGAAAAGATCTCTTCATATTTGATTTAGAGGGCTTGAGAAGAAAGTCATGAGTCCCAGCTGGAAATGAGAGGGATTATGATGCATTAGAAATCAAAGGTCATCAAGATTTACATGTGCTGTTTTGAGGTACCTTAAACTAGTATACAGGGTATAGGTACTATTTAGTGCTCTATTCAACAGAGAGCTGAGCCTTTATTTCCACACCAGTGTCCTTTTTTCAATGGAATAGGAAGTTTTCATGATATATTGCTACCCTCCCACTTAAAGGGCTCTCTAAAATGAATGAAACGAACTGTGAGAGTTCATGCCATTATCCTCCAGGAAAAAAGAAAAAAAAAAAAAAGGATTAATTAAAAGATTCCAATCTGTAAAGTTAAACATCACACCAGGAGTAACTCCTGAGTTACAAAAATCTATTACCTGCATTTGTTAGGAAAGCAGTGCTGGTTGACATGCACATTTAAAATGCCTATCCTAAACCTCATACTCCTTACAGATCCAGCACCACTCTTTCATTGTGTGGTGATGGATGGCTGTCAATCAAAAATGTTTTATTAAGCTCCCTTGGATCTACATGTATATGAAATATCAGACATGATGGTCTTCCTAATGACAATTAGAAATACTTATTTTGATAAGTTGTTACGTCATATGATACCATATTTGTCAACTCTCTAAGTCCTCAGACATGGATGCCCTTGCAGTAGAAAAAACTCAAACAAGCCAAAAAAACACCCCCAAACTTCCAGGTATCTTTATATAATAAGAATCAATAAAAATGGTGTAAAAGTTTCTTTTAAAAGACAAAGCTAATATTTTTCACAGTGCAGGCAGGCCCAGGTATAGAGAGGTTGAACAGGACTCAGTTTTCTAAGTCCTTTCAGAATTGCACAGCCTAAGCTTTTGTACTTCTATTGGTTCTGAAAGAAGCCTCTTGAAAATGCTACGAGTCAAACTCTTTGCTGAAACAAACCTGTATATTCCAAATTCCAAAGAATTTGTGGGTTTGTGATTAACTATAGCTAAAGAGGTCTAACTGAAATCATTGCTTAGAATTACAGAAAGGAACGGGGGTGCTGAGTATTTACTAGATACACAGATTATTTTCTTGTTTATTCTGCTTTTGCAATGTCAATTACATTTCTTGCATATGATCTGAAGACCAACACACAGTAAATTTTAGCTTTTACCATAATCGACCTCCATTTAGCTAGAAATAAAGACGGTTTTTCATCAGGTTAGTTCTGGTTCAAGCAACATAATTCACACATGCCTTGTATAGTTCTTTCACATGAGCTAGTCTGTAATAATCTAATTGGACATCTCTCTGAACTGGCACATAACGGAGCTGCGTATCACCATACACTCTGCCAAAGGTACTTGTTTGTAAATACATTCTGTAATCAAGAAAGAGTACCACAACTACAAATAAAAGGGCACAAGGGAAATGTGTCCAAAATTATAAAGTCAGGTGTGACCTCAAGAAAGGTATTCAGCTGTTTCATGCCCAAGTTATGCCATTCTCCACCATGGTACAGCTGTTTCGTTTTTAAGAAACAAGCAGCAAGATCTGTGTCAAGAGAGTCTGCCAATCCAGCGCACAGTGACATTATCATCTTCCCAGTACCATACATTTCCTTTGGACATGAAAAATTTCTTTAATTAGAAGTTCAAACTATAATGTCAAACCACTTCTCAGGGTTTTCTCCAAGAATGCCCAATGTACATGCTAAATATAGAAAGCATACTTTACTGCACATAGGGACTTTATGGTCATCCCACTAATCGTTTTTCAAACATACAAAATAAAAACCTTTCCAATGGAATAACAGAGGGCCATACGACTAGAAATTGTAGAGCTCTCATGATGTTAATAGCATGTATGTCTAATACCTGCAGCTCCGGCTCATGCCCATCACCTGACAATCTCTTCTCCTTTTGCATAAGTAACTCAAGTAACTGAATTGTGTCAATAGCGATTAAGATGATGAGCTTACATGTTTGTTTTTCCTCAGATAATATTAATATTATGTTTTGCACATGAAACAAAATACTTGCCAAAATAGACAAAGTTTTGGTCCTTCTGCTTTAGAGTATGTTACCTTTATAGAAAGTAATTACAGCTGGCAGTGGATAACAAGCAAGAGATCTAGACTAAATGATCTGGGTGAATTTTGACTATGAAATCCATAGCTATTTTGATTTTGCTTGTTACAGAGACACAGCTGTATCCAGAAAACTTAAATCAGGATGTATTTTCCTGAACTCTCCAGCAATTCAGCTGTATTTAAAGTTTCCAGTTGCTGCTGTGTAAGCCTCAGGCTCCGTTTGGCAGAGGAAGTGGCAACTGCAGCATATCTACAGGGACAGTCTCAGCAGCAGGCACACATAAAAGACTGAGACTTAGAAGCACAGCCTAGCGGTGCTCAAAGCACAACATTTCATATAAGGTCATCAACTTTACTCCCAAAGATACTGATTTCACAGTTGCTACTAGCCTGTGGAGAATTCAAATGCTGCAATCCAGCCATAAGTAAGTAAATAAGTCATTTTCTGAGTGCTGTTTTTGCTATGTTAGATTGTATTCCAGATTTTTTTTTTTTAATGAAATGGAATTCAAGATCAGTTAGAGTATAAAGCATAGATGCAAACTACAAAGGCTGAAACATTATAAGTGTTTTAGTCTAATACGTATGATTTGTTTGTTTGTTTTTTTTAATTAGAGCTCAGATTTTTTAAGCATACTGAAAAACATACACTATACAGTGTATTGATAAACTGAGAACACACGAATTACAACTAATACAAATAAGACCTTCCATATTATTTCCAACACTAGGAAAAAAATAATAATAAAGATCTAGCAAGATCATTTGTGAGACCAATTTTCAGTGCAAGCAGAAAACAGAGTAAAGAATGCTATCTTTTTAATCCATTCAGACTTAAAAAAAAAAAAAAAAAAGCAAAACAAAACAAACGAAAAAACCCACATACATTGAGATGGACAAGGAGAGAGATGGTAAGCCTGCCAGTAGTAGCTTCAGTAGCACCTGTAATTCTTCATTTGCCCAGTTTTCTTCCAGTTCCAGGAAACAGAATTGTATGTGGAATTCTGTGTAACCAATTGAGTTCCATAGCTTGTGTATCATATTCAAGTATAAGCTGTTAAACTGGTCTGTAGCTTCACAAATTTTAAATACAACAACAGAACTTCCAATATAAAGTCTAGGACCATCAGACTGAAGGGAACCTTCAATCAGCTTCCATGACTATTAGATTTTCTTCCTATAGTGGTCCATAATATCAAAACCACATCCTTTCTACGTTTCACACACTCCCCACCAGAACTACTTTGATTTCAGATATAAATTAGCAACAAAAAAAGGGATCTTAAGGAATCCGTTTCCATGATATCAGTCTTACCAGCCCACTCTTTAACTTAGCGCTACAGCTAGTGAAGTTCAGAGAGATCATATTTAGAAATGAGAAAAAAAGTAAAAACTAAAAAGGTAAAATGTCAAGCTCTTACTTTATACCAGTTTCTTACATTTTCATCCTTTGATCCTTTGTAACTATCAAACCATCACACTAGCTCTAGAGAGAGGAAATAACAGACTATGGAGCACGGCACACACATGGCTTCATTTTTTTCTTTGACTGATGCTAAGAGACTAAAGCTGTGATTAAAGTTTGATAAAACACAAATTAAAGGGCCATGACTTTTAGGATAGGTAAAAGCATGGGAGTTTAGAGAGTTCAGTAAAAGCTACTAAAGACATGGCACAGCTGGTGACAAGGGTCAGACTAGACATACAACTAACTAGACACTAAGAACTTCGTATTTATTAATTTAATATTTAGTAGATTTATTTTATTTTTTCAAGACTAAATTAATAAATTTAGTATTTATTAAAATATAAAATAAATCTACTAAATACTAACATTAACAAATACTAAATTAATAAATTTAGTATTAACAAATACTAAAAGTTTCTAAGAAGCAGAAAGGAGAAGCATATTGTATCATTAATGTTTTTCAACATGTGGGGTTTAACTTTCAGTTGAGGAAACATCTTTTTCTGAATAAGTTTTTAGATAATGCATCTTTCACTCATGTTTTGGTTTTGAAACAGTTACTGATCTATCAAAAGTAAGTCAGCAGCTGATATCAACTTCATGCTACATAAATCACAAAGTAAAGTTTATGAAGAAAGGTGGAACAACATGATTATGATTTTTTTCCCCCAAGGTGAATCACACATCTCTAAATAAGAGGAAGAAGCAGTTTAAACACTATGACAAATTAATAAAAAATATTAAAATCATAGACAGTACCATAATTATCCCTGAGTTTTCTAGGGAATCAAGCTCCTTCTCTATTCAAATTATTAGATATACAGTATTCACATATAATGAATTTTAAAAATTAAATATATTTACTTATACAAAAATAAGAGAAAAAGAAATCTAGAAACCTTTTCAAGCCACACACCAGTGCATGACCCTTCACATTCTCTCCTTCAGCTTCCAATTTTTGGCTCATTATAACATATTCAATTTCTTCAAGACATTCATAGGCAATATAAAAGAAAGTTTTAACTCAAACTACTTCACTTTTCTCTTGTACCCTAAGGGCAAGCTATTAAGTAGTTGCTGAACCAATCTGTGAACTCCAGTCCTCTTGCCAGTCATGAACTTTTTATTGAAGGTGTTGATTTTCACACAGCTGTCCTCAATTCACATGTTCTTAGGACAGGATTGAGGAAAAGTGACTAAAGCAATTTAAAGAAATACTCCAATATACTGCAAGCGTTTAAATCTGGTGGTATAATGTTGTTGAATATGCATATATTTATATTCACATGCAATTATCCATTCAAAATTTAAGAGTCAGCACAGCAAAAAGAAAATCCTAAATGACTGCCTTCTTTATGTCATACTTTTGTCTTCAAATGAGTAGGCACAGGTGACTCTTACTTTCTGGTTTGTTTAGAATGTCTTTTAGTCAGAAATTTTATTTCATTATCCTTCATTTTAGAACAGACAAATTGGCAAAAATTTCCATTGCTCCTGAACATGTGAGAATTAAAAAAAAATTAGGACTTAATTTTATCCAGAAACATGTAGGAAACAATCTACTGCTCAACTTAGGAAACTGAGGTGAGATTTGCTGTCCTGCATATGAAGACAAGCAAAACGATGCACTTCTTGCTTGCCTGCTAAAGGAAGAAGCAGCAACACTCAGGTAAACGCAATTTCCATCCTCCAGATTATGAGGAAAGGCTATCACAGACCTCTCTTCTCCTCTGAGAGTCTGCTTACTCTTTGAAAGTTGGGAGGTCAGTAGCTGTCTGTCAGACCATATGCTTCAATCTTTCCCAATACTTAAAAATCTTTGGTTTTTTCCCATGAGAATTACAAGTCCAGCACTAGAAGGCTACATCTGCCCCTTGCCGTGGTTTTGCCATCAACCCTCCTGCAGCAAAGGGTAACGCTGCTGCCTGGCCACATCCTGTCTGCTGTCAACAACTTGTCAAAGGTATTCTCACTGTCAAATCAGTGCTCTTGCACAGGTTCTCCATTGCTGCTAACACTGGACAAAGAAAAATTACCAAAAGGAGGAACACTAGTAGACACTTCCAAATCTTTCAATTTATTTATTGACTTAAGTGATAACATTTTCTTACAATTACAACCACAGTAGATGAGTTTTGAAGCACATGTTATTTCTTCTGTTTGATGAAGAAATTCAGCTATTGCCAGCTTAAGAAGGCATATTTGTTAGACAGATGATGTTACATGACATAAATTCGCTCTGTAGAAATGTGTTTGTGAGCTTTAGCAGCAAGCCGTAACTGATTGCATGAGTAAGCAGCAGATTCTAGTTTTCTCTCTGGGGTAATAACGATATTTTAAGAGTAAGCCCTGTAGTACAGACAACCCATTTACTGATAAAATGGCTAGGTACGTAGCAGCCACATATGCAGCTTATTTTTCTCAAACTCAGCTGCAATTACCTAGTAACTCCTTCTCTTCTCATTTCTCCATTGCCAAATGCCAGAAATATTGGCTGTGGCACCCTGAGTCTTTCCTCCAATCAGAACTAACACTGTTGTCGTTCAGTCCCTCTCGCTTTTTCCTTACTAAGACATAGATTCAGAGGATCACAGTGAACAAGGTTTAGAGAGGACTTCAGAAAGTTACCTGCTATCTCCTCTGCCATTATACAGGATCAGCTCTCTACACCGTTCCTGTGAGATGGTTCCTGGCATACTCCATCCAGCAAAGGAGGGTCCTCTCAGCCCACCTGAGTAACCACAGCCTTGCTTTTTTTTTCCTTTTTTTTAAAAAAGCTTTAACTTTTCCTGCATATAATCTAGTCTTCGCCTGCTGCTGTCTAAACCAATGATTAAACCATTTCTGTCAACAGACAACTTGTTTCCTTGCTTTTTGCAAGAGCATTGGTGTAACTGGAGAGATTTATCTTCCCTCCTTTTAAGATTCTCTTCCGCAGTCCTCAGTAATGGCTTCTTTTTTTTTTTTCTTTTTCTTTTTTTTTTTTTTTTTTCCAATTTGTGCTTCCAGCACCTTTGATTTTTTCTTCTAGCTCTCCCCTGGTCTTTCTCACTTTGTCAACACCTCTCTTGAGATGTGCTACCTAATCTTGGACACAGTATTCCGACTGAGTCCTACAAGTCCTGACCAGGGCTGCAGGGTCATCCATGGGTCTTACTGGCAGCTCTTACAGCAGTCTACACATGTGAGTTTCTTTTCTGCAGCAACACAACATTGTTGGCACAAGTTCAGCTTTTGACTCAGTGAACATCAGCTCTTTTCTATCTTATTATTGCATATGCTGTTGGAAAATGTTTTAGTGGTCCATCCCATGACAGTAAAGAAGTTGCAAGTCAAGCTCATTTGAAGACAAGAAACAATTAAGTGAATCAGACTTCTTTGTCTTTGCCAACAAAGGCTGCCTATTTTGTAGAAAAACCACCCTGCCACAGGAACCAGCTGTTTCAGATCTGCAAACCTGATTATGTTATTATATACATATACACACATACACAGAAAGACTAGGCACAGTAACTGGAAAGTCAGTGCGCTTCAGACCATGAGTGTTTTTCCTGCTACATGAAGTTCTCTCAAGCTATGATATCAGTTTGGGTAAAGTATCAATATGGATAAAGAAGAGTTGAGACGTTTCTTTACTAAAGAAATTCAAAAATAGCAAAAAGATTCTCTGAGACTTCTTATTGGCTCTTCTTAGAATGAGGTCAGTTCCTGAAATGCCTGAAAGCAGAACTAAGGTGATGGTTGTAAAGTTAAGGCACTGTTTCTGGCTTCTGGAATTATCATTATTATTGGAATAATTAGCCTGCTTGTCTGTGATATATAATTACACACATATATACACCTAAAAAAGTAAATAACTTTTCCTTTAAAATTTAAAATGAAAAAAAAAAAAAAACAAAACCACAGTTTTGGATTTTTATTTTATTTATAACACATATGCTAAGGCTTCTGTTATGACATATAAAGGACCCAGCAATTCCAAAAATAACAAAAAGCTACATGTTTTAGATAATCTGATCAGTTTTTGGACATAACGAACTATACCTTACTGCATATTTGTCCAAAGTTTCAATTATTCTATGCTATGCCACTGGTTTCTCGGTGGTGTTTTGTCATATATGTCAGGTGTTTTGTTATATATGGTCTGCAGAACACCAAGTTTTAATAATTTGTATTTTTTTTCTGTTACACGGAATCCCAAATGGCTATGGTACATTCACTTTTTCCAAAGTTCTCTTTAGGTGCTCTATGGCTCCTGAACAGCAGGTTAAAAAGAGTTCCAAAGGCCTGTCAAAACAGACAGAGTTGTTTCAGGTAAAAATGCCAGAGTTAATGTTAATGGTATGAGAGAGGTTGTATTCTGAGACAAGGTATTCTGCTGCTTTGACCAATATTAGTTCATTCTCTAAATTTTTGGACTAAATTAGGCAAAATTATTTCAATATGCATTTTTTTAAATTTAGTTATAAAAAAACCCTTATCAGAGCCTTCTCTTCACACATCCACATTTCAACAGAAGAGTGAGTCTCTGTTAAAATATTTTTTAGGTGTTGAACACTGTTTCTGAAGTTAAGTGGAAAGAAATAACCAGGGCTTTTTCTGATTCAGGAGGCTGAGTCTACCAGTATTGGAGAGACGTTTTCTTGCAGGGTTAAAAATCTTGATTTTATGTCCATCCTAATACACTTTGTTCTGTGATAAATTAGTGTGATGAAATATTTCATGCAAAGCACCTTATTTTCCTCTAGTTCTAAATATCACCAATATGTTATGTTGTGGTATATGAATGCACCTGATACTCAGCCCACTACTGAGGCAGCAAAAGCCACAAAACTCTGGAGTTCACCTGAAGAGTGTTCCTCCTGATTGCTGCAAAAGAAAGAGCTAGTAGAGGTTTCCTCCCCTTTCAAAGATGTTGGGGATTGCAAAAGCTCTCTTATTATTTTGGATCTAAAACGAGTGCCTTCCAACTTTCTTACAGGAGCTATATCTGGCTTGCTCTTCACACGATTGTCTATGCCTGCTAGGGAAACACTGTTTACATTTTTAAAATAAACCTTCAAACCTTCTCTTTAGCAACATTCCTAAAAAAAGAAAAACACCATAAATTTTGAAAGCATGTCAATTAAGGGGAAACAAAAAGACAAACAAAACTGAACAATAAAATAAATTAAAAGAAATGCCACTGAGAACAGAAAGTCACTGTCACTAAATCCAAATAGAAATGCAAAAAAAGCAGAGGCTTTAAAGTAGCTATTTGTTTATAGTTTGAGTGGATATTTAACAAGTAAATTAAGTGAACGTGTCCTCAATATACTATGCTTTGCTTGAAGCTGTATTTATAGTGGATTTGTTTCTCATGACAGTAAAATAACACAATTAAATAGCATTTTAGTAAACTTAATCTGCAATTTATCAGTAAGACTAACATCAAATTGGAACAACTCTTTATTGTAAATTCATATCTATCTTAAACTACCAAATCATTGAGTACCTGGAAAAACAGTAACTGAGTAATTTAGTGGCACCAATACAGTTTCTTAAACTCATCTCTCACAAAGACCAGTCTTGAGCTGGAACTGAAAGTTATCACAGAATGGGAAACAACTGGTAGACGTTCCAGACCTGAAAGTCTCCTTTTTTCAAAAAATATGATACAACTTAGTCATACACAGAGCATAAAATTTACCTTCGGTAGAAGACTGACATTATGTGGAGTTACTCCAAATCTGAAGTAAGGTAACTGTAACATTTTAAGACGGGAGTTTCAAACAAGTCTGTGTAACCTAACTGAAAAAGCTTACGTTGTGAGCACAGTCTCTATCAGGATATGATACAGTTATTGGGGTTGTCCTTCCAGAAGGTGCTTTACTGAGCCACTCCTAAGTTATGCTTTTTGAGGAGGGCGAGTTCTGAAGGAGTTGTTTCAATACAGCTCACGATGAGGCACAGATGAGATCACACCAGGTGGCTTTTCAGATGCTTTCCTGATTGATACCCTGAACATGAAGGACCTATGCAATGTTACTGTCCAATTTTGCCACTGCATACTGAATAAAGGAGGGAGAAATGGTCCCGTCAAACACATCACCCTCTTTTAACTGTCATGCATGCTCATTGGATTTAGGAAGAGGAAATTCTCCTTTTTGTTCCAAGAATCTGTTAAGGACAGCTAGAGGAACTTGTCCTTTGTGCTTTATTTTGTCACTAGTACATGCAACCTTGCAGGTCAGAGCCTGCTCAAAGATGATCAGAGGGAGCATAAATGGCTGTAAGTATGGGAATGCATGTGGGCATGAGCAAAGTATCAGCTAACACTCTTAACCAAGACAGGAATTTTGATTAATCTATTTAAAAACAATTCAAGTAACACTATGCAATTATTTGCATTTCAATCCTTTAAAATTAAGCATGTGATTAACTAATTGATTCACTTAAATCAAAGCTATGCTTTAAAAAGAGATTGCCTACTTTTTCTTTTCACTCCAAAGTGGATACCAGCCATTTGTTGTTTCTTGGGCTGAATTACCCTGCAAAGCCTCAGCTCTCACTTTGCACAGAAAACTGACATACTTGACACATTGTGAAAGCTTTTTCACTCTTATTAAAGTGCTCTCCTTTCTGCTTTGAGGACCATGAGTGGGTGGATGGTGTCTTCTGTGGTTTGACCATCATATTGATTCAGGCTGTCTGCAGTACAGCTAGATATCAGAATTGCATCTCAAAAAAAAAAAAAAAAAATTCCTAACAAACTTCCTACAATGCAAATCCAAACTGAAAAGCAAACCCCTCACAATGGCTCTACTCTGGCTTTATCTCTTGTGTCTCTGATATCATTTCAGTATCAGATAATGAAAGTTAAGGCATATCTCCAACAGACACAGTAGGGAATACAGTGCAGAAGTGATAGCACTAAAAGTCTAGGTTTAGCTTCTAATTCTCAGGTTTTAATATTATCACCTCCTCAAGCAAGCAGGGAATTTGAGAGCTGAATACCAGGGGCTCCAGGGAATGTAAAACATCATCACATGGATTTTTCTCTCTCACACTTCTCGTTTGTTTCCAAGATGAGTTCATCCATCTTTCGATGCTCAGGGCAGAATTATAGACATGGAAGTCAGTGAAGCAGTTTGTGCTAAGAAGGAGAGGTAGTGCGAGGAGAAGGATAAGCCTCTGTAATGGTTGAGCACCATTTAAAGAGTGTGCTTCCTCAAATCATAAAGCTGCCAAGAATCCCAGACAGCCAGAACATACACTACTTTCAACACCCATCCATCCATCCTTTCCTAACCTTGCATTCTCTTCAAAATGCTAAGACCACAGACATAAAACCTCTTAGCTTAAAAATCACTAATTTCTATACATTATGTTCTACAAACAAACTTTTGAATGTGAAATAATAGGCAAGTTAACTATCAAAACTAAAATTGAGGCGATATCTGGCTTTATTGTCTGGTTTGTTTTTTAAGTAAGGAAAGAAGCAGATTAACTGTTTGGGGATAGCTTGTAATTGGTAGGAAAACCAAAAAATTACTATTAGAGGGACTCAAAAGTGTAAATCTTCCTAAAATTGTTACAAAAAACATAAAATCATAGTGCAGGAAAATTACATGTTCCTATACTACTGAGGATTTTGGGGCAAGGGGGCAAGAGGAAGGGTTGACAGAAATATATCAATCTGCAAATAGAAAATCCTGCAAACCTGCAGGAGCTGGTGTACTATCCTAAGGTGTCTAAGGTTTTGATTGAGAAGTTAAAATGCTACATCCCTAAGCAAATTATCACCACTCCCCCACTGGAGATTATCGCCCTGTCAGATCTGCTGGCATCATCACATGTTCCCTTCTGTAACCTGCTGCCTTCAAATGAACTTTGTGCGAAAGGGAAAAAAAGCCCAACCAAAAGCAAACAGCAATCTCCCTCAGACTCACTCAGACTTTTTTGACAGAATGAGGGAAGGGTAACTGCCAAATATAGTTTTGCCAGTGGATATGAGGACGCAGGGACCACTAGTGACAAGAAGGAGGGTGCAATGATGGTGCAGGCACATGCAGTAGCATGTTATGCTGCTGCAAGACAATTGCAACCAGAAAACTTCTGTAAACGCTGCTAAAGCAGCACCGATGTCTCATCAGTGCACTTGGAAGGGAAGTTAATAGCTTTTGCATGACCTACATGATCTGTGATACTAAACACCTGGTCCAGTGCTTGAGCATGGATAAGGGGCACTTAACGGGAGTTGACACAGATAAGACTGAAGCCACCTTGCACAGAAAATGTCATGCCATTGAGAGGTTGAAAACACATGACTTTTTTAGCTTGAGTTCACAATGGCTGCTGTATTTTCTGCAGAAGACAGTTGCAGGGCAGCACTGGTAAAGAGTGTTGGTTTTCACTTCTCCACTCTGGCTGAGATGTAAATACTTTGTTCATACACACCTTTTTTGTGATCCAAGCCTTTTTCACCTCAAGAGTGAGTCTCTGCAGTGTAGCCTTACAAAGCTTTGACCCAGAAGTCTGGGTAAATGACAGCAACTGCTTGATATATCAGGTTTAATAGAAAAACTGGATATGTCCATGGTCTTTAACCACTACTGATTTCTGATCCCCAGGTTTTTGGGTGGGATACAGTGATACAGTATTTACTGTGAATGTCATACTGCTTTGAAAAGTCTTATCTTCCTTCAGACAGCCTTCATCTTTTGTCATCTTAAGCAGGCTGTAGAGCCAAATTAATGAGGAAATTACCAACTGCCCAAAATTAGGACAACAGCTTAAAGCCTGTCCCTAAAGGGAAGGACTGTAAAGCAGTCTGAAAGACTTAGATATTTGGTATAGGTGTCTGTTACTTTGATTTCATCTATATAAGGTTCACTTAGGGGACAACTTCATTATCAAAATATGAAGTTACTTTATATGTTGCATGTAAAGAACACTAAAAAAATGAAATTTCATGTTTAAATATCCTTAAGTATGTGGTTTTTATTATTACAAAGATTTTTCATTTTAGTGGCATTACTCTTTTCATGTTGCCTCTTATAAAACAGACCACAAAGACACAAGGAGTTACTAGTTTTAAAATGTTACTTTCTGTAGTATAGATATCAAGATTTTGGTGAGGAAATGTTTAGCTTAATATTTTAGCCTGTAGATCTGCCAAAAATATTAATATACATCACAAACTGAACAGCAGGTTATTCAATCTGACCATTAGTGATTAATTTTAAAATATCTGTTGGATCTTAAATTCATTATGGATTATGAATCTGTCAGGGATATACTATACTAGATTCAATTTGGATATATTTATTGGTTCAGATCATGCCCTCCATTATTCAACATAACTTTTACCTTCAATCCCATAAACCACACCTTGGGCAGACATTTAGGATCTGTCCAGAGGCACATAATGATGGTGATTTCCAGGGTATGGGCTTCAAGAGGAGAAGCAGCAGCAGTAAGATGGGTATATGTTGGCCTAACATGCAGTCTGACCAAATCACACTAAAATATCTCTGGGTCCTTTGGATTGTATTCCTTCCATTATGTACAAGCGTCAAAAGATACGTTAAATCAAATGGTTCTCAGAAGTGCAAGTCCAATGAATGCAACACAGAGAGCACAAAAAAATACAGACATTTAAGGGCATAATTTTTACCCTTAGCAGAAATAGGCACACTACCTGCCTCCCAGGCACCTATGTACACAGAGGATGTTCCTCTAATTCACCAATGAACACTTGTTTATTTATGTTTCCACACAGTCATCACTCGGTTCATCATGCATAAACTTTTGTTTCCTAAAACTGCATATGTTTCTAGGTTAGGTTTAAAAAAAACAAAAAGAAAAAAAAGGATTTTCCCTTTGACGATGTATGTCGATGAGTTGGAGTTGTTATATTTAATATATTGCAATATTTCATACATTTACTAAGAAATCACTGTCTCTGTTTCTAATGTTTCTTGTAGGTCTATATGGTCTAAGTGAATCATTGGGTAAGAAAACAAAGCTTTTCCTTTCTACTACCATTTTGAAACAGAAGTATTTTATTTTTACCACTGAGTCTTCTGAAGTTTTCTGTTCTCTAATTGCTAATATACTTGGCTGATAACATTAAGAGATATCAAAGAGGGATTTGTCTTCTGCTGAAAATCTAATAGATACATAATGCTGATGAGTTTCTATTAGATTCTAATTAGGAAACATCTGCTCTTGCGTATCCAGATCAAGTGCATCAGTCTGCTTTATTCTGGAGTAATGGTTGATGATTTCCAGCAGAGAGTTATATGAATTAAGTCTTTTTTGCACTGCATATTTTCAAGGGTTGTAACCGGTGGCCCTTCATGATGTGTAACAGTGCAAGCTCATTGAACAGGTGATTGAAGATGGCAGTACCTCTTGTGAAGCTCATTTTTCTTTGTCTTGTATATGAAAATGTATTTCATAGCTTGTATGTCATTTTGTATGACTTTCCCACAATATTTTTCACTACTATCAATTCTGAAAGGAATAGATGTATGCATGAATTGCACGTTCTTTTCAGGCATTCTGAAGTATAGATACTATATATTGCGGAAACTGCACACTGTCTCATTTCATATGCTTTTTCTAGGTAGAAGTAACTCACAGTAATGAACACCTGACCTCTGTGCATGTAGTTTGTCTTCCTAGAAAACATTACTTAATCCTTGAGATCTTTTCATTGCAGGAGTGTGAAGTCAAACAGAAGCAAAAATAGTGAGAAAATTATCTTCTTCAGTATGTTAATGTAGTTTCAAAGACAGTTTTTCTTTTCCTTATGATGTTGCAGGATTTTTTTTTTTTCATAAAAGACTAAACAGCTATACTTCTTGTGTCAGATATTTCTGTGTCAAAGCTGAACACTAGACCTAAGTCAGAGATAACGTCAGCTGGTTTTCTGGTAGGAAGGTGTGACTCAGGACTGTCTGGTATTAGCAGTTACATCAGACCAGGTTTTTTTAGTTTTGATTAATCACTTTACTAGAGATCTTAAACCATTCTGCTCACATCTAAAACCTGGGTATCACAGTGTTTTAAGTTTTTCTTTATTTTGCTTCATTTCCTCTAGGAAAGCATCAGTGACCTCATCTAATTTACATTGTCTTTTCTCCAGATTCTTCATGCAACAATTCCTCAAGCACATTCAGCAACAGTTGAAAAACTGCATTTATTTTTATTCATCTTAAATAAAAATTAACCATTTTTTCCAGAGAATAGAAACTCTCTGGGAAGAAGACCAGGCAGAGATAAAGGGTTTCCTAAGTAATACTCATGCTTTGTTGAGATCACTTTGAGGCTGACAAGATGCGAGAAAGACAGTCTGGGATGTATGAAGTTGATCTAATACATCTCAACTCCCATATTGTAACAATGCAAACATGATTAGATATTTGGAAGTGCCATGTACTGATAGAAAAGGAAGGGTTAAGCTCCTGTATGCAGCCATGTTCTCCATCTAGGACAGAGTAATACTGGGCACAAGGATAAATTAGGAGAGGGGTGGCTGGAGAGCATCCCTGCAGAAAGGGACCTGGGGGTGCTGGTGGCAGCAGTGGGACTCATTATGAGTCAGTAGTGTGCCCTGGCCACAAGGGAAAACTGCATCCTGGGGTGCATCAAGCACAGCATAACGAGCCGGTCAAAAGAGGAGATTGTCCCACTGTATTCAGCATTGGTGCAGCCTCACCTTGAATAGCGTGTGCAGTTCTGGGCCCAAAATTTAAGAAGGATTTAAAGGTCCTTGAATGTGTCCGGAGGAGGGCATCAAATCCAGTGAAAGGGCTGGAAGGAATGTCCTATAAGGAGCAGCTACAGACTTTGGGCTTGTCCAGTTTGGAGACATGGGGGATGAGGGGTGACCTCATTGCTCTCTACAGCTTCCTGAGAAAGGGAAGTGGAGAGGGAGGTCCTCAGCTCTTCCTCCTGGTATGGAGTGATAGGATGTGTGGGAATGGCTCAAAGCTGCACCAGGGGAAGTTTAGACTAGACATTAGGAACAACACTGGACTGGACGTTAGTCAAACACTGGAACAGGTTTCCTAGAGAGGTGGTCAATGCCCCAAGCCTGCCAGTATTTAAGAGGCATTTGGACAAAGCTTTAACTTGGTCAGCCCTGAATTGGTCAGGTAGTTAGAGCAGATGATTGTTGTAGGCCCCTTCTAACTGAAATTGTCTAGTCTAGTCAATTCTAAGAAAAAAACCACAAATAATGTGGGTTATCTACCTTGATTTTGACTAACTAATCTCCCATCAGTTTTCTTTTTCTTTCTATCCTACTGGATTTTTCCTTTCTCTTCCTTTGTTATCCAGGATTATTCCTACTATCTACTTATTTTTTCTATCCTATTTCCTTCCACTTCTTCCCTACAGCATCTTTTCTATGATGGATCAACCAACTGACTACACATAAATTGCCCTCTTTCAAAATAGTTACTGCTTCTAATTCTCCAATAACCAATTCTTGTTTGTCAATGAAGAAAAAATGCATTTTAACCAACCATCACACTTCCATGTTGCTCACACATCTCTAACAAGTATGATATTCTCTTAGAGGTGCATAAAATCCTCAGTTTTTCTGCTTCTGACACTATTTTAATGAAAACTGTTCAGAATTATTCTGTTCATGACCTCTCCCATGTAGAACGCGCTTTGCTCTGATTTACGGTCTCTGAGGAAGTGAGCAATGTCAGCCAATATACCAGGCATGTGAGAGAAGCGTGTACACTGTGCATGCTCCGCTCAAGTCTTGTAGCTATCACTCATGGCATATTAGCCACAAAATAAGAGAATCCTGGCCTCCTTACTGACTCCTTGTGATTGCTTAAATCTGCTCCGGACTTGTAACCTTATATGAAATGGCATTGTTTTCTTGACATTCAAAAATCAGACCTTGAAACAGTTTTCCACACAGAATATTAAGATAAAATTAATCCAGCTAGAAGGTACTCCAGGGAAAGAAATGGTAAGCGGGTAACAGAGGTTATCAAAATGAAAAGTTCAGTAGTTACCACGAGAGTAATTTCACATCCACATAAAAACATGTGTCAGAACAATGAAGACAGTGTTTTAACAGGTGAATCAGACTTCACTTGCCCTCCCAGTCAGCAGAGTATTTAAAAATGAAGATAACAAACCGTAGAATATTTCAATAGCATAAGCAGCTTCCACAGCATTGTTTGAGCAATCTAGTTCACAAAAACAATTCTAACCATGCTTCATATGGAAATGCATTGTATGCTCCATTAAATGTATTACTCATATGTTATTATTTTACAAGTCAAATAAACTGAGTTTCTAAAACTGAAGTGCAGTGCCTAAAATAAGCTGCAACTCAAGTCTTGTGAGTGAGGAAATGAAAATGCAAAGATGTGATAATTTTTTTTTTAGTTTGCTTTAGGAATATAACACTAATGTCGACAAACTGGACTGCTTTATTTCAATCAATAATTGAAAGGGCTTCCAAAATGCCCTATGCAGTAGAGGGAAAGCCACCAGGAGATGAGAAGAAAGGAAGATAAAATGTCCTTTATGACACTTGTGCAATTTTCTCTAGATTCAGATTTGTTAATTACCACAACACAACATTCTTAGTTCCAGACACATATTCTCACTCTGCTTCTTGTGCTATTTTCCTAACAGATCTTTCTAAAATTAAGGGAAAATACAGAACTCACAGAAGATTATAATCTTTTGAAGAACTGAATATTTATTTCACTGCTTGCAAAGGAGCAGATTTGTGCTGGATTTGATAACCTCACATGAGCCAAAGGCCAACTAACACTCAAAACACCTAATCCATGGATTTCCACTAATGTGGAGCCTGCCAGCACTCCTCTACCCCTCGAGGTAAGATTGTTACCTGAGGGAAGCTGTTGACAGCTGTCATCTAAATATAGGCAACCATAAGCCTACCTCCCTCTTGACCTCTGGGTTTTCTCCAAGAATCCCTCAGCTGCAGCTGAAGATCAGTGTCCCCTATACCTCCCTCCTGTGTCCCAGCCATCACCTGAAGCTGCACTACCTCATTCTTAAGACTCATTAGATTTTGCAGCCTATTTCTTTTCTTTTTTTCCTTTTTTTCCCTCAGGAGAGGGAAGGAGAGAATCCTTGGAGCCACATGCAATGAAGACTATGTTTCATCTATCAATGCCAAGTTTTCTAGTTGTATGTATAAACCAACTTTTAAAGTAGAATAAAAATTGGGAGGTCTCAGCAGTAAACCAACCTAAACAGTTGAATTGTATTTCAGACAAGAGAAACTGCCATAGTTTTACTGGACAAGAAATTCTACCTGTACAAAAATGCTCTACCACTTTGAATAGCATTTTTATTTCCTAATTCTTGTTTTGTTAAACCTCTATGACTTAGAAAACATCTGTAAACTCACCATTTGCATTCTGTGTAATTTTGTATTACAAAGGTTTATGACTTATCAGAACATCATCCAGCAGTTCATGTTTTGCAGTTCAGTGTGTGGTCTGTTTATATTTCTCAGTAGATCAGAATGAACAAATCAATTTCTTACAGTACAGTGCATAATGTTTGCCTCAGTATCACCACATAATTTATCAGAAATGAAGCATGTAATGAATGTAGGAAGCTGCTTACATTCAGAGGTTCATGTCATAAGAGTTATAAGGATTTCACTCCCACTTCGTAAATTAGACAACTCCACTGCGGAAGACTAAGGAAGACTTTGGACTTGAACCTGATCAAGGTGGAGAGCCTCTTACCTCGCCAGACTTCTCAGACTTGGTTATCATCTTTCTGTCCTAGCACAGATCAAGCCAAGCCACTAGCTGGTCTTCTGGTTAATATTTGACAGGTTTTTTGGCAGTCCCCTCTTGGAGAGTCTGAAATATTTAGTCTAATGCCTATTTTCTGGACTGCTTCTGGCAAAGACAGTGTAGTTATGGCTCAGTACTGAGCCAGGATATACCCCCACCTGGCTCCTGATGGCTGCAACGCGGGGAGAAGCAGCATCTCTGCCCCATGCAGGCTGCTATCACTTCCCTGTGGTGGAGCAACAAGGGTGGGACAGAGTCAAAGTCTGAGGACTCATTTGTCAGTTGGGATTTGGTATCCTATGTAATTGTTCAAAGCTTGTACTAACAGTTGAATATATATGCGTACAGCCACCACTTTGTGCTTTTGTTTTACACATTTTTGTAAAGTCTGTCTTACTTTTCAATTATTATTTACTATGCTACTGAAAAAATGTAATATTATGTCCTTCTTTGTTTGCAGACACACAGTTCACAGACAAATAGGAAGATTTAGTGCATCTGAATAATATAAGAGTACCCTGTTAAGATACAGAGTTAAACACAGAGACAACCAGTAAGTGTTTCCATAGGAATGGTTTTGCTATGGTATTTAGACATAAAAGACTGAGAAATAGCTCACAAACATATTAATAAAAATTATTTGTGTATTAAATGAAAATCGTGGCAGTTTTCAAATACATGACAATTTAAATTTCTCTATTTCAAGTCAATATGTTATTGCTGTTATTGCTAAAATTTATTTTTCAGCTCAAGCAAAAATGAATGAGCTTCTTTTCCACCTCTGAAATTTAATCTAAGTGTTTTGGTTTGTTCTCTGTGAATGCATATGAGAATTTATAGCTCGGGTAAAAAAATCTATATTTATTTTGTATATACCACAGGGAAAAATTAGGAAATACCATGAAGAAAGAGACGTAGGTTGCATATGATAGGGATCTTTTTTGCATTCTTCAATGTTTTATATCTAAGGACCTTAATATCTAAGTAAAATGTTATCTCTGTTTTACAGGTCACGAAAAAACCAAAAAAACATTGAACAAGCCAGTGTCAAGATCAAGATTAGAAGACATTAGCTTTGGACTGTACTCTAATGATTAAATCTTTCTGCACATGATTTTCATTTCCAAGTTTTCTTGAATCTATGTAATTTTCTGAAGGAAAAGTAGGTAGTATTCACAATTGAGCACTTTGAAATGCTTAACATCATGTGATGTGAGATATCTAACACATAACTATTACGGAGCTGCACCTGTTAAGTGCAGGACTGAGTTTTGTTAATTTGCCTTGGCGAATAATTCATGGTTAATAGCAATGGCAGCAGCTAAAATGCTTTCCTTCTACTCTTGTAGTTTTGTGTTCCAAATGTGGTGGTATGTAAGTACTGCATTGTGCATTATCTTGAGTTATTTTTTTTTCCCTTAAATGTTGTTCCTTTGAAAAATACCATTTAAAGGGAATACTGGACTAAAAGCACCCATCTCTACATTTTCACACCTGGAATTAAAATACTGTGCTTAATGGTGTTGTTTTGTTGAGTGCTAGGAAACTGAGGCCAATAAGAAACAAGACAGAATTCAGCTAGAGGCAGTAACTTTGAAAAAGTGCAGTATCGCTGTGAAGTCACAGTTTAAATAGCTATTAGCAAGACAGCAACATTCAAAGTGTGAAAACTCTTCACCCTTAGCCTTTAGGTTTTTAATATGTTGTTTCTTGGTGCAGTTTTGGAGATTTGACACATTTTACAAATCAAACTTGTTTTAGTTAGCCTTAAAGTAGAAAGACTTTTGAAACATATTTGTTAAAAATTAAATATCTTAATTCCTTTTTATTGCTTGGCTCTGATTTATAAAACAGAGGTGGTGAACTAATGAACTGCAGTTTTTTAGCTATGTCTTAAAAGGAGAAGGACAATTATCACATTTTATAGATGTGTTAAATCTTTATTGAAGATGCTAATTTATTTTGGTGTATTTCTCAAGTTAAGGGATGTCTCTGGCTTGTTAGATGAACTTTCTGTTAAAGATTGTGACTCTTTCACAGATAATATGGGCTCTTGTCTCATCTAACTCAGATCTCTACCACTCGTATGGACAATATAGGCAGGAGTTTTTAAAATTCATATTAGTTATTTGCTTGAAGAATTCGTTAAATGACACTGCTAGTTTCATAAGGTCTAGAACGTCTCTGAAAAAGGCAGAACTAAGAGAAATCATTTTCCAGTCACAGTTTCTCATTACAAAGAAGCTAATTTTCCACAGCCAGTGTAAATGATAAGAAAAAAAATCTCATGAGATAAATGAGATAAATGTCAAGATGAGCATAGATAGGTGCAGAAACAGTGAGGGCATGGTAACACCAGTAAGGCTTTGCTGGAGGAAACATCACCTTTGTTCTCAGTCGATAAGAGAGTGCTTCTTCCAGGTGACAATCACTAATGACAGATCGAGAAACAGTAGCTTCCAGTTTTAGACAAAAATCATAGCTGTCAAAATAATTGAAATGACAATTGCCAATCCTGTCTTAGTTCAGCATCGCCATAGAGCCAGGCAGTTGCCCAATTTCAATCCCAATGCAAATTTTGAGACTTCCTTCAATGGAAATGCACATTTTCCATTGTTAATTATATGGTAGGTCCTCTTATTCTTTTAACTACTTATAACTTTCCACCTTGTTCTCTATTACTGCTTTCTGCTGAGAACCATAACTCCATTACTAGGAATTTTTAGTCCCTCTTTTGGGACACCTCACAGATGATGTCTCACCCCTGCCTTCAAGCAAGCCCTGACAGATGCAATCTCTCTGCATCTTACTGTCCCAAGAAAAGATGCATTTTTAGCATAGGACAAAAAGAAGTGGTGATGTGTTGTCGCTTTCAAACATCAGATTTACCCATATTCTCCCACCCCAGCTTTTCTCTGCTGAAGGACTAATTTTTGACCAGGGTAATCTGTGAGTATAGGTTTGTGTGAAAGGGCAACTCTCTCTCTGCTATTCCAAACCTCGTTGTTAGAGCTCTAGACCTGTGCCAACAACCAGTGAAGTAGAAAGACTCCTTAAAGCATGATCGGACAAGATTTGCAAGGTTTTCCATGAATTTGCAAAAATGTCAACATCTATACCTATCCATCTATCAGATGCACATCTGAGGGACACTTGGTATTGTTTAAGGAAGTACCTAAGGCTCAGATAAATTATGGGCATTTCCAATTGTAAGTGTATGACAGTTCTTGTCACAAAAATCAACTCTCTGAATTAAGTTTTCTTTTTTTTTTTTTCTTGAGCTATATTATCTCAAGCATGTGAATGTTAGGAGATACTACAGCCTCCTTTCTCCACAAGAAGAGAAGTAGGAAAACAAAAAAGGAGGGCTGAAAGGCAGTTGCTGCCACATGCTTAAAGAGATCAATAAGGGAGAAGTAATGGAAGTGATGCAGCAGTACTTTTGAATACCCACAGTCCTTCAGGAACCCCACTTCTGCAGATACTTTCCATACGTTTTCCCCTGCCTTTATTGTATCTAGTCAGCTAGATTCAGAAGGTCTTGAAGAAGACTGGGTTGCTCACAAAGAACAAGAAGACAAGGGCATTCACCTGGGAAAAGTGGTGCTCAGGCCCAGTGGGTAATTATTAAAATTAAATAATTAAATGATTAAAATATTTAAACGTGGCCTGACACCTGCATAAATGTTCTAACCCTCATGCAGGCCTTTTGTTCTCTCTTCATGGCCTTATTAATATTCAACTATTTCAATCAGGGTAGAAGAGCTTTAACTCCCCTTTGTCAGAGGAAGAAATTAAACCTTTTTTAATGCGTCTTCACTGAGTGTGTTAACCACAGGAAAAGTTGTTTACAATAGCCAGTTCCTCAGCTGGTGCTGCACAAATAAGATCTGAGGACCACATGTAGCTCCAGGACAGTGTTTCAGGATCAAAACCCCAGTGAGGAAGAATTGTTCCTGCCCCTCTGATGCAGCTTAATTACAAGACCTGGACATTTGATTTCTTCATAATTTATTACTCATTAACTCAGTCTTGTCTGTGAATTGCTCTAGAGATTAGATATCTAATTTAAGACTGTGAGTTTACTGCGTAATGGTATGGCTGAGACTAAGATGCTTTAGGCCTGGATGCTGTACTGCCAATAGCTTTTCATGGACCTCATTTGTGGTGTGATAATGGACTCCTGGGCATGAGAGCTGGACCCTTGGCCCCAAGGAAACACTTCAACTCCTGGCTGTGTGCCTGCTGTGTGTGAGCCAGTGGTTGCCAAGCTTCCTCCAGCCCATCAGAAAGTTTCTGCTATCTGTTTCATATGACATCCTGGTTGAGAAACTGTGGAGAACAGGCCTGTCCACAAAACCTCTTAGTGCTAAGTCTTCCTACACCAAGACTGTTGGAATGACAAGTGTTGAGGAAAAGGGCAATATTGATAATACTTTTATGGAAGTCCAGCACAGACCAGTCTTCAAGGCCAATTTGTGTCCCACTGCTACAAGTGCATGGAGTGCATGCGTGCTACAAGAGGAGTTTGAGAAAGGAAAAATGGCCTAGAAGTGCAAGGGCAGGCAAGATACACAAATACTGATACATCTGTTCCTGCTCCTCCCCCCACAGTGTTCTTCCACCCCAATGAATAGCAGCACACATATACATGTCTAGGTTGCAAAAAACATCCTAAAAGGCTAAGGTGGGTAAACACATGGCAGTAGAGGAACCCCCCGGAATGAACATATCAGGGGGCCAACTAGTCACACAGCACAGGCTAGTGACAAAACAAGGATTCTCCTTAGGTGTTCAGTCTAGCACACAGTTTAGATACAGGACAGACAGTCTACAGATGAATTAATGACCTGTCCTGAGGATGTAAAATGGCTTCATAGGGGACAATTCAAAGTATATTTTACCATACTAAAAATGTCAACATTTAACAGAGGCAGGCATAAATTGAAAACGAAGAAACAGAAATAAGGGGGAAAGAAAGGGAAGAAAGCATCCTACGTAGAAAATAAATAAGAAGTTGGAATACTGAATGCATTGATTCACTCATGAGCTGCAAAAAGTGAGAAGTCAAAGAAGATAACCAAGGCATAGGTTACCATTGCACCTTCCAGTAGTTTCCCAGAACCTTATTTTGAATTTTATATATGTAACCTATTTTCTCTAATGCCATCACATTTTATTTTGTTAAATAACAGCATATAATGCACTCTGCACTGAAGGAGAGAAAATGTGAACAGTTCATACCCTGAAATTTATGTAGTATTTAAAAGAAATAAGAACTTGAATAACCTGCCAACAGCACTACTCTAGTATAGACCATACACTGCTGACAAAACATCTTATATCTCTATCTATTTGCAAACATTATATGTTACTATACATATTGCTGTTTTTCAGATTTCTTTTAATCTCAAGCTGTAAAATTCACCAGTATATTGATGGGTAAGAGTGACTGGATTCAGGCCATATATTGGATTTTTTTACTCTTACTTTTATTTTTGTCTACTAGAGAACTACGTGTGTTTCCTGGGAAAGATATTTTTTCATTATATCATTATACAAAGCCATCAGTTTTTAGGATAGGTCCTTTACCAGTAAGTGTTCATTTCAATGTTTCCTGCAATGAAAAAGTCTGATTTTTTGTTACCTAACAACACTTGACAAGAAAGTACTAATATGAATTACTGAAGCAGCATTCAAAGTAACCCATTGCTTCAACTTTATGCCACACTACTTTCTTATATTTCTGTACACTTCACTATAATAATTTGACTGTTGGAACCACTTCTGCTTCTATTTAGATGAACTCTCATATACATCAGCAACGGAAGCAGGCACCTATACCTGGCCTTCCTCGGTAACTTTCTCCAAACCCTTTCCCTGGAGGTTTCTCCAAACCCTAATCTACTTCCCAGGAGCCTCTGTAACGGCTGAAGTGGCTCATAGGAGACAGGAAGAATGTAGGAGGTGACCAAACAATATATTCAACATTTCTAATCAAACATGATAATGATGGTGATGGATGACAAATCTGGTTCTCAAATGCTTGGAAATGCCAAAGGTACAGGTTACTTTTACAATTTTGACTGGATGACAGTGCACAAACCATACATTTCACAATATAAGAAACAAAGGTACCAGAAAAAAACATCAGGAGCAACACTGGAAGGTTCACAGCGGGATCCGCAATCAACATCTAGGACTATTTCAAAAGACAGGGGTATCTGAATAAAATCTCTCTTTACTGGAAAGCTAAGTACATGTTTAAGTACTAAAGGCCACTCAAGAAACACTGCAGAGAAGACTAGGTGATTCTTCAGTAATATTCTCCTCAACCCCTTAAGTGTGACATCTCTTTAGATTTATAATCTTGCTTTTTTTTTTTTTACATTATGATTTTCTATAGTCAATTTCAGAGTGACCTGATTGCACATTAATTAAGCAAAGAATATAATTAATCTAAAATTAATTTAGTTATGTGATAATTGAAACGATAGTAACATTAAAGCAGAATTTACTACTTGGGCAAGGCTTTAATAAAAGACATATAGGAACTGGCATCTGGTCAAACACATACACCTTTATATATTAAGCCCTGACTGCAGACTCCAGTTGACATAACCCACTGATAGCCCTTTAAGTAGCTGGAGAAAACTTGCTATAGTCACACTTATGTAAAGATATGCAGTTTTCCTATGTCTTGAGATTAGTTCTGTACAAAAGAGACTGACAGAAGAAAAATTGCCTAAGTTCACTGCACTAATACAATTGAAGTATTTCTGGATAACGTGAGTTAGACTCCCAAAACAGGAGGTTGTATATTATGGGGGTTTTCTAGATGTACTGCTCTGTGAAGCACATATTTAGCAAGTAACAAATGTAAGGTAGCTCAGTTAACACTGTGGATACTACTACTCCTACCTTCAGTGGGAGTTTTTAAACAAGCAGTAACAACTTCTGAAAGTATCTTTGCCATTTCATCGTATTTAGTACTGTGTTTTCTTCATGTTCATCCCTTTGACCAATGAAATGAATTTTTAAAAAAAGAGGGAGAGATACTTTATTATGTCCAGTTTTAAATGCTTGCAAGCACTGAAGGAAAACAGATGATCATAGAAAGCTTGTGTGAACCTTACAGATATTTCTTCATTATGAGAAAATAGAAAGAAATGTATGCTATATTTAGCTAAGTTCTTGCTGACATGTATAAGCAAAAGAGCTAAGTTTAAAGATCTATTTGATTTTCTGGGAAGGCTTTCTTTGTTAAGCTAGTCAAGTGAACTATGTTACTATGAACAAGTTCATAGTTAAAGTTACTATGAACAAGTAAAGGTTACATGGTGAAATGAGATTTTTGGGGCATGTTCAAACACTTATTTTTGTGAATAAAGATGTTTTATTCTGATTTTAATTTTTTTTCTGAAGGAAGATTACATTTGTATTTTTTCTATGAATCATGTGACCTCTATTAAATTCTGCCCTTGAATAATATCTAAAGAGTTGGATAAAAAAGAATATAAAAATATACATAAATGTATACAATAGGCTCTCATTCAGTTTGAGAATCTTTAAATTTATTATCCTATTATCTATAGCAAGTTACTGTTATATTTCTTTTATGTAGACATCATGAGACTAAAACTAAAACCAGTTGTATCATTGTAGATGTCTGTGATAAAGTAATTCTTAAATTGACTAACTCCATTGGAGGGATAAAGCATTAATTTCCAGCTATGAGCTGCATTTACATAAACCTGGGAGATTTATAGGAAAGAAACTGTGTTCTGTCTTTCAGTATATCAGTGAAATATAAGTTTCTAGAAGAGTATCTAACATTTTTCATTCTTGTTGTTTGATTAAACAGAACACATCAAGATGTGAAGCAGGTAGATGCCATTAAAAGAAATATTATTTGCATGTGATTTTAATACATTTTGTTGCAATATTTGACTTCAAAGGTAACGTTATGTTAACTGTAAGGGAAAGAGCCAGGCAGGCAGGCAGACATACTGGTCCAAAAAGCAGTGCACTGGACAGGGACTTGGTATCTGCTGTCACTACTCTCTATGACATGCAGTGATTTTGGTCAATTTATTCTTCTGTCCTTTGTCTCTGTTCTCAATTCCTTTTTTGTCAACAGAGATGAATTGTTGAGTGTTTACCTGATGATGCACATAATTTTAGGGAAAATGTCCTTTTTCATAAAAATATGTCATTTTTCGGTAGAAACTATAAAGACCAATGTTTTAATTTTCAATCAACTATTTTTTAAACAATTTTGGTTTACCTTTTGTTTTACATCTATGTGTATATATACATGTAGATGTAGATGTGTATTACTAAATGACTTGTCAAAAAAATATGTTTGGGAAATCTTAATCTTCCCATGGACAGACTATGATTATATAAGCAAAATATTTGGGATAAAAAAGTTAATGTTCATATTTTATAGGTTGTTTGCTTTGTTTGTTTCTTCTTTTCTTTCATTTCCGTTCCTGAGTGCCATCTGATTTGATCCAGATGAAGATACCCGGAGATGGTTTGTCTCTTATTACTTTCCTGAAAAGAGCTATAACCATGTGAAGTCAGAGTCCTGTTTCAAGATTCAGGGGACATTCTTTGCATGCAAATATTCACAATATAGAGATGAAAGGCTCCATTTTCCCTTAATTTTCAGGATGAAAGAATATAAGGACCTTCTTAGGAGAGACAGAAAGGGAAAAAACATCTAGGAAAATGAGTAAAATCATATGTAAGTCAAGGAATCACTCTGAGTAGACACTGAGCATTTGTGAAATCAGACATGCTTACAGAAAATCTAATATTTATCTCTGAATGGTATGAAAATCAGAAGGAAGTACATAAAAACTACATGGAAGAAATGTTTGGGCAGTGGGTGCTTTAGGGGGAAAGGTCCTTAATCAGAACAGAGGTTCTTGCCACAAAGGTAATAGCTGCAATTAAAGAAATGATAAGAAGATTTAGCAATGCAGGCACTATAAATACTCACAAAATGAGTACTCTAAAAACATATACCTAATAAGCTTCAATCCTAATAAAAAGCAACTTTTTTTTTTTTTCTGATGAAGCATTCAATAACAGCCTGTTCTTTCATTCTGTTCATCTCCCATAGCTCTTCTCTGTCTTCATCTAGCTAATGAGGACCTGAACCTTTCCCACTGTAAAGAAAATAAATAAAGAACGTCCATTGCTATAAACTCACAACAAAAGAGGAGTATAAAGGTGTGAGAGATGGAAAAATATTTTTTAGCTGACAATAATAGTTAATGAAGCACAGGTCTTTTACGATGAAGCTTGAAATATAGTAGGATCTGTTTTCTCAGGATAATAATTGATTGCTCTGGGTTCATGATTCAGTTCTTTAATGTCAATAGCTTATCATAATTTAAGGAATAATACATAAAATAATAGGTTTGAGCCTATAATAAGGGCAGCTAAGAGTCACAGATATCATGAAAGTAATGTCCTTGGACAAAGAGGAATAATATGTGGACAGTAACTGCTTATTTGACAAACTAACAAGAACAAAGGACACTGTAGACTTGGGCCTAGGAATCAAGCCAGGAAAAATAAATAATATTAAACCTGGCTGGTATTCGGAATCTGATCACAACATTAACCAGCTTGAAGGGCTCTGGAGTGTTTTAATGGAAGGTGTCATTTATAGGGCATTTTAAAAGCAGGCTCATGTGAGGATAGTTCACAGTATTAGATCCAGAAACTTTGAGAGTGTGCAGATCTCGTCAAGTCCAAGGGCTGGTGCTCTGTTTCCTGCAGAATTCACCTCTAATTAATAAAGCACAGAAACTCCATATAGCTCTAACTATATGGAGCTCTAACTCACGAAAGGTCATACCAGAGACCAAACCACTTTTCTACACAGCATGCACATAAAAAAAATTGTTTAAAAGTATTCCATCACATGAAATGTTAGAAAACGAGGAATGGAAAAGCCATGGGAAAGGGTCTCTCATTGTATGGAGTGGATAATTTAATGGATAAATTAACAGACTCCCACGCTGTGTACTAACAATTTGACATTGAGAAAATGGGCTGAATAAGACTAGTGTTTCCTTGTTGTTTGTATTGAGAAGGTGTTTCAAAAGTTTTGTGAGTACTTGATGATGCAAGACCAATTTTAAATTTGTTATGAATAACTATACACGCATATCAAACATGTTTTGCAGTAGCAGAGTGAACCCATGCATATGATTCTTACTTGCCACTGGCTCCTTGTGTAGCAGCATCTTGGTCTCTGGCAAATTAATTTCTCTATCTTTTGTTCTTCTGAAAAAATTAGTTACCTATTACAAAGAAATGTTCGGAGTTTAGCTTATTATTGCACAGCGTTTCTTCACTGGTTCATTACACAATAAAATCTTTTTTTTTTTTAATTATAAAGAGTTACAGTTCTATGATTCTATAAGAAGTGGCTTATGACAAAATTATTTTCCATAGACAAGGATTCTGACAAGAGTCAGAATCCATGCAGATACTGATTTGAAAAGTTTTACATATGATGTCTGTCCAATTAATCACAAAGATATTAGAAACCATGCTTTGGAAGCTAAATATAAGGAAGGTGTCTGTGAGCATATGTGGTGAAAATGAATGGCTTTTTAGAAGGACGTCAAAAATTTAAACAAGAACATAATGTCCTCTGAGCTGTGACTCTATGATAAATGTTCAGGAGCCTAAGAAATATAGAAAAGTCCTCTTTTTATATCTGATTTGATGGTAGAGATTCAAAGGGTGAAATTTGTCTAATATATAATTTTGAATAAAATTTAACACTGAATTCTATTTTCATTGTTTTACTTTTTTATCAGGGTATTTGCAGTTGTTTAATTTATAATAATGATAGAATTTTTGAGGCAATAATGTATGATTAGCATGAGAGTGTATCTTAACTTTACCTGATCCCTTTTCAAATTGAAACAGCCCTTCATGAAAAAAAACCCGGTAAAACAAATGTTTTTGTTTGCTTGTTTTCCTTGGTTTGTAACAAAAAGTTTGTGGCAGACAGATGAACCTGCAGCTGCACAAAACATTCAGACCCTTGATACCAGTCAGTAACTTACTTACTTTAAAGAAATCTGGGGAATAGGAGATATTAATGTGATAATTTGAAAATAGATATGCTGTGATCGTGCCAGTGAAGATTTATAATCAAAGACATCAAACAAGCTAATAGAGCAAAGCCAAGCATGACTAAGTGGGATTGAACATAGCAGAGTGACAACCTAATAACTTTTGAAAGGCATAAAAACTATGGTAAACAGAGCAATCAGCCAAATTATAAATACGAACAACCAATAAACATTCTTCTAAGAAGATGATCCAGAATGTAATGGGATTTTTAAGTTTATTTTTTCTAAGAATTGCATTGGATGTGATTTCACAGGTTGGGGAGAAGGCCTGTGGCATAGGAAGCGCTCCCCTCTAAACAGTGCCAAGAGAGGCTAGTGATATTCAAGTGCTTGCAGAAGAGCCCAGCATTATATAATTAAAAGACAGAAATTATAACAGGGCCAGATCTTGTGGGTTATCTTTAATAATCCAAAATTTTACTGTCCTTAATGGGAACGCAAGATGCTAGTCAACTTTGGGGAAGAAATCCAGCAAATTAAAGATAATAATGATGTGTTCTCCCTAAACTGGGCACCCATAGACACTTTGTGAATAGGTCAAGAGCAGAGTATTTATGTGAATGAGATTAAGCATGTCAGCAACACCTCAGAAGTTCATCTTAGGACACATGAAGAACTACTCAAAGCTGAGCAGAAGGAACAACAAGTATCCTTGGAAACCATGGCAGACAAAAGAAAAGACAAACAAAGTACCTCTTCGCAATAAAGGAATATGGCAAAACCAGAGGTATTTTCAATCAGTCATCTTAGCTTAAATAGTCAGAAAATTACTGGAAGTCATTATTAAGTAATCAAGTTGTAAACGCTGAGATAATGAAGTAACAAAATAAAACATTCACCCACCATGAAGTTGCTGAGACCAAATCCAGCCAAAGAAAATTAATTTTGTTTTTTGCAGCATAAATAAGGAGAGAACAGTTAATCCTATTGTCCACATGCTCCTTTCATAAACAGGCTGGGTATATAGATAAGACCAATGTGATCTGAAACTAGAAGCAGTTAAAAAGCATATTCAGAGAACAGCTGTCAGTGACACAGTCTCACACTGGCAGGACCCTCAGGAGCAACCCAAACTTGGTCAGCCCAGAGCCAGGTTCTATTTGATATTTTCACTGGCAGCTTGGAAATTTGCAAACTGATACAAGTCTAGGAAGGGTGGCAGGCTGGACGCAAGGATTAAATGCTTATTTTTTAATCTTGTTAAACTGGAAAATGACTCAAAATCAACAAGATGAAATTCAGAAAAGGTAAGTGTAAATTTTTGTATCCAGAAATAGGAAATCAGATGCCTAAAGGCAAGATTCCAAAACCTGACCAGGCAGCAATTTAATAAGTGTGGGAGGTATGTTGGACAATGAACCAAATTATCTACAATGCAATATTTAAAATAAGGCGAATCTTCTGATGTGAGATACTAACAAAAATGTTTCCTGCAAAACACAGGACAATATTTCTTCTGTTTACTAAGTTCTGGTGATGTCTAACTTGGAACATCGCACTGGATTTCAGATACTCTTCTTCAGCACAGGGTTACAGTCCAGAAGAAGGTGACAGAATACCTGAATGCTTTAATTTAGATTTATTTAATCTAAAAAAGGGAAGATTGATGGCAGTTTTTCAAATTTAAAAGTCTGTTACAAGAAAAGCTACATTCTTCCCCCCTTCCCTCCCCCCCACCTCTCTTCCCGCCCCCCCCCCGAAGATAGAATTTTAGGTCAGATATTAGGGAAATCTTTTAAAGACATAAATTCATGTTAGTATAGAAATCCATCAGCTAAAGGGGTTATGTAATCTCCTTCACCAAAGCTTTTAAAGAAAATATAGATTTTTTAAGATACTGTAGATTTATGTGTGCTGTCTCAGCACAGAGGACAGGAGGGAATGACCCCTTCTGGTACAATATATTTCTATTATGCTATGTATGCCTTACATTCTTGAATACTTCTCTCTCTTTGTACCTCTTTGCTAAATTGAGGGCTCCCTGGATTAAACCACATCTGGAGAAAAATTTACCAGTATTAAACAAATGATTAAGAAGTTGCCAAGTAATTTGCATAGTATAAATTAAATTAGTTTCACTTTATGTTGAATAGTCCCTTTTTATTGCTTTTCATTTCCCTTGGTGAATTCACTGGTAATTACTTAAGCAACCTACACAATACTGTAGCTCTGAATTAAATATGATTATTACTATGAGAGAGAACTTCCTCTACATAATACTTCTATTAAGAAACAATCCCTGATGGATTGCAAGGCAGGTTAAAGTCACTGACAGCTAGTCTATACATACTGAAGTCAATGTGGAACTGTTCAGAGCACACAGATAATCCTAGTTTACCCCTGGATCTAATTAATGGCTAGTTTCAGAGCTAATCTTTTTTTATGGAGAGAGGAAAGGGACCACACAGGGTAACACTCTGATCTAACTGTGAACCATCTGCTCCATAGGTCTTCCAAATATTTACAAGTAGTTTTTCAAACCAGGAGAAAAAATTGGGTAAGAAACAAAACAAAAGATAAGAACACATAGACACTACAGTGGTGCAGACCAAAAAGGTATAAAATATTATCTCCATTACCACCTCATCTTCCAACAAGTTAAGGAAAAATGTATGATCAGATAATCTGATTACCTATAATCATCTCATTTGCTGGCCTTGTGCTACAGGAAGTTTGTAATTATTTAACCCTTTGTGATTTGCCCATTGACACAAGGTACAAGGAGGAGATAAGACAGGAGAGAATTTGGCTTCCAGGAAGTGGCTAGTTTACGTTTTTGTTAAAAGCACTACCTTTATGGCTGATGGAGAAGTCTGAATCAAAATCTGACCAGAAGAAACTGGGAGAGTGAATTACCTAGTTACCATAGGACTGGGAATTAATTCTGCCCCTATTCAGTTGGTCAAGATCTGATGTTGTGGTTGGAGAACTTGCTTATAGAAGTGAATGTATCTGTGGGCAAAGGAAAGTGATGTCCAAGTTACAGTGGGTATTTCCTCAAGCAGATGAATGCTTATGACAAAGGAGAGCAGATTTCTGATGTCTTGGGACAGAATTTGTAAACTGTAGTTTTCTTGGGTTGGTCTTAAAAGAGAAGAGTGTCGGTTTATGTGGTACAGTAGGAATTTGCAAGCGTCAGAAAAAAGTGGGAACCATAGTTTCTGAAACTAATAACTTTAGGATACGTTTGAGCAATATCTCAATGTAATTAGCATAAAGAAGATAATAAGCAAAGGAGTTTTATTTCAAAGACAAGAGTATATCCGAAGCCAAGCTGTTGTCTTTTAACTGGAGCCAGTCCTCTATCCCAATGAGTTAGACATATAAGATGAGGAAGATGTTAACTTTGTTGTGTATGAGGTATAACAGTGGTTTTATTTCCAAGTTTGTGCCAAGGATCAATAACTACATGGGAGAGGCCTTGTTTTTTGGAGCTAGAAAGATTTTAAGAGTGGTCATCAAGAGCTCCCATGGAATCAGCGGAGCTGCTGACTTGTGGATCTAAATGAATGGCTGACTTTTAAGTTCATGTACAGATCCATAATGCCAAAAGCACAGCTAGTGATAGAGGCTAATGACTCATGCATTTTGAAGAAATGACTAGAGCTTTTTTTTTTTTTTCTTTTTTTCTTGTGATGTATTTTTTAGGGCAAGATACTTCAATATGAAGTGGGTTCAATCTTGACCACTGACAAATTATAATTTTAGTAGTAGAACTGTTCCAGACCTTTCGGGAAAGCAGGAGGGAAGAGAAGAAAGGAGAGAGGGAGGGGATGTTTAGTTATAAGGTTGCAATAAACAATAATAGATCACATGCCTTAGCAATTATTTCCAATGTGTTAGTATTACTCAGATCATAAACAGGCCAAGTAAAGTTTTTAAGTAACAATGAGATAAATTTCCCCAAATCTCCCTCCTTTACAGGATTCTTGGTGACATTTATCATCAGGCACCTCTGTTCTAGTACAGGGAGACTTGCTGTGGTATGGCATGGCAGTGCAGCAGCCTGCAGTAAGGTGACCAGTACTGGAAGAATTTGAGCAATACTGGAGGTGGGTTCTTAGCTGTCACACTCTTTCACCAGCAAATGTTGATGCTAAGAAGAAAGGGGTAATGATGAACTAAGACCAGACTGAAAAGAGAGGGGTGAGATGACAACCCCTTAAAAAAAGTTGGAGGACTCAAAGTTCACTGCCTCCTGATATTTCTATAATATTAAAGTCCAATTAGACCATATTCCACCCATCTTTTCTATCTCTTCTCTAAACTCTGCTATTTTTCATTTTTTTCTTTATTTGTAAACCAAATTTGGTTAGTAATGAAATATTTCTTTTTCATAAGCAATCAAAAGTGTTAAGGAAATTGGTGAGTAGCTTTCTCTGTCATCTTTCTCCTAGAACATTTCTTATGATGACTTCTTTTAGCAGATCTGTACCTGTTGGCTGGTATCAAATGGAATGTGGGCAAAATTAAATTATCTTAATCTTCCATTTCTGTTTTTATAACGGATGATAAGTGCATTTGGTATGTGTTTCTTGTTTTTCTAGAAGGAGGGAAAAAATGAGAGCAAGCATACATTCAAAGATGTTTTTTCAGAATGAATGATGGACTTCATCTCCTATTGCTGCTGCTGGTGCAGTTTCTTTATCCCTGTGGCTTCCATATAGTATTCCCACCATTTTGCAAATGTTTCTAATTGCTTTTTTGAAAAGGTATGTAGTAACTTGGTTTCAGGGCTAAATCAAACCTAAGCTTTTCCTGAGTAAAGAACTGCAGATGTTATATAAAATCACTTTCACTGGTGTTCTGGGATTTTTTGGGTGTGGGGTTTTTTTTGTTTGGTTGGTTGGTTGGTTGGTTTTTTGTTTTTGTTTTTTTTTTTGTTGTTGTTGTTGGTGGTTGGACTCGATGATCTCAAAGGTCCCATCCAACCAAAAATATTCTGTGATTCTGTGATTTCTCTTGAAAATTGAGAAGAGAAAACCAAACTCTTCTTGTTTCTTTTATGAGTGGTAGGGAGTGAACATTTTCAGTACCTTCGAGAAAAATACATGATGCCGTGTAAGCCTAGACTAGATACTGGCCTCATCTGGCAGCTTCATATAATATGGCTTGAAAGGCATGTTTCCAGGCATGTATACAGTGAGAGAGGGAGCTTAAAAAGACTTTAAGCGATAAAAGCCAAGACCACCTACAGTGTTAACTACAAACTCACCACTAACAGGGGTTTATGCAACAGCTGGATCATTCTCACCTTTTTGTATTTTCCAGTCACTTGATAAATTTCCAGCTGAATCACTGGAAACGAGCAGAGAAAAAGAGAACCTTTCATCTTTCTTCTTGACTTAATCTTTAGGGAGGTTTCTGTCTTTTGCTAATTATTCTCACAGGATGCTATGGTCTATGAGAAAATGTAGTAGCATTTCTAATTGCATAAATGTTTTCCTGATATGTCAAGATAGAAAAATACCAGAATTCACCTCCTGGATTTTCATTCTGTGGAACTGTTATGTGTTTGAAGGAAGGATGGACCCAAGCCAGGACTCAAAGCCCAAACCCTTGCCAAATGCTTCATCCCCAACAGCAGTCACACTTGGAGTCTGGACCCAGATGCTGAGCTCCCCTCTCTGTGCATGGCCATCTCAAAGGCCTGACAAACCTCACCTTTGCCAGAGAGCATCAAAGCAAGGCAAAGCTGGGCAGGGTGGGCACTCTGTGTTTGGAGAGCCTTTGCTGGTGGATTCTCCCACATGGTGCTGCCTTTCAGGGTGAAGTTCTGACTGCCTGGGAGTGAAAAGTGGTGACTAGGACTGATTCTGGCATTCAAAAATACAAGCATTCTTGGGCCTATATTTCCAGTGTGAGCTGCTGGAGGCCGGTCTCGTTTCAGGAGTATTTAACTCTGAACAATCTCATAGCAAGGTGCTGTGAGGGCATTTGCAGGTGTTATCACCCCTTCCTATCCCCCCCAGCTCCCCCGACCTGGGCCCAGGGCTCAAGACCCCATGGTAGCCCCCCAGGGCCATCAGCCCCTGCCCCAGCGATGTCGCAGCAGGAACTGTCTCCAGCTTCCCACAGCCCTGCCCCGCTCAGCCATAGGCCCCACCAAGTCAGGCCCATCCATGGGCCCACTTCCCAGCCTGGCCTTGGCCAGCCCGCAGAGAGGTGCTGGGTACCTAGGGCTGGGGCTACCAGGCGGGCAATGTGAAGGACACCAAGAGCTGCAGCTGCAGGGCACTGACATCACATAAGGACACGCCTGTCATGAATGACAGAGCTTTCCAAGCAGATCCTCCACTCTGTCTGCATAAGCCTGAGTATCGTGGCATAAACCCAAATACCCAGTGGTTTTGTGTCTATTGGGTTTAGGTTGTACTGGGAGAAATGCTGGGCTAGTAAGGGAAGGACTATTCTGAATAACTTGTTCCCTAGAAAGTGTCCTGAAAATGTGAGTGACAGAGCAAGCTGTCTGGTCAGCCGTCGAACCATCATTAGCACTCTTCTGAGCTAAAACTGTGCAGTGAGGCATGCAAACCAGAGCAGTAGCAGAGCAGAAGATGGTACGTAGGCAGGGAGGGAGGTGGAGGAGGAGGGGCTCGGATGGTGCTTAGGTAGAGGGGGGATCTCTATACACGAGAATCAGAACTCTGTACACCAAATCCATTCATCTAACTGCCGAAGAGCTTTTGAAAAGCTTCAGGCTCGGAAGCACTTAAATGACTTCCACCTCTTCAGACTATTTCTAGACTAATTTCTAAGATTATATATTAGCAACCACTTATTTTAGCAAGATGTACTACTCAGGTAAGATAGTTTCAGCTGTGAAACTTCTGAAGTCAAACAACTGAAACAACATGTGGAATGAAACACTTCAAATTAAAAAAAGAACAAAACACAAACCTGTTGAAAATCATGAGAGGAGTAAACATTTTCTCTCCTTATTGCCTTGAAACACAAGAACACAAGAACAACTTTACAAATGTTTAACACAGCTTATAAATAAACTACACAGGCAAAAACTAAACACCAGGCCTGAGCAGAGGTGATTTCTCTCTGAAAAAAACCTGTACTTTGGCATACCAGTCACCTTTTTCTGAGAGAAATAAAAAGCCTGTCTTTCATATCTTGTTTACTATCAACTTTGTAACAGAGTTATTGAGGCTTCATGAGAAAGACAAAATTGATAGAAATATTTCTGTCTAGTCATCCTGTCCAAAGCCCCAAGGAAAAAATTAAGAAGCTGTCAGAGGAAACAATTGATCTGCAACAATGGCATTATTACTTAGGAAAAAACACTTGCCCTTGAGACAAAGGACAAGTGCATGAAATGAAATGCTGTTACTTAGTGTATCGTGCTAGAATGGCAAGACTCTTACTGAGTACAGATAGTGCCATAAATCTCAAATAAGGCTTCCGTTTCTTTTTCATTTTCTTGTCTTATTTCCCCCTTCAGATTAGTTACCTTTTACTTAAGAATCTAAGGTTTTCCCTCTAATTGCTTTTCCTTATAGATTTAAAATCTCATGTTGCCTTTTACAATTGTTCAGACCCTGTTTCTCCTCTTCTCAGAGGCAGGGCAACACTGTCATCACACCCACAGGAAAGTTTATAATCAGATGAGGGGCACCACAAAAGCATGTTTGTAGATCATGACAATAATCAGATTTACCAAAGACATGTTTGCATGAGTTTTTGTATGGGACTGTGATGTCTACAGCAACCAGAAAGAGGAGTTAATATCTGCTCGAAACAGTGTTTGCGCAGCGGAGACTGATATCCTCAAAATATTCATAACAATGTTCAGATTCAAACAGTGTTTTGGTTTTTTTTCTCAGTATTACAATAACATGACTGTATATTCAGTAGTTGGAGCCGGTTTCACACATACCTTTTGCATTCAGTTAGGTCATCAAACCTGTGTGACCTGTTAAACTGCAGGGACTCATTGCCTCTATTGTATTGGATATTTATTTTCATATTTTTTATTCAACTACTTGTATTAATAACTACTTATCTGTGTCATCAAATCCGGCTGCTGATCTAGGTCTGGGTGGGAATTCACACACAGTAGTTGGGGTAACACAGAAAAATAGCAACAACTACATTTAATGTGGCCTCTGCATTTCTAAAGTCACCTCCTTCCAGGCACTGGCTGTATTCAAAGCTCCCAACTTTCTTCTGAAATAATGTGTGACTCCTGAAGACTTTTTGGAGAAGTAATACTGAGAAAAATAATAATTTTCAAGAAAGTTATGAGACTGAAAATATAGAAAGACCTTTAGTCATCAACATTCACAGGAACAGGGTGGCTGCAGTTAACAGAATGTTTTCTTTAATTCTTTTTTGTAGCTAGATATTAAACTTTAAAGGTTTGAATTTCATCTTCTGAAGGAAGGTGTGGAAACTCAGTAGGTATTTAGCTGGACTTCAAGGTTTTGTCTAATTTTATTCTGGTTGCGGTTACCAGTATAACCTCTATCTACTTGTCGTGGTTTTGGCCGAATTTACCAAAACCAGACCGACAGATGGCCTTCCCCCCGCTTTCACTCCCCCCAAAAAGAGAGAGAGAGGAGAGAAAGGGATAAGGAGATCCTGAAGTTTAGAATGAACTAAACTACTTTAATGAAGAATTAATATTAAAATAAAGAAGAAAATAATGAAATAGATACAATATATACAAAACCGTACCAAGCTCCCAGGATGACAGTCACGTCACCAGCAGGCACTGGGGAAGTCCCAGACTGGACTCAGTGACGAATGGGAACTGGATTCTAGCTCTGGAGTCAGGAACACACGGATCGGGATCAAAGGCAGATGAACAGACAGAGTCCTCTCTGGACGTCGGCCATCGCAGCAAGGGAGCTGACCCTTCGATCCCTCAGCCTTTATACTGAGCATGGGGCAGATGGGGTGGAATACCTGAGTTGGTCAGGTTTGGGTCACCTGCCCTGTCCACTCCGCCCCACTGATGTGACCCCTCTACGTTTTTTCCATTTCCGACCCTCTAAGGGGGCAAATAACGAAATTGGCTGACCTTGGTTGTTATAGCAATAAGTATAAGCAAGGGCCTCTCTGCATACCATTCCTTGGCATGGAGCACAAACATTGGTCTTATCACTCTGAGAGCGAACAGTTTTCTCCACAATATGCCGTTAATTTCAGAGAGTTAGAGGTGGCCTAGCTAGGATGTAAAGTTACAGAACAGAAAATTGGTTCAGTTTTACTTCAAACCGGGACACTACTCCAGTAGAAGAAAATATTTTCTTTCTAAAAAATCCCATATGATGAATTAACTGCTGTTTGGCTTAACGTTAAACAGAGCTGACAGCAGTACCGTTACTGCTAGGGCTTTCTTTCATTTCTTTCATTTGGATTTCAAGATGCTTCACTGGGAAAGTTGGGATTCTTTTACAGATGGGGAAACTGAGGTACAGAGAAGGAAGTGACCTGGCTAAATTCAGAACTCTTGCATTTTAACTAGTATCTGTTTACAAGATTATATTTTTTTAATATTTTCCTCACTCACAAATCTTCTACCTGTAAAGGGAGAACTGTGTTAGAAAAAAATAATTCAAACACAAGGTAGATTACTGTGGCCTGGTTTTAGTTTTATTAAATTATATCAGGAATAAAAAAATACATCTAAATGGGAGCTAAATTTAAGTGAACTATACAAAAACAACTTGCACATCACACGTTGTATTATTGGTCTACAAGACTAGATTTAGCTTCCATGTAGCCTCAGGTTTCATTGCCGGTGAGTTAGATTATCTAAATAGATTTTTTCCCGCAGCACTGATGTCTGCAAATCAGCTCTAACCAGAACTGACCAAAAAATTATTCTTATCAAATTTCTCTAAGTGAAGAATTATAACTTTGATAGCCTCAGCTCTAATTCCTAGAAAAGGCTGTTACTGTCAGGAAACCTGCACTCATTTAGTGTACATTACCGAATAGGATTTGTCAAGAGGCCAAAAGCTTGGAATCACAGCTCCTGTGATACAAAGGCTGTGATTTGAGATAAAGCACCGGAGCTCAGCAGAGCAGGCTCCTGCGCGCTGCTCTCTCCTATCTTCCAGTGCCTTCTGCAAAGGATGCTTCAATAGGGCAGAAGCTGCCAGGGGAGAAACCTTGTGTCAGGTTCCCCGTTGGTCACAAGCAGGTTTTGAAGGCTTGATGCTTTGTCTGCTCCAGCAGGAAAGGGCAAGAAGATCTCTTTCGCCTGGCTGAGGGAAAGAAAAGGAAGGGAAGATACATCAGCAGTAGGATCAGAAAGCAGCTTGTGCTCTTTTAAAAGGCTTAATATTTTTCAGATATGTTGAATGACTGCTAACTGAAATCACATGACAAGCATCCCCGAGAAATCAGCCCTTTTGCTGCCTTTGCAGCCGCATGCACTGCCTGTTTCACCTCTCCAGCTGACAAAAGCTTGACTCTTTTATTTGAAATCAGTTTCAGTGCTGCCATCCTCCATTCTGAGGAATATCTCACCAACAGATTACAAACAAAACACTTTTTCAATTCACTTTTAAGGTTTCCTTATGCCTTTCCAAGAGATTGAAGTCGGTGATACAAACCCAGGAAATTAATCAAGACACAGACCCTGTTTCTTTAGAGCTGGCAATAGGCACAGAGTGCTACCTGCACAGAGGAGTGCAGTCAGTGCCTTAGCTATCGCTGCACTGGGGATTGATTAACGGCATCAGCTTGGCAGGGATATGATTGTAACCTGAAGAGACCTGGGGATTGTTTCAGTGGATGAGGCAGAGCTGCAATTTACCCTGCAGTTGTGGTATAAAGAGTCCCTGTTCTCTGGGATTTTGGTGTGGTGGAAGCGCAGGTGAGATCAAGTCAGAGATGTGCAGACATGCAGAGATGTGCAGAGAGGTGCTGGTTGTGCACGTACCCACAGAGCAGGGCTCTCTCCTCTGCCGAGGGAGGACAAGAGAGCGTGCTCTGGGGATAACAGTGCCTGGGCAGAAGCATAGCAATATGCAACAGAAGCATAGCAATATGTACAAATCTGTGAATTAGAGAAGATGTGGTGTAAAAAGAACCACAGTGCTTGAAAACATATTGGTCATTTATTCCCAGCAGGAAGCTCAGTGTTCAGCTGCAGAACAAATGTAAGTGGATTACGACCCGGAAGACCTTTTACTTTAGCAGAGTAGATATGTCTGGTTTCGAGGGTGTGATGCACACTCTTCGGAAACAGGCTGCAAGGATGTGAATTAGGGGCATGATGAGCAATGACTCGGCTACAAGCAGGGGAAGGGTTTCACGGACAACTACTGTTCCCTGCATTGTCCAGCCTTCGGGTCCGAGCCACTGAGGACACCTTTCTGTCAGGAGCCTGGCAGAACAGGGCAAAGGCAGTTCTGTCTCAGTGAAGTACTTTGCAAAGAAGGTTCCAATTGCTGGGCAGCACTGAAGTCTGCTAAAAACTCTGCGAAGTCGTCGGATAATGACCTAATAATAAAGAGAAACAGTTACTGACAAACATCCGGGTTTGAAGGTTTAGTTCTCTTTTAAGGGGAGTTTCTATTTCCAGACACTTAGCAACTGTAAAACAAACAAATAGGTGGGCTTCAAGGTTTAGGAAGCAAGGGCTTTCTCATGATATTTTATTCTTCCTTTTCCAGTGAATGTCAGCACAAATCTGAGAGGATAATCATCTGAGAATTAAAAGTTAAATAGCAGAGGAGGAAGAAAAATGCTGTCCAGACATTTCAGAATCTAATCCAGCAGCATGCATTAGCATAGCATGATTGCTGCTTCTTATTTGTAATGGGGCTATAAAACAGTTAATTTAATTTTAATTTCTTTGTTATTCCTGAGTTTTCCAATGTTTATAATTCTATACAGCCTTTTCTTGTCATTGGTGTTTTGAAAAATCACACAGTGTTGTTGACACAAATTTGGATCTCAGGTGTTGAGGTGAAGGACTCTGCCAACTCCCTTTAGGTACTGTAGAATTTGAAAGTGGGCATCCACGCTATCTGGAAGGAATTCATCTGGGTAACATTATTACAACGTGTTTTCCCTATGCCTTTATATAGTGGTTGGATACATTAAAAACAGCATTTTGGAAAAAACGGATGGAGAGCTGTTTTGGAAACATAACAATTTCTGTCTATGGAGCTGTAAACTTCCTGAGTGTTCGTACATAAGGTAATTATATCCTCACTACACCTGGAAATGTTTGAAACCCTTAGTTCATTAGCACAAATATTCAGGAAAATGAAAGTTAATTTAATATATCCACTTGGAATTCAATAATCGTTATTTAAATGAGTTATACAAGAAAAGAAAAAGAAAAAAAAAATCCATCATGTTAATTTAGGCCCTGATTCAGACCCTCAGACATCCATAAAGGACACTCTATTGCTTGGAAAATAGGTTCTCTCTTCCTTTTCTTGCAAAAAATTGTGTGTGCTTTCAATAGCACTCATTGAATAGTAAAGGATCTGAGTTGACTAAACTGGTATAAATGCCTCACTTTTAGATGGCTGAAGTATGAATGCCTGAAGTATTTAATCTGTGATAAATGAAATCTGAATTACACACAAATAATGTAATGAATTTTCGTGTTCTGCCTCATGAATCAAGACTAAATTCTAGTTTAGCCTTTCTCTTTTAATCTTGATGGAATGCCAGATATTATAAACTAATTATATTAAAGAATATCTATTTTCATGTTGAAACATAAAATTTCTCTGTATGTGTATGTTCTTGGAAAATATTCCTCATTTAAATTTTGGATTTTCATTTGAACTTTCCCATTTTCATCTGTAATAATGAAAACATTTTGCATATGAATTTTTAAAATATTTGTCAAATAATAAGTGTTTTATGCCAATACCAGTAGAATAGATATCTTTCAAAGTCACCTCTATCATCTTTTCTGTCAAAGAAAAAAATCATAAAATCTTCCTACTGAATATAGAGGGGAGGTAATTTGTGCCTTCAAACCATTCAACGGTAGAAACAAAGTATGCAGGTTTGTTTCCTGTAGCTTGAAAGTAATAGTGCCATTCAAAATCAGAATTAGAAGAGCAGAAATAATGACCTTGTTTCCTAGTTACGGTTGACTAAGTTTTTGAGAGACATCGGTCTCAGGAAACTAAGATTTGGTTCCTGCTACAAGCAATAACACTAAGAATTTATTTCATTTTAACACTTTGAAAATAGAGGCTTTTTGTACTTTATTCAGCATCTGCTCAGGAAGAATAGCACATGAATGCATTAAGTAGTCACATAAAAGTCACTTAATGCTATCTTGCAAGCTGAGACATTTGTCTTATGATTTGCTTTTTAGGTAGTCAATTTATTCTTTCTGTAATAGCCAGGAATCTGGCGGAATGAAGAAAAAGAAGCATTTGCACTCAAACTGTTGGTAGCATTAGAAAACAACTGCTTTAATAATCTGTTTATCTAGCCTCCCTAACCTCCTATCTCACCCAGGCAATCTCCAAGGAAATGACTGAAAATAAGAAGGAAGGTAGAAACCATTGAACTCAAAGCCCTGTGGTCAGGGCCTGGATTAAATCATTATAAGAACCTCTGAACTGCGGCATTGATGCTGACCCCTTGGCCAGGGCTTTTGTCACTTCCTTTGTTGAATCTGATTGGAAACAGAGATATAGACTGCAAAACTTTTTCTGCAATGCTCCTCAGAAGAGGGCAGTATCAAAAGTGCACCTTATATTTTCAATATTTTCATAGAGAGCACATGCTAAAATTGTGAAGCTTTCTGTTTGTCTTTGTCTAATGATGCATTTCGGGCAGCTCTGTCAGATGAAAGGACAAAGCTTGAGTGAGAGCCTTGCTAAAGAATATGGCTGTTATTTTTAGTTCAGCCCGTTCTCAGCCAGGTCTGATATAGCCTTTTCAGCTGGTCAGTCCTTTCCCAGAAGGGAGGATCTTTCTTTCACCAGAGAAGAACCGAAATAAGGCAAAGAAACCAAAGGCACAATTTGCAATTTCACTAATCTTGGTTCATACCACTTGGCAACACATGGGGAGGATAAATTAAATGTAATCACACTTTGGTGAAAAATGAAGTTACTCTGATCCCAGCTATTTTCTCTAGTAATCCCTGAATTTACAATAAGCAAGTATCAGAATACGAATAAAACTGTAATGCCACCTGTGGTGTCCAGACTGTACTATTAGATTTTCTACATGTAGTCAGTGATGTTGGAAACTTGTAGACAGTAATCACTGTATTTTCCAAAATGTATTATTTTTTTTAAAAGGAGGGAATAATTATAGTATTTAGATATTTTTTTTTCTCAGCAAAATGTTAATATAATGGAAAGCAAACATGCAGAGACTCTGTTAGATAGCATTCTGGATTTTTTTCTCTTCTAGGACAAAAATTACCTTTAGGGTGTATATAATTTAATTTTATTGCAAATATGTGTTTGGAAATGAGAAAAGTAGTTCTTCAAAATTAAACCACACTTCACCGTCCTGGTATTTCAGCTTCTTTCTTCCTGATTACGGTTATAATCTGTGGATTTCACATGATCGTTATCATGTGAAATCTAGGAAAGTTTGAAAAAGATGAAGAAAGGAGGGAGAATGAATAAATGATAGACACTTCCCTGCAACTGTCATTTATTCTCTCAAGGGAGCCAAGGCCAGATATGTCCCAGAGCAGTCACGATAACGTAAATAAAGTTTATTTGGGAGTTAATTATGTTAGGGTGGACAGATTTTCACAAAGTAGTAATGAGTGGAAGAATAAACTTCACATAAATGAACTAGTTCCAAATGCTTAGTGTCCTAAGCTGTACCCTATGTAACTAAGCAGTGGGTGACATTCAGAAAGAAAGAGTGATGAATGACATTGAACAACTAAGAATTTTTAAGAAATGGTGCCCAAAACTAAACTTTTTTTTTTAAACATAGTATTTCCAGGTTTTGTTTCTTTAACAAAGCAAAGAGGAAAAACATAGTTCTTTTGAGAGGAAGAATGGGCTATAGTTTAACACTGTCGCTCAAGGTCACTGTTGCAATATAATGCAGGCAGATGAATGAGGAAAAGATGTCAAATATTTCCCAAGCACCCATTCTGCTTATTTTGGAGAGGAGGGGAAAACACATTTACACATCATTAGGCATGCCTTGTGGGTAGTCTGGAAAATACATGTACATGGAGGATATGCATGCTACTTAAGACATCCTGCTCTTACTCAACTTAATGGAAGATTTGGTAGTGTTAAGCTATTCATTAATTTAAAAGGGTGAACATATTTTCTTACAATCTGAATAAAAGAGGGGCACAGGACGGTGAGGATTCCATGCAAGGACAGGAGCATATTGAGGATTGAACAGAAGCAGGATTAAACTAAATCGGAAGTTCAAGGTCCTGAACCTTGCGCAAGATCCTTGAAGAACCAGATATGGTTGCATATAATACATCTGTTGTATGTAGCCTAAGCTTTCATTAGCCAGCAAAGGAAGCTGATATACTGAGTGCTTGTAGTTGAGATGTGTAGGGCTAAATTATTCATTTTCCTGAAACAGGGGCACTGGGTGATGATTTGGGGGATTTTGATTTCCTAGGCCCTTCCTCCTTAGAAGATATTGCCCACAGCCTCTGCGCTATCGAAGACCATTTTCTCTTCAACTGTATACAGTTTTTTATATATTTTTAACTCTGTCCAGCTTTATATGATTTAAAGAAATTCCATCTTTAATTTTATGGAATAGACTTACAATATCAGAAAAGCCGGAGCCCTTTGCTCTAAGCAGTACAATTCCTGGAAGCCCAACCTTCTGTTGCCAGTTCTTTCTGGGAATACTACATATGCTCTACTGACTCACATAATTTTAGATAGGAAAGACCTGCTGGTAGTCTTGCTTTTCCCTTCGGGGCAGAGGTGTTTCTGTGCAACATATTATCATAAAGGTCAAAGGGAACATTAATACCAGCCGGTCTGTCTCATATTGTGACAAACCAGAGAATTTCATTCTGCATCACACATAAATTTCAAAAACTAGAGAACAGTTTTAGGGAACCTTTTGATTTAAAGATTTTGTGTGAAAATGAAACTGTCATACCTTCTAATAAAAGAGTGACAACCAGTCTAATTTAAGAAAGAAAAATAAGGCTATTGCTTCCAATTAATTGCTGAATAAGAGCTTGGGGAGTAGGACTTTCAAATGGTAGGACCATTTGAACCATTTTTTATGTTCTATAGATGGCATGTGTGATGCACCCGGAGGATCATGGAAAGAATGTGCCATTCAAACATTGCCTTTCCCAATATGTTAAAACATGGTTTTCTGCCAGGAGCACCATCACTCTCCTGCAGGCTCCCCAGGAGTACCCAGGAGCTGCAGCAAGCACCACCTGGATTCTCTAGTCCACGAGAACTATGGTTATGAAGGAATCACATCTAACTGACAACAGCTTTTGCTACCAAGATCCTGCCATGCCATTAGCTCTCAGTTTATGTTCACGTTTATATCTCCTGACAGCTGTGCACAGTGCTATGTGAGCAGTTGTTATAGGGGTTATATCTGTAGTGGCATAGGCTGTGGCTAATAAGATCTTGGTCTGCAGTTGCATTTATTTTCATCATCATTGACCATCCAGCATGTAGGGAGCTGTTTAAATGTGCAGGATTCCAGTGAGGTTTAAAATTGCCTGAATTCACTTATTCTTTCTGCTTCTTCCATTCCAGTAGCACTTTTTTTGTCGTTGTTTTTCACTGTAAAATGAGCAGTCTTTCCAATCTTGTGAAAAAAACTATTTTAAATGCCCTGCAGAAATGAAAAAGCATTCTAACACTCTTCTCTTTGACAATATCCTGCAGCAAACATAACACAGACATTCACATTGACAAAAAAATTCTTTCTAGTGGCTGAAATCATCTCGGTCTCAAGGATCCAGTATGTCAATAATAATAGTAGTAATAATAACAATAATAATAATAATAATAAAACAACAGCAACAACAGTAGGAGTATTGTTACTTCTGCCTATATAAAGCATTTTTTTCATTTCAACTTACTACAACCTGCTGACATTTCTGAAAACCTGATTTACATAGCACTGCCTTTTCATGAAAATACATGGAGATTAGTTTCATACGTATGAGAGGAAAAACAGCATTAAGGGCTTAAATAACTTCAAATACCTGTTACTGTTAAGTGACACTCACTGTTGTTTTTTCCTGCAAGTCACAGTGAATGAAATTGGCTTCAGGCTATATAGGTTAGGTGAAAGGATAGAGTGCCTCAGAGACTATTCTGCTGCAGCCCAGCATAACGGTTTATGATTACCTAGGAAAAGAAATTTATGTTATTTTTTTATCTTAGAAATGATGAAATTTGCTATTGTAAACGTCCCCTCATTGCATTAGATATGGACATTTTGTTTATTGTTGCCAAAAGACAACTATCACTGATAGCCCTTGTAGCTAGGTAGATTTAAAGGATACGTAACTATGCACCCGGATGTTGCATTTTGTGTAAAAAAATTATTTGTATCATTATGATCCATGCCGAGTTGATAGTCAAATCTCAATCTCATGTTTTTCTGCAATAATGAACTAAAATAAATGCTTGTAGCTATGCAGTTCTCAACTGAGATCTAAATGCAATGTCCCTCTTCTTCCCAATTACCTATGTGTAAAAGCAAATACAATTTGTAAAAATAAGCCTAGTAGTGTCTCACGGCCGTGTCCAGTACACATCAGCCTCCTATTATAAGTAAAAAAGGAGCTGTTCTTTTTAACACCTTGAAGCTAACTGGGCTACGTTTCATATGAATTGCTTACAGATGGATTAGGGAACTTGAGCTCTGACAGGCTGTGAGACACAGCAAGAGTCCTAGGAGTTGTCCATGAATTGTGGCCTAAAAGTTTAGGGGAGTTATTATACATGTAACAATATCATCCCTGGGCTTCATTCAGGATTTGGGCTGCTTTGGCCTGGAGAAAAGACAGGAATTAGTAACTCTCCGTATTAGGACCAAATTAACCAGAGATACGAGGTTAAGTGTTTGAGAGAGCCCTGACAGCTGTGAAGGATGGCTTTCCCTGGGCAGGCAGGTGGATCTCCTGTCTGCAGGGCATATTCTCAGGTAGGAGAAAACAGAAATGTCCTTTACTAAAAGTCAGTGGAAGAGTGTGAAATTCCTAGTCTAGTGGTGCAAGTACTTTTTTCTGAAATGCATGAATCTATCAACATTTTAGAGACAGAAGTTTAAAAGTCTTCCTTTAAAATTGAAAATGAGCATTTGTTACATCTGCAGCATGGACGGGCAGGTGCACGGCACTGAGGCTGACGGGAGCGTCCTCTCCAGAGGGCAGAGATCTATGCCTCTGCTTCCCTGTAGGACAGCTTTCTCTTCTCTCCCAAATGGACTCACCAACATGATTCGTCTCTTTGCCAGGTGAAATACGCACATAGCACATAGAAACAGCCTGCTGTTGTGTTTCACAGTCTGCATTTCTCAAGGCCTTCAACCCCTAGCACTCCTAGATTGCTTTGGCTGTGAGATAGAGCAGTCCCATTTCACTTGTTTACAGACATTCACAGCATATGCTGTAACGACTGCCTTATGTGTGTGTTGTTGCTCACTAGTTGGATGCTTAGAAAAGGACCTTCTATGATTGGTCTGTGAAAAAAGTGTCCTTATCTCCAGTGGTGCAGGCCTATGGCAATCGATGCATTGTTGTTATAATACCAGTCCTGCCATTGTATCTGTGTCTTATCTAAAGGCTGTGTCTATTGTCTAAAGCATTATAAATTAAACTTACATATAAAAATCAATAAAGCAGACACCCTCTTCTATGACCCACAAAGGCTTCTTAGCACATCTACTCACCTGGTAACCAGCAAGGACCATATAACTTTCTGTGGCTCAGTCATTAATGTCAGTACCAGTGTTTACAGACTATAAAATGATAATCAAACTTACCCTAAACATTGATAAGTCTATGGTCAACCATCATATTTGCCTTTTAGTCAGCTACATTAAGTACATCTTCTAACAGGCAGGAAATGACAAGTTTACAGTCTATCAGGATCCAGTTAGGAATCAGCAGCTGAGATTAAGCTTCATAAACTGCAGCAAGGCTACAATTGTGATTCTTAAATTTTGATTAAATGGTCTACAGCAAATGAGTGTTCCTCTGTTAGTAATTGCTAAAAATCTGTTATTCTCCTCCAAATAAAGCTGTGAAATTACAGCTTTTAAATAAAGGTCTTAATATGTTTTAATTTATCAGATATTGAATTATCTATTGAATCTTCTACATCTGAATGTATTAAACTTTGAATAACCAATTTTATTGATGGATGCAAAAATCCATATCAGTGAGGTGCTTATCATAGGATAACATTTCTCTGTCTCCATGAGTCTTGTGTATCTGCAAAAAGCTGAAACGGCCACTGAGCAGAAGAACTGCTATATCTTGCCAGCAAATTTGATATTGCAAAGATGTTTCTATTCTCATTCTGCAGTTGAATTAGCAGAGCAGAGAGTAGTAAGCAGAGAGAAAAAAGCACTTACTTGATAGGGTTCACAAGTGACACATTTTCTTGGTCCTCTAAATTGCCTGTCAAATTAAAGAGCAAGTCTGAAAACTTCTGTAATTATCTAAACTATTAACTCTAACAAAGATTTACATGTCTTTCCTACTGTGCTAAAGAAGGGCAGTTTCAAATCATTAAGCTTAAAACCTTCTGAGAGACGCAGTTAACAGTGTCCCAGAGCAAGACAGCTAGTTACAAACCACTCTAATAAAAATTTCAAGCAGAAGCCTAAGGTTGACTTTTTAACTCTTCCACTCTGTAGAGGCTGAACTATTCTGGTCCAACCCTCTAAAACCAACTCTCTCTTCCCATCATCAGATTAATTAACGTTTTATCAAAGCCAAAATTTCTCTCAGTGCAGGTTTGATACCAATTTTTTCCATGAAACGTGTTATATATAATTTGTATTAAAATACTGATTAGTCAAACACCCAATCATTAAATATGGAATTAATAATGATTAAAAGTTTGCAGATATCAGATGCTGACAGTCATTGTCCCTTTGGCCTTTCAGTGAGCATGGACTAAATATTCTTAAAATAACTTTTAAAATTTCATCCCCTTGCTATAGCTAGAATATAAATACATTTATTATTTCCATATCTTTGGTGTAGTTACCTCTGAAATTGCAGAACACAGCATCATTTCTGCAGTGAAGTTTATTGGTAATGCAAGGCTGGAATTTTGTGTGACTTTCAAATTTTCTCAGACTCAGTTTCTTCTACCTTTACCTTTTTTTATTCTTTTTTTTTTTTTTTTTTTTAAGTGTTTAACTAAATTATTTACTTGCTGCAGCAGAATCAGAACCTGGCAGATTTATGGGAACACTTGAAAAGACAGAATACAGTTTGTGGTCAGTAAGAGCAAGTAATTATATCAGAAAAATTGGATTATTCAACCTGGAAACTGAAAAATATCTTGTAGGTCATATGTCATTAAAATAAGAACTTGGAGAAGTAACATTCATGAAGAATTATTAATGAAAATTACAGGAATAATTTTCAGTATCAGTAAAGTAAATCTGGGGAAAACTTATTAGTAGCCCAATTAAAATACTATTAAAAGAATTTTTGTAGATTATGCAATTAAATTCAATGTAAACTTTTTTATTATTCTATTAAAAAAGCAAAGACTATAGCAACCTCCTTGCTAGTTTAAGACTGGATTGTAAAACATGGCATTATTAATCTATGTATAAGAACCACAGTTTTGCAGATAGGGTGATTTCATTAATGGGATGTCAAGAGAAACAGATATTTTCACTAATGCAATGCTGCAGCCGACTGTCTGCATCAAGATATAGATGTGAATTTTGAATTAGAATTTAATTAGCTCTTTTTCTAATGCCAAAAATAACAAATATGCCTGATTAAAATTAATGATGATATATTAAGTGAAGGTTACCTAATTGTAACTTCAGTTTAAACAATGCCTGAATTGCCTAATCAAAAATTTTATGCCTCTTGCCTAAATGGCAATTGCTTATGAATTGCTGCTTTGCCACTCTGATTACCCTTCTTAAAGTTCAGTAAATTACTGAAGCTCAGAATGCATCAAGTGCACAGCATATGTAGCTGGGGCTTCCTTTGCTATTGAAGCACACAAGGAATTGTTTTTGCTATGAAGAAATGGAATTGTGTTGCAAACAACGACATCTCCATCGTTATCCAAGTAATGCTACCTTTGTTCTCACTAATGTAAATATACACATCATGTTATTTCAAAGCATGCACATGGCATTTTGAGGCCACTAAAAGACCCAAAAGAAAAATAATGGGTAGAACAATATAGCATAGTAAGACAAATATGTAGTTAAACAGTAATCACACTGCACTGCACAGTAAAGACAATCAGAAAACAAATTTCCAAATTGCTGTAAATTGGTTTGGGGTCAATCAAAATGATTTTTTTCCATTTCAATTCAAATGCTTTTTAAATTAATTGTAAATAAGAAATAATACCTCACATTTTCTCACATTTTTTCCAAACGAAATTACTAACAACATTTCACCAAAAAAGTCAGGTTTTCAAGAAGGTATACTCCATCAAAAAGATTTCTTTGTCAAGTATTTTCTCTCTGCTGTCTATTGTTTGATTTTCAGGTCCTGACTTGGATGTCCAAACTTATTTATCAGAACACTTAGATGTGCCCTGTACTGATACTTACATTTGAATGAAAATGGTTCACTGTATAGGAGAGACTCATATTAACGCATACATATCTTGTTTATGTAAGAGCAAGAGTCTAAGGTAAGAATCTCCACTTTCACATACGCAAACTTCAGAAGTCCAATAAAAAATGTAAGTCTTTTGGAGTCCGGGATTTTTTCAGTTTCATGAAGAAACAGAAATAACGAAGTACTATGTGAGTTTGATTTCTTGATATTTTGCCCTTGTGAAACCTAAAGTTTTGCTCACAAAAGTACAATCTGAAACTAGCCTTATGTCATGGCTGTGGCTGCCTCAATAGCTTTGGCGAGTTCTTCAGAGTGATTTCCAAGTCAACTCATCCACTAGTGTGGCAAAGAGGTTTGCAATCCTCCACAAGCAGGGCCAAACTTAGTAATACCTGGTAGGTGGTGCTGTGATCACCAGCCACAGTGCTGCAATTGGTCAACAGAGACAAATCCATAGTGGAATCACTCTGCCCCTAAATGCAGGGCTCCGTGTTCAGACTTGAAGGAAAGAAGTGGAGAGAAGCCTTTCTGGTGTCCAGCCTGCAATGTGCCAGGGTGGCTGCATCACAGTGTGTGATGCCTGGGGTCTTTATTCAGATCATGTGCCTCTACTGTACCATTTAATTTGGAATAACAGCTAATATGTTTAAATAATGCATGTCTAGAAATACGGCTGCTCTGGCTGCTAAAATAGTAATTTCATTTTGCAGCTTCTCTCTGGATGTTTGTTGAGAGGATGAATCCTGTAATTCTTTGAGGTCCTCTGAGAAAAGAGAGAATGTAGGAAAGAATTCAGATAGGAAAACAAAAGGAAAGAGAAAAAGACATAAAATAGAGGTCGAATCAGATTATGAGAAATATACTAATGCTCAAAAAATATGAAATTTAGTGGCCAGTATACACCTTTCTTTTCCAAAGGGCAATGACATATATTCCTTTTTATAATTCTCGGAGTTTTTAAAAACACTGTACCCTGGTACACTAGAAACCAAATCTCTTTCCAAGGATTTCATTGGGTGCCTTGCTTTCCTAACAATAGTATCCAGCTAACAAAAGTGCATTCTCAGTGGCATCCTAGCAAAGCATCCTCCCCATTCTCCTCTTTATCATTTGTGCCTATGACACTGTGTCTAGTGGTATGTGTGCTTTTAAAAGTTTGCTGGTATGAAGTTGCCCTTGCCAGTACCTGTAATAAAAGTTTGATTGACAAGGAAGGATATTTATGCCAATAGATGAAGCTCTGCAGATCCAAAGCACAGTTGAAGATTCATCTGTCAGCTTTACTGGACTTAACTCAGCATACATAATATGACTTTCTAGTAAATCTCTTTAGTTTTCCAGTGAGGTTTATATAATCTGTCTGTATAACAAATATTTTTTAATGAACGATGTCATGCTCCATGTGAATAAATACCTTACCTTCTAAATGTTGTTTGTGATCAACTTTATATCTTAGAAAACTGTACAAATATTGATGTCGTTTGAAATATGCATTTTTAATGAATCTTAGTATCTGTCATGCTATTATCATTAACTTTGTCTATTTCACATCCACCCAGGGCTGTGATGAGAAATAAGGATGGTTTTGGGAACATCCAGTTCTATATTTCCAGTTCCTCTGGATGCCAAAGAGGAGGACTTAGTCTGCTCACACTGGGTACACAGATATCAATACCACATCTCTTCAGAGACGCTGTCTCTGAAGAGAGCCATTGTAATGCATCTGGGACTACCATGTTTAATTTCCTAGTCATTCTCATGCCTAAAACATTTATTTTAAATTTCTAGATGAAGCATTAGTTTTAGATGTAGTCATAAAGCACCATCCTCTCAACCATGACTGTTAGGTGCAATTTTCACCACCTTCTCACTCCAGACTGGTGTGCTGTCAGTGGTCTCTAGGCAGTTCACAGACAAAGAAGTCTGTAAAAGACACCGAAATATACCTCCTGATCCAGCAGCCTGTTCCCATCCCCGTTGTTGAAAGGGAATAGTGAAGATGGATTTGGCCGACTAGATGGATTCAATCCACTACTAGCCACCTTACCAGAGCTGGAATCTCTCACAAATCTTGCAATAAGGCCTTGTTGTTAGCCTACAGACATCCAGCTAACTTGATCCTCTTAGGTCAAATGAAGGTGAATGGCTCAGGTCAACAGTTATAGCAACAGAGTCAGTGGACCTGGAAACCAAGCAACTGGGAGGCCAGGAGCCCAGGCAGAGTGGGAGTGACAATGTGCAAAGGCAGACCACAAGGGAAGATGTTGAGGTTGGACCTGACCCTTACTTTTCCCTGTAGGTACCTCTCATGGTACGGTGCGGTGGTATGAACTGCCAGTTGGCTGAGAGTGGGACTGGTACAGATAACGCCATGCATAAAAGTCCAGACCCCAGAGCTGGGGCTGAAGTACTCTTTTTGAAAAATGAACTCTGTGAATCTCACAAGTACAAACTGATGGATATATGTTCCTACATTACCTAGCCACATTCAATGTGCTTTCCCAACTGTCACAAGACTACCAGGAAAAGGAAATAGGCCTGAAGATGATACTCATACGTTGGTACAGTTCAACGTGAATCTAGTTTGTGTTGACCTGAAGATATAGGACATATATCTTAAAATCCCAATGACGAAGCAGAGGAGAATCATATTCCTTTGATTTTTCTTCATGAAGTTTTAAACACCAACATAAATAAATGTCCCTCAAGATGAACCTCTTAAAGTGAACTGTATGAAAGTATTCAGACTTTATGTGTCTAGGGATTTAAAAATCTGTTTATTTAGGCCATCCACTTAGCTGTACTCTGACACAAAAAGCAGCTGCTTGCACTTCATGGAGACCTAAGCTTTGCCTAGTATTGGTTATTTTAACATAAGGTTCTTCAACATGAAAGGGTGTTGGCTAAGTTCAATAATTATGTGTGTGTCCTCAGAACAATTGGTGGACATTATTTGTATTCAGCAGTTCTAAAAACCCTTTTTCTTAAAACTTGTGCTTTATAGTATCCCAAAGGAATCTACTTGGAGAATATATAGCAGTTTTTATTGTGCAATAATCATAACATAGCTGAATGCAAATAAAACTATGCGAGGGTGCACACCTTGGTATAAGTAGGAAATTAAGCTAGGGTTTGCATTTAGCAAAGGAAGCTGATAGATGTAAAGAGGCAGAGATAATGAAGATTGCTGGTGTGAAGGTATTCATTTACCTGTTAATATGACAATAAAGATGAGTTGATGCCTGTCAATACAGACTATAAAAATGTGCATGCAGAGGCTATGGAAACTTAAGCTTAAAAATCCTACAGCTACATTTATTTTTTCCAGATTAGAATTTGCTTCCTGGCTTGAAACTTGGAAAATAGCATAAAATGACAACAAGCATTTTTTAACTGTCACATTACACACATCTGAAATTGCTCAAGATAGCACTTTAATGGCACTGTCTGAATATTAGTCACATTGTCTGAATCCCAGGCCCTGGTCTGCTCTCTGGAAGAAGCTGATCTATGCAATTTAGAGGCAATAAGGACTACATTCTCAAAATATCTGAACGGCTTTCTAAGGATGCCCAGACTTCTAAGTGAACTTGGTCAAGTGGCATGCAAACCTTGCATGATCTCTTATATTTCTTAGTGAAACTAAAGAAACTCTGTGACTTTATGAGTTTTACTTGGAGATTTTAGGTGGGCTGAAAATGAAAGAAGGCTAAAGCACAACCCACAGTGAGTATAAGCAAATAGACATTCCACTGAGAGTACTGCATGATCAGATTTGGGTTTTTTCATTGGTTTTTTTCTTGCTATCTCCAAGCTGAACGTTTTATTCTCCATGGTTTAACATCTGTGTGTGCTAATTATCCTGAAAGAGTGAGAGAACACATATTTAATTAGTGTTTGCTGTAGCTCTTTTCTCATTTGGTGGTTTCCTGGGAATTATTCAGAAATATGAGGTCAGCCAATAAACTTGACAATGCCAAAAACCCCAACTTACCACTGCTGGACATCTGCCTATCTCTGCGAGTGACAACCTCGCTCTAACCTTTCTCAGCACCTTATAGAATATGGGCTACATTTCTGTCAGTGCCAGCCATCATCACTGCTTCTGCTCACATGAGCTGTCCTCCATACAAGACAGGATGACTGTATATTTATCCTTGTTTTACCTCATGTACATTTGCATGTGAAACGTGGTTTCTGGCACATATAGCATTCATATGAACATATATTCTATCTTTATATACTTACATACAGTTATATAAAAGAGTAGCAAAAGGCAATTAAAATTATGTACGTAAAAATGATCCAAAGCAGAAGTATGAGCCTGGCTGCAAAATCAACTCCCCCCTAAAATTTCTATCTTGTACGAGTCAGGACTAAACATGTTTGCATGTTTGTCCTTAAAGGTTTACCACAAGTGTAGCAATAGCGTCATAGTGATATGAGTGATTTTTTTAGTTTTCTTTGTTTTGTTCTGCTTCATTTTCATTTACCATAAAAGATCTATATAAGAAAAAAAGAAAAAAAAAAACCAAAAAAACCGAAAAAAGGACCATGTTAAGTTTAATTCCATTGGTAGTTTAGTTAGGACAGCCTTACATACTCCAGGAGAGTCTTATGGAACCAAGGTTTGGCTGGGGTTTTTTGAGTACAATCTGTGACTAGAGTGCACAGCTTTTCTTGTGACACTTTCATCCCTTTTCCAGGTGTATTTGGCTTTTGAAAAACACAAATGCAACTACTGATGTTGTCAGGACGAGTTCATACCAACAGCAGGATTATTGAGCATAGGTCAGAGGGCATCATAACTCTTGCTTTAGGAATTATTTTGGAAATACTGAAGGAGGAAAAGTGACTGACTGAAGATATGGCTTTTGGCTGAAAACCAGAAGCAATACAGCATACAAAAGAGTCCCTTGAGACTAGAACTGTACTGCCTTTCATATTCAAGCTAACTTATACATTGCACATTACATTATGCCATGTTGAAGGCCTCAGGGTCGGAATTCCTCCTAAGAAACCTGAGTGGAAGTTACCCTTCAGTACCATTTCTAGGGCCCAGCCTTCGTCCCATGATTAAAACAGTAATAGTTCCCCTGCTCTTGAACTAGAAACTCACTGTGGTAATTTTTTGTTAGGCCTATAAGACTGCAACCCCTTTAAGTATCCTTTTCAGATAAAAGTCATTTGTAAAGACCATGTTTTGCTTATGAATGACTACTTACAATTACAGAATTAAAACCAGCATTAAACATTTTGGTTGTTTGAAAAACTATCAGGTTTCCACCATTTCTGTGTATCATTTAGAAGTTCCAATGATGTGTTACAAGGCAGAATTTGTGAAGTAAAAGGCCAATAAGAATAGCAATACCCTCTGATGTTGAAAATGAAAATCAATAATACACATAAGTACCTTCTGGGAAACGTTGTGTTTGTGTATTGTTTCCCCTGTGTTTGCAGCCACTGTGTTTGCTTTCCAGGTTAGCTGATGTTATATAGTTGATTAGTTTGCTTGCTTGCTTTTGTGCAAGATAAGAAATAATATATTGTAAACAATAAAACAAGTAGAAAATATACAACATACAATAGCAATTTGCAGCACTTTTCATACTCTATTATCAGGAAGAGTAATACTTTGAAAATAATAGAGAAGATTTGCTTTTCTTGCCAGATACAGTCATAGACCCAGGCACCACAGAGACTTCCCTGCTTGTTCTCAGAGTTCAGATGGTCCTGCAGAGAAAAAAGTATCTACCTATTCATAGCACATACATAGTAAGTCAAACATTTTAGACTGTCAGTCTTTGTTAACGTTACATTATAGTTTATTTTACAGTGCCTCATCACTCAGCTGCTAATGGGTGCCCACAGAAGAGGCAGAGCGCACACACATACTCTCAGCCCTTCAAGGAGGTAGAGTAGAGTTGCCAGATAAAGACAGGAGAACCTCCCGGAAGTGACACCTCAGGCGGATGGCAGGATGGCCGTGCCAATGCACACTTCACTAGATCACGCTGCCTCCCAGTGCTTTCAGTGGTATTGAAATATCTTTCCATTTTTAGCACCAAGGTGAAAACTACTTACTCAAGTAGCCAGTCAGAGGATGATGTTGTTTGCTTACCTGGATCTATATCAGCCTTTAGTAAAGCAAAGTTTTGCAAGAAAAGCACATTGATGCAGCAAACAGCCAGCAAAACTTAAGCTATGCTGCATGCACCTTATCACATATTCTCTGCAGCCCTCCACTCACACTTGCTACTTTGTTCAGAAAGTCCCTGGAGAATTAGGTTTGAGGGAGAGAGAGGAAAATGAGGAAATGAGATTAGGAGTGGGGAAATGGCAACACAAATTTCAGTTTCCTTTTTCTAGCGGAAGAAGTGAAGAATTTGGGACAGATCCCACTCCTATCAAGGCCAATGACAAAATGTCCATTGACTTTAATGAGAACATGGTTGATTTGCTTCAGTTGTATTGTTTCTTATTTTCTAACTTCATCTTGTGGCTGGCTAGAAAGTTTGGTTTTAGTTTCAAGTGTTGATAATAGCTATTCACACTATTAATTTACTACAGAGAAATCTCTTTCAATCCAATATTCTTGTAAGATTCAGGCTGACTCAAAGTCATTGCATGTAACCTGAAAGCAAAATCTATTCTCAGGGATCAAACTGCAGTACATCATTACTATGTGTACATTAATATGGCATATTCCTTCTATTTTCAAACTGCTTAATTAAAAATAAAAGGATTTAAAGGGACAAGTATAGCAAAGGATTCATAGGAAAACTATAGCAATTGCTACCTTACACTTGCCATTGGCTCCAGGAACAGTTGCAGGACTAATGGTAACGAGTTTCTGCTTAGGCCGAATCAAAGAGGTGAACACTACGGTGAACTAGATCAGGTCACCAATATGTCAAAGAGAAATCAGCCTAATTGTGCAGAAAAAGCAAACTAGGTAAACAAACTTATCCCGGTTGATGGGTGGAAGCCAGGATTTTTTCTGATAGCCAGGTAAATCAAAGAAAAGCTGATTAATTTCTGTACTAAAGTTAATATAAAAGCAGACTTTTACTCAGTCCTTTATATACTTTTCTTAGATAGGGCTAGTTAGATGGATAGGCATAGAGAGAGAGATAGAGGGATAGGACAGCTAAAAAGATAGAGAGATGGCAAATATTGACATGGCTATTGGGAACCAGTTACGGGAAGTTAAATGTTCTTAAATAAGTTCAGTTTTGAAAGATCTGCTGGAGTTCGTGAGCCCTCAGTACCACTTCTTACTCTAGTTGTTTATTTGTTTGTTTGTTTACTTTTTACTAATGACACAAGCAAGGCTTACAGCTTGTCTATGCTTTTCAGACCCAATTCTGAGAGAAAGTGGCTTTATGTGAGTCTACTCTGACTGTTAGACCATATATTTCTGCTTATTGGTCTGTTTTGAACTTGTCATCCTTAAAGCCAGTGATCAATTTCAACCAAATTCAACAGACTGTTCTGAAAATAGGTGAATGCATAGAGACAGAGACACTATTAGTGCTTTGACAGGAAGGCTTCATCTTTACCTCACGCTTTATAGGTGTCAGAGCCTGTTGTGTGCCTCAGGGCATGAAACCTTGGCAAGCTAGGTTTCTGTTGTTTCAGGGTTTATGAAGCTACTTCTGCAGTGTTACGCAGTAACATTGAGCTTCAAATGAAAAATGCAATCCCAAGTCTTGCCAAGATGGCACATGTTAAGCTAATGAACAGTTCCACCTTCTTTCATGATTTACTCCTTATGCCTAAACTACTGGCAACACAGCTGAAGAAAAGAGCCCTCTCAGTGTCAAGCAGTGGAAGCCCCTTCATACTGCAAAGGAAATATCAGAGCTTATAACATTTCTTCTGGCAAGCACTTCCAGTTTTACAACATATGTTTCATTTATGTGTATTGGAATATGTGAGAGCTAAGAAATATCAGAAGACAGCTAGTCCTTTATTTGGTAAAATTTTTGCATTCAGGGGATCAAACTTTCAAAAGGATTTTCACTTGTTCATCTTGCATTGTATTTCTATCCATACGGACAGTAGATCTGGAGGACACCATAGAAGCATGTCTGAGCAGCAAGTTTACTTAAAGCTTTGCATTATGAGAACATGAACTTCTCTGACATGGGGAAACTCAGACACACAGCTGGGCTCTTCTTTTGCTTATTCTGCCTTTCTGAGGCCAGGAATCTCTGGCCTCAACGTATTTCCTTTTGACTTGTACTAGAGAGAGTAAGAAATCTGTCAGTATGGCTTCTGCCTTCATCTCACAATTAAGGTTTCTTTTGGAAGAAAGCCGAAGAACTGTCACCGGTGTCATGGGAGAACATTTGTGAGCAAGGACAGCACAGTTCTGTGTCTGTTTCTCATTTTGACCTACATCATTGTTTCTTTTCTTAAATAGGCTCTTAGTTTTTCAAAAGGAATGAAGAAAATCCTACTGATTGATAGAAAATTTTTAGCACATGCCTTCCTGGAGCAGCTATAGCTTAAGATGAGTGGCTACTAGTCATTGGTACCAAATGTGCCCTTCAGGCAACCAACAGAGCAAAGAGGCCTGCAGTACTCTCCTCCAGCAAGCAGTAATCACTGCTCCACTCTCTTGTGAAGAAAACCAGGAAAAAGAAAAACAACAACCCAGGTTCTGAAATACAGACATGGATGGAGCAGGAAAATGAATCTTCTGATTGGTGAAGATAAGGAATGCCAACAGCTGTGAACGAGTCACAAGAAGAAGGGAGAGAAGGGGGAACAAACAACACAAGATTGACATTGAAAAGAAAGAAGGAAATAACCTTATTTGTCAAATAAAAATTAATAACATAATATGAATAAAAAGAAACAGAAGTAATTCTGTAAACATAATGAGGAACTAGTAAATGAACAATGTAAGTCAGCTTCAAAGAGCCAATGGTGTCTTCTATTCTGATCTGATGTCTAAAATCTTTCCAGAAAACCATCCAACATTCTCTTGTGAAAGCACCTAGCAGTTCCTCTAAAAACTGTCAGAGAGGAAAATTTCTTTACAGGTTATGGTGTTTCATAAAAGCCTTGGAATTTCCATTACTCAAAGTGAAATACATAGAACATTTTGTTTAATTCTTGCATGTAGCAAAAAGAAGAGGGTTGAGAACAAGAAGGTGGAAGTGCCTGGATATTAGCAGAATATTTTACTTATTTCTATTGTTTCTTTAAATTATAATACTTGGTTTAATTTTTTTTTCATCAGCGACATCTGATTAAAACCTCACAATAACATCCATTTTAAACTGACACCCTAAAAGTTAAATTTAGCCACTTGTACTGATGTTGAGAATTCTACAATGATTTTACTGGACCTACTCAACCACTGAGAGGTATGAAATATAATTCTTTAAGAATAACACTGGCAAAACTTTTATTTAAGCAAGTGGCTTGGGAAAGATATATTCCTGGCAAAAGGAACACAGACTCTTAATTCCCCTTTCCTGACCTCAAACACTAGCCAATGTGCCCTACATTTAGTTCAACATTGCTACTACTTCTTCTAAATTCATCTCATCTGAGGTTCGTTCATTTGTTCCTTTGGGGCACTGTCAAAGAAAATTGCAAAGCTTTGCATCTTAGCCTGGTCATTGCACTTTCTATTTTTTTAATAAATTGTACTTAAACAAATAGGGAGGTCTCCTAATAAGACCTTCTTGAGGTTTTAGTTGCAAACAATTTTTGCCTCCTCTCAGAAATCTTCCCACCGTATACATTTCATTCTACTTCCCTTCTACTGCAGTGGGTGCAGAATGCTCAGAAGAAATTGTGTTCACTAAATTATAACATAGTGTGACTACACGAAAAATCCTATTGTCATCAAAGGATATTAGATTGCAGCAAGACACTTGCAGAAAAAAAAAAAAGAGTTTTAAAAGACAGGGAGTTCATAAAGGTAGGTGACCCAATCCTTTTATCTAATTCCATATACATTTCTTGTACTTCATGTTCTGTCTGAAACCCATGCCGCACTTTTTTTTTTTCTTATGAAGACTCAAGGAAGCTGTAGTGAAAGGAGAGAGCCATTACTCAGACTCATGCTAACTAGCTAAGCTTTGCCTTACTTCTGTAGAAATAAATAAGGTTCCCCTTCAAATAAAACAAGATGCTGACAGGTAATTTTATTTATTGCCTTTGGAGAACAAATGACAGAAGTAAACCTCCTGGTGAATATTTGTCACTGGTGAATATCTGTCATAAATTCTTATAGGATCATAGAATCATAGAATGGTTTGGGTTGGAAGCAACTCAAAGATCTTCTAGTTCCAATTTCCCTGCCATGGGCAGGGACACCTCCCACTAGACCACGTTGCTCAAAGCCCATTCCAACCTGTCCTCGAACACCTCCAGGGATGGGGAATCCACAACCTCTCTGGGCAACCTGTTCTCACTACCCTCACAGTACAGAATTTCTTCCAAATATCTAATCTAAATCTCCCCTCTCTCAGTTTCAAACCATTACCCTTGTCCTATCACTACACTCCCTGATAAAGAGTCCCTCCCCATCTTTCCTTTAGCCCCCCCTTAAGTACTGGAAGGCTGCTATAACGTCTCCCTGGAGTCCTCTCTCCAGGCTTAAAAAAAAATAACTCTCTCAGCCTGTCTTCATAGGAGAGGTGGTCCAGCCCTCTGATCATCTTCATGGCCCTCTTCTGGACTTGTTCCAACAGGTCTATATCCTTCTTATGTTGGGGGCTCCAGAGCTGGACACGGTGCTCCAGGTGGGGTGTCATAAGAGCAGAGTAGAGGGGCAGAATCACCTCCCCTGACCTGCTGGCCACACTTCTTTTGATGCAGCCCAGGATGCAGTTGGCTTTCTGGGCTGCAAGTGCACATTTCCAGCTCATGTTGAGCTACTCATCCACCAACACTCCCAAGTCCTTCTCCTCGGGGCTGCTCTTAATTCATTCTCCTCCCAGCCTACATTTGTGCTTGGATTGTCACAACCCAGGTGCAGGACCTTGTACTTGGACTTGTTGAACTTCATGAGGTTCTCAGAGGCACACCTTTCAAGCCTGTCCAGGTCCCTCTGGATGGCATCCCTTCCCTCCAGCATGTTGACTGCACCACACAGCTTGGTGTCTTTGGAAAATTTGATCAGGGTGCATTCAATCCCACTGTCCATGTCACCGACAAAGATGTTAAACAGCACCTGTCCCAATACTGACTCCTGAGGAATGCCGCTTGTCACTGTCACTCTCCACTTGGACATCAAGCCATTGACTGCAACTCTTTGAATGCAACTATCCAGCCAATTTCTTATCTTCTGAGTGGTCCATCTATCAGATGCATGTCTTTCCAATTTAGAGACAAGGATGTGGTGCAGGAAAGCGTCAAATGCTTTGCACAAGTCCAGGTAGATGATGTCTTTTATTTTGGTCCGCAAGATATAGGAGATGCTATTAGTGATAGAACAAACATATTTACCTTGAACTGTCATAGCTTCTGCTTTTTAACTGCAGGGAGCCTTTCATTGCAGTCAGCAGATGAGAGAGGCCCTTCCAGAATTCAAGCATCTCTTGGACTAAGCTCCTTGGGATGGGCTGGGAATGAGGCACAGTCTGTAGTACACTTGAAGGATCATGTTGTGCTGATTTACAGTGTTCCCAGTCTGAAACTCCTATCAACTTATACAAGTGTACTCCGATTCAGTCCTTACCATGATAGGAAACTTTCTGTAAGCCTTGGTAGAAATAAATTGAAAACATTTCAAAATCTTCTGGAACAGAAAATTATTTGAGATCATTCTCTTTGTTCCATAGACCTTAGGTCTTCTCAGTTCTTCAGCCTTAAATCTCCTCTTTTCAGAGGATTCAGAGCACAACTTCATCTCAGTAGAAATAGCTTCTTCACAGACTCCAGTGTAGGCTGCAAAACTTAACTGAAAACAGTAGTAAAAACTAAGGCAGCTAAATGCTATTGTGCTCCATGACCATGCTTCTTGCCTGGTCTGTTCCACTGTGAAAATATTCTTAGCTTTTCTACATAAAGAAGACCTTAATACTAAAATAGACCATAATAGTCTCTGAATTTATGTATGCTTTCTTGTTAGAAAAGACAGGATATAGAACCTAACCAATAGGCTATTCTGGCCACATGAAAATCCTATCTGTTACTTCACAAAGAAAATACCTTAAGCATGGATAAAGATACATTCCAGTATCACAGACTCACCAGATACCTCAGGCTGAGAGGGACATTTAAGAGGTCTGCAGTCCAACCTCCTACTCAAAGCAGGGTCAGCTCTGAGATCAGACTATGTTGCCCAGGATTTTATCCTGTCAGGTCGTAAAACCCCTCTAGGATGGAGACTGCACAACCTCTCTGGGCAGCCTCTAGTACTGATTGGCTTTCCTTTTTGAGAAGCCAACAAGGAGAGGAGCCGTGCTGGACCTTGTCCTTACCAACAAGGAGGGACTGGTGGGGGATGTCAAGTTCAAGGGTAGCCTCGGCTGCAGTGACCACGAAATGGTAGAATTCAAGATTCATAGGAAAGCGAGGAGAGTGTGCAGCAAGTTCGCTACCCTGAACTTCAGAAGAGAAGACTTTGGTCTCCTGAGAGATCTGATTGGCAGGGTAGCGTGAGAGAAAGAACTGGAGGGGAGAGGAGCCCAAGAAAGCTGGTTGGCATTCAAGGATCGCCTCCTCCAAGCTCAGGAGAGGTGCATCCCGAAAAAGAAGAAGTCAGGCAAAATAGCCGGCAGGCCTGTGTGGATGAACAAGGAGCTGCTGGACAAGTTCAAGACCAAAAGGGAGGCCTATAGAGGGTGGAAGCAGGGACGGGTAGAATGGGCAGAATATAAAGAAACTGTCCAAGTGGCCAGGAACCAGATCAGTCAAGCAAAAGCCCAGGCAGAACTAAATCTAGCAAGGGACATCAAAAACAATAAAAAAAACTTCTACAGATATGTCAGGGACAAAGGCAAGACTAGGGAAGTTGTGGGCCCTCTCCGGAAGGAAACGGGAGACCTGGCCTCCCAGGATATGGATAAGGCTGAGCTACTGAACAACTTTTTTGCCTCATTCTTCACTGGCAAAGGCTCTACCCACACTGCCCAAGTCACGGAAGGCAAAAACAAGTGAATGAAGAACTACCCACAGTAGGAGAAGATAAGGTTCGAGACCTCTTAAGGAACCTGAAAGTGCATAAGTCCATGGGACCTGATGAAATCCACCCACGGGTCCTGAGGGAGCTGGCGGACGATGTTGCTAAGCCGCTTTCCATCATATTTGAGAAATTGTGGCAATCTGGCGAAGTTCCTGCTGACTGGAAAAAGGGTAACACAACCCCAATATTCAAAAAAGGAAAAAAGGAAGACCCAGGAAACTATAGAGCCAGTCAGCCTCACCTCTGTGCCTGGCAAGATCATGGAGCAGATCCTCCTGGAATCTCTGCTAAGGCACATGGAAAATAAAGAGGTGATTGGAGACAGCCAGTATGGCTTCACCAACGGCAAATCGTGCCTGACAAATTTGGTGGCCTTTTACAATACTGCCACAGGCTTGGTGGACAAGGGCAGAGCAACAGACGTCATCTACCTGGACTTATGCAAAGCGTTTGACACTGTCCTGCATGACATCCTGGTCTCAAAATTGGAAAGTCATGGATTTGATAGATGGACCACTCTGTGGATAAGGAACTGGCTGAATGGCTGCACTCAAAGGGTTGTGGTCAATGGTTCAATGTCCAGTTGGTGGCCAGTGACGAGTGGAGTTCCTCAGGGGTCGGTACTGGGACCAGTGCTGTTCAATATCTTTGTCGGAGACATGGACAGTGGGATAGAGTGCACCCTCAGCAAGTTTGCCGACAACACCAAGCTTGGTGGCGCGGTCAACACGCTGGAGGGAAGGGATGCCATCCAGAGGGACCTGGACAGGCTTGAGAGATGGGCTCGTGCAAATTGCATGAAGTTCAACCAGGCCAAGTGCAGCGTCCTGGACCTGGAACGTGGCAATCCCAGGCACAAGTACAGGTTGGGCGGAGAATGGCTGGAGAACAGCCCTGAGGAGAAGGACTTGGGGGTGTTGGTGGATGAGAAGCTCAACACGAGCCGGCAGTGCGCACTGGCAGCCCAGAAAGCCAACCGCATCCTGGGCTGCATCAAGGGAAGTGTGGCCAGCGGGTCGCGGGAGGTGATTCTACCCCTCTACTCTGCGCTCGTGAGACCCCGCCTGGAATACTGTGTCCAGCTTTGGAGCCCTCAACACAGGAAGGACATGGACCTGTTGGAACGGGTCCAGCGGAGGGCCACGAAGATGATCAGAGGGATGGAGCACCTCCCCTATGAAGACAGGCTGAGAGAGCTGGGGTTGTTCAGCCTGGAGAAGAGAAGGCTGCAGGGAGACCTCATAGCAACCTTCCAATATCTGAAGGGAGCCTACAGGAGAGCTGGAGAGGGACTCTTTGTCAGGAAATGTAGTGACAGGACAAGGGGCAATGGTTTTAAATTGGAAGAGGGGAGATTTAGATTAGATATTAGGAGGAAATTCTTTACTGTAAGGGTGGTGAAGCACTGGAACAGGTTGCCCAGGGAAGTTGTGGATGCCTTATCCCTGGAAGTGTTTAAGGCCAGGCTGGATGGGGCTTTGAGCAACCTGGTCTAGTGGGAGGTGTCCCTGCCCATGGCAGGGGGGTTGGAACTCGATGATCTTTAAGGTCCCTTCCAATTCTAACCATTCTATGATTCTATGATTCTATGATTCCTCAGGATGCAAATCGACTCTGCAAATTTCATGGAAGTGTAGATATAAAAGTACACACAACTATGCAGGTGCTGTCATGTCTTTCATGTGCTGCTGTACTCACTTTTACATTGCTCCTGTGTACTTTCACTTGATCAAGGGTGTGCTGCTCCTGCAGTGCCCAACAGCTACCTCTCCAGTTCATTCTCCAGTTCATGGAGATAATTCCTCTGTGTGTCAATCCAGATACTGACGGTATCCAAGTTCCAGTTCTGATAGCTGTTTCATTGCTCAACAACGAAAACCTACCAGGAAAAGCTATGGAGTTTATTTGGCAAAGATTTTACAGCATATGGATGAGAAGAAAGAAGGCACAGCTGGTTTCAATTTTCTGTAGTGGAATTTAGCATTCAAAAGTATGGCAAATGTTGGTAGAAAGAATAATTCAAAACTCAGTTTGGCATCAAACAGATAGATGGCACAGATATGGGTCAATATACTTTCTTTAAACTCAAAACACAACTCAAATTTTCATTATCTATTAAAAAACAGCCTCACAGGCTCTTGGTCTTTGGTTTTGGTTTGGCACACGGCAATTTATGAGGCTTTAATTTACTATTAATATTCATATACTGTTACACACCAGGAGTAATACTTCCATTTTACAACAGAAAATGAAATAGACCTAAAATTTAATCCAGTGTATTTTCTTAACTGTAAATAAGACTGACAATATTTCCCCCTCAAAGAATTAACATTAAAGTATACTTTTTAGTAAGGTATCTAAAGGACAATGCCTCAGAGCATTTCTTTTTTTTTATTTTTTAGGTTTTTTTATTTACACAGGGATATAGTTATTGGTCACAGGCATGAAAATGATATTTTTGTGTTACTGTGAATGACCGATTGTTTCCAAGTAACATATTCTACAGCTTGGGAGGAAAAAGGTTGTGAGGCTGTATACAATCTTCTGAGAGCAGACAGAGAGAGAATAGATTATCTAGTAAAGTAACTATCATTACTCCACTGAACTCAGTAAATCATTTACATCTTTTCTAGCTTCCCTGAATATGCCTATCTAGTTGTTACCTGATTATCTTTTCCACAAGCTATCCAGCCTACCTCAGAGAGGGGAAAAAGAAATTAAATAATGTTGCCTCAGTACTAACAAATGTAAAAACATGCCCTGAAGCATTATACATGGAAAGTACATCTTCTGGCTATTACAGAAGAGTTTCACTAATTGGAGAAATAAGGGCAGTTCTGTTATGGTGAAGATCAGCCACACATTCAAGAAAGGATTACAGATATTCAGTAATAACAATCAACCCTACCCTTTCACAAAAGCCAGGTGAGGTGGAGGGAATTTCAAGTAGATGACGCCTGCTTATGTTTTATTGCTCCTAAGCAGGTAGGGACTATAGGTTTGCCTTCAAAATCTTATTATTCTCAATCTTTCTGCTTCTTGAAAAGACTTCTCTTCCTCCCTTCATGCTGTGGAGGCCAGTCTGTGTTTGTTTCCATGCAAATGGTTCCTCTAGATCACCACCAAACCACTTTTCTAGCTGCCAGGTTGATTTTGCTATGGGCTTGCTGATTACTGTAGATTTCCAAAAGTGCAGTCTGATATGACAAGGACAAAGGGTAATGGTTTTAAACTAAAAGAGGGTCGATTTAGACTAGATATAAGGAAGAAGTTTTTTACAATGAGGGTGGTGAAACCAGCCTCAGGTTGCCCAGAGGGGTGGTAGATGTGCCATTCCTGAAGACGTTCAAGGTCAGGTTGGATGGGGCTCTCAGCAACCTGATCTAGTTGAAGATGTTCTTGCAGGGGGAGGTTGGACTAGATGACTTTCAAAGGTCCCTTCTAACCCAAACCATTCTAGGATTTTATTCTATGATTCTATATGGAAATACAGCATATGCTACTGACATTTTCCAGGGTGGCTGCACTCTCATATTTGTAGGTGGCAGTCGTGCACCATCTCCAGACTTTAGAGAGTTCCTCCTCACTGGGAAAGCAGCAGGAGACTGCAATGTCTGCTGCCCCAGTTTTGTTCAGACTGCCCAGTACCTTTGAATCTCCCTTCTGGCCTGCAAGAGGCAAAATGCACCTTCCACCCGGGAAGGGTGAACCCAGGAAGTTCATCTCAGCCAAGATAAATCCTGGAGAGAGATGGGGCCTCAACTCTTATTCTGCAGAAGAGTAAGCACAGACACCATTACTATCTGCTCCAGCCTAGTGCTTTTTGGTTGGCTATGTGTAAAACTGAAATGTACCTAAAAGATTATTCACATTGTTTGCAGGAGAGCCTCAGAAAGTACAGGTGAAAGGGTTGTGCAAAAGGGAAATATCACTTGTGCCTTTCCATTGATACAAATTGCAATTGCAGAAAGGTGAAATACAATACGGCATTCATAAAAGTTTTAAGACATTAATAGTGGGTTCGTTTTCTGTGCTTAAAGAAATGTGCTGACTTCCAGAGCTTAACTAAATCTCCCACTTTACTATATTATTATGTTAATGCATAATTACTTATATATTTTGCAGCCAAAGGAAGCACACTCAATTCCATACACATTTTTAGGAAAATCTACATTATATAATAAAACATACCATTATCATACATGTTGTCCTGTACACACTCAGTACTCCTAATTATTGTAGATAACTACCTTGTGCAAGCTTTATTCAAAACATAAACTCATATTTTTCCTCTAAATCCAAGACACTTTAATTTCTAGAAAAATTGGGATGCGAATGAAAGTGGTTTCATTCTTAGTACACAAAGGGTTAACCACAGCCTTGGAGCAAAAGAAAGGGTTTTAAGATGAGTTATTAAGGAGAACATGTGTGGGAAAACTGGCACTCTCTTCTAAAGAGTGGGAAGGTTTTGTACGTAGTGTTTTTGACTCAACATTACCTTGTTTGGCTTATTGCTGGTGAGGATTTTCATTTATGAAAAGCCGCCTTCAGCTCATCACTGTGGTTTATTCCTGGACTAGTCAGCCCACTGGCTTGCAGGATCATGACAGTGAAGGAAAGAAATCTCTACTTTAAAGACACAAACACGGATGCTACTGCACTCTACTCTGACCTGTGCTGCTGCTTGGCCATCATATCGTGTCTTACAGCCTTTCATTGAAACCTGCCTCTAAGCATGATTTATAACTGCAGAAACTCGCACCAAGATTAAAATCCCATTCATGTGACTATGGGGATGATGTCTAAGCCACTATTTCCTGAAAGTTTAAGTAGTGACATAGATAACTTGTGGCTTTGGTCAGTGATTTTAAATATATCAGGTTTGGGGTTTGGATTTTTTTTTCAGTGTTTTGAGGAGATTTAAGGCTGCACAAAACTTCAGAAAATTGGTAACTAGATGTATTAAATAAATCACCCACAAACTGTAGGCATGTAAAGTGAAAGGGTGCTCTAGTTAGTAATCTGATCCGCATCTGTGTGGATGAGGTTCGCTACTCTAAAATGGGGATTATATTCACTTATTTTTCTCTGCTTAAATGGATTAGAAATTTTTATAGCAGGGAAGGATTTCTTATTTTAGGATCTCTACAGCCTGATGCTATAAGCACCTTCTGAAGTTGCTGTCATTCTGGCAGTGCTATAAGAAAGGCTGGCAGATGTTGCCACTGCAGACTTGGCTCTGGACAAAGGAAAAGTGGTATGGCCACAGCTAGAATTTGATGCTGCGTTTAACTACCTACACAGTGGAAAAAGGTGAAAAACTCTTGCGGCCAGAGTAATGATTTCCTCATTAGTATCTTCAGTAGATCTCAAAATGGCAGGTTTTCATCATTCTTTGCCAGGAAAGGGTTTAAATAATCCAGAAATGACACAAAGCCCAAACTAAGAATTTTCATGGTCATGGGGTTTCACAAGTATGTGTGTGTGTATGTAGAAAAAGCCAGATTTTGCATGCAAAAAAATTAAGGCGTTATGTAGGAACCTGAACTCACAGGGCAAGCTAAGTGGCAAGGATCAAGCTGACAGAGGGTCTCACTGCATTGCTTAAGAAGGTCTTGTCTACAGTACCTGACAGAGAAAGGAAAGAGAGGAAAAGGAAGAGGGGTAATTTCTGACTCTGTTAATCTTGTGGATATCTCATCACCAGCTAAGAGAAATGATAAATGCAGACCATGCTGATCCTGTGCATCTCCTGGGGTTGGAATAAAACCAATTGCTTGTGCGCAACTGTAAAAATATGTGATCTTTGGGAACTACTCTCTCACAAATATCCACAACTGGTAAATGAAGTAGTGAGAGGGGTCACAGACAATGCTATATTTTAGCCTCTGAATTACAAACTTCTGAGACATTTTCCATCCTTTCAGTTTGCAGGAGTCTGAGCTGCTGTGTTTAGTAAACTTGGCAGGTCCTTTGAAGAGATTTCAGCAGAGTATTAAAAAATTTAACCTTTGCGTGCAAAAAGAAATTTTGTTTCCTTATAATTGGTGCATATGTGATTTTTTTTTCTAATTTTAGGTTACAATCACACTAATATTAGTAAGTAATTACAGTTAAAACATCCATAACTCAAAGTAAAAAAAAAAGAAGTATATTTCTATGATCTCTCTTGATGTAGCATCTGCAGATGTATGAAGGCGTTCTTTAGGTCATCAAGTATATTATGTAAATGTCTCCTATTACATTTGCATATAGCATACATACATGCACACACTGGCGTTAAATGGACAATACTGTATGTGAAACTGAGCACATGTGTAACATTTTCAACCCTGGGCCTCAATCTCAGTCATTTGGATAACAAAAATATAAAAATCAATTCCTTAATTTTATGGATAGCCTGTCTTTCATTTGTCCTCATCAGCAGCCTCTAGCAAAACAGGTGCTTTCGTATCATTCAACCACAACTCACTCAATATATTTATGTGTTCTGATAGATCAAGAACAGTTTTCTGAGTGAAAAAAATTACTCTTCTAACCTAAAATCCCTACATTTTAACTTTTCAGTTTTAGAGCATGCCAGTACTGCAAATCATATTGTAAGAGAGACAAAAATATATTGATTTTGAAAAAGTTAGCTTGGGTGCTGGAATATGTCAAGCAGCATCACAAAACTGAGAAAAACTTATTCTGCCAAGAAATAGGACCCTTAAACTCATTCTGCCACGGCTAACTGACTATATTCACCCTTACAGTAGTGCTATTCTTGATGCACTCTTAAGAAATGTTCTTTTTTATTGAGAAAGACAATTTAAAATGGCAGAATTTGTGTGTTTATTATAACATTTTTCCTCCCCCTACTTGAGTAATCCACAACTTCTGTTAGCTTACTGAAAGTTACATTGCTGTGAGATTTTTGTGAGGTTTTTTTTTTTATACAGAAGAAAAGAGGGGGAATAATTGTAGGCTGGAGTAAGCAAGTCTTCTAGATAAAATAGAGACATGCTAGAGAAAAACACCACTGTCTTTGCAGATAGCTCTAATACTTCCTTGAAAAATTATTTTTGAAAGCCCAAAGAATATTTTTGTCTTTATGTCATTATTCCTTTATTTAATACCTGAAATGCTTTGTAGTAGAAGTTTTACTGTGAAGGGTCCAACACAAAAACGAGTTATTATTTCACTTTGCCATGAAATGATGTTCTTTTGTTCTACTGGACTTCTAGATGAAGAAGAAGTATCACTGATGAACTGTTCTGGGTTCCTCTGGGGGAAAAGTCTTGTCATGACGACTTGTAAATAAGCTCTAGAGCATTTTTAGAGGTTTTTCCTTTTCTTCAGTATTCTTGCCTCTCAGCAGACACATGACATTCCTCCACTGCCAAACTCCACTTTGCTAAAAAATATTGAGAGACAGAAAACACCATCAGAAGGAAGCATGCGAAAGGCAGGGATCTTCTTTTTTCACTGTGAAGGCAAGTTGGCTTGAAATGAACTGCAGTTCAGACAGCTATACTTCGGCAGCTATATTTTCACTGAATAAGAATTTCCACTCCCCCTTCTCCCCCTCCCAAGACAAAATACATGTTGTACAGCAAACTGTATCTTGCCTCCTGAATGTTTTAACGTCTCAAGTACTTTAAAGAGAAACAGCCAAATCCTGTTTTCTCTCTCACATGTATTTATTACAATCTACATTTAGATATCAGTGCAATTAATTTTTAGCAATACATAGGGACTTTCAGCTCTTTCCACAGCAGTCAGGTGTAGCGGGGGGCAGTGGGGGCAGAAAGGGGCTGTGCGGTGCTGCTGCCCTGCTGTGCAGACAGAAGCAGGTCTGGCCGCTCCAGGGTCTCTTGTCCCCCCTCGACCCCTTCACCTTTTTGGGGTTCAGCAGGTCATTTCAGCACATGCTGGAGCTTCAACACATGGTACGATACGTGGCTCCCCCTCAGAGCCAGCTCTAGGCCAAAGGGCTCACCTGAACATTAGCATGTTGGCTCCTATATAAAACTATATCATTAACAGTAGCAGAAACGATGACACATATTAGTAATGATCCGTATCAGTCCTTACCTGCATCTGTATTTTTCACAACTGGAGCAAAACTACTATCCACTACATATCCTGAGAGGAAAGCTACGTAAAATACAGGATAAAGATAGAAATAAGGCAGGTTCAGGAGCTTCTTTTTAAGTTTTTCTTGATGTAAGTCCCACATCAGTAACCTGTATTTGGTTCTTCTGTCCATTCCTTTGCTATGACTGGAAAAAAATTGCTATTTATTGATATTATCCATTGATCAGAAGAGAGTGTAAATGAAATATGGATTTTTTTCTTCCTGTCTCATGAGATCAGCCTGAAGCAGGTTTTAACATGTTAGGGATTATTTCATCAGCATAAGATCCATTTGTTGGCTCCAGTGGAGGTTTTTTGGGGTTTGTTTGGGGGCACTTTCTTTGGTTTTGTTTTTATTTTGTTTCTTTTTTTTTTTTAATCTGGCATGGAGATGCTGGAAATGAATCAAGGGATCATTTCTGTATTAATAACTGTTGTTATATCAGTGACAAGTCAATCTGACTGAAATTTATTTTAAAATGAGAAATATAGGAAAAAAGAAAGCAAACAAAGCATAATAGACATCAGATGTTTGTTTTGTTGGAGGAAGGGAAAGTATCTTTCTACATTTATGCAACTCAAGGTCTGTTTACAAATGTAGTTGAAATATTCGGTGTTCTTGGAAGGTAACTCTTTAATGATGAAATATTTTCAGCATCATCCTGAGAAATTAGTCACACCGGGGCCACTAATTTGAGATACCCATGCAGTAAAATAACTTAGCAGTTCAGAAAGGCAGGCAAGCTTTGCTGGTTTACTGGGGAAGAAAGGTAGGGAAGGAAAGGAAGAAAGAAGGAACATGCAAAGCACAGCCCTGTATTCACCTTAGTACAAGCCCTTTGGATTTTCTCTAAGCTTCACCAGGGAATAAATGAGGAAGTGAGAGGGTGCATCAGCATTTTTCCTGGGATGCATAATCTGATAACAGAATATGAGCTAATTAACTGCTCATACTCCTAATTAAGTGGTAATATCTCTAATTATCAGGAAAGAGGTGGAGAAAGCAGGATAATTTTTACTTTATCTTCATTTTCCAATTTATTTTATTATAATATCTCAGTGTCAGAGACTGAAATTACTTGGTTATTAGATACAGTATGTGTTTGCATAGACTCCTCCTGCATGCCAGGCCCTGTCTCTTGGCAGGCAGGAACAGGAGCTGCCCCATCTCCAGAGCTGGATGATGGCAGCTGGAACTTCACCTGAAGGCACCAGCATCTGGCTTTTTGCTCTTTTAAGAAATCTCAATTTTTATCCCAGATATCTTTTGAGGTAGCAAATGTCTGAGCCCATAAATGTAGCATACACATAGAGCTCCTGTTTTTTGGTGTATCTGATTGCTTTTAAATATAAAAGCCTGATTGCTTTTAAATATAGGTTAAATGCTTGGAAAGACATATTTATATAAGAAGTTTTTATGGGTTTTGTTGCTGATTCCTTGGTTTTGCTTCTAATAAGATTGCAAGAATCATCCAGTATCCTGTTGACTTCAAGGCACCTTTCAAATTATTGTGAGCTTTGCTTTATGTTGTTTGTTATTGGCCTTGATGAAAAAAAGGGAAAACCTGCTTTCTTCATTTTTTAATAAGAAGTATTACTTCATTGTTTTATATATTCCTTTAAATTGTCTCAACAGATACATGCAGGTAGCACAACAGATGCTAAGAGATGCTGTTTTGAAAGAGAAACATGGTAAGATCCAATGAATTTTTCCACAGGAAGAAGTGTCTCATCGGATGCCTTGATAGTGATTCCACCCAGCAGGGTGTACTGAGTCACTGAGAAGAAAGCTGTGAAAAGTAATTTAGATTATTATGTAGTCTTATTCAGCTAGCTGATGTACTGGAAGCTTTCATTGTCGTCTCCAGTTAAGGTAAAGGTGTGAAATATGTACAAATATTTATAACTGTGTACATACATACATATGTATCACAGAATCATAGAATATTTTTGGTTGGATGGGACCTTTGAGATCATAGAGTCCAACCAACAAAACAAAACAAAAACAAAACAAAACAAAAAACCCAAAAAAATCCCAGAACACCAAACACCAAAACCAAACCAAAACAAACGCCCACAACCACACACCGCACCACCCACCCACAGACACAAAATATATACATATAAGCATACATATAGTTATAAAAGTGTTTTCTAATGTGTAATCTATCTTTTTTTCTCACCTTTGTATAATATTTTGAAATAATATTGAGTGCTTGTGCATTGAGAAGCCATCATCGTTGAGCTGAGAGGTGGCTCTCAGGTTCCCTGGGCTGTCAGCAGATCTTCAAAAGTAGATGGAAAAGCCTGTGGGCAAATGAAATGCCTTTTATTTGGTTTGCAGCAGATGGGTCCTGATGGTTTCATCCAGACACCTGGCAATGCCTGCATCAATGCCAGAGGTGTGGGGAACAGAGGTGACATGTGCCCCATTCTCCACTGTCTCCACTCTCAGCTGAACCTCTCCACTGACCCTGTCACTGGGCTCTGGATCTTCTCAGCTTCAAAGCTGCCTGGTAAGTGGTTGGGGAATGGTCTGCTCTCTGCCCATGATAGGTTACTTCATTTTCAGAGCAGTTTTAAGGGTCATAGAAAAATACACAGCTGCACGTACACGCCAAAAATCCTCCACAACTCATTCAGTCGTGGCTCTCTGCTCAGCTGCTACCAGCTCACATCTATCACAACCCCAGCAAGAGCAGCAGCCACACATTTATGCCTTGAGGCTTAACTGTTTTTTTTTTCCAGAAAGCTTATTCATGATAATCCACACGCAACAGGAAGAAAAAACCTTGGTTTTCACTTGCAGCATGTTTCTTTAATGGAATCGATATCCATTTCCAAGACATGTTTGTCTTGTGTATTGATCCTGCACCTAAGCTCCTATTTTTTCTGCGTGTTTCAGCTCCATGGTCATCGAAGAAATTTCTAGATAAAAATTTCGGTATGTCAGATTATCCTGATGAGGCTTTAAAGAGCTTAAGGAAAAAATAGGAAAGCTATTTATATATACAAGTTATACACACACACAAGCATGACTTTGGAAGAGTTATAAAACCACCGGCATAGCTGGCATGAGCAATCCAGTTCAGTGCTAAGGTCAAAAGGTGAATATACTTGAACTTTAGCAGAGGAAAGACAGATAAATATTTGCAAGGATAGGGATGGATAGGAACTTTCATAATTTTATTTTATTTTATTTTTCTGCTAGAAAAGATGTTTTGCAAGCTTTTCCCAGTTTGTTTTGCTTTTTTATTTTTAATTTTATTTAGAATTTTGTGTTTAATACATCCTTGATAAAAAGCTATATTTTACAGATGGAAAAAGATAATTTCCATAATTATACTAAATGAAGCAAATATAACATTTTAATACAACAGTAATTTATAAGTATATACAACTTAAATTGTGCATAATGGCATTTATGATTAACTGAAATCCATGGCTTTTTAAAAAAAGACACAACATAAAAATGTAATGGAAAGAGAATGAGAGAGGCAGACAACACTAAAAACTATTGCACTTAGACTGGAAGACATCCAGACATCCATTAAATATCTGAGCTCTTGTGCTTGTTATACACAGCTTTTAACCTTTTAAATGCACATCATTCCTCCGCTGCTTCTACATAGATGCAGAAATATATACACGATCCAGGCTCACTACTAGAAAATAAAAAAAGAAATTCAATAAATAAATAAATTTCCTTCTGGCGAAAATACAGACAGAAAGTGCCTACATTCTAAGAATCTTCCTGAATTGTACTTATCTTTACCTAGAGAAGCTGAGAAGTGAGAAATTATTAGCAAAAGTTCCTGGTGAAACCTGATCTGTCACGTTCTTTCTCTTTAGTTATGAATTTTTCTATTGTGAATTCCCAGAATGTTTACTCCTGCCTGCGATTCACAGATGGTTATCACACCACTCAGCTTTTATAGGGTCTTCTGCACAGATTAATGGGTGTTCAGTGGTGGAAGATTTCGTACCCAAATCTTATAATGTAAATGCCTGTGGTGTATTGCTTACAGAGCACTTCAGCAGAACCATGACAGGGGCCAGCAGTGTGTAGGACAGTGTGACATTTCAGGGGACTGAAAATGTGGACTGTTCCAGCTATTTCTTCATTTCACAGCACAACTTACCTCACAGTCTGTAGGGCTACATGCTGCACTGCATTTACTTTGCCAACTGTTACCTTTCCCATTTTGCACTTATGCAGAGAAGGTGGAGTTTTTGTCCTTTGTTCAGCATCTTCCCCTACAAATCTTGTGTGAGAGCATCACTTTCTACATGCTCTTTCTGAGAAAAGAGCAATCACAAAAATCTCCTCTGTAGCCTTATTTCCTTTTACGATGCCAATGTCTTTACATTTTTAACAGGCTTTTGACTCTATTTTGTGGAAAGTGGGAGGGAATTACTTTTGCTCAGAAATGTTTTCTACTCAGTTCATACATTTTCCCACTCAGTGTTCCATAAGTCAGTCACAGCCTCTGCTTTGAAGCAAGTCTGCTTTCAGAAACATTAAACCCACTAAGTCATTAGCAATTTAGTGAATATCTCTGGCACATACATTATAAAACTCCTCAGGGCATTTCAATATTATCTCAGGAAAAAAAAACAACAAAACCTAACCCCTCATAAATACCTTCCTTTCCAAATTTAATGTATTCCAACCTAACAATGCCAGAATGACAGTCAAAAACAGGTGGTTCACGTTTCTGCAACAGAAAAAAAGCAGTAAGATTTATCCTATGTCCAACAGGGATTAATTTTGTACCTATTCTAAATTTTATATATAGTAATTTTATTTTCTAAATTTTTTGAAGTCTTAGCTAAAGTTGAATACTGTAGTAAAACTAAGTAAGAATGTCTGGATCTATTAGGATTTTAATGTAACATCAGGAAGGATACAAAATTGTTTACATTACAGTATAACAGTTCCTAATGCAAATATCTTAATTATAATGTACATTTTCCTGGAGGATGGTCCTTTTGCTCAGATACTTCAAAGTTTCCTATTAAAACAATTCTCACATGCATAAGGAATGCCAGATAATTCTTAGTTGAACCATGGACTGAGGAAAGAGCTTTCCCTTCAGTCTAACATATGATAAGTCATAACTCCAGATATGAGGAATATAAGTTAAGAAACTGTATTACATGTCTCCTTTTAATATTTTGAAGTTGAATTCTGAAAATTGATTATCAGTGTAAGACAGAAAAACTGGAGATAGCCTTCCAACCATTGGTACCAGAAAGAGAGTCCTGATAATATCCTGGAAAATAAAAATAAAAATCTTTTTCTCTGAAGTGCGTTAGTCTTGTAAAAACGTAGATGCAAAGACAAGATTTAAGCACGAGAACACACACAGTTTTTCTAGCAACCCCTCATGAACTGCAGCATGTCATCACCAAAGTTTCCTGCTCTGCTCTACTTCTTATTGACTGTATTCCCCAAGTGCAAGGACCGTACTTCATATCAAGGACCCCATTAGTCATGGTGTCTCTACCTTCATATTGACCTAATTATCCAGCATAAATCAGAAGGTGATGGGCAGAGTTACTCCATCTTCCCTGCTAGGGGAGTGGGACCATTCACACAACATTCTCCCCCTTGAAAAATGCATGACACAATTTTTATTTCTTATATTACTAAAGGACTGCAAGTATTCAAGATGACCAGCCATATCCACAAAGTTATATTCCCATGTTATCCAGTCTCACAAGAAGTTCATCAATTTCCCTTCTGTTTTCTGTATTTTCTATTCAACCAGTAGTCGCATGCTTTTTTTTTTCAGATTTTTTGCTGCTTTTTTCCATTTATAGAAATATTTAATTATATTATCTCATGAAGCACAAAATTAGAAGGGTAGAAAATTAACCCGAATAAAACATAATTCTGCTTTTATTTCCCCTTTTCAGGACAACTTAGAATGCTTGGAAGTTATAATTTCTGTTAACGCAAATTATAACACAGTGTATGATCCATAAAGAATTCTGAAAAGTTGTTTGGTTGTCTTCTCCCACCCTGTCTTCTGCTCTGCTGGGCTGACTTACGAGAACGTACCTCTCTGAATAGGTCTTTTTATCCCCAACAAAGAAACCATTGTTCATTCACAGAAAGTCCTCAGCAGGAAGCTACTGGAATTTCTCCATCAGCAGACCAAATAGAAGAGCACAATGTAAAAAGGTTGTCATAGTGAGCATGGTGCCTGAAGAGACATTGAGAAAACCGGCTGTGGTAATAATAATCATGATAGGAGGTGCTACACTTTTGCAATAGAAAGAAAGGTCCTATAAATACCATGGGTTAAATGTGAATTAAAACACAATTTGTTTGCATTTTCCTTGTTTAAGATCCAATTACATTTGCCTCTGGTATATGATTACTCTCCTTTTTCTGCTTCTAGAAAAAAAGATGTGGTAATTTTTCTGAAATAATTAGGACTAGTCATCACCACAACACCAAGTGTGTGAGCTGTGCCCCACACTGCCTTCCATTCCACATGAAGAACATATACACATCCAAAGGCAACAGTATGTATTTCTTCATCCTTTATACCTGTTGTTGCTTTCTTACAGTGTCTAGGCAGTGCAGACCTTCTGGAAGCCCTCCAAATATTTCAAGCTTTGGGAGTAAATTAGGTTTTAAGAGAATCTACCATGGTTCTGTGCAAAAGCACTGAAAAAGAATCTTCTTACAGTTCTCATCTGTAAAGAAAGCTCTGATATCAATATCTCTGTGTCTGGCTAATCAGATAATTCAGAAAATATTGGTAGTGAAGTCTAAATATTCTGTCTTTCCATGACATCACTGACATACTGGATTACTTTTTTAACGTGGTAGGAAGTGCTGTGTTATTGAACAGGTTTCACTTTCCACAAAATTTCTGGTGCCTCAGTTGACTTCTAGTATCAGTGTTCTTGTGACACTCTGTGCATTACCTAGGGTTGTTTGACCAACCCAACTCCATCTCTCAACTCAAATTTAACTGCTTTTAGCCCTTCTCTCTGAGAACTCAGGTCTTTTTGTTCTTGCTATTACTTTTCTCAGGACATAATCACTGACATTTTTTTTCCTCCTTCCCGTACACCACTGAATCCTACAGGCTCCTGAAATAATTTTGATCATCTCATTTGCTGGATTTTTTTTTCTTTGCAGGGGGAGGGGTAGGTGTTGTTGTTTCTGCTGTTTCAGAGACAAGGGTTATGCAGTGGAAACAAAATCTATATGGAAATGACAGCTGCATTTTTCTACATGCCTCTTTTATCTAGTAGTCACTCATCCTTTGCAAGGATGCCCCAGAAAGTGCCAAGTCCCAGGGAACAGATTTCTTTTCATTACTGTTTCATACCTGTGGATTATCTGATGGTGTCTCCCTCTAGGTCAGGGCAGTACTCAGACAAGTCCACATGTTTATTCCTAAATAATTCATCTATGATATTTCAGAATAACTTGTGGCTAGTATTTCAGTACTTCAGTTTCATTGCCCCTCAATTGTCCCATACTGCCTTTGATTCCTGAAAGGAAAGAAAAGGTTACAAAATTAACTCAATACTCTTATAATACCCTTGAAAATATATGACGCCAGATGTTTCAAATTTTCCATGATATTGCTCACCAAAACACAGAATTCTTGTGTTTCTCTATTATGTTATTTGTTCTGGGAGTGAGATTCTTAAACAGTTGCCACAGTTCATTTCATTGCAGTGGATAAAACAATGCTAAAATGCAAATACATTTCAAACTGTGTTTTCTGCAATATTTTCTGGATCCTCCTGGGTGAAAGGCTGTATGTGAGTATGTCTGTCATCATTACCTGTCTCCAAACTACAGATACAGAAGACATTCTTAGCCAGCAGTCTGATTATGCCAAGCATCTAAATAGTTGACATATTGAAATGAGATTTGCTACTGCACTTCTATCAACCAGAGGATAAAAATTGCATTCTGTGAACAAATAATATTGCAGGCAATTTGCATGGAAATTAGATACTTTAAAACCATTTTAAGCTGTTGTACTATTCATAAGAAGGCATAGTGCAAAAGGAATGGTAGGAATAATACTGTTCCTGTATGTGAGTGTTATCCATAGAAGCGTGGTGTCTCAGAGGTGCATCATGCAGAACCAGGTGGTGTTTTCCTGATGAGTAAAGATATCAAAGGAATATGGGGAAAATTGCAGGAGTAGGCAGTCTTGGATACAAGATTAAAATGATGATTTACCTGTTATACCAGAGGCACGAGAGACTTAATAAAACTGAAATATTAACGTAAAAGGATATAATTTGAACAGTTAGTGTTGTTCTTCAAATAGCAAAATAAAATTATGAGATTGAGGTTATCTTTTTGTATCAATTGTGATGGGTGTGCTAAAGTACATTCCAAGTTACTAAAAGAGCTGGCTAATGAAAACTCAGTGATCATAGCATTGTCTGTGAATACTCAGGAACAATAAAGAAAATTGAAGGGTGGAACTTTCTTCAGAAAAGAATAAAAAGCAGGAGTTTGGGATTTGCAGATTTATTCAGATTAATTTGGACCTCTAGAAGAATACTGGAACAAACTAGTGAACTCCAAACGTCTAGAAGAAAAGCAATCGAATGAGTAATGTTCAATCTGGACCAGTAAGAAGCAAATCACATCTGGTAAATCTCATAAACAATCTGTGGAAATGTTGTTTAGATGGAAGAACTGCAGCATGGATCCAATGATTGGACAAACCTTCCTAAGTGAGGAATGTGCCAGAGTGGAAGGATGTGCAAATGAGATTCTGCAGAGGTTAATATTTCATTAATAAGCATGATGAAAGAACAGAGATTATGCTAATTACATTTGTAGATGCTTCCAAGCTGGGAGGGACTGCTGAAAGACAACTTCAAATTTAAAATGACCTTGTCAAACTGGAGACTATTTAAAAGAAAACAGAATTCAACAAGTACAGGATACTATGCTTCAGCAGAAATAGTTGTACATGCAGGATTGGGAACAATTGACTAAATAGCAAAAAACATCCAGGATGTAATAGCCAATCATATTTAAAAACGAGCCAGACATATTCTGCTTTAAAAATAAGCAAATACCATAGAAGGATCTATATTAATGAGTATACATATAGGACAATAAACAATCTTTTCATTATTCAGCTTTGGGAAGGTTTTATCTGGAGAATTTTTTCTGTCTTCAACCCTTCAAGACAGATGCAAAACAGCTGGAAAATCAAGCAGAAAGCAATCATCCCAAGTCTAGAAAGACTGACAACACGAGGAAAGGGTAAAGGATAAAGGATAAAGAGGAAAGAGAGAAAAAAAAAAAAATCTAAGATGTGCCAGCAAAGATGAAGCATAGGTAATTACTGAAGTAGATTTCCCAGGAGAGGTCTAGCATCTCTTTATCAGGGGATTTTGAGCACCAGTTCACAACCTTTCCCAGTCCTGTGACTTCAGTTTAATCATTTAAACTGGCTTGCATATTTTTGTTGTCTTCTATGTGTTAATTCTTATACATAAGGTACACATAGGTATTTATATCTATTTGAATCTGAATCATTCACAGACAGAAGAGGAGCAGTTCTCAGAGTTTAGCACTGTGCCTGACAGCTATAGGAAACTCACTCTGCTACCACACACTTCTGCTTTGTTGGGAGTCAGGATTTCAACCACAGTTTGGATACCAAGTAACAAAGCTTGGCTATGGTAGAAGTAGAAGGACATTTAATTGAAAAAATTAATTTTGTCTTCTCATGGATTTTATTCATTCTTTAGCCATATATCTACAGATTTCTACACAAGCAGAAAAAAATACAATATGGAAAAAGTTTAACCCTCTGTCATTTCTGGACCTCTTGCAAAGCTCTCAGCTTACTGGGAGCCCGGTAAGTCAGTGAACAGATACGGGACAGCTAATCTTTTGCTATAATTTTTTTCACAATGCATAAGGTATTTTGGTGACAGGAATATGACCAACTGACAATTCCTGTATTTTAGAATCATACTGGTACGTACTGTAGTTATGTATAATAATGCAATGAAATGTTGTATGCTGTCCAATTCTGAAATCTGTTGGGGAAAAAAACTCGCAAACTGTGATATCGGTAAGAACCTTCTGTCAACTGATTAACAAGAAATCTAATGTATCTTGTGGTAGCTGAATTGTGTTAAGAGAATGTCAGTTTTAGACAAAAAAAAAAAACAACATAGGAAAACTTGCTGTAGAATTAGGTTTAGGCAGCAGAAAATGGCACAGCTCTATACCATATAAATACTGTTTTTAAATAAAGTCCTGTTTGATTTAAACAGCTTGATAGAGTTCTTTATCAGAAAATTAATAGCCTTCAAGATCATGGTCAAGTACCTGATGCTGTGAGAATCTATTGCAGAGTCAGATAGTGCAAAGATGGCTAGCAGAAAATGATGCATAAAGATGGATCATAAGAGATGAGCAGGAGGAGTTAGGGAAATAATACTGTGAGGGAAATCAAAGGAATAATGAATAAAAGGGAGGAAAATATGAATTTTCTGAAAACATCAATCAGGTAAAATATCTTCAAGATTAATTTTCACAGACTGATTAATAGTGAACACTATTAAATGTAACTAGATGGCAAGGGAATTTTAGCCTAAAAGCTATCCTATATCAGAACCTATCATAGGAAAAAAAAATGCTGTAGATCTTCCTATGGCAATAACCCATTGCCATTTCTGCCTTTTTTCTTGATATTCTGCTGAGATTTCTGTATGTAGACTCCTCTAACTCTTATTTGACTTAGCAAATATTTAGTTCTGAATATAGAACTGTAGGAATTATTGACCTACATATCACTCAACTGTACTTAAAATATTTCAAAATGTTATGCTCTAAAATAGACACACATTTGTAAAAGCAAGAAAAATATATTCAGTACTAGTAATTTTGGAGAAAAAATCATGCTATTTCAGAAACATTTTTCATTTACATTTTCTGTTGATTATTGAAAACTTTGGTACCCTTAACTTTTCCAGAGGTTGAAGGTGACAGCAATCTCTGAAATCTCCATGGCATTAGATGGCACTATACCCATATAGTTTATGTCCTGTCCACCTGACAAATAATCAGGAGGTCTAGATCATGTTTGACAATCACATACCACAAGTGGAGATAATTGACAGTCAAATCTCTAAATGTATTAAGTGGGTGCATTTTATAAGCCCATATGGATCAAAAATAAAAATATACAAGCTGATGAAACTGGTGAATGGTTTAAAATGGCAGGAAGGGGAAAGGTCAAATTTGCATTCTGGTGCATGTGGCACAGTAACTTATGTTGACACCGGTTTCTCAAGAAATGTCAGGACACTTCCATTTTGGCTGATTTTTTCTCAGAGTATTTTGGCAGAAGGTCTGTGAGAAATTACATCAAGTAAATAAAATTGAACATACCATCACAGAACTGATATTTAAAGCTCATCTGACAGCCTAGTAGTTGCAATGCATTCAAAAAGCAATTTATGTTGAGGATTCAATCTATTTAAAATAATGTTGGCAGGAATTGGAAAACTTGGAATGTATTACACTAATATGAACTAGTCCCTCTGGCATGTTTTTTGTTTTCTTTTCCGTAAGGTGTTTCCTAATTAGCACAATTATTTGCATTAAAGTCTTGCTTTTATCAACTACCTACTGATGTCTTACAAAGAGTATTGCTGACCAATACATCTTTGTTTTCACAGTTATTCTTGCTTTTTTCTTCTTCAGATAATATTTCAATGTCAAAACAATTTTTCACAAGAACTTTACATTACATTTGTGACTGTAGCTACAAGTATTTAGGTTTCATTTTTAACTAACATAGCTTATGGCTATATCCTTTTTGCTTTTAAACCTCCAGAAATATGGTAAACAGTTAAATATCAAAGTCATGGAAAGTAGAAAAAATAGTGAAAATAAGAGATGATAATCAACATCCTTATCTGTGCTGCTATTCAGACAGCATTTTTGTCAACAATTTCTGCTAGATACTACACTTTAGTTAGAGTTGGTGTAGGGTAATAAGACCCATTTGTGACGGGTCTGACACAAAACTGGATTTAATGAATGCAATGAGAAGACAATGGCTTTATGGAGTACTTCTTTTGATACAGAAGAATCACTGTCCACAGAAGTCAATTTATATAAGGGATTATATTAGATAGATTTGAAAAGCTTTATATTATTAAACTCCTTTTTTAAAATGTTACAAGAAACGGGTGGAGAAAAATCCACTTCCTTATTTTGGACTAACTGAAATTTTTATCACAATTCAGTGGACCTCTTTACCAATTTTATGTTTACCAATATACGACAGAAGTCTAAATTTTCTTACCACAATACTGAAGTAATGATTGGCCTAATAATTCCTCAGTTTTTCAGCTAGGAAGGTTGCATGCACCCATAAAATCTTCAGAATCAGATGGTTTTAGATCATTCAGTGGTGAAAAATGAAGCAAGTCTCCCCCTCTTACCCCCCCCAAAAAACACTCACAGGTTGCCCAAGTATGTGAAAACAAGAATGAAGGACGAAGCTTTTAGTTTTGCCTTGTAATCAGAAGAGAAATTGACTCTTTTAGGGGAAAAAAAGGGGAGGGGAAATATCACACTTACTGCCTCCACAGAGTTTTCTATACCCTCAAGTTTGTTAATCTGGCAGTGAATATGAGAAATAGAGCTAAAAGCGCTTGAGGATGGAGTTGTTACAGATGGAAATGGTTTCTGTTGCCATTGGCTAATCCACTTTAGAAACTTCCTGCCTTCTTCTGCTCATTTTCCCAATTTCCCTTCTCAGGGTTCTCAATATCTTTAGTTGTTATATGTGAGAAACTACAAAGCATATAAAATTAGGTTTTTAGGACGTTTTTCCTTGAGTCCTGAAGATTTCTATTTATTAAAAAGAAGAAGGAAAATCATGCTTCCTCTTTCGTTTTTATTTCATCCAAAGTATGATTAATTTTTACTGTCAGATTGAAGACAGTTTCCAATAGATACATTCCCTGAATCGTAGGATTAATTTCATCAATTTCATTTTGGATTAAATAGGTCATTTATGTCAAAATGTTAAAATAATATTGTTTCACCATGTAAACTTGGTGAAATGCTTCAATTAACAGTCTCTGAGATCCTCAAGAGAGCTATCAAAGTAAGGAAGACTAGAATAGAGCTCTCCAGAAATGTGTTCATATTCCAATGAAGAGATAGAGGAGCTAATATTCAAAATCAAGTACATTTTTTGCATCTCATTTTTGCACACATTTTATTAATGGAGACAGAATAGAATTACAAGAAAATGGCTGGGTTTTGAAGAGTGGTGTGGAGAACAGCTGACAGGTCTCCTGGCAGCATTACATGTTTCTCAATAGCTATTGTTTTTCACACCTAGATTCTATTGATCTTGTGGGAATCACTGCTTTCTTCTTTGTTAAATGTGTTTACAACTTCAAGGTTGCAGAGAAAAAATACGTGTAAATACATGATGTTCAGAAAGGATGTATCTGTGCATCTGTTTGCAATAAATACATCTACTGTTTTCTGGAAAAGTTCCCAAAATCCAAGAACCCTCAGGGTCCTTAAATATTTGGAATTGACAACCATTTTGTTATTTCTATGATCTTGTTTCTACATTCCTCGTATTTTTTCAAGTTTTAAAATTCTAAATACATGAAAAAGTTATTCTGAAATGTTTAGGTTGCCTTCTTTTCTATTACATTTTTGAGAAGCTTCTGGTGTCATAATTTTTAAAGTAATGTTTGCTTTTTGTTTTACTGTAAAAAGAAGGACTCCAGAAGGAGCAGATAATTAATAAGGATGGACATTTTGCTGAACATCTGCCAATAATCCAGTTGCTAACAAGAAATAAAGTAGCACTCAAAGAAAGTCAGAATGTGCTTCGAAAGACATTTGAATTAAATTCATGCTTGTCAGGGCCTTGCTGGGGAAGATAAAATCTGTCTTCCCTATAAATGGTGCTAGAGGATTTCTAATTTTCAAATGCTTTTTCTCTAAAATCATTGTGCATAGGAGGAGGGGTTTTTAAATATACAGTCTGTCATCCAAAAGCTTCCCAGATGAACTATATTCTCTGTAGAGGTCTAACTCATATCTCAGAAAAAAGTTGACCAGGCAGCTTTCCCTCCTAACACATTGAAAGCTGACATGCCTATTTCCAAACTCTACCTTCTGAGGCAATATGAAACAATTTATGCTAGGGAACTATCAAATGTAGATGAACAGGCTCTCCAGAATATCTGAATATTAAAAACACTGTTGGACGTGAGAGATTGCGGTTGAATTCCTTCATCTGCATAGGATGACTAAACAAATTTTTCCCACCTTGTGTTGCAGCATCCCCTGGGTATCGGTATCAGATCGACTCCAGATCAAGGGATTTTATTAATTTACCAATGACATATAATTAACTGGCCTTCAGTGAACTATAAGTGCAGGATCACTATCAGTAATACATCAAGCACACCACAATATTAAACACTTCTGAAATGTTAATAAATTGTCTACAAACCGGGATGGTCACACTGGGATGTGGGGCATACTTACTGCTCCCCATGATGTCTGTCCCCTTGCTGGGCACAGGCTCACCTTGGCATCTGACCAGGAGGCAGCTCTGTCTGGCCTCAGCAGAAGTTGTGATACTGGCAGGGTGAATTTTGACGGCATAAAACCAGCTTTTAACTGCTGCTCTGGTACCCTTTTCTTTCTCCCCACAGATATTCAGGTTTCTTTTATGTTTCCCTTCAAGCTGCCTCCTCCTTGGTATTGATTCCGCAGTCAGTTCTGCATATGCCATCTGCATCCACTGTGCACACCCATGTTACCCACAAATAGCAATTGTCATCCAGAAAACTTTGCTAAGGCTGAGCTTTGTAAGCACCCCCAGAACTGCCATGTTTTGGGAGAAAACATAAGAGCAGGCACAGTGATACATATCTTCCGCTTTGATTGAGCAGACTGTTCTTGCCACTTCATCACCACTGATTTCTGAATATTGATGAGCTTAGAACAAATAACATGGTTCCGTGAATTACTTCAAATGGTATTATAGGGTTGGGGTTTTTTTTTGTTTTCTTTGTCTGTGCAATGTAGCTGTTACTTAAGCTTTGGTTGTCATCAAATCACTCAACAAATAATTGAAAGGGAACTCCTGTCCTCTCTGTGTGGTTGTTTCTAATTGCTTTTTAGTTGATTTCCCAAATGAAGGCTGAAGGGTTTGTTTATTTTGATTTACAATGATAATAGGATGGGGAAAAGTAACTCTACAAAGGTGCAGGAAAAAAAAAAATTAATTTCCACTTGAAAATACAAGTATTGAACTACTGAACACTCTTCACTTTTTGCGTCTGTCCAGCTTAACTACTAATCAAACTTCTTTTAATTTTGGACAACTGTCCTAGCAATCACTAAATAATTTCCATCAAAGGACATTCTCTGATTTGTAATATTCCAACATTACTGTAGTGCTGAGGAAAGAAATGGAAATTGTATCCCAAGGGATCCTGTAACCCTACCTCTCCATCTTTTGCATGCCCTGGTTGCCTCCCAAGAGCTGTTTTCACCACTGTTCTGCTAAGGACAGCGTGAACCCACTTCCTGGCCTGGCAATGTTGGGCATGGATTAAGTGAATAGGTTTCTGTGGAGCAATCCCCAGCTCGTGTTAGGGGAATGTCCAGAGCTAATGAGATATAGTACATATTAAAAGCCATTAATCTCTGTTTACACTAGGGAATTGACCTCTAGCTAGGTAAACTAACCTTTTTTTTCTTTAAATTTACTATTTTGAAAATAATCTGAGCAATACAATTTCCATTTTTTCCCAAATTTTTAAGTAAAAAATTGAGTACGATAAACATTTTGAACTGTGGATCAAAGTGGCAAAGACCCATAAGGCACCTAGTAAATCTGGAGGAACATCACTAATTAAAAGACACTTACTTATTTAAAAGACTGAGTAAAAGTCCAAAATTAGTAGGTTTGTATAATCAATGCTAATATCCATATACCTCAATGTGTAACTGAATGTAAAAGACTAAATGTACGAAGGTTTTCCTTTACTCCCACTGAAGATGTTATCCAAAGCTGATCAAAGCCAAACTATTCTTGAAAATTTATTTCAGCTATGAATTGTCAGTAACAGAACAGCAACAACCCAAATCAATAAACATAATATCATGTTCCAAAAATAAAAGATAGGAAGTTGTTCAAAATATTATAACTAATTCCTCAAACTTTTGCAATGCAAACACATTTCTACAACACATCATCACAGGTGGCCAGTCTACTGTTAGCTTTCTAATACACTATACACTTGTACCAAATATAGGATATGTTTCTCTTCTAACTGCAATAGTATAAATATGTCTATTTTATTTATGAATTTCCATAAACTCAGAATTTCATTTATGACATCAATGATAAAATTCTCACCATTTCTTACTTCTCCGAATTGCACCCAGTATTTTGAAACAATTTTCAAATTTCTCAGAAATCAATTATGCTTTCACAAACATGTTCCTCTGTTTCAAAAACAAGATATGATAAAATGTGTAGTTCGGATAAAGAATAAATTTTTTTCATTAAAGATAAAAAGGGACATTTCCCAAGTTGATAAGAGACTTCCATTCAGTCTGGCCCTGCATGCTCTTTCAATATGGTAACCATAATAACAACGTCAGAACACCAAAATAAAGAAACAATGCAGTTTATGAGTCAAAGTGAAATCTCTCATGTTGGTTTGCTTGTGATAGGTATTATATTTTACTCTTTGTATTTGGCCAAATCTGTGCACACAGTTTAGATAATTCTCCTTCAAAATACTTGCACTTGACTAGTGAAACAGGGGTAATGTCTAACAGAAATAATTGAGCCTGGCTAACATTTACTTTCACAAAGTTTAAGCTAGTGAGCCAAGAATCAAGATATTTCCATCTGTCTACATCTTTCACAATATTTTCAGATAATTGTACATTGTACAATTTATAAATACTGGAAATCTGATCTCTAGTTTTTGAACACCCAAATATTTTATTTGCCCACTGGAATGGGAAAGAAACTGCTAATGTGTTTTGAACAGACTGCAGAATAAAAATAACCACAAATTCTGTTTAGTGTCACAAAAACTTTGATCCCTGAAACGTGTCCAAAACTCTTTCTTAAACTAAATATTCTTTGGCTGCAGCAGTTAGCGCAGAAGGGCATCTGTTATTCCTTCCCACCTAAATATTATTTCCTTGCTTTCACTGACTGTGAAATTATTTTGTTTGAAAGTACAGTGATCAGTGTAAAACAATCAGATGCTTAGCAACACCAGCATCAAATGATTTAATGACCTGAATTGCTCCGTTTTTCTGTCACTATAACTGCAACTCTTAAAAGACATCAATACATAATAGCATTCTGTGTTAGTTCCATAAATCTAGAGTCTTCTTATTCATTACAAAAAGTAGTGGGGTGTTTTTTTAAGCAACCAATATTTAAAGATTTTAATTTCTGAAAATTCATCATAAATGAAAAACTCTTCGGGATCCATCTATCTGATAGCTCTTTAGCACAGTGCTACACCTGAGTCAAAGGATCATATGAAAATGCCAAAGGCAGGCATTAAAAGCCACTTTGGACAGTGACAAGAAGAATTTGGTGTCCCAGCTCTCATGGGGGTCAGTGTAGAGAGGTCTGCTTGAGACATCAGCCCCTTGACAGAAACGTAGGGACCTCTAGAGGGCTTCAGGAGACTTTCGCTGCCAGTAAAAACATGACATCATTGTATTTTAAGATTCATCAAGAGTAGTCTGTGTGAGAGGTTTCACTTTTGGTATGTGCCAAAGTGATACAGCCTGTTTGCAGAGAAGGAAATGAAGATGCACAGGAATCAGATGACTTGCTGCTGGCCATGAACTGGGCTAGCACTAGCATGCAGGGAAGAGCCATGACCCTCTGGAGGAGTCAGACTTCCTTTCCTCATGCAAGACCATGGAGCAGTGGGGAGCAGGTGCCTTCTCTGGGGTCTCCCCATCCATTCCTGCCTGGGGGCCATGCTCTGTGTCCACAGGGCAGACCCCTTTCAACTTAGCTGCTGCTTGGCTTTGCTTCCTCTCTGGTTGAAAGTCTTGCATAGAAAGAGTAGGATGACTTGACTTTAGTGACAGTATTAGAAGAGCACATCTGACATTCAAATTATTTAACTAGCAGCTGGGTGGATGAAGTTGTATTTATTCCATCTATTTGAAACTTAAAGTCAGTAGCCTTACAAAAGCTTTACCTCTATATGGGGCTAAATCAGCTTTCAGAAGCTTGATATAATTTTTATAGTATGTAAACAAAGGGGCAATAAAAGCTCGTAATCACAGAGCTTGTATGAAGTTGGCAGCAAAATACCACAGGGATTAATGATAAGATCAGTTTTAGTATCAGGGGACATGGGAGAGGTACAAATAACATATGAACTGAATTTGCAAATGAATGATGACCACCAAGTAGATCCAAATGGTTCTGTGGACCCATAAAGAAAGATGGCCTCATGTAAACTGTTGGGAAAGTCACTGCCTTACGCCACAGTGATGTAAAGATAGAATAACCAAGAGGTACCAAGACCATTGTCTCCAGCAGGAGAAACCAGCTTGTTATCCAGTCAGCCAATTGTACACTCCTGTGGCAGACTACAAATTGGATCTCTGTAATCAGATTTGATCAAGAAAAATGGCTAAAAATCCAAATGCTTACTGTGCTAATACTTTATTTTTTGTGACTTTTTGGCTGCCCCTTTATTACTGTATTTTCCAACTTTTGAACATTCAGATAGAGGAACATTTAGTGATTCCACAATCCTTCTTGATTTGTTCTGCAAAGAAACTCTTGTGGTTTTAACATAGCCTTCCCACTGCTAAACTAAGACAAACTCATTCAACACTAGACAGATATTAAAAGTTAGAAGTGCTCTAATCAAATATAACACACTAATCTTTTAAGAAAGAAAGTTTCTACATGGCGTTTTGTCTTTTTCACATATAACAGACATCAGCTTACTACATGTGTATGGCAGGCAAAGTGACTTGATATTTTCTACCACCCTCCTTAGAACTGAGCTGATGGTCATCACCTCTTTATCTTCCTCTTGATACAGAAAAGAAGTTACACAGATTCTCTGAGACAAGCAGGATACAAAAGTTGACAGAGACCACATCAGAGACAAGACCTATCAGGAGACTTTTTTGACCCTAGTGCTACCCAGATATATAATAACTTAAAGTATTCTAACGAACATACATCAGATGTAAGGCTTTTGCTTCTACGCATACCCAAATTGTAACGGGCCAATTTCTAATAAAGAAGATTTTTTAAAAGCAGACTTTTAGGTTAGTCAGCTAAACAGTATGTATAATATTAGATAATAAAACTCAACATATATATTTCAGGAACTCACTCCGAAGAGAAAGAAAATGTCAAGAAATGGGGTCTTTTTTTTTTTTTTTTTTAAAATATAAGTAGTTTACAAGAGAAAAGAGTGTGTTGCATATATGTATTTATATAGACATTTTGATTCATTCTTAGTCACAGAGGGACCTTGTCTCATTCAGGCTATTAATCTCCCTGACCCATAAGTCAGTGGGACAAACACTGGCGTCTGAAGAATATTACATGCCATTTGCATATTCACCCAATGTGTAATCTCTTGCAAGTAACTTAATTTTTATCCACCTCTTAGATATTACCTATACACTGACGAAAAAGATGATGTTTATAAAGCATTTTGAAAACTGGAGATGACTGGAGATCTTCAGCTCTTCAGCTTTATTTCTGCTTCTCTTCCAAGAAGTGGAAGAGAAGTGTTGGTGAAGTTTTGCAGGAAACTGTAGCTGTTTTGGGAGGAAGTGCAGATTCTGTTTCCATAGCACCCTTTTCCAAACATAATTTTTTTGTTGTTCTTAAATTCCTCCTTCTTCATGAAGCAGGTTCCTTTTCTTACAAAAGTTCTATGGATAAGAAATTTCTCTTGTCTATATGTCTTAACAGAGGAAGTACATAGGTTTATGAATATTTTTTAATGTCAAAAGTCCTTTATGGAGTTATCTCAGCAGCAGAAAATTTATATGAGAATGAAATAAGCACTGAAGGTTTGTCAACATCTTGAGCCCAGACAAATCACTCTATTTCTGATTGTTTTAAGAAAGAATTAGCTACATGAATTGTAAACATTTTATAATCATAAAAGAAAAAAAATCAATTTAAGAGGTTTAAACTGCATTTCATGGAGCAAAAGGCCTTTTTAAAATGTAAGCACCCTAATTCAAGCCAAAAGTGTATTGTGGCTTTACTGGCTGTAATGTTAAAGAAGCCATTAGAGGTCCAAGGACAAAACGATGGCTGTGGTTTGTTGATACACGTAATTGGAGACAATTCCAGGCCACTGCCAACAATGGCGAAGGTGTCTTTTCAACTCTCTTTAAATGTATTTCCCCTTCCTTCTTTGGAACTGAGCAATAACAGGGTTTTCAGGTGGGAGGCTGCATTAGCTCTAGTTGGAAACACGCTTGTCACACTCATGTAAACATCCCATCAGAACGCCAGTTTTACCCTCAAGTGTTTTCCTGAGCGCTATTGAGGTCAGAAACCAGTAGTGAGAAACTCTCAGAATCATAGAATCATAGAATGGTTAGAATTGGAAGGGACCTTAAAGATCATCGAGTTCCAACCCCCCTGCCATGGGCAGGGACACCTCCCACTAGACCAGGTTGCTCAAAGCCCCATCCAGCCTGGCCTTAAACACTTCCAGGGATGGGGCATCCACAACTTCCCTGGGCAACCTGTTCCAGTGCTTCACCACCCTTACAGTAAAGAATTTCCTCCTAATATCTAATCTAAATCTCCCCTCTTCCAATTTAAAACCATTACCCCTTGTCCTGTCACTACATTTCCTGACAAAGAGTCCCTCTCCAGCTCTCCTGTAGGCTCCCTTCAGATATTGGAAGGTTGCTATGAGGTCTCCCTGCAGCCTTCTCTTCTCCAGGCTGAACAACCCCAGCTCTCTCAGCCTGTCTTCATAGGGGAGGTGCTCCATCCCTCTGATCATCTTCGTGGCCCTCCGCTGGACCCGTTCCAACAGGTCCATGTCCTTCCTGTGTTGAGGGCTCCAAAGCTGGACACAGTATTCCAGGCGGGGTCTCACGAGCGCAGAGTAGAGGGGTAGAATCACCTCCCGCGACCCGCTGGCCACACTTCCCTTGATGCAGCCCAGGATGCGGTTGGCTTTCTGGGCTGCCAGTGCGCACTGCCGGCTCATGTTGAGCTTCTCATCCACCAACACCCCCAAGTCCTTCTCCTCAGGGCTGTTCTCCAGCCATTCTCCGCCCAACCTGTACTTGTGCCTGGGATTGCCACGTTCCAGGTCCAGGACGCTGCACTTGGCCTGGTTGAACTTCATGCAATTTGCACGAGCCCATCTCTCAAGCCTGTCCAGGTCCCTCTGGATGGCATCCCTTCCCTCCAGCGTGTCGACCGTGCCACCGAGCTTGGTGTCGTCGGCAAACTTGCTGAGGGTGCACTCTATCCCACTCTCTCTGGCTTTTCTAGGGCCAGCACAGGGTGAGAAGTCCTGCCCCATGTCTCAGCTAACCTCTGGGTGTGTATCCTTGTCAGTTAGAGGCAATCCAGGTCAGTACATTCCCAAGCACCCCTTACTTGTACAGGCACTGGTCTGTTGGCCACCCCACACCTACGCATTTCCAGGAAAAAAAAAGGTGTAGAATTACCTCTCTGCTAGTTTTTTCTCTCAGCCACCCCACTGTAGTGTCAAGCAAGCCGTGGCAGTGGTGCATGGCAGAGCAGGACCTGTATCACTATCTTACTTTGTCATGAAATTGTGGTCTTGGCCTCAGCTACTGGAGGTGTTCCTGTGGGTCCTCCCAGGCCGCTCCACTGTGAATATCCCCGCTTCTCTGGCAGATGCATGTACACAACATTTCTGATCGCAGTCTAGCTGATGCTCACATGGCACTTCACAAATTGCCAAATGTCTACTTAGGCACTACAAAAACAACTTAGTATAACTAAATTTAAAGTCAGAGCAATTGTTCTTCATATCTATTAAGCCTGAACTGTGCTGCTTCTGTTTAAACCTGAAAAAGTTTTGTATGCCTGAAAGCTTGTCGTTCTCTAGCTATATTAGTTGCTCTTATGAAACACATTACTTCTTCCTATGAACATTGCTTCACAGGAGAGGCTTATTTTTTGAGTTTAAACATTTGAATCTCTTCAGACTAGAGATTGTTAGTAGGTATCTGAAACTATCAAGTGTTTGCCAGCCCCTGACTGTACAAGATCTAATCAAAATCATCACTTTACTACTGTTTAATAGCCCTGGGTGCCTCTACTCTTGCTTGAACCTGGATATCTTGTGAGCAATGTCCTTTCTGCAGCTCACATTTGTTTTTTGCAACTGAGCAGCTAGTGTTATTTCAATCCAAACACTAGAACTCCCTTTAAATGTTCTTTAAACTGTATTAAGGATTTTTTGTTGTTGATAAGATTATATTTATCTGTGTACAACCATATGAAAAGCAACATCAGAACTGCAGAGTCAAATGCACAGAAAATCAGGATATGCTGGAAGTGTCCAAATGTATTGTCAACCTGACCATGTTTTTGTTTTCTGTCCGAATATGTGCCTCAGAGTGCTGCTGCAGTTAAAGGTCCATTTTATGATATATAAGACATTTAATGCTGTTAGATTTTCTCTTTGGATCCATAATGGATTTTTTTCCCCCTTGTCGGTCTGTATCCTACTCATCATATATTATTTGTATAGAGGTACCAGTTAAACAATGAAAAATAAGTGGCTATGAACAATCATTTTTAAAATAAATTTATTGCAGTCCTTCTCATGGATCTACAGTGTTTGCTTCCTGAGGTCACGTGGTTGAATTTTATAAGCACAAATGTTTGTGTAAAAAGAATTTTGAAGTCACTTGAATGAGCACACATTGACAATACACCCTGAATTTGAAAGTACGAATGTCAGGAGTGCTTGATCACCCATCCAGACAGGGAACAGAAACAAAATCCCAGGCCTGCTGAGGACAACAACCAGAGAGAGGCAATTAGGTAGCAAACACAAACAAGCAAAGAATGAGTGGAAGTTTAGGACTGCAGGTAGCTAAACTCATTTATAACAGAGAATTAACAGAATTTTTGTGTTCAATAAATAACCTTTATCATATAAAAAAACTTGGCATCAGGCTAATGTCCAGCTGAAAATGAGAATTCCTGGGTAACTGATGAACGTAAATGAGCAATAACCACTTCTGTTATTTGGGAAGTTCAACAACGACTTTTCAATTACAGATTTCAGCTATGGCTCTTTTACCTTTTGGCTTGAGGTGGAGCACAGCTGCAGTGGGAGTATAGCTTGCAGCCATCCTTTCCAGGTGGAATTTGAGGGAAGCTGCCAGTCAGGAAGAGCTGCAAGGAGAGTCAGAGCAGAGAATAGGTTCTATCTTCCAAAAGTCCAGCTCAATAATAAATGAGGACATTGGTAAAAGATTGGGAGTAGTCACATGGAAAAGAAAAAAAAAAAAAAAAAAAAAAAAAACAACCCCACACACACAAAAAAAAAAAAACCACAAACCAAACCAAACCAAAAAAAAACCCAACAAACAACTTTTTTAGGAAGCACATTATTCCTCATATATTGAGGAAGTGTCTCTGTGGGAAGAGAATTGGGAGATGCTGAGTGAAACCAGAGGAAATGGTCCTTAGATAGGTCTTAAGTGACCTCCCTGCCATACCTTTACCCAGACAGACATATCTGAGAAATTCAGCTGAGCAGGTGGTAAATCAATAACTTACAGAATGATGAAGCATTTAATGTGAGGTTATTTTACCTGAACAGATTGTTAGAGCGAGCCCTTGAACGCAAAAAAATTTCCTAGTAAATTGTAGTCATTGGTGATGTAGGTAATTGTGATTCATGAAAATCAAATTAATTATTAGGGGAAAGAAAATCATGTTATAGAAAATATATATATAATCATTTTTGTTCTCTCATCTGAGAATTAATTTTATTCCTAAATTTGTATATTTCATGAGATCATTCCTGAAAGATATATGTTTTCTGTTTATACATAGGACACTTAAATCTGCTGTCTCTAATTTACTATGAAGAACATGTTGCAGTGACTCCTTATTTTCAGACTTACTGAGTATTTAAATGCAAGGATGGACTAGATTTTATATTTTTGAAAATGACTTTGTCAATTCAGGTAGCAGCTTACAGGACAAAGCCAAAATTCTTATCTCCGTGAAACCAGCGGGCACCAAATGTCATCTCATTGCTTAGACCGAAAATTTTGTGGCAGCTCTGTACATTTTTGCTTAGAATTGCTGGCTGTCATGACTCAATGAAAAATTCATGAATAACCACAGGATCAAAAACTGGGACCTAAAACTTTCTACTCATGGGCAAATGTCTGAGCCAGGCTATGGACTAGGCTCAGAGGAAAAAGCTACCTGGTCTTTTGTAGAAGTAAGTCATACAAAATTATTGGGCCAGGAAAAGTCCCAAAGAGACTGTACCAACTAGCAGCTGGGGTGCTTTCCTCACACTGCTGTGGACTCCTGTCTGAGGCAGCATTGGAAGCTCAGGCAACAAACACCATAGTCTTAATTTCACTCTGGAAGCTAAGGTATTTCAGCGCTGATGACCTTTACAGGATTTGGCTATTAATGACCTGAATTAGTCTTCTCTTTATGTAAGGTTTTAAAAAGCCTATAGAAAAGTCACAGTCTGTTTTTTTTTCTTTTTTTCCACATTTGGATAAACTATTCTGCTGTAGCTGAGTATATTGCAATATACACTACTTCCTTAGGAAGGTAATTGCATTCATTAAATGCATAAAATGACCTGTCATTGTGATATGCAATGGATTCACTAAAATTGTTGTCCCAGTAGAAAACCCAGAAAGTGTATGGTAGAAAAGGGAGAGAAGAAAACCTCAAATGTCTCACAAAGGGATAATAATTCAAGCTGGTAAGTCTTTTATTCAGACTTTAATAAACATATACAGTGATAAGCCTGAATGGGAGAAAGGCATAGCCCAGGATTTCTTAAGCCATTTAAATCTTATTTGAAGCAATTTATTTCAGAGATAAGAAAAGTTTCTCTCACTTACCATTTGGGTCATGAGAATAAAAAATCAATTAAAAAAAAGGAAGAGGAAGGAATGAAAAGGGCGGAGGGAAAAGAACAGTTTAGAAGAATAAGATTTTACTACTCTAAGAATGAGATTTTGTCACTCTAAGGTCCATTTCTAAGACATAATTAAAACCCACCAAGCATATATATATGTGTGAGTACTCTGAATAATTAAGTGCAGACACCAGGGTGTATTTTTCACTTGCCACTATTAGATTAAGACAATTTTCATAGGAAATATAATGAGCATTAAATTACTTAGTGTCAGTTTTACACAGAAATAATAGTAGTGTTTTACTGAGACCAGTGTTAAATAGCTCATAAACGTTAAGCAACATTTTCCCCTGTCTTGGTTATTCTTCTTGCCTTTTATACCAGTGCTTATTTAATTGCTGTTACTTTTAGGAAGAATATATGGAATAGCAGAAAGCAACTTATTCTGTTTCAATGCCTTTTGTGCCTGCAGGGGAAGAAGTGACAGCAAAATTACTGAAGAGCTATATGGACATTTTCACTTCTTTGTCCATAAGTCTGTGTCATAAAGGACCAAAAGCGTATCATTTGATGGGTGTTGATTGTATGCAATATGCACCAACCAAACAAAATGATAGCACTAGGTTTCATGAATAATTTAATGTAGTTAACAGTAGTAGTAGAAAATCAATATTCTAGGCTGAATGGTGTGTTGGTTTTTAGAGAAAAAATATTTTATATCACAGCACTACAACCATTCAAGATTCCAGGGCCAGACACCAAAGTCGTGCAGCCTCCATGTTCTGATAATACTGACCAACACAGAAAAAGTCTTCAGCCTTTTTCACTCTTCAGTGAAGATTTCTGTGAAGATTTCAGTGAAGATTCACAGCACTGAAAATAGTGGAATTGTTGCAATTACAGCTTGGAAATTTTCTTTAAAAAGACAAGGGGGCAGTTCAGTTCCACAAATCCAGTTTGCCCTTTTTTTTTGTTGGGTGATTGTTTTTTGGGTTTTTGTCTGCATAAGAAATTTACTGGTGAAAATAGGGGAAGCTTTTTTGTCTGGACAGGATTAAACATGATAGTCATAATTATTAACCAGTATCATTTTCACAAGATATTCATAGAGTGATTCCATTTTATTTGCTTGTATCTTTTGCGTTCTGGTAGAGAAACTATCATACCTTTGGAGTCCAGCAACAAGATATAAAGTATGTGCATATTTGCTATTAATTCTAGGACCTGTTTTGATTCACATTTCAGTGTAATTCTAATGACTTAGATGGAGGTTCTCCCATCTGATTTAATCTAGTCCTGGCAGACTATGCCAGGAAGAATATGCCAGACTAATCCTATGCAGAATGCTGCTGGGAAGAGAGCATACCATGCTCCGTTCATATAAACAGACATGATCTTTGTCCTTCTGCTTAGGAATTAAATCCATAAAAACAAAGAGTTCTTGTTTTCAAGCAACAGGTCCCAACAGGTCACAACATGTCTAATGTGAGACAGCAACATAGCCACATTGCAAAGTGACAAACCATGTCAGTACTTAACTCCAGTGGTTTCCCCTCTGAAAAATATATAGTCGCAAGGTGTTTATAGTGTGTGGGAATTAAAGCCTGTGAATCATGTGCACTTGGTACCCAGTATACAGATCTTCAGAGACTACTCACTCTGGCACCAAACATGCTTATTCTACAGGATGGATGTGATCTCCACTGTCCTTTGGAGAATTTCCTAATTTGGCCCTTTCCTGCAGGCAGCAGCCACTTCCTTTCCCCAGACCATTATAAAGGTTTAGAATAATTCCTCTTTTAGCAGGAGAATGAACAGGAAAAGTGAAGTTAAAAACAGTGCTCTGCTGGGAATACTCAGCTTACTGAAAAGAGTGGTGAGAGACGGATAAGTGCCTTGTGGTCCACCCTGTGAAGGTTGTGTTGCTTTATTTGAAAGCTCTGCTTAGGAAACATGCTTGGCAAAGCTTCTGATTCATTGCTGGTATCCAAGTCTGAACAGTTCTGGGAGGTGTTGCTAATGAGGCCAAACTAAGAAGGCTGGGATAAAGACAGCCAGTATAATTCAAAGCTATATGACATTTTCCCAAGGTGTTTTTCTTTTTTTATTATTCCTGGAGAAGACTCTGGAGATCAAACAGTTATCGTCACATAGGCTGTCCCTGAGATAAGTGAGGAAAGCCTCTTTCAATGGATCCTGTGGGAACAAATAGTTAGATGCATTCTAACCTCAGACCAGAGTTATTTAGTTTATGAGAGATTAGGGATGAAAACTCGCAGCAGCTGAAAATGATAGAAAGCTTTTTATTCAGTAAGAGTAAAAATAGCTCTTCCAACTTCAAGAAAGGAAGTGTATTAGTAGTAGTTCATCCAGAAAGCTGGAAGTGCACAGCACAAGGAAAGGAGGTGTGGGTAACTCAGTATCTCAGAGGCAGATTTTGGAGGGCAAAGAGGGAACGCTGCATGGCATTCATGAGCTAAAACTGCAGCCATGGGCTGACCAGAATTGGGAGAAAAGTACTCATGAGTGAGATGGAAATAGGCTTTTACATAGGAAAAGAGAAGGTTGAAATTTTGCCCACATGTTAATAAGGAAAAAAAATCATTGTGATATATTATTTTTTCTGCAGAAAATAAGAATAGCAGTGAATGGTGTTCTTTAAAAGTAATGTAGTCCTGTCTTTTCACTCTTCTGTTAGTCACAGAGATGGAGGACTGACTGCAAGGCCTAGAAGACCAGCCCTGTTGCTGACTGTAAGCAAATCTTTACGAGATCCCAGATAAGTGATCAATGAAGAGCACAGACTGGAAGGATGAGAGGAAGTCCTAGGCTTCAGCAGGAGAAAAAATTCTTTAGAATGTCAGCTGCATCTTGAGTCATTTACAGTCCTTAAAAACATAGATGTTAGTGGGTTCTGCTTCTCAAGGAACTATATCAGGTAGAGCATATCTGGCTATCACTCCAGATTGAACTAGTGTCTATATAATACAGTGAAATAAATAGCCATACATGCAAGAAGTGAGGTTTTTGCTATTGATTTTGGCTTTTCTTTCTCCAGAAAGGGCATAAAGATTGGTATACAGGCTAAAAGCCCAACTGATTTGAATTCTGTAGTAGATATAATACTTGTTACCCAAAATCAAGGCTTTAACCTTGATACATTACATCCTTTTTTTATCTCTCTCTCTCTTTCATACCATTTCTTTTGAGAGCATAGTTTTTAAACTGTCTTAAAATTAATTCAAAAAAGTCTGTCTCCAAGTGATTGAAATGACAGTCTGCCCAGAGGGTAAAAAATCATTAAAATGATCTGAAGTCAATGATGTTTAATGAAAATGAATATATTAAAACAAATGTAATGTGACATCTGATATTTCTAAAATAATTGATTTCCATTTGTTAAATTAAACAGTTGCAGCTCAGAATTATGATTCACAGAACTCTTTCCTTTATTAGTTTCAAGGAATATGGCTTACCCTTAATAGATGGTAGTCTACCACCAGGTTTAAAACATATGGTTTATGGAAGAGAGAAGCCTCCAAGAAATGTTTTATTTGATGTAAGAGATATGAAAAACATCATCAAACTATTATTTCATGCTAAATTTGAATAACTTACAGTACAATATATATCTACAGTTATATACGCAATTTTTGAGTTATCAAAAATTAATTATTTATTACTGAAAATATTCAGTGCAGTGACTTTAAGAATTAAATAACTTTTTCTGAACTTGAGATTCATCTGTCCATGCTTCATGATTTGTTAAAAAATGTTTGAGTTTTGAGCAACCTTCCCTGATGTTTAATCACAAAATCCTTGGCATGAGGGGAGGTAAGCCAGGACATGAAGGAGATGAAAGGCACAGCATTCAAACTGAGTGGCATTGAGGGCTCTACCCATGCTACCACCTTGAAAAGACTTCCCAGCTGTTGGCCCTTATCCTCACGTTTTGGCAAAATAGGTCTGCACCAATTCCTATTCCAATTCCTATTCTTCCCCACCAGAGCCCTCTTTTCCAAAACAAAGACTATGTTCATAGCCCAAACAGGAGTCTAGGTTAGGCTGGGCAATGAGCAGATAACGTTCCTAAATCCTTGGCAGGCCATTTTGTAGAGCAGTAGGAACAGGTCCATGTTCTTGATGCCCAGCTCTGTGTCCACGTAGCTGGAAAGCTATGGCCAGAACAGGAATGCAAAAGGGAGTGGTGCTCAGCACACGTTTTTAAAGCCTATTGGGCCAAAATAATTTAAGGATAGATCTCCTTAGTCTCTTCTGAGTCTTCTGAGTGTCAGATTCATTCAGGTAAACGCTTAATACCTTAAACTGTCTTACTGGTTTTCTAATTAATTCTAAATTTTACTCTGTTAAAGATCCTGAAATTTTATTTTGGAAATCAGAGACCCATGACCAGATCCTCACCTCTCCTTGTGCCAGTCCAGAAGAGAAAATCAAATGAAAAGGCAAATTAACTTCTACTGGGAAATACTGCAATGTCCTGAAGAAGTGAACCTAGATCCTCCATCTCTGTGTATTATTCAGCCAGCATCTGTCCTCTACAAGTCCATTAATGACAGGAAAAAAATACATATTCTTTGATACAATTTGACTCCTTTCATACTTTACTTTTTATAGTCTCAGACCCCATTCTGAGGGCACTTAAGCCAACTGCAGAAAATTATTTCTAAGGTCTCACATTTTCTCTTTCTTCTCTTTCCCACCACATAGAACTTGTGCTCCACAGGTCATGCTTCTCCAATCTTGTGGTAATGCAACTCAAAGAGTGCAAGCAACAGAAAATAGTGCCCTTTTTGCAGGGTTAGTGCTCTGCCAGTGTAGCCTTGTGAATTCGCTCATCAGCATCAGCACAATAGAAGGCACTTGGGCCTATGATGGAGTTATTGTACTCTTGTAATAGGTCAGCTTAAAGCTTCACGGCCCCCTTTCTTTCATTTTCACAAGAAGATAGCCGTAAAAGGATCACAGATCTTGAGTCTGAATTTATTCATATCAGTCAAGGGGAAGTTTGCTGCTGACTGTGGAAGAAACAGCCCAAATGAAGGTAACAGGACTTGAAGTAACTTTTTTTTACACGTAACAAAATTAAACAAAATTCCCATCACTCACCCTACCTACCTAATATTGTCCCATCAGAAGCAAACAACAATATATTTAAAAATGTGTGTGTTTATGCAGCAGTTATTCTTGCCAATACAGTCAAGTACAAGAAGCCTCTTGGGTCATAGAGGTCATTATTTTTTTCTCAATACTAATTGAGAAGAATAGCATGAATAAAGCTATCACATAGGACCATTTTCTGTATGACAGAGTTATGCAAAATTGTCAGAAAACACATTTTTTTTAGCCATACTGAAAAAGGACACACAAGAAGGCAATATTTTAAAACATCTTGTAAAGGGATTCATATGCTTTTAAAATGGTAGAGAGAGGAAAGAGGAATTTTCAGTTTCTGTTTCTTCATTTTGATAAGATAATTTCTGTTACATAAGTACAAGGAATATTGATTAAAATCTATTTAGATTTCCACAGTCTATACACACACTGCTCATACTCATAAAACAGCTGGTTATTTTAAAGGCAAGACTTGTTACAGTTGAGGAAACCTCCAGCTGTTTCAAAGACTTTCAGCCTTCCGTGCCTGCTTTCACTCTTTGACTCCTGCAGTATTAGTTTTGACAGCTGATTTCCTCTCTTTACAGGTCTCCATCTTCACAATGAACATCAAGACAGCTTGTCAGTGGAAGTTACATTGCTTTTCTATCTGCCAGCTCTTTGTTGTTGTTTTCTCTTTCTTCTATTACAGTTTGTTTGTTCATTTGTTTGCCTAATTAGAAAAGTAGAAAGAAGAGGAAAAAAACGTGTGATATTCTATTCATATATTTTACTAGTCAGTTTAGGCTAGGTAGGTAGAGTTACCCTTCATGGGAGTTTTACTGGACAGATGAGCAGCACAGGAACTCTGTACACATAGCTAGAGCAATTGCTGAACACTATTTTCAAGTTGCTACATGTATAGAATTGTTTTCCTGTAGCAGTATTTTTTAAACTGTTTTTCATTTAGTATTTTTTTTGTTGTGTTTGAAACTTCAGGAGGACTAGTCATTGTTGGTAAACCAGAAGGAAAAAATAAGGTCTTTCAGTGAGAAAGGAACAGAAAGGTGTGTCTAGTTCTTGTATTGCAAAAGTGATCTGGTTAATTTCTGTGCTAAAACTTCTCTCCTGAGCATGAATTTCCACCAAACTTTGGGGACATTCCATGCTTCAGTAAGTTAATTTAAACCACTCTGGGATGATAGGGATTTTATTGTAACCAGGAGATTTCTGAGAAAGGCATGTGATTATTGGTGTATGTAATAAGTATAATCATTATCAGAACTACAAATTTAGTTAAATTATGTTCCTTGTTAAAAGAAAAGGTAAGCAATGTAACATTCTAATGGTAAAATGTCAATAAATAATGAAAAATTCATCCTTATTTAGCATATCAGTCATAGTAGAGGCAGTGCAGGAGCCAATGTTTCATAAGAAAGTTCATAAGAAGTTGTCCAAACACCTTTATTTCTCAGTCTACTTTACAGTCTGTACTTCTACATCCAAATAATTCCTGGTCACAGTAAAACCTTGTTTATTGTATGGAGTGGAGAACTGTTGCACAAAAAAGAGAGCACACATTAAAATTGACCTAACCAGAGAATCAGTCTGAGGCCAAGTTAACAAAAGCTTTTTTTAGTAATGTGTAAACCTTTCCTTTTTACTTTATTATATTGGATTTTAAATCCAAAATAGAAAGCAGTTAATCAAATACCATTTTACAGAATGACATACAGCAGTAAACAATGCCATCTCACCCACAGAGATGGCAAAGACAGCCAGTGCAGACAGTAGCATTAACTTTGTGACATCCCATGCATTAGGGATGTTTCAGAAGAAGAGGGGGAAGTTCTGGATGAACATGGATAACTTCACAGTTTGAAAATGGACAAGGAAACTGCAAGAAGGGAGGTTGAAAGTCGTTTGTAGAAAAGCTTGAATTGCATATTGCAATTCTGCACGTTATGATCCAGCAGCTATTTTGTATTACTCCTCTTCATACATATACCTGTCTTGGACTGACTTCACAAAGCATTTATGCACACAAGACATGCTTACGTGTCTACATGACTACATAATTAACATGTTCCTTTTTTCTCAGAGTGAACAGAGAAAATTAAGTGATCAGCAAAGTTCCCTTTGGAGCCATCATATTCTCACAAGCATACCTCTGAATGTACTTAAGCAAGTACAGACAGTACAATGACAATTAAAAAATGCTGGCTACAGTTTGACTGATACTTTATAGTAAGTATATAAAGATATGATGGCACTAAATTTATGTCTTTAAAATTCACTGAGAAATACTTTAAACTGAGACAAATGAATAGCATTTGTAGCAAGTAAAATTAGAAAGAATCAAGTCTCATAATCAGATGTATAATTACTACAGGGCACTATGTGACAGATTTCCCTTTTTTTGGGAAAAAATGAGTAAGTAAAATAATTTTAGATCTACTTTTCTATTTTTCCTTAAAACCAGGCTAAACTTATTCTGTCATGCTCATCACAAAACTTTCCCAACTCACTGACTGGTGTCAGTATTTTCCAGAGAAGACTAGAGTGGAGATTTTTTGGTTCAGAAATATCTGCTTAACTTTGATTGCTCTTTTATATCTTCTATGTTTTAATTCGGTGGAACCCTAATAATCATGTGAGTCAGTCAGGTCCTTGGCTTTGCTAACAGTATCAGAAGGCAACAAATCTAGACTTTTTGCATAGGAAACATATATCAAGCCACCTAGTCTCTTTGGAATATCAGTCCCTATGTTGTACACAAAACTTGCTTCAATAGGACTTATCTTTTCTGTTCCTTTCCCAGATTACAGTCATAGAGAAAATACAGTTTATATAAGATAGTGTGATAAAATGTTGGCCAAAGAAGCAATATACAGGACAAGAAATTCTGTTTACACAGTACCTTATTTTGTGAAAATAAATTGCATTTCTTCTTTTCCCCTTTGAATGGAGCATGCCTCTAAGGCTATCACCTTTTAGGCTTACATAGTTTTAAAAGAGTAGACTAGAAATTTAAAATCATATACCAGGTGATTCCTCTTCATTAATCAGACAAGGTCACTATATGGATTAGCATTGTACTTAACTAGTAAAATATCTGACCATTAGAATTAGAGTTTGTGTAAAGCTATAGGTCAAGCAAAAGACAGAAGAGTGGCTCTGATCTGAAATAATACTGTATTGAAGAGAGGGAAAAATATTTTTCCAGATAAAAAAAAAAAAAAAAAGGAGAAGAAGATGAAGAATGAGAATTAAACTAAGGCTTTTCTCTTCCTTTTTCTGGTAAATATAAGGTAATAGATTTTCTGTTGAATTGTCACAGTCTGATAAAGATTATAGTCCATATAAAAAAGGGGACAGTTGAGAAGGCCATATTAATCCTAATAATTAGAATTGATTTTAACATTGTCTCACACTGACCACCTTTACTGGCTAAATCTGTCTGTCCCTTGGTCACAGGACAGCCCTCTCCTACAGCTTTTGTGAGTGTCAACCTTCTGCTCCCTCGTCTGCCATCCTGCTGCCCGCAGCTGTCCTCACAATTTAGCCAAACACCCAGCAACCACACGCGTCCCGACTCGTGGCCTTGCTGTATCTTCTTCACTGCCTCTCAGGGAGAGGTCTCAAGACCAATCATCATTATATTTAACCTGAATTTTCCAAATATTTTTCCCTTTTTTTTCCAGTATGTTTGTTATTATGCTGGTAATTTGCTCTTTTATTAGGAATAGCCAGTATGGTCTAATAGTTGGGAGCTACTTTACACAGTGATTTTTATTTTAGAAAAAGAAAGCTCTGTGATCCATTTTTCATTTTCTCTGGCAATAACCAAATGCAGCTATCTGTTCTTATGACCCAGGATGCCATATTCCCAACAAAAAGTCAGCACTACTTCTCACACTAAATACCTGTTCTTGTAAAAATTTTCCTCATTACAATGAACTTCACTCACAAGTTTTTCGTTAGAAAATCCCACCTGGCCATTAAACAGTACTAATGTTTTCCTACTGTGCTTAAAAATGAATAATTCATATCCTCTATGAGAATAAACTAACATGATGCATAATAGGGCAGAACAAATACACTGTTATGTCCTATTTTATATATTTTACCATGTGTTGGCTACATGTGATTTTCTGCCTTCATTTTTGTTGGCTAGGGTGAATTTTGTTAAAATACATTTTTTTATATGTGTATGAATAAATATGTATATATGCATATGATACGTATGGATCAAAAAAAAAGAGCTTTGGTGTGTGTCTCTCTACATTTTCCCCACACACATGTACTCATGGCACTTTAAGAACTTCAAGGAAATAAAAAACAACTGAACAATATTTTTGACAAGGGAATAATTGCTTGGAGAAGCTCAGCTCTTCTGTGCACTGTCATTTCCCTGAACTATGTCACGGCTGTAGGTATAGCCTTTTTTTTTCTTTCTTTTTTTTTTTTCCCTGCACAAACAGTTGTTAATTAGAGTTTCAAAATATTCAGTAACATGTCTCACGCTAAGTGGGTGAACCATGAGGAATGTCTCTTGATGAACCATGACTATAAGTGTTCTTTCATGCTTCCTGCCAACTTATTTATTAAAAAAAAAAACCAGCAAAAAAAAAAACCCAGAAATAATCCCTTCAGGGCACAGAGAAACTCTCCTGCGAAGGGAAGGGAAGGGAAGGGAAGGGAAGGGAAGGGAAGGGAAGGGAAGGGAAGGGAAGGGAAGGGAAGGGAAGGGAAGGGAAGGGAAGGGAAGGGAAGGGAAGGGAAGGGAAGGGAAGGGAAGGGAAGGGAAGGGAAGGGAAGGGAAGGGAAGGGAAGGGAAGGGAAGGGAAGGGAAGGGAAGGGAAGGGAAAAAATATTAGAAACTCAAAACTTAGTGAGTTTTGACTAGCAACACATTGCTATCAGCCAGGCTATCATCAGCTCAGCTCCTTTTGTTGAGATTTGCCACATGTAGGAGCTCATTAGTCCAAGAATGGTGGTCTAAGAAGACATTCCTCCAGCAGAAAAAGAACAAGTGTGTTTATGTGTGACAAACCGCGCCTTTCCAGGAGGGAAAACCTGAGCCTGGTTCCTTATTCCATTTAGAGAAACTTAGCAGTTCAACCTTTTATATTTATTTCAGTTATAACCAATCACCCAATTTCATTCAAAAAAAAAGAAGAGGTCATTCAAGAAAAAAGTAAAACTTTCATTTAATTCCTAATAAACACTGCATTATACTACTGGTTGAAAACAACAAGAGAGGTGTGTCTCAGTTTAATTAACATAATTTGTGGCCCATATGATTGGGAAAAAAAAGAATTAATCCTAGAGGAGGTAATGGGCTATTAGGGTTTGATAAAACTTCTGCTTCCAGATGAGTTTCCTTGTAACGCATCCTTAATTAACGTGCCATTATTTGTAAATGTTGCCAAACACCCATAAAAAGCCAATTTGAGTTTGTTTAAGTTAATTAAACAGCTGCTGCTCCCACCACTGTCTTCACAGAGTATGCTGGCACCCACACTCCTCTGTGTTTCTCCACTAGGCCCGTTCATGCAGCCACCCTCATGTGCCAGGGACTGAGCCACTGTTGCAGGGGCAGACAGGGTGGACTTCTGCCGAGTAGAGTCCTGGTGCCATTGACCCCATGTCCACAGACACCAACGCCGCCAGGCCACCCTCATTGCATCCACAGGCTGGGCTTCCCCAACGCCCAGTGAGGTGTCCAGCTGGGCTTGGCCTCCTCTCAGCCCCAGCCTCCAAGATGGAGAAGTGGGCCCTGCAGTCCGAGGCCTGTGCAGTCAGCACTGTGACAAGTTTAATCCCCTCCTGCTGGAGGGAAGAAAGGTTCTTCAGCTGAAGGGAAAAGCCCATTTTTTGTCGTATCTGTTGTATGTTCCGGAAGAGTGTTCCCAGTGGGGCACAGCATGGCAGAGGCCCTGGCTAGGCCCAGCCAGGTTGAGCCACCAGGTTCAGTTGTGGTGGTGTGGTGTAGTCCTGCCAAGGAGGCTGAATGGGGGCCGGGGTGCACCAGCCATCAGTCATCTTCTTGCAAATACACCCCACCATTAACAGGACTAGCAAAAAGAGTCATACAAAGGTGAGTGCAAACACTGCCATGTTTTCTCTGTGCCTGATTTTCAGCCCGGGGAGACTGCTAAGCCACAGAGGTCAGGTGCAGACCCCGTTCCCCACTCGTAAGGTACAGGCCTGGTTGGAATCTCTATATTGTTTGGTTAATACAGTCTTCCTCTCCTTCACCACATTGCTCTTTATTTTTTTGTCTGGAAAATTTAAGTCTGAAATTGAAAGTAGTTCTGACAAAGTCCATGGCTGGACAAAATGCAGGAGGAAAAACTGGTGATAAAGAGAACAGACCGGGTTGGCTCAGACCAAACTAAACAGGAGGTGCTGGAAGCAGCCAAGTAAAGACTACACTTTGTTGTGGCTGAAATAATGTCCTCCAAGCCAAAGTGTAAGAAATATTAGCTTCTGCCTTCTGAATTTATAAAGCTTATGTATATGCATAGACATATGTATACATGTGTATGACTGTGTGTATATGTGTGTGTATGTATATATACGTATAGGTAGAGAAAGGTAGGTGTTCTATCTTCCTTTCTTTCTCACTGTGCCTATCTTCTTCACTTGGAAAAATAATACTTCAATGAACAGTTATAGTAATCTTATAACAAATAAGAATCATCTAGAGAGAATCATCCATCCTCCCAAGTTAAACATCGATTTCTTATTGTAATGGAGGCTATCCCTCTCCAGAACTTATGCTGAATAGGGGATTTTACCACAGTAATAAACAAATAAGAGGTGCTGGAAGCCATTCTTTATCATTCTCATAGCTCTTTCTCCAATTCCCGTTTGACAACCAGGTTATTTAGATGCAGTATATAATGTTTATGGAAGATCTTTTTTTTTAATGGCAATATTTGATAGCCTAATTTGTTCTGTTTGTGACTCAGACATTTGCATTTTCACTGGCTGATGCTCATTGCATATGAATCTTGTTTGCCATCCTTCTACAAGGAAAACAGAAAAGATATTGCAGCCAGAACACATTTCTATATCTCACAGTAGTAATTTAGCACAGAGAGTGCCTAGCTGTCTCTATAGATTCAACAGATAAATGAAGCTATCACTGGTGAAAGTGAAAAAATTTCATGCCTTCCTAGCAGATAATTGATCTTTGTTTTCTCATAGTCTTTCTTGTAAACAGAACAGATTTCTTGTGGGCTACCTTTTAACTAAGCTAAAATAAAGTGAGAGACATCTAGATTTTAATTCTAATTCCACAGTCAGAAGGTCTTTAAGGAAAAGGACAGGTCTATAAAACAAAGGTTAATAGCAACACAGAGGATTCACAGGGAGGATATATGTCTGTCTACAGAGGGTTCCACAATGCACAAATGCAAGAAAAAACATTTCTCTGTTCACTAAGAAGACAAAACTAATGTTTTAGGATTTAGTCCTAAATTCACTGAAGATTTTAGTATTTGGTGTGAGCAATTATAACAATAAGCCTGCATGTAGACATCTAGCACATCCCTATACTATAGGCCAGTGGAGAGAGGCGAACATGGCTGGCTGGCTGGCTGAGCTTCCCCCATAGTTGCTATTGCAGCTTTTTCATTTGTACAAAGACATGCTTTTGTCAGCAGGGAGACCTTAAAAGCGGAGACTGAATTAACTTTTCTTCTACATGGGAACTTTCTAAAGTTGACCATAAAAGTATTAACAATTGGGGAGATTAACATACCTTCTGACAGTGCTGTGATGTCCTGAGAATAAGAAAACCCTCACTAAAAGTGGCAGTCTACCTCAAATCTTACATCAGTAAGAAATGATGGGTAAAATTCCATTTTCATTTCAAAACAATCAGTTTTACTTCTATCCTGAAAGAACATTTCAATAGAGAAATATTAATTTGTTGCAAACAGTTTGGACAAGCAGGAATCATTTCTTATTCTAAAATGCAGGTATAGGTGTTAAAAAAGTGTTCAACCAATTATATGTGAAATGTTTCTTTTCAAGATAAATTCTGCTAACAGTTTAAGAACTTAGATGAGGGAGCATATGCAGAGAATACACAGATGTGGTATATCCAAATCCATCATAAGTAGAACAATAATAAATCACATAAACAAGGTATTTTAAACCTTAAAAGTGTGTATGTGATACTATAAATCATGGGTATTAACCAGAAATATAAACAAAGGCATGTTTTCCTGAGAGTTAAGACTTGGGAATTGTGAAATTAATTACAGTGAGAAATATGAATGCAGTAAATATGCCTTTTTTTAAAAAAACAACTACCTTTAGTATATTCACTGCAGCATGTCTGAACAAATGAACAAAATTATAACGGTAATTATCAGAGCTAGTTCCCAGCATATAATTTTGTAAAGAACCAAGTTCATTAAATTATTACCATAGGCATATTTCTGCAATAGGGTAAAAGAAACAGAGCTTAAGCAACGCCATTTGGGGAGTGACATTGTAGAGAAGATCCCTCCATGGCTGATGATTCTCTGCGGTAATGAGTGGTTTCTACACAAGTAAAAGTGACTCTTAACTGAAATGAGAGCAAAGCTTGGACGACAGACTAGGTTTGTATTTCAGCTTACCACACAGTTCTGGGCTGTACTGTCAGCCACTTTGAGTTCAGGCACATATGGCTTACACCAAGTGCAGGTGCACAACTTCTGACTTCCTCCATCTCCACATGTGTAATTCTGAGGTGGCTCCTCACACAGGAGAAGGAGGCAAAGACTCGCTTGCCACTCTCAGTGGTGCCAGCCAGCATCTTACAGGTTTGTCTGACATGCTGCACAAAAGATATATGTATGCAAAATTCACTTGGAAAGCTCATTTAGCTTCTCACCTAGGAAAGCCTTTTTTTTTTTTTTTTGGTAATCCCTGCACTAACTGTTGCTCTCAAACCTGCTTAAGTGAGTTAATTATGACTCCTCTGTCCTAGCTCCAGCTCAGTAGCGGGTGTAGCGCAGAGGTCTTGCTTGTCCACCCATAACAGGGCAGACAGCAAGGGAGAGCCACAGCAGTAGTGGCTTTCTCCCTACCCCCACCCCATGCAGATCCAGCAGATCTCCAGCCAGCATCGGGACACAAAGGGACATCTTATTCCCAGTCTGTATTCCCACAGGAAGGCATGCATCAGGGCACAACACCAGTACCTAGCTGAGAAAACCCAAGATTGTATCTTGGATTTGCATGAGTTTTGTAAAATTTTATCCCTGTCTTCTACTATCTGGTTGTTACCTTCTGCCTGAAGGCTTTGGAAGGGGTTGGGGAACTGAGATAGCACTATGGCACAGGGAATAGATTGATGACAGCTAAACGAGGGACTAGAGACAACCGAAATCACAACCGGGTATTTTAGACCTAATTACTGGTAAAGTAACAGGCAGTGCTAATTTCGTCAGACCTGTAAGTACTGACCAACTGCTCAAGGGAACAACAGATTCTCTGAAGTAGCATAGCAGTAAATTAAACAAAAACAGGCATCAGCCCAAAAACAAGGATGTGTAGCTCTGTGGGGAAACAAGATTAATGCAAAAATACAGTTTTCAAAATTAAGGTGAATTTCTTCTAGCAGAGACTAAAGAGACAGGAGAAAAGGTGAAATTCTTGTAATATGACAGAGGTAAAAAATAAACAGAATAAACCATAAATATTAATATAATACAGGTTTTAAATGTAGTGCAGATGGAATTTGTGGTAACAAGTCCAGGAGAATGTTCACAAAAATGCTTCTTAACTAATTGGCTTTCTGTAGATTTATGAACAGTAATAGATTTCCAGTTATAGGTTAGGTGCCTACATTTGTGCTTCTGTGAATGACCAGAGGTACTGTTGTGTTTATGGAGCTATTAGGTATTGATTGGATCTTTACCTTACACTGAGGTCCACTTGAGGTTTAAAATTTATATGCCCATGTCTTAAAACCCTGGAAAAGCTCATTGTGTTAGCATTGTGGAGCTGACGCTGACAGGATCATGGTCAGAGAGCAGCATAGCTCAGTCGGGGCAATGTTCTTAAAAAAAAAACAAAAACCACTGGTGGAAAGACTGCCATATCACTTTTGTGTCACAGCCCGGTGAGTAGAGCAGTTTTGCAGGAGTCTGCCCCTTACACTGTAAGAGAAAGGTTCACTTTCTTTCAGGTTTTTTTGCCTGTCCTCCCTTACAGTGTATCAGTCAGGAACGATCACACAGACTACCGACGTCTTCTAGCACTGTAAAACTGAATCCCAACCTGGCAGTGCTAAATTAGTAGTTTGCTGTCTGGAGCATGAGTGACCACACACTTTGACTGCCCCTGCAACTTCTGAAACATCTGGACAGCACAAGGCCAGCTTGACTTACCATCTGCATATTCACATCAAAAACGAAGTGGAGCTGGGTGTTTAGCTGAAGCAGTCTGGGCTGCCTTCTGGTTATCCTTCCATTCAGCTGCTTCTTGGGTATCCATGCGTCTTCAGTAGCTCTCCGTCTGGGGGACCCTAGTCCCAGCACAGTGCTCCTCCTTCTGCTCAGCTCTGGGTTCTCTTGTGCTGCTGGGGACTTCTGGCTTTAGGACCTTACTTTGTTTCACTCATCTCTAAAACTTGCCCAGTTTCTTTGAGGCAAGATGCTGAACTGCATGACACAAATCATGAAGGTAATTTCTATGCTAGGGGAACAGAGAGATATGTTCTTTCAGTAAATAAAAACCCACATAAAAGATCAAGCCTACTCATAAAAAGTTTTGATATAAAAAGATTTTCCATTGAAAACAATTAGCAGAACACATTTTCTTATTGGCTATCAAGTTCAAACTTGTGAATATTTATATTGTACATTCAAAACTTTTAAAAGAAATTAACATTTTTATTGGCTTTGTTGATTATAATTTCCAGAAAGCAGATTATATCAAGTTCAGAGGCAAGATTAACTTTTAATAGGTGATACATTAACTAGAACACATTGAAGCAAGCAGGACAATGAAATATATGGAAGCAGTTCCTCAAACTGATTATTTTCACCCATATTAACATACCATATAAGAATAATATCCATAGCAGTTAAAAAGGACAGTAAATATCTTGATAGCTCATCATCCATCAGTAGAGGCATCACTTTCCAGAAATGTAAGTAATTAAAATTTTAATAGAAGTAAAAAGTAAGTACATGGTACTGCAGCAGGAACTGATAGCGCATGTTGTAATTGAGAGGGAACTCTTGCCTTAATTCTATTTTTAAAGTTGTTCATAAGTTTCTAAATGTAATTTCTTTTCGAATGAAATTTTTCCATTCTATAAGTCAGGTTTAAAGTAAATTCTGTCTGAAAAGATTAAAACTTTTGCTTTTCCACAAACTGATTCAAAATCAGGTAATTCCAGGTGTCATAGTTAAGTCCTTACTGTGATGAAAAATATAAGTAGCAAATATCTGAAAACTAGTATTTAATTATTTCACAGTCTATATAACCATCTGTTAAATGGTAATGTAACATTTACATTCTTCAGTCTTGATTTGATTACTAAAAGGATTACGAGCTTCATCAAGTTTGAAAAAAATCCTGCTTGGATAGGTTTAAAGCAACAGATAGTTAACCTGGGTACTTTAATTATGCTGATGAAAATGGGAAATTTCATTGGCATTCTCTGTTTGCTCTTTTCCAAGGAAGAAGTTTAGCATACCGAGAGTTGCAGAAGTTTCAATTTTGCTTAGGCTGTGTGGGTTTTAAAAGAGAGCTTTAGCTAATGGAGGCATGCCAGTGGGAGAGCTGCATTGTATGTGACCTCAGACTGTCCCTGCTATAGACTGTCTCACTTCAGGACATAGCAATAGAGCAGGACAAAGCACAGTTTGACTCTCAGATCCTGAGTTCAGATAGCAATAAATGGAGTTTGTTCTTTTTTTTATTTTTTTTTTAAATTCCTCCTCCTAAAGCTGAAAGATTTCTTTTTTTCTTGAAAGTGTATCTTTGGAGTGTGCAGAACAACATCTCAGCCCAGGAGTAACCCAGAAATCTAACTTCAGTAGTGAGACCTCTAGCATTTTTGTATACTTCAAATGCCTGTATTTGTTTATTTAAAATAAAATAATTTTCTTTGTGTCAGCATTAGAAGATATACAGTTTAATCATTCATAGCTACTTTATCTCCAAATTATAGTGGATTATTTCTTAGGCTTTTTCTTGACACTATCAGCTGCACTGGGCTTCCTTAAACCTAGGGGAAATTCTTCCCTTGTTATCATATTGCTTCATAATACATTTTTCACTAGGCTGTAATGATCACAGCTCACTTATGATGCCAATATTTGGCATTTCTGAAGCATGGTTTCTGCGGTCCACAGTAACAAAAACCTATGCAGTTAACTTTTAAATATACAGTACAGAAAGAAGCTCAAGTCCTTCTAAACAAGAGGAAAATTGCAAGAGGCAATTGCACAGATGTTAGTAACTAAATAATTGTTTCAGTAAACCAACTGAAGCTGCAAGTATTAAGTTCTTCAACAACTGGCAATACAGACTATAAAATGCAATTTTGTTGCAAGGTTGTGATAAAATGTTTATTACACTTGGTCATGGAGTAACATGTGACTAGTAGTGTGTAAGAGCCAAGAGAATTCCTTAGAGATGTCATATTCCTTTGTATAAAATTTCCAGGATAAAAAAAAAGAACTTGGGTCTAATAAGGAAATATTTTAATTTTTCTTTGTCATTTTAAAATATCTCAATTTGATTGTATTATTTTTGTCCTTTTTTTCAGGTATGTCAGGTAGGATTACTCCTACTGGCTTTAAAATATGGTCAGTGATTTGTACACCTGTAAAACCAGTTGAGATCACTTCCAAGAGGGGCCCCTTCATTCTTCATTTACCATCCTATTTATGTTTCAAAACAATCTAGATTCCCACTGCTATGTCTAATAATTATTTCTTACTTTAATTAGAGAGGGTAATGCAAATATATTATTAGTGTTGCAAACTATTATTTTAACGGATTGATGTATTCTCTTCCTATCTGGTTTTCAGGGATTAGAACAGTTTAGATAAGAATAGACAAATTAACACAGGTATTTCAGAAATAAAGGTATTATTTCATTAGAGCAGTCTCTTTCATAGCTGAATTACACTTAATTGAATTCCTTTAAAAAATGCACATTAGAATTTACAACTCACTGAAATTAAGGTGCTCAGTTTTCTACATTTTGCGTTCTGGGAAATTCTGTTGTAACATGTGGTACATACTCAGCAACATAATGTTCGTGTAGCAATTATTTTGATTCATCTCAACTTGCACATCCAGACATAGGTGTTTATTTCTGTAGGCCATGGTGATATCTGCTGTCCTTTTGATTCCTTGAGGACAGTGGCAATTGAAGTCTGTTAGTCCAGACTTAAAGGAAAATAAAAAGGAAGCTCTGAATTTAGCATTATATTTCTATATCTGGAAAATATAGTGTGTTAAATTCTGCCTTTATTTGCACTAGTTCAACTTCAGAAGTTTCATCTACCCACAAAATTTAAAATATTTTATTCCTGACATATACTGTGGAAAATATACTTAAGATGTGGATATGGTCTGCTAAGAGCTTTCCTGTAAGTATGGTCTTCTCCTTTATGAAGAGTGCACTGTAACTTATAAATCAATGGTCAAAATTATGCAAGAGAATAAAGTAAGACATTCATGCAATGCAGAAGTCCCAATTAATATCAAGATGGTAAAGATAAGCGTTACAGTGCATTAAAAATCATGTCTTCAAAACAAGTTGACTGAACCAGAGTTACATGGGAATTGAAAAGAAAATACTGATAAATTTGTGGTTAACCTTTGAGAAATGTTTTATGAGCCATGGATATTACATAGTATTTTATTAAGCAAATGGAATAACTAATAGTACGGGAAATCACTGAAGCTTTAAATGGGCAATGGTTTGCACAAAACTAATGCATCAATCTCCGTGATAAAGAAGCATATTTTCCCAAATGTGTGCAAGCGTATGTACAATTTTTCTACTAAATCTCATATAATGCATGCATACATACCTATGTATAACAAGGTAAATATTCAGAGTAGTAGCCTTTCTTAATTCTAAAATTCACAGTTTGCCTTTTATGCACTTATCTTAATGACTAAACATGTAAGTATAGAGACATGTCACTGTTTTCTGAACTGAAATTTGCATCAGAATTTGTTTTTTATAGCTTGCTTTCACTTCCCTGGATTGCATTTCCCTGGGGAGAAAAAAAAAACAAAGAAAAACACCACACACAGTCCCCAACACAAAAACCTCCTCAGATTATTCTTTACAATGCTTTTGTGCTTTTGAGATTATTTTTTAGAAATATAGTTTGCAGATATTATCAATTAACATAAAGTATCTTGTTCATGATAACTATCAAAGGAGTCATTCACATTAATTTGCTTTTCCATAGTACAGCTAATATTCATAGCTAATATCCTAATAGCATAGGGAAAACTGCTGGCTTTCCTGGAGGGTCTGTCAGAACAGAAGCCTAGGCTAGCTGCACTGAATTTCCTCAGGAGGAAGATGTCTCTCTCTAGGGGCTGCACAGGAGCCTTCAGACTTTGTCCTCATTCAACTAGTTAGCGTTTATGAATAACTTTACCTCATTCCTATACCATGGACTGATTGCAGTAAGAGATACTTCACAGAAGTGCTACAGGAGGGCTATAGTCATGGCTTTGTGTACGCTGATTTGATGATTTCTCACTAAGAAGGTTTAGCACTTACAATTATTTGAACAAACTTAAAATTTATAAATACTATGCATGGAAGATTCAGCTAAATTGATTTTTTGTTTGTAAAAATTATGACCAGTAGGAAAAAAAAAAAAAAGAGGAATCTTTGCTCACTCACTACAACATCATGATATTAATGAGATTCTTCAATAGAACAAAGAAGTCAGGTTTTGTCAAAGCAACGATTTATAAGTCTTCAGTGTCTCTCACTGCAATGTTAGTTCTACAGAAAAGACATTATTCTGGAAAAGAGGAATATATAAAATCCTGAGTGCTAAAGAGATAGGAAGTTTTATCAGACTTCAGAATTATTCTTTAGATATTAGTAAAATATTTCAAATTGCTTTAACATATGCAGATTTCTTCTGAAAAGGTAGCGTCCTAAGATAGATGAGTTGAAAAAAACAAACCCAAGGGGACAGTGAGAATGAAAATAAAGTACCTGGTTTGTAAGCATGGAATATAATGACAATACGGTACAGTAAAACCATAAATATTATGGTGTTGCAAAACTTTGAATAAGAGAAATGTTTCTTGTATTGTTTTCCAGAGTTAGCTGTGGACCAAGGATATTGTATGCCAAGCACATTTCAAAGTCTGTTAAAGGAAAGGATTTGAATGTATTTTTTATAAGTGGATCCTCTTAGACACCTCCTCCTTCTTAAATATGCAATCTGTTAGTTTAAGTATTAAAGAACAAAAGGTTAGAGAGGAAAGTATCAGTTAATTAGCAATTCACAGTGCTCTGAATTTGTTCACTATTTTAGTCTCACCAGAGCAGAATATTTTTATTTTAGTAAATTCTAAGCAGCGAGGAAAGGTTATGCTTTATGCGTTTGTATAATATATGCACACTAAAGTTGTCAAGATGTATAATATATGCACACTAAGATGGCACGCTTAATTGATTCAGCTGTATTAATGACGATTTAATTTTTATATTCATAGTACAACTTCCACTAATCTTTTTGCCTTATAGCTGAGAACTGAAGCATTTTGTACATTTTGAATGTTGGAAAAATCTTACTGCATACACAAGTGTAAAATAATTGGCCTATTTGAATGCTAATTACATTTAAAAGTCTTGCTTCTCTAGAGACAGAAATTCAGCCTCGGCCATGAATTGCTAATAAATTTACCAGGATGTGGCTGAGTATAAACAAAGACATCAGTGAAGAAACAAAAGCCATTAAAAGATGGCAGGATGTTGGAGGCCAGAGAATAAAATTGATTCAGATAACATCAGGTTTGCTTCGTGGTCTGAAATGGCTCATAACAGAGATACAGTTGCTAATGTACTGGGATCCTGGTCTTCTGATATCTTCAAAGATCAGGAGTCATTGGTATAAACATGTAAAAGCATGATAGATGGGCATCTTACTGTGTCTGGAGTTTAAACGCCAAATTTGTTCTCTTGTCTTTTCCCTTATTTCTCATCTGTAAGCTGCTAGAACTGTAGTTTGGCCCTTTTTTAACTGTCTTACATTTAAGCTCAAGAATAGATTCAGTTCATTCAGCAGTCAGGATGCTGAATGTTTTTTTTGTTGAGAAGAGATCCTAGGTTATGCATTTTATGCTGATAAGCTTCAGTTCATTGTCTGACATTTCAGTTGTTTCGAAGAGCAGTTATTGCAGCAGACAGTCTCTCAGCAATCAGAGAGCACTAGCCGAGTCCATGGAGAACTTGGAAAAAAAGACAAAATACACTTGAAACTGGACTTTCTTGTCTGTGGCCCAGAGCGTAGCAGGGAGGGAGAATCACTGCTGCAGGATGACTACTGTGAGCTCTGCAGTTCAATCAGAGAACCCCTGATTTCTTTTTTCCAGATTTCATGGGATGTGTTTTCTCACCATGGTTGGTTAAGGGAAAACCTTTTCCAGTAAATATATCCAACAATACCAAAAATCCAGAGACTCTAGTTCAAAAGAACAAGATAAATAGATGCCATTAACATCTATCTACATCTGTAGTAATACTTATTTTAAGTAGGACTTAACAGCTAACCACTAAATGATACTAAGAATCCAGAGCAGTAGTCTCTAAGCATAAGGTTTTCTTATTGCCCTGAACAAACTAATCACCAATTCCTATATTTTTCTGCGGCAAAGGGCATCATTTCCTTTATCTCAATCCTCTTCCAGGAATGCTGCTGAGTGAAGGCACTGTGTAGCTGGGCCTAGGGTGTGAACCCTAAAGTTAAGTGTTCAAAGAAAGGCACTAGGAGAGGTTCAGTTTGCACAGATAGCAAGTATTGCAATTCTGGATCATTTTTTGTTTCAAACACTTCTAAATGTGTCACTGACACTGTAAGAGTGACTTCATAGCTACTGGCATTGCTAATAGCATTGCTTGGATTTTCATTTAGAATTGCTAAAGCCAGTTGCTTTGGGAAAAATATGAGAGTATGAAACTCATGAAACTTCATGAAATGAAACCTCCCCCCTTGGCTAGAGGCACCCACAGCATTACAGACTCATAATATGTTTTCCATGTTACGTTTGTTACTGAGAATCTGAACAAACTATTCTGAGTGCAAGGATAAACTGGCAATACTCCCTATAATACTGGAAGAGAGAAACTAACCCGCTTGGTTAAGATGTTCTGATTCTTTAAGGGAATTAAAGGTCTGACTACTTTGCCTTCAACTGCTCTTTCGTTTAATGACCTGGAGGCAACCTGTTTGCAGACAAATGAAACAAGATTTGTGCTTTGGCAGTAAAACAGCAAACTGTCTCAGACGAACTGTAGGCACTTCTGCTGAGGGCAGTTTTCCCTAATGGGCTGAAGTCAGAAGAATACCTAAACATAAATTATGTGGTACTTAGAATCAGTGTGATTCAAAATATTAATTATCTAATTTAAGAGCTGGATCCAAAAATGACTAAAGCCAGTGGGAGTTTCCCAAATGAGATTAATAAGGTTTGATTTAGTTTCTAATTTAGTATATTTGAATAAATAATGTTTTTTTTCCTGTTGCTTCCCAACTCCTATTTTTCTTGTGCACACAAAAGACAACAATAAAACAATACAGCCCATACTTACTATTGATCAGGTGTGGGAAACTTTTTGGAAAGCAACGGACACGTTGAACTGATGAGCTTATGAACTTTGTGTAACAGAAGAGATACCGAAATACGGAACAAGCTAGTACAGTCTGAAGGTCAACATGAAGGAAGAAATCACACGCTGATACTGAAACTGCTGCTCCTCAACAGATGCTGATTGTTTATTAGTAAATGATTGGCTTGGCATAAACAGTAACAAAGTGTAGATAATAAGTTACAACTGTGTTTAACCAATAATAGTTTTTGTGTATAAGTTTAGAAGCCAATGAGCACAGAGCACGGAGCTAACCCACGTTGTAGTAAAGTATATAGTGGTTTAAGTATTTTAATTAAACGGCTTCAGCATGATCATATTGGTCTGTGTCTGAGTCCCTGCTTCAGCACGATCATATTGGTCTGTGTCTGAATCCCACCACAATCAGGAAAGGGGAAAAAATTACAGCTTTATTTGAAATATTGTTTTCATCGAGAGACAGTTTCTTATATATATCCTCTAGAAAGCCAATATATTTCACAACACCATTTAATATTAGAAAGGTTATCAGGGATTTATAATTTGTGACAAAATACTTTTAAGAAGCATCTCAACAGACGGTAACTTTGCAGTGATAGTGAACTTTGTTCATTAAAGCAATTGATTACCACCACCATTTCTTATGACAATTTGAAAAAAAAATATATTTAGTTCTCCCAATAAAGAGTCACAATAATTATTTTAAATGTCTAGAAAAGTTGCTGTGGTACCCCAAATGAGTATCTCACTTGCCCCTCTGACACTAATTCTAAAATATTACATACTTGCTCCAAGTGTAACTCTCTAATACCAGCACCCTCTTTTTCGATGGACACATGGGTGGCGAGGCCTTACAGAAATTCATTTTATGTCACGCTTCAACCTGGGAGGGCTCTGGATGCAGAGGGATATGGGAAGGGTACAGAAGGGCTTTCATCCCTTTTTTGTTTCAGGGAAAGCACCCAGCACTGTGAGGGATGAAGATGAGGGTACATTGCTTACATCTACTGCTGATTCATGTATTTTAAGTTGGTGAGAACTGTCAGTGATTTACGTTAGAATTTCTTGACTTTTTTAGCCCACATGCCACTTAAATGGATTAATGGTACTCCATAACTCCTAGGGTGTGGGTACTTCATGCTTCAACTGCAATACATTGGTCCTCACAGATAAAACAGGCTTCACAAATTCAGTTCTAATCTCATCTGCTCTCTTTAATATTACCTTCTCTACAAATTAATATCATTCTCTTGTGGTGATGCCAATTGCACATGTTTAAAAGGCAACCAATAAAAAGAACCTGTCAGCATCTTTCATATTAATTTCAGTGTTTAAACACTCATGTGGGTTAGACTTTTAATTTCATTTGGCTTCTCTGACTTCTAGCAGCTGTGTCTTGTTTCGCCTTTCTCCAAAGGCGCATGAGTGAATCTGAATGTTTAGCAGGATGCATGGGCTGAGACAGGCCCTGTGAAGCCCTGGCTTCAAAAGGCACCTTCAGGAAGGTACAGTGCTGGGCACAAATGACACCTACATAATCGAGACTGTCCTTTGTGGCAAGGGTGGTGTTTAAAGATTCCTGGGCTGCAATATATTTCCACTTGTTTCAACGCTAAGTGTCTTCTAAACCAGGGAACAAGTTTTGATGATGAATTTTTGATTACTTTGGTTTTGACCAACCTGTAAAAAAACATAGTAAATTGTTCTTCCTTAATGACTGCTGGAAGTGTGTAATAAATCTAATGGCTAAATGAAGAGTTTTCCCTCAATCATCCTTATGACTCTTTCCTGAAACAAACCACAGACAGTTTTAATTGGAGAGATGGAGACAAGAAAGCAAGGCAAAAAACACAAGAGAAACTAGAGTAATAAAATTAGGGTGCGTGGGGATGTAGATTTCTGCTGGAACATAAATCTTTTTTAAAAGTACATAAAGTTGTTATATATTAAAGTGGATTATGCCATTAAAAAGATAGAGATAAGTATAGTAAAATCAAGGGTCTTGGAGCACAGAAATCATATGCCTAGAAATTCATACTACTAGAAATAGGTGTGTCCTATACAGAGACATAAACATGGAGGAAACATTAATATTAAAATCAAAACAGAAAGAGAGAAAAATAAATAAAGATTATTTGAAATAAACAGGCCATTAGAAGAATAGCTCCAATTTAGTAAGACTTAGAGAAAAAAAAGAAAACAGGCTTAGAGGGTAAGACTCAAGACTTTATGTAATTTATCCATTATTACAGAATCGCACAGAATCACAGAGTGATATGGGATTGGAAGGGACTTCTGGAGATCATCTAGTCCAACCCCCCTGCCAAAGGAGGTGTGCCTAGAGCAGGTTGCACAGGAACATGTCCAGGTGGGTTTTGAATGTCTTCAGAGAAGGAGACTCCACCAACCTCTCTGGGCAGCCTATTCCAGTGCTCTGCCACCCTCAAAGGAAAGAAGTTCCTCCTCATGTTCAGGTAGAACTTCTTATATTCAATTTTGTGCCCATTTCCTCTTGTCCTATCCCTGGGCACCACTGAAAAAAGACTGGCCCCATCCTCTTGACACCCTCCCATTAAGTACTTATAAGCATTGATCAGATCCCCTCTCAGTCTTGTCTTCCCAAGACTAAAAAGACTCAAGTCCCTCAGCCTTTCCTCATAAGAGAAATGCTCCAGGCCCCTAATCATCTTTGTAGCCCTCTGCTGTACCCTCTCCAGCAGTTGCCTGTCCTTCTTGAACTGGGGGACCCAGAACTGGACACAGTCCTCCAGATGGGGCCTCACCAGGAGAGAGTAGAGGGGCAGGATGACCTCCTTCAACCTGCTGGTCACACTCTTCCTGATGCACCCCAGGATGCCATTAGCCCTCTTGGCCACAAGGGCACATTGTTGGCTCATGGTCATCCTGTTGTCCACCAGGACTCCCAGGTCTTTCTCCACAGAGTTGCTCTCCAGCAGGTCAGCCCCCAACCTGTTACTGGTGCATGGGGTTATTCCTCCCTAGGTGCAGCACCCTACACTTGCCTTTGTTAAATTTCATCAGGTTCCTCTCTGCCCAACTCTACAGCCATTATTACTTCAGGCAAAACTATGCAAAGAAAGCTAGAAGAATTAGGTCTCCAAATGCTACTGAACTTTAATGCAAGCAAAAATTCCGGCTTAAACCTCATATGTCATGGCATGGAGCAGAGCAAAAGAACATGTAAGATGATGTAAACAAAGATAGCTCCAAAACACAAAAAATCAGTTAGGAGAAGTTCCAACTCAGTGTTTACCTTACAGTAAAATATCTGTGACCATCATTAGGTATTCAAAACTTGAGTGTTTGAATTGATGTGGAAGGATTTGAAAATGTTCTGTAGAAGAAAAAAGGGATCAGTTCTCAAACTTTGTCATATTCTTGACTTTTTTAGGCATATTTTACTCTCTCTGTCACACTGTATGTGTATAAAAATGAAACAGGGATCACTGACTTTCTAGGCCATCCATTCAAAATAGTTGTTATTGCTGTTAAAACCAAGAGCTTCCTGTCCAAAAAATCCCCAAATCACTGTTTTAAAAGGATAGATAAATCAGCCATCACAGCTCATGGAAATAAGTGTGTCTACTCTGTATCCCTTTATGACACTATGTGCTGGATTGAGAACCAGTTATCTGCCTTTTGTTGTTAATTGGTTTTACTGTTAAAAAAAAAGCTTTTTGGCTTTTCTTATGAATATTTATGCCTCACTTTATAAACACACTTATATGCTGCTTACCCTGCTTGTGAGTCCCTTGCCTCTGAGCTCTTTGTTAATGAAGCAGATGGTATCATCTTCTTCTCTGAAACGTGCTTTGTGGTTCTTTACTGCATGCTCTATAACTCTTCAAAATCCAGTTTGAAGTTCAGACAGTAGAGTGGTGGACTACATTCCAGTATCTCCTAGGGGTGCTTCAAATAGTAGCAATCTCACTGCAATTAGAGAGTTTTATAAAAAATTGTTTTTGTTAAAACTGATATGCAATCACAAACCGTTCAGCCTCCTTTCCTTTCTCTGACTTCCTTGAATCAAATCAGAGGCATCCATCAAATCAGAGACAATCTATCAGTTCAGAGACCAAATAAAACATTTGGCTGTCTCCACCAAAATTTACATTGTATGAGCAACCGATTATACAGGAAAAATTCAGATTAAAATCATGGGTGCTAAACAGGCTTCTGTATGGTATCTCCCAGCCCAAGTAATCCCTGTAGTTTACAAAATTTCAACAGACTAAACAATTTATTTTCACCTGAGATCAGTGAAAACGCAATTATTTTTTTTCCTCATACTTGGTACATATATATAATTCAATTCCATTTAGCTGTATTTGAAAGGGATCCTGAAAACCTGGCTGGTTTAAAGGTGCAAATCTATAGATTTTTTAAAAACTTCATAGAATCATAGAATCATTAAAGTTGGAAGGGACACTGAAGATCATCTAATTCCACCACCCCCACCCCCATGCCCCACCATGGGCAGGGACACCTTCCACTAGACTAGGTTGATCAAAGCCCCATCCAGCCTGGCCTTGAACACTTCCAGGGATGGGGCACTGACAGCTTCTCTAGGCAACCTGTTCTAGTGCCTCACCACCCTCATGGTAATGAATTTCTTCCTAATATCTAATCTAACTCTCCTCTCTTTCTGTTTAAAACCTTTATCCCTCCTCCCATGACTACACACCCTGGTAAAGAGTTCCTCCCAATCTTTCCTGTAGGCCCCCTTCAAGTACTGGAAGGCTCCTATAAGGTCTCCCTGGAGCCTTCTCTTCCCCAGGCTGAACAACCCCAGCTTTCTCAGCCTGTGTTCATAGGAGAGGTGCTCCAGCCCTCTGATTATCTTCATGGCCCTCCTCTAGACTCACTCCATGTCCTTCTTATGTTGCAGGCCCCAGAGCTGGGCACAGTACTCCAGGTGGATTCTCACAAGAGCTGAGTAGAAGAGCAAAATCACCTCCCTCAACCTGCTAGCCACGCTTCTTTTGATGCAGCCCAGGATGCAGTTGGCTTTCTGGGCTGTGAAAGGACATTACCAGCTCATGTTGAGCTTCTCATCCACCAACACCCCCAAGTCCTCCTCCTCAGGGCTGCTCTCCAGCCATTCTCCACCCAACCTGTAGTTGTGCTTGGGATTGTTGTGACCCAGGTGCAGGACCTTGCACTTGGCCTGCTTGAACTTCATGAGGTTTGCATGGGCCCACCTCTCAAGCCTGTCCAGGTCCTTCTGGATGGCATCCCTTCCCTTCAGCGTGTTGATTGTTCCATACAGCTTGGTGTCATTGACAAACTTGCTGACGGTAACTTACTATCACCAGCTTTGTTAGCAAACACATGACTAGAAAACACATGACTAGTGTGGGGGAAAAGGTATTAAATCATTAAATTAAATAAATTTTTAAAAACCCTGGCATCTGCATGTAATATTATTAAGAATTATATTTGCATTTCCTTGTCTACACAAAGGCATATGGCAAGAACATGAGAGAGTTTCCTAAGTGTTATATTAAATGCATTTTTGTATTAGCTCTAATGCAACCAATGGTTTTGGATATGATTAACACAGCAGTAATAGTTTTTTTCTCAGAATCTATTATTTATATGTTCAGCAAGAATAGTCTACTTTAATCCTACTTTAGAGCGTCATAAATATTGAAATTGTGTGGTTAGAATCACAGAAGAATTTAGTGTTTTCTTGATAGAAGATACCTGTTTTAATGAAGTCCACTAGAGTTTATCATGCAGACAATATACACATTTGAAAATATTTTCCTCCTAGCTAGCAAGGAATAACATTTTAATATGATATTTGCTTTTATACACTTTAATTCTTTTCAGCACTTAATTACTGAGCAGAAATCCACCTACTTTCATCCTTCCCATAACTTACACTTATGTTTTGATATCAGATTTTCCTTCTGAAAAACTGCATACAGCACTAATAATGTCTTTGAGTAGCCTGACAGAAGTTGTAGTGAAGCTGAAAAGTGAAACATAGTTTTGGATATGGTAAATGCTATCCATTTATGAGACAGGAGCATTTATGAGCAACTGATCTGATGTGTTGTGATTTTACTCAGCTTATATAAAAACAAGCATCCCAGGATCTTAGTTGTTTTTCCTCAGTCTGAAATTATTCATATCCTCACCTCTCACTTTTGGGGAGAAACATAGAAACTGGGCTTGGGAGGAAGGTGAGGGAAAAGTGGAGACACTCACTCATTTCTGAAAAAGCAGTAACAGAGCAAGACAGGAGGCACAGCATCAGGTTCCTGCTCCAAGGATCATGTAACATGTTTGGCCATTAAGCTATCTATTAGGCAGCCTTCTCACAAAATAGGTGTCCTTTAACAAGTGTTAAGCCAACCTAGCTGCGAGGGTTAGGGCACAGATGAGAAATAAAGGAGAAGCTAAGGAGGCCATGAACCTATTTTTTTCTGCTGTTATATGGGGTAGGAATTCATGAATTAATGAAAATGGTAATTTCTACAGTGCTGAGCACACCTACAAGGTTGGCTCCTAAATGCTGGGAAATAGTGAAATGCCTCATCTGAGGATCTTTAGAGATCTTTGTGCCTCCTCTTGCCAGGATGGTGGCTGCTCATAGGGTGTTGGAAAACTCTACTGGTGAAATCACCATCAAGCACTGGTGCTTGAATGCCAGGTGCATCTAAGTCAACTGCATCTAACCATTTCCCCACCCAAATACCTTTCTGATACTTCCCTTTCTTGTTAGCTGTTTTACTAACACTGATTTCAACTGTAAGTGGTACTGAAACATCTGTTATTTTCTAGCAATTTTTTCAGTAAAATACCTGCTTAATAGACGCTGGTAAACAACACTCATTTTGGTCTTTGTTTGGATCAACATTTTATCCTCTAGCAATGAGGATTCCTCAGGTTTCTTCTTCCCTTCATTGAGACATGTTAGTTGTTTAGCTTAAGCAAGTAATTTTTAATTAGAATAAATTACTTAGGGTTATAATATGGTGTGATTTATGCTGTTTGCTTAACTTTACTTAGCATGAGTAGCTAGATTTGCTGAAGCCTTTAGGCTCCAATAGAGTTAATTTTCTTAGTAATTCTGCCAGCAGCTGGTACAGTGCTGTTTTGTCTTTTAGTAAGAGGACTATGTCAATAACACACTGATGTTTTGGTAGTGTTTTTCCCTACATCTGGGACCTTTTGGTTCCCCATGTTCTGCCAGTGAGCACAGGCACACAAGAAGCGTAAACCAGAAGATAAGGAGCCTGCAACTGTCAGCAGAGACCGCAAATCAAGAAGATAAGAGCAGTCAATGACATGGACATAGAAAAAGAATCCAATAAGGTGTTAGAAGACCCCAGACCAAAAAATCAGCATTTGACTAAAAGGCATGTGAATAGCATGTGAAAAGTGCATGAGGATGGGTGTATAGATCGCAAGGGTATAATTGCTCACGGGTTTCTTTGTTCAAGGTCCCTCTCTAAAGACACCCAGCTCAAGCTGGCCCTGCTCCTGTACCTTTCAATTAAATTATTTATTTTTATGAAATCCGACACCTGACACTCTGCTTTGCGAAACTTAGGGTTGAGCCCAAGGAAGAAGGAAGTGCACCTGAGAGTGAGTGTGTGTGTGAGGAGTTGAAAGGGACACCCATCAGCTCACTGGAGTCACCCGCTGCAGAGGGACCTTGGTCCTAACACCTAAAGACTTGGGTGTGCAGCTCCTTGAATGGTGTGTGAATGCTTGGGCAGTGGCTTCTCCTTTATCACCTTACCTCAAGTAACTTGGTGAGAAAGAAAGCATAATTTTTGGTTGTCCACAGACACATATGCTGACACAGAGCTTTCAATAGCTCCTGAGTCTGTTTTCTTGGCAGAAAGGAGGGAATAAACACTCTCTCTTCCAGTATCTTCTGTTTCTCACTGGTGGGACCAAACCTCTGCCTCTCTTTGTCTGTGTGCTGTGGAGGTAAGGAGCAAGTGGTTTACGTGGGCTGTCACCTATGTTTTCTCCGTGTTTGTTTCATGTGGTGATAGTGACTATTTAAGGCAATAAGGATCAGGTACCTGTGGTGTCACTGCAACATTCAAAGGAATGAAAAAAGTGGCACATCTGAGCTGATACTAGAATCTCTCACCCTGTAAACTGCATTAGAAAGGTAGTGAGCGTAGGTCTGAATGAAGCGGGTGCACTCACTCTGCTCATAATCTGATCCAAGTAATAAGGCAAGATGCCTAAATGTGACACTAATTTAAAATCTTAGAGGCACCAATTATTTTGCTCTAAGCCTAGCTTTGTTTGTTGTTTTTCTCTCCATAATCACTTCTTTTGCTGTGTGACAAGGCCTATCAAATTGATTACTCTCTGACAGTGGAGTGACAGCTTGCCAGTCGGGCAGCCGCAAGCGCTTAGGTGGCCCTTTTGTCACTCCTGGCATGTGACTCGAAGCTGCTCAGCCGCTAGGTTTTGATGAGATTTCAGAAAGGTGCAGAGTCCAAGCCTGACATGTTCAATATGCCACCTCTCATCCAAAGGAGACAGAACAGGAGGTCTTTGCTAAAGCACTGTTGCAAGGGAGTAATTTGTTTGCCAGCTGTGAAACTGCTTCTCAACAGAAGGGAAGTGGGTGCCAGGTTATTACTTAACATAGCTATTTTCCCTTCTGTTTACAAATCAGAGGTAAATGCTTGGAAGAACCAACAGCCTGGTTTTGTTTTGTTTGGTTTTATTTGTTTTGTTTTGTTTTTGATGGTTGTCTAATGACCAAGACAGTGAGATTTGGCTTTTCCGTTCAAATTGTTTTTAAATAAAAACAAAAATCAAGGGTCAAACAGTATTCATATGTCTTAATGTTCGACAAGAGACATGTAATTATCCATGTAGTCCATCTGCACCTACCCTGAGTGTTGATTATTCCACACTTTTCAAAGTGTTTTCTCGCTGAAGTGACAATCCCGTAGATTCACTTAATGAAGGGGACATAAATTACCAGTCATCAAGACTGGTTTTCAGACTCCCTGTCTGCTCTTTCCCTGGCTGATGAACATTTCTTACTTCTGAAAAATCTGGCTCATTTCACTTATTAATATGAAATGAATATATTATTCTGAATAAACAGGGTAAATGGCATCCTGAGAAGAACATTTGTTCTCTTCTTTCAGAAAGTGATTTTCTTAGCATCTTACAGAGTGCTAGAATCCACAACTAAAGTATTTTTTGAGCTATGTCATTTGTGAAGAGCTATCTGAAAGAAAAAAAAAAGTGTATTCTGTAAAGTTAGTTTCCTTTTATAATTAATTAATATAAAACAAAACCAAATTTAATAACTTAAATCTGAGTTACGAGCATGTATATAAGTTAAACTCTATCACTGTTATGTCTGTTCTTTTTGCCAGTGTCATCAGCCCATTAGATAGTTCTCTTGCCCCACATACTTGTGCACAGCACTATAATCCCACTTTACAAAATCTAATGGTTGGGGAACACGCTTAGAGGATGCAACTTCAAATTGGATAAAACCCTACTGTAATACAACAACCAGAAATGGGATTTAATTAATTCTGAATTTCTAACTTAATATTTAAGAGGTGGTTTCAATACCAATGGCCTGCAAGAGTTCAAGCTTAGAATAGAAGGGACAGAATATGGGATGGGAGGGTCCCAGGTGGGTTTCTATCTTTAGTAGAACAAGTCAAGAAATCCTGGAGATACAGTGATCTTGCTGGGAAAGCAAACAAACTTTTTTCCATCTGGTTTGGTTATATTTGACTCTGTTTCCTGGTGGCAACACACAAGCTTAGTTCAGTCATTTTAATAATTAAGTTAAAAGTTGTTACAAAAATACTCAAAGGGGTGGTCCCAGTGACTACATAGGAAAAACACATTGACTCTCTTTAAAGCACTGTTTTCTTATAAGGTTGAATGGGTAACTACTGTCTCATGAAGGTGGCAGTAATCTTGAGAATGTACCCATTTCTGACATTAATGATCTTCTTATGGCACGTTTCATTGGTGTAAGAGAATTAGGGGCCAAACTGGTATATAGGAACTTTTGTTCCCATTTAAGGTCCTTTTTGTTATTAGATACATTTACAGTCTTTTGTGCCTTGAAGCCTTCCCGGTTTTCTGTGCTTTTAAACATGTTCCATCTCAATAGTAGCTGCAACTAAATGATAACAAAAATTACTTAAATAGGATAGTTACTTAGGAGAGTTAGTGAATCTTTAGCAAATTGTGATTAAAAGACATTTAGAAATAAAGAAAAAGTAAACTAATTTACCTGTTTGCTTTAAATTAATGGAGTTTCCAAATGAAGGAAGCACAGTTTGAGTTCGGTCTTATTTTTGCAATAAATATAATATATTTCCTCCTTACATATAAAATGAATCTTTATATGGGACTGCTTAATCCGTGAATGTTTGTGAGGATTAACTATCTATTTGCTAACATTTTCATAGATATTTCACAGATATTAACACATGGCAGTACTTCACTATGCCTTTGAATTGATTTTATGACCAGTGCTTACTAAATATTTATTTTAGAGAGCATTTCCTTTAAGGCACAGGGATATTCTGGGTACCAGCTGGATCCTTTAGACTTCTGTGAGCACACTAAGCCAAAAATCTTAATGTTTATCATCCCCCACTGATCAACACTATGTCTGGATTTGCAACAAGTTGAAAAAAAAGATAAAAAGGATTTATTTATTTCCTTTCCCTTACTAATTAGAGCTAGTGAGACCACTAAATGCAACCACCCCTGAACTCTGTGAGATATGATAGTCTGGATTCTTCAGCTCAGTCAACACTTTCCAGGCAGTTTGTAGTAAAGAAGTGGGCACCTGGACAGTGGGTCCTATAAGATTTTTTTGTTGCATAATTTAACTTCAGGTTATGCTGGGCAATTGTTGTTAAGTTCAAATTGTTGTTACTCGTTAGATTTGCACCACTTTCAAGTACAGTTGGGCTCTACATACCTCCTTCACTTACTAGATGTTTGCAGGCTACATCTAAGTTGCATTTTGGATGACACGCATTTTCGTTGCTATTCGAGAACGTAACCCTGTTTCATCCTCAGGTTTTCATGTACTGATCATGCACTGAACTTCTGTAGCATCTGTAAATGTTTGCTGAATGGTTTGAAAAAGCAAATAAGAGGTAACTATTATTCATGCCAAGGTTGATGAAATTGTCAGAGTTTACAAATATTTTCTTGAACAACTGTTGTCTAAATATTTTTGCGAAATGAATAATATGTCATCCTAAATAGAGGCTTTCTAGAACTTATTTCTTTTATTCGTGAAAAATACATATACTATTTTTCTTCTCATAAACCAGTAGTTGCCCTAATAGTATCGTGTGGTGAGAAAGTGCATGAGAATTGCATAGACCAGCACTTGAAACTTCCCTGTAATCTCCCCTTCAAAAACCACACACAGCAGTCAGCATAATTCTATCAGTAGGAGGTATCAAATGAAAAAAGACCATAAAATTGTTGACAGAGGAGTGATATTATGTGTATTACATCACTGTTCAGAATATATTGAGAGTAGAAACATCTGGGTCAGTAATATGTTCTGAGCAAGCTGAAGAGATAGGATGGAGATTGCTGTGTCCTGAACTGTGAAGATTGAGCTTGGGTCCTGAGGAAGGGAAATGGAGAAAAATTGGTATTCTGGTGAGACTGAGGAAAGAATTTAAGGCTTTATTATTAGGTAGCAAGGATGGAGAGCCAAAGCTGGACATACATCATGGCTCTGTCAGCATTGGATTTTCTTCAACAACTGGCATGAGGAAAAAAGGAAACAAGCATTAGCCAGCTCTTTGTGCCATCTGAGAAGGAGGAAAGGGTGATTCCAAGTGACCTTTCAATTCTTGGACTTAGACACTCGCATTATGCTTCCTATAAAGTCTAAAATTATAACCTTGAAAATGTTGTAAGATAGTTATTTGGGATGACTATGGAGACGGTATTTCTGGAGGACTCACTGTACTTCATGGTGGAAGCAAGTAATATAGAATGAGCTGCATATCATTACTGGCAAGAATATGTCATTAACAGCAAGTCATCAGCAGGGACTCAGGAATTGTGACTTGTTCTTTATCAGTTTTTTATTAAACCATTTTTCTGGAAGAAGTTAAGTCATAGGAATCTAGGGTTTTTTTGATTAATTTCTAGAATATGCATTATAAAGCAGTTTAGAACACCAGATGGTCTTTAAAAACACTGACCTCAATAGCAGGGAGGAATTTTAATACAGTAAGAGTACATTCAACTTTTAATCTCATTTTATCACTGAAATATTACAGTAGGAATAAAGTAAGAGACTGGGTGTGGATACAGCCCTCCCAGATCCCAAGGTAGGAAGCAGAAACTTCTGCCTCAGAAGCAGGAGCGTTCCCGTTGAAAGGCAGACTTTTCTTGCTAACCTCAGTAGTAACCCAGCCTTGAACTTGAGTTCTGCTGAGCTAGGCAAGCACTCACACTCCTTCTCTATGCTGTTGGCATGATACATCCATTACAGAATGGAGTTATACTCGACATTGCCTTGTATAATTTTGGCCCATGGCCAGTATTCTTTTCTGGCATGTACATAGAAACATTAAAAAATAGACCTGGAAAAGAACAGCGTGTCATACTTTTCCATCCCCTTTCTCCGTGGTGAGACCAAATTCAAGTGATCTTTACTGGTGCTTGTCTAACCTATTCTCAAAGGCTTTCAATGATTTCCACAGCCCCTGGGACAATTTGTTCTAGTGCATTACTATCTTTATTGTTAAAAAGATTTTCCTGACATCTAAACTGAATCTTTCTTGCTGCCATTTAAGCACACTATTTCTTGTTCTGTACATGATAAAGAGCAAATTGTTCCCTTCCTCCCTCCCTCTCATGCTTTTAAAAGCTATTGTCTCTCACCTCTATAGCCTTATCTCCCCAAGATTTTAAACAACCCTGTTTCAACCTTTTTTGTTGTTTTTGATGTTTTCTAAACCTCTGATCATTCTTCTCTGGATTATGTCCAACTGATCAACATATTTCCTGAATTAAGACATCCAAAATTGGACAACCAACTTAAGATACAGCTAGGACACCGTTTTTACATACTGTTTATCCACTTATATGCCCTTTCCAAAAATGTTAATGTTTGAGTCATATTCATGTTGTAAGCCATTTTACCTGAAGAACTTTTTCTGTAGCATTGCTACCAAATCAGACATTTCATAGCTTGTATTTATGCTACTGATTGATCACTCCTAAGCACAAAACTTTACATTTATCTTTACTGAATTGCATCTTATTTTTTTTCAGGCCATTTCTCCAGTTTATCAAGATCCATTTCAGTTCTATTCCAATCACAGAATCACAGAATATTTTTGGTTGGATGGGACCTTTGAGATCATCGAGTCCAACCAAGAAAACAAAACAAAACAAAACAAAAACAAAACAAGCAAACAAACAAACAAACAAAACCCAACCAAACAAAAAAAAAAACCCACACCCAAAAAATCCCAGAACACCAACACCAAAACCAAACCAAACGCCCACAACCACACCCCACCCCACCCACATACAGACACAAACCAACAATCTCAGGCACTAGAGCATGCCCTGAAGTGCCATGTCTACACGTTTCTTAAATACCTCCAGGGATGGTGACTCCACCACCTCCCTGGGCAGGCTGTTCCAGTGCCTGACCACTCTCTCAGTAAAGTAATTCTTCCTAATACCTAACCTAAACCTCCCCTGCTGCAACTTCAGACCATTTTGTCTGGTCCTGCCGTTATTCACTTGGGAGAAGAGGCCAACAGCCACCTCTCTACAACCTTCTTTCAGGTAGTTGTAGAGGGCAATGAGGCCCCCCCACAGCCTCCTCTTCTCCAAACTAAACATGTCCAGTTCCCTCAGCCTCTCCTCATATGACTTGTTCTCTAGACCCCTCACCAGCTTGGTGGCTCTCCTCTGGACACGCTCCAGCAGCTCAATATCCTTCCTGTAGTGAGGGGCCCAGAACCGAACACAGTACTTAAGGTGAGGCCTCACCAGTGCCGAGTACAGAGGCACCATCACTTCCCTACTCCTGCTGGCCACGCTATTCCTGATACAGGCCAGGATGTCGTTGGCTTTCTTGGCCACCTGGGCACACTGCTGTCTCATGTTAAACCGGCTGTCCACCAACACCCCCAGGTCCTTTTCTGCTGGGCAGCTTTCCAGCCACTCTTCCCCAAGCCTGTAGCGTTGCCTGGGATTGTTGTGACCGAAATGCAGGACCCGACACTTGGCCTTATTAAACCTCATCTCATTGGCCCTGGCCCATTGATCCAACCTGTCCAGGTCCCTCTGTAGAGCCTGCCGACCCTCATAACCCATCCTCTTACAATTTCATTTTGTTTAACTACAACAGGTAGAGTCAATGAAACTTGAAGAAGTTCAGTCAATATGTTCTTCCCTTTGACACTGGGTTCAGTTACAGGTTTCATAGCCAATATCTGATATTGTCATCTAGACCACATCCCTAGGTTGTTTATGAGAATCTCCTATGAAACAGTATAAAATTAACATCTAGATAATGGATATCTGCTGCTTCTTCTCTACTCATGAGTCCTATTGTGGGACTCGTGGGACCATTTACATGGTGTGCAAGCCAATAACACACAGAGTCGAGGTATTAGCTATTTATTAGCAGTTCTGCGCAGAAAAGGGTGCTATGGAGTATCTCCGCAAAGCTAGCACACCCAGCATTGAAACTGGGTGAAGTCATGATGTCATTCATTCATACATTGTAAGTTAGAATAAATAACATATTCATTGTTATCAAGCTTTTTCTGGTGCTCATATTTCCTTATCTTGAAGCTGATTGGTGTAAAATGTCCTTATCTTCAATTAAAGGTACAGTTTTCAGGGAACTACTGGAGAGAGTCCAGCGTAGGGCAACAAAGATGATTAAGGGATTAGGGCAGGTCCCTTATGAGGAAAGGCTGAGGGAGCTGGGACTCTTTATCCTGGAGAAGAGAAAGCTGAGGGGAGACCTTATTAATTCTTACAAGTATCTAAAGGGTGGGTTGAAGGAGGAGGGAGCCAGACTCTTTTCAGTGGTTCCCAGTGACAGGACGAGGGGCAATGGGCACAAGTTGGAACACAGGAAGTTCCATTCAAATATAAGGAAGAACTTCTTTACTTTGAAGGTGGCAGAGCACTGGAGCAGGCTGCCCAGGGAGGTTGTGGAGTCCCCTTCTCTGGAGATCTTCAAGACCCTCCTGGATGCAGTCCTGAGTAATGTGCTCTAGGCAATCCTGCTTCGGCAGGGGAGTTGGATTAGATGATCTCTAGGGGTCCCTTCCAACTCTGACAATTCCGCGATTCTCTTAATTTTATTGCACACGCTGAGTGGGTGAGGGTCTTCAAGTGGAGGCAGGTATCCTAACTTTTAGAGGAGTGGTTTTCATATTATAATTAGTCAAGTTCACTTTAAGGACACATTTCATGCAGTGTAGCCCAGTTTCATGGTTTATCAGCCCACTAAAGATTCTTATACCTGGTTTTATGTCTGGTTGTTCCTTCTATCCCATTGTCTTGTCAAGAATCATTTACCCAAATGATTTACAGAGTTACAGTTATAGAGCTTTTGATATCACTATTTCCCTATTACAGCAAGAAATCAGATTTCTTTCATATAATTTTTTTCTCAAGGAATCCATGTTGGCTGTTTATCATCTTTGTTTCTTCTTGGTACTCATTTGTTCCCAGAATTTTTCTGAGAAATTGGAATTAGATGGTTAATTTATAATCTAGTTTTTGCAGACCATGCTTTTCTCTTTGTTCAAGAGAAGTCTCATTTTGTTCCTCTTCCGTCATCTACTATCTCACCATATTCCAAGAGCTCTTTAGAGCAATCACTAAAAACTATTGCTTAGGTGACCTCTTCAAGTTATAGGATAAGAAATCTCTGGCTTCTGTAGGTGTTCACTAACCCCTCTGGTTTCCTTATTCTAGGCTAAAGTAATATCTTTTTGTCATTAACAGAACTTGTGTCAGTCACATGATTCCAGATGTCGTTCATTCATTGAAAACATTGATGCAAGGAATGTCATAAGTCTGTTTGCCTTTTTGATGCCATTTCCCAATAAATTTCCCTCTCTAACTGTAGCGTAACATTTTTCTACAGCATATATTACAGCATAGGTTTCCCACAGCATTTCCTTCTATCATTTATATTGCCTCTCTTGTTACCTTGTATGTCCTTTGCTAGCTTTGTCATTTTTGTGCTGTGAACTCCCTGATTTTGTCCCTTTGTGTTATTACTCTATCATCTTCCCCTCTAACCTGACCTAGTTTCTGCTTTCTGTAAGCTTCCCTCTTTTTTTGTGAGGTCCAAGAAGAACTCATTGTTTAGCCAGGCTGATAGCTCCCATTACAGTACTATCCTTCGTTTAGACTAATCAACGTTTCTGATTCTACTTCTTTGTTTACTTGTCTTTGACAAGTCTTTGTCTTAGACATAATATCTTAGGTGCTGGTTATCTGAGATAAAAGAGCTCTGCCTTCTTGGAAATGTCAAAGTCTATCTATGTAAAAAATGACTTCTGAACAAGTCCATAATATGCTCTTGTATCTATTCAATGGATGCATAATTGTGACAGTCACAGAAAATCATGTCATAAATGCAACATTCCCAGTTCTTGTTCTTACTGTATCAATCATAAAATTCTTCAGCTAGATGATAAAATTTTAATAGTATAGCTCAAATCATTGTTATTAGCAGTATATATAAATGTATATATACATATAAATATATATATACAGTAAAAATTTGTAAGCACCATAAATGCAACTTTACAATAAATCGTTAGAAGTGTTATTTTCCTGACAAAATTTTCAGCATCTTCTTGCAATGGAATATGTATTGCTATTCTCCAGTAAGTATTAAATACAATCCTTGTTCAGAGGGATATGTTCCACAAGTATGAATATCACTGTAATATCACCCCTAGTCTGAATCAGGTAACATTTAGGAAGGCACCCTGAATCTATTATAATACCTATAAAGCAGTCAGAATATCAAGCATTTTCATATGAATGGATTTAGGAGTCTATCCTTGAATAGACTCAGATGCCTCATTGGCAAAGGTCTGTCTGTTGGACTCTGAGGATAAATTGATTAAATTTTAAATAATTAAACTATATTATAGGTGACAAGAATTTAGATTTGGTAACCCATTTCCAGGAAATGCTCTGGATAATGTTATAGCTAATGAAACATAAGTTTTTCATTTTGAAGTTGTGAATCTAGATCTTAATGATATTTTACTTATGTGCTAAATGCATTACCAGAAATAACATATAAATACTGTTGGATGTTCAGATAAATACTGCTGCCTTGCTCTTACCGTATCGTGAATTAACATTTAAAGGCTGCATGACCAGAATCTGAATAACTTCAACCAAAATAAGGCATCTTATAAAACCAGCTTTAGAAAGCTCTCCAAAGTTACCTTCTAGCAGTATTCTTAAAACGAGGTAATATTTTATACCAGATTTTATACCAGTAGCTCTCTATATACTTCCTGTTAATTCAGGTAAATTAAAATGTATTACTCAATACTTTAATATATAGTGAGCCTTGACAAGACACGACTCTTATTTGCACCTCCTTCCATCTGTTGGTAAGAAGGTAAAGAATAAGTTAATGAAGTAAGTAGCCATAAAGACTAGATTTTAGCTGAACAACAGATATTCTGAACAAGGTGTGCCGGCGGAGATTTACTTTTAACTGCATAGTTTAAAGAGATAGGGAGGAAAGACTTAAAGATTCCCAGCCATGCTTGTCTTCGAACTTTGAACTTACAAATGCCTGGGGCAGCTTTGAGACATTTCTGGAGAGAAGAGTTGGTTTCAGGACAGGGACAGCTGGTTCCAGTTTTCCAAAGATGGTAGATGGAGAGCCAGCCCCAAGTGAATGAGACTGGGAGGCCAAGGGTTTGTGTCCATTCAGGGTAGAGAAACTGGCCATAGGCCCCATATTACTCATAGGCCCAATATATGACACAAAACCACAAATAAGCTACTGGAGGATCAGGATCGTTTATAACATTCCCCTAAGGTGGGTGCTGCCTACCTAGAGGAGAATTGGAAGCAAACCCAGGGCATGAATGACTGCAGGTGGCAGAGAAAGTCTGGGTTAAATCAAGTTTGAGTCCAGCCTCACAAAATCACTGTCGTCATAGGAGTCACTCTGCAAGTCTTTGTAAAGCAAAGGTTGAGCCACAAACTTGTGGCAACTTGTGGCAACAATCTTGTGGCAACAAACTTGTGGCAACAAACTTGTGGCAACAATCTACAACAGTCAGGTAAAGCCAGCAACTTAAAGCATGGGGAAAATATGTGGAAAAGGAGGTTTCATGTGTCCATATTTCAGAGAACCGACAAACTTGAAGAAAATCCTTTAAAGAAAGAAAGAGCTCAGTGCTTGAGACACCTGTATGCTGCATTCAGGTAAAGGAAAGGTGAATACAGGCCATTTGTTTTCAGAACTTCAAAAATCATTTGGCACTCATGAGGCAATCCAGTTATAAAGGAAGTATGACTGTAAGTGCATTTCAATATGCTCCTACAGTAAGCTAAAAAGAAAGGGCTGATTTTTAGGTAAGATGTCAGAGGTTGTTGATTAAGCCAGTTGTTGTGAAATAGTAAAAGCTCAAGGCAGTTCTTCAATTCCATTTAGTTTTGATTCTCAGCACCTACATTTCACATAAAAGAGACCTAGTCTCCTTTCTGTTACCTATGGTTACATAGCACTTGCCATGCAAGTCACCCCAAACCACCCCATCACCACCAGGTGAGATTTACCAAACCCTGAGGCAGAGCAGAGGGCACGGCCAGGGCGCTCGCTGGGGCCATGTGGGACAGGTGAAGGATGAGCTGTGCAAGGTCCCATGGGAACCCAAGCTCACTCCGAACTGCAGCATCCTCTCCCGTAGTCTGACTGCACCCTTATCTGCAGCCTTAACATTTAGATTTTAAAGTACGCCTTATCCTCCAGTAAGGAGCTAAGACAGAACAAGATACCTGACAGGTGTTTTTGTTAATGATATTTTTTTACAAATGATGGCTACTCTTGGGCATTTCTATGTTGCTTTTCTTGAAAAATTTCCCATGAAGCATGTGAATGCCCAGCCTTGTATTCCCCTCGGCACAGACATGTCTAATTTATTTGCTCAGAGAATGTATGCAAAAAGATGCTCTTTTTAAGGTGAGGATAGAAAGGAAAAGATTAAATAAAGGAAGGAATTTCAATGCCAAGACGATAAATGCAGCTACTTCCTGACCATCTTTAATCTGCTGTTAAAAAACAAAAGAGCTTCCTGCAGCTTGACAGGACTGGGACACAAGTAAAAGGAGACACTTTAGAAGTAAGTGAAGGGAAGAGCTTACACTGTGATAGTCTGTCACGGAGATCTTTAACAGCAGAAGGAAACAAGGTGTCAAGATTAGCATCAGGCAAGAAATTGCTGTCACTGGTAGAAAACACCTTGGATTGCATCACTACTACTCAAGCCTGGCTGACAGCAGCATCTTCACTGAACAAGATGTGTTAGCTTTAAGGAAATGACAGTGTTTAGCAGCAGCAGACAATCTACCCAGATCAATTAATTGAAATGCTAGTGAAAGTCTTTGACAGAGAGAGATGTCTGAGGACCTAGTGATTCAATCAGTTAAAACTCTCCATTTATTTGCTAGCTGCAGGTACAGAACAAAATAGCATGCTAATGGAGATAGATAGAAACCTATGAAATATCTTCTCCTTTGTGACCCAGGCTGGACACAATTCCTTTATAGGTTAGAAGGGGAAGAAGAAGAGCGTCTATGAACAATTGCATTTTGAATGATACATATATTTTCTATGCAGCATGCCATATTTTTTAATCAGGACTTTGATCTTCTGAATGAATAGAAGAAATCCAGCCAGTAGATTGCATGCAGCATGCAAAACCAAATGGACATTGAAATAAAGTGAGCAGTATTGGGCAGCCGCAGAGGATGTTTGTGCAAGACTTGTGCGTGCTAAAATGGAGGTGCTGAGGGAGAAAGGAAGTGTTTGTCATAAAAAACCTTCAACTTACCTGATAGAAAAAGTAATCACTGGGACCCTTTGTAATCTCTTATCCATTACTCAATTCGAAATCCCAACTTTAGTCTGTGCTACTGAGAAATCTTGCATTTATAATACATGACTGCTCAGATGATGTCCCTGAGCATCAAGTACATCGAGAAAAGGACCATAGGGCCAGATGGGACTTCTAGCTCATCAAGCCTTACCAAGATTACTCTGACCTGGTTGAGGCCTGAGGTCTTTCCTACAATAACTGCTCCTTCCCACTATGTTATAGAAATTACATGAACTGCCACCCTGCATGTTATTTGGAGCAGTGTCTCTATAGGACAGCCAGTGTAGGACTGATTTTTGAGGTTAATGTGCCAACTCCACTTTCTGAATGTGGTCTTCTGTCCTAGTTCTAGGCTTCAGACCAAGGAGCTGTACTGGAGAGCACATCCCTTGATCCTTCACACAGATACATTTTATATAATATTGTCAAAACCATATAAAACTTCATGTAAAAACAGCTACTTTTTTTTTTTCCACCTTGAACCTCTCTCCTTTGATCATTAATAATCTTCCATTTGTTAGCTTGAATTTATTCATGGTTAGTCTATACTGCTTAGATTTGTGTTGTTGCTGTGTTCTACCTCTAGTAACTTCAAAGTAAAAGCTTCAGTTGTTTCCATGATAAGGGACGGAACGCCAAGCCGGTGAGCCTGTCTGAAGACTGATTTGTTTGTGCCTGGGTTATATCTAAGTTCGTCTTCCATCTCTTCTCCTCAGATTTATGGTCACACATGAGCAAACCTCTTTTTTTCAAATTCCCTTATTTCTGAAAACGAAAGAAGAAAAATGGACTGACATTTTGCCCATCTCTTTAATATTTTTTTATATCGCAAATGCTACTCTCTAAAACTGTCACTGAGGCAGATCATTGCAAGAAGCTAAGACAAATATTTAGAGAGAGAAATTACCAAAAACTGTTTCAATAAATGGGCAATTAGATTTTTCTTAGGGAAAAAAATACCTGAACCAAGAGAACTTAAACAAACCACATATTTAAATGGATAGACAAGTATTGTGTCATTTTGGCTCAACCAGTGAATTAAAAAATTTGAAATTAGCTGGAAAATATAAGAGATGAAGCTACATAAATCAGCTGTGAAAGTAAAACCTTTTAGATTTTGCTATTAGTCAAGATCACACAATACTTGAATCTGAAATATGATATGGATTTTGTTGTTGAAATCTTCATATTATTTAACCTTCAGCTATTGTTGTTCCTTTAGCACATCATGACAAACAGGACAATGTTGTTTTCATCTTATTAAGTCCTCAATAATGAGTATTTCCACAGTGAGCAATGTATGTAAATTATGCATTTATTGTCCTCTCCTAATTCATACTTTCACTTAGAGAGTGACATGCAAGCTCATGTCATTGTAGAATATCCTGCACAGGATAAGATACTATATTTTCAGGGTTTTATGCAGAAGCATAATAATTATATGCATCCATGTTTTTATAAAAACGTCTGATAATTTTGTGACAAGCCTTTGGCATTTCCTGCAGCTTCTTTAAGGTCACCAAAATCATTTCAGATCTTTAGAAATATGAAGGGCATAGCATGCTGTTGAGAAACAGTAGTAAAACCTGTGTGTGCCCAAAAGTCACGATTTAGAGATCTTTGTGAAAGTGTCATAAACAGTGTTCTTAGGCTATAGGATGAAGATGTATCAGCATTTCCTATTCAGTGTATGTATATGCAGTTGCATGTGGGGAAATTAGCAGCAATAGGAATAGCCAGTTGAGAGACTGGGTAGAATGATTTATGATATTCTGATGATACAGCTTCTCTGGGAGTCATATGGCACCAGTACCTCAGTGACTGAGAAATGGGTGAGACTGGGTTGTAGCTGGATTTGTCACAGAAAATATTGTTGTGATGCTGGAATACAAGAGTGGGGAAGCAAATGGAGGAGGCAGCAGAAATTTTAAAGACCCTTCTTTAGTTTGGCACTAAGGCTGGATATACAAGCTTTTGATTTTAGCAGTCAGATAGGAGCACTTACTGTCCAAGACATTTTTCTACTTCTCTGCCTGATCCTGAGAGTGTTGTGATAAAAGAATCACTGTTCTTTTATCCCTTTAGGATTACACTACTGAAATGTAGCATACATGAAGCTTTAGTTTAAATCCAGGCAGAAACTAGTATTGATTTTCTTGCTGAGTTTCCACATTTTTAAAGATTTTTAAAGGAATGCAAAAAAAAAACCCAACACACAACACACACCACTTTTAAAAGGTCTGTGCATTATTATGAACACATATGTCTGCTCCTAGTATAGTTAGAATCTGAAATGCATGCTATAGCATGCCAGGACCAAATTCTTTAAAATCTGGCTGATTACTAATTCTGACCTCTAAATATACCATACACATGTTGAGGGTTGTGTCTCCATGCTGAGGTGTACTGTGCCTTCCTTCTAGCGCTCATTCCCAGGCTTTATTTCAATGAATACTGGAAGGGAGTGTGAGATGATCAATGGAGGTGGACAGGGGATGAAAAAGGGAACAAAAAAATGAGTACACATGTGGAGGGGGAGGTCTCACTCCATACACACCTGGGACATGATCAGGCCACACAGCCAGATCTAGGAACTTGGAAGTACTTAGCTGAATTTCCTCCTGCTCATTTGTTACACCTGAAAATCTCCTATACAAATACTCTAAAGAGAGCTTGCCTTTTGTTTTAGTTCGTATGGTTTGTAGTTGAGAAGTAACTAACACTTGCGAGCTGGTTGGGATTACTGACCAAAGTATAGGTAACTACACTACCAGTTGTTTGAAGCACTTCTATAAGAAACATGGAATGAGTCTTGGTATCTAGCAAAACTGTTTTTTCCTAAAGGCAAACCAAGTGAGTAGATGGAAGCCGAAAGATGCCTGAATTAGGAATCATTTGATGTGCTTTCTAGCCTACAAGGAGTTGTTTCATTGCAAAGCACTCTTTATAAAATGAGAATCACCCTTACTGTCTTATCTTTAGCTTTCTGCAGTGGTGAAATAAGGCACAGATGTTACATCAGTAGATGTTTGTCCTGTTGGCCTCAATACTATCCTATATCCTGAAGAAAGGAGACATGAATTATATTACATGATGAATCACTGCTATCCCCAATCGTCAGTTCCTGTGTAAATACTTAGACTACTGTTTGATACTATTGATGCTCATGAAATTTATTGATGGCAGAGAAATTCTGCCTTCAAGAACTGTCTTAGACACTAGAGGTCCAATTCCTTAATCCTTTCAATTCAAAGAATCATTTTTGTCTGAGTTACCAAGTTCATCTGAATTAGTATTTCACTCTGCGTTATCAACTAGAGTGAAAACTACTGCCTGACATTGTGATTACAAACCGATAATCTAGAAGGTTACAGGAATACAGTTTCTCCCTGTGTCCCAAAGAAGTTCCTTAAGATTTCTTTCTTTCTTTCTTTCTTTCTTTCTTTCTTTCTTGAACCTTACCTTCCACAAGTTAAACTGTGCTAGAAAAAGAAGGAATAGACATAAACAGTGTTTCTCAGTTGAGCCAAGATAGAAACACATGGTTTTGGAGGAACATAGAGTACTACAGGAAAATTACAAAAGAAACCTTGTAAGTCATTAACTCAAAAGCTACACTACTGCAGCCTTTCAAAGTAAGTTTGGTTGGATGGATGACATGGGACAGGAACTTAATACCAACTTGTATCTAATAGCAACAGCTTTGTATTATGTGGTTGCTTCAGGTAATGGAGGTCTGAACCTGACAGCCTGAGATTGCTCTTGATTTAGTGCTAGTTTTTAAGTAGGAAAGTCATTTATCTCCTGATTATTCTGCCAGTTCTTCTTACTGGAGCCAGCAGCTGTAGAAAATGGTAGTCCAAACTTTTTCCATCACCCTGTCCTGAGCACTGACTCAGCTGGCAAAGACCTTCTACTGTCAGAAGTTCATAAATCTCATGTGAATTAGGTTCTTTCAAATCCATTCCAATATAAATCCTTAAATTCTGATTATACTTTGATGTGCATATGTTTAGAAGAAATTTTTTCCTTTTATGGAGTTTTCTGTTTTAAACTGGTTTATGGTCTCACTTTTTTGCTGAATACATAAAGTATAAATCAGAAGCCAGAAAGCAGAATTTTCCTTTGTTCTTAACTTGCTTGATAATGGCATAAAACCAAGAACTAACCAATAATCAAATGAAATACAGATGTTAGGTTCTAAATAGCTATTTGATTTATTCTTTTTTCTAAAATGGTTTTAAAATATTTTGTGTGATATACTGCAAAATGAAGCAATTTCCAGGAAAAATAATGAAATGGGTTAAGTTAAAATTAATCATCTTTTTTTCTTCATGTAGACTAGCAAAAAGCAGACCTCATTATTCTGATTAATTTTGTCTATGTATTTACATTCTACAGCCAAAAAAAGAGAAAATTTTAATGTAAAATGTTCACCTCCCCACAAAAACATAAACAAGATTTTAAAGTAGGGCCTCTGTATTTCCAGTAGTTGTCAGAACTTCAAATGTTAGGAATTCGTAGAAAAGTCATAAAGAACAAAATGGAAAATGTCCTTATGTGTGCCAAGATATTGAGTACTAGATGCAAGTTGGCTCCCTGACTCTCAGTAAGGATACGGTAAAACAGAAAAAGATGGAGAGAAGATAGAGAAGGGAGCAATGATGATGAGGGATGAGTAACGATTTCACTTACAATGAATGATTAAATGAAGATTTACTCTGTTTAAGTAAATACTGCTTTTATATCTTTTTTTTCCCCCAATTTACTAATATCTGTGGCTTGCTTCTTTTACATGTCTAGCAATTTTATTTTAAAATGTTAATTGATAATTGTATACAGATCATTATATTTACTGTTTGATTATTCCATACTCATCTATGTGCTGAGAACAAAATTAATGAAACATGCAGTCCAGGAAAATTGTTTGAAATGCTGACATCATTTAGGGAAAGGAAAATGTGTAATAATGCAGGCTACAATCCATAATTTTATTTGTAATTAACTAGGATATGAAGAAAATATTAGAGGACTGAGACATTAGGAGTCTGGGGCTATTCTGGTAAACCACCCAGGGAAAAGGAAAGGACTTGAGCCCTCAGCGCATGAACTTCCACACGTGTCCTCCTCAGCACATTCTCCTCTGCCTGAGGTTTGACCTGGCCCAGCTGGGCACGGTTTGGGAGGAGCAGTGCAGGCTAGAGACTGCTGCCAGTAAATGGTGTGAATGAGGTTTGCTGTTATTTTGATTGGCGCGTGCCTCAAAGGGGTCTTCTGATGTCCTTGTGTATCCTTGCAACGCACCTATGTATCAGTGAGGACTTAGACTAACTGTTGCTTGAATTATAGACTGGATATTGCTTATCCCACAGATACTGCTGGCTGGAAGGGCAGTATACAATTTTGAGAGCAAACAGAAAGAAAAAAAGTTGTGAAAGCTCCTCTCCAGGATATCATACATTGCTGTCAGACTGGACTTTTAGTCAAATGATAAATACACACACAGTTGCATTTGTTTTTCTTAATCCTTTCTACAGGCCGCCAAGCACTTAATGCTTTTTGAGGTCTTTGGTGGATGGTTTCACAGACTGTCAAAAGCCGATTATGTCAATTTTTCAGATGAAATGTTCCCAGCCTAAAAGTTAGATTCAGACATCAGGATGCGGAGATCACTTGATCGTCTCAGATTGGTGAATGTGAGGAAGGGATTAGGGAGAAAACGTTTCTTCAGCGAGAAGCAGAGATCTCTTTCTTTCCTTTCCCACAGGTTCATGGTACAGCCATACAACATAATTAAGAGCTTGATGATTCTCCAAGGATCTAATAAAACATAATACAATTACATTACATTAAAAACACCTGGATAAAATCATTTGAATATTACCTATAGAATTATCTTTTTTAGTTAAACTGAAAAAAAATCTTAGAATTTCAGGGAGATTTTATTATTTCTGCAATTTTTTCCTGAAAAAGAGTTGTTAATCTGTCACTTCAAATTCATATGACTTTTAAACCATTTTGCACAATGAAGCATATAATTAGCACCAATGTCAATCTTGCAGGTGCTTTTCAGAGTTCTTCCATTCAACAAAATGTGGGGAGGATCTGTAAGGAGAGGACATATCTCTTTACTCGATTAGCTGACATGACTAGAAGAATTCAGATGTTTGAGAGACATGCAAGAACTTAATAAAGAAACTGGGTTTTTTCTCTCTCTTATCTTTGCTACAGGAGAGAGAATTTTCTCAAGAAATGTTGCCCTCTTTACATGGTTTGATCCTTACAGTTACCATAGCACTACTTTTACAAATAATAGTTGTTCCCTGATGCAATTTAGAGAAGCTAAGAAATTGGAAAAAAAATAAAAGCTCATGGTTTGCATATATCCTTCTTTCAAGTCTACTTATTTTGAAGACATTTAGAAAGAGTCTTCTAAACTCATATTACCTAAACCTAATTACAGGTCTCCTGTTGCACTAGCACTATTGTAATTGTCCTTACAATTTATCATTATTGATGTTCCCATTCTTGATAACTGATTAAGTGTTGGCTTTTATTGTCATGCCTTAGCCCCCAGTTTGTACACAATGGCAACACAAGCGCAACACAAGCAGTTCTGATTAAGAAATTCAAAACTCTGTGATTTACTAAATGCTGAAAGCTCCTGCTGTGTTCTCTGTAATGTCTTATTTAATTTTTTACTTGCTTGACTTTAAAGTAAACCTTGCAGTATAAACAGTGGTGCTTTAATAATTAGTTATTGCAAAATTCTATAACAGTAGTTTAGCAACATCTCATATAAGAAATCTAAATTGCAGTCTAAACAAGTAGTAAAATCCCCCACTTTAATTAATAATATAGCTACATTATCAGTCAAGGTTGTCTATTTATCAGTGAAACTTTTTTGAAATGTTTATACAGTAATTTGGTTTCAGTAAGACCTTGAAAAAAAGTTATAGCATCAGACAACCTAGTACGTTAATATTTGTAGTGAGAATTTTTTTTAAAGCAGAAGATAATTCTAAGAATAAAATTGCTCTGCCAATTTTATTCTTCTTTCCACAAAACCTTCTGTCTCTAAACATTTACAGTAGCACAAGAAAAGTATTTTTTATGATTTGTTCTGTATGTCTAGAAAGTCAAGTTTTATTTGGGGTTGGGGGACCAATTTCTTTTTTTCTTTCTGGTTTTCTGTAATAGTATATGATGTTTAAAAGTTGCATTTTCTGATTTGCTTTTTTTTTTCCCAGCATTATTTTTAGAATGGAGTCTTTTTTGTGCAGTTCAACTTCTTTGTAAATGGAAAGTTACAGAGTTTTCATAACAGGACACTAGTTATGTGGTAACTTTATTTATTTTTATTGTCTTTATTTAAAAATATGGCACTGTTCACTGGTCCAATCAGCCAGCTCTACAGTCCCCTCAGGCTCTCTTTTGTGCTAAGGACTGATATACTTGTATCTAAGGTTTCTAGTCTTCTTGGCTAGAAGAAAGCCTTCAAACATCATTCAGCCACCACATACTCCACCAAAGGTAAGACTGATAGACTGGGAAGTTGTGTGTTCCCAGTTATGTAAAAGGCATGGTGATTGATTCTAAATCCAATTATGAGGTCTCAGTGCTGGAACTGTTAGTAACTGCACTGCCACTTGCTGTAGGAAGAGAATCCTGCTGCCCCGAGACTGCTGGAGAAACTTGAGTACCCTTGAAGCGTACTGTCCCCCAAATTAGTTTGTAAATTGAAACAGCATGGGACTTCCATTATTATATAATAAATATAATGTAATCTAAGATTAATTATATACCCATTCAATACGCATGGGTTATTTTGGAAGAAAAGGTATTAGTCTTTTTCCCAGTATTCTGTATTTTCAATGTCTTTTCCAAGTTCTCTAAATCAAAAAAAAAACAAAACAAAAAAAAAAAAACCCAACAACCAAAAAAACCCAAAAAACAAACAAACAAAAAAACAATGTCTCAAATTGATCTCTTTGCAAATACAGGTGAAAATAAATATCTTATGTCTGAGCATATGGTATTCAAGCTTGTTACTCAGATTTCTCCTTTAGCCCATGCACTCGGTGGAAAGCACCTGCTTTCCAAGATGTCATCTACAGAAGATTCACAGTTTGAGGCAGAACTCTCCCATGTCACAGAAGTGTCACATTTATTTTTTTTTTTGTATAACAGGTAGGTGGATAGTGCTTGGCTCTGTTCGCTCCCTGGCTTCCCCTTCTGATATTGTGAACCTCCATTTCATCTTTTTGTTTTTACTGAAACATTAATAATCAGTGGCTTATGTGGAAATAGGTTTTCTAGCAACTGTAATCATCCTAGTAAGCAGAATCAACTTGTTTCCCTTCCAATGCAGCAAATGCTGTGAGCTGGGTGGTAAGCATCTCTCACTGAGCAGGTAAATTACATCCCATAAAACAAGTCACTTGTAAATGAAACTAAGAATTGCTTCTGGTCAGTAGAGGCAGGTAATTTCTCTCACACATACATGTACACACAGTCTTCTGTCACTGATAATTTTGTTGCTGTTCCAAGTAGCACAGCAAATTCAAACCCAGTGAGTAGCAACAGTATGGCCATAAATTAAGAAAATTGCCGTTTCTAGAGGTTAGTACAAAAAGCTTTATAGGAAGATACAACCAATTGTGCATGAAAATATGCCCACTACATTACATCTTCTTCTATTCCTAATAGAGTTGCATTTAAACCTTCAGGCGTGAGGGTTAATATTTTTTTGAAAATGTTTTAGTATTAACTGTTGCATCTCAGGGTAATCTTGTCATACATTCAGTGTGCCCTTTGGGGGACTAGATAAGCATTAGGCCTTAGCATCTTATCAGTCAAAACCTCCCTGGCAAAACTGTATTATGGAAAAGTAAATCAATCAAACAAAACTGTAACTCCTATCTGCTTTGCATTGTTTTCCTTTTATTCTCATACCTCTATTTAAAGCAATAGTCTTAGGTAAGATAAATGAGTGAGAAAGTAGTATGGTGTACTTCCTTTTCTCTTCCTAAGACTGTTGAATGCCTTCTACCTGTGAGATACAAGATTCTTTTGTGAAACTCTCCAGGATAACTATTTAAGAACTCCTTATGAACATAATTTATCAAATCTATAGCTATTCCTTGGGAACAAATAAATTCATGTGTTGCATCACAATCACTAGAGATCTTTGAAAGGAGTTCCACACCCATTCAAGTATTGTGCATATAGAGCGTTCTTGTTTGAATTAAATGTTATCTGAAACTCATTATCTTATCTTGCAGAAGCTTTTGCAAAACACTTTTTTGATATGCCAAAGAATTTAGGGATCAGCCACCTGAAAACTGCTGTCAGCCCTGAATGACAGATTATTATTGGGCAGTATCTCACCTAAAAGACGTTAAATGCTAAGATATTTGTATAAAGTTCATTTTTAATCTACAGTTTGATAAAAAATTTAAGGCTTGCTAAAGAAATCCAGGTAGCTACCAAAGACAGAGAAGAGAGTTTGATGTATTAAAGAATTTTTTATTTGGCAGTTAAATTGAGGATATTCCTAATACAACAGAGATACAGGTACTTATCACTGGAAGGGGAAGAACCCTGATTCCACTTAAGGAGAGAATGGACTGAGTTTCAGAACAAAATATTAAATAGATCTAGGCACTGTGGAAGACATTCAAGGCAAATCTGGCAAGAAACCCCAACATGCTTCCCTAAGACAGAAGAGAAGGTATGTTAAAAGCCTGAACCCCTGACTAACACTTTGTGAACAAAGAATCCAAAATTAACTTTTCCACAGAAGGAGATTAAAGTTTGTGAGTGAAACATGTATGTCAGGTCAAGCATATAGTTGATCAAATCAGTTGAGTTGCAAGTGAACCAGGGAACTGAAATACAAGGTCTTCAAACACTGTTATAATTGCTGCCCTTGTGATAAGAGCAGTAGAACAGAACAGTAACTACTGATTCCTGCTACAGCAAAGTCTGTGTATTGCACAAAGTCTGAAGTGATGGATAGATGAATATTGGTATTTTGGTCACTGATGTCTAAGGATTAAAATCAGTCTTGATCTCCCCAAAAGAATAAATTGTCCCCAAATAATAAATTGTTAAGCTTTGTCTTCCCTTGTAAAATATCATAAGAGTTAGCAAAATCAATATCACATTATTTAATTTGTTTTAAGAGCATTTGAAATAGAAAATGAAATGCTGCAGGTATACTGTGTTCAAAGGGCTTGACCTCATTGTAGTAATGATAAATCAAGAAGAATGACTTTCAGCTTACCAGCTGAATTGGTTTTAAGCAGCATGAGATCAGAATCATCCCCCTACTATTTAAAGAGAAACCTTTTTGCACTACATGACACTGGAACAAATTCAGCAATTATCACCTCTCAGCACTGTAAGAAAAGGAGAGGCAAATTAGAGACTGGCTAAAATAGAATGACATAGAAGATTTGAAAATATTATATCCTGAATCAGGTTGAAGGAAAGAAAATGAAGAAACTGATAGAGCAACAGGAAAGATGGATTGTTAGAGACAAAGAGGAAAAAGAAGTCTCAGTGGAGGCAGTATGAAAGTAAAACTTGAAAGAGAGAGATCTTAGGTGGATATGGTGTAAAATGAGTATCAAATTGACCTCAGGTCAGATCTAAGCATCAGAGCAGATGTTTGCTATCCACCCACAGAGTCTTAAAACTTACCAGAAAGGGCAACCAATGCTGACTCTTCCCTTTCTACAACCTGGTCTGTGATCAAAGGGTTTGCTAGCTCCAAAAGCTTGACAGAAACTTTCATCTCCACACTTGTGTCATGCTGCCTCTCATCTTTGCACCAAAGGGTGCCATGCCCAGTCAGCCAGCATCTCGCACTTTTGTAATAACATGAATGTCCCTGCCCTACATAAAAATAATAGTAATACCAAAAATATTTCCTGTGACAGAATTACCTGGGGTAATGGGCTGGAAGAAAAAATCAGAGCACTTGATTAGCATGATTAAGGAGAGAACAGTGATCAGGGGAAAAGAGAGTCTAGAAAATGAGATGGAGGGCAGTGGTAGGAGTCCCACAGTCTTTGGAGAGTGGAGGCAGAGGGAGAAGAGATGGAAAACTCTGCTTGATCTCAGTTTTTGAAAATTACTCAATCTTCTGCACATGCTTCAGAGATGTGAGGATCCAGCAGTTACTGATTCACTGACTATACATGCAGAACTCAAAAAATATGAAGATAATTACTGAGTTTATGAAAAGGAGGCAGAGAAAACTAATGATCCTTTAGCTGGAGAAAGATAAATGTGGATAAAGGCTCAGCAAAGAGGCACAGCGTAAAGCTCAAGGAGCAGAGCATCAAACAGTGCTCTTTAATTGTAAAGAAAGATTTTGGCACTGGAGTAATCCTTGAGGAGTCATAGAATAAGGAAAGAAGGATAGATAAATAAAGTTATGTAGAAAGAAAAGAGTAGAAGATGATACAAAGCAGACAAAAAAGAAGAAATGGACAAAACAAAATTCAGAAGCAGCAGAGCTGGTAAAAGAAGGAAATAAAAATAAGAATGGGGCTCAAATCCACCAGCAGACACAGATACCTGGCTGATTGCCTCAGCAGATCCAGGATTTAGGTGCCTAGAAAATATCTGGACATATTTTGGAGATGCAAAAGCCGGAGCATTGAATTAGCCCAGCATCAGCCAAGGGGGAAGGAAGTCATACCCATCCAATTACTCCTTCCTACTACCAAAGCGGTTTGCTGGACAGCCTCCAGTGCCACTTGAGGCTCTCCGCCTGAGGAGTCTCAAAGGATGAGCCTCCCTTCACAGCCTCACAGGTCCTGCAGCCCTTTCACCAAAGACCACAGTGGTTAATGTACTGCCTGGAGAGATGCAATCAAAGCCCTGCTTCGCCAAGTTCCAATGCCCATTCCACATTCATGGCCTACATAAAGACCCACCACACTGGAGAGAGAAAAAAAAGCTTTGAGTTACAACATCTATGTTTGAGGAAGATCGTCTTGAGGCTACTTTGTAGAATATTTTGAAGTAGCAATGAATAATTCCCTATTCTCTTAGTGGCAGTTACTCTGGTTATATTCTAGCTGAGACAGTAACCAAATATTAACCAATATTTTATTCCCAAGCATCTGCAATCTGAACTAAAAAAATCTGTTCTAAACTTTTTCTCCTAAATATGTTGCAGTTCTCTTTTTTTGCTGGCTTAGGACAGCAGCTGAGCTGTAGTATGGAATCCACTTCTTATTTATTTAATAGATGGTTCCTGGCTCTTCAATGGTGTTCAGTGTCAGAGGAGGCATAAGCAGCAGCTCATGATAGGACAAAAGATACAATCTTCCTGCCTAAAGGAGAATAGAGAAAACTTTACCCAAACAGAGAGGCATGATACTCCCCTCAGGCAGGAGGAAGGACTGAGGGAAGTGGATGAAACTTGGCAAATGTTCACTGGCAAATCAAAGAAGCCACATGAGGTCTCACCAGCACAGTATGAAAGATGGCATCTTTTCCTTTGGGCATTTGCTTCCTGTTTGAAGATTTTCCCTTTTTCCAAGCCAGAGCTTTGTCTTTGCAGGTGTTTCACTGCCAGCAAAATCCTAATTCTTCACCAATTTCTCAGCAACATGGCTTTCTATCTGCAGGTACTATTAGATGCTGCTGGCTCAAAATTGATCCTTAAATTAAGGAGCTCTTAGAGGCTGTAAATAATTCTAAAATTTGCAGGGTTCCTGCTAAGAAACCAGCAGTTCAGAGCTGTTACTCACAGCAATGTGGGGACTGATTTTGTTTCCTAAGAGGATTAAAAGGACATGGACTGAGTCTAGAGAAAGGCCACAAAGATGATCAGAGTGCTGGAGCACCTCTTTTGTGAGTACAGGCTGAGAGAGTTGGGATTGTTCAGCCTGGAGAAGAGAAGGCTCCAGGGAGACCTTATAGCGCCTTCCAGTACCTAAATAGGGTCTACAGGAGAGATGGGAAGGGAGTCTTTATGGGGAGGGAATGTAGCAATAAGACAAAGGGTGATTTTAAACTGAAAGAGGATAGATTTAGATTACATGTAAAGAATTTTAGAATTTAAATAAATTCTTTACTTTGAGGGTGGTGAGACACTGGAACAGGTTACCCAGAGAAGTTGTGCATGCTGCTTACCTGGAAGTGTTCAAGACCAGGCTGGATGGGTCTTTGAGCAACCTGGTCTAGTGGAAGGTGTCCCTGCCCATGGCGGGGGGGTTGGAACTAGATGATCTTTAAGGTCCCTTCTAACCCAAACCATTCTCTGATTCTATGGTATCTGACACCGAGGATTCAGTTTTTATTATGATTGGTAGATAGCTATCTGTGTGTTTGATAGGAAAAAATGAGGGGAAAAAAAGGAGAAAGCTACTCCACCTTCATTCTCTCCATTCCTTTGTTGTTTTTCATGTTTTTATGACTCACAAGCACTGTTGAGAGTATCTGCATTCTTATTAAAACAATGTACAACACACAAAAATAAGTAATATGTTAAAGAAGAAGGAAAAAAATCTATTTAAAAATGAAACTGTGGTGGAAAAAGGTAATGGGAGGTAAATGAAATCTAAAAAACTTGCCTTCAGGTTGTTCTGTACTGTCTGAGCTTTACAGAGCAAAAGAACAAAAAAAGAAGAAAACAAAATGGACAGTGAAAAAACCAAAAAACTTCTTGGCAACACAAATTCTGCCAGCTATAACTAATTACCAAGAATTTAGAAAACTTACACTCTCAAATTCAATTTATTTCATGAAGTAGCAGCCTTCAACCCAGTGAACCAAGCTTGAAAGCCAAAGTCCAGAGCATGAGTGGTAAGTGCATGACAAAGGACCATGGAGGCAAACTCCTTTTCTTTTTCAAGGTGGGAAAGAACACATTTTCCTGCTCCATCTGACTCGCATAGGTCACACATTTCAAATATTCTACCTGGTGTTAGTCAGCCACTAACCCATGCCTTTGCTTGATATTCTCTAAGAAAAATTTGCTTTACAAAGCAATCAGGCTGAAGATAAATATGTCATCATCCATCACTTAAGTCTGAATAAATAATAGAGGATATGTAAAATAACTCACAAGTGGCATCTACAGCAGCACAGAGGCTTAGGGATGAGATTTCAGGCAGCTCTGAATCCCTCATTTTGTGACATTTAAGCAACCTGTTGCATTACATTAGCATATGTTTTTCTTCTGCTGCAGCAAAGTATTTGTCCTTTTTCCCTTTTTCACCACGCACCTTTAGCACTATTTTAGATATGCTTCAAAGAACAAGCCTGCTAAAAATATTCCAATTCTTATCATTAGGTGCATTTGAGGAAAAACAAAAGGCAATTACCGGTGCTCAAGGGAGGTTCAGTAAAAGATCACAGTAACAAGAGTTTATTTTGTAAGAAAACTTCAACTCTGGTTTCAAGTCATACAGTGCTCTTCTATGCCAAGGAATTTCAAAGGGCTCAGAAAAGACATTTCAAGTATTTCATAGGAGAGCTGTATGAAGCAATGACAGTTGAAAGCGAGGGAAACTTCTGTATGTTCAGTTCAAAGTAAATGAAAAAGCTAAAACGCCCTAAATATCTTTGTAGTCAAGAACTCAAGACAAAAGTTGCCCTTTAGAAAAAGGTCTTATGGTTTGACAAAAGCAAAAAAAAAGAGCTGGTCTGTGTAAACAATTTTAGCAACTTCTACAACAAAACTATTTCTTTTCAAATAATGTTTTTTAACTTGTTCTGCATAGTCCAGCTTTTCAAATTTCCATCATAAGCCAAACACAAATTGGAAAAATCAGGCAAGCAAGGTTAGATACATCATGCCTACTATGCAGTTCTGTCTTCTCAAAAATTTAGGCACGCAAAAGCAGTGATGCTTTACATTTTCTTTGCAGACAGAAAATCAAATCAATAGAAACAACAGAAATATACCTAGAATATGGAAGAAAAAATTATATTAGTAAAGACCAATAAGGGAGAGAAAATGTAAAACAGAGAGATCAAAATCAAATCACATCTCTTGCAGGTCTGGTCCAACAGGAGATACACACCTACTTCAGCAGAATGAGTATTTCTCTTCAAGCAGATAGGCCTGTTTCTCCAAGACCACATTCCCTGAGCCTATTCAAAGTGAGTATGAGCAAATAATTTGTTTGAGTGAGTCAATACGTAGCTTAGATTAACTGAGAGCAGAGGGAAAAATAAAGACATAAGAAAAATGCAATCAATCCCTAGAGCTGAATTTTCAAGAGAGTATATTTATTTCCTGCTTAGAACAAGGTAGACATCTATGTAGGTGGATTTTCAAAGATATTTTAAATCTATAACTGAACATTCTTAATACCAATAAAACTCTGTCCAAGTCTCAGTTGTGTATCTCACACTTTTTGAGCTATAGTGCTGTGGTAGAAAGAGCTATATTTTCTATGCAGCTTTGTGATTGGTACCCAGAAATCTTTGAGGATGAAACAGTATGTAATTAGAAAAATAATTATTTTCCTTTTTTGGGAAATAGTTCTTAAAATTTGTTTGTAGAAATACTACTTGCCAGATCTCTGCCAAGAATTGAATAGATCTTTGTCACTTTATGAGCTACTAAATTCTGACACAATTTTAATTATAGGTGAACAAATGCTGATGGTATGAAAATAGTGTGTTTTCCTTAAGATATGCAAAATATATCTAACTTCCTTTACAGACAGAAATAAGACTTCTAAGGACAGGAAACTCTCAGACGTTTTGTATCACTTCCTGTCATTTTTATGAAAGTCTCCTATTCACATTATACACAGAGAAATAAAAAAAAAAATCCCCCTGAAAATGCTTTGAACATATCTTACAATGTAAAGTCAAAGATTGCACAGTTGGAAACCAAATATACTTTTGTTGAAAGATTGAATTATTAAGATTAAGATAGTGACTAGACTTTTCATATTTTTAGAAGGACATTTCTGAGTCACTGACAGTGAGTAGCCACACCTTTCCTACTAGTTAGTAAGACATTTTTCACAGATGTGGTATCCATATACCAACAGGTCAGACCTATAGTACATATTGACAAGCACTTGTGTGATCTCTATTAGCAGGTGGAAAATAAGGTGCCAACACTGAATGTTTACAACAACAAAAAAAGTCCTCACAGTCCAGAATAAATGCTAAGAGAAGAAAAATTCTTCTCTTAAGAAGAAAAATAAGAAATTTTATAGACAGAAGACTATCAGGTGGAAATGGAGAAGTGCAACAAGAGTGTTAGGAGGAACTGATGAAATTATCAGTTGAATAATTTTTCCAATTCTGGTATCGATCCTTAAAAGATGGTGACAAACTGAAACACATCTTGAAAAAAGCAACAAAACTGACCTGGTGACTAGATTATGTAGTATAGGGAGAAACAGTGTTTAAACCTATAATACTGATTTGGACTATTCCTGTATTAAAAAAAAAAAAATGCCAAAAACATGTTTTTATAAAAGTTCATTATAAAATCTGTTTACAGGAAAAAAATTGCTTTTGTATACTTTTTAATGCAAAAAAGTTATGAAGAAGAGCTAAAATTGTTGAAATAGACTTCTCTGTTCTTCTAAATGTCAAAGAAGGTTTTTCCCAATGTAATGAATACCTCAAAACTATTTAAGCAAGTTTTGGATTTAAAGATTTTACTGATTCACAAACATGTAAACAACTGATTCACAAACAGAAGTTTATATAGAAATTCATATATATATATTTCACTTTGGATATTTTCTTGGGACCAAAAAAATCCAGCCACTACAGCTCTGCAGCTTAACAAAGATGGTGTTAAAAGATATCTGTATCATAGCCATAGAAACAACTTGAGCTGAAAGTAGAAAAGATTCTTTATTCTCTCCGAACAAAATCATAACAAGAAAAGGGCTCCAGCAAGTGTCCAATAAGAAGCTGGAGTCTGATACTAGAAAAATTGATATTAAAAGCAAAGGCATGAAAAAGTTCAACATCTTTCTAACATGTAGTTGGCTACTAAGGGCTGAGTTGGGAATGATTTAATAGAATTCTGCTGTACGCATTTATTCAAAGGTCAGACAACATAATCGGAACAATCCCTCCTGGCCTTAAAATCCATGCCTCTCCAAATACGTAATTGATGATTATGTAATCATATGTCTGTGGGGAATATTTCTTCCTACTCTGTTAAATGGGTATGCTTATATTTGATCCCACATCATGAGTATTGATATCCATTATACATTTTCAGCTTAGCTAATGCAATTATGCATGATATTACAATTAGTCATATATATCTAATTGTTTTCATCCTATTAGGCAATTATCCACAGTATCTTCTGACAAGCAGTCTCACTGAGTCATTATTTGTTGTACAAAGGGTGTACATATTTTTAATTATATTAAATTTAATGTGTTTTTATTTCATTTGACCTATTCCCATTGTAGTATTCCATTCTAATACAATATAGGTAACATGAAGCACATGTAAATTAAGCTATGCAAAGTCTAGAAATTATCTAATCTAGAAATATTCTATAAAACTTACCTTCTATCAAAAATGCAAATTCTGTAATTAGCTAAAGAGATAATTTTTTACTAGAGAGTTTAGTATATGTATATGCATGTATATCTATAATACCCATACATATAAAACTGAAGTGCTTTGCAGACACCACTTTTCTGCTTTCAAATGGATCATCTGAAATCACAGTAGCTAATATTGCAAGAGCAATTGTTGATGTGTGACGTAAATAATCTGCCCCTGTACTACCAAAAACTGACAGTAAACTTTTAACATTTGAGGATAACACTCTCTCTCTCTATATATATATATATATAAAAATATATATGTATATCTATTCAAGTATATAAATATATCCTTGGAACTCTAACCTATGTGCTATGCATGATAATAATAGAAAAGAAAGTAGACAACTGGATATAACCAGCATTTCCCAGATATCTCTTCATTGCTTTGATAGAACATAGCCAACCACTGCTGTGCTCATAGTTTTCAGTTATAAAGCAGATACTACAGCAAAAGCATCAGAAGAAAAGAGAAAAATTTGGAACAAGTTAGAACTGGGTTTTGCTTAAATGTCTCACTTCAACAGGGTCATAGCTCAAAACAACTAAACAGTTTAATGAAAACTATAGCGAATTTGCAAATGTGCACCATATGTAAAATCTTTGTATTAGAAACACAAACAATAAATAATATATAAAAGTAAAAAACAGTTAATAACATCACATAATCTCTGTTTTATTGTCCTTCAGAGACCTCAGTGGCTTACAAGTGAATCCTGGTTTCGTCCTCTCCATTTTACATTTCTCTCCTTCTTATCTCCAGAAGGAAAGATCGTGCTGAATATTACACATATGACCAACAGAACAACAAAGGAAAACCTTTGTCTTGCAATCCAAGGCTCCAGTGCTGTGGATGTGCTGTCTCAATTCTATTCCTTTATTTCCTGTGTACCGCTAAAAATTTTTGCCAGACAAATAACTTTGCCATGCACAGCTGAATGCTCACTCTTACAGAACCCTTACTATGACACTTAAGTAGTATGAACTGATTTTAAATTTACTTTAAGTGTAGTATAGTGCCTTTCAAAGGCTACCAAAAACTACCAAAGGGTTATAAAGAGTGGAAATGAGAATCCAAACATTATTTTGAATAAGAAAGGCCTTATTTGATTAACAAAATTATGCACCAAATAATAGCTTCAAGCATTACTTCACCTGTGGGAAATATAACAAACAATGCTTTGAAGGCAGTTAATTTTGTGACAAAAGCAGCTTGTAGGAGTTTTACATAAAATTATTTTCATGCCAGTATTGCAACACCTGCTTATCTTTTAAAGTACACTATTCAAATGAATCTCCAGCAAAGGACTTGTACTTCCTTTTTGTTTGCTTCAAACCAAGCATGTCACTTGGCTTTCCTTGGGTGGTCCTTTGTTGCATTGTATACAACACTACTCTAATATTGCTGCTTTTCTGGAAGAACTAGAGCAAGTTGGTTGGGTTTTGGGTTGTTTGTTTTTTGTTTTTTTTTAAAGATAGAGCTTGCAGAAAGCGTAATATAGACATATTTTAGATGTTTTCTTTTATCTAATGTGGATAGATTTAATGATTGCACGAAAGTTAACTTTACTCTGAGGGTGGTGAGACACTGGAACAGGTTGCCCAGGGAAGTTGTGGATGCCCCATCCCTGGAAGAGGTCAAGGCCAGGATGCATGGGGCTTTGAGAAACCTAGACTAGTGGAAGGTGTCCCTGCCCATGGCAGGGGGTTAGAACTAGCTGATCATCAGGGTCCCTTCCAACTCTAACCATTCTATGAGGATAGATTCAATAATTTTACTTGTAAATGAGCACTGGCACAGGTTGTCCAGAGAGGTTGTAGAGCCTCCATTCTTGGAGATATTCAAAACCTGACAGGACATGACCCTGAGCACTCTGCTATAGGTAACCCTGGTCTGAGCAGAGGGGGTGGACCAAAAAATCTCAAGAGGTGCCTTCCCACCTCAGCCCTTCTGTGATGCTGTGAACTCTGCCACAGCTGTCCTTGTGTGCTGAAAGCCTGGTACAGCAGACTCACTGGGCTCCTTTTGTGCTGTTTTTACAAACAGGATTGAGAACCATCAGGTAGATGAAAGTGCTAGGAACAGAAAGGACAATGAGAGATAGACAGCATGCATGTGTAGTTTTTATAGCTGAAATCATCAGTACAACATAAATCCAAAGCATTTATGTTTTTTAAAAGTGCACAGAATTATGCTCTGGATGCCTGTTCATAATACAAGGAGCCTCAACATCCAGGCACTCGACTTGATGGTGTGAATACTCCCTGCAACTTTAAACAGGACTTCTTACCCTTCTGGAGACTGTGCTTTCATGCAACTAAAACAAATCCATTCTTTACAGCTGAAGAAGTTTCCCCCATGCCCCCTTTTCTGTTAAGAGAGGGGCTGAATGAGAAAATGCAGCAGTAAATTATCCATGAGAGGAAGCAGAGCAATCCTCCTGCCCTGCAGCCCACCCTGACACCAACATTAAGCAGCTGCTGGTTGTGATAACCAGCAGTGTTTCCCAGAGCTTTAAAGAAAAAGTACACAGAGATGGAGACACAGCTACACGATCCTTAAATATTTATAATTCAATAGTTCAGAGGCCTCAATGAAAATTAAAGGCCTATTATGCTTGGTATTATATAAACTTGTACAAATATACATCTCCAGCTTCATAGTGTCCAGTTTATGAAAAGTACTGCACCGATGAAAGGTTTCAGATTTAAAACGTGTTCTTTCTTCTATTGTCATTTCTCAGCCTCTCTCTGGGATAAGCTGGCAGATCTCTGAAGAAGAAAGAAAAGCACGACTATAAACCAAACACCCTGGTAAAAGATCACAGTGTCAAGAAAGCTGTTTTCCCCTCTGCCTATGTCTTAGATGGCTTCATGTACAATATAAAATGTCTTCTCTTCTGCTGGGTTCATTTGAATTACAATGCACAAAGCGAAGGGGAGAAGGAAAGATTTTTTCCCTGCTCTGCTGAGTTTAGCTGACTCTAACATTTAGAGTGCTGGAGATGGACATGGAAATTCAAAATATGTCAGAAATAAGTGGCTAATGTTTTCATAGAAGCTTTCTTGTAAGGATAGTATGCTCACATTAGGGCACAGCTCTTGCACACGTCCGCATGTATTTGAACAGCTAACATTGCAGCTATGTAATACTGAGTAAATCCTTAGAATGTAATGGAAGTAGTCCAGAAACATATAATTTTAATCAGTAACAGAATTTTCCCAATAAGACATGAGATTTGCTGTGTTGGACAACTCTGTAGATAAATAATTATTGAGTGTTGGTAAAATACTTGGCTTCAAGAGAGCACATAGTTCACAGAAGTGTAGGGTGAGACGAAATCTGAGATCATGCAGTCCACCCCTTGCACTGCTTTCCATCACACCTCTGGAGCAAGTGCTACCAGATCATTTCTGACAGGCATTTCTCTAACTTGTTCTTGGAAACCTCTACTTATGAGGAATCCACAGCTTCCTTATATTTCCATATAAGTTTTCTTAAACCCAAACTACATTCCATGCCAATGAACTTCAGTTCCATCAATGAGTCATCATCAATGATGAGCTCCATCAATTTTGAATATGACAGCCTCTTAAACCAAGAAGAATAAAATAGGAAATCTAAATGCTAAAAAACTCAAGAAAGGCCTTGTTAAGCCATAAAGAGAATTGTTGTACGGGAATAAAAGTTATACATGATGTAGATGTATGATGCAGAACCAGCAGTAACATGCACAGATGTGTCAAATGTGCTAGGAGCAATAAGTCAGTGAATGTGAAAACTAAAGAATTTCGTGTGAAGGGCATAAAGGGCTGGAGGCAAATGAGGCCATTTGATTAAAGAAATGGAGACAGAACAAAATATGTACTTTATTCTCTTAATAAAGAATGCAGGTGTCCTGTCTGTTCATATTGATGGAAAAAAATCTCAGAGCAAGTAGGTGCCTTAGTATCTTTGCAGGGGTTTGGTGTAGGTCTTTATTGCCAGATGTCTCAAAACGGAAGGGACAGCCATGAGAAAGGAGCACAAAATGAGATTCTCTTGGCCCACTGTGTTCTTTTTGTGCTCCTACAATAATCCAAAGACTGCTTCAGAAAACTTCCAGAAAGAAAGGGCTCCTCAAATAGTAGGAAATCATCAGAGGACAGTCATAATTAAATCTTTTTTCATTAAAAGGAAAAATCATCAGCATATTCCACACTCCATTCTTTGCATTAAGTAATGAAAAACAGCTTTTCATCACATCTATTGATACAGGAGATCATTGAAGGTCTACTACTTTGCTACTTCAAGATCTACTAGTAAAGTAAGTATATAGTACAGTCCTCCTGGCCACAAGAAAAAAAAAGATCCAGAACAGATTCATTGACTGTGCCAGCTCATTATTTCGGTGACCTTCTTTAATCACTAGAAATTAATTATTTTACAGAATCACAGAATTGCCTAGGTTGGATGGGACCTTTAAGATCATCTAGTCCAACCTTAAAAAAAAAAATAAATAAATAAAAATCAACCAACCAACCAACCCGAAAAAAAAAACCAAAAACAAACCACCAACACTAAACCATATTCCCGAGCACCATGTCAACTCGTCTTTTGAGTATCTCCAGGGATGGTAAAGATTTTAAGGGATTTTAAGTGTATTAGTTCTTTAAAGTGAAACAAAAAGCTAAGGTTAGTCCTTTACAATGAAACTAAATGTATAATTGTTGAGTCTACCTGTATTTGCCTGATTTTTTTCAGTTTTTAAGGATATTTTCATGAAAGCTTTGTAGCTCGTATTTTACCTTACAAGATGAGGAAACACAATTCAAAAGGTTCTAACAGATCCTTTAAAGTTTAGCAGACCAAGACTGTACTGCAATATGAAGGCACAGAATTACAATTTGTTTAACTTCGGTGAGCAAGAGTACAGGATGTATCACTCATTAACATGCATAGAAACTTCTAGTTTGATGCCTTCTGCTGAGTATAATTAATTTCACAATTTAATCAGATTACTTTTAATGAAGTTCACATTTTATAAACTTACCAAGGATAATCACATGCATGTCTTGGTAGGCACAATTACACCAGAAGAAGGATCTTTTATCTATTTTTAACCTTTGCATTCCAATTAATAAGTATAAAATTCAGATTTTGATTATTCTATATTAGCAAGAATTGTAATTGTTGGCTAAGTAGCAAAAAATGCCTCACGACTGAACTGATATGTCATTGAAATATATCTATAAGCCTTGTCTTCACAGCTTAAATTTATTTTTTCCAAATGAACAGCCTAGTTGGTAATCAAAATGTTACAAAGCAATGACAATACATTTTGTATATATTTTTCCTATTACAGCATAATATGAAATTTGTGTAATTGTTGCAGCTCTGTCTGTGCTTTCTTATGCTGTGAATGTGATCAACTATGCCCTTGAAAACTTGAGTTTAAAGCCCTGACAAATGGGAACGGCTCCTGCATAGGCCTAAGGGACTGATCCTCACTTAAGCTAAGGCTGCAGTAAGGCACTCTGTCAAGGTAAGGGACTTTAAAGGGGAGGGAGTCCTTCAATGTGAGCACATTTTTCAGGCCTTTCACTTTGCTGGAGTGGATTAACTGTAAAGAAAAATTGTAGTCAGCTGAAGGCATTGGGCCCATGCAATTTTGTGTGAATAAATATTTCCTGCCAAGCAATAAGCGCTGATACTTTATCTTTTATTGCATATAAAGGTGGTGAAATTATTATAGCTGTTCCCCTGAGCATGCAGTTATGGCAATGATTTGCTTGTTTTCTACTGAAGAATTGTTAAAATTTATTATGTAGAGATATGTCCTTTGAAGAAATGGACTACATAAACCAGTACGTTTTTCCAGTGTAAGACTCATACTGAAAATATTAGTTAGCATAAAGGTTTTGAAAACAGGGGTAGAGGAGCACTTTGTGATTGCCTGAAGAGAGGTGACAGCACCATAATACAGAGCTCCTTCTTATGTTACTGTCTGGCCCTAACTGGTATGTCCTTACTCATTAATTGTCTCGGCACAAGTGCAATAAATTAGGCAATGCACAGAGAGGAAAGAGTGAACCTTGTCCCAAACATTTTACAGCTTGGAAGAGAAAGATTTAATGTATATTCCTAATATTAATCTTTCATTTAAGTTACTGCTCTAGGTACTAAAAAGCGTCCATGTTACTATTAAGATTACTACTTTATTATTAAGATTACTATTAAGATTATGTTACTATTACTATCCATGTTTACTATTAAGGTGTCCATACTTTGCTGATTCAGGGGGCCACCTTGCAAAGCATTACAGCAAATACTTACAGACTATTTAACAAATGAAAGTAAAATGAATGCTTGTACCCACATTTTCCAGTGCAAATGTTCAAAGTACCTTACAAATATTGGCAAGATGTCAACATACTTTTAGGACAGTGAAATATTATTGTTCATATTTTATAAGTGGTGAAGTTCAGGGCACATAAAATCCCCCCTCCTCCAAAAGCTGAGACCTAAACAAATTATTAAGACATTATATTATGATCAAAGAAATCACACTATTTTAAAAGAAGCAACCGTTTTATTTCAAAGTTTAAGGATGGCATATATGAAGAAGGCACAAGCACAACATTGTGTGCTTAAGAGGGATGAGAGAACCCCAACTACTCCAAATTACTGTCACTTATTCTGATCAGCTGAACTGAGAATCTGGAATCAGTAGATCTTGTGTCAGCCCTTCATGGCTTTTGCTCTAACACAGTCGAGAAGTAAAGAGGAGGCAGAATGGTTTTTTACTGTAGCTTTAGAGTTCCTTAAATTTAGTGTCATTCCATAAGGGGATTTTTATTCAGTTTGTCTCTACAACCATGCTCTGCTCATAGAAGCTTTTTTGCTTTGACAAGGAACACTGTAGAAATTTCATGCTACATTAAAATCAGCTCTTGCTTCTAGGTCTTCCCCCCTTCCCTTTGTTTTATCATGGCTCTTTTTAATTTCAGTAATTACATTACTCTGTTTACCAAAAAAAGGCAGAGCATACTCTTCACAAAGCCCTTCAGCTCTTTTATATTGACAACATTGTAGGAGATTCATGCTCTCAGAGCAAGCGCATTTTTGGTTTACTTGTAAACCTTCTTCATATTCCCTATTAACCTTTCTTCATCTCTTTCTGTTCTGCATTTCACAGCACAGCAAAAAGTGCTACTGTTCAGTTGGTATATGTATCACATACATAAAATATATAAAAATTTATAACATATTTTATAAAATATTCATGTATATCTTGAAATGGCTGTGTATATATGTCTCTATATTGAATAACTATATTTATGAGAATATATTAGGTCTCAAAGTTTTTTCTGTTCTTTATGTCTTAATTTTATACTATAAAATTAATTGTTATTCCCATAGCCTGTTTGAGTTACATTTAACTGATACACAGGTTTTCCTCTTTCCTTCTAAGTAAAGAAAATAATTTTGTCAGTAATGTTCATTAAAATATAACTGATGAAATTATCTCAAACCATATTTATTTTATTATTCAATCTCAGCCTCTTGAAATGAATAATATTTTTTATTTAGCCAAGGCACTCAATCCTCATTCATGAATTAGTCATTACCTGCAGTAGTATTTGAAATACCAATTTTTTAGCTTCCATTGTATAACTCAAAGGCCAACTGGTCCAAGTGGCTTCAAGTCTCAATCAGTTTAAACATGAATGGCTTCAATCTGCTTGCAAATTGAGACCAGGTTTACTACAGTACCGTCTAGAGGTAACATTTATTTCATAATTATTGCTCACAATAGCAAATCAGAGAAGACTGCACATGGTAAGTATTTCCATTAAAATAAGTTAAAAGCCATAATTTTCAAATATGAAACTTTCAGATTCATATTTAGTCCTCTTTAATTTTTTATTCTTTTTCTATGTCATATTTGCAAGGGGGACATAGTAACTGAAATTAAAAAGAAAAGGGAAAGCACTGAAATTTGAAAAAAGAGGTATCTTGGCTCATTTTTGTTAAACATCGGTGTCATTGGGGGAAGGAGGTTGCTTGTTTCTCAGCTTTTCTGGACAAAACTCTTTACTTAGTTCCATAAAAACAAAGCACCATTTTAAAGCCATCTTAATAAAACCACCAATGTCTCTGTTTGTCTTCTTGGGCATTTCGGGAAAAATGGTTGTGGATATCCTCAGATGGAGAAACTCTTGAGAGATCTCAAAGAGAGTGCTTTTGAACATGTCATTGACAAGCACAGAAGTACATTTATAAGGAACATGACCACAGGACCTCAGTATAACAGTTTATCACTAACGTAGGGGAGGACACATGATATTTTCATCAAAATAATATAAGTAGCATAATGAATTACTGTGCTAGGGGGAACTATTTGTATACAAGGCAACAAGCACCTTCTTGCATTAAGATTCCTTATGAGACCTTAGTGAGGTCAGACCATGGCTTTCAGTGTGAAGTTAATGTTTGATGACCCTCTGCTAGGTGATGCTGTAGAACACAATGATGTCAAATCAATGATAACGAAGAGCATAAGCATTTCAGAGTTTACTGTTGTACTAACTGGTGAACAGAAATGCACATGTACAGCAGATGTCAGTGGACATAAAAGGACATATTTACATACATTTACACATTCGTTAAAGGAGAAGGTGTTTCCACGTGCTGGGATATCTGGTTTGTGTCCTTTTCTTTGTACTTGCTAAGCCAGAAAGGTTGTGAGTATAATAACCATTTAGTGTTCACTTTATTGCACTGTTTTCTAAATATAGCAAAAAAAAAAAAAAAGTTGATTGTATTTTTAAAGTGTAACACATTTTTTTTTCTATAATGATTCTAATAGCATTCCAATGCCCATTTGTGAAATAATAAATTTCGTTAAAGAGACGTTTAATAGGCCTATCTTTTTTAAGAGTCTGTATCAATGCATCACAGCAAAGTAAAAATATCAGTGCTAATACAAATGGAAATAATAAAACAGAACTAGTGTAAATGTCAAGGGCAGGACTCCTGCAAACAGGCCAGCTTTCATTTAATAATACAGCAAAGAGGTAGTTTGCATATTTTTCTCAGTAGTTTATTTAACTTAAACACTACATGAATTGCCAATATGTGGAAGCGCCAGGATGAAGCAGCAGCAGTTTTTCTGACATTACTTTTGAAAGTAGTTCTCCTTATGCCCAATTTCCTTCCCTAAACACTTTCTTTAAAAAAGAAAAGAGTAGTGTGTTTTGGGTTTTTGGGGGTTTTTTTTGGGGGGGGGGGGGGGGGTCCTGCTTGTCACATTCAATTCCCCCAGGACAGAGAGAGGAACAGACAGGTTATCAGTCTCTAGAATAAAATTGTTCTTTAGCAGAAGAACCTTGAAAACATTCGCATCATTTAAAAAGAAAAACCAAAAAAAAAAAACCCCAGTGCCCTTTGTTTAATATTTCTAAACAACTTGGTGCAGTTGAACTCTCTGAGGGACCATAGTGTTTCAGAGGCAAAGTTTCTTAATATCCTTAAATCAGCTTACCATTTCTTAGCATTTATTTCATTGGAAGGCATATTTTGCCTCCTGACTTATTCCATGACACCTACACAGTTGAAGCCTACTCTGTCTTACTCTCTTACTCTGTAAGAAGTGCTGGAGAATCTCCCTCTTGGAGAATCTGAAATGAACCACCAGTGAATAGTTAAATAACAACCCAGGAGTGTACAAGCGTGTAAGTGTACAATGTGTGTAAGGAATAAGATGTGTATTGAAAAGGATGGCTGACACTGATCTGTATGAAGAGCCATGTGAATAATCCATCATATTCTACTAGATATTGTCACACAATATTGTTAAACATGTAACATGCAAGACATTGCAGTTGGACGGGCAATAATTAGAAGAGAATTTCATCTGCATTATCAGTTGTGACATAATGGTATGTATATATTTTTTGTAGCTATGCAGTATCATCATGATCCATAATGGTGGATGATGTATTTGTTATATATTTCTCTAGAAACATCCAAAGAGAAGCTATGTGGTATTCAGCTTCCTGCTGTAAGGAGAAGAAAGTAAAAAAGGTGAGCAGTTAGTGATTTTTGCTAATAGCTTATATCAGCAATAAATGCAGTACTCCATTCACCTGGCACTTCAGCTCTGAGAGCTAGTGGAGATGAGACAGTGTTTGAAGCATTAAAATCAGCAAGGAGAGAAATATAAGATGCTGTTATTTCTTCTCCTTTTGTCCCATGCTGGAATTAAATCCAGAAAAAAACAAATTACTACTCCCTCAAAACCAGTTAGCAGAAAATTATAGAGCTCTGGCATATGCTTGTACACCCTCTTTTGCCTCAGAGGCTTCTCTTACAATGAAATAAATGATGCAGGGGGGATTTATTACTATTCTTACAAAGATACAGTCCTAATGGATGATGATCTAAAAAAAAAACCTTGCTAGATAAATATTACCCTGTATGTGCCAGGTAGCCTGCTATTTCAGAATATACCAAGGAAATGACATTAACTGAACAAGGACTTACGTTTTATTGGGAGTAGAAGGTGAGAAAATTACGTGAACTAAGCGATGGGAGTGCACTGCCTGTCTGCTGACTGCCAGACTTTTAACCTTCCTCCCCCACCTTCAGCTCCCTTTGATCCACAGCCGACCTTTGACCTGGCGCAGCTGCTTAAACTCCATTCAAACATCTGCGAAAACCACTACATTTCCAAGGAAGTTGTGAGAAAATATGTAGACAGGAACAAATAAGAACGGTAAAACTGCAGGCAAAGGTGCAAGTGCTGAGGTAAGACGCGGCTCGTCGGTGGAGCTACGTCTAACTACAGAGAACCATGCTGGGTGCTGCAGTTACACATGTCCTGCTTGCACAGTAAATGTGCACAGTAAGTGTTGCCTCAACAAAGTGACCAAAAGAGGAACATCTACAGGTTTTCAGTCGTTCACATGTTTTTCAAGCGGAAGAATGAGTCCATATTAAGTCTAACATTTTGATATGCTGGAGCCAGGAAGATAGTCCTCCTAAATTGTTATCATTTCCTTATGGGTGACTTACCCCAAAATGGCCCATATAATATTTTCCTGCATCTGACTGCAATTTATTTTGCTTTGAAAACAGGCTGGCAATGGCTGTCTGACGGCAAAGCTTTTTTAGTCTAAGTGTTGCTGATCGCACTTGCTGATGCTGCACAAGTTTTCCATGTAAGTGCTGCTGAGCACTCCCTGAGACCTTCCACTGAGTTCCAGTGGCTTCATTAAGATAATTGGAATCAGGAGTTATTTATTGTAGTCCACATTGATTTTGTATAGCATATAGGTAAATAATAGTGCTGGAGAAAGTTGTTCTCTGGAAAATTAATTGGACTGCAGAAAAAAAAAGTCATCTAACTTTTTCACTTTAAAACACTGGTCCATTGGTGTTCAGACTGTACATAATCTCATGATAATGCAATAGGTTTGGATATCCAAACCATTCCAGGCTGATTTTTATCATCTTCCTTTACCAATCATTACATGTGAAGGTTAGAAATTGCACACATTAGCACTTTTCACTTACCAATATTTTTTTGCAAATCTGAATAAACTGAAATGGCTGAAATAAAATATCATTGGTTATCAAACTATTGTACTGCAATTGGTAGATTGAGAATATTTAGGAAGAATAAGGAAGCATACTGCTGTCCTGCACACCATTTTGGTGACCAAAAACATGTCTAAAAAATGCCAAGAAGAATAATGCCAAGAACCATGAAAGGATAATAGTTACCTTGTCCTTTCACAATAGAGTCAGGCAGTGTTACACCAACGCTACTCAAGCTGACCAGGAAACCCATTCTGCATGTCCCACAGCAGCACAAATGTTGAGGGCACACCTTCTGAGAAGCTGAGCACAAAATCATGAGTCTATTTTGGAATAATTTTGTGCGTTTGATGGCATCAATGAGCTTATACAGTGTGAGAGGAAGAATTGGCTTGGAAGAAATGTTACATTTTTGGCTAAAAGAGTCAATTAATGGCACAGGAGTATCTTGTCTCACTCTGATCCTGTCCTGAGGGTGAAGCTTGCCTACTGGCTCTCCAACTAAGATAGATGCATTATGACCTCATTGGTCTTTTATGAGTCTGTCCATCCCATAACTGTTACTTTACTCTGCTTATTCTTGATTCATTATATCCTGGACATGACCCTGCAAAATCATTTTATTTTTCTAAAATTTGTAAACTTTTCTGACTGCGTTGACAATATCCTGCAGTCTCTATTGGGCTTCTGTGTAGGCAAAAGTCCCTTAAACTTTTGCATGCACATTATTTATATTTGCAGACATGAGCCCCTTTGAAGTTTCATTACACTACTTTTTTTTTTAAATTAATTTAAACTCCTGAAGCTGTCTGAATTTCTTCTAAGAACTTTTCACAGATATAGTTTGTTCCTAGAGTGATGGAGCAAGCTGGGTTGAGTGGGATTTCTTCTTCATGGTTTTCCATGGCCTATATGAACCAGGGCAAAACGTTTCAGCACCGACTGGGGTAATATGGATTTTTGCTAATTTCTGACAAAATAGTGGAAGTTTTCTCAGACTTATGAAGTCAAAAAATTTGTATTTTCAGCCTAGTCCCCTGCAGATGTATGCTTATTCCAGTGTTCCTCAGACTTCTAAGAACCAAGTAGCTGATTTCTGGATAGTCAAAGAGTTCTTTCTCTGGTGCTTTCTTCTAACACAGCTCCCAATTATGTGAACAGCTAAGAGAGGAGAAATGCCCAAACTAGTTTAACAGATAGATAAACACCCTTGGGGAAACATTTTGGGTTCCAAAGCTTCATTGCTCATTCTGTAATAACACATTCAGCTGTCTATCAGATGTATATTAGGAAAGCTGTTAATGGATTTAGTGAGAGTGTGGAAGGATCCACTATTCACAGCTAGGCTTACAAATTTTTTGCCTAAAAATGCTTATTGTCTTTTTTGTCTGAATATTACCATGTGTTTTGTAGGCCCTTGTAACTGTTCTGTTAATGTGACTAATTATGCATGTGTATATATATGTATGTATGCATATGTATACATATATCTTCACATTGTCTTTAGCTGAGCAAAATATTACAGTTTTTCTTTGACTTATTTGCAAGTTGTATCTGTCAATATCTGATTACTGAATTCTAAATTTAGTAAAATTCTAAGTTTCTAAGCACACATATGATCCTACAGAGAGAAAAATTTGATTTTAGTCTGGTAGTGCCACTTCCATTAAAAAAAAAAAATTAATTCTAGCTCACTGTAGCTCACCTTGCTTTATGAGAAGTACCTAGATATGCTCCAACAAATGCATTTTTTGCTCAAATGTCATTTTCCTAACATTATTTCTGCTCTAAAGCCTTACTTTCAGCTTTCTCTTCTTAAATCTTACTTACAGTATATAAAAAAAAATCTTCATTCACTTCCTAATGAAAACCATGAAAAGGTCAAAAAGGTCAAAAAATTGTATTTGTGTCTAGGGCATCAGACAATACCCAGAGAACCTGAAGACAAGGCATGGCAAAGAATATAAAGACTCTGTGTTGCACTCTCCAAGACTGTTGTGAAATTCCTGCAGTAAGGATTGCCCTTGTGAGTCAAGACAATCATTACAATCATTGTTAGGATGATGCTTACAGCTTTTTTTTTCTTATAGAGATAGGTCTGGCCTGGGTTGCTGTAGAAACATAATGGAAGACAGCCAGTACTGTGTAGCTGTGTTAGAGAAGCTACATCACTTGCATTGATGCAGGACCCAGAAAGATACAAAAAGACACTAAAAGCTTCTTCAGAGTGCTGCAGTTGGGTGAAATAGCTGGAAGATTTCCTGCTGTTCATTCAGATAACGAATCACTTGAAGTGGGAGTGGGGTGGAATTTAGACATCCAAATACAAGTCTGTTACTTTGATAAACACTCTGCTTTCATCTGCTAGTAACCAGCATCCATCAGTGCCTTGTTGCTTTCCAGAGCTATAGCCTAAAATTACATTGCTGTGGATACATCAAAACAGTCTCTGTCTTAACTAGACAGACCATCCCAAATCCCAGTACCTTAGGAGGATCCAGAAACAAGACATACCATTGCCAAAATCCTTTTTTGGGAACTCAATCCAGTAAGAAAGTGTACAGTTAAATTTGATGTAACAGATTGCTGTTCCAGCTATCAATTTCAAAATGTTATCTGGAGGAGGTGGGGGGGTGGGGGTAACATTTCTCTTTCTGTGATAGCCTCACAGCTGGAGCCCTCCCTGAGGGAGCGTGAGGCCAGTGCTTGGTTCCCTTTTCTTTCTGTGAAGTTCAGCTCATGCATGCAGGTATGCCTCAGGAGCCAAACACTGACATCCAAACTAAAGTCCTGTGCCTGCCACCATCATTCTTATAACATATTGTGAAGCGACAGGGGAAGTAGAATTAGACTTTAACTCCTGAGTCAAGTTTTTTTCTAAATAAATGCTTAGTTAAAAAACAAAGATGTCAGAATACTGAGTTGCAAGAAAATACAAAGAAAAGGCCACTGTGTACTGATGTCCCTCTTTAAAACCAAAAAACACAAGCAGTTTACCTAGATTAAAACATGCCCATGGAGTATCATCTGTCCCAGAGAACCCCAGAGTAACACCTGGCAAAAGTAATAGAGATGAATTTATTTATTTCAACATCTGATTGCCAATTTCAGCTAAGGTTGGAAAGGAACAAGGAAATATCTCCTAAGGCTAACAGCATCCCAACAGGGCACAGGGCTGTCAAAGCAATGTGTGGCACAGGGCTGAGTGGCACCTGGAAATTGTGCAGACCTTCAATCCGGCACCCCAGGGAAGGGCTCCAGGGACAATGACAATAATTAGTTTTTTGCCATCTTCAGTTCTCACTCTGCAGTCAGCAAAGATTATGTTTTGTTTTGTTGGGTTGGTGGTTTTTTCTGTTCATTTTCTCTTCTATTTACAAACCGTAGTGTCAGAATGCATCCTGGATAACTGACACTGAAATTATTTGTCCTGAGATTTGAATTGGCGAGTACTGAAATCACTGGGCCAGAACTGCCTACACTGTGTGTTCTTCACCCAATAAATAGTAACAGATGCTCCTCTGCAATAAAATAACTTGATCATTACACTATATGAAATGTGAGAAATTTTCTGACTTTTATTAGGACAATTACCTACTCCTTGCAAAATATGAATACTCAAGAATGCAGTTTTATTTAGAAGAAATCTTTAAATTATTGGGTAACTAGATTATCAGCCATTTCCACTTCTTTAGTGCTTTTTAGCCTATCATTTGTCTTAAACTCCTTTAATATTAGTTGAATAATCTCCATAATATTTTTCTAATGCAGCATTGTCCCAATTTTGCAAATGGACAACTTGATGCAAAGAGACTTTTAAAGCAACGTTTCCAAAATTGTCTTCCTAAAATCAGGTTACTAACATGTGGGTTTGAGTAGTCAGTAGCCCATTTCAATACTTTCTGAATACATATAAATTGTTATTCATTTCAATAATAACTTCTGACATTCAGCGCTGTAAAACTACGGACACATTTTGCAGTGAAGGAATATGAATCAGAGAAGTGAAATGAAGCACAGTGTTCCTAACATCTACCTAGGCTCCTAATTTAACTGCCACATTAACATTAGCTAAAAAAAACCTTGGTCTCCCAGATCTCTCCTGAATACTTTATGCTTCTCTTAAGGAAGATTATATTTTTCTCTTCCGTATTCTTATGCTACCTGAATCCTGTTCACAAAGAGATGGTCTTCATTGTTTATGCAAGAAACAGTGATTTTGAAGTGGTGTTAACTTCAAAATTAGGGGATCTTTGCATTTCTATAATTCTTCCTAGCAGACATTTAATAAACGAAACAAACATCATAAGAGATCATTATTAGCTGGTTTCCAGACACTCTTTTATTGCTGGAAGTCACATCCCCTGGAAGGCAATGCTATTAACGGTGGCACTGTCGTACACCAGTGTGCCACACTTGCAGCATGGCAGGAGGACACACCAGTGGTGCCACACCTGACGAGAGCAGTCCATGGCAGGGACCTACACCTACTGGCCCTGGGTGAAAGACCCAGTGTATATAGCAACAATATGGTAGTGCAGCTCTAGTTCCAAGTAAGAAAAGGAGATTTTGAGCATAGAATATGTAGGAAGTACACATAATTCTAATTATTCTCCACTTGGCCGAGCTCTGAAACCAAGGAGGCAACGTGTGGGCCAGAAGTGAGTCTTCCCTTGTGCTCTGCCTTGGCTGATCCCCTTGTCAGTCATGCATAAAGCAGGTGTCACACCTGGGAATAGCCCTCTCCACCCAGCACACTGCACAGCATAGCTAGCAGCAACCACCCAGCTGGCAGAGAGGAAGCACAGGATGATTTTATATATTCTTCCATTTGCCAGCCTGCTTCTCTTTGCTGTTTCCCTGAGACAATGAACAAGACAAACACTCTGCTTTTTGGTGTTTGTAACCTGGGAGATTTGTTAAGACTATGGACACCATAAGACGTAACATTTCTACTCGCTACAAGCTCTCTAAGTGAATCTGTCACTGCTCATTAAATCAGCTACTTACAGAGAACAAGTGCCTGCTCAGAGGTTCCCACTGGTTACAACCAGGCAAAAGCAGCAGCTTCAGACAAGTGTGGTAGAGCAGGCAAACCCAAACTGGTACCGATTACATCCCACACCGTTTCCCAGCATGATATCTGTACATTTTGTAGACGTTATTCAACTGGCACTGTTGCAGTCAAAGACAATTGTTACAAAATGCTTTCTTCCTGGGATGCCATAAGACTTTGTTCCTTCTCTAAGCTTACACGGAGACACATATGTGTAACCAAATGCAGCACTTAAAACAGATATGAATAAAAATGCATATTAATTTGTTTATCTTTTGTGAGAAATTTAATTATACTGATCTTCAAATGTCACAAGCTCTCCCCAAGCACCAGATTAAAAACAGCTTTTTGTTGTTTTTGATAACTACACTTATTGGTATGTGCTTTTTAGCAGCCAGAAACATGATATCAGAGCAGCAAGAAGTTTTACATAACAGGCCTATTCAGATTTTTGTGTAATGATAAAACCAGTTAAACATATCAAAACAAAGATCACAGATGTGTAATGAAATACAAATGCTAACAAGGGCAGTGATAGCACAGTTAGATCTCAGGCAAGCTGCCTTGCAAGTGACTGCTTGGTCAACCCAGACAGTTTTGTTATGATTGATGGGACTGTCAGGCCTGAAAAAAAAAAAATCACTGCAACATCACTAAGTAATGGACTTGATGAAGACAGAACAGCCTTTCGTCAGAGTATAGATGTTTCTAGAGTCTGTCCACTTTCTAGTGGAAGCTACAGGTCATTCCTTACAGTTCACAAGGTGAATTAACAAACTGAGCATAACTGTATTTGTTTCAAGCCAAGGCACATTTTGTAAGCCAAAGCAATGCTTTTCGCTTGTGACAATTCCCAGATGATCCAATGATTTGTTTTATTTAGTGTATGCTGTAAACCGAGCTGACCCTTTTGTTTAGATCTTCAAAAACAGCAAACTGTAACATTTTTGTGTGCCTTACACCAATGATGTGCAATATGATCAGAATCAGAGCAGCACATGGTCAGGAGTCAGGACAGGAGACAAAGCCTATAGTTTTCTGAATGCCTTTGCAGCTTTCTTTGAATACGTAGATAATGGACATCAGATGGTATGTTTCACTTTTTTTTTTGTCTGAATACAGACTTCTCCATAATGATTCTAGTAAATGTGACTTGCTTTGTCTTAGAAATTTCAAGAGAAAGAAACACGCAAATGCATTCAGTTCTCTATACAACGTCTGTCATATCCTTTCCACTAAAATGATTTACAAGAAATACACACTTCGGATATTTCCTCAGAAAATGACCTGACTTTTTAGAGCAAAAGTGGTACACAGAACACTCTCAACAAATATCTGTTAGGAATGAAAGCATTTTAGGAGGGTGGACTACATATGACCCCAGCACGTATGGAGAAAGAAGTTAATGTTATGCAGAAAGAAATAATGGACTGCCCAGCAATTTAGCAGGGATTCTCTTTAGATGTCTTCTGGAGCATTCTATCCTGTCTCCACCATTGCTATCAGATGGTAGGAGCCGCAGAGTGCCGTGGTGAGGGATACTCTGAAATTCAGATCTCTTTAGTCCACCACAGTTAGTGACTGTAAATTCCAGTGTTAACACCCAAATGCCTGCGAAAGCCCACAGTCTCAGGAACCTTTCTCATGAACATTTGTTATCCATTAAACTTTAGGGAGAGGTATGGCTTCCAGCCCACACTTTCTTTCTCTCTTTTTTGCATCCTATTAGTTCAGTTGCTTTTCTTCAAAGAGTCATCATAACAATAATGTCCTTGTTCCTGCATGGCAACCATGAGTTTAATTTCCATAGGGATGCTGCTGAGACACAGGCTGCAGTAGCTATTTGTCTGTATGACCCTTCTGTAACCCTCTTCTGTTCTGCCTCTCTGCCCTTCCTCCCTTTATTCTCTCCGTTCATGAACTTTCCTTATTTCTCCTTAGCCCACACTGTAGATGCTATGAATGTTTGCTCTTCAAATCTAGAAAACCAGAATGATGGGATTTAACAAAACAATCTTTTTGCCACTCATGTGACGTAGGCCAGCATCAATCATATTTACATACATGTCTACAGATGCCTGAAAGGACTTTCCTAATCATAAAAGAATCTGTAGCATGGGGGTAAGATTAACCCCTCCATACATCTCCTTCAGAAGATTCAAAATTTTTCTTCTGCATTTTTAATGAGGGAGGCTAGGAAATTAATCAATAATTCATAATAAAATCATAATGGACTACATTTGAGGCTCAGTAAAAGGGAAACTTAGGAAGTAGAGAATAGATGTACTGCATTGAAGGTAGAAAGAAGAAGGGGTGAAAAGAAAAGAGAGAGGAAACTTTAAAGTTAAATTCAGCCACTGAAACTTCCATATCACAGGTGCATTTCTATTTGAGTGTTGAATGTGTATTTTCTGACTGGGAAAAAGAGGGCTGTAGCTAGGAATCAGAACTGCCTTGGTAATCTCAAGAATCACAGCCAAGCACTAACTATACCACAGCAAATTATTCCAAGATCAAAATCCATATGTAACTGTGTTAAGCCTTTAAAAACAAATTAAAAGGTTATTTTCAGAATGCAGAAGGAAGAAATAAAACATGGTTTTCCTCCTTGTAAGTCAAACATCTCTCTTACTCGCTTTATTCTGTTGCATAAAACTGAGTACAAAGCATGCACTTTAATATTAAATACCTCAGGATGCTCTACAGGATCTCTCCTCATGATTTGACGTGTAGGAATCACGGCTCTTCAGAAAACCTATAGGTATAAGACAAAAATCATTAAAAACATCATTTTAGGATTTTCATCTGTGCTTGAAGTAGCTGATAGGAAAAAAAACCACAAAACAAAACACAAAAATATCTCCCCAAAAAAACCAACAAAACCAAACCAAACCAAACCAAAACAAAACAAAAACCAAACAAAACCCCTGAACTAATCTGCTTTAAAGTCAGGGAAAAAGAAATAGGCTTTAACACTTCTGCTTTTCTTTTGAGACTGCAACACTACTGCCACACACTGCCGAGGCGGAATGGTACTTCAGCAAATGAACTAAATTATTCGTGAATACAAGAAGCTTATGAGAAGCACCTTAAGTTGCTGAAGAAGAAAGAAAAAATAACAGAGCCAAAGCACCTTAGGCCAGTTTAACAATGTTGTGTGCTACCAGAGTAATACTCTCCATCCTTCTGCTTTAGTCAATGCACTAACCATATGCTATTTTCTTTCTCTTTGTTTTTCATGTTTCATAAACTATTCCTCCCTAGCCTCTTGCCATGAGCCAGACAGGAGTGACTCATATGTTCTGGGATTTAAAAGGCACATTCTGTAAGCACAGTTAGTGAGTCTTACCTGCCAAAAATAAAGCTCCCCAAAGTTTCTTCAGAGATGAGTTGTCAGTCTCCCTTAATACCCTGACTTCAATCACATAAATGGTATTTACAAGTATTTTATCTTTCATTTGTTTGGTTTTGAACAACTTCTTGAACTTCTGAGCTGATGCCAAAGTGCAACAGCTTTGTTGTGCCTACCACCAACTTTACAGAAGCAGGTAAACTAGGAGGAGCTCAATGTCATAGCTATAAATGACACCCAGGGAAAGCCAGAGATTAATTGAATACAAATGCTTAATAGAAGGTGATGAGAAGAAGTGAATATATAGTTGATCAGTTTTATTGACTTTGGGGGAAGTATGTTTTTAAGCCATTGAATACTATGGTGCCTGCATGTAGTTTCCATAACTAGACAATTAGGTCATTGCCCCTTACTGCTGGCTCAGAAGCAAAAGATCTCAGAATTTCACCTAGTGCAACATTGAGAAAGAGAAAACATTGGGCCAGACCCATCATTTTTAATGTCCCTTTTCCTGTCCCTTGAAACTCTGCCTCTGAAACATGAAAAGAAAGCTTTCCCATCATGCACTAGTGTGCAGCTCTCAAAAAGGTGTCAGCTGAAATAGCTGGGATATAATCTCTTCAGGGCAAACAGCATTTCACCCTATGTAAGTATGTCTTGTTTGGTTACGCTTGTGTGTGAGAAGGAACATCTGAGTACAATCAAAAGGGGACCACAAAAGGTGTTATTCAGAAAAGGAACATGGGAAGGAAAGATTTTTGCAGGATGGAAACTAAGAAATGTTTGCAGTGGTTAAAAGGTAAAGTTGCTTGGAGCTCAACTTCAGAACAGTATTACCACCTGTTTATATTTCAGCTAATTTGTTGACAGATATGCTGTCTTAACCACTTTTTCCGACACTGCAGAAGAATTGCTATCATGAGCAGAATGATTGCAACATCATTAAAATCATTAAGACTGTGTTACCATACCCATTACATATGTGGAGCATTCTTTCTAACACATATATATATATATATCTTCTCCTATTAAATAGAGATACATGCTTGAACTGGCTTAGGGGAAGGAGGACAAAGAAATGCTATAGATACGAATAGCAGCTGGTATTTTTAGGATAAGGTCAGCACAAATTTATTTCTCATGCTGTTCTACACCTGAGATCCTTTTCCCTTCAAAGTTGACCTGACTACTAAGTTGTTTAACAGTAAAAGTTCAGCAACAGCAGGTGTTTTCTTAATTGAACTCTGGTGTGTACTCACAGCCCACTGTGGACTCATTCGTTCACTCACTTCTTTTTCTTTTCATTTTTTCAATTAACCTTTCTTTTTAGGAACTTGGAACGGTCATTTTGTCCCAGAAAAGTTGTTTCTGTGCAGTGGGTTGTGCAAAGATGCTGACATATAAAAATCAACAAATGATAATACATTGCTCCTTTGGCTTAGTGTCCTCTAGAAATCCTGAAAGGGAAGAGATACCAACAGGGGAGCATTCTGCTCTGGCAGACTCAGCGACAACCTCATTCCTTCAGACACCACATGGGAAGATGTTTGCGATGAAGCATATCTTTTGCATATGAGAAAGCATTTGGTCATGTTCACTCTATTTCTCATAAGCAGCTTTTGAAAGGAAACATGTCGGTTGTCTTTCTGTTGGTAGACAAAAAATCCATGGAATTGACATATAAGCCCATGCTGGGTCTCAGTGTTACTGTATAAATGCTGAATAACTCCACTTCAAGACTGGAACATACTGGATCTTACTTTCATGAGAGAGACAGCATTTTTTTTGAACATTTACATTAATTCAGGACATTTTGTAGTTTTCCCTGTAAGTTCAGGCACTGCCATGTGTCAACTCTTTAGTCGCAAGATGAATCCAGTTGACCTCGGCTTCACTTGGGTGGAAATCTGACATAGTGAAATATATAAACTGCCTTTGTTCACATTTAGATTTAGATACTGTTCAAGTCATGCCATTTGTAAGTTTAAAAGTGTATGTAAGTCAAGCATGTAATATTAGGATAAAAATCTAACCATTAATTAACATTTTGACAATGCCTCCAGTGTGAGAATTAATGCAGTTAAATCAAGTATGCTAATAAAAGCCAAGAGAACTAGAACAAAGCAAAGAAAATGCAGCCTTATGGAAATTCTTCACTCTGCTGTGAGATAAAGGAATTTAGAATATATACCTTCTAGAAAGGGCTTTGGATGAAATTGAGAGCACAAAGTATATTTTTAAAATGCTATTGTCAGTCTCACAAATATTCCTGGTTTTTTGCACAGCATTTGAAGAACTACCGATAAAATATCAAGTCTATTCACACACAAAATGTCACAGGACTTCTGAAAACTGATGGTCCTCCATATTCTAATTGTTGGTCCTTGGCTGATCTTTTGGCCCACACTTAAACATTCCTAGATTGTGTCTATTCATGGTAGAAAATCAACATGATCTTAAATTTTGAATGATGCAAGGTGACAGACGTCATTTACCTGGACTTATGCAAAACATTTTACACTGTCTTGCATGACATCCTGGCCTCTAAATTGGAAAGTCATGGTTTTAATGGATGGACCACTCAGTAGATAAGGAACTGCCTAGATGGCCGTACTCAAAGGGTTGCTGTTAACAGCTCGATGTCCAAGTGCAAACCAGTGATGTCTGGGGTTCCTGAGTGGTAAGTACTGGGACCAGTGCTGTTCAACATCTTTGCTGGCAACATGGGCAGTGGGATTGAGTGCATCCTCAGCAAGTTTGCAGACAACATCAAGCTGTGTGGCACGGCCAACATGTTGGAGGGAAGGGATGCCATCCAGAGGGACCTGGACAGGCTTGAGAGATGGGCCCATGCGAACTTCATGAAGTTCAAGCAGGCCAAGTGCAAGGTCCTGCACCTGGGTCACAACAATCCCAAGCACAACTACAGGTTGGGCAAAGAATGGCTGGAGAGAAACCCTGAGGAGAAGGACTTGGGGGTGTTGGTGGATTAGAAGCTCAACATGAGCTGGCAATGTGCGCTTGCAGCCCAGAAAGCCAACTGCATCCTGGACTGCATAAAAAGAAGCATGGCCAGCAGATCAAGGGAGGTGATTTTCCCCCTCTACTCTGCTTATGTGAGACCCCACCTTGACCACTGTGTCCAGCTTGGGGCCCTCAACATAAGGACATGGAGTGAGTCTAGAGGAGGGCCACGAAGATGATTAGAGGGCTGGAGCACCTCTCCTATGAATACAGGCTGAGAGAGTTGGGGTTGTTCAGCCTGGAGAAGAGAAGGCTCTGGAGAGATCTTATAAAAGCATTCCAGTACCTAAAGGGGGCCTATAGGAGAGATGAGGAGGTACTCTTTATGGGGAGGGAATGTAGCAATAGGACAAGGGGCAATGGTTTTTAAATAAGTCGGCCCCTTTAGGCACCCAGCTGAAGTGCCTTTACACAAATGCACGCAGCATGGGGAACAAACAAGAGGAGTTAGAGATGTGCGCGCGCCTCCAGGGCTACGACATTATTGGCATCACCGAGACGTGGTGGGATGGCTCTTACGACTGGAGTGTTCGAATGGAGGGTTACAAGCTCTTCAGGAAGGACAGGCTGGGCAGAAGGGGAGGGGGTGTTGCCCTCTATGTCAAGGACCAGCTGGAATGTATGGAGCTTCACCTGGGGATGGGTGAAGACAAGACAGAGAGCTTATGGGTCAGGATTAAAGGGAGCATGGGGGCAGGTGATGTTACAGTAGGAGTCTGCTACAGGCCACCAGATCAAAGTGACAGCGAGGATGTGGCCCTCTACAAACAGATAGGGGCAGCATCGCGCTCACACGCTCTGGTCCTCATGGGGGACTTCAACCACCCCGACATCTGTTGGAAGGACAACACAGCAGAGCACAGGAAATCCAGGAAGTTCTTAGAATGTGTCGACGACAACTTTCTTCTGCAAATAATAGAGGAACCAACGAGGAAAGGAGCAGTGCTGGACCTTGTCCTCACCAACAAGGAGGGGCTGGTCGGGAATGTCAAATTCAAGGGTAGCCTCGGCTGCAGTGACCATGAGATGATAGAATTCAAGATTCATAAGGCAGCAAGGAGGGTGCACAGCAAGCTGGCTACCCTGGACTTCAAAAGAGCAGACTTTGATCTCCTGAGATATCTGATTGGTAAGGTAGCGTGGGAAAAAGAACTGGAAGGGAGAGGGGCCCAAAAAAGCTGGGTGGTATTTAAGGATTGCCTCCTCCAAGCTCAGGAGAGGTGCATCCCAAAAAAGAAGAAATCGGGCAAAATAGCCAGTAGGCCGGCGTGGATGAACAAGGAACTGCTGGACAAACTCAGGACCAAAAAGGAGGCCTATAGAGGGTGGAAGCAGGGAAAGGTAGACTGGGAAGAATACAGAGAAGCTGTCCGAGTCACCAGAAACCTGATCAGGCAAGCGAAAGCCCAGGCAGAACTAAATCTAGCCAGGGATGTGAAAAATAACAAGAAGAACTTCTATAGATATATCAGGGATAAAAATAAGACGAGGGAAGCTGTGGGTCCCCTCCGGAAGGAAACGGGAGACCTGGTCACCCAGGATGTGGATAAGGCTGAGCTACTGAATGACTTCTTTGCCTCAGTCTTCACTGGCAAGGGCCCTAACCACACTGCCCAAGTCACGGAGGGCAAGAACAGGGGCTCTGGGAATGAAGAACCACCCACAATACAAGAAGACGAGGTTCGAGACCTCTTAAAGAACCTGAAGGTGCATAAGTCCATGGGACCTGATGAAATCCATCCACGGGTCCTGAGAGAACTGGCGGACGAAGTTGCTAAGCCCCTCTCCATCATATTTGAGAAATCGTGGCAGTCTGGTGAAGTTCCCACTGACTGGAAAAAAGGGAACATAACTCCAATATTCAAAAAAGGAAACAAAGAAGACCCGGGAAACTACAGGCCGGTCAGTCTCCCCTCTGTGCCTGGCAAGATCATGGAGCAGATCCTCCTGAAATCCTTGCTAAGGCACATGGAGAATAAAGAAGTGATTGGAAACAGCCAACATGGCTTCACCAAGGGCAAATCGTGCCTGACAAATTTGGTGGCCTTTTACAATACTGCCACAGACTTGGTAGACAAGGGCAGAGCGACTGACGTCATTTACCTGGACTTATGCAAAGCATTTGACACTGTCCCGCACGACATCCTGGTCTCAAAATTGGAAACTCATGGATTCGATGGATGGACCACTCGGTGGATAGAGAACTGGCTGGATGGCCGCATCCAAAGGGTTACAATCAATGGCTCAATGTCCAGGTGGCGGCCAGTAACGAGTGGTGTTCCGCAGGGGTCGGTACTGGGACCAGTACTGTTTAACATCTTTGTCGGTGACATGGACAGTGGGATAGAGTGCACCCTCAGCAAGTTTGCTGATGACACCAAGCTCGGTGGCGCAGTTGACACGCTGGAGGGAAGGGATGCCATCCAGAGGGACCTAGACAGGCTGGAGAGGTGGGCTCGTGCAAATTGCATGAAGTTCAACCAAGCCAAGTGCAGGGTCCTGCACCTGGGACGTGGCAACCCCAGGCACAAATACAAGTTGGGTGGAGAATGGCTGGAGAGCAGCCCCGAGGAGAAGGACTTGGGAGTGCTTATGGATGAGAAGCTCAACATGAGCAGGCAGTGTGCACTGGCAGCCCAGAGAGCCAACCGTGTCCTGGGCTGCATCAGGAGAAGTGTGGCCAGCAGGTCTCGCGAGGTGATTCTGCCCCTCTACTCTGCGCTCGTGAGACCCCTCCTGGAGTACTGTGTCCAGCTCTGGAGTCCTCAACACAGAAAGGACATGGACCTGTTGGAACGGGTCCAGCGGAGGGCCACGAGGATGATCAGAGGGATGGAGCACCTCTCCTATGAAGACAGACTGAGAGAGCTGGGGTTGTTCAGCCTGGAGAAGAGAAGGCTCCGGGGAGACCTTATAACAGCCTATCAATACCTGAAGGGAGCCTACAGAAGTGCTGAAGAGGGACTCTTTGTCAGGAAGAGTGGTGACAGGACAAGGGGCAATGGTTTTAAATTGGAAGAGAAGAGATTTAGATTAGATATAAGGAAGAAATTCTTTACAGTGAGGGTGGTGAGGCACTGGAACAGGTTGCCAAGGGAAGTTGTGGATGCCCCATCCCTGGAAGTGTTCAAGGCCAGGCTGGATGGGGCTTTAAGCAACCTGCTCTAGTGAGAGGTGTCCCTGCCCATGGCAGGGGGGTTGGAACTAGATGATCTTTAAGGTCCTTTCCAACTCTAGCCATTCTATGATTCTATGATTCTATGAAACTGAAAGAGGGGAGATTTAGACTAGATATTAGGACGAAATTCTTTACCACAAGGGTGATGAGGCACTGGAACAGGTTGGCCAGAGAAGTTGTAGATAACTCTTCCCTGGAAGTGTTCAGGACCAGGCTGGATGAGGCTGTGAGCAACCTGGTCTAGCAGAAGGTGTCCCTGCCCATGGCTTGGAACTAGATATCTTTATGGCCCTTTCCAACCCAAACCATTCTATGATTCTGTGATTCCATGATTCTATGATTCTCTGTGATACCATCAAAATGAAGGACAGCGTTTCGTCTCTGAGCATTAGATCTGAGAACATCACAAAATTGTCAAAAAGAAGGGCAGAGGCAACACATTTTTCAGATGTACCGCAGTACATGCCTAAGATTAGGTCTTATTGTCAGCAGCTTTGGAAATGTGAAGTCCCATTAAACAGAGCTCTCCAATGACTCCGTTGTTCCCTCCCACAGAAAAGACAGCCCTGTTTCTGGACAGCTGAACACCTGCTAACATAACCTTCACCTCATTCTCTCAGCTAAAGGACATAGGGTGTAGTCAAACACACTGGACTTTCCCAAGCAGCCTGGCTATGGTGTCAGCTCCTTTTCCAGCCAGCATCCAGAGCTTCCTAGGTTATGTCCATGTCACTGAGGTACATAATGTTGGGCCCAAGGCGAAGTATATGGCCTGGCCTGCAATCTTGTTGCTTTGGTCTGTCCCTCATGATAACATTTTGTGATGGAGAGGACCAGTTGGAGCAGTCCTGGACATAGACAGGGTGACCTTATTACTATGAAATATAGATGCTTGTGCTTGCTCTTTCATCTTTGTTTATTTAACAACATAGATGTATCAGTAAATGACACAAACAATACAGTGATGGGCTCCTGGCTATGGGTTTCCTCCCAGCGTGAGGAGGGATTTTTTAGCATTGTCATCAAATTATCGTTCATCATTCAAAGACAAAGTGGCAGGAATTTGCTGAAAGGAGATAGATCTGAAATAACAAGTAAAAGAGAAAGAGAGCATTTGTTATATAAAATTATTTTCTTTATCTTTCAAATAGAGAGAGAGAAAAAAGACATTATATTCCAAATTTAAAACTGACATTAGGATTTGTTGTTTAAAGTACGGATCTTTCCTAGAGCAGACAAATGTTAAGCATAGGCCTTTTGTAGCGCTGCAGGTAAAACCTGGTACCTGGTGGCCAAGCACTGTAGACGGTCTTAACTTCTTCACTTGTTTTGATCTCTACAGCAATAAATCTAAGTATTACTTTGTCAGATTTTTTATTTATCTATGATTCCCCTTCTAATTCTGGGGAATGCTACAGTCTGTTCTCCAACTGGCTGCATGTGTCTTGCTTTGTTCTTCATATAGCTGGATGAAATCTGGTTGTTTTGTTGGGATTTTTTTCCAGGTATCTTTCATTGTGTAATGATGCTTTTCTCTTATCACTTTACCCTATGTGGAATCCTTGCTGAAGTGAGACTTTCCAGACATATGGTACTCCCCAGGGCCCATAAAGTTGTGGCAGTGTTTCCTAACAATTTCAGTATACATTAATAATAGCTCAAAAATTCACTAAGCTCTGTCAGTTTCTTCACCTAGGCTATTTCACCCACTCGGTTACAACACAGAGTACAGTATAGGAAAGAGAAGGTTTTGTGATACAGCATGTGTTTTAAACATATTTAAAGTAACATATTCTTATGCTAACCTGGAATGAATATGAAAATCTTCTGTAACTGATTAGATTTTAAGCACACGTTTCTTCAGATATCTGCTCATTATTCTTAGCTTCACCATAGTGTTTTAGTTCTTAGATTTAGATTGTTTTCTTGGTTTTGCTCCTTTTTCTTCCTTGTTAAATTTTTCAGTAAACTTTCCTCACAGGTAGCATTGCTGATACTAGCTGGAATCAATTACTTATCCTCAGGGCTCTACCATGCCTGTCACTAATAATTCAACCAGTTTGTCTTGATAAGAAAACACCATTAGCAAACAATAGAGGACTGCAATTGGATTCCACAGTTATTAAAATTGCAACTTGTAAACAAATCCGCAAGACAAGTATTCTTGCCTTTTTTTGCTGTATCCTCCTTGGGAGTATTCTAAGAAATGACAAAGGGCAGGAATGCTTGCAGACACAGTGTTTTAATTACATATTAGACTAGTCATAATCTGAAATTTAGAATTGTTAGCATGGATATTTACACTACAGTCCAGTAACAGAATGGGAACAAACAATGTGCCGTATGTGCCCAATGAAGACGAAGCAACCTGGCTGAAATACCTGCAACTGTCTCCTCTCATTTGATTTACAACTCACAACTTATTCTCCCAGAGGTAATGAGCTGTATCTTTTTTTCCGACTGCAGAGGGCTTTGGATCAGATCATTACTGCCTGATAACAGTCAAGGCAAATGGTGGAATTTATAAAGCCTTCAGGTATAAAGTTAAGCAATTAGCATTGTATTAGCAGCCTACAAATGTGATTTGAAAAGAATCCCCAAAGATATTCACTGCTATCAAAATCCATTTCTTTACTCTTTCTTTCAGGTCTCTGTAATAACTTAACCAAAAAGAATGAGAATGAATGCCTTGGTCCCGCAAGGATGTTACGTTGGCCTTTTCGTATAATAAGGCAAAATGAAAGCACGTTTGCAACACTTATATAACCTTCAGAAATGGGAACTTAGCTCTCATCATTGTGACAGTGACAGCTTATATTTGAAGTAGTCCCAGGACAATTTCTTTTTATCTTTAAAATTCTCAGCTAATCACAGGGAAAAGTTCCTGGTTATTCATTTTAAGTTCCTGCAATAACTGTAACAGTAAACATTCCTCTTAGAAGGACTCTGAAAATATTTTTTTCATTCCATAGAAAATGTTGAGTTACTGGTGGAAAACAACTGAAAGCTCATATATTTTTCTCCAAAACTCATAATACTTTAGTTCCAAACTACTGCTGTAAAAACTTCTGCATCCTTTCTCTTGGCAGACCCTTGTGTCATCTGCTACTGCTCGGTGTCATCTGCCTTTTTAGTTAAGAAAGTAATGTACCAGTACCACAGTAACAGTGAAGTTTTCCCCTAGAGAAGGGTGATACTCAGACATAGCTAAACTGTTACCGAGCTGCCCACATGATTGCATGGGCTTTTGGCTCTAAGATGTTGTCTTTTCCCTTTAAGGAAAATCAAAATTATTTACAGAACTGTAACACTGTTCCAAAAAAAAAAAAAAAAAAGTCCAAAACTCCATTCCTTTCCCCTGCACCCCAAACCACCCAGCCCTAATAATTTTGAACTTCCATGGGCTACAGGGAGACATCCTGCAGACACCATGGTCTTCTCCATGGGCTGCAGGGGAATCCCTGCTCTGGCGCCTGGAACACCTCCTCCTGTCCTGTTTTAATTTTCATTTTCCTGCAGTTATTGCACAGTTATTTCATAGTCTTCTGTCTTCTTCTCTTGTTTTTTTGGCGTATGACATGCTGGCTATGGATTTACTCAAAATCATGTGCAGAGAAGGTGTCATAAATCATCAACTGAGAGCAGAATATTGTCTCTGAGAAGAGTGGGATTACCAAACCACAAACCCACATTTTTTGAGAAATCCTTTGTGTTACCTTCAAAAACACTACCAAGATCTTTAAGAGGAAAAATTCACAGAATAAAAAAAAAACAACGGAATTTCCTTTTGCCCCTGCATTTTGGTTTTTGTCAAGTATTCCTCAAATAAATACAAAACGTTCTGCTTACCATTAAGCATTTTTTCTACTTATTCAACATGACTTGTTTAAAATCTTTCACATGATGTATTTATGTATCTGTCATTTCTTTTTTTTTTCTGCTTCTTTGCCAATTGTTAATATTATATTAAGCTGATGGTGTGGAAATTCCTGGATAATTGGCTTTGGACACCAGTTTCGCTGCTGAGTGATGGTAGACATGTAATGAGGCATCGAAAGCAGCAGCAAGAAACACAGAGATCATTAGGTTCTTGTGCAAAGGAGACGCTTGGGCTCTTCTCCTCCAGGCAAGAGAGGCTGGGCTGCAGGCTGGGGCCAGGCATCCGTCCTTTCTTCCTTTCTATCTTGGTCCCTTCTCATCACTCTGGATGTGTGACCAGATATTTTGATGACAGGGAACACTCCCCTCTAATTGTCTAGAGCTGAAGGAAGGAACAAGTTGACCATCACAGATTCCTCTCTCCAGAGAGGTTTGCTGCAGTGTGTGCTGTGGTCTCTGGGGCAGGAGAAGGCGCAGCCATCAAGGATGCAAAAGCTGTGAAGAATGAGTTACACGTGAGAGAAATACCAAAAATATGTGGACTGTAAGCTGCAGCAATGGTTATTAGCCATCTAAAAGAAGATGTAAATGAAAATTTTTACTGCCAACATGGTAGAAGTACTTGTGCAAACCTGTTATATTGGTCTCTTTCAGATTTTATAAATGACATTTCTATGATGCCTTTGATCTTTCTAAACTCTTATACCAAAATGCACACTCCAAATGTTCTGTGCAAGACTAATCAGAAATTGTCTCAATTCAGTGAATGGGTATTACTCAAATTAGGAGCTGAACTAAGGTTGGGAGAGAAGCAGTTGCTACAGACTTAACAATTTCAAGGACAAGCTACACATGCTGCTATAATACATAGGGGTTCTCTGATAATTTTGTGGAAGACATTGAAGTCTTAACAAACAGATAAATAAAACCAGCTTTTCCTGTGTGTAGCAATAATAATAATAATTGCTATTCAATGCATATAGAGTACAAGCAAGTTATATTGCTTCTTTCATGGGGAAGAATATGTGGTACTGAAGGTAAAATCATTCTAGAAGGGAAAGATTGACCAACAACTAATGTCTGGATGTTTTAAACAAACTGAAATAAAACGTAATACCTATTTTTTAACAGGAAAAATTATTAAACACTGAAACACGCTACTAAAGGAAGAGAGTCTTTATTTCTTTTGAATTGGAAGAAAAAATCGCTGAGTTCAGTAAGAGGGTAAGTGGACTGAATCATTTGACTATATGGGTGTTTGACCTAAATGACTTCAAATGTGAAGCTTTCTGATTTAAAAATGGCAAACAGGATCTGGCAGGTTTGGGCTGGTTGGATCCAGGTTGCCTCTCACAGAGAGGCATGACTGTATTGGGTGGGAATGGGTTCTTGGCTAGCTTTTGTGTCTAGTCACTTAAACCCCATATTATGCAGAAAAGTGAATAGCCTTCCAGATAGGACTTTGTGGGCATTCTTCTTGTTCTCAGTGCAGCATATTATAAATTCTCCTGAATAGGCATGAATGCATTCTGTGGATTAAACACACATTAGATTGGGTCTCAGAAAGTTTTACTTTCAGAGTCAAATATTTAGGAGTGTTTAATATGAGCACATATATTCCTGTTTATGTGTGAAAGCTTGTGTTACTGTTTCACTCTATTAAACTCTATAAAGGACTGCAAAAGAAACTTTGCTATTACTATCCTACAAAATAATTATGAATAAAATTCTTTCAATGCAAATTACCTTGACAATTTTAGTGTTAACTATGAATAGATTGAAAAATTATACATAGCTTTGGAATGTCCCTACTAAAAAATGAAAAATACTTAGTATACTTTTCAGTAAGAAGTGGAGACATGTTAGTCATTTTGCCATTGAAATACCCATTGAGAGTAAATAGAATATGTGAAATCAATGTTAATTCAGGTAACTGCCTATTTTTATTCTTCTGCTATCTCTCTTCTTCTTTAAATGTGATGCTAAAGTCAGTGTACAGCAGTAATATATTTGTTTCTCAGTTTCTGTGTTCCTGCTGCTTAATCTTCATCTGTAATGATGAAATCTCCCTCTGTAGGAAGAAAACACATTGTGAAAAATGTAAGGCTATGACTTAAAGAAACAGACAAAAAACTATTTTAAAGAAAGAGCTGGTTTTATGAGAAAAAAAGTCTTTAATGACATAGCAGAAAGACAAAAATCTCTAAAGAGTATTCTGACACACACAGTTCAAAACCTGCAAAAAGCAAATTATTCCATTGCAACTTGATGACTTCACTTGATCTAGTCTGGGTGTACCTCACAACGACAGAGGTGGATACAGGGTTCACTATTTGTATTAAAAACAAAAATGTCTCTTCAATTTCTTCATGAGGATTTTGCACTAAAAGCAAAGAAAAGGAACAGACTTTCTAACATTTTGATGTCTAGTTTTCTTCCCTGTGTCTTTAATGATTTGCGCTGTAACATTTCAACCTGCATTCCTTGTTCAGCTGTGACCCTCACCAGCACTGCTGGGACTGACCTTAGCTCTCCAAATTCAGTTCTTTAGCAGACCTTTAAAGACCAAATGAGAGAGCAACCTGTGGAGCACTGCTGGGTTTGGGGGCAGAGCTCCAGATGTCAGCAGCATCTCTGGCTTTGGTCTACATCCACAGTCTGGCATCCCTGAAAACCCAAAGGAGTGCTTTAGCAGTAATATGAATCTACAGCTAGAAAGATCAACTCCTTGACATCTTCTTTGTAGACTAAGGTGAAAGAGAAATTTCTGTGTTTAAAGAGAGAAGAGATTCTGTGAAACTATAGCAATAACTGCAAAATTGTTTCATAACTGCTCAGAGGAGGTGAAGCCCATTCATGTACCTGCTCTGTAACCCACCTTTGAGCAGGGACAGGATCATCCTGTATTTAGGTTCCTTTAACACTGTTTTGAGGAAATCCCACTGTTTACACCATGAAGCTGTCTCAAAATATCTGTGTGAGAACTACAGAGTGTAAGTTTGAGAATACTGGAAGGGAAGAAAATGGACAAAAGCTTCCATCAGAAGCAGAGCCAGCCACTTAAAGTATACCCAATAATCTGGCAAGCCTATTTTGTCCATTAAAATACACTGTGAAAAGGAGCATTTTTAAAGAAAATTAAAAAAGCAATATGCATTCACCCCTGTGGTTGAGCAGCCCAACTACTGAAGTGTCACATGGAATCATAGTGAGATCTTGAAGGTATTTAGACAATAGTGGTAATTTTTGGCACCTGAATCATATAATTTCTCTGTCTGCTAGTCCTTTATGAGGATGTAAAGTAACTAATCTCTCAGCTACCAGGCGTCCATTGCTCTTACACTCTTCCATCATTCACAAGGGTGGTATTAGGCATGTCAGAGGGCACATTCCTGCCTATTCCCATCAATATCCATTATGAACCATCTGCCTATGAATTTTCCTAATGCTTTTTGTACCTTTGGTAATATCATCCATCTTTTTTTTTTCCCCAGTTCAACAAATTTTGAAAGTCCACTATTCACCATGAAAAAACCTTGCTTTCTCTTAGCTGTCTTAAATAAATTTTGTAACAGTTTTATTGCTTACTCCATAATTGTTGTATTATAGGATTTGGTAAGTAGTGGGTTTGCATTCACCTCATCCATCACTTACATGACTTTGCAAACATCAGATGTATTTCCATTCTGAGACAGTTTTCATATATCACCTGACTTATTAACAATACCAAAGAACAATCAAGGCAGAAAAAGAACAGGTCAATTACTGTATGAAAATAGCTTATACATTCTTCCTATTTAGGGAGCATATAAAAATTTCTATAACACTATTAGTTATAGCTTATGAGTTAAAACAACACATTATAAAATAGTCATAGTCCAGTAATTTAGTGCTTAAAAGAAATTTGTCAGTGATGTTATTTAACAGAGGTCTGACTGCAAGCATTGATATTTAAGTCATCCTTATAGTGATATTACTGTGACTATGCAGCTCTTGGAGTTAATGTTATTTGTGGCTAATTATTTTCAGATGCCTGTCACTAATAGGTGAGATGGTCACTACTGCACAGGAAATGTCTAATAATTGAATGATCCTGCTTGCTCAAAAAGTTAATGAGTTGCGTATGTATATATAATAAGACCATGAAACCAACTACATTGTGTGTGCTACTGCAGTGCTAAAGTTCATTTTCACACCTACTTGTAAAAAAGATATAGTAAGAATTATTTCTATTTCCATCAGCAAAAATGGTTTTAAGATTGCTCAGACTTTCTACAGGCCATAACAGTGGATTTAACCTACAAAAGCACACTTCATTAGCATAAGAAGGGATGGGTATGTATTTGTATAGATATGCATATATATTTATTAAAATATAAATTTTACATACATAAAATTAATTTGAAATTTAATCAGATTACCCAAAACGCTGAGGTCTCTCTGAAGATCTATATCGTGCTGTGGCATGATACGTTTTTTGTGTTTTTCCCTACTATTTCTGGTATATAACTTCTCATACATATCTGTATGATCAACATGTTCCTGCTTCATTTCTGTATGTAATTCAGTGAGAAAGCTTGACTTTTGTTTCAGCATTTTTCTCCATTAATCAGATCAGAAAAGAACTAGGAGATTCTTAGGCAGGCAGAAAATCAAATTAGTTTTGGAGGTTTTATATCTGAGGGCTGATACTATGGATGTTTTCATAAGATAACTTCTCACAGGATAATCCTCCATATAAATGCTTTATGGGATCTCTGTGTAAAAGCAAACAAATGGAAAGGTTTTTTAAAAAAACGAATTCCATACCTCAACCTCGAGTTTAGAGAATCAGATAAAACAGTGGTGTTGAAGAGTGCTTTGACAGATTGAATGAGAACGTGATATCTTCCTTTTCAATTCCAGGACCGTCAGAGCTTTCCTTATATACACAGTATATATTTGACTATCAGAATTAAAATATTTTATGCAAAGGTTAACAAAGAATCTATAAAAAACCACATAACCATTTCACAAGTTTTCTTTATTTTTTTTCCCTCTCCTATTTTTTCAGGCTCACTCTTTTCCTTGATTAGCAGTTAGGATCATTTGTTGCTAGCTTTCCATTGTTCAAGTCTTTTTAAAGATTTTTGTGCCAAGCTGTTCTTCCTCAACTACATTTTTAATATTGTCAGTATAATCCGATTTTGTCTGTGTTCACCTTACCACAAACATCTGTCTCTATAACTCCAGATACCTTATTGCTTTGGAGGCTACGGTCTTGCCAGACAAAAGATAATCTTAGCTGCAGTGTAGGAATAAGTATTTGGGACCTATCTATTAAAGGCTGGTTTATATGTGAGACATGGATATGCAATTCTTCAGAGGAGAAAATAGATTTTATTAAAATATTCTTGTAGAAGTACACCATGTTCTTAACTGCATCCCCAAAATAATATTGCTCTTACTTAGGTCTTTTAGAACTTTGGCTATGGTAAAGTACTATCTGCCCCTATGAACTTGTGGACCTTGGCGCTTTATCCCTGATAACTGACTCACTATGATACAGAGCATAAGGCACACAGTTTTAATATTCTTACTGATCAAACAGAGGCTGAGAGAACTCAGAATGACTGTTAACCTTTCCCTTTTTAACTCTACAGCTTTTCTATTCTGCACATCTGACAAGCAACTCAAATTTCATCGGGAAGATCTGAACACCGCTTCAAACAGCAAGCCACTTTTCAGATGCATTTACCACAAGGAAGGTACAGCACTTTCCTGGAATATTCAAGTTAATCTTTTATAATATGTTTCATAACAGCTATAGAAAATTTTCTTTCATTGAATTTTTATTTTACTTTTGGTACAGAGGTAAAAAAAAGGTTCAGTATTAGTATGGAGCTAGTAATCATCTCTTACTTCCTTTGCTTGATAACATCCTACTGCTTTGTTTCCAAGGTTCTTTTGTTTGCTGCTCTGCCACTAAAGGCACATGCCTAAGAAATTCTTTTCTAAAAAGAATTGCAGCGTAAAAAGCAACTGTCAAAAAAAGCAAAAAAAAATCTAAAACCTTAAAGCACAGGCATTTTTCCCCCAGCCTCCCCCAACCAGAAGCTTGCTCTCCTTTACCACATATCTCATATTATGTGGCAGGAATCTTTCTACCATGATGTAGTTAATGCCACTCAGAGTATAACAGAGCACTAGGAGAAAAGTTGTGCAAGGAATTCACCATGAGTGTATAAATCACAAGCTATCTGCTTTAAGCTTCAGGCAGATGAGTTTAATTACTCCATTGCAGTTTATTTGAAAACTTTTGCTCTTCATTCAGGCTGAAAGACTGACATATATTGGCATAGCTAAACATCTGTCTTCAGTCAGAATAATAACAATCACAATAGGATTTGGATCACCTCACTCCCAAACATCCATTGTGTGATGGTTAAATACCGTTAGTTTGTAACAGCAATATAATTTGTTGGCTGTGATCTAGGCAGTTGTCTCAGTTGTTACAGTTCTGTAAGAATTTGTTTTGTCGTGAGTATTACACAAGAACTGAGCTAGTGTGGTATTCTGTGACAAACTCCCATTAATCGGTAACATGCACTAACTATGGATAGTAACTAGTTAATACAATAGTAGTATAAAATAACACTATTGATGTGTTATTTTATACTGAGTGAAAGTGTTGCCAGAGTCAAATAGACACAAAACGTTTTGACTTTATGATAACTGCTGTGGTTACTGACCGCTTCCATGTCCAAAACAAAACAGAGGTCCCACTGTGCACTGCGTAACGACACAGTGACAGAAGACCCTTGCTGGCACCAAGTCCCATGCACCAGAGAAGTCCTATTGCTTAAGCCCTCAAAGTATTATGATTCTATTATCCTCAGTTCTTGAGATAGAAAATACAGACAAAGAGATTAAGAGCCTACCCAGTGACCCATCAGGAAACAATACAAGCTACTGTGTATCACAGGAGATCCAGTTTTATTTTTTTGTCCTGGGTTGATGGGTTGAGCTCAATCCCTTCAGAGTGGCTGTAATTCACCTTTTGCAGGGACAAGAGCACGTTTGGAATAAAATTGCTCTAACGCAAGAAACCAGATTTCCCAAATTACAACAAAAAGACATTAAAAAGAATCAGTATGTTTTGCTGATCTTTTCCTTCAGTCAGCAAAAGTAACAGTGAAAGCTTTAATTAATTCATAACTGCATAGGTAACTGCACCTATTACTGCTGTAGTCCAACTACCTTTATTTGCTAGTGCTCAGCACAGGGTTGTGTGTGTACTCTCACATTTACAAATTTTAATCCTAACTTGTCAGTGTACCACTACTCCTCTTTTCATTCCAGAAAAATCTCCACGATTTTTAACATCTTTTGCTGTTCCTAAACTTTTCATGCATAGATTGATCTAAATTCTGATGGGTTTTTTTGTTTTTTTTTTTTCCTTTCAGAAATTCTTGGCTCATGGCTTGAAAACTGGAATCTAAAAATGGTCTTGAAAAACCAGCTGCAGCCAGCTACTTTGGCTTTTTCCATAATGTGTGACCGGTCACTTAAATTATGCAGCATTACCTAGCCTTCCTTACTAGATGATTAGAGCTTTTTAAATATCTGTAAAGAGTGAGTCATAGACACAGAGAGAGAAATACCCATGGAGTTTGTAAAATGAGAAGTCTGTTTCCGTGGATAGAAACAAAAACCTATTTATTTGCATGGCTGCTCACAATGAAGTTAAGGGTTACTCTTGTGTTCCCTGAATGATGTTCCCTGATGACTGCATTTCCCTCTAAATTTTCCTGCTTTTTACATTGAGTCAAAATATGTCTAACTCACTCCACAATTCTTCCTATTCTAGAAGTTTCACGACTCTTGGAAATATCTCAGGCAGGTCCAGCTACAGACTTGTCAGATGGTTCACATCGAAAGAATACATCACTTTGTAGGAAATAAACAAATTCTGTTCTTTTCTAGAGTATCAAGGTACAATACTAAATGTATAGAAACTCCTGTTGTCTGAAACTCTCTCGATGACTTTCCTAGGCAGTTGACCCAGCTACTGGTCCTACTTTTTTGCAATAAATACCTAATAAAGATTCCAAAGAAAAGTCACATGGATCTCACAGGTTAAGGTTATACAAGCCCTTGCTGGAAAGAGTTACTTTAATACACATTAATATTATGTAGGTAATTTATATAAATATTAAGTTTCATGGCTATATTTAAAAACTTCTACACTGCATATAATAAGTGATTGAACATTGGTTGAAATTAATTATATCTTAACCATACAGAATGATTTTTTTCAAATAAACCATTCTATGAAGAAAACACATGAAGAAAACAAATTCTCTGTAGTAAACAGGGTCATTTAGTCAGAGGAACAGATGTTCATCAGAGTAGACACCTTATGTCTGATTGCTCTTATTTGGTTTTGGACCATTTGTGATTGGTAAGCCATTTTAGTCAATATATATTGCTGGTTTTCTCTTACTACCAGGGATTTCTACTTCTTCCTCTTTATTACAAGGTTACTGCTGCTTTTGAGATGCTTGTTAGCAGATGCAGCTTCATGAGAGTTTTGTGTGGACCTCAAAACTAGCAGTAAGTCCTGTTCCTTTCTCCTCGGGGGCTTAGAGGAACCACAGAAAACAGTAGTTGGACCTCTGTTGTCCAGCTCCAGCAAACATTAGTCCTCTGAGACCAACGAGTGTGACTGAGATGGAGACAGATGCACTAAATCTTGATGCCACCCCTCCCCAAGCAGTCTGAACAACTCCTTGCCCAGGACAGTGCTGCCCATATTCTCCCTGCCCGGAAGCACCCACCCCATAGGACAACAACTGCTGCACTGCCAGGGCCACCTGCCCCTCTGCCCCCGCAAAGATGCAGCAACCCTGGACTCCAGCTGGGAACAAATGCTTGGTGCCTCTTTGCTCACATAGTAACTTCTCTCACATCTGGGGCAGATTACCACTGAAAGACCAACTGGTTTCCCACCTACTTGCTTGCAGCAGGTGTCTCCCTTCCCCATCAGCTAATGTGAGTTTCTGTGAAAGCAGTCCATTTGGCTCAGTACCACACCAGCAGCCAACCCACACAAAGAGCCGTCCCCCTGGAGCCTCTGTGGCTAGCCTTCAGGAAAATCCCTATCCCCTGCCTTCCGCATCCCTTTTCTGGAAGAGTTCCTCTCATCTGGGATTCATGCTATTTCTTCCTGCCAGGTGGAGTTTATAACTAAAGGTAGGCATGTTGGGATGTTATTCACAGAGTAAAATGACATTTATAATGTAATGTGGATAAATTCCCAAACTGTCAAAACTTACTCATAAAAGTCATATTACACTTTTTTTAGGTGGGCAAAATTAATTTTATCCTCTGGGAAATGTTCGGGTGGAAAGGACTGACAGTTTTTATTGTACTATATTTTAGAAAACAATTTTGTAATGGTGAAAAGAACTTGGAACAACCACATTTGCATGAGTAACCTTAAAAAGTTGAAATGTGAACTCATTAATTTAAAAAATGGAACTGGAAAAAATACTATGCTTATAACTTGTTCAATAGGGAACATGTTAATAATAAATGGTGGGCTCAAAATAGGTGTTTAAGAAGCTCATTTATTCAAATTCCAAGTAGATGGATTAAGATATTATATTGAATTAAAAAAAAATTCAGAAAAAGTGAGTTTTGAACTTAAACAGACTTCTAAGCAACAGAGCTGATCAATGCACTCAATGGTATAATATTTCACAGATCATCAGTAAAACACAATGGTCCACATTTAGACAAATACACACCAACATATTAATTTGACAGAGCCCACTCAGGTGAGCTATTAGTACTGCAGATGACTGTTACAGGGTACTATCTTTAACTGTTGGAAGAGTGAGCAGGAATCACCCAGTAGGCCCACTTGCCTCCATAGTTTTTTATGTCTTCTATCATTTATGATACATTCACCCAACAACCATGTACATCTAAGTCCAATTGGAATTTCATTTGTCTAAATGCAAGCAACTGATCATTGGGCTTAGAGGAGCAAGATTTATTTTAGTTTTTATTTTATTCTCTTTACTTCTAAGTCTGCAAATAAATGTCTCTGTAGCATTGAATTGTTTTAAGTGCTACTCTGCCTTCCAGAAGATTAACACTTCCTTCAGACTATCTACTTCAGATTTTGTTTCAAAATAGTATAGATGACTGTATTAAAATGTATGAGACACTATTCAACCCAGGTACTACAAGTAAAGTGCAAGTGTTGTATCAGTTAAACTACCCAATGCAATGGAATTTAAGGAGAATCAAAAATTGTTACTCTGAGGCTGGTGCTCAGCAGTTCTAGAAGCCAGATGACACTTTGATTTCTTTACATTCTACATGATAAAGACTCGGTGAAGAATACCAGATGAGAGATAACTGGGAGATTATGCAATACATGGGAAGCCCCATTATTTTAAGAATATCCTCTCTATTGATACATTTTAATTAATTTAAAGTTGAAGAAGAATAGAAAATAGGACACTGAGATAAAATTTCAGGACATAATATAGCAAAAGAGAAAAGAAATGGAAATAAAATTGTTGACAGAATGCTTTAGCATTTGAATGATATTATTTGAAAATAATGTGAAAATTTCAATTTGAAAATTATATGATTCTGAGGAGAATTTGAGAAAGTTATTGGAATATATTCTAATGGGATATACTCATTCCAAGGGAATGAATTTTATCAGTCTTTCACACTTACTTTTCCAAGATGTCCACAGAAGTCTCTGGACATACCAGGATTTCTGTGCATATGGTGTCATGGTGTGGGAGAATTCAGTCAGGGAAATTACATATTCTCTTGTTAAGAGGGAGGATGGAGATCTACATATAAAATGGTTTCCAGTATCTTTATATCTATGTAGCTCAATATTAAATATTATTTTAGCAGTTGTCTTACATATCAAAATCTGGCATCCTTTTTATAAGACTGTACTGTAGGCTTCGTAATGTGGCTGAGGATTCCCAGCAACTGGCCAGGCTACATGCTTTGCTCTGTCTACGACCCTGGCAGCTGGAGGCAGCTGGAGCCATGGTGATGCTCCTCCAGCCCCGTGCTGGCTGACGGCCCTGGTCCCACACGGATGCCTCTGCCTGAGACCTAAATGAAAGCAGTTTTCATTTACCTTTCTGATACCAGGGTAGTGTTTCACATTGAACTTCGGTGGTTATTGGGAGAAAAAATAAATAATTTGCCTTGGCTCGCTGACATTGAACATCCTGACAGATATCAGGTCAGTTTTAAAGAAATAATTTGATGCGCAAATACAGAGGATGAAATTCCAGCCTGCTTGCCTTTAGCGGCACCTTACTTCAGACTCGTCACCATGCTTCAGGACACTCTGTGCCTATTTTGATCCACTCTTTTTACCTATGAACAAGTAATTGATATTTTCTATGGAGCCATACAATTGCAAAATATACATATATGTATATATATGTGCCAAATACTCTATTTTTATATCTAAACAACAGCATTTCCTCTTATTCTCCAACACAGTTTGTGTAAAATCTAATAATAGCTGATCCATTTTGCATTACTTAAAAAAGCAACAATTCTAAACACAGAAAAATATATCCACTGCACAAAAGACTAAGCATGTGGTTGAATACTGTCCCAGACAGTGTTTTCATGGAACACAGACCTCCACTCCAGGAATGCTGCAAAGCCTAAACTTATACAATCAGGATCTCTGGTCTTTTTTTTCAAGTGCGTGAGAAACATAGAGGTCTTGCCTGTGTCCTACCCCACAGGCTACAGCTGAATGGTGCACTGAATAGAAGCCAGGCTGCAGGGTAACGATCCCACACTGCATTATTGCCATCAGATTCAACCTTCTTTCATTGTGTTTGCTTTTACACAGTTTGATTAGTGCCTGCAGAGAGAGAGAAGTGAGGGGAATAGAGAATCCAGCTTTTTCGCTCTCTAGTGCACAGATGGGCAAAGAAGTCACCTGTTCTTCTCATTTTATCCCTTACCATATCAACCCCATTTCTCACATCACATTGAATTGCACCTCATTCTGCAACTATTCCCATTGATCTCCATTAAACCATTTAAGAGAATCATTAAAGTTAAGGATAAAAAAGAGAAAGAACTGCAGCTGATAGATGTTAATCTTGTCATTTATTATTAGTAGAAGGCAATCTGATATTCTATTAATGAGTGAGGTGCAAGAATCATATATAGAAAAGCTGCATTTTCAAGGTCTGGAGACTGGTGGTTTTGCAGTACTTTATTCCTCTGCTAAGTGATTAATGGAATAAATAGGAGATGTTTTTGTCAAATTATTTCATGTATTATATAATAGCACCATTTATTAATATTTTTTACAGAAAGTAAGGAATTTAAGTACTATAACTATGAATTTTGTTCTTACTACAATTCCTTAAATTAATTTCTTTAGGAACTGCAGATGTAATATTCACGAACCCATACCCTTCCAAAAATGGATATTTGGGGCCATCTTTTAGAGGGAGAATGAGAAATATTCCTAGAGAAGCTGCCAGCTATCATTGAAACCACCCACATGCTGTCGGCATGCTACTAGTAATTTTTAATTCAAACTAATTAACGCCTTAGTAAAGATGTGTTTATTTTCATCTCTTCACTTACCTGGTCTTTTCTTACACAATTTAAGTTGGAAGCTTGAAGAAGTTCTTCACTGAAAGACTTTATGTGCAGGATGATCATCATACGGAACGGGACCATTCTCTGTAAGAAAGGCATGAATTCTTCCCAGAGCCGAATTTACTGAGGAAACAAAGACTACCACATGAATTTGAATGTTGTTGAGCTTCTCTACTTCAGTGCTGCCGTCTCACCATGTTTTCAGATGTTGACCCCTAAAATGTTATAGCAAATACTGTTTCATCAGAGAGACTGTGAGGCTGAATTTTATCTTTGTCTAAACAGCACAAAGTTACTGCACATAGTTCATTCTACCACTGGCCCTTTTCTGCAAAATACTATTCATAAAGAATCTTTTCACTAGTAGTTAGTATAATATCTCTGGGCTACGGTATTGCAAGTGTCCTTGGTCCCCTCACCACCTCTGGATGTTTTTTTGTGAGAATCCACCACATCCTCTTGGCCGCTTTTGAGGGTGGAGAATTAAAACTTACAGAGGGAGGATTTGGAAATTCAGGTCTGGAGCATAACAACAGATAACAGATGTAACGTTTTCCTTGGTCATCTATTTTGGAGTATATGGTATATGAGAGCTGACAGGCCTGGATAACATAGTAATTCTCTCAATCATGTAGTTGTCCACAGTTTTACATTTTTTAAAAATGCTCTCATTTAAACATTGAATAATAACACTGAGGGGGGCGGGGGGAGGAAATAGTTTCCATTTTTCATTTGCTTATTAGCAGGCAACAGTTGCTGCATTCTGCTGTGGATAGGTAGAAAGGGGGAAAAAAAGGAGATAAAACTCTCACCATGTCAGCCAGTGCTGTATATCAAAAAGTCTCAATAACAAAATCAGAGCATGTCCTGGATAGAGATGAGTAAGAAAACCAGAGATGACTCCTCTCCCTTCTTCAAATGGATGTTCAGGCAATTCTGCAATTCACTGCAAGTTCTCCCCAGCCTGTGCACTATATGAAGTGGGAAGACTGCAGCTATTCTCACCAACCTGGGGAAGAGTATTTCCCCAAGACAGCGTGTGCTTCACAAGCTTCAGGGGGTATGGCTGAGGCTGTTTTCCCAACCTGCTCAACAGTGATATGGTCTCCAGCACTGCACGTCTCAAACATTAACAAACTGATCTTCACAAACCCTTTGCAAGGCAGGGAATCATTATCTCCCTTTTACAGATAGAGAACTGAGGCACAGCAATATGTGAGTGATTTGCCTAGAGGAAATCTGTAGCAGAGCCAGAAAATGAACCCAGACCTTTCAAATTGCAGAGCATACAGTTCCAGTCTGATTTGCTGGGAAATTTATCAGGCATTGCGCCTGTGGTAACCTCACAGCGCTCCTGCTGTAGTTCACTGCCTCAAAGGCATGACTGGATCCTGCATTGCTATAGTCATTCCATTCAGAGCAAATCCTGTTTTCATGGTGTTTGCATTACTAATATAATGAACTACAATTCTTTCTCCAAAAAGATAACATTGCAGTCAGGCTTCTTTTAGAAGTGACTTCTTGTTAGTCAGCAAGCCATCACTTGGTACTGTTAAGCAGTACAGCTCAGTTTCAGAGCTGTTTGTCACTGAGGTTATATGACTACATACTTACATGTGTATTATAAGTTGGGTGACATTTCTAGATGTTACTGAAAGCTCTGCCTTTCAGATTTCTCAATCTACTTGATGAATTTAATATTCCATGTAACTACACAGGCAAATTACACTGAACTACATCAGTTCAGTGACTACAAACTACTAATCCTATTCTGTTAATTCTCATTACATGAGAGGCACCAATCGTGTTTATACACACAAACCTAAAGATTCTGTATCAAAGGAGGAAAAAAAAATAAAATTTGAAGGAATAGTATGATAATGACATTATTTATTGTTAGCATGCATTTGTAATACCTCATGGTTAAAGGTATCGTTCTGATTCAGGCAGATTAAAAAATAAGCACTTAGCCCTACGTTTCAGGAAATAATTTTATTCCTAGAAGAGAATAAAATGAGCAGTTACCAAAGAACTTCCAAAGTTTTAAAGATAGAGGAGAGGATGAAATCTCTGAAAACAAGTCAGGAGGATTCACCAGGGCAATGCTTAACGCTACAAAAGAGAAAATATTGATCAGAGTATTTGTCCATCAGAAAAGACCATTAAAAACTGGTTGCTATGGGATGAAGCAGTGTGAGCTCAAGTTTAGTGGGCAGGGACATATGGAGTACCAATGAGTCCCAAAATAATATGAATAAGATGAGATGAAAAACGTTACAAATAACATGGCAACTCTTCTCGATCCTTCCTTAAGTAAGTGAGGATGCCTTGGTGCAGCTGTTTGTAACTGAATACTGGCAAACTCAGGTTAAATTACTCCATGTCTTTATTTGAAAATGTTCTTACTGACTTCACAAAATAGAAGAGTGACTTTGCACTTTTAGAAATGGTACTTTATCAGAGCACTCCATGTGAGTGAGGATGTTAGCTCTTGCCCTTTCCACCATGGGAAGGGGATAAAGCAGCATCCCTGAGCCTGCAGCAATTCTGTCCTGGGCAGAGGGGCATTGTCAGCCTTCCTGATCTGCTTTCACATAAAAAAGCATGAAATATTATTTATCATGCAATATATAAAAAACTATAAGTACATGTGTCTGCATGGGTGTATTTTTATGTGTTCATACATGTAAGTTGGGGGATCTTTACATATTCTAATATGTATATATAGGTATATTGTCTGCATATATATGTACATGCATGTACAAAGACATGTATATATGTATACATACATATACACACACACCCCCCATCTAAAAATACTTGCTGAAGCACAAACCAAAATTGCATTCACTATGGTCCTACTCATCAAGCTGAAATTTCCCCTTTTACACTGTACACTCACCTTGTGGTCTATTCAAAGTGGAGCAGTTCCAACAGAAATGACCACAGGGGTTGTTTAGAATAGTCTTTAAGATATTTAACTCACAACAGAATATTTTTGTACCCAAGTTTCTCAGAAATAATGTGATTGTTTATTCAATCAAAGAGAACTATAACTGCTGGGCATAACTTCTAGTCATAACTAGAAGGCTGGTAAACCAAGACCCATTTTCTTTGCTTTCATTTTTTGGCATTTTTAGAAAAATATTCCTTTTCAACTTAAATAGAACACTTCATATTGAATTAAGTGCCATATTTCATCATCTTCCATCAAAAAGAAGAAATTAGGAAAATATCTTTTGACTGGATTGCTGTTTGGGGTTTTTTTAACATCTGTTTTGTTTTTACAGTGGAAATGAAAAATCTGTATTTTCACAGGCCCACAGGGTAATTGCAGAAAATGGGCCAGTGCCAGCAATGACAAAGACCACTCCACCTACTAATAAAATTGGGAAAGCTGATCAAAAAGGGGAGTAATCTATTACATCGAACAAGACTCCTTAAGTAAAAGGGAGAGAGTAATCAATCCAGTACAAGTAGAAGAAACATTGCCTGACATTTGTCCGAGAGGTCAGTGAAAGGATTGACTGAATTAATAGAAAGCAGAAACTCAGTGAGTCAGACTGCAGCAGGACTACAGATGGGGAATTCCTTGTGGGAGCAACATAAACCAAAGTTCACTTGGGAAAAGTAAATACTCAAGCATCTAGGGCTGTAAGAAATCATCTCTGTATAGGGTGCTAAGAGATAAAGCTACTGCAGGCAAAGCTGGGCCACTAAGAAAAGGAGTTTTACTTAAGGTCCTTAATGACCTTCTGGCTGCATAGTCTGAACACCCTCTCTGAAAAAATGTCCACAGCATTGGTGTCCAAGAATATTTTTCACCAGAACTCTGTGATACTAAATATGACATTTAAACAGAAAAATAGCAAATGTAGAGGCATATTCCCTCCTTCTAAATAAGAAATCCAGGGAGGATTTGTTATTCATGAAAATAGCTGCAGCTATGGCAGAGCTACCACAAGAGGAAGATATCCTTAAATTGTACATAAAGTTTTCTAACCTCATTTTCATTTAATTCAAAAGCTTGTTAGAAAATTTACCAAGAAAACATTGAAACTTGGCACATAGAGTGTAGAAAAAAGAAATACAGGAATGGCAGACGGCCCTGTCAACTTTGGACTTTACATCCCCAACAGAACAAGAGCACCTAACTCCTAGGTGCTAGTGCCCTGCTCAGCGCAACGGCTGAGGTCTGTAGGACCAGATGCTACATTCCTGCCTGGGCACCAACAGAGACCATGCAGGTGAAAATCATACTGAGACCCCAGAACTGCTGGTAATGACTCCTTTACAGGAACTGACGGCACCAAAGGCCTAAGCAAATCTGATGAGATTGGGATGATAAACTGCAAACATACTTCTTTTGAGATTCAGGTTGGTGACTCTGCATTGTGATAGGACTCCCTTGTTAAGTGTAGTTAAGTATCCTCATTTTTGCTGCCAGTGTGCATTAAGCATTGCTGCCCCACAGCCAGCAGGTCCCTCAGACTCCTCACTCCCCCTAGGAAGGGGAAGCCAGGTATGCACAGAGAAGGGACTCTGCGGTCAGAAAGCTAAGCAGCACCTAGTGATCTTTCATTTAACTCTGTCAGCTTCTTAGGTGCTTACTTTTAGTATCTCGGACTTCAATACTCTGAAGGCATGTCTACATTGGCATTTGAGTTCAGGGATACATTTTTGAAGCAAATTTCTTTGTTATTCCTTCAGGATATTGTATGGAATTTCTGCCAGGAAATGCTGCCATTATTAGTACAATGGTTGTTCCTTGAACATTATTTTGTATAATCTTCATAGGATATTACAACCTCAAGGGTTTTGTCTGAGCTACCACATTCAGACCTGTGCTATCACAGATATCTTGTCATGTAATGCCATTTACAAAGCTCCTTATCAAAAATCCAAAAATTTTTGCTTATCTCTTGCTAGAAAGCTTTCCAAGAATTTATTTTGGTGATTAGAAATTCCACTTTTTGTGATCAGTTTATACTAATTTGTTCCAGTGTTATCCTTCAATTTATACAGTTCTTGTGTCCAGTGCCCTGGTTTGGGGTGGAGCAGAGCCAACTTTAAATTACTGAACTGAAAATTAGTTCTGTTTTACCTCAAACCAGGACATACAGGAAGATTACACTGATATTATCTAAAATCTAAGGATTCCTTTCTTAAAAATCAATATTCAATGTGCTGACTAGGTGTTATCAGTGGTAATAGGGAAATATCAATTTTTTATCTGTTTGTCATACAGGTAAAAGAAGTGTGTGAGGTGTCAGCTGAGTGTTGCCTCAACAGTCTGTGGTAAACTGGAATACTTGAAAAAGAACAGCAAAATACGAAACAAAGTTCATAAAAATGTGCCTCTTTTGAAAGAAAAAACAATAAGATTTCCCATCTACTTTTGATATCTAAGATGAAATGGTAGACATTCCTTGAATTCAAAGAGCACATGCAAAACCCAAAGGCTATAATTCTAATTAATTCAAGCACTGTTTCTATGCTTGCTGCTGCTGCTTCTGAGCTACCACTGCTAAGTTATGTGCATTTTAAATGAATATTTCATTTTCTGAACTGTTTGTTGGCACAATGTATGCAATAGCTATTAGTGACATTGCTTGATATGAGATAGCTGAATAAGGTAGTAGGACTTGCAAAGCACATCTTGATAGAGGAAAAAGGAGAAAAAACATTGCTAGAAGACGTTGTTATCAAAGGAATGGTATTTCTAGATTTAATTTTATTTGAAAGATTAAAGGAAGAATCCAGTATAAAGTACTCATCTGAATACCACCTGAAGATGTCTTAATATTAATACTGTCTTGCGATCAGTGTTTCTCATGTGATTAAAGGATGCAAAATCAGGCTACAAATCAAGAAAAGGATAAAAAAAAAAAGTCAAAATGATCTAGACATTCTGTCCTCCTACTCAAGTTCTGTTAGCTGATGCTATTCAGAAATGACTAAAAAATTTTCTTACCTTCCAGGAAGGATGACAGAAAGGGAATGAGCTTATTTGCAAAAGCAAGTTATGAATAAATAGCCAGAATCAGCACAGCCATTAGTTTAGAACTGATGTAGGTGGTGCAACCGGTTCCCTAAATTCTTCAGTAACAAACAGCTACTGGGCTGACCACAATTAGTAATGTTAGTAATTTAAAGTTCCTTTCAAATTTTTCAAATTAACTCCATCTATTACCTTCTAGGTTCAAAGATCCTGTTTTACTGATGCATTCATGCATTTTTATAAGCCTTGATGCCGATTCTAATATTTGGTACATCTGCATACGTGTATGATTCAGCTGAAGCTACAGCTCTAGCTTGGGATAAGACTGAGTTCAGCTCTGAGTTCACACAGGAACTTTTGTCATATCAATATTTGAATGAAAATCCAGTATATGTAAGTGCAAATTTTAAACCACTCTTTATTTTAAACCACTCTTTTCAGTGGTTCCCAGTGACAGGATGAGGGGCAACGGGCACAAGTTGGAACATAAGAGGTTCCACTCGAATATGAGAAAGAATTTCTTCACGGTGAGGGTGACAGAGCCCTGGAACAGGCTGCCCAGGGAGGTTGTGGAGTCCCCTTCTTTGGAGATTTTCAAGACCCGCCTGGATGCAGTCCTGAGTAGCATTCTCTAAGCAATCCTGCTTCAGCAGGGGAGTTGGACTAGATGACCTATACGGTCCCTTCCAACTCTAAAAAAAAAATTCAGTGAAATTCAGTGAAACTGCTTAAACTAATATATTGTGCAACGGCTATAGATGATAGGCTAACACCTGTACAACCTTATTACAGACAGCAGTCCAGGGTGATTGACACGCTAATTATAGCTACAATTTTGGAAAATCCAAATGGAGTCTGAGATTGACTGTCCTATCAGCCACTCATACTTTCCTTCAAGAATAGTTTGAGCCTATTTTTAATAAAGCTATCTGCAATTCTAAAGTTTCTTGGTTTAAGAGATCATCAGCTCTTCAGAATTTACAGGGTTTTGACTATTGAAAATCTGTCCTAACTTTTGTAAAGTGTCTAGCCCAATGGTCACTTTGAAGAACATTACATGAAAATATGTATAGCACCTGGTAAGAAATCTCAGCCACATTTAAATGACACCGGATACAGTGAGCAATACAGGAACAAATGTTCTTATTGTTCTCAACACATCTTTAAGAACCACTGACAATCTGCTTTATTTACATATGACATTTCTTTAATGTATTTTTCATTGTCTTGGTTGTTTGGCAGTAACTTGTGCTCGGTTTATGATATTTTGCATATATTAAACACTGAAAAAATAATTTGTGTAATACTTCTTGCTGAATGTTTCTGTGTCAAAACTATGGGACTATTCATCGCATTTTCAACAGCATGCTCATTGTGGATGTCATTCAAAATGACAAAACTGCTTTTTTGTTTTGCTGTCTTGTGATTGTATCTCCGGTGTTTCCTCCTATAGACTGTGTGGAATTACTATATTTTGCAAGGAAACCAGCCAAATACAAATATCTGTCCTATGTGTGTGCATTACTTTATCTAACAGAGGAATATTGCTAATGTGCAAAAACAGGCAGTCAAAAGTTAAGAAAATCAGGATTAAGGATGCATGTTTAATTTTAAATGAGTTCTTTTTCTTGTAACAAAGTCATTAATTACAGTATCACATAATGTGTGAGCCTTGCTTTGCACTGCCACCTGCAAGAGGACAAGTGCAAAATCATTAATTTAAAAAGGTAATGAAAGTTCTGGCTAAATTTGTGAGTTAATTTAAACAGAAATATAAGCTATAACTAAACTTAGCAATCTAGATCCTCACTGAAGTACTTAAGTAAGTATTCTTATTTTCATACTGACAGGGCATTTACTCTGTAAATCATGCCAAAATATGCGTATTGCTCCCAAATTTTAGTATTTGTCAAGCTTATTAATTCATTGGAAGTGCAGTCACAAAGACAGAGCAATAGAGCATCCAGTCTGGAAACCACCAGCTCCTGCATCATTTTTTTCTGTTTTCATTTACATAGGAGGTGTAATTAGAAGACATACAGGAGAAAGGTGGGAGAACTGGATAAATTTTTATTTCACTGGTATTGACTATCACAATGGCCTGTCATCCTCTGATCTCTACTAAATGCTAGATTTAGTATCTGGAGGTGCAGTAAAGGCTAAGATAAATGGATCCAGCCCTTATGCTTTTCTGAAATGTGGAGTAATCAGGACAGTATTAGCCATAAGAGAGCCCAAACAACACAAAATACAAACTCACGGTTTTCCCATCTGTTGTCTGGATTGAAGCAGAAGTCTGGGAGCAGGATTTGTGTTTACTATTTATAAACTTGAAAATATTATTAAAGGATATTTCAGCTGTGTTGAGGTCCTGAAATGCTGGGTCTGTGAAGCAAGTATTTGACGAGTTATAAATCAAGTAATTAATTTAAAACAAAGTGTTACCTAAATGGAATCAAGCACAGAAATAGCTAGTAATATGAGCCAAAACTGCTGGACTCTATCTTACATACCTGTTAGACGTGTTAGCTTTTCCCTCAATGAAAATCAACGCTGTGTCCTTTGTTTGTATTCACATTGGGCTTGTTCTAAAAGAAACTTAAGCACGTGAATATGCACGTGCAAGAAGGAACTCTGAAGTTTTCAGGACTGTTTTTGCATGTTTCTGTGTTTGCTGTTCTGGCAGCATTTTTACTCAGTCAAAGTGCTTGACAAATTTTACAGAAGATTTCTGAATACAAAATGTTCTGCTCACAGATTTTTATTTCTGGTAAATTTCAAGCAAATATTTTAGACAATTTGAAGTGCTCTGAAAAACCCTCTTGTCTTAAGCCTTCATTTTTTCTGAGCAATACTTGACTCGTTCATATAAGCACTTGCAAAACCAAATGACAGAGTACTTTGGAATAATTCCAGAGTGTGGAGTGAATTAATTTTAGATATGAAAATAAATAAAAGAAAACAGGAGACAAGTTACTGAAAGTAACAGAATAACAGGAAAACACTAAAGAATAGTAAGTGCTTTGCTTCAGAAGCAGTTCTTTTTTGATGTAATATATTAAGTAAACAATTATTACATTACTCATGCAATCAGAAACATCCAGGACCACAGGAAGGATGTGTCTGCAAAAGTTTCATTAATTACATCACAGTAACCATAGTTTTATCATCTAGTACTTAAAACTGTCTAAAACCATATGTCCTAACTTTCTTGGACCTTGATTTATTTACATATGTATTCAGAAGGTACTGCTTGTCAACTTCTAGGGTATTGCAAGTTTCAATTGATGTTTGTGAACTATGGACCCCTCCACTTTGAACTCTTCCTATTAAAGCCAGTGAAAAGTATTTTCCCCTAATTACGTTACTACACTGGTTCTGTCTTGACCCTGTGCCCCTGGAATGAGAGGCCTGAGTCTACCCTCTTGCACATGGTTTTGTACTGTGATCACCATCTGTGTTATGTGGAAAGAAGGTCAAGGAAGGGTTATTGCTAAACTTTTACTACATCTTCAGCCTGCCCGAGTTTTGTCTTTAACTTTCATTTTCTAGAGTTAGAACTGAGCTTCACTGAAATTCATCATTTTTCAATGCTGTGTCTAATACTTCTTAATAATAATAATGTATACATATAAATATCTATGTAAAAGCTTAACACTTTGGAATATCAGAGGTTGAAATCCTGTGGCTAGTCTGCCTCCAACATGGACTCCATCACTCTTTTGGTCCTGCTGACCCCTGGGCTGCACAGCTCTCCCAGCCTGGCAGAGTGGCACGCAGCAGCTCCTGCACCTCTGCTGCCTCGGACTGACGCACCTTCCCCAGCCTCACAGCTCCTTTTGCAAAGCATATTATCTGGGGCTTTTTGTGTTTCCTCAGCTTGGCTGCCTTTCCTTTCCGCCACAATTTTTTTCTTCTTTTTTCTCTTGCCACGGCCCTTGAAATGTCCTAACTGTTCTTTCACCTTCCAGTTTGCCTCAGAAACCTAGCTACTCTCCTTATCTCCCTTGCCCCCTCATTTATTTTCCCTCTTTGTCTTCTCACTAACTTCTCCATGTATGGATGCATTAACAGACACACCAGGCTCTAAATGTAAAACAGGAGAAAACTACACTGTGATAATCTCTCACGGGCTAACAGGCTACATATGAGAAACAAGGAAACCAACTGGCACATATTTAGCAATCTGACACATATTTCCCTCATTCGTTGACAGGTGAATTTTTCACTCTGAAGGTTTGGTCCAAGGACTGTTTCATGTAGTCATAGATTTTATAAATGAGAACAGCTTGCCTTACCACAGATTAACTCATTCATGCATCCCTGCACTGCATCCCTTCTGGTCTTCACCTCATCACAGGTAATTTTTCACCCTTTTTAATAACCCATATCAGCACAGCTCTAGTTTTCCTATAGCTCTCATCCCATCTTTTGTTTGTCACCTGTAAATTTGCTCTAGTTACCTTTTCCCTGGGGTCTTTATTTTCCAGTTCCATTTTAGGTATTTTCCAATACAGTTCAAACTCATCAGAAGTAATTTTTTTTTGTTGAAGTCAGCATGGATTCCTTTTACCAAACCACAGAACCTGTTCAGCTTCATCCATCTGGACCTGTCAGCTGTATTAGTACCATCAGAAACACTCTTTAAGTATTATTCTATGTTGGTGCCCATGACACCATCTTCTGATTTTCATTGCCGCCTTCTCTCTCCAGCTGTTTCTTTGGCACAGCCTTTAGAAATCCTCCTCAGTCTTGTTGTTATTTTCGTTGACAGCTTCTGGTTGTCCATCTCTACTACTTCTAAATTTTAATTCTTGGTAATGTTCAACCACCCAAAAAAAAAAGAAAAAACCTCATTCGATCTCTGACATACGATCTTGGATTTTTATCTATTACCTTAAACTCATCATTGCAAAACCAACTAGACTTCCTTTTTGCAGAGTGGTAATTTATTTGAACAGTTTAAATTAAACAGTTTAGAAAATCAAACAGTTTTTATCTTGTTGCAACACATAATGATGACTGCCAGTAGAAGGAAGAGATGGAAAAATAAACAGCTGGACATACTGGGCAGAATATTTTGAACTTCTGAATGATCTCAAGCCCTATATCACATTAGAAATCACAGTCATGGAGAGCTGTGGCAGATGAATCTTGTGAATTTAGACTGGCCAGTTTAGGACGTTGCTGTCCCATCTGTTCACCCCACCTTTCTGCCAAGCACCACTTCCATAACAGTGGCAGAAAAAAATGAAAAGGTGTTCCCTATTGATGTGTTATCTTTAACCACCAGCAAGGTTGGCATTGCAGCAGTACCTCAGGCTGAACTGCAGTGAGCAAGGCATGCAAACACACCTGCTCCTGCCTTCCTTTCCAGAATTTTCCTAGCCGGTGGTGAGGAAGAAGGTGGGTTACTAAGAGAAGTGGATTGTTTTAAGCCACTGTAGCGGTTTGTTTTCCTGAACTTGAGTCAAAATGTCATTTCTTCCTTTCACATCCTTCTCCGTTACCCTCAAAGCATCAGTGTGGCTGCCTGGGTCAGTGTCGGGCAAACGCATCACGAAAAAGGAGCCCACACATACGGTTTCACAGAATTGTTCACAGCCTGCTGTCCACCGTGGGGAGGAAAAAATCTCTACTTAAATACTTCATCTAGTGAGACACAGCACTTTGAGCCTATTCTATGTTTTCTGACCCAAGACGACCCAGGCAAATCTGCACCCAGGCTGAGTCATGGTGAGCAGCATGTTCTGCTGTCAGCCTTCCCAGCGCAAGCAGATACACGATGCAGTCACCAGTAGACTATTAGTACATAAACTAATTATTTAAGTTGTATCTTATACACAGCTTAAGAATGGTAATGACTTGTACACAGCGCTAATTAAACCTAATTTCTTTATGTATTTGCAGTCATTAGTGCTCATTGCTGAGGAATCCGTTATTTATCTATTACAACAGTTCTCCTGTTCTTGGCACAAAGCAGCACCAGATGAAAGGTTAATTTTTGCATGTTTAAAGTTCAGTGAGGGGAATGTAAGCATGGAAACGTATTTTGCCAGTGAGACAGCAAAGCAACAGCAAATTCTGCTGCATAGCAATGTCCTTTACTTTTTCATTAATAGGAATTCATCATTTTATGGAATGAAATCCATTGTTTGAGTCACTCTTGTCAAGTTATGTGATAAAAGCCCATCTGCACACCCACAAAGGAGAACAGAGGCACAACTGTTGAAAAGACCCTGGACTCTTATGTCAAAGATTTTGGTTTGGAGCATGGTTCTCCCTGAAACAATTGTTCAGCTTTGTCTGTGGTCACTAACTGTTCACTGCAAAATTGCCTCTGGAGATTATCCCTGGCTCAACAGGTAATTAACTATACCTTAAGAGTGAAAGAGTTTCCTCTCAAGATTTCTGCCTCCAAACATATTCATCCCAAATTCCCAGGTTGGCATACCTCCTAGCATCACCAGTCACTCAAGCCACAGAGGGAGAAGGTGACAAATTACCCTGGCACGATTAAAAAAAAACATGGCTTGGATGAGCTTGGTAGAAGCACCTTGTGCCCCTTGAGTGCCAATGAGAGATGTAGGCTTCCCAGACAAGGATGCAAGAGCCTGAGACAGACCTTGCTTTGGGTTCTGCATCTCCTAGAAGAAACACGAGTTGATCCCTTGGAAGCCTAGGGATTGAGGCTTGATTTGGGCTTCCAAGAGAGTGCGAAGATTGATGACAGCTGCTTTTAGACATTTGTTAACCTAATTAGTCCTTTATTTAAGCCAGTGGAATAAACCAATCACCCAACATGTGAGAAGTGAAGTGTCAAGAATAGTAAATGAAGGCATCTGATAAATGATGTGTTGGAAGAAGCAAGCCATTCCTGCAGACAACAAGGCAAGTAACATGGCTGAAACGGGGACCACCGAGTTGGTGTTAGTTTTGAACAATGTTTGTATTTGCTTTCTCCAAGCATGTGTCATTTTGAGAAATTGAAGTGTTCTGTTTATTCTCAGTGTTCCCCTTTGGTTCATTTTCATTGCATCACATGGTATTATGCACCTATTGCAGAGCTCCTCAAACAAGTCACGCAGTTCAAATTATGAATTTGGAAGCAGAAAGTAGACACTGAAGTGTTTGCTATGATTGCTAGAACTTAAAGAAAGAATTTTTTTATTTTTTTTTTACTTTTTTCAAATTAGGAAAATGAAGCACTGAAGTGCCAATAAAAGGAAAACATTTTGAAGTTCAAGAGCTTTTTAATAAATGATGGAAGAGAATATTTAAACTACTATTGTATTTCCCCTGTAATTCAGTGCTGTTTGTACTAAAGAGATTATTATCACCAGGCATGCATACAACCCACTGTGTTTGATTTTCAGTGAGAGAATTCTAACATGCTAGAAAGACAAGGTTATGAAGAGCCAGACAAACTGTTTTGTGGAATGAATGCTTGGCAGCCATTTTCCTTATATATAATCTTATGTGTGGAGCATTGAAACATTAAAATTTATTTCTTATACACTTGTTCTGGTAGAAAACAGCAATATAAAATACAAAAGCATTAGTAAAAGACACAGGAATCAAATTACTGCATATCTTGTTGGGATACACAAGATATGGCATGTCAGCTTTGACTCCTTTCAGGTATCGAATTGTCTGGTTTTAACAATCAATTTTTATATTCAGTTTACCAAAGTGAAAAAGTTTTGACACGTTACAACTAATTTTTTTCCCACAAAGTACCCTGAATGCTCCTGTCACTTTTACCCAGAAATTGCTGAATGCCATTACATTATTTCTGTGGGATGGGGTTATTAAGGCATTTTCTTAGTACATGACAAAGACCTTAAATAGTGGATGGAAGTCTGGTGTACAGCATAGCTACACTTGAGTCCACAATCAATATTTGTAGTGGTTATGCTTTTCCTCAATTAAGTCAGACAAGAAGAGACTATTTTGGTGACGTTTTCTGCTTGGATTTGTTACCCTGAAACTGAAATGTCTGTAAATGTGGAAACCAAGCAAAACTTCCCATTGGTCACTACTACTATCCAAAGTTTTGGAGCTTTCTCAATTATTATTAATGTTCCAATTATACCAGAAAAAAAAAAAAAAAGACCAACATGGGTTGGTGATCTTCCTTAAATATTGATAGCAATAAATTAGATTATTTTTTTAAATAAATAAATTAAGGAAACTTTGAGGAAACTGTAACAAAGGCTAACAATGGAAGATTGCAATCTGAAATATATAAATATCCCTGAATTCTGTATGAACCTGAATTTGGGTTGATTTTTCAAAAAAGTAGCCAGCAAAAAGCAAGAGCCAAATGTAAAGCAACATTTTTTGATAATGTTAGAGTATTCATTCTGATGGATATGAAATATTTTGTTCCAGGTATACCGAAGAGAATCTTGGTTGCTTGAATTAGAAATCTTATATCTCAGTTTAAACTATACTATTTCCCTCAAAGTATTAACCTAAATGAAAATTATTAAAAAAAAAAAATCCTAAAGCAAAATGAAACAATTTGGAGTCAGACAGAAGATATCTATTTTTACCTAAGGAGATGTTATTTACTTTTCATTTCTCAAAGCCATGTCATTCAAATAAAAGTAATAATGTATTTCAAGCAATTTTTTTTTTTCCAAAACCTGATTCAGCTATCTAGCAAAAAAAAACCCACCACAATACATTCATCTCACAGTGACAGGCAGATGAAATTTAAAATACTATAGTAAAATCTCAGCATTCTGATACACTGTGGTAAAATATCTCCATCAATTTAAACATTAGAGTAATCCATAATCACACGTATACCTGATATCAATCAGCGTGTTCCTTGTTATCTAGTAAAATAAAAAAAATTACCAGTATTGGCAAATGCCTATTTTAACATTGCCGTAATGAACAGTGTCAAACTTCTTTGATTTGCTCTTGAGTTATTTGGAATGATTAATACTTTGTTGTGTTTCTGAAACTGAGTATCCTTATTACAACCTACAACTTTAAAGAACCAACTACCACTCATCAGTTACATCTTACTTCCATCATCTTATGAATGTGCCAGTTAGAAACCTATGAACTGTGCCAACAGATGTCTAAAATGTCTCAAAAGGCAAATATTTTCAGAAAATTTCAGGTATTAAATGGAAGGTATTATGGCTAATACTGGTATCTTTGGAGTTCATCAAATTATTGTTTCTACAGCTATGTAGAAAAGCCTGTAAGTATGGGGGACATTCGTGAAGACTTAAGTTTCTGTTGTAGCAGGAGTGATACTGGACAGCTGGAGGAAGACGCAAATAGGGCCAATCAAAGGAATATTTCCATTTAAGAGTGGCTTGGGATGCCTGAGCAGGTGGAACCCCTCTTCGTAAATGATGAAGAAAAGATGCAGATCTAGTCTATTCACTACAGAAAAACCCACCGTAATTTTTCTGAACTCTGACAAGGATGACATCCTGCAGACATTGTGCTCTGTTCAGTGCAAAGCAGATACCTTTCAAACTTTTATTCAGATGTATATGAGTGATATTCATTCCCCAACGTGTTTTTTCTTCTGTATTTGTGTGCAATTACCTTTTGTTAGTCAACAGCTATATACAAGGAGAATAGATAAAACTTTATGAGGGGGAATAGGTATACTTTAGGTATTTGATGGGAAATAGGAGTCCTGTAAATAAAAAAAGTCAAGGTTATATGACAAATTTAACATTGGAGTGGTCATAAGTATAAAAATTTTTTCTTCTGTGTTGTTTAGGCTTGGTTATTTAAGTGTTGTTTAAGTATCTTTTTGCACAAGCTAATACATAGATGAAAGAAAATAAGTAAAATTCTTTGTAATTCAAGTACAAAAAAGGTGATAGTCTTTTCTCCGCATCCCACCCACACATACCATTTGATCTGCTGTGAAGAAAGAGTGCTCACTTTAAAAAAATAAAATATTGGCAAGCTCTCTCCCCAAGTTTTTTGACAACTGTAATTAGCAGAAATATTGCGGTGCATGATTCATGTGAAAGCATCAGGCAGCTCTCTGACTAGTAGTGTTGCAAGACTGGGCAAATAGATTTATTTACTCTCATGTATGAATGGTATTGTTATGCCTTTTTTTATTTTAAATTTAGCAGGCAAACAAATCAGTAGATGTTATATAGAATAATCATTAATATATTGTTTAAAGAGATAAGATTAATATTTTTGGTTGACATTTTGTTCAGACAAAGGCTGCTGTTTTTCAGTCAGTCTGCACATAAAGTTACTTATATTATGGCAAAGAGAATTTTCTAGAGGGTTAGCTTTCTAAATGAGCTTTTGAGTTTTATATTTCCTAGGAACCTCAAAAAAACAGTGCAGGTGCATGCTAGTACACTATTGACTCATATCATTTACCCTCTACAACCCTTAAGCTACCCATCTTGTTTCCACTGAGTCCTCCTGGCTATCCTCTCTTATTGCTTAAAGATAGAAAACTGAGAGCAGTCTAAGATGGGAAAACTGAATACCATCTACACTTCTACAGAGCTTTGAGGTAGCTGTGACTGCTGAGAAACCAGTTTTGCAGCAGCAACAGAAAAATACAGCAAGCTAGTAGTTTTATTTTCCCTACAATCCCTGTGAAATGGAGAAAATTGTCTTTGAATCTCAAACGAAAAAATAAAAAGATGATGGATTGCTTTTATACTCACTTTAAGAGGGTAAGGGCATAAAAAAAGTATCCACATGAATTGAAGCCATAAAGCTTTACAGAAACCCGCTGTCAAATGCAGATAAATTGCCTTATTTGGCATAAACTAAAAAAAATTCTCACAAAAAGAAAATTGACAGAAAAAAGAGACAGCTAGAGATGCCTATGTTCTTTGAACATTCTTGCCTATTTTTGTTCCACTTTTTCTACTGGCTTAAATCCAAGTCTGCTTAAATTAAGCAACTGAATAATCACTTTATTGTCTTTGTTTTGCTGAGGTGAGCAGGTAAACCAAGAGAGTTTGTCCCTCCCCAGCTGGTGTATTCCCAAGCTCTCTGGACCTTCACATGCTCATCTTACAGAAAAAATTCAGCATCTGCAAAGAATGAGTCTCTTCTAGGCTACAACTAAAAATAAACTTGAAAGCATTGCTGACGGAGAGTTAAGTATTTCTGACCTTCATGCTGCATGTTGTGATAAGTCTAATAGTACTCTTCAGCATCAGATATGCTTCATCAGAAATGCTGTTTGTTCTATTAGCCTAAGATGTATCTATTAATCACTTAAATCAATGTCAAATATTGGGTTGGTTGAAAATATTTTTTTTTTTCAGGTAAAGCTTTAATTACTTTAAGTTTCATATTTTTCTTTGTCTTTCAAGGGGTGTATACTGACCATTATTTGGAAACCATTTCTCTAGAACCAGCATCCTGTCTATGAAGAAAACACAAAGCATTCTGAGTAGGTTGATAGAGATTCCAGATCTTTAACACCTTAAACTTGCATGTCTTTGCAGAAAAGCTTTGGGTCTGCTTATCTAACAGAAAGAGGTTTCACTTCTGAAAAGTCAATTTCCAGCCTCGCTTTTCTTCTAAAACACATTCTACCTTCTCTCTGAATTTATCTAGGAGAAAACAATTTTTTGATAATGAAGCCATATTTTCAATTATCACTTATGATCCCAGATACTTGTCACAAGCAGAAATATACCGTATAATTATTTTGAAATAGCATGCAGTGGTTGATATTAATAAAGTTTTATTACATTTTAAATGTTTGAGCTTTCTCCACTTGGCTACTATACCATACTGTGATTGCAAACTGAGCTGTCATCATTTCATTAAGATTTGATTTTGCCTATACTTTCTTCCTTTTCTTCTTGGGTTATTTATTAATAAATGTCCCTATATCTGTCCTCTTCAGGGATAACGCAGACATAGAATCACTGCTACAGCAGAGGTTGAAACACAGGATCAAATTTAGCCCTTCAGCTGGCAAGAGTGTGTTCCAGGTCAGGTCTGAATTAGATCTAAACCTTTTATTGTAAGTCACAATGAGAACATTTATCTTTAAAAATAGCAGACCTTGACTGAATGTGTTTCAAATAAGCCATATTTTAAATACAAGACAGTGAGAAAGTATTTCTTTTCTTCTTTTTAAAGGCTTTCTACAGCCAAGTCTAACTTTTCTTTAGCAAGTAGAATACAAAACCTAGGGGGAAAAAAGGAATGTAGGATTAAATTTAAAAAAAAACAAAAACAAACAAACAAACAAAAAAAAAAAAAAAAAACAAAAAAAAAAACAAAACACCACTGTATCATCCCACTTCCCTATGCTCTTGGTGCAGTTATTTCATCAGTTCTGCACCTACCCAATCAACTTTCCACTTTGGCCATACCTCCCCAGTTCACTCCTGAGAGCACTGGGGAAAACAACGTCAAAAGTCTTACAATAGTTCAGAGGTATGACATCTTCTGTGACTCACAAAACCACAGGTTCAGGAGTGTCACAGATGGAAACTAGATCAGCCCTCCTTGTCTTAACCATGTGGCTTTTAGACAGCTCCTTTTTTTTTTCTTGTAGGCACTTGTCATATATAGAATATACCTCAAAGGTCTCTGTATGGAAAAGAAATTACTCAATCTCATCCAGCTTGCAACATAACAGCTAAAGAGTGAACCTGTTCAGACAGAGATTTGCAAAGGCATGGCTTACTGCGAGATAACAAGTTCCAAATGTTTCATGGACCATGTTCTAAACCAACCATAGCTGTCCACAACTTCAGTGAAGGCATTGTCTAGTCAAACAAAATTATATTAAAATCTGTTGTAATTATTTGCAAGAATACAACATTCTTATTGGTTGTCATTTTAAACTGAGAAATCCAGAAAACAACATACCATCTTCCAACTAGCAATTGTGAATGAAAGCTCCAGCTTGCAAAAAAGGACTCATCTATTAGATAAGCTTCTCACCTAATGAAATGACATTTCTTTGAATAAATGAATTTCTAAGTGTCAGTAGTATCTGTCAGTCAGACAGGTTGGTTGGTGAAATATTCATAGGAACTTTGCAGTAATCCTTAAACTCTGTAAGACTTCTGAATTTTCAGTGGGTCAGCTACTGCATTCAGACTTGCTTGTAGCACTCACTGACTTCCTGGAAAGGGCTGCAGGAAATGCTAAAGAAATCATGCCATTGGTAAGGTTTCATTATTCATCTTAAACATTGCAAATTTTCAATTTTTCCTAATACACTTAATGAATTTATTTCTACCTCTGGTTCAAATATGAACAGATGCAGAGAGCATATTTGACATACTTTGACTTCTACAGAAATTTACCCAAATATTCTCAGAAATGTCTATTTTGGACCATAAAATAATAGTTATTTAGATTATTATTTTAAAAAATCTTAACAGAAAAATAACTCCTCATCTTAATATTCATATTTTACAATAAATATTATAACTCCACAGAAAGCTATATGCCATCCTGCTAGAACTCAAATGATTCTGTATAAATCATTAGCTATTCAATTAGCTATTCATGATTCATTAGCATTAGAATAGAAAAATATATGGGTCTGTAGACCAGAATAGTTTATTTCTAAAAGTGAACCTGAAAGAGATTGAAGTTTAAGATAGACTTGCACCAGAAAACTGTCTTGTTATATATGTGTAACAGTTTATATTAGGAAATCTGTTTTTAATTCGCTTATAATTTATCCATAATTTAGTCATTAGGATAGACTTTTGTGTGATGGAGTCTGAATTTCTGAAACCTTTCGGCATAAAAAAAATCACACAGAAAATAGTACCATGGCAAACACTGTGTTTTGTGCTCTCTTAAAAATGGAAACAAATAACAGTTCCGTTAATCACTTCATTGAAAATCATTCTTTAAAGCAGCATATTCAAACTGGTCAGGAGGGCCACTTGGCACTGCAATTATATGTGCTTTTTTTGCCCCTTTTCCCATAGAGTCTTCAAGTTAAGGAAAGGTACAGATCCCTAAAGATGTGGGCCACTGTAGTCAAGAGATGGGCTCCATGTCCGCACCTGACATAGCTTTTCCTTGAACTCAATAGCCATGACTATACTGGTAAATTAAACATGTTCATAACCATTCTGTGCAAATGAATGTACGCCACAGAAGTGCAAAAAAATTGGAACCCTAGTGAGCAAAACCTAATTTTGATGGTTAAAGGTGGTCCTTAAATTAGTAGAAAGGACTACCACTTGATCAGGCTTTCGTATCACCTCCCTGGCCATGCTGGAGTCCCTTCTAGACCTACAGTTGCCATTCTGGCATGACCTAAAGGAGGTCTATTGGTCAACAGAAAGAACAGGGTATGAATCTGGGATGTACAAGACTCTAAATGTCTCAAAACAGTTTTTCTTGCCATAGGAAAGTTCATGGCAGAAGAGGTCTATGGACTTATAGAATTAAATAAGGAAAGCTGATTGGTTTGGGTACCTGGGAGACTTACTGTCACATACCAAAAGGATTTGCCAAATACACTTATTCTATTTGTTTACAATAGTATCAAAATAATCCAAGAGTCATATACCTGCACCTCTTTACAAGCAGCCACAACTTCGGAGAGACTATCTACTTTGCACTGACAAGCCTGAGCTTTCATTTGGATGGGTCCTTCTTGTGAAGGAGGAAATACATTGGACTTGCACACTCCCTCCCTTGATAGGGATTGTTTTAAGCTACCCCTTTCTGCCCAGAAATGGTCATTAAAAAAAAAAAAAAAAAAAGCCAAAAAAACCTTTTTGAGTAAGGAGTAAGTATTTGACAGAAGTAGAGAAATGTTTGTCCTGTGTCTGAAAATATTTATACTGCAAAAGGTGTTATTTTACAAGGTTATTCAAATGCTTACCTTAAAGCAACTTCATCCTAGGGTAAAATAGCATAGTTATGAACCATAAATGACTGGGATCTAAACTTTAACTTGTAGAAAATAGAGAAGTTTTAAACTATACATGTAATCTTGTAGCACACAGGTTAGTCAGCTAAATCTGCAGGCATTTTCCTTAAAAGCGTCAGAACATGGCAAAACTTCACCATGTACTTACCTTTTAGGTGATAAAATTGAATTCTTATTTATTTGCTCAACAGTTGAGGGTCAAAAGTTAGCCCTTTCTATATCCAAGGAGAACTTAGCTTGGCTTCTGGATATTGTGTTATATTTAATCACAAACTATACCCACTAGAAAAAGAAGCAATGGGTACTTCCCTCTTTCTCTCTCTCTTTTTAAAATAAACATTATTGATTTCTGTATACTTAGAATCAACAGTTTTATACAGGTTTCTGGAGTGTAATCATGTTTAAAGTATTTTGTGGCAGTAGATGCTTAGCAATTTTAGCTTTCTAAAACCATTATTGCAATTCCTTAGCCTTTGTACTCTATCCTTTATAGGCAATTTGACCAAGAAACATTTTCCTTTTCATGCCTCCCATGTAAATAGAAAAACACTGCTCCAGTTTGGGGGCATTTTGTCAATGGTTTTCCTAATTCATTTCCTCCCAGTGTCAGGCTGCTGTATGGTTGACTGCAGCATCCTGCTGCAGTCATCCAGTTTCCAGCACTGCCAGTGAGGAAGGCAGGTTCCTATCCTGCTGTCAGCATTGCACTAGACTGTCAGGTAAAATGCCATACAGCCGTGATCCTGGTATTTTCCCCTCTTATCAGTCTTCTAAAATCTGTCTGCTTAATAATGACTTCATGCGTAACAATCCCACTGATATAAGTTTGTAGTCCAGAAGTTAGACATCTTTATTTTATTTAAATCTGAGACAAGTATTCAAAAAGACCAAGCCTCTGAAACAAACCTCTAAAGAATTAAGCCACCCTATTTCTAAATAAGTGAATCTCCTTTGCTTGTCTGAAACTTTAGATAAAGATGACTTTCAAAGTAAAAACACTTTGCGAAAAAGTACACATTGACATCTGAATGATGAAAAGCCTATTTAAAAAAAAAAAAAAGGGCCACAGTTCGCTTGCTTTTTTATCTGTTTTTCATGACTGTTTTGGCCAGCTGCCATTTGCTTTCTCCTCATGTCCTGCAAGTGACAGCAGACTTGTAGATAAACTGATTAGGCAGACTGAGAGATGCTTCTCCAGTTGGTCTCATTTTTCTTTGCCACCTCAGGCGGAGCAGGATTCACCCTTGGTGGCAGTGGTGTCACTGCTGGCTGTTGCCCCAGCGATAAATCCTGTTGCACAATTGCCTTGTGCTACTAAACCATCCCTGGAAGGCTCCTTCAGACACATTTCTCTTAATTTGCAGTATTTTGTGGAACCTAGGTGTCAAACTTGAAATCTATTATGTTTTTCCATATTAAAATAATAACCATTTTCTCTCATCTCTTTAGCTTTTTAAATTAAGTCAGAAGGGGAAAAAAGTGAAAGAAAATGGCTGTAACTTCCAGGAGACCCAATTTCTTTCTCCAGTTTCTGACGATAAAAGTAATCATCATGTTCTCTGGAACATGACATAACAGAGAAAACATTTAAGAAAGCACATTATCATTTTCTGTAGCACTGATCAACTATGCCTTTCAATGCCAGTGGGACATAAAGGTTATTTGGAAGAAAAATGTGTCATTCAATCTGCTTCCACATTGCTTTCTGTCTCTAAGATCTTACTTTCTCCTTCTGGCTCCTTTACGCCTGTATAAAAACTGCGTTTTGGAACAGAGCATCGATCATTCTGCATTCCGGAAAACAGAAACAAACATCTTTCAAGAGTCGCCTTTAGGGATGTATGAATGCCAATATGTTTCCAAACAACCTTCTGTAGTAGTCAAGCACCATATCTGCTGTCAGATGCCCTTCTAGCTGCGTTTGTCAGGTTGTGATGCAACACGGCTAAAGTAAGGAAGAAAAATTTTGGTCAAGCACCTCACATCCTTTAAATCTTGCAGGAATGTATCTCTCAGCAGTTTCTGAGGTTCATTAGTACCAGTGCCTTTACCTCCACGATGGTTGGAGGGTATCTGAAACATTTATGGGGAGTAATACTATCCTTCATCAACTGGAAGAATGGATAAAGCTGTCCTTTGCCATTGTTCTACTGTTCCATATTATGCTAGTTCTCCTGTTCAGCTATAACTTTGTTGCCTCATCATCCCTATTTGAGTCTTGACGTTGCTTTTCTCTGTTGCACAGTGTTTCAACTCTACACTTATTTGGAACAGGGATTGGATGGTCCTTTTACAGTATTATCAGCCATGGTTGCAATGGAGATATATTGATAATATAGTTATACACACATTTTATCTTCACAAATAGAGGTTTCTACTTGGAGCTTTACAAATAAAACCACAATTGATTACTTGGAAACTTTTATACAACATTCACTGATCTTCCAATCAGCTACCTAGGACTTAAAAATAAAACAAACAAACCCTGTTCACTGCACCACTACATCTTCTAGTCTGTGGCCAGAGGGAGAGAAGGCAGTGCCTTTAAAGACAGTCCTCAGTGGTATGATGAGGTAAATCATTCACTGTGAGATTACATTTGTCATTAATTAAAAAAAATTACTCAGAGTGCAAGTAATCATACAAAATGGGGAATTACTTCATTATTCTCACCTGCTCACTCTCTTCTTTGAGTAGAGATGCCTAAACAGTAGAATTTTTCTTCCATAAATATAGGTACTTGAAAAATGGATGTTCACCTTTACTAATCACAAAATCATAGCATCATAGAATAGTTTTGTTTGGAAGGGACCTTTAAAGGTCATCTAGTCCAGTCCCCCTCCAATGAGCAGGGACATCTTCAACTAGAACAGGTTGCTCAGAGCCCCATCCAACCTGACCTTGAACGTTTCCAGAAAAAGGGCATCTATTACCTCTCTGGGCAACCTGGGCCAGTGTTTCACCACCCTCACTGTAAAAAATTTCTTCCTTATATCTAGCCTAAATCTACCCTTTTGTTTTGTTTTGTTTACAACCATTATCCCTCATCCTATTGCAACAGGCCCTTCTAAAAAGTTTGTCCCCGTCTTTCCTGTAAGCCGCCTTTAAGTACTGAAAGGACACAATAAGGTCTCCCCAGAGCCTTCTCTTCTCCATCCTGTCCAACCCAAACTTTTGCAGAATTTGGTCCATTTCTGTGGAAATTTTCACGTTGCCTACTCTTACCGGTTTTCACCTTAAATAAATCATTAAATAAGTATACTTGCCCACACTTTCCCTTTCTTGGAAAAATGTGGAGGAATGGCTGAGTGAAAAAGGGCATGACTTGATTACAATGAGCAACCCAGTCTTTGATAGGGATGAGAGCCCGGAGGAGGCTGTGAACTGTCCTTGAGAAACAGAAGTATGAAGAAGTAGCTACATGATAAGTAAGTGATAAGTGGTACTGCCTCCGGGAGATAGAGAAACATCTGCTGCGCGTGGACAAGAGGTCTGCACTAATTGTGTGAGCGCTCTAGGCGCGTGAACAGAGACTGTAAGCCAATCGTATAATTGTTGCTAGCGCGTGCTCTGCTTGTCTGTCTTTATATACTCTGTGTGAACTTGAATAAAGGGAGAACGACCATACTCATATTGAGACTCATCGTTACTCCGGGTCCGTCTCCCACTCCGACAGAAAAACATTTCCAGTTGATGTGACAGATTTCATTGCCAGCTCTACTAACACATTTTTCAGGTGTTAAATTTAGTGCTTACAATATTACTAATAATACTATAATAAGTGACACATTTAAATGTGATCATTTTATTTTGTCAACAGGGTGGTTTTTTTTCAACGTTTGCATCTCACCTCTCGTTCTACCTCCAAGTACCATTTTATGAAATAACTATTCTGACAATCATCTACACAGCTTTAACAATTTAACAACAAACAGACCAAGACAAAAGATACAGTGTGTATCAGCAAAATAATTTCTGAAATGTCTAGTTTTTCAGGGCTTCCAAGTAAGTCCTATCAGAAATTATTAAAGAAATAAAAAATATTATTCAGGACTTTGGATTATCTTTAATTACGTAAAAGAGACACATTTTGTTTTCCACCATATCTTATTGAGAGAAAATAATTAAAAGTCTGCTGTCTTTCCCTCTTTTTGGCAGCTAGCATGTTGCTAATGCAAAAAAGAAACTTTCTGATTTATTACAGTAAATTCTGAGTCCTGAATCCATTGAACTTCCTTTGGGTAGAAAATTCTCCTAACTGAGAACTTAAAATTAAGTTTAAGAGAGGGTTCCAGAGACAGCAAGAGTTGAGACTGTAATATTCCATATCTCGTTTTGAACCTTTTTATCTCCCAGCTTAACTGTTAGCAGTGATGAAGAGAATGTATAACCTACAGTCAACTGTCGCATGTAAATTTTACGTGAATAAATTGGAATTATGCAGAAATTGTCTGCAAAATCCCATGAGATTCAGTGATGATCAATTACTCCCAGGAAGATAGCACCCCTTGGGAAAGTATCACTGTCAGGACTACTTAAATAGTGATCCCATTTTTAAAGGTAGATGAAAAATATTCAGGCTCATGAGGGTTCTATTTTAGATACATTTATTCAGTTTATAGGAATAAAAGCCTGTTAAAAGTTATGAGTAAAGATAGGAAAACAGGTTTCAATTCATGCAGTCTACTTATAGAATTATTTTTGCATTTCTTCTAGAAGTGCAGAAATCCTTAACCTAAAGTAACAGTCAAGCACATAGCTAAAATATGGGGGACACCCTGTGGAAAGTTGGCAAAATTTCTTGCTTTGCAAAGCACTTAGTGTGAGCCTATGTTTCCAATGAAAAAAACCCTGGATTTAAGCACATTCTCAGAGTTGCTTGAGTGCTGCTCTGGACTGACGCCAAATTGAGGGATATAAAAAACTAATAAAGGGGGAACCTCAGAATGATTTGAAATCCATCTAGCATGCACTCCTGAAGATTTTGTGAAGCTCCAATTTAATACCTATGTATTTCTGACACCAGTATAGTAACAGCAGAAAATAAACCTGTGAAAGATAGTGAAATTAAAGTCTAAGACATAGATCCAGTATCTGAACAATGGCTTACTTCATACCCCAGAAAGCCAAATCTGACTTATCTGGGCTACAAAAATCAGAATAGACTGAAGAAAAAGTTGAATAGGAGATTTCCCAAAAAACATTAGAAAGAGAGGTCATATACCAGTGACATTATAATCCATGAAATGGACTATTTCTCTTTGTTTCATGGAACAAGTCATCTAATGAGAGAAGACCATGTGTGTGTTAATTGATGGCTGATTTAAAGATCTGTGTGATTTTATGTTATCTTATGTAATTCTGGTTATGTAGAAAAATTCATCATTTTAAATATTCTTTTGTCAGCTAGGACAACTGCTATCATTTGAAATGGCACCTGTCCAATCTGAAAAGTTTGCAGCTGGTGGAAGCAGAATACAACTTCAGCCACTGTCTGATACCAGCTTAAACAAAATAATTTTTTCTCTCAAAGCAATATGCTGCCATCATGCTGCCTCACAGCAGGCCAGAAACCATAGACAGCAGGCAAACCGAACACAATAGCTAAATCTGCGAAGCTCATGCTTATGTTTTAATATTAATATGTTAGTAGCCAGTTGCTGAAGGAGCCATAATTAAAGTTGTATAATGTCTTTCACCTCCATCCCCATTGGAGTTACTTGCTCATTTTCTAATGTCTCATCTTTCATGGCAGAATTTCACAAATTCTCTTTCTTCTGAAAGGTTCAAGCACGTGCTAAAAAGTACAACAGCTGCTAATAGCAATGAAAGTTGGGGGGTGTGTTTTAGTTGGAAAGACTACAAACAAAAATAACTCTTCAAAAGTTGAGTTCAGCTTACAATCTGAGCCTAAAGCCAGAATTTGCAAGGCCCTGTAGGATTTTTAAATGATTCCTAAGAATGCAGAGCATCATTGTTTATTTGTGGATATCATCAAGTTAGTTCAATTAATTATTATTATTCTGCTTTGTGATAGGAGTTAGACACACTCCAGTACAAATAGCTATTCTTTACAAAACCCCCACAAACATACTGTCTTACTTTCAAGATGATGGTAAATATGATAGTAGGACCAAACATGTAAAAGGAATAAGATCAGGAGGTTGTGAAAAGGAATATATCAACAAGCAATAGAAGTGGCATGGTGTTTTTCCTCTTTCCAGGAGGATAAGAAGATATTTTGGGAGAGCCTCCATTCTTTTTGGCAAATTCAGATCTAGCATCTCTGGTTGTACTTCTGCCACACTGTTGCCTGTCGCAACCTTACCACACTCCCCCATGAGTTAGGAAAAACCCTACTGATTTGGGTGGAGGAGATGCTATTTTTGATGCAGATCCAAACATTTTCAAGTGCTAGCTGCGCAACCAGGTGCTTGCACATTTTGGACTGATATGAGACTGACCCTGTGGAGTGGCAGGACAGCAGCCACTGCTCAAGGCAAGACTCAGAGCTCAACCTCCAACACCTTGGGTAGCACCCGTGGCCACGTTCTCTTCACAGCAATACAGCTCAAAATACTCCACAAGTGGAAAGATGTCCACATCAAGAATGAAAAACCACACTCCAGCGGTACCTGTTTCCCACTGTCTAACAGACACAGGTCAGTGTGAACTGTGTGGGAAAATGAGCTACAGCTGAGACTGACTGAGCCCTTAGAGTCCATCTTGACATGGGACCCAAGGCACAGACACTAAATTACTTTCTCTTATCTCAGTGACTTACCTCTGTATGCAAAATTCACCATTACAATTATTCCTACTAGCAATGCTTTCACCCAACTGGGAAGCATTCATTTTATTCCAGGAAACTACTGTTAAACATGATGCAAAGCAGCAAGCATAAAGGACAGTATTCCACTTTGATTTCAATAGATAGCAAGCCCAAGTTAAGAGGGAGAAAAAGCAGCTTTGACTACAGTATAATTATGGTAATAATAGAAGACCATTCCATACTGATAGCAATTTATATAGATTGCAATACCCCCTAAAGCAAATTTCTTCCTGTAGCTTCAAATGTACTGAAATGGTACAACATATTTTTAGAAGTCCATGAATATAAACAGACATGCTCAAGAGAAATATAAGACAGACTAAAAGTTTACAAATATTTTAAACAACGTAAGAAATAGCTTCCTCACTATGTGCTTTCACAAGGTATTTACAGAATTTTCTCTTGCCACAAACCTAGTTAATCTTTTCTCAACATTGCCTGTATTCAAAAAGGCTTTAAGGACATATCACTTCCTGCAAATAAATTAGTTCCATGTGCAAGTCAGAGAAATGATTAGCATGAAATAAATACCATGCTGTTCTCTTGATTATAGGGAAATCTGAGTGAATTCATTTGAAAAGTCTCCTTATGAGATACAGCAGGGGAGCTCAGCAGCAAGAATCTGTTGAAAAGAAGAAGAATAAGATTTTTTTTGTGTTCCCACTGAATATATATCATACCTCCAAAATAGGACAAGTTTCTCTAGCCTTTTTAGTAAGCTATTAAGAATATATTACAGGATTTGTAAAATAATAATAATAAATGCGTATGAAATGGGGAAAAAAAGAACACAGAGTCTAAAATAAAAGACTGGCTTCTTTTGTCCTTCCTTCTCTCTTGCATATTTTGACTAACCTAATTTACCAGTTTTAGTTTCTAAGCTTGTACCTAAAAAGAGAAATCAAGATGTGCTGAAAAAGCTCCATGTGTTCAAGGTGAATTACAGCGTATCAGTTCAGGTTTATTCCTCCCCAGATTTAGCACCACTGAGCACTCTCCATGAGTAGCTGTACCATATGTGATCAGAAAATGTCCCAGAAGCAGATTCAGGGGATTCGTGGTATTCCAGGTATGTTTTAGCCCGTTCTAACGTTCTTGCTGGGCCCAAGAAACAGTGTTTCTCTGGCACACACCTAGCTCTTTATGAGCTCGGGAGCTGGACCTGGATAGATGGTAAGAAGCAGTGCCTGCCACAAATGCTTTGCTTTTTTATAATTTCTCATTCTGTAGGAGCATTTGTAAGAGAAACATAAAGTCCTCACAGTTTTCTTTCTTGCCTTTTTTTTTTTTTTAATTTTATGCTGATTCCCCTTCATGGTCTTTCTTTATTGTAGGGAGTTGCCATTGTTTAGATCTACCCAGAGACCATCTTTCCACCTCTTTTCCTGGTCTGTGTAACATTTCCTTCTCCCCCTGCTCCTTCAGGCAAAGCCATTCAATTTGAATAGGTGAAGTGGGTGTCAGTGAGACACAGAAAAACAAGAAGTTTTACAGACTCCATGGCTAGAAGAAGTTTTGCTGTACTGGCAACTGATTGCCTTCCTGTTGTAAAAAGCAAAGATGCTGTTTAGAGGGAGCTTGGGCCTCAAAGAAAGTCCTGAGTAAAGTTTTATGCAGGAATCCATGTTTTCCTGTGTGTTTTGGTGTCAGTATCTATGTAAGAGTGAGTATTTTGTATACTGGCAATCTTTTCTGACTGTTCTCCCGGGGTGATCCCTAGTAGTTGTGACATAAAACCATTTTAAAGTGCGCATATTCAGGATTTCTTTCCCTGATTGCCACTTCTCAGCTCTTTTTGAGATAAGGCAAGCTGAGAAGAGCCAAGACCACCCTTAGCTCAGCATGCTAAGAACTGCAATATTTCTTTTCCTCACCATCTGCTACTGTAATCTAAGGATAGAATTACAAAGTTAAAGAATTTTCCTTAGAAAAGAAATAAAATAGTTCATAGGTTGCCTCACAAAAGTAACAGCTTCCACAGACTTCTCATGCTCTACCGGAGGAAAACCATACTAACCTCACAGCAGCAGGTGTACCACAATATTAAAAAAGACTCCACATACCCAGTCCCCCTCTAACTTCTCTTTGGATTCTGCAGCTGAGCCTGGTCCCTCATTGACAGCCGTAGCACAGGTCATCTGTACCAAGGGGAATCGCAAGACTGAAAAATACTGGAGAAATTTATTAAAGACTGTCTAAATATTGCTCTTCTTAGAGAGCACTTGTAAAAAACCATGGACAAGTTTTGCAGTCACAACTGGGAGGAGGTAAGTAGAGGAGAGACTTGCATTTAGAAATGAGAACACAACAGAGCTTTTCTTGACTCTGTTGCAAAACAGGAGCCAGAGAGCAACAACAGTCCCACTAAACTACTTGTAGAATAAAAATACTACTATGCTTTAATATTTCCCCATTTCATTTTCTTCCCAGCAGGAGCTGAAGAGCACTGTGACAGGGTACAATAGAGGATATTCTATTTCTCTTTTTATTACAACTACTACATAGTAATTAGATGGTAAGATAGAAAAGGAGGTAGGTGTGGCTATGAAGGACACAGCTATAGCAAAACTGCTTCAGCATCCTTTTAACATAAAACAATAACAATTTCTCCTTATTTATGATGTCAACAATGAATTATCCGTTGGTACAACTGCCACAAAACCAAACAATTTTTTTTTACTTCAGCTTCAGTTACTTGCATAATACATCATTATTTGCTAAGATTGTCAAGTATTTCATAGGGACTAACAGTGATTAATAAATGTATCCAGACTAAAACATTTTTAATGCATTGAGCTAAATAATTCAGTGTATTTCATTTCCTGATTACTCACATGAATTTATTTAAAAGAATCTCAAAAGGAAAAGATGTAAAAAAATAAAAAGTAAATTAATCGAAATGTTACGGACATTGGATGTTATCAGAATGCTAAATTAACCTGGGATAGCATCCTCATATACAACTATGATTATGTGAATATACTGTGTGCTACGTGCTGTGATGTGGAATCTTAATGCTTTCTTGCCCCCAGACAAGCAGCAGGATTTATACAATTCAGTGAAAGAGATGTAGTAGAGGAGGATAGCAAATATGAACTTTGAGGAGCTTTTATTTTTAAATGAAGCAAAGCTTTGCTGTAAGGCATCCTAAAACCATTATTTCCACCATATTCAAAATTACCAATTGCTTGTTGCAGCTGTACATTTAGAATATGTCAGGAGGTGTGTTTGTGTGATTTGTAGAGATGGCTCAGGTAGTTCAGGATAGGCGCAGCTGCTTGCCAGCAGACGGCTTGCAAGTTAGACCTACAGAGGCCTGAGGATGAGCTGAAGACAAAGAACTTTTATTTTCCTCCTCTCACTGCAACCTTTACCCTGGTGCCCTTTTCTGGTGCAGTCAAAATCTCCTTTTCTTCAATCCAGTTTCACCCGGGCTGTCAGTGAAACCCTCTCCAGGACCAGCTCCACATCTGACGAACATTTTCTATAAGAACTGCCTGGTTTGCCTTTCGCAGAAGAATTTCTCGAGTCAGACTCTCACCAAAGCACTCACCAATGAGGATACCCCTTGCCTGTTACCAAGGGATTCAGCCATTCAGTGGCTGAATGGTGCCAACTGCTTCTGAAAGAACAAATGACACCACTTGAGCTAATGAAAGAATTGATAGGCTTTCTTCCTCTTAAACTATTTTAAATATAAATATATATACACAGACAATTGCTGTAAGAGTATATCAGATGCTTTCATTTATTCTCTCTGTATGAAGTAAAATTTGCTTCAGCAGGGAGTTTCAGAGGAAAGAGACAAAGACCTGTGGGAAGAAGTGGAAGTATGTTGAAATTTAGGTACAAACATGTAACCTGGTTTTTACTGACCCGATCAGAACTTGGTGGTAACAGAAGAAATAAAAACTTTTGAGTCCTACCATTATAACAACTTAGATTAAACACAGAAACCCTTTTGGAGTTTATAGAAATGAAAATGCTGACCCTGAATTCACATTATTGTAACAGGGTTTGTGGTATTGATTTTCAAGGAAATGAGATTGGCCATTGTCATCTTTAAGTGTTAGCTTTGCTTATCAAAGCATAGATGAAAAATGGGAGGATAAATGAAAATATGTAATAAGTGTCTCTAGAACACATTTTTATTTGAAAAATTTAGCAGTTTGGAACCTTTTTTAGGCTTTGTTTTAAAAATGTGGAAATAAGCGTACAAGCAGAGATGACAGACTGAATCCCTGCAAGTAAAACAAGAGGTGAGCATTAATGCACCATTAATGCATGGAGGTACTCCTCCATTTAACTCCTTTCTCCTCTCATGATGTGATGGCATCAAATATATTTTGGTTTAGTTATATTTTAGATCTTTACAATATGTGTTGATCACAGCATCCTGAACATCACACAGCTGCACAGGTTTAGGACTGTAAAGCCAGAGAGCACTGCTGCCATACAATTATACTCTCCTCTTTGCTTTACAGTCTAGAGAGACCTATCATGTTTCTTTCCCATTGTAAATGGGCATTACATTACCATGCCCAGCTGATTACCCAGTCTGGCTCCCAGGTCTCTTTTCAACTCTCAGCCTCCTCTTCCTCCCTGCTAGGCTGGCCCTGAGCAGGGCACACAGGTGTGATGCTGTCTGGATACCCAGGGAAAAAAGTGCATAGGCACTTTCAGAAAACTTACATAAATGTGTTTGAAATCCATTGTCTGGAAACGTTTTCTCAGGAAACTGCAAGAGCTGAGAGTTTTTGAGAATCAAACCCAAAGTTAATGCACTGAGGTGATGAGCAGAATTCATTGTAATCTAGTAACTGTGGAAATATTTTGGCTACATTCACTCCACCTGTCAATCATCATGTCATCCGGATCAAAACAAGCTAATAATACAAGCTCCAAAGAAGGAAAACATATCCAACAATCTGCACTAGCTTCCGAGACCAGTGTTATACTGTATTTCCACTTATTGTATGATTTTAAATTCATATTCATAAACTTCTTTAACTGCTGAAGTTTATAATTTAGTAGGATGAATTTCAGGTATTTGAATCCATGCATGTGATCATTTTGCCCTCCCAGGCAGATTGTTGCTTTAGGCAACGACTGACTTTCCCAGTGCCTACAGCATAAACTGCCCATAGCTACTAGTAGCTGGCTGTGCTGCAGAATTTCTTTGTTTCTATTAAACTGCAGTTTCACAGCAGGCAAGAATCTATCTCAAACATCTACTTGTATGAGTTTCTACTTGTAGATGAACTTTGGAGGTTAATTATTAAAAATAGGGAGGTAGGGAGGTATTAGTGCTATACAGTGAACTAAAATGACAAGCTGATGTCCCCTCCATAGAATGGCTTAGGGTCCTGTCTCTGCCTTTCCCTCTCCGGAGTGTTCTTGAGTATAAGATCTGGGTATTTGCCCTAGTACAGAGTGGTAACATGTTGAGAAATGAACTGAACATGTAGTTCAATTCCTGTGTCTTCTACAGGTCGTATAACTCTTGTGCAAAAAGCTTAAATAATCAATTTCCTATATTCCTTATACCATTATACCCTGAGGTAATACCGCAGGAGAACGAACACTTTTGGAAGTCAATGTAATTATAATAGAGATTTGGGTTGTAGTTTTGGGAAGGCTAGAAGATTTCTGATTTGGAAATAGGAACAGCGTTATGCAGAGATTCACTTCTCCTGTTGTAGAAATGAGTTATAAAGAGGCCCTGGACAAACTGTAACACTTTAAAGAAGGTAATACAAGAGAAGAGGGAAAGCTAAAGAAAAATATTTTATTAGTAGCCCTTTCTCTTCTGATCCCAGAAGAACAGTCTTTCCAGAGAAATAAGAATTAACACTCTATGAGCTGAAGAGTGAGGCTCAGTCTTACAGGGTGACAGAAGCAGCTGGCACGTGTATTGACCACATGTTGTCTCAGCCCTTTCCCAGGTAATACCCATCAGGAAGCAGAGAAGCAGAAGAGTTCAGCTTGCTGCAGCACCCCATGCCCCACAAACAGGCACCACACTGCACCTGATGGTGTAGAAGCCAAGTGGCCACCAGCCAGATGGCCCACTTTGCCATCACAGGTTACCAGCTCCTCCATTCAGCCAACACAGCTGAATTTCTAGCTCTCCCAGTTCAATCGCACCTACCAAAAGGCGGTGGGTATTGTTACTACATGAAGGAACTAAGGAAAAAACTGCAGCAGGAAAGAAGCAGGAATGTCTCAGCAACCTTAGCTGCTGCAGTATATCCAGTGTTTTCTGTTTCTAAAAGAGATTAATGCACCCGTTTAAGCGACTCCCTTAAGAACTGCAACACTTCTGCTTTGCAGAAGCTCTGATAAGGTTCTCTCCCCAACTAAAATGCTCCTGTTGATGTTTCTCTGAAATGCATCAAAGAATAAATACACTGTCAACTCATTTTCACCAGGGCTTGGTGTGAAACCTGACTTCCCCTCCCCCAGCTAAACTACAGAAAAATAAAAGAGAACAGGAAGCAAATAGCAAAATAAGTGGACCCTTCTTTGGCGTGACTTTCTGCATACACTGGCACTAGAAGAATGAATCATAAAATACCAACATAATCACTCACAAATTTTATACAACTAAAGGTAATCTTTGTTCATTATGTAGTAATACCAGCAATAACTCCATTCCTCTTACTTAAAAATAAGCCCCAAATTTAAATTTTATAAAGCCAATTAATGTCACTGATCAGAGCACAGCTGGAAGCAAGGTCAGTGGCCCTTTGCTGCCTGTTTGCCGTGGTTAAGACACTCATTCAAACAACTTAAATGTTTACAAAAGTGGCAGTTGCACAATCAACCTCTTAGCAGAACTTCTGAAAGCAATTTCCAATGTTTTTGTTTATTTTCCAAAGAACTGTTTTATTCCAGCTCCCTCACAGAGAGCATTTTTCAGCATTTAATGATTTCTAAACATCAGGCAGTCTTTTCATGTCTGGAATTTGTCTCAATTACTGGTCAGATCTGAAGCCCCACTAGGTCATATCTCACCCTCCATTTTCACTAATCAGTGAGAAGAAAACCAAAAATAAAATGAGAGATTTAACATTCTTGTCTGCATGCCTATAAAAATACCAACCCTTATCAGTATCCTTGTTATCCTAGTGCCAATTACAAGAGAGAGAACCAGATTTTCTCTATTTGCCAGCTTTACAGTCTGATCACTTCTTAAATGCCCATGGTAGGTTCGCAGTGCACACCGGCAGCCCAGAAAGCCAACTGCATCCTGGGCTGCATCAAGAGAAGTGTGGCCAGCAGGTTGCAGGAGGTGATTCTACCCCTCTACTCTGCGCTCATGAGACCCCACCTGGAGTACTGTGTCCAGCTTTGGAGTCCTCAACACAGGAAGGACATGGACCTGTTGGAACGGGTCCAGCAGAGGGCCATGAAGATCATCAGAGGGATGGAGCACCTCCTATGAAGACAGACTGAGAGAGCTGGGGTTGTTCAGCCTGGAGAAGAGAAGGCTGCAGGGACACCCTATAGCAGCCTTCCAATATCTGAAGGGAGCCTACAGGAGAGCCAGAGAGGGACTCTTAGTCAGGAAGTGTAGTGACAGGACAAGGGGTAACGGTTTTAAATTGGAAGAGGGGAGATTTAGATTAGATAGCAGAAAGAAATTCTTTACGGTGAGGGTGGTGAAGCACTGGAACAGGTTGCTCAGGGAAGTTGTGGATGCCTCATCCCTGGAAGTGTTTAAGGCCAGGCTGGATGGGGCTTTGAGCAACCTGCTCTAGTGGGAGGTGTCCCTGCCCATGGCAGGGGGGTTGGAACTCGATGATCTTTAAGTTCCCTTCCAACTCTAACCATTCTATGATTCTATGATTCTCATCATAGGTTCTAACTCATACTGTGCGCATTATAAAATTGAGTTTACAAACTTATGAATAGGTACAGAGAAAGTGGGGCTCTTAAACACATACTTCTCCTTGTAAATCTAAGAACTAAACAAAAGTATTCAACTAACTAGAAAAAAAATTTTGTAAGATCTCTTAAACACATAATCAGGTATCTGCTACAGGAGATGACACTATGGCTCTCATTAAACTAAAATTCCTGTTCTGGGGATTTGCTTTGTGGTTGGCTCCCTTGCTCCCCAAGTCATAACTCAGTTACCAACTGACCCCATTACTGCACCTTTCCTGTGTGGTTTTACAATGTTCTCTTTTGCTTGTCTCTGTGTAGAGGCAAGTTAATATCAAATGGACGACAAAGTAAGAAATAATCACAGGCAGACTTTTGCTTGATGATTGGAACCACATTGTTTGCCTTTACTTCTGTTGAAGCAAGGCTCTGAATCCCAAGCAGAGGCCAGCGGCTGGCATGGTGCAGAGGACCAGATGACAGTCTGTGCTCCCAGAAGGCTTGCCCAGCCAGAGAACACACACTCTCTTCTTGTCTTCTGGCCAGTGTGCCAGTTAAAGAGGCTAAAGCTCCCAACTGACCTCAGTTGGAAGACACTTTTCAATGGCATCTGCTGACCGACCTCTCTGAGGCAATCAGTCCATAATTTGTTTTAGTCAAAATGAGTTAGGCTGCTTTAAGCAGTCAAAACACAGTATGTATGCAAGCAAAGTCATTTGAATTTGAGCAAGTCTGAGCAACACACAAGCATCTCCACTGGCAGGTGAGACAATAATGATTTCTGAGAGAAAACCTGAGCAATGAGGGCAGTAACATAAATTATAATATTTCTGTGGGTTTAAATTTATATAACGAGCCGTAAACAACCACAGATTGCATTTAGAGCATGCATGTGGGATGCAGGAGATGGAAGCTGTGACTGAGGTCCCACTTTTGCCTCAGCATGTCAGAGAGATCAATACTCTCAAAGCAGCTAACCCATTCCCAGCCACAGTTTCAGTACCTATTAAATCAGCATTTCAGGGACTTGGATGTAATACATGAATTGCCCCATGCTGGGGGAACTCCCTCGTGCAGCATGAAAAGGGCAGGATAACAGCAGGGACTCTGGCCCAAAATAACTTACCAAATCCAGGGATCAAATTGCTCGTTTCCTGGCTGTACATCAGGCTTCGTGTGCCACTGGCTGCTTGCAGAGAGATGGTGAATGACAGCCCTGGGTATGGCCCGTGGCTGGACACTTGTTACAGCAATTACACTCAAGAGTAGCTTTGGTTTAAAATAACTGTAGCAGCCTCCAAAAAGTCAGTCTGTCATGTCAAATTGACTACAGAGCAGGTGCCGGCTTTGTGATGCATGACAAAGTTTTAGGTTGGTTTTTTTTATTTTACCTTTAAAAATAATAGCAATAAAAAAGTACACATGGGCCCCGTTTCTCTTGTAACTCCTGGCTGCTTTCTGTTGCTTGAACAACACAAAGCAGCTGTACACTCTGACAGAGCACGGAGAAGCCAGAACATACCGATGAATCTGATCCCAGTACTTGGTCTGCTCTCAGTAAGGTATTAGTTTCTATTTGCCAAGACTAACCTAGCTGTAAATAAAGAAAATAATCATTTTGCATGTGCTGTGATCCTTTTTAATATTTTATCACATCTGCACCAGAGAAACTATTTTATTTTCTTCACAGGGCTCTTTGAACCTCATATGTTTGAATTCCCACATTTCCCCCATAGTTATGTGATTACTGAGGAAGCATTTGACATTAATATAATGAACAAAGACTCAAAATCATAGCTTAAACATTTTTCAAGGTCAAGGAGATTAAGGTTTCAATAGCTTGACTGTACTGCTGAAGCATAAACATTTGGCAAACAGATATATGCATTTTTTGTATCTTTGCATTTATATAAATATACATATATTTAAAATCTTCTAAGTACACAAAATAAAACTAGCATTAATGTTTTGTCAACCTGTAATCTTCAGACCTTTTGCAGTAAATGACTGACAGCTAGTCTAATACTGCTCAAACAGGGTAGACAGATCATCCAATGTTTTCTTCTGCCCAGGAAGCAACTTAATTTCATGTGCTCCACTTTTTTACCATTCAGTTTGGAAACTTTTGCCATTCCCCACTCCCACTTTCTTCCAGTTTCAGTTACCATCGCACCATACCATCATCCCTGCCCTTTCTTTACAGCTGGTTCTGGGCTCATCCTCTTCCTGGGGACTCACAACACCATATTCCTTTTCCAGAAGCAGCTATCTTCTTTTAGGGAGCAGGATTTCAGCTGTGATGGTGCTGGCCATCTTCTTCCTGCTGACCTCTGTTAGCCTCTGCCTGGCCTCGTCCTTCCCACAGGAAGGAGGCAGCTCCCTTTCCTGATGGGCAACACTATAGTTTCCAAAATACCACAGAAATATTAGTGTTTAACAGGGATGCTAATTTTTAATAGGATTTAAGAGTGTAACTCCTGAAAGTCACTTTGAAAATATGACCGTGGGATGGTCCTGTAGCTTCAACATCAACACGGTGTTGTTTGATCTAAGATTCTGGCTCAGCCTTACAGAAGTGTGACCTCTTCCTCATCCTTCTCCGTAAAGACTGTGCTTAGTAATTTAAGGAAAGGTAACCTCACAAGTTGAAGAGATCCTGGCAGATATTAGAAACTGACTGCCTTACCATTTTCTAATAGGAAAGCAAAGAGCCAAGTAAATATTTAAAGATCTTAAACTCATTGAAACAAATAAACACTCAGCCTGCCAGGATAACCAGGGAGAACCAGTCAGAAATTTTCTTTACCAGTACAGCCTAGAGTGGTTTGTGCTACCAGCCATACAGCAGCTTGTCTGTGGAGCAGCTGGATCCTACCCTGGCTTTGTACAGAAAAGACATAAATTGTGAAGGACGCCAAGCACAATTCAAAAATAAAACAATGGGATTCACTTCAGTGTTTCTGCATTAAGTAAACTGTGCTTTTAGACCCATGAGCTAAGTGCGGGGAGACTCACCGTTTGAATGTAACCAGCTGGAAAGCAGCACAGCCATGGTTTGCAGTAGGCAAGAGGCTTCTCTTAGCTCAAGGGTCTCTTGATCCTGTGGATGTGCCTTCACAGAGATTCTGTAAGTCACTGCCCAAAATCATTATTTCTTTTCTATTTTGTCCTTAGGTTACTAAAGCACATCATTGCACATCCATAGTTCTTCCTCTATTAGACGCTGGCATGCACAGAAGAGATTGGGTCACAGGTTCTTTTTCCCTACAGAAACAAGACTATTAAATCCATCCCAGATCTAGTACAGCATGTCACTGACTCAAATTAACCGTCCACTGCAAACGGTGGCTGAGACATCTGGCCATCTGGCCTCTATGAGCAGCAAGTAGAAGTAGCTACTCAGTTTCTCAGTTATTCTCTCTGGAGACCACCAACATGTTCATAGACGAGGTGAGTGGTGTGTCCTGCATTCCAAGAGTCTTTCCAGATCACGCCTCATTATACCAACTGCCATACTGTAGAGGAAGGAATTATATTCACAATTAATATTACTGTGAAAATCAAGCAGAAGTAAAAGAAAAAATTTAAAATATGAATTAAAGCAATTGCTAGTGCAAGAGTAAGGAAATAAGTCTGCTTTCTTTGAAGAATCGCATTTCTTTACCTTAAAGCTGTGTCTGACACACATCTTCCCCAATACCAGACACATTGTTCAAAAAAGTTTTCCAGTCCTGCAAACAAGGGAATTTTTCTTATCACTTCTTATCACTTATCACTGTCAACCTTAATTTGATCAAATACATTTTGTTGTTTTAAATACATTCTTCATCACTTAATAACACAAATATCTAGTAAATTTCTGTCCTTCAATAACATGTATCCAGTGCTTTCTCCCAACCATCTATTCAAGTTTCAATTACTTGACTTAAAAAGTTTCACATCCTGGTCTTCACGTATCTTAATACAATATGCATCACACTTGGTCATTCATGGTGGGTCTGCAATCAGAAAGACCATAGCTGGTAATCCCAGTTTGCTCAAATGTGCCTGGATTTGGTATGTACAAAGACTTATTTGATCATCATGCAAAAGATTGTCTGCAGATGTACAAGAAAGGCAACCCAGAGCAGTTGGGCATCTTTACAAATCTTTGACTCTTTACTTGCCTGAGATACATAGGCTAGAAGTACCAGGTGGGGTGGCATACTCATGAAGAGAATCAAAATGAGGCCTACGCAAGACCTTTAATGTGCAGAGGGTAAGCAAAAGTCTTATGTAAATATGTTAATTATCCCAAGCGTACTTGCAATTAATCATGGAGTGTTGCAATATTGTTTCTGCTCACAGAGCTTGAATCCCAATCCAGGTAAATTAATGGACGCACTTCACTAGATTATGACCAGACACTTCTTTCTCCTGGGTGCTTTTGACTGTACCCCAGTTAACACCCTTCCACATCCAACATTCAACAGTGACACATAGCGATGGATGTCTCTGAAAAAGATCAAAAGATCCATTTTTAAAGTGGAGTAAAAAGTAAAAAATAAAGTAAAGTAAAAAGACAACAAGCATTCTCCCACTGGGAAACTGTGGGGAGCAGTTTCTGCATGGAATTGCTGGTAGTGAACCAATGAATCATTTCAGACTCATGACACTGACCTACTTTTTCCCTCCCTTCATTCATACTCAAAATGGGAGGAACTTTGAATTGTCTACAAACATCAAAAACTCGTTGTAAAACATTTTTCCATTCACTGCAGATAACTCCCTCATATGCCTGCCAGTGAGTATCCCTTTGCCAGATGGTAGATGGATTGTAGCTGGGGAACAAGGCAGACAGAAAAGCCAGTGTCCTGATGATTTTAGAGGGTGTGACATACAGACAGTTTAAGAGAAACTGTCTTTCCTGAAGTGTTCTGATAAAGTGCAGGCATTGGAAGCAGCCTGGCTGGCTTGCTGAAACACTGACACTTCATCTCAGAAACAAAGATTACTTTAATACACTAATATTTGATGACATAATTGTACCAAAATCAGAAAGCATAAAACACAAATAATAACTCAGAAGTATAGAGTTAAATATAAATACAGATAATGGGCAATTTTTGTACTCTTTTCTAGCCCACAGCTTGTAAATTGCAATTATCTCTTTCTTTAATTTTCACTCTATAGCTTGCACAGCCTTTGTTTTCCTTTTTCTTTAATTCCTCTCCCATTCCTGGAGTGACTTCTCTCCTGCTTAGCTGCATTGTTTGGTTTTCACGGCTGGCCCTTGCTCCAGGATAGCTAAATCAAAACTGAGTGTTTGGCTAAATTAAAAATTTGCTCAAACTTGACTATACTCCTGCCCCTGCTGTGTCCATCACCATAACCCCTCAAGACCTTGCCCAGCAGTAGCAATTCCTGTATGGCCTGCTGCCCAATCCATTGCCAGTTACCAAACAGGACCGCACCTTGCCTGCTGCATCACAGTTTATCCAGCTTACTTGACCTCAGGGAGTGCTCTTCTAGATTCAAGAACTGTTTCCCCAGTTCTTGCTGGGAAACAATCTCTTGGAAGGAATATCCTGGTGTCATGTGTCATCATAGCCATTCAGCTGCCATAATTTAAGCTGAAGGGGCACTTTGCCAGTTGTCTATTCTGACCCAACCTTCCTCTACTGCCAAGTCAATTTTAACATAGTCCCAAATCTAGACTTAAATCTTTTGATTTTTTTCCTAAATTTGCAGCTAACATTAACATCAGCACTGGTCCCATACTTTGGCAGTTGAACTTGAAATGAGTGAAAAACTCTATTCCCAATTCTGACAGTCTGCCTATTTATTTCCCTCTCCCTGACAGATAATTTAGAAAGCCTGACTTACCTCTTCTCTCTCTGCTAGGTAAATGAAAGGCAATTGAGATGAATCAGAATGTCAGAATAACAGAACCAAGAGAGAAGAAACAGCCCTTGAGAAAACAGAAACTTTGAGTTTCTTTAAGGAACTAGCCTATGAGCATGTCCATCTTCACAGCAAATCCCAAGCAAAAGTGCTTTCCACAGTCTTTGCTATCTGGTCTATTACAGGCTGTGATTCACAGCTCCTCTTCTGGAAATTTGACAATCGCACAGTTTTCTCATGAGCCTAATGTGTGAGAAATATTTTTTGAGTGACTGTTCTACATTTTCAAGGTTTGAAATGCAGCCTGACTATACAGGAGATGAAATTACACAACTTCAATTTTTTCTTGAGATGCTTTTACCAAAATATATTTTTAAGTATGTTGATGCCCTGCTTTTTTTTTTTTTCTATGCAAATACTGTATTGTTTTATTGTATTCCTACGCATAGGTTGCTATGGCTATATTACTACAATACATCAGAAGCAACAACTTGCTTTTTTCTAATGACCACGTCAAGCATTTTGGGAAAGGAGAGTCAGACGACTCTGGTTATAGAGACAGGTTCAACCTACTTTAACAGAAAACACCTCACAAAAACGTATCCTGTGTAAACCAGGTCACATCATGAAAGACAGTTTTATTATGAAAAGTGGGAAGAACTAGACAAGCACATAGCAATATTTATCACTGCAACTCGGGAGCCAAAAGCAGCCAAAGCTATTTTGTGGTCACTGTAACACACTTCACATCATATTTTAATCCATACTACTTAAAATGAAGTAATTACCTACACAGCTTATTCGACAGCTGGTGCTCTAACAACCTCTTGCTTCAAAAGACTTCTATCTATTTACCTTTTTTATTTTCACTGTGGTTCTCTTGTATGCAATAATGGATGGACAATTTTGTAACAGAACAGGTCCTGAGCCTGCATGGCTTTGTACTCTGTTGTGTCTATTGCACAACTGAGTGTAAAACACCTTTTATGTTTGGTAATGCTGTCTTCACACTTGGGTAGGATAAAAAAGTGGTTAAAGGATGTGAATTTTACTTCCTGAATCCACTACACTGCCACATGTTAGCATCTTTCCATCATTGGTCTTTCTGGAAAACAGCTTTTAAACCACAGCCCGTACTACATCTATGATATTTTAGAAAGCTGCTGTAATTTCTAGGATATTCAGTACTCCTGACTAAATATTCTAATGAGTGTGCTGGATTTTGTAATGGCTGTTTTCCCCCTAGTCCCTTAAAAATCATAAAAGAAAACTTGTGTTTATATCTTAGTAATTTTTCCTCCAGTTTCCCAACTTTTAATTGTTTTTTTCATCCATTCTTCCTTCAGCAACCTAGAAACAATTTGCATTTTGTTTAACATTCCTAGCTGTAATACTAAATCTATGTTTTCTTTCTTCAGTCAAGTCATGATATCTCAGTCATTACTTTGATAAGAACAAATGAATAAACCTCTTATTGAGTCATACAACACAGCTCCTGTGTAGTTTTGCATGATGAAGAGGATGTGCTATAGAGGTAATCTTGATTTGTCATACAGCATCCCCAGAAAACAAGCTGTTCAGAAAACTTTACTTCTCTTAAAGCATTATAGATAAACTCAGCATTTCAAACACGTATGAAAAAATGCTGAGAGAAAAAAAAAAAAAAAAGCCAGAGAAGGGGAAACCGTTCTTCACATCCTTTCATCAAAGCTACTAAACAAGTTGGGGCAGTCTTCGCGTAAGCATTATTCAATATACAAAACCTGTACCTACAAAACCTCTGCATGTTATCATTTACATTGTGTGACCTCTCTTTTATCCTTAAAACACTGCAAAATAAAGGCTTTTAATGAAGGCTGTCCAAGTATGAGCTAGTATATAGTTGATTGCCTCCAAAGTAGAGCTGCTTCCCTCAGCTCCTGATACTGGTGGGGATTCCATCATACATCTGTCAACAACAACAACAAAAAAAATCCAGACACCATACAATCTTCAAGAAATGCATTGGCATCTATTTAATCTAAAGTTATTTTGATCATTATGTGTTTTCATAGACTTGCATATGAAAGAAATGTTGCCATGTTACCCTAACTGTAAAACAGGCTGCTCTTCCTCGCTTATGTGATTAGAGACTCTCGTTCAATGAAATGCATTTGTTTAACCTGTCTGGAAAATGAGGAAGCATTTTTTATCATATCTATCTGTATGATCACAGTCCCTGAATGTGCCGCATTCATTCCAAACTACTTTCTATTGCGTACCTTCTATGCCTTTCCAAAATCTGGCTTGAGTTTCTGACATACAACAGAATTGTGAAAATTATTTTACTTTATTCTCCACATCAGAAAAAGAGAGAACAAAACAAAGCTTCTTTCTTTTTTTCAGTATCTTTGCATGTTTTTGGCAGGTTGGGGATAGTAGGTTTGTGGTAGGTTCACTTTTTGCTACTTGTTTCTGGCCTTCTGTGTTGCAACACTTCGTGATAGAGGCTTCATCAGATGGAAAACACTTCTCAGATGAGCAGAAAAATTAGTAGAAGAATCAATAAGTATATGACATTGTGGGTGAACAGGATTGTGGAAGAAGCAAGGCCAGAGGAAGGAATAGAAGCAGCAGGAACACTGGCAGGGGACGACCCACAAACAGCACCTAACGACCCTACTGATTGAGGGGAATTCCGCCCCTCGTCTGGCAGTTGGGGGTTTGCAGGGGCGTGTTGTCTGGGAAAGAAGATATTGGTACTATATAAGCTGCGTGTTTGTTGTAATAAACGATTCTGATTGCAGCTCCGAGCGGGGTCCGCGCCTCCATACGCTACAAATGGCGCCCAACGTGGGGCATGAATCAAGAGACTAAAGACGTCCGGACCGGTAGCGTAGCCCGATCGAACCAGGGATTGCCTCCAGGACTGACTTCACTGCCGGCTCATCACCTTCTGCAGGAGAGAGGTGAGCGATCGGGAACCATGGGAAACACTCTGCCGAAAGAGCAAATGAATCTCGAAGTACTACACTATATTTGAAAAACTCAGAATCGATCCGTACCTGCCCTGTGTTTGGTAACCCTCTTGGACTGGGTACGAGAAAATGTCCCGGACTTTCCTAAGACCGACACCTTTGACAAAGACATGTGGGACCAAATTGGCACAAAGCTTTGGGACGCTGCTGCAGGGATAGATAAGGTTGCAGCTAAGCATTTACCAGTTTGGCGGCAGATATGTGAAGCCCTAGTAGAGCTCCGCAAAGGGACACAAAAAAACGGAGGAGAGCCCAACGCGTCCTTCCGCCCCGCCGCTGCCACCCCCGGACAATAGCTATGTTGCAGAAGAGAGTCTCTGAGAAGGAGACTCCTTCGATTCTGGGCCGATTGACCCACACCAAGAACCTAATCTATTTCTTTGTGATGATAAATTGAAAGAGCTAGTGGGGAACGACCTAACCCCTTCGAGTGATTGTCGTACTGTGTGGGACAAATGTCGAAGCCTTAGTTAAAGGCGACGCAGACATTTTGCAGGCGTTCCCTGTTATTTATCGCGGAAATCGACCCTGAGCGTGGGAGGCTTTGAGTTAGGATCATGTTAAAGAACTGAGGAAATCGGTAAAAGATTATGGTCGCCAGTCAGCATACACCATGAACTTACTAACAGCTGCTGGGGATGGATATGTTATGACTCCTCATGATTGGAAATTGTTGTTGCGTATGATTTTGTCGGCTATCCAATATGCTGTATTCATGACGGAGTACCGTGATCTCGCGACTGCTAAAGCATTGGATAACTTAACTGGCAACTTAAATCATACTGGTGTGAATGAGCTCATCGGTGAGGGGCCTCGGGCTACTCCCGATGTGCAAGCCCAAATGGACAGACGGTGTTCTGAGCAAGTAAAAGAAATCGTACTGCGCGCGATAAGACGGGTACCTGATACAGCCGCTCCAGAAGCTTTGCTGCTATCACACAAGCGCCTGGAGAACCCTATATAAAATTCCTTGATCGGCTCCAAAATGCAGTAGAGAGACAAGTAGATAACCGAGCAGCTCGTGATATTCTTATGAAACAATTAGCGTTCGAAAATGCTGATGCTGATTGTCGTAAAGTATTGCGAACAATTAAGAATGCTAATCCTTCTATCACTGATACGATAAAAGCGTGCCAAGATATCGGCACAGAAAGTCATAAAAGGAGTCTCTTAGCTGATGTATTATCAACACACCTCACTGCGGGGGCTGCTCAAAAGGCAGACTGCTATAATTGCGGAAAGCCTGGGCATCTTAAAAAAGATTGTCCCTGTGCCCTGTACTTTATGGGGCCGAGACTTGTTAAGTTAACTTGTTAAGACAGTGGGGAATCCTCCTGAAAACAAATTTTCAATAGGGGCTATTGACAAGCAGCAGGCCCTTTCATTGACATGGAAATCAGAAAATGCTGTTTAGGTAGATCTATGGCCCCTGAAAAAGGACAAACTGCTGCATTTGCATGACTTAGTACCTAAGAACAACTGGCTGCTGGCCACATTGTACCCACCACCAGCCCGTGGAACACTCACAAATACCAAAGAAAAGCGGCAAGTGGCGATTGCTACAAGACCTTCGAGCTATAAATGCAGTCATTGAGCCTATGGGTGCTCTGCAGCCTGGTCTTCCTTCACCTTCTATGCTGCCTCAAAATTGGCCAATAGCTATAATTGATCTAAAGGACTGGTTTTTTGCTATTCCTCTACACCCAAGGGATGCACCCCGGGTTGCGTTCTCTGTACCATCTATCAATCAGCAACAGCCCACACGACGGTATCATTGGACTGTGTTGCCACAAGGTATGCTAAATAGCCCGACTATCTGCCAGCTAACTGTAGCAAATGCTTTGCAACCTGTCCGAAATGCAAACCCTCATGTTACAATTTATCATTACATGGATGACATACTTTTAGCTGCCGAAAAAGACCTGCAGACAGTCATCTGCCAAGTCCGCCTTGCTGTCCAAGGAGCAGGCTTGCAGATAGTCAAGGAAAAGGTCCAACATGAACCACCCTGGAAATATCTAGGATGGAAAATTACAACTCACACCATCCAGCCACAAGCACTGAAGCTGGCATTACAAACAAAGACTCTGAATGATCTGCAGAAATTGTTAGGAACCATCAACTGGCTCAGACCTTTTCTAGGTATCACCACACAAGATCTAGACCCCCTGTTTCAATTATTAAAGGGTGACCCTGACCTAAACTCTAAAAGGCAGCTGACACCTACTGGACTGCAATGTCTACAGCAAGTAATGGAGGCTTTACAGACGCGTCAAAGTCACCGTCTTTGTTTAACGCTTCCAGTGTACTTAGTCATCATTCAAAATACCTTTCAGCCGTATGGCCTTCTAAACCAATGGGATTCAACAAAAAAAGACCCACTTGTGATATTAGAGTGGCTCTTTTTGTCTCATGCATTCACAAAGACTGTAACTTCATGATTAGAAATGTTTGCCAGCTTGATTCAGAGAGGTCATCACCGACTTCAGACTCTAAAAGCTAGTGATCCAGAATTCATTTATATTCCCACCAACAAAAAAGACTTGGACTGGATGTTAGCAGAATCTCTGAGTGTGCAGACTGCACTTGCAGACTACACTGGTCAAATCTTGATCCATTTACCTAAACATTGTCTGTTAAATTCCTTAGAAGAATTATCCCTGACTAACCGAACCTTACTTTCTTACAGCCCACTTTCTAATGCAGTTACAGCATTCACAGACGGTTCTGGGAGAACACACAGAGCGGTAGTCCTTTGGCAATCCACAGACAATCTCTGGAACCAAGATATAAAATGTGTCGATGGATTGCCCCAAGTTGTTGAGCTTGCAGCTGTTGCGCGTGCTTTTCAGCTTTTTTCTGATGTAAATCTCAATATCATAACTGATTCTTTTTATGTTACAGTAATTGTTCAGCGTATGGAAGGCGCTTTCCTAAAGGAAGTCAACAACCTGGCATTATTTGCACAACTTAAAAAATTATGGCATTATGTTTCCTATCGTAAATTACCCTATTATATCATGCATATACGGTCACACACCTCTCTGCCAGGACCCCTAGCCGAGGGCAACCGTGCTGCTGATAAAGCCACAGTCGCCCTCGCCACACCACAGTTATTTCAACAAGCACAGCTCTCACATAGTTTTTTTCACCAAAATAGGAAGGCACTGCAAAAGCAATTTCAGCTAACCACTGACCAAGCACGTAATATCACCTTGACATGCCCTGAATGCCAATCTATAGCCCCGTTGCCACAATTGGGAGTTAATCCACGTGGCACCTCAGCACTGCAAATTTGGCAAACAGATGTTACACATTTTGGAGAATCTGGCCACCTAAAGTATGTACATGTCACTGTTGATACTTTTTTTAATTATATTTTTGCCACTGCACATACAGGAGAAAAGAGTCAAGATGTCCGACAACACTGGCTAGCAGCCATCGCTGCTATGGGTATACCAGAAACCATCAAGACAGACAATGGCCCTGCATATGTATCTAAAACCACACAACTTTTTTTACAGGAATGGGGCATTCGCCACATCACTGGAATTCCACACTCCCCTACAGGGCAGGCGATTGTTGAGCGTGCCCATCAAACGCTAAAGCAATTGCTAATTAAACAAAAAAGGGGGAGTCTGGGAGATCTGCCACAGGAACGACTATGGAAAGCCACTTTTGTTTTAAATTTTCTAAACAGAGACAACAGTGATACGACACGAGTAAGTCAACACTTTGGAGCTTCCTCAATGTTCAAAACACGGTCAATGGTCCATACTTGTGGTATGGCCACTGGACAATGGGAAGATCCCATGCCATTGATAACCTGGGGGCAAGGATATGCTTGTGTTTCCACAGGAAATGGTCTCAAGTGGATCCCAACACGATACGTTCGACCATATCTAGAAGCCGAGCATCGCGAAAAACCATCAGAAATGACAGAGTGATTAATCTTTTCTGTTCACAAAAGTATCATTGGTTTTGATGTTACCGGCCTGGTAGTTCTGTTGATAGTTGTTATGTTTGCCATGTTTGTTTTCCTGTGTTATAAAAGCATAAATCAAGTCATGTATGCTAAAATACACACTGTACTTGCTTTGCAAAGCATGATGTTGGAAAAGGAAGTGGATGTAGAAACCAGCCATACCATAGAATTTGCATGGAAGTAAGCTAATCGCATTCTATGAAAGGGTTATAGAAATCAGTAAGTTTAACAGTATCGTTCGTAGTAGTTTTATAGTTTATAGTAGTTCTAATAGTATAGGGTCAATGTAATCATTAAGATGTAATATATGTGTAATCATTATCTGATATCTTAAGACAAGTATTGTTCTGTATATTAAACAAAAAAGGGGGAGATGTGGGTGAACAGGATTGTGGAAGAAGCAAGGCCAGAGGAAGGAATAGAAGCAGCGGGAACACTGGCAGGGGACGACCCACAAACAGCACCTAACGACCCTACTGATTGAGGGGAATTCTGCCCGTCGTCTGGCAGTTGGGGGTTTGCAGGGGCGTGTTGTCTGGAAAAGAAGGTACTTGGTACTATATAAGCTGCGTGTTTGTTGTAATAAACGATTCTGATTGCACCTCCGAGCGGGGTCCGGGGTCCATGCCTTCATACGCTACATGACATAATCTGTCTTCATTGTGTTATTAAGTAGCTAAATATTTCTTTTTTTTAAATTCTGTCACTAGTTTCTGTTTCACCACTTTTAAAAGTTAAATGAGTCTAGCTTTGTAAAAATGCTCTTTTAAAATGAGCAAGACTACAGTGAACTTTTACTACAAAATGCCTTTTTAACAAAATATGTCAAAATTGTAGAACTGTGAGTTACCTTGTCTTGGTACATTCTATAGGAATTACTTACTGTCTAGTGATAGCATTTGTGCAGCTTCCACAATTCATAGAGTTTACTCCATTAGGCTATTTTGGTATGTAATAATATCATGAAAGAGTTGTTTAGCCAAAGGAAATGAAAGCAACTTCTACTACAAAGACTGCTTTCTAGTTTAAATGTTCTCTTTTGAAGCATTTTTGTTTTTCACTTGCTTTGCCCAATGCAGTATTATAGCCAATAATGTAATTATGGTGAAGATGTGAAACTAATACAGTCCTGGCTGTTTACCCAGAGAGAGGTCGTTCTGCTGAACAGGTCATCCATTAAGTAAATGCCATGCAACCTTTGTTTGCCCCAGATTTTAACAATATAATTTTACAAAGCTTGTTGTTTTGAAGACAGTGATTTGGTAAGCTATGCTTGACCAGTCCAACTGATAATATAATTTAAATGTAGCCCAGTTTTTATACTAGGATACAAGTTCTGTAAAGGCTTGCAAGTGCAGTTCAGCTCAAAAGATAGAGCAGGTAAAGCTCTGCAACATACAGTATGATGAGCTACCATGGTAACAAACACAGGGAAAAAAACCTGTAAAAATCTGATTTTGAGTGCTTGAATATCTGAGATCCAATCATGAAAAAAGGTAAGCACATTTTCAAGACCTCATATTTTCAAATGCAGTTACATGTCTTATTTCCATTTTTGTTTCAAAATTTGACTTGGAATTGAATATTTAAACTTGTAACAGCTACAATTAAAATCCAAATAATTGGGGTGAAGCTTAGAGAAGGCCCGTGTTTGAGTAAATCCACTTGATAGTAAACTCTCTGAATCTATGGAATATTTTTCCCAGGTGAAATGAAGACAGGTCTGCTTTGTGGCATATTTTAAACTAAATAAGACAGCATCAAGACTGTTCTGAAACCTTTGAAATACTGAGTGACTGAATATATAGGTCATGAAAAAAATGCTTTTCGGAGACTTATGGTGTCCAGTCTTTTGTAGTTACAGTCTTCTTTTTACAGTGAACAGATCATTAAAAAATTGTTTCAGCATGTATCCAAGATTCAACTTTTGGCTGGAGCATTTTTATATTCACATAAGAAAAAGAAAAGTCATTATCCCAAGCAAATACTAGTTATTGCAATGAAGTTGAAGTTGATATTTACTTACTGCTCATTTGGGCAGTTCTAAGTCAGTGATGGCGTGTTCCAGTGATTTTCCTGGTGAACAATGTACTTGGTTGCCCATGTGTTCCAGTGGAGAATTTGGGGGTTTAGGGCCCACTTATGTGCCCACAGAGTGCTCCCAAATCCATTTGTTCATGTGTAGGAAGAAAAAGGGAAGTTCACAGATGATGATGCATCTTGTAGACTTAAGCTGAAAAAACAGCATAATTCATTAAAACCGTCTGTGAGCTACAGATGCAAAGGTAGTACTCAGTAATTACATTCAATTTAATTCAGACTGGTTTATGAGTCAATTACTCATAAATCCAGCAAAGAAGAGCAATTGAGGAGATATGAAAGAAAATAATTCCACAAGTCTGTATTTTTTTCTCTGATAATGTAATATATGGGACCAAATTACTAAACTGATGCAAATTAGCACAACTTCATTTAAATCAATGGCCTTATGCGCACTTACATCATTTGAGAGTGGAGTAGCTGCCATTTAAAAACGCCATTGGAACCAGCTACGTTTGCAGTAAAAAGTGTCATTTTATTAAAACAATTTGTTTTCAACACGTATAATCAGAACATTGCTTCTTGGTTGTATGGAACACAAATCAGGTTACTAAAAGATACATTGGTATTCCTGAGGACAATTTAAACAAGGGTACTTTTCTTGACACTTTAAAGGCAAGAAATTGCTTGCCATAATCTCAATTGCTTTAGTGTCTGGGACTCTTAATACCTAGCAGTCATTGGGATAGCTCTGCTAGTTTCAATGTTTAGTGACCTGGAGTGAATGCACGTCCATTACACTTGCACAAAACATACTGAAATGCACTTCCTGCAGTCTTCTGATGAGGCAAGTGCATGATTTAGTAGTAACGGTAGCCAAAGGGAACCTAATATCCTTGGGGTCAGTTCTTAATTCTGATGCTGACTCAGTTTTTTACATTTCTGAAATTACTTTATCCTCTCATGGTTGCTCCAAAGGACAGACCTGAGGGACGTCTTGCATATTGCAGGAAATACTCAGCACCAGCCTAACAGCTGATCCTAAAAACTTGGACTTTTGCATTTCCACATACAGGTTTAAAGAAATGCCGCATTTAGCCCCTTCAACATCCAGAGCCAGGAATGCCTTTGCCTGAGCAACATAGTCTCATTAATGTTGAACAGTACTTCCCTTTGCCCTGTACAACTGAGAAGTACAATTACAGGCATGTTGCAGCACGGCATTTCACTCACTTTGTAGGTTCACTAAAGCTCAAACTATATCCCAATAAGAATTTCTTCCCAACCTAACAGTAACCAAATTTCAAATTTCCAGCCCAGGAGAAGATGTGTATTTCAACACTATTTGCCTAGACAAAATTTAGAATATCAATGGTTTCACACAGTAAAAAATTCCAATAGTTTTGGTTCAAGTATGCCAAAACATTTTATTTCAAAAGCGCTCAGCAAAAGAAAGCTTCCAGTTCAGTCCAGGGCTGATGCACAACATTTAATTTTAAGTATGTTAAATTGCAGTGCTTTACAGGAATTGAAATGCAAGCCACCTCAGCAAACTCTGTCTCCATAATTGTGCTCATCTCAGAGCATATAACACAACATTGTTCAGAGGGGAATTCTTCATTATGTCCTGGACTATGTAGTCCTCTGGGGAGTTCAGCTCACAGGGAAGAGTGCACTTCCAAACAACACCCTGGGAATTACTAGGAAATACCATTTGATGTTAAGTATTTCCAATTAACTAAGCAATTCAAAGTCTTTGGATCTGGGTTGAAACAAAACAGTCCTTTTTATTTTCTCAGTGTAAAAGGTTATATTTTAGCAAAACTGCTATTACATTTTCCATCTTGATTTTTAAGAAATAGAGTCATAATCTTTGCTTCCTTCTTACCCATATTTTGGCATTCAATTACACTATGGGGAGCGGAACCATAATAAACATTTAAAGAGAAACAGATTTCAAAATTGCCCTTCATTTTTTCCCATTTGACATCTTAAAGAAGTGCAATGAAAAAGCAAGTCAAGTCAGGCATTTAATTTCATACACAAGAGCCTGTACAAAAAACACGCTAGAAAAATTTGGTCTCTGAGTTAAAGACCTCATTCACTTCCATTAACCATATTTTTAGAGTACAATTCAATTTTTTTTTTCAGACAATTTTAATGAATTTTGTTATTTTGCCTCTGAACATACCAGTCATTTCCTGTTTTGTGAGCAGAAACAGGGGAAAGACTGTACATCCGAAGGCACCCTTACAACGTGTAATTTTGTCACGAGACTACTGCTTAGATTAGGACTTTACCAGCTTTCCCAGTGCAGGTGACTCTCTGTTGAGTTTTCAGCAAGCACAGCCTGATCACTGCAGAGGCTGATAGAGAATTTGACACTGACGAAGACAAATAACGTGCCTTGTCAGCGAGATAGCTAGAAAACAAAATAGAAGGTCCTTGGAAATTGGTCAGTCCCCAAACTGCAAGCTGCATTTGAAAGCCTTGACTTCTCTAGGTTAGTCTTGTCTAGATAAAAAGTGATTGGATTATTCATTCCATTTTAGTTTCTACTATATTGTCCATTATCAACTCTTAATCTTCAGTACACGTATCTGTACTACCTCACCTGTCTTTTGATACAGAAAACTTGGTGTCTTGTTAGTTCATTGTCATGGCATGTTGCTGTTGTAGTTTCCAGGTCTCCCTTTTCACCAGCGTCAGTAAATTCCAGCCACTGGAGGAAACTGAAAAACAGGAAGTTTGACACTCCTTATGGAACATTATTGAGCTTGAGGAGGAAAAGGTTTTTCCACTCCATTCTCATAGGCAGAAGCACTTTAGATGATACATTCATTGATAAATGCATTTAAATTAACATGAAACATCTAACTCTATCTCAAGGAACATGCAGAATCTCTAACAAATACTCACTTCCTTCTGAAACAGGTGATTCACCTTCCAAATTTAGCCTCCTGTGAGAACAAATACTGAGGACAATGTACGAGTTTTTGGACTAATTCAGAAGGAAATCTGATATTATTTCAAAAAACATTGTTATTTAGTAACACGTTAACTGAAAATTTAGGTTTCTAGATCAGACCTGTCTTTTCACAACACTGACCATCTGCTAAATTTAGCCTTAATAAATGAAATTTGGAAGGAGGATTTCAGTTTGTTCTCACCCTAGAATTCAAGGTATGCAGATGCATAGTAATACCAATATCCTTTAATTATTTAGGCACTGTTATTTTTGATGTTGAAGCTCTTAAAATTATGCATGGATTTAATAGTCGTGGTTTTTTAGGTGGAGATGTTGCAGTAAAATTTAATCATCAAGTATTAATCAACAGAACTACATTTATGGTTCAGGTCTTTTAACTTCCTCTGCCACAAATTCTCACTCCCAGTCATTTCCTACCTAAAGTAATACAAATACATTAAAGAACATATTCTCTTAACAAATGTTACATTTTATGAAACTGCTCAAAATACTTTGACATTTTAATTATTTCTAGATCATATCTATTTTAAACAAATTTACATGCATTGCCAGGTAGTTAAGACAGTTACAATAGTTAACTTTTATAATGAAAAAACCTAACTTTATTTCTGCTTCACTTTTCAATTTCTTACATTTGACAGAAGAAAATAACAGAAGTTTTCCCCAAATCCCTCACATTTCTGAAAATAAGTAGAGTTTTGGGTGACATTTCAAATCACAAAAGAAGGTACAAAACTTATGAACATTCTTGCAGTTATTGCTAGCTTTTCTGACAGAAAAAAAAAAAGAGAACTTTTGCACGTATTCAGTGTTTTTATCTCTATTTAGATTACAGTGGATGTAGAATAATGGTGATTCAAACTGCTAAAAAGACAGACAAGTATAGAGCACAGCAATAAAATGAGGACAACACAGGAAATACGTAGCAATTTTTAAATTGCCCTGTATTTAAATTTAGGTTTCTATTACTCTCTTGACCGTGTCTGCAGACCTTTTGTTAGTAGTAAAATGTAATCTGATTGTTTTACATTCTAAAAATTACTGATTCATTCCAATACTTCTGATCTTCTGCTGACCAGGCTGTATTCCTCAATTACTCCCCTTAAACATGCTACCATGTAAAATTACTAGTAGAAATGCATGTGTACTGTCATTTCCTCAAGGTGTTGTGTTGCCATTATGCTAAATGAAAACATTTATGAAAATAACTATATTAGATACACAGGACAAGATAGGTTTCTATACTGGCTGTCTTCTTGACAGACAATGTCTTTGGCTGTAAGGCAACAGTAGATGTGCTTTATTGTGTGAGTAGCTTCTCAATTGTTTCAGAAAGATAAACAAAACCAGTTCCATTAACACCAGGCTCCAAATATACCTTCCTGAGCCTCAGGGAAGCTTCCTTTGGTTTAAGTCATCCTGCTTCTCACTTTAGGTTCTGTCCAGTGTAAAACCAACAAGCCAGAGACTGTTGGTAGATAGAAGGACTTTCAATACTATAAAATATATCAGGGAAAAAACATGCTGTAAAGAAACAACTGGGAGCAGAGAGAGTGGTGTCTGAAAACAGGTAGCTAGGATGGTCAGAGGGTGGAGCTGTTTGAAGATATTTATGGCTGGGTAAGAGAACAAGTATAACAGAAAGCAGCATCTGAAGGAGCCCATGCAAACTCTAGGTTCCAACTTACCTCCTTATCATCCTTAATCACTATGATTTCCCCCTTTCCCCTAGTGCAGGGAGAGACAGATGCAGGGGCTCCCACCTTCTCCAATCACCTGAATCCTTGACCCCAGCCCTGCGTCAGCCACCTTCTCCTGGCTCCAGCAGCTGCTGCCCAAGACACCAGCCCCTCTCCCGGCTCTGATCCCTTCCTTCAGGTTTATTCTGTTCTTAGTCTTCAGCGTATATTTCAAAATGTATAGAACACTGAACTTGTTAGGAAAAATTTACAAAGGCTTCTTACCTGTCCCTCTATCCCATTGACACTTTTGGGAAACTGGGTGCATATCTGCTTGTAACAATGCCTCGAGAATTTCAAAACCTGTATCAAGTGCTTCTCATGTACCTTAATGTCTACTGCTGTCACATAGCACCTTTCATGACATAGCCACAAAGTACTTCTTAAAAGGAAGAAGAGTTGTTTACTCACTGTTAAAGGAAGCCCTGTTTCCAGTAGGTTCCTTTATGTTCTGTTCTGGTTTTGACAGCAAGGTTAAAATTTACTGTATACAACTGAAATGCAGTGGCAGGCAAAAACTTTGTTTCATTAAAAACCCTAGAATGTGAAGCCCAGAATGGAAACAGGAACGAAGATAAAGTTAAGGTGTCGTCACAGATAAGATCTGGCATCAAAACATCTGGTAGCCTCAGGAGATTGCTCTTGATGAAAATTACAGTGAAAGCTTCATAGAATTATCGCAACTCTCTACATAGCCATAAATAAAACCTCATAAAGCAAAGTCAAACAGATGTTCTCTTCCTTCATACACTTGCAGCTATTATATATCCAAATATTATTATTAATACTTAGAAAGTAAAGATTAAGAAGTAGCATAGAGTGCAAGAATTCAATAATACTTCCTTTGACTCAGGATTACGCAGCCAAGCTTTGTGGACAATGTGGAGTTTTGGACCTGCTGCCCATGGAAAGCCAACATGACTGCAAATGTTCAGAACATGCCAGTAAGTCAGGGCAAGCAGTGATCTTATCAGCAAGCCTGTTTGGTATTCCTGGGTGTCTGCCATAAACTAGATCACCATTCAAACTAGTAGGCTACCAGAAAAAGCAGGAAGTCTGGCATATTTGCTAAAACACAATTTAAGGATCTATATACTGTACTAAAAGAAGAGATAGTGAATGTAAAGAAAATAATAGAAATTACTTAGCTGGTAATCAAACATATTCACCAAATGATAGACTTAATATAGTCCATCTGTTGCAAAGCACATTCACAGGGGAAATGAAAGGCTAGACACGTTGAAAGCATTCATTCTAAAGCAGTAAGTGGGAAAATATATAATCTTTGTCACAGGCAAATGCTACCTGTTCTGATTTTAAAACTGTCAAAATGGTCACTAACATTTAACAAAAATGAAACAAGGAAGCAGACTGTGGTGCATTGTTCCGAGACTTGTGTTGTCTATTATAAAGTGGGAGCTGTACAAAAATTGCTAGGTAATCTCCTTTAAGCCCCTCTTTATAAGAGCGTGTACTGGTCACTATTTACCAGTATGGATTAAGGAAGCACTGAATGGTGAATTCTACAAAATTCCATTCATTTTATTTCTCAAGTATGTTTCTAGGCAATGTGTCTTTTTTTTTTTTCACTTGTTTATCTCTGCACCCTTTCTAACTTCTTTACACCAAGTAAGAAACAAATAGCCTTGTTTGCAGATGTTACTAGTCACCTTAATATATATTATCATTTAGGCAGCTCCACTGAGGTAGTCTAAAGTTCTTTAATGTACTGAATTATTACCTAAAGAGCACTGGGAGAACTTAGCAGCAGCAGGTATTAAGCAGATGTAGCCTGGCAGAGCTCCCTCAACATGATTCGTGTCAGCTGAGCTTCTCCTGTTTTAAGTGTGCTTAAAACAGACTCAAAAATCTGAAAACACATATCAACTGCTTTTCTTAAAATGTGGCTCCACTTTTGATCCCACTGAAGTAGAAGAAGCTTATCTGATCCATCTGGATCTGCATAACAAGTTTTCTCATGAGGCTTCCCAGCTCTGCAAACATCATCAGTGTTATCATTAGGAGCACAGCCTTTCTCACAGTACTTAGGAACTTGCTTTGCTAAAGTCAGGAAGGGAGGTGCTATGAAAATGGAAAATAACACAAAATAGGGAAAGTGACTCACAATATATCTAATTCTTAAAAAATCCTAGATGAAATAATAATAATAATAACCTTCACTTTCCACCAAACCTTTCATTTAGGCTCAGACTGAATTTATTTCACATAAATTGGCTTCTGAATCACTGAGAATCACTGCATCTGCTCTAATATGTCCTGCTTGATGACTTTGCTATGGTATGGAAACATATACCTCTTTGCAGAATTTCCAGTGCTACTAAAGAAAAAGTATTAGCTAAAAAAGAAATCACTTCAGTGAATCACTTAAGCAGTGTACGTTCATAGCTACTACTTGGTTGCTTTGTTTTCGTGTACAACTGTGTTGGAAAGATCAAGTAACAGGGTGTTCAGTTTTTTTTGATAGATATGTTAGCAAGGTTAAAGACATGAAGAGAGCAGGTAACTAGAGACCACAAAGATGTAGTTAAATACAGAAGCATCAATTATATTATTCCATAGCAGTTTGTTTTGTTAACTGGTCACTTACAGCATTTTGTTACAGTGTTAGAAAATTTCCTGTGGTTATTCTAACTGAAATTGTGCTCTCTCACCTGAATAATTCATGTGCAAATCTTGACTTAAATCTGGATAAACCTGTAATGAGAAATTTCCAATGCACTGAAGCCACATAAGATTAATATTCTCCTCTGTTGCTGCTGCAACAACTTGTATCTGATGCCATCACAAGGAGGCAGACCCAGGAAGCCAGTTTTGGAACAACGGTTTCCAAGACATCTTTTCTCCTTGAGAACAGACTTTTCTCCCTCTCTACTGTGTTATTTGTTGTTTCAAACACCACAGTGCCATAATTTTCACAAATTATTGAGTTCAATGCACTTGAAAATTTCTTTGACCTTTTTCTGAGTAATTGCAACTTACTACTCTCAGGGAGCTTAAAAAAGATAGCAGATCATTTAAGCACATGCTTAACTTTAAGCACAAGCCATTCCTTGAGTCTAAAGGAATGACTGAAAGATATAAATACCTATGTGAGTGCCCTGAGGATTCAGGACTTGTGGCTTCCTGCCTGGAAGTGCAGAGACATTGCCTTCTCACCTGGCAGGGATGCATAGGTACATATTCATGAGCATTTGCAACCAACCCATTGACTTCAGTGAAATGGCTAATGCTCTAAATTAGATATCAGCTTGACTTTCTCTGTTGAAATGAGGTCAGAGAAATTAAGAAAGATCTCTAGAGTATTTAATTAGACACTTCCAACTCTAGCTGTGTAACTCTTACAATTAGCTGAGCTACTGTGAGTCAGAGGCCTTTTCCACATTATCTACAGAGGGAAGGGAGAGAGGGGAGTTTGATGTGCAATCCAAAAGGCATGTATGCTGAATGCACAGGTGCTTAGACCCAGCCAGGAGGAAACAGGAAGCTCAAGGATGCATGTTTGAACTCCCATCCCTCTCACTAGGCAGCAGTTGTGACTCCAATCCAGGAATCACATGCACTGGAGATGCAGCCCATGGAGCCCCAATGCCCAGGTTGGGTATTGCAGATCCCTGAGCATTGCTGATCTCTCTGTAGCCCTGCCTGGTACCAAACAAGCTTCACCCACCTACACACATGGCCTGGCACAGGAATGAAAAGGTTTTGTGCATTGTTACACAGCAGTCAGGGAAGGGCCAGGTGACAATAAGAGCCACGTCCATCCAATACCTACATCCAATAACCACACCTGGGACAATGGCTAGGGCTCCCAGGCACCAGGCACCCACGCTCTGTAGCTCCTTGCCTCTTGGCACAGAAAGCTGAAGTATAGCAGTGCATTTTCCCATGGCAAACTCAGCTGTATCTCTCAGAACAGTGCAGAGCCTACAGTAATTTGAAAAACAGCAAAATGTAGGAAACACAAAAGTGGCTCCAATTCTCACATTTCCCTGACAAATTCCATCAATCATTCCATTGTCTAAGCCTTAAGGATTTGTTGCTGGTTAAGAAAGAAAAAATTCTAGGGTGAGGAGATGACAATAAAGGAAAAAGATCCTAAGTGGGGGAGAAAAATTGCATTTAAAAGCTAAAATCAACTTCCCACTTGTGCCTTTTGGGTGAGAGACATTCCTCTCCTGATCCCCAAGTTCTTGTGGGTTAAAGCCAGGTCATGAAAAATATATTCTCTCTCCTCTCTTCCAACTCCCATCTGTCAGTCATCACAAAAGAGCTCTGCAGACTTACAGAGCTCCTCTTCAGCTTTTTGGACAGATCCTCTGGAGAATCCAGACCCAAGGGGACCAGGAGGTGCTGATACCTGCCACGTTGCTTGCACAGCTTGCATCAGCCGTCATGCTCCAGAGTTCATGGTTTATCTTCCACCTCTGCAGCCTCAGAGGGAAGAGGAGGATGGGATGCACAGAGAGCCCAGACTGCAACAAACTTCCCAGAATCATCTCGTCCTTCCTCTGCATATCAGTGATATTTTATAGTGATCAAGTACTTTTTAATGTCACTTCTGTGGCTTAATTAGTGCTATGGGGAGTCTATGGGGAGTATAAATACCTTTTTTTTTTTTCAAATACAGCAAGTAATCTTTAGATATTCATACTATTTCTAGTGTAGAAAACTAAAGAGTGGAAAAGTACTCACAGGTAATTGAAACCTGTAATAAAATAGTAATTGTTACAAGTTTTCGTACTTATACATAACCATACTAATGAAGGATTGATTCCATATGCTTTGTCTTCAAAGTCACATTCTCTGTTTAAAGCAGAAGCAACAGAAGAAAACTGGCTGCTCTCATTATGGCATCACATGAACTTTGTAAAAAAGACCTGAAATTGCTTATCTATCAAAAAAAAAAAAAAAAAGAATTATATAAAGTACAGGATAACATATTATGAGTAATAATAATAATGGTCATCTATTATACTTTGCTTTTCATCAATAGGTATCAGGGTCAGACTTACTTTTCCTGTTTTCCAGGAGAGAAAATAAGGCACAAAAGGTGGAGTGACTGCCCAGGGTGATCCATCAGGCCGACACAGCTTTGGAAATTAAATCCAAGTTTCCTGAATCCCAGCCCAGTGTTCTGTCCTTAATACTAAATGATTGGATATCTTAATCACCAGAGGACAACTTTACCCAATCATTCACACGTCTCTCACACCAGAGGTCCTCTGGAAAACACAAGTTATTTGCAGTTCAGCAGTCTCTGCAGTGTCTGACACTCCTCGTGTTTGCACAGTCATTTTTTAATACAACTTAGTGATGAATTAGAGTGAGAAATGACTGACCTCCATAATTACATTACATTGCAACAAAATTCGTCACTCATAGTAGATGCTTTCCTACATCTTAGTATGTTTTTGAAGCTTTCACTCTGGAGGCTTAGGTATCTAGGCATTCTTTTATAGGCAACATTTTAATTCAATAATAATACGTCAAGCACAACAATAGATTTGACAAACGAAGTATCTGTGCAAAATGGACCGATTAAGTTCTAAATGGGAAAGGCAAATCTGAGGCTGTCTGAGATGAGATTATAACAACAGTGTGATTCCGAAGATAGTACTGTGGAATCTTTTGGAAAACTATCTTTCCTTTCTTCATGAAAAGGTAACTTGTAGGCAGATGTCTTTGCATTTTTAAAGTCTGGAGACCCAATTACATTATAGAGTAATTATGAGAGAACAAAATTATAATCATTGCCTGGACCATTAAACTTTGGTAAAGGTGACTGAAATAATCTCAGGGGAACCAAGAGCTTGTTTAGAGCACGGATATTAAGAAGCAGTCATTAAGTAACACAGTGGGAGTGTGAGTCCCAGGAGACAACATGTTACAATGACAATTTTATTACACATCTCAATTACTTGTTACTATGCACTTTGGTTTTCTGCAGTAGAAATCTACCACTGTTTCTGATCTCGAGAAGCCTGAAGCGCTACACAGATGTCATGAGTCCCTTCTCTGGTCCTGAGACCAACTGGCACAGTCTGGTCACATCCACCCAGGGATGGTAAACTCAGCCTGGAAATAGCCATACCCAACCTTCCCAGGTTTAATAGACTCTTCTATATTAATTCCCACACTGCCACAGGAATTACCTGGGACACTGCTAATTAACCACAACTGTGCATGGGACGGTTTGAACAGTTTAACAGTGCAGGCAGCCTACTTATGCACCTCTGCCTGTGCCCTGGCACTGTTTATTTACTAGTCAAGACAGAGACAATAATGACCTCCTAGCAAAACCAAGACATTTCTGTCAGATGTGATGGACAAAAGAAGAGTGGACAAAAAAGAATGACACATGGAGAGGGAAGAGAGGGCCAAAGTACTTAACTGGGAAATCAGTGAGTTAGCTGTGTTGTAGATAAATGTGAGCAATGCAGGATGCAAGAAGAGAGGATGCTGCAATAATTGAGTTAGGAAAGGATAAGGGATGGAGGGCGTCTGCATTTTAGAGCTACTAGGCAGGAGGAATCTGTGAAGTTCACAGACACCACAGGGCAGGGGCTCAGCTGAAGACAATGCTGAGGTCCAGGGAAGGTTGTGCTGTTCTCAGTGAGCGGAAAGGAAGCGGTGAGGAGGGTTAAGGAGGCAGTGTACTATTACTTACGGCACCACTAAGCTGGATGCCCACAAGGCAGAGGCAAGCTGTGTGTTTAGCTTTCATACATGACCTGAAATTCATCTGTACAGACTTAGATACCTGAGCAGCTTACAGAGAGCCTTCCAGAGGTGGGGAATCCAGCAGCAGCTTATCTTCCAGATCATCCAGGATATACATGTTTCAGTCAGAAAGAAGCCATAAAGGTCAAAAGAGAATAAAAAGTGCCCAAAGAAGCTCCCCAGATGGAGAACACCAACCCACATTAAGCTGATCATCACCCTCTCCTACTGATGTGCTGGTGAGGCAGAGCTTCAACACACCCAAGCTCAGGAGGATATAGTGGGTGCTAAAATAATGCAAGCTGCTCTCTTGGCCAAGTGTTTGGGCCAAGTAGAGGCTGTAGGTGCTGCAGTCATGCAAGTCCTGGATCACAGAAGCTAACAGAATCTCCAAAGAGTCTCTGAGAAATTGGTTCAGAAGACTCCCTCCACCCAATCACCATCTAAAGGGCTGTGGAGGAAGGGAACAATCTGTTACAGTACTCTAGCCAGCAGGATAGGGCAACCAGAAAAGAGCCCGGGAAACTTAACTATTTTGTCTTGTTTTTGGGAACAGCCAAACCAGAATATATATATAGACGTCAGCATAAATATAGTCACTCTTTCACATATATATGACAGCATATGTGTGTGCATGCACACTCCGACATGATTTGCATGTCAGAATTCATCTAGAAACCTGCATTTTCAGAGGCATCCAGCTCTTCAACTACATCTAAACTAGTAAATTCAACAGTGCCACCATCTTGGTACATAATTGTAGCCTTTTTACTGCATAACCATTGGAAGGTTATTAACATAGTTTTGAACCAGCGGCAATTAACACTCTCACAGGCAGCTTCTAGGGACAATTTGAAGTTTCTGATGAGTCAGGGACCATTTCTAGTAGGCCTTCTGATACAGCAACTCTTTTTTGAATAGTAAGGCAGTTTAAAAGTATGGGGACGGGTGAAATATTCCGGTTGGTTTCCAAGGCCAGAGAATGGGTCCTGGAACCATTCAGTGTACTAGTCCAGACATATCCAGACTCAGTCTCCTGGGATGAATAACAGTTTTGCTAATAGCAATTTTACTGTTTCTCAACAGAAGTCTAAAGCAGACAAATAGCATATTGCTGGCCAGAAACATCACCTAGAAGTGTGGTGTGGGTAGAGAAGAGTAGTGATATGATACATTCAGTTGGCCAACAGCTGACATTTTCAGTTCTATGAATACTGCAATACATATGTAAACATTTGTGGAAAAAAAAGTTATATTTATATACAAAATATATATATGTATATATGTAAAAAATGTTTGTTGCCTGGCAAAGTATGGTGCGATTTAGTGTGTGTTTTACTCCCTTTCCCCATACTGCCAGATAATCACATGGACAGGCAGTGTGCTGGGGATTTCATTTGTCAAGAGGAGTTTCTAGGGAAATAGATCTTAAGGACAGAGAAATTCCTAGAAGCTTTTCATGCCTTGGGGTGTCAGAAGAAGACAGGAGACTTAAGAGCTGGATCCTGAAAGGGTCTGAGCTGGCAGCCAGCAGATGACTCAATGCTTGCTGTTATCTTCTCTCTCAACATGGAGATACAGCCCTCATGCTCTACTAAACTAGAAGTAATTAATGGGGCTCTGTAATATTTACTTTTAATATGTACACCCTTTATTTTATCTTGACCAGTTTTTTAGTGGCTATAGCCACCAGTAGCAATAGCAGTAGCTGCAGCCTGGTGCTGCCACATCTAAGTAAATGTATCTACAAGTGTGTGTCAATGGTGCTAATGTTTCTGAGGTTGGAAGGTGCTGCAGTGTATATGCACACATAGCAGTTACAGTTCTCCTCCTGCTTGTCACATCTTTAAGCCTCAAAGGGCTCCACTCTCTGATAGCTATTTTCCACACTGTTCGATACCAATCACTTTGGTACAGATAAAAAAAAACCAAAACAGACTGTGCTTTCATGGACAGCTCTGCACTGCTCTGAAGTGTTTCACAGTCTATACATACTGTCTGAAAGAAAAAATCTGTTTGCTTTTTGTCTCTGGAAAGACATAACTCAACCTGATGGACAGACATTCAAATGCCATTGATTGTTCCAATGTTTCTCTGTGCTTATAAACATCTACAGCTACAAAATTAGAGATTGATCTGACCTTCTCTTCTGAAACTGGGAAAAATTAGGAATAATCTGAATCTTACAATAAGTAATGTATCACTCATTACCCTTTAGGAAAGAGGGTGACTTTGATTCAAAAACCTCAAGTGTATTTTATGCTTTGGTCTAAGAAAAACACTATTATTTATAGTGCATTATGAAATAATGGTAATACAGAAGCTTTCAGGTGGCCAAGGAGGGATTTTTATGGCTCCAAGGCTTATTTATAATAAATATTATTTATTGTCCCTGTAAAAAGCTCTTGTATCATTACCATGCCTGATATTTCTCAAGGATCAACATAACCATAAATATTTTCTGCCCTTTAATGTACATTTGGGATGAAGTTCCTCCAAGTGCAGATACTACATTACTCTCTCAGACTCCTTATGCTCCATGTCCCCCATCCCTTCCCATTTCTAGATCTTCCATTGCTCATGCACATGACCTTGTCTGTGGGACAGTTTTCTCACTGCAGAATGCTTTGTTGACACAGAAATGTAGGAATATATTAGGGCAGGAAGGAGACAAGTCAGAAGATGGGCTGCAGTGTTTTCACCCAGCTACAACAAGTGCCCACACACGAAATGAAACTGCAGTCCTGTAAAAGTTCTATATTCTGATTTCAAGTTTGGTTGGGTTTCAGCTATCTCCATCCCAGGAAGTTATGTACCAAAAGATTCCCCCAGCTTTACACAGGGCAGGCTAGTTAAGCCTTTTTGTATTTTAAAAAATGTAATAAAGTCATACTTACAGCTACATCACAGTTTAACATGTAGTTAAATGCTCATCTGTGTTTTTAGAGACATAACTCCCTGCTTCAATGATATTTCTTTGTCCAGTGTGTGAGGACAGTCCATCCTTCTCTCCTGCGCTATACTTTATGTGAACAGCCTGCAGAATGATGGGAATGTATAGAGGTAAAATACCTAGGTCCAAAGTTTTTACCTAAAAGCCCATTGGCAGAGGAGAATATAGGTAAATAACTGCTAACCAGCTGCCAGATTTTTTTCTTACTATCTGCATTCAAAGCATAACCTAGAATAAGGAAATTTATATCTACTAATTGTATGGCTGTTCACAGCTCAAGGGCAGCTCAGCTATTAGCCATAACATAACAGTCAGAGTTTTCCATATGTTAAATGACTGTCTTGCTTGGAACAGGAGCAAAATCCAAATAACAGTGCCACAGCAGACCAACAAATCTATCCCAAGACACCAAAAAAACACAGTGACTAATAAAAGAGAGAGAAAAAATCCCTCTAAATTCAGAAACTATGTAATCTCCTATCTGACTCATTGTTATCTTGGCAAGTTTGTATCATTGTTTCTGGTTATTTGTTTGTATTTATGACTAGAAATTAGAAAAGCATGAGAGTTATCTGGGAAATAGGCCTGCAAAACACCAGGTGAGTCACCAAGCTTTGTCCTCCATAACCAAAAGAAATTATGTCATGGTTAATAAATCCATATAGGTTGAGAGGGATAGCCATTCGCCTCATGTACATACAAGCTCAAATGGTATTCATTATCCACAGCAAAAGAGTCAAGCCCTCAAATGACTGCAAAGCACTCAGGGAAGAGAGATTCAGAGGCTGGAGTCAGCGCTGCTGCCAGCTGTGGATTCACAAGTGGACAACTCTTGAGGCTGCAAAATGAAATGAGGCATCACCTCCTACCCAGCACCATGACTCTCCCAGGCAGGAAGAAAAAATAAACAAACCTGATAGAAGAAAAGTTATGTGCTCTTGTGGACAGATAACTACTGCTACCAGTGATAGAGAGTAGCAATCAATAACTGTCTTAAGTGGGGACAAGCATTTCAGCATTGCTGACAGGGCTGGATTTAGCATGAACTATAGTCATTACCACCTAATCACACCATGCTGCAGAGGAAAAGTTAAAAAAAAAAATACCACTCAAAAAACCCACAACCAACCAATTGCAAAATCCTGTGCAGATGTTCCATGGTGCTGTAGCACTTGGTTTCTTTCTTCCTCTTCGCTACGAGCCTATACAGCACCTTGTTCTGCAGAAATTTGAGGTACTGACCAGAAGGTCAGGCATCTTTCAGGACAGTTTGGAACATACAAATTACCACAAGAGGTAAATAGAAGTGTAAAGTTGGTATTCAAACCTGAAGGTGAATGCCTGGGGACACAGTGCAAGGTGGTGGAACAAAGAAAAAGGTGTGCACTTCACTGCCCATCTGGTGTCTCCTGGGTTTTCCTACAGTTGCTGGAGAGACTCAGATAACTCCAGTGGGACGATGAAAGTATTCAGATTTCCTACTTTGAATGTCTCCTCAATATTCTGGGATACTTGGAGAGAACAATCATGCCAGAAAGACCACATTTTTTCCTGAACAAAAATCAGAAGTAACTGACTGAAGTCAGAAGATCTCTGGTTATACGGCAGCCCTGTACAGCTGGAGTGCCTCATCTTCCTGCTGGGGAGCTCCTGCAATTCCCTGAACTCAGGAATTACTCCAGTAAGCAATCCTGCAGTATTAGATCTACACTTACAGCATATGCTACACAAAACATTAAGAGTTAAAAAATTGTTTTTATCTCTGTGTTCCATGGTTTTCTGCATAAGGTCTGTGGGGATGACAGTGGTTTGATCTTGAATGAGTGGAATGAAGCAGGGCCACAAAGACATATCCCCACCTGTCTTCAATGACATGCTAATTCCAGTCCTTATTCATTCTGCAGTCACAACCTAAACTGAGGAGGATTATAGGTGGGGTGGCACCTGTTTGCTGAGTTCATACTGCAGAATATAACAACACTATCCACTGGTGGCCAAATGAATTCCCATTCATACAGCGCTGTCATTCCCAGAACTTCCAGAACAACACCACACATGTAGTGCACCTTTAGTTTGTGCAAAATCTCCTGAAAGATATGCAACAAAGATATGCAAATACAGCAGGCAATGCAATGATACTACTGTCCAAAAACAAATAAATTAACATAGTCTTTGTCAAATCCTCTTACTTGGGCAAATCCTATTTTTCAGACAAAGAAACCATCTTGTGGTTTGGTTTTTTTTTTTTAATATAGAACTATCTCTGAAAATGAAATGCCTCTGCAGACATAAGCTCAGGATTTCTTCTTAGTAATCATAGCTAAACTTATTAGAGCCTTTTCTCTTCTGCCACATGTGCCAGTATTCCTCCTGGCTGTTGTGACAGCACCTGGGGGCTGGAGAGACATACACTCTCAAGCACATAAATTGCTTTTTCTTTCAACTCAACTGGATTGTGATTTACTTGAACAGAAAATTTTCCAGTTCAGAAAAGAGGAAAGAAAAGGAAAAAAAGAGAGCCTTAGCAGACTCAGGAGGGAGAACAGACTGCAAAGACAAAGTTCTTTCTAATAATAAAGCCCTAAGGAAAAAAAAACATCGGTTGTTTTCACCTGTTAAGATTGCTGCACAGTCTTTCTGTCTTGAGGCAAAGCCAAGGGGTTCTGGTTTCACTGGGTTTTCATATGGGCCTGAATTTGGGGATGCTTCAGGGACAGAGGCAACCCAAGGTATAGCAGAGGGTGCAGGCAACCAGGGGACTACAGCTCTATTATTTGGTGCAAGACTAAGTGATGAACTGTGTCCAAGCTCCCATTTTAGTATGATCTCCTAGGTAGAAATACACCCTGGAAAAATACTGGCAGTAAGTGCTAGATTCCTAGAAAGCACTGTATTTGCTATGCCTGCACCAGCCCAGTTAAGCCTATGCCTGCATTGCCAATTAGTCTGCTCATGGTAAGCATTTGCCAGCACCTCTGCCATTAGCAGACAAACAGGTAAAAAGAGCTAAAATATTCCTGAATAACCAACTTCCCCTTTTGCCTTCCAGGCAACAATCCAGGAGAAAACAGAGGATAAGGGTAGCAGGCAGCACTAGCGAGGAGGCTAAGTAAAGCTTAATTGCCAATTTCCTTCCCAGCTCCTGAAAATAGCCACATTCAAAGCATCTAACACTTGGCAGAAGCCTTTCAACTGAAGATTTTATGATACACTTCCCAAAGACTTTTGCCACTAGGTCAGTTTAATCTTATACACATGCACATAAAAAAGACACATGTATAAATACGCATATATAAAAGAAGTCAGGGCACATTGTAGAAGTTATTACTGTTTTTTTTTTCTATTTCTTGTCCTGTTTTACTCACATCTAGTCTGTCTTTGAAAACGTCTCACTTTGACAAAGACATACCATAAGACCAGGAGCATGTTATAGCCTTGCACTTTCTGCAGATTTTGTTATGACCTTGAACGTCCAAAAGCTTAAGCACCACATTTAAAAATGAAGGTTTGCTATGTGAAGAATTGCACAAGGAGGCAGCTTGTATACTTTGGACCTGCCTGAAGGTGTTTATCCCAGATTCTTGAGCTCATTTTGGACTTAGAGAGACTTTAGCACTGGTCCATGTGACATCTGCTTGTGTCAATGACAGGTAAAAGGCTGCAACACTGTACAGATCTCTCTCCCTTGCCAATGACTTTCATTACAATCCTTTGGTTTGACACAGACAATGTTGATTCTACATTGTTATAAAAATCCTGTATGACAGCGGGCAAAACAGAAAGTAAGTTGGAAAAATACAGAGCTGCTCAGTTCTGGAAGCTATTTTTTAAGAAAGATCTGAACCAATAACTCAAATTGAAAAAATTCAAAATCTCACACAGATCCAACCTATGAAACTTTGTTTAGAAGAAAATAGAACAAGTTGTAACAGTTCTGCCGCCTTTGTTGGTGCTATAGAAATGGAGGTCAAAACCAATTACCTTTCTTGCTTCCTTGTGCTAAAATGTTGCACTAAGCTTTCCTCAACTTAGTTGATGCATGTAGATCACAAGAGCTAAGAGCGTAAAACATAGGTCAGATCCTAAGTGATCTAATCTGAAGTGCAGCTAGGCCAGACATCAGACCCACACCCTTTGCCCTTTAAATTTGTAAAAATAAGACTATAAAAAGAAATATGTGTATATATATCACTTTTATAGAAGATATAAGAAGATCTAAAGTAATAGTATTTATAGAAGAAAATTATTCTTGATGATAAATAAAAAAAGAAATACTACTAGAAAGAAAAATGCGGTGGAGAAATGCTGATTTGTGCATAGAAGATCATCATAGGTGGAACAGGATTAAGGTGGAACAGGTGGAACAAGATTAAGAGGAATTTATATGGACAGATTAATGTAAAATATACCAGATTGGCTGCATGTTCAAAATATCATGGTGAATCAGACCATTCTGATTAGGAACTAGGCATTAGGAGGACACTGACGGACAAATACATCACTAATTTTTCTTTGCATTGTTTTGAATGCCTTTTTTACAGTACTTTCTTTTCTTTTACAAAGCTTTTGGGACTTGATCATTCCTTCTTTGTGGTTATGGATTAGTTATTTCTCCCTTGAACAATATGTTTCCAAACTTGGTTGATTAGATTTTTTCCTGTTTTGCATACTGAAGATGAGAAATTAAAGAAGAAGAAATTCTGCCTTCAAGAGAAAAACAGGAAGAACAGAGAAACGGAGAAAGGAAAGATGGTGCAAAAATGAGAGGTAGTTATCATCATTGTCAGCAGTGAAAAAGAATGGCATCTATAAAATCTATTTATATCTGTTGTAGAATGGTCTACATTTTCTGCAGTATTTTCAAATGAACAGTACCCAAATTTTGGCAAGAAACTCATACTTAAAAGGCTATTTCATCTTATGTTGTAAAAAATCCCCAGAAGGGAGCATACATTTTATGAAATAAATGACCTAACCTTTCAATTTTTAAGTCAAAGAGAACAGTTCTCAGAATCTCCCAGTAGTGAGAACAGTGTAGCTTTAGTTATTTCAGTACAGTCAAAATCTGACAGCAGGATAAAAATGCATTAGAATAGAAACTAATGCAAGTAAATCCAGGTAAAATTCTATGAACAGAACATAAATATTTTTTTCTCTTTATATTCTTGATCACTGCACTTAAACCTCACATTAGTAACAAATAATCTGATTTACTATGTTAAATTTTCAGTTTTAATTGGGCTATCTGGGAAATACCATTTTATTTCTGGTTAGTTCCTGTTTTAGGAACTAGGCTCAAAAAGAGAGGAAGGAAGAATTTTAACTTTGATGTTATTTTTCACAGTCCCATTCTTTTTGTCTTATATGTCATGCTCTCTTCTATTCATGTCCTCTGAAGATTTTCTGAAGTTCAGAGGTCTCTTGCTTTTAGTTAATATTTTTATTCTCACAAGTAATAAACCTGTAAATTTATAAGAAAAAGATTTTTTGACAAAAAATTCATTCACAGTTCATAAATAAATCATGGTAGCATTTTCGCTTAAGTTAATCTTCTTGCCCACATAACAATTATTTTCCTTAGTATGGTCAAATCAAAACTAAATTAGCTAATTTAAATGAAAGCAGAAAAATAAAATATTTACGTATTACGCTGTTAATAAATTCATGTTGATTTGAAAGGAAGCTTACAAATACCTGGAAAGCTTAAACATGAATGACCAGGCTGGACTGTATCTACTTTAAAGTAGTGAGATTTTTATAGGAAAACCTAATTATAAGCTAATGTCTTTTTATGGCCCTAGTGAGAAAGTTTAATGCAATAGAAGGAGTATTATTATAAGTGAAGACAGAAAGTTAACAAATCTGGACTGTGCAGTATATAAAGGAAAATCTGCCTGCTAACAAGAACTAGTGACTTTTCACAGTCTTTCACATAATTTGCTTGACCAGTTCACATAAAACAGGGCAAAAGATAGGGGGTAAAGGAAGGATTCAGGCCTGTCTGCAGGAGGAATGCTTTCTGACTTTCAGTTGAAAAAAAAGTATGGTGTGTCTTGTTAACCATGTGTTCCCCAGGTAACCTATTCTTTCTTTTCATTCAGTCCTCTGTCATGTTAATGACAATTGTGAACGGCATTTACTACCTGGTGTTTTTTCACTGGAAACCAAAGACACTAAGTCCACAATTAATCCATGTAGTTAAAAACATCTATGCAATAAGTATACAGTATTGTACCCTCTTAACTGATGTTGTAAATAACAGAGCTAGTTTTGCATGAGGAGCTCTTTCCTTAATCAAAGAAATCCTTATTATATATAAAAAAGTCTCATTCCGCAGACAAATGATCTACTGCCTTTGCCAAGCCTGTGATATTTGACCTCAGTACCTACCTTTATTTTATTAGCATGTCAAATTATACTATGTCCATAACATCATCTTCCTTTTCTTTCAAGAAACATGAGGAATATGAAAAAAAAAAAAAAAAAAAAAGACACATCATCAAAAACCATCCTAAGGAAAAGGGTCAAAATTCAAAGAAAAAATTGCAAATCAGATCTTTCAGTGGGAAAAAAAGAAGGGTTTTGTCTATCAGCAATTTAAAGAGAAGCCCAAGAGAAGCATCCTTTCCCAAACAACATTAAGTTTGAGCAGAGATCCATGCAGTAATATAACCAGTTATTAATACAGTATATAATATTATTATATACAATAATAGTAATATATTATTATTATTATATATACAATATATAATCCAGTTAGTCATGTAAGAAATTCTATTTGTTTTTTTAATATAAAGAAGATTATATGGGGAACAGAAACCAAACCCACAATATTTTAGGAACATTTATCTTTGTAAAAATGCCAAAACCAGCATTTTCACTTTTCTGTTTGAGGTTTCTAAGGAACTACAGGACACCTACCATTCACTGCAAGGATTCCACAGAATCTAACTGCTTCCAGGCTGCTTAAATGACAGAAAATTTCCTGCTAACTTGTTTTACATTTGCAGTGTCACTGCTACTTGACACATCTGGCCAACATCAAAGATTTCTCTTTCTGATATCCCTTGAAAAACAACCATCTGTGATTCAATATGTAAAGTATCTATAAAATGATTAGACTTCATTAAACAAGAATGCAAAAGGATTTTGTGATGTGTGCACACATTTACCAACAGAGGAACAAGACACACACTAGCTTCTTCAAGAGGAATGACAAAAATAGAGGGCAGAAGAAAAACAAAGGAGCTAAACAGAATATTGCTAGAATTTGGAAAAGCTGAAGTTGTCAGTACCATCTAACCAACATGTCAGCCTTCCCTTCACCAGCTTTCCATGACTTCCTGGTCAGATGAATTCCTCCAGTGGGTGGCAGCTTCTAAGTATGTAGGTGGGAATTGTGGTACAGCACCATATGAAACAGGTCAGGGGTTACTTCTCTCTCACCATCACCTTGGGTACACCAGGTAAGTGCATTTCAGTCTGCTCCCAGCCAATTCAGTGAAAATGAGCTAAGTTTAAAAATAGAATTTCTACCATTCTGAGTGTTTAAATTACCTGTATTATTCTCACAGACCCATAACATCTTACATGGTTCATCTGTACAGTACATTTTACTTCCTTTTGAATCTTCAATGAATTATTTCTTGACTATAGGACTATTTAGCAATTTTGAAAATCTTATGAGTAATGGTTATATTTGGGTACTCTAGCAGAAATATTGTGCAAGCTGTCCTTATGAAATTTCCTATATTTATAACAAGAGAAGACATACTGTTCTGTTGATGTCAATTTATCCCACTCTTTGAGGACAAAATATACTATGATAATTGTTTATAAGAAAAGTCGATTGCATCAGGGTCAGAATTATTAAAGAAAAACATCTATTCCATAGTGGAGAACAGAAAGAAAAATTCCAGTCTGGGATATTCATCCTGGATCTGTCACTGATTCCCTTCATAAGTGTGGGTGCTATTGCTGGTGTTCTAGCTGAGCTATCAAATGGCCTGGAGCATCTTTAAGTGTGGTAGTTTCCCCGTGGGAGGCCCAGCAGCCCAGTAATGCAGTGGGGCCGGGGCTGGTGTCTCAGGCTCTGCCTGGGGTTTGCCAGGGCTCATTCCTGAAGCTTGCCAGCTGGCTTTCTCTGCGCCTGCTGAGGCCTGTCTGCAGCTTTGCTTAACTGTGAAAGCATTCTTCCTATGAGAGTAACACCTACAAAACTCACCATATACAGCACAATCAAAATGGCCAGGACTTCCAGAGCAATGAAGAAAGAACAAGGTATAAAAACATATTAGAAAACACAAAAAAAATAACCCCAAGCAGGTCCTAAAGTGAAGACTTCATCATCATCTTCCTCTCGACAAAGGGCTCTGGATGCCAATGACTCCCCGAAACACATCCCACCATCAACCTTAAAACACAGAGGGTCATTGGAAAGAGGAACATAACACCAGGAAAAGGATTAGAAACCAGGAAATATACATAATAATTTCAATTTCATTTTTATTGTTGACACCTTTTCTGTGCAGTAGCATTCATTCCTTTTTTTTTATCCTTTCTCTTAGACCTGCGTTAACAATAGTTATTTTACTAGAATGTTAAGGTTTCAGTTAAACAAGTTCTTAGTTTTATATGTAAGATTTTTTCCTTTTTTTGACCCGAGCATGACTTTGAGAGTAAAAGCAGCCAAAAGAGACTTCCCAACACAAATAGACATTAACTAAAATTAGCAACACACACTTTGTTACATTTATTGACTTAGGTAACCTATTGTGATCTGTAAAGCAGGACTGTATTAAACAACTGTTTTCAACACAGAGATCACTCTGAACCACAAACTAATTTCAAGATTAGTCCAACTTGGTATTACAAAAATCTCAGACTGAAATATGGATCTGAATCAACTGGCTCAAAGAAATGCAGATGTGTTTTGTGACTCAGCCAGCCCCAAACTTCACAGCCCAAACCTTCACTCCAGCTGTTTAAGATCATCATTTATGAGCTTCTGGATATCAACACCAAGCATAGCAAGTATGGCTAGACTGTGCTTAAAAAAAAACCACAACTGAATCACTTAATGAATTGGTAAAATTATTATTATAGTTAGGCAGCGTATTGGCATGAAAAAACACAAGGCTCTTAACCTGATAAAATACTGGAAAACGAAAAGTTTGCATTGTTAAGCACTAGGTAATCTCAAATAACAACAACTTCCTCCAACAGACCAACCTTGCTCTGAAGTGAACATAAACCGTGAACTTTCCCTATCGCCTTTTCAATGTCCTTTAGATAAATTCTGAATTTGGTTTACATACCATAATTGAACTGAAGACAAGTCCCTTTCTCATATCAAAACACGTATCTCCTGGGAGAAATCAATTGTTTGATTGAGCAATCTATTACAGAGGTTAGTGTTAGTTCATCGTTATGTGACATGACTCCTTACACAAACCCATTGACCGACACACAGCAATCAAGATCAATACAATCCTTCCTATTCTTCTCCCATAATTCCCAAGAGTGCCTATCAAGGACAGATTCCCATAGAAATCAGTTAGTAAAATAGCAGGCAGGATGCAGTTTCATTCTTTCTTAACAATAATCTTTAGGAAAACAAATCTTTCAGCAGGGAAGCCTTAAAATACAAATCCTCTTATTGCAAAGGAAAACCTCAAGGTCTCTTGTTCCAGCAAAGGTCATGTTTACTTACTATTCAAGCAATGGCAGCCAGGATTTCTCCTACTGGCCTGATCTTAAGCCAGACAACATAACATTAAAAATGCCAGCCTGGCCCCAAATTAAATCTCAGAAATTCACTCCTGGAGACCCTTGACATCCTGCTTTGTTGCAGTCTCCAGTTTCCAAAAAGTGTAAGAACAAACACAAATTATGGCACCTACCAGCTGCATTGCACATCATACCTGATGATTTTACCTGCCTCAGGACAGGGCACTGGCAGATATCTGCTCTGGGCAGCATACCCAGAGACCTCGTAGGTGGCCCTATACCTGCACCTGCACCTCTGCTCCCTCGCAGATGGAACGGGAGCCGCTTTTCACCCTCTCCCTGCAGCTGCATAAGTATCTTCCATCAAAAAGGGGGATTGCATTGCCCCCGTCAGCCAACTCTAATCACCTTCCAATTCCAAAAACCGGGAATCAAACATGCAGGTGAAAACTCTGGGGATGGTGAATTGGCAGCAGTAAAAGTGAATAGCAGGTCAAAAAATGATCCTGTCTGTCTGTCAGTGGAACCAGCAGAGGACAATTCCTCTGTCCTTGTCATGTTACAATGGCACAGGATAATTATTTAGCAGCAGATTAGGGGTTTTACAGTAATGTCATGATTTGTAGCTCTTTTAGTGTGCCTCAGATAACAATTAGACTGGTACAAAGTTTATACTTAAGTGTAGTGGCATGAACTCCACTGAAGGCAATTTCATTTGAATATGAGGGCAAATGTTCAGTCTCTGGGGCCTATTTAGCTGTGAGCTCCAGTTATGTGCTAGAATTTCAGCTATTTGAGAGTTTTCAAGACTGCAGAGCTTGAAGAAGTAATAATTATGTTGTAAAGAGCAATGATACCCCAGTAAGAGTGGGGAACACGTGCTAATGAAACACAGGGCAAAAAACCCCAGTGCCTTAGATCCTTCACTAGCAAAAAACAGCACAGTTGCATTGATTTCTGTAATTTCTTTTGTTTAGCTATAACCATTTACATCATCTTGAGAAGATGTGAATATGATTAACACCTCTATGTCTTAGAGTCTGATTGATTTTCATGCAGTTTGTAAGGACTGAGCACTGCAGAAGCCAAAGCTCATTGTGTTGTCTGACCTTAGATCTGTTTTCAGGACTTATTGTACTAAAGATCACTGCACAATGCATCCATCTAAAAAGACTGCCAGTCCTAACAACAGAGATGTTAGCAGTCACAATAGCATATAATAAAAAATACCTACTCATTATAGGTGGACTGGTGATTTTGTGTTAGTCATTATACAAAGGCTTTTGAAGAGAAACACCATAGAAGTAGTAACTTTTTTAGAGCATGAGAACTGTAGATTGATGGAGCTGCGTGAAATACATGGAAAAAAAGGAATGCCTATAATGTTGCAAATAGGAAGATAAATGCTCACTGGACAGTCTGACTATCAAGATTTACAAAGACAGTTAAGCATCTGCATACCTAAAAAAGTAGCTTACTCAGATGTGTGACTCTGGATGATTTTCAGTACCTTTTAATTATCTCTATAACACTAATTCCATATTCCACATCTTAAAATATTTAAAAAATTCTGAATGAGAGGGTTTATTGTATATAGGTTTCATCATTCTTTTATAATCTTATGATTCGTTTTTCTTCATACATCTAGGATCATTACAATTCAAACAATTCTGTGTTAAATTTATCCTATTATAAGATTCCAAAGACATTTCTTATAGATGGGGATTCTGTCTATGTGAGAGATACCACAAACACAGAATGTCATTTGATAATTCCTTGATCGATAAAATGATCGTCACGGCAGCTTTCAATTGCACTCAAATAGTAAGTGAATATTTTAAAAGACAAAAATAAAACTCATAGGAGACGTTTGTCCTCAAAGATTCGTAACAGCTTATTAAAATGTCTTCTCTGTCCCACTAGTCTTCATTACCAATGAGCATGCCTTAAAAATCTTGATGAGAAAGACAATGTGCAAAGGGCATCCCTGATGAGGATTATATATGCTCAGCCCAAACCACTGGAATTAATTTCAGAAGCTTAAATGACAGACAATTCAATGCTATGAGGAATGAAAGATGGGAATAACCTGATCTGTAGTCTGCATTTTAAGGTAAAAATAAAAGGTTCTGTGGTAAGACAGACTGAGTTTTTTGCCAGGCAGTGTCCCGAGCCTTCCATACCAGATCTTTCTGTTTCTCAGCCAACAAAAAGAATATTAAACAAGTCAGACTCTCCAGCACATTTCATTTCCAACTGACTGGTGACTAACAAGTGAATTACGTACACAAACTAGCCCAAATGGGCACTACTGTTATTACAGTATTAACTGTTTCTCCAATCCAATTTATTTATACTGAATGAGAATTTATTGATCCTCAAGAGCTGATTAACATGTGAACAAATCAAATGATGAGTTAATTACCCAAATACTCTTCAGATTTCCAGATCACAGTCTCTGGTCTAGCTAGAATTAATTTTCTGAACAGAGAGTTGTTAATGACAGATTATCTATAAATAAGAACAGAAGTTTAAATAAAAGAGAGGTTTCCCCAAAATACAAATTTGCAAAAAATTGGAAGTGCAAATGCCACATCCACAAATACTGATTATGATCAGTACCTTGCAGTTCTGGCACTCACCCAGTATTTCGTGTTACTTGAAAAAAACAGGCATCTTAATTATTAACTATTTCTCGTTTCCCTAGCACAAAGTGAACCTTGGGGATTATAAAATGGGAATATAGTGCACACCAGCATAGAAACATATGGGTGGCTATTTTACAGATTGCAGAATCTGGCACAAGACTGTTCCCAGAAATGCAGGTTTAAAAAAGGACCTGTAACTCTGACAGGAATCAGAGGAGACCCAGCCAAGCTCTCCTAGCCCCATCATGCATAGGGAAGGAAAGTAATGGTTTCAGCTGCAAATAGAACAGAGTTTACTGGAAAATGTGCTCTCCTTTTGACATACAGACCCACATTCAGTTCCCATCACCGCCATTTCTCTGTCTGTCAATCTGCACAAGTCCCAGTGAGCAGTGGAGGCATTTAGCATAATGTCACTCTCTGTATCCCAGGATTTCTTTCCAATGCAATGCTATTTTTGCTTACATTGGTTTTTTAGCTTATGAAAAGGTTCTCTACACTCTATGAAAGATAGAAGAATATTCTGAAATAGACAGTCAAGGACAAGTTGTGTTGATCTTATCAGGCTTTCCAAAGAGCTCAGTGCTGGATATCAAAGGGCACTGTGAGCATAATTATTGTTTTAATCAAGCAAAATCTGAATATTTTTCAGTTACCTGTAAAAGAAACAAACCTGTTGGTTTTGTTTTAATGTTGAAAAATAATTCAATTAATTCACAAATGTAAAACGCCCATTTTAAATCAAACATTTGAAACCTTATTTAGCTTCAGAATTGGAACATTTCATTCAGGTTTCTTCCCCTCTGCCTTCCCCCAAACACTTGGTGAAGCGAACCCCAGCTCACTAAATCCAAATGTGTGTTTCTTTATTAGGAAAGCGCCACCTTCTCTCAGTGCCACTGCCAATTTCCCTGGAAATCTGGTTTTAAATGTCACATAAGGAGCTGCTGAATGCTGAGCTCTACGGTTTGGGCTGAGCAGCTGAGAATCTTCCCCCATGCATACAGAGGTGTCTGTGTATCATATGCCTGTTTTCATCCAAGCCTCCCGGTTCCCTGCCTCTCCCTCTCTTGAGCCTTATTAGCAGAACTTTTAGATCAGCTTCAACATCACCTGCCAGCCAAATTTCTGTACATTTTTTTTTCTTCATTCAGCCTGTCAAAAAAAGGAGGCAACACTGAGAACTTCTGGGCTGATTTGAATATTCAAATCCATCGTGCTTGGAGAAGCTTAAAAGCAGGCAAAAAATAGTTGACTGTCTGCTTTACATTTATCGTTAAAAACAGTGGGGCAGACTCTAGGAGAATAATGTGGAAAACAACAGAATTAGTCTGATTTAAACAACTAAGGAAGAAAACTTAGAGGAGAAGAAAAAAACAGAATTAGCAAAATTTCTTTTTGTCAGTACTTATTCAAAACAGCTTTTAGCCATTTAGGCAGAACAGTAGAGGAAAACTTTTATGCATTTGTTAACTCTTCTATGATAAATAATTGGCTTCATTTTTCACAGCTATCTTTATAATACCTTTAGTAAGCACTCAAATGAAAGTTGGATATCATGTAAGAACCACATTTTCATACCAAAAGTCCTTCCCAGACCTAAGGGATTTCCCTAAGTCATGAGCAGGACATAAGATTACCACCAGGTTTTAAGTATCCGAGGAGAATTATCAAAGCTGTGAAAATGGAGGAATACAATTTCTGAAGTGGGTGCTCCACAGAGGAGTAAGCGCTCTCAAGCAGCCCCGGTGGCGAGTGCCACTAATGAGACGGGTGGTGGCAGCCCGGATTTTGAATGCCTCACTGCCGGCAGCCTGTGGTGAGGAGGTTTGGAAGTCATTGCTGCTCAACTAAATACCTGCATCCAATTAAACATTTTTCTGTAACAGAGAGTTAGACAGGTGGAATGAATTGATTTAACTTTAAACCCACCCCCCTGTGTGTTTTTATGTCTGGTATCCCCATACTTTCTTTCTTCCACTTAGACACAAATGGATACGGCTGGCACAATGTCTCAAAGGCAGAGGACTGGAAAACATCACATGTAAATTGTCTGAAAGTTTTTAAATATTGGTAGATTTGAAAGAATGGACCAACTAAAGATGGCTTAATAAGCACTAGGATGACAAAGCTATGTTAACACCAACAAGTCTTGCACCCCAGTAAGAGCAGATCTAAAGACCAGCAGAAGATAGAATCAAATTTCCAAGATCCTGTTGTCTGTTCTTCACACATTTCTGGGGCAAGAGGGTTACTTCAGATTAGATTTAGTCTGCCCCTGTTGGCTGAATTCCCATTAATGGGGCACGTCTAGTTTAATCAGAAGAGAACTCTTTTGCAGATTTTAAAACCATTCCTTGATATGAGCCAAAAAAGCATAAATTGAGGGAAATGTAGAATTTTGTCCAAAATGCATTTTTGATCCAAACTAAAATGCTTATGTAGCACCACTGAATCTATTCTGAGTTTTGCTATTAAGTAAGAATGAATGTGAATTATCAAACATACAACCAGCTTCAATTTTTGCTTACGTCACTGCTGTTATCTCACCTTGAGACAGAAAGTCATTGTCAAACTTGAGCCTTTACCTACTTTGCTGGTAAAAGAATCTTTCCAAACTATAATAGTGGGTGTCACTGGGATAGTAGTACCTGATGAGGCCTCTTTCAAACTGGTAGCTATTTTCTAGTAGGACTTTAATCACTTTGCTGTGAAACCTTTGCTTTTTAAAGGTATTGACAGGTCAGAGATACAGCAGTTCTAAACTGGCATTGCTTCACTGAATCAAGGCCAGATAAGAAGCTTGTCCAATGCTGGCACAGACTGTCATTCAAGGAGTCCCTCTACTCCCCAATGTGGTATTGAATATCTTTAAAAATGTAAATAATTTCTGTTTTAAATGAGTGGCAATCCAGTAAGGAATTATTTCATAAATCTAGGAAGAGTTGTTGATTTATTGTAGCCCCTTTGCAGGACATTAATAGCTACCATCAAAACACTATGTACTCTGAAAAATGCCAGCACATAACTAATCTCTGTTTACAATTGGTTTGTTTGAGAATTACTGATAACTGACCTATACCACTCACAATAAAACAGTCATGTATTAAGTGCCCCAGGACTATGCCCAAAAAAAGAGATAGAAGAGAAGGCTACGTGATTACTGTTGCCTCTTGCAGCAGACTTGATTTGTGCTGGCACTTTTGCCACTTTGTAGTAAAAAAAACTATCTTGATGGCAGTGATATCACCACAGACTGAGTGCTTTTGCTAGCAGCAGCCATCTGTAAGGCATGTGAAGTCCCCAAGTAAATTCCCAAGCCACAGGCCTTTGTGATTAAAACCTGTGGGCAGGAATGCAGACGTGCCTTTCCCGAGAGACAATTATGTGGTGTCCCAGCAGGCACCCATAATAGTGACTGCAAAACCTTACATGCATAATAAGATCTGCCTTTTAACAGGGGATTTTGCAAATTGCACTACCCTTGAATAGGTGCCATCTGTGCTTCTGTGCTTGAATCCTACTACTTCTCTATCCAAATGATGAAAAAACAAGATAAAATCTAAGTTATGGAACAAAGACACTAAGTAATCAAAGAAGATGAATCATCCTTTGACCTGTTATGTTTTTAAATTAACCTGTATTGCTAATAAATGATTGGATTATTCTCTCTGACAGTGCATTATGGCAGGAAAAAAAACCAATTACTTTTCTCCATAAAACACATCATGCATACTTTGGAGTAACTTAGGTCACTGAAGAATATTTCAGGTAAAAAAGTGTTAATACTTTTGCAAAGAAATCTTTTGGGATTCCTGGCTTCAGGCTAGAACAGCCAAACTGACTTGGATAAAATTGTCAACTTGGAAGTTTGATTTAATGGATTTTGTTTATTTAAGCAATCTAAACTCAGTCATTTGATCCTGCTGACTCCAGCCTTACACCCCAGTAAAAATGTATGAAAAGTGTGCAGAGAAAATCATTGCAGTTGCTAATCAAGACAAAGAGCTCAGTCAGGAGGAGGTTAAAAGGGAGATGATCCCCAAGCTCAGGGCCATATAAGTTGTAAGAGTTACTGGGGACAAATTTGATCCTGCTCTCTTTTTGTAGCAACTCTGATCCAAGTTACCATTAGACAATCCCAGATTCTGACAGGGGCATTATAAGATGTGCTCAGGCACACGGTATAGCTACGAGTTCTGTGCTGCTGTAGGTATATGCAAACAGTTAAATCACACAGTTCTTTGGTGCTTTTGAGTCTGACTGATAAGTTATGAGCATACAGGCTTTTTTATTAATTTTTGCTGTGAAATTACTGAGCAGATGAAATGACACTTTTGATAATAATAAAGCTACAAAATTGTAGGAACAGATGTCTTAGAAATATAAGTACTGGCATTTGGATGAATATTGCAAATAAACAACCAAATCATATCCAACATAGAGTAATATAACAAAAAAATAGTAAAGGAAAACATGTACAACAGGTGGACTGAGAGCAGGAAAGTACAAAAACACATTCAAAAGCTGGTACCTTGGCAGAGAAAAAAATTAATCCCCTCAGAGCAGTGCCTGTTTGGCACCCAGCCTGTCCCATGCCAGATGAGATCAGCTTAACAAATGGATGAGTACATGAACAGCTGATAAGATTTGCAATTATACTGTTTATGGGTTTGTCAATCATGTCGGTATCATTAGCTGTTATTTCCCAGATCAAAGGGCTATAACCTGTTTCTAACAACATTTTGAAATATTTTTTAGGGCTAATCATAAGTGATACCCTAATAAATCAGTGTTGAAACTAATTGTAGTTAATTCTGGCATCACAAAGATGTGAAGATACTGCTTTTGCTTCAAGCTGGCCTTGGTGCCCACCAGCCATAACAAAAGTGGCTATACATAGATGAATTGCCTGTTTAGGAAGACTGCACTCACCCTGGAAAGTTTACCAAAATCTTCTAACATATAGTATGTAGAAAAGCTAAGAGCTAATTAGTAGAATAAATAGTGACACATTATCTTTTCTTGTTCAGTAATTTGGCTAGTGCTTTCTCATGCTGTTAAGAAAGGTCCATGCTGGAGGAGAAGTTCTCTTCAGAAGTGCCTGTGTGTGTTGGGTGCTTGTCTGAGAGGCTGGCAGCTCACCCGTTAGGAGGTGGATGCCTTGTGAGCTTTTCAAAACCAGTGCAGAGGAGACGTTGATTTTCTGCAGTTCATATACCTTTGGAATTGTTTTTTCTTAAGGTGTTAAATTATACCATTATTTGACCTGAATTCACATTCGACTTTGTAACATTTATCCTTTACATCAAGTTAAAAATATTTAATTGTAGTAAACAGGGAATAGAAGAGCTACCTAAAAATAATTCAATAGCTGTGTAGTAAGTAGGCTGCACTTCTGAACTTAAAGCCTATACATACTCTTTATTCCAACACACTGACTGCTAACAGTTCTAGGAAATGAGTGCACATCTCTTTTGATACCAAACCTTTATCTTGGTAATTTACAATAGTCAAGAACTAAAGAATGAGGCATTTTCATAATATGCACAAGGGTTTTAACTTGAATTAAATAATGGTCTCAATTTAAACTTACCTTCCTGTAAGTCACATTGAAATCAAAACCTGTCCATAGCTGAGCCACATCAGAGCTAGAGGTGCCCAGACAGGATTTCCAAAGGAAGGATGGATCTCTCAGAGTTCAACTGAGATCACCCCTTCAGCCAATTTTTTTCGGCCTTGCCATGGACCTGAAGACAATGACATGGTATCAGTCAGCAACTGGAGGGTATACTCTGGGAACTACAGACAACAGCATTGTCGCGGATGGAGCGATCAACTTCACTAGTTAGAGTGAAGTAGTGAAATATTTATTAAGGTGAAACAGTGATTTAACAAAATCAGTAGTAAGTGCGATAAGACCAGTAGTAAATGCGATAGTGTTTTACAAGATTCAATGTCAAGGTACACTCTATTATTTACTGCATAGAGGACAGGGTCAGACAAGCTGTCAGGGAGACCCTCCCATTGAGTCACGAGGTTCAGAAAGGACCCCCTTGCTTTCTAAACTCCTTTTCAGAGAGGAGTCTAGGTTCGGCTGGATCCAATCCTAGTCCCAGACTTGGTCAACGGTTTATGTCTAAAGGATTATATATGTGCAATCAACCCTTAATATTACTTAGCTAAGATTTCAAAGTTTAGCATGCTATTAGTCACTTACCGAGAATCTGTTGCAGCAAGGAATCTCTCAACCTCGAGGAGTAGAACCTTAAGCGAGCGTCCTCACAAAAGGGGAGATCCTGGCGTGCAGCCCACTGCCATACAGGAGAGCTCAAAGGGCTCTTGGGCTGTCCACTATTTATACAGTAAGATAATTGACCTATAGTCATATTCTCATGGGAACAAAATTTCTAGGTCCCCACTCCAGACAGTGTTTTGGCTGTGTTGCCAGCCATTCCCCAAAGTCCAGGTGCAAGTTATCGCACCTGATGTTGTGATGACCATGACAGCCAAGGCCCAAGCAGGAGCTGGGGGTGGAGGGGGAAACAGGGAGAGCACACCGCCACAAGCATAAATTACAGCAGGTCAGAGAAACTTCAGTAACCACAGAATGAGAATCAATGTAAGTGGCTTCTTGACAACTCCAGATACTCAACAGAGATCTCTACACATGCAGAATTATGGCTCACTTAATAGAGAGGGAAAAAATATTAAAAAAGGTGAGGGGGTCAGCATAGATTTGAATATTCAAAAACTAAAGGCATGACAGAAGAGATTTACGATGAAACCACTCTTGCTCTCAAAGTCCAGTGGAAAGTACCAGCTTACACTGCGTGCATAACAGTGGGAGCTGTTAGCCCATCACCAGATGGAAGAGCGCAATCTCCAGGAAATTGTCCATCACTTCCAGTGATAATTTATTTTTAAAAAACAGTTCAAATAATTTCTTGATATACTTATCCAAAAGTATTTAATTATCTTATTCCTGTGGCTTAGTCCATGACTAAGTTTTAGGAAGAAATACAAATCTCAGATGGGTCAAAATACACTGTGTATCATGATAAATAAATCTCACTGTAGAGATAGGAAAACAGTTGATTCATTCATCCCATGCTTCCAGCCTGCTAGAAGACCAAATAAATAAGTCAACAGCTTACGTAAAATAAACTGGAAAAAAAAAAGTACTGACACAATGTTAGGCATCAATGCCAGCAAAATTTTCAAGTCAATGTAGAGCGATACATTTGGTCTCGTGATTTTTTTTCCCAAGTTTCATGCAGCTGCTTCACACAGCATGTTTCAAGGGCTGTGAGGAAACTGGTACAAGGCTGGGTTCCCCATCCCCAATGCGGTCACTTGATGGGGAATGTCTGCCTGCGCATTTTGTGGTCTCCCTGTCACTGTAATTAAAGGAATTTTCAGTGTTAAAGTGCACTCACAGGACTGAACTCCAGGAGTTCAGGAGACTTTCTAGTAATTGCAAAGGATTTTAGGCCCAACATTTTGACCTGCATTTTTCAAAAAGATTTCAAAGGCTGATTATTAATCAAGCACTGGATATTCACAACACAGCCATCCTGCTTTCTGAAAATCTGGCTTTTTACCTCCATGCAGCTCTAGAATTTAACCACTTTTGAGCATTTGCTTCATAACAGGGATATGTTTTGCTTTTCCTCATGTAACCAGGGTATTTATACCTAACATCAAAATAAAAAAAAATTATACATTTTGTTTAGTGCTTACCAGACCAGGCTACATTTTCTGTCTGCACAGCAAGCTACTCGTGAATTTTGCTTTGTAGTTGAGCACTGAAATTGCATGTCATCACTATGATTCTTCCCTATAGAATGATTTTCAAACAGGTAATGGAAATCTTTCCTGCAGATAAGAGACCCACAGTTAGCTTAGAAGAGGAAAACTTTTACTTTACCTCTGTACATGGCAAATTTTCTGGCAGTTTTGCTTGCAGAGTAGACAGTGCAGGGATAGAAGCTGTTCCAGAAATCCAGCACCTCAACTTCAGTGCTACAGTGTGGGATTTCATAGCATTTATGTCAAGCTGCTTGAGAACTAGCAGCAGCCCAGCAGTTATTGCAGAAAAGCATCCAAGACCTGAGGAAAAAAAAATAAATAAAAAAACAATGGTGAAAATCTCTCTGTAGCTTAAAGCTAATGTTTTGATTTTACTCTCATTTACACCAGAATAAAATTTTTTTGAGGTGCCACAGAGTCAATGGAATGTAGCCTTACGTTACAGCCCTTCCTTTGAGTTTTCAAGTAGCAACAATTCTTCATGTGTTCCTGTGATCGATTGTACTAGCCCAGTAATGAATACCAGGGCAAAAATGGGGAACTAAAAGAGCACATTTTTCACCAGCTGGATGACCTGAAATCCACCACATATCTTCACTGAATTAAGCTAGAGATTAAATGATATACATTTACTTTGGTGTCCTGGTTTGAGGTGGAAGAGAACCAACTTTCTGTTCAGTAATTTTCCTTCTTATCTAAGCCTCTTCTAACTCTCTGAAATTAACAGCATGTTGTGCAGAAAACTGTTTGTTCTTAGAGTGATTAAGACCTATGTTTATAGTAAATGCCAAGGAATGGTATGCAGAGAGGCTCTTGCTTATACTTATTGGTATAACAACCAAGGTGAGCTAACTTCGTTATTTGCCCTATTGGAGGGTCGGAAATAGAAAAGCATAGAGGCATCCCACTTGCAGGGAGGAGCGGACAGGACAGGTGACCCAAACCTGACCAATTGTGGTATTCCATCCCATCTGCCCCATGCTCAGTATAAAAGCTGAGGGATCAGAGGGTCAGGCCTCTTTCTTCAATGGCCGACATCCGAGGAGGACTCTGTTTGTCTTCCTTTGATCCCGATCCATGTGTTCCTGGCTCCAGAGCTGGAATCCAGTTCCCATCCATCAAGTCCAGTCTGAGACTTCCCCAGTGCCTGCCATGACATCATCCTGGGAGCTTGATAGTGTTTTGTATATATTGTATCTATTTCATTATTTTCTTGTAATTTTATTATTAATATTTCATTAAAGTAGTTTAGTTCCTTATAAACTCATAAATCTCTTTATTTCTCTCCTTCCTCTCCTGAGAGAGAGAGGTGGGGGAGAGCATCTGTAATTTTGTCATTGGCCAATCTGCCCCAAACTACAACATTTGGAAAGGTGAATATGAGACAAAGATATAAAGTTTTTGTTTGACTTCAATTACTGTCATGCACTGTGTCCTGGTTTCAGCTGGGATAGAGTTAATTTTCTTTCTAGTAGCTTCTATGTTTTAGATTTAGTATGAGAATAATACTGACAACATATATTGGTTTAGTTGTTGATAAGTAATGTTTATATCAATCAAGACCTTTTTTAGCTTCCCATAGAAGCAGAGAAGGAGCATAGACAGGATAAGCTGGCCAAAGGAATATTCCATACCATAGACGTCATACTCACAATATAAATGGAGGTTGGCTGGGGGACAGAAATACACAATCGTTGCTCAGGATGGATTGGGGTGACAGCAACTTGTGTTGTATCACTTTTATTATTGTTATTATTATTACTGCTACTACTACTTTCTTCCTCTTGTATTACTGTTCTATTAAACTGTCTTTATCTCAATCCATGAGGGCTTTTTTTCTCCGCTCCTTTCCTCAGGGAATCTCCTATGGCACCCTCAGCACAAGCCTCAGCTCAGACCTCAGGTGATGAGCACTCAGGAGGATCACAGGCAGCCACCTGTCCTCACATAAGCATTGTCTCCTGACCTGCTTGCAGCACAGGAGCAGAACCTCAACTTCCCCCAAGGCCTGCATGGCCCAAGAATCCCACTCCAGTTTCATGCTCTAAATTTTTACACCCACAGCTGCAACCATGGAAAGAATCTCTCACGATGTGAAAACACCTGCACAGGATGCAGCCAGTTGTTTAATATTTATTTCCTTCAGGCCCAAAATAATATCAGCATTTTATTTCATGTCAAAGCATTGTTGGTTGCTTAGAAATCAAACCAAAAATGCACTAAGTGGTAAGTGCCACTTCAAATAATAAACTAGTTTTGTGATAATTGTGTATTTAAGGACAGTAAAAATATTCGAGAGAAAAAGATTTTGCTCATACTAAATGTTACTTCAAGTAAAATATTTTTCTTTACTTTTGGTTTAATTTCATGGCTCTAATTCCACGGACACCTTCCTCCTGTGTATTCCAATTAGTCCATTCAAAAGCATCTCTATTTGATTCAAAAGCAATCTCTAAGGTGGTGCTGTGTTATGTCTGCTTTACTAACTGCCACAGGGACATATAGAGAAGTATCTAACATATAGAGAAGTATCTAAGGGGGAAAGGGCTATAACATGTATGGTTACCTGCAATTCACATTAAAACTCAGCTATTTTGAATATAAAATCTCTGAATGCCACTCCTAGTGGTGCAAGTCTAACCTCATCCTGAAGAAGAATAGGGAATCGTGCAGTTTACATTCTCAATACAGAACATGTTTGCCCCCAAAGCTTGATCTGCTGCTTTCTTTGGTTGTATTTGTTGTTGATTCTACCCCCTAGTCCTGGAGCTCCAGCTTCAGATTCTGTGAGAGTAAGATACTGCACAATGAGAGAAAACAATCTTTTTAACAACAAAATTCATGTGAAACATCATTAGGAGCTCTGTGGGTCTGATTCTCATCTCTGCTGACTCCAACTGAGCAACTTCTGCTGATGCAAATGAGCAAATGAAACTAAAATCCAGTAGAGTGACTCCATGAGGGAATTTGAGAGCTTATTACTGAATTTCACTGAATTTCACTGAATTTTTAGAGTTGAAAGGGACCATAAAGATCATCTAGTCCAACTCCCCTGCCGAAGCAGGATTGCCCAGATCATGTCAGAGCATGTTACTCAGGACTGCATGTAGGTGGGTCTTGAAAATCTCCAAAGAAGGGGACTCCACAACCTCCCTGGGCAGCCTGTTCCAGTGCTCTATCACCCTCACCGTAAAGAAGTTTCTTCTCATATTTGAGAAGATTTTATGAGAAGATATTATGCTCATATTCGCATATTCTCATAATCTCAAGATATTGAGAAGATATTATGCTCATATTCACATATTACTTTGGCATATGATTTATTTTTCCCTTTTATGGACTAAATTAGCAAGCCCTCTTCACGCAAATAATTTGCTTGCCTATACTGAATGCACAGGAATGCCTGTTCCTTGTGGGCCGTTAACGTTTGTATGACTGCCTACATCATGATATTTTCATTTGGATAGAATTGAGCTGAACTCAAGGGCTTAATACTTGTCATAGCATCCCCAGCAGAACTATCCCCGCTCTATTCTTGTGCCTTTTGGCATTTGCAATCAATATTTGTCTTGTTTGTCAGCCTGCTGCCATCAAGTTCATTCATTACAAATCCACCCTGTAAAGAAACATTATGTGACAACATTTGCTGTAAGTCTTGCTTGTCCTAACAGCAATTTGGTAAAACAGCAAACCCAGTTTGCTATAATTTAGATGGGAGGGACATCCCCCTTCTAATTTAACAAACTTGAAAAAGTGACCAGACCTTTGTTCTCCCTTTCAGTCATTTTTTCTTCCTAGTTCTTATGTAGCAGCATAGAGGTGCCCAAACTGTTGTCCAGGTTATGCCTCATATTGTCTCATAGGGGCATTCAAGGAGCATACAGCACTGCAAATTTTCAGCTTGTGACCAGATGTGTGCTTGTCCCAGAGCTGATTGATAGGCACTCCTGATAGCCATTCATCCAACCATCATGTCACATGCTATTACCTAATGACCTGGGCACTCTTCTCTGGATGGTACAGCTGTAGTGTGATCTGGGGGGGTGTATGTGTTGGGTCATGCTGCCATGGGCCACTGAGGAAAGAGAGCAGATAGGAGTCAGCCATCAGACAGTTGAACTGTTTGTGCAGACTGGATTTGGCCTGTTGACCGCTATTGCTAGCAGTGCAATGTCTGGTCCCAGCTTTGCAAGTAAAGATCCTTCAAGTTCTTCACACACTTCTCAACAAGCCTCTCAAGGTGCCTCCTTAGCGTGCTTAAAGAATATCCAGCAAGGCTTCCCATCTGGGCAACTATGAGTTAATTGTCTCAGCACAGAGGGAGGTTTAGCTATTGAAAATAAAATAATCTAAAAAAATAAAAAAATCATTAAAACCTAAGAAGATGAAGGGGTAGAACTGCAAAGGTGGCTGATTTAAATGCATTTTATTCTCTGGAGTCCAACCACCTGTGAAAACAAAACCTTACTCAATCTTTTCAAATATAAGCTACTAATCCTAAATAAAATCATGTGTATCCTGATAAAAAACCTATATATCAGATCCTCTCCTGCTCTAGATCTATAAAGAACCATTGAGGATCCAATACCCATCTTTGTTGTACCCATACATCTTCAAAAAGCATGTGTTACCTCTTTCTATACTGTATAACCATACACTCAGAACAGCAGTTGTCTCTCATATCCTCCCTTTAGTCAGCATGAATGTTAAAAAAAGCTAAAAGCTGTAACTGTGAATGCAATCCTGCTGCACCCATGAAACTTTCTGGATCAACAAATCTCCTGCCTCCAAAATGTGAAATTCTGCTTTTATAACAAATACAGCACTGTCGAAAGGACCACTACCAGAGGTTGGAGTGAAAAACAATAGCATGGGTATATTGGAGATGTAGTAAACTCAACAGTGAATTAAATTCCCTTCACCTCCTCCATTCTTTCCCAGACAGGTGGAAAGAAGAAGGGCATATAACAAAGTAACCATTTTTTCTTGTAAGCACCAAAATACTCACAATGGTGTAGCAAAACTGCAGTTCACCAGTATTAAAAGTGCAAAAGACCATTGCTGCATACAGAAAGAACTATCTAATCTCAAGGGCTGGTGTAAACTGTGTAAGAACCAAACATGTAAATGTTAGAAACACCCAGTGAGAACTTCTGCTGTGAGCTGCAGCCTTGGCTCTTGGAAGCAATGAAAGAAGAAAAGGATCTGTGTGTGTACTGTTCAAGCACAGTGAAAACCACAAGGCTTCAGTGTGATACAGACTTGGAAAGATCAGTTCCAAAAGCCATTTCCAACATGTACAGGAAAGAGGAACCATTACTAGAAACAAGTAGTGAATGTAGAATGAAGAGGTGAAAAATGGTTTTAAATTCACACTGAAAATTGGAAGTATTGCCAAATCACTAAAGTTTTGGAATAACTTTTCAATGGAGTTTGTGGAGTCAAAGAATAAAATAAAATGAGCATTTTAAAATATTATATTGACCAATTTACAGAAGTAAGGTTCTTATTTTGGATTCAGGCAGTTCTGCCTGGATGCCTAAGGTTTGTAATCACAAAGCTGTGTGTTAACAGAAGAAATTTTTTCTCCAAAGCACCCATAAAGCAGGTGGGAATGACTCAGTTCCACACTTTTGTAAATCAGGCCAAAGTCCTTTCCCACTCTGCCCCTTCATCCCTTTGTGCTGCAGATCTGCCAGATGAGACCCTGGGGATGCGGAGGAGTCCTGCAAGTGCACTCACTGCCAAGGATGCAAGAGTCAGCCCATGCCCATACCCATCCTGGTAAGAAGTTCTTGCTGTAAATACCTGAAGGGATTAATGGTGTGGAGTCTCACACACAGGAGTGTCAGGCTTAGACCATTAATCTAACACGTGCTTCACTAAGGCATGGAGCCTGTTACGGATAAAATTTAAGGTGAACATTTATCGATCACTGCAATATTTCTGTATTATTTTTAATCGCTAGTTTTTCTTTGCAATTATGCTCACTAGAACTGTGAAATAAGAAAATGACCAAGTAAAACTGGTAACACCAGTTCAGCTAATTAAAGTTTAAATTAGTGCCAACTCCATGTCTTTCGTACTTTATTTATCACTCTAATACCTACAACAATAAAATCAAATTTAATCCATGAATCACACTGGATTATCTAGTGATAATCACAGCAATAAAGGAAAACGATACACAGTGGGAACTTGGTTCTCAGTACCAAACAAGCTATCAGCAATAAAATACTAATGAATAATACACTTCATTATAGCCAAAATATTGCTCCTCATCAAGAGTGCCATCAAATTATACAGCATTACTGGCAATGGTATCTGAAAAGACATATAATGGATATGAAATTCCAAGAAAAAGGTTGAGTCATGATCTGTTGTTATTGCTCAAACATAATCGTTTCACCTTTAGAAATCAAAAAGGTCTATAACAGTAAGATTGAACTCTTTAAATATTTCCCTGCATGCGGGAAGGTAAGTATAAGCAAAACCATGGATGGTAAGAGTCACTGTGTCATGCTGGTTTTTTTCTCTTTCATTCATATTTTATTTTTTATTTTAACTCTGGGATAAGTGAGGCTTCTTACAGATTTTTCCTCTCAGCACAAGTGCCAAAAAGCAAGCCTGCCAGAGACTAAGCTAATCACTTGGCAACAGAGTCAGACTCCATTTTGTTCATTCTGCAGCTAGTCTCATTATTTAGCAATTTTGGATGGACTATGTTCTGTCTTCAACTAGACAGCATGAGGTATCCTTCTGTCTTATCTCTCACTTTATTGCCCGGAGGTTAGTGTACTTTTAAGAAGTTTAAACCTCTCAGGGCTGGAGTACCTGAAGCGCTGTAATCCCTGTGCTGAGAGCTGTCTAGCCGCTAAGATCATTAGGTTATTTCACAGAATCACACAATTGTAGGGGTTGGAAGGGACCTTCGGAGATCATCTAGTCCAACCCCCCTGCCAAAGCAGGGTCACCTAGAGCAGGCTGGACAGGAACGCATCCAGGTGGGTTTTGAATATCTCCCGAGAAGGAGACTCCACACCCTCTCTGGGCAGCCTGTTCCAGTGCTCTGCCATCCTCAAAGTAAAGAAGTTTTTCCTTATGTTCAGACGGAATTTCCTGTGTTCTAGTTTGTGCCCGTTGCCTCTTGTCCTGTCGCTGGGCACCACTGAAAAAAGTCTGGTCCCATCCTCTTGACACCTGCCCTTTAGATATTTATAAGCATTGATGAGATCCCCCTCAGCCGCCTTTTCTCCAGGCTAAACAGCTTCCAGGTCTCTCAGCCTTTCCTCATAAGAGATATGCTCCATTCCCTTTATCATCGTCATAGCCCTCTGCTGGACTCTCTCCAGTAGTTCCTTGTCTTTCCTGAAATGGGGGGCCCAGAACTGGATACAGTACACCAGATGTGGCCTCACCAGGGCAGAGCAGAGGGGGAGGATAACCTCCCTCGACCTGCTGGCCACACTCTTTTTAATGCACCCAGGAGACCATTGGCCTTCTTGGCCACAATGGCACATTGCTGGCTCATGGTCATCCTGTTGTCCACCAGGACTCCCAGGTCTCTGTCTACAGACCTGCTCTCCAACAGGTCAGCCCCTAATCTGTACAGGTGTATGGGATTATTCCTCCCCAAGTGCAGGACCCTACACTTGCCTTTGTCGAATTTCATTAGGTTCTTCACCGCCCAACTTTCTAGCCCGTCTAGATCTTGATGAATGGCAGCACAGCCTTCTGGTGTGTCAGCCACTCCTCCCAGTTTTGTATCATTAGCGAACTTGCTGAGGGTACACTCTTGTCCCCTCATCCAGGTCACTGATGAATATACTGAACAAGACTGGAGCCAGTACTGACCGCTGAGGAACACCACTAGTTACAGGCCTCCAACTGGACTCTGCACCACCAATCACAACCCTCTGAGCTCACATTTCCAACTGGATACTTCAAGAAACTTGCTGATTAGTGTGTATAGTTTTCATCTCATCACTGGGCACCTAAGTCTTCCCATACACACCCTAAAAGGATGAAAACACTTCCCAAGGAGGGATCAGATTTGTCACATCTGTTTGCGTATTACCCCAGTGGCTACTAGCTTTAGACAAGCTCCTTACTCAGCACACACCTTTAGGTCACCTCTCTGAAGGTCCTGATCCATCCTGTGCAACCTGCTCTAGGTGAACCTGCTCTGGCAGGGAGTTGGACTAGATGATCTCCAGAGGTCCCTTCCAAACCCATATCATTCTGTGATTCTGTGATTTTCTGAATTCATTACACAGAGCATTGCACAGTCTGGGCTTTGAATTCCACATGAACACATAAGGATTAGGGATCTTTCTTTTCTCCGTTGGGAAATACACTGCAATGGACTGTAAGACAAATACAAAGCACTTTTTTCTTATCTGCTATAACTGATGTTTTATGACAAAGAGATGAGCAATGTATCACTATTTGGACAGCTAGCTAAGCTAGTGGTGGAGCAATCTCCATTCTTATAAGGAGGGTTTGACCTCAATTAATGAATTATACTTTAAGCCATTACAGAACACATCTCCTACCGTGAATTACCAAACTAATGAGGTGCAAAAGTGACAAAATCTTAATTATTCCAAGAGCTGTGACAATTTTAATGAGGCAAATTGAACACAGAGGATGATGCAGTATCACATTTCTTTCCTTTTTCTTCTGGGAATTACGTTTTTGGGGATTTGGCATCAGAGGAGTGCTTGTGCAGATTGTTACACTGTTGGGTTATATTCTCTAATCACAGTGGGCATTTGTAGGAAGTTAAACTCAGAGTAAGAGAACATAAAAGCTGTTCATTAGGAAAATGCCTACTGTGCCCTTCATGTGGGAGTTAAGAGGAATGAGCACAGAAACTACTATGTATATAAAATCCCACTACAGAACACTATGCAGGCCTGCCTGCTGGGAAAAGCGTCCTTTGGAAATGTCTGACTGCCTTGCCCAGTCCACTGACTGCAGAGAAGCCAAAGGTGGTGGCAGTCTCCAGTGTCCTGGTTTGAGAACAATGGCAAACCCATTCATGGGACTGTTTTGCTCAAGAAGTCTGTCAGCTTTGGACAGGAACAAATCATCTCCACGATGCATCTGCAGTCTGTCCTGTGACAGGGCACTCCTGTCAAGCCATGAGAAGAGGCAGAAAAGGACTATAGATCTCCTTGTAATGTCATAATTTATTTTTCCCTAGTGTAGAGTCTTTACAATTAGATCCAAGCTGGACATGTTAAACTTGCTGTAATAATTAAAGCAATGCAAGTGCAAATACTCATCAGGCTTACTGCTATGATCAGTAATTTAGGAAGCTGAGGATGGATATAGGATATAGTTTAGGAGTTCTATAAAGGGAAAGAAAAGGATCAGCATGCACTTTCCTATGGTAAACAAAAACATATCCATATCTAGGAATACCCATGAAATGCCATAGGTTATTACAGAAAATATGCAGCCCTTTCATTAACACATGAAAAGGATTCTTGAATTTGTATGCTAATCAAGATAAATACACTGATGTGAAGTTATTTTTTATATACTAGAAACATAATATCAGATTATAATTATTAGTTCATTTATCTTTGTAGCACAAAGAAGAACATAGCCTTTGAGTTTATATAAATATACACAGTGACCTATAAAAAGACTTAGAAGGAAATTTAACCTAAACCCAACACAAGGATACTACTTCAGTCGGTGATGATTACCTTATTCTGAAAAGCATTTCTGTACTCTGGAGACCAAAAGTGCTATGTAGGTAATATTATTTTATGATGACAGTCTCTGTTTTGTAGTACCAACCAGTCTTATTCATTTTTTCTTCTTGTAATCATATGTTTTCTCTGTGTGAGCCACAGAGTATCTGCAAATCCTAACTTTGGGAGGTCAGGGGTTTGGCACAGACTGCTTCTATGGGAGGTTTTTCTCAATTTGCATATGCTAGTATTGGCCTTTTCCTGCAGCCTAAGTGAGTGAGTCCAATTAAGAAGCCCTGCTGAGATCAATAAACACTGAAAATGTTGCAAGTATTTGGGGAATGAGATATGAGGTTTTCCAGCATGGAGCTTGTTTGAAATAGGAGATAATGGAGTTGCTGAAAAGCCTATTTCTAAATAAGAAAAGTCTGCTTATTAAAAAATACAGTCACTTGAGACTTTTTTTTCTTTTGTCGTTTGAAAGAAGTCACTCTTATGGCTGATGAAAGACTTTTTCAGTGTGCTATATATTTGTAATAAACCAGGAACCAAATAATAGAGACATATTAAAACAAGCTTGACAATAGCTTTTGGAAGGCCATTTAAATGCATTACCATATCCTCCAGTGGAAAAAAAAGATATTTCTAGCAAGCATGTAACCCTTGTTGCTATTTGTATTAAATATTCATTATAGCTACTAGAATGAATGGCATATTATAAAGGGACCAAATTACTCAGCAATTGTGAGGATCAACCTTGTGGTGTAAAAGAAAGAAAGAAGGGTAAGACTTTTTCCTGTTCAAGAAAACTAAGCTCATAAACGTAATCCATGTTATCTTATGAAGAGACAGTAAGTTGTACAGCTATGGGAGCCATATTTTCACTGTATTTTCAGGATAGAGACTGCCTTCAGAAAAAGTCACAGCAGAATAATGGATTTGTTGGAACTCTATCTGCACCGAACTTTTGGGCTTATGAAGAGGTATTTAAATTAGTCACCAGATCTTTAGGTGGACTCTACACCCAAGCCCTAAAGTCAGTAAGCCCTTGACAGGCTGTGAATAGGAAAAGATATGGCTGTCATTACTGCAAACAGGCACATTTTTTAGATATTTAAAGATACAAGGCACAGAAATCTAAAGTAGAAGAATTTCAAGCAGCACAGAGCTCCTCTCAGGCCCTCGACAAAGGATCAATTCATCATTCACAAAATCATACAGAATAAAACTCGTTTGGCTTTAAAATTAATTTTAATGCTTTGCCCCCCTCCATCTACCTACCTGTGCATACATCTTTTCAAACTGCTTCTCCCAAGTGGTTGTGTATCACCTCTGGTAAAGACATCAATAAATCTCAGAGATGATAGTTAGGAATCTCCCTGATGTCACTCTGAGTTATTCACTCTTCAGCAAGGACTGGTAGCCAACTAGCTGTCAAGATGCTGTTGATTGCTTTAACACAATGGAATAGGAAAGAACAGGCTTAGGAGAAATGGTTTAAATAAATCTCTCAAGTGTCATGAATACATTTGGCCAACAGATGACAGTGTAATGTATGGCAAGCAATAGCATTAGAGAAATTGCACTTTAGGGGGACCAGATCCTCACCCTTGGTGCAGTTTCTGTAGTGCTTTGATAGTACTGAAAGAAAAATTGCCTGAAGTGCAGTATGCATTCAGCAGGGAATATCTCTAGCCAAGGTAATGCTGCAGTAAGTCCTTTTGGTTTTGCTATGTAGTTTCAAATGTCCTAAGATGGCGCCTTCAGTGTAAATCTAACATGAACCAGTTAGACTGTGGCTATCATCGTTCATCTGACTGAGAATCCCATGGGTTTTTCCTGAGGTAGGTGTTGTTCTTAGTCACCTTTTATGGGGTTGGAATCAAATGCAGGGATGAATGTGCAATGTTCCTTCTGGGCCACAACACATTTTAGAAATTATATCCATCTCTGGTTAGAAACACAGCCCTCGTCCTGCTCTTTTGTGCTAACAACCTTGTTCCTCTTCAGTCCCACTGGAAAAATGGCTTAAAGTAGTACCAAAATTATGTATTAGGGGAAATATTCTGTCATAGCTTACAAACCACGTTCTGTAAGACACATCTGTGAACTCTGTAAAAGACCAGTGTGGTCCTGTATGTCAAATATCTGGCCACCACAGATTAGCTCCAGAGCAGAGAGATAAATTGATCCCTGGTCTGCAGGTTCCCTGTATGCTTCTTTGCATGTTTGTACTCAGTGGCTTTATGAGACAGAGCTAACATTTTTTACCACGCTTCAACTTCTGCATACCTATGAATTACTTTCTGAAACCCTGTCCTGCTTTTTCTTGTTTAAAAAAAATTATATTTTGGTGCATTCAGTGGTGCACTGAGAAAACAGGAGATTCAAGTATGACAGCAGTTAAGAGAATGGCAAGATCAACCAGCGGCAAAACCAACTTCTGATGGAAGCCCTCACGTTGGTGCCATGCCACCACTGCATCTTGTTTAGTCAACGAAGGGGAACATTTACTGCACCTGAGCCAGGTAAGGGGAGATTGGTACAGCAGAACTTAATTTCTAGCTCTGCCAGCTGGTCAGCCCTGTCAAAAACTGAGACATTTGTGGGCATAGTGCAGTAAAGCCTGGTGAATTTGAGATTAGGTACTTCAAAAATGAATTTTCACATAAATCTTGATTAAGTCCCATTTTAACCAAACAAGTCCTGATCTTAAATCCCTTTACGTGATCTAGGCCAAGACACTCCTCCTTTGGACAAGAAAAAGGAAATTAAGCACCCTTTTTTCTCTTTGAAAAAGGAGAGCCAGGAGAGCTTTCTCCTTCAGCAGCAGCCAAGTACGGGCAGCTCCTGCAGCACCACAGCCAGGAAGGTGCTCGGCTCGTGACCAGATCTGCTGTAATCAGGCAAAGCACTTCTAGCAGGTGTCGTCCCATTTTTCTGGTTCCATATTGCAAATCTGATACTTCTAACATGGTAGACTGCTAAACAGCCTAGGCTGCCTACAGGAATGGATGTCTGTATCTTATACAAGGGAAGGAAGCAGCTACAAAACAGAGCATCCTAACTACTACTAGAAAAGCATGATTGGGGTTTTTGAAAGGAATATCTGCTTGGTCCCAGTCAGAGAGACTGTATGCTTGGCTAGCGTGCACTGGAAGCAGCGTGAGTACTCTTATTCAGAGCTCTGCCCCAGCTAATCCGCAGTGCTAGCTGGGGCGAGAAGAGCTCTGTGTTCATTCAGCCATGACTTGGAGCAGATTGTAAAGACTTCCCCCTACCCCTCATCTTCTTCCCTTTATTTCACCACTCTTCAGCCATACTGACAACCACTATTTGTGGGACTACATTAAGAGCCATGAAGTTTGCTGTTATTGCTCTACTGTTACTTTCAAACCCAGGGCAGTTCCCCGATCAATTCTTTGATTTTATTCTTATTTAAAAGTTAGGCTACTTTAAACTTTTTATACAGATATAAAATTCAGATAAATGCAAAGCAATTCTACTTTCACATCAACATAAAATCAAAGTCTTATCAACAAATTAAACACATTACTCTTGAAGTTATATAATTTTTGAGAAAGTAGATCTTTCTTTTGAGATCTTTACTTTTGAGAAAGTAGATCTACAGTAGTAGCACTGTAGATGCCAATTTAATAATTTGACCAACAGGTTAATACTGAGGCCAAAACTATTATTTGATGTCTAGACCATGACCTCAGTACCAATTATAATGCTTCCTATGTAGAATTCAATTCCCATGCAGTAACTAACCTTTTCTTGCCTCTGCTCTCGCTGTCTAGTGATATAGCGTTCCCTTTGACAGAAGGCTCTTGATCAACACGTTTGATAACTCTTTGTTACCAGAAATTAAGGATGACAGCCTCAAGTGCCTCAAGTCCTTAAGCTATACCAAATACCCCAAATACTTCAACAACTTTAAAGCTTTTTTAAAAATGAGAAATGACCTCTCAAGCAACATTTTCCTTACGCAAGATTAAAATTGAAAGCAAACTCTTGTTAAGAGCTAAAATGCTGAAGGAGAAGTATGCCTTGCATATTCTGCTCAGCAGACTTCCCTACTCTCTCCCTCCCCATGACAGAGGTATAAAGGTAGATTTGATCCATGCATTTCAAATTAAATATTCCCTGGCCAGGAATCATTTCAGTTCTGACCTGACTGCGGGAGATACGCAATCACATCCCATAACAGAGAAGCGTGTGCCGCACTGACTGGTACTCACCTGCCTGGAAACCTATACCTACCTCCATTATCTGCAGCCCAGAGAAGTCTCACCTAAGACAGTAGTTAAAAAATAAAAACAAAATTAAAAACACTCTATTTTTAAAAGATGTAGTGTCTCAAAACAGAAAGGGTCATACTAAATAAATTATTAATAAAATTTAGTGGAAATTGTTGCAATCTGTCATCTGGAAAAGATTATTCATTCTGCATCCCCGCAGTGCCTGTGGCAATGCGATCTGTCCCTTCCCTTGCTCTCTCTGACTTAAATTCTGCACCCCATTGCATCTCCATCCCCTGATGGAATAAACAGGTAGAGATGTGGAACTCCTTTTCAAGTATGTAGCGGATAATAAAAGTCTCTACAGCCTGAAAGTGTCACTAGACAAGTTAATGGAAGCGTGTGATATTTAGAAATACATAGAAACATCACCAAGATCAAGAACTCTAAGCTAGGTGAATATCAGGAGAGAAATACACATACCTCACTCTGAATCTTTGCTAGGTATCAAATTGCAGCTGTTCTTACATTCTTAGGTTATATTCTCATGGAACAGGTCTAGGCAGTTAAATACTGGTTAAGATTGTGAATACAGAAACCTTGATCTCCTTTGTCACTGGGAAAATAGTAAACAGTGTCTATTATTCTTATACTAAGCTGCAATGAAAGAAAAAAAAAGCAAATATTTCATTAAAGTACTAAATCTGTTTTGTATTTTAACTGTACATTGTGATTCCCTATAAAAGTTGAAGCTAAGACTTGACAGGAGAACAGAAGTTTCCTGCTTGCTGTTCACTGGTGCTATGGACAATATTTTGGTGGTGGAAATGAAAGGTGTGGTATCTGCTGTGGTTCTCTGCTTATTATTGTTACTGATGTCAAATCCTGTTTCATTTAGGAATAACAGGGAGAGAAACACAAAGCGTAGAGAAAATGATGCCCAAGATGACAAAGCAATTTCTACCTCTTAAACTGTGATATTTTCAACAGAGTTGTTAGAGAAACATTGACACAACACATTTTTATCAGCCTCCAAGACCTGACCTCCCCCTGGCCACACTGGTGCTGTTTGAGATGGTTTAGTTATTTACTTTCAGCTCCTTTTCTGGCCAGAGGTTGAAAGAGGTGTTTAAAGAGGTGAAAGAGGTGACACCTCCTCCCCAAGTGCCAAAGCCAGACTTTTATTAAATCTGCAGTCAGACTTAGGTGAAGGTGAGCAATAAGGAAGCCGACAGATCAAATGACAGGTGAAAGGACAAACAAGGGCAAGGATTCTGCTTTCACTTACATGTGCTATTCAAGACTCTCTGAAGCAAATCGAGGGGCTAACAAGCAGCGTGGTGCAGCATGAAACAGGCTGCAGCTTCCTGAGGAGTGGAAGAGCAAAGACACACACTTTTCAGTCCCAGCTCTCTTAACCTTTCCTCCAATGTCAGATCTCCAAGTCTCTTAATCACCTTCATGGCCTTTCACTGGACTTGGTCCCCTAAGTCCATATCTGTCATGTACTGAGGAGCCCGTAACTGGATCCAGCACTCCAGACGTGTATCTCCAGTGCTGAGTAGAGGTGAAGGATCACCTCCCTCATCCTGCTGGAAACACTATGCCTAATGCAGTCCAGGATACAGTTGGCCACCTTTGCTGCAAGGGTACATTGCTGCTCATGTTCACCTTGCTGTCCACCAGGACAGACCCCTAGGTCCTTTTCTGCAGGTCTGCTTTCAATCAAATGAGCGTACTGTTGCATGGGGGTTATTCCTCCCCCAGATGCAGAATTTTGTTGAGCTGCATGAGTCTTCTCTCAGCTCAATTCTCCAGCCTGTCGAGATCACTCTGAACAGCAGCACAACCATATGAGGTATCAGCCACCCCTCCCAGTTTTGTATCATCTGTGAACTTGCTGAGGGTGCACTCTTGTCCCATCGTTCACATCATTAATGAAGATGTTGAACAGTATTGCCCCAATATCGACACTTGGGGAACACTGCTAGGTACTGGTGTCCAGATCGTCTTTATAAGCTGATCACAGACTTTTGAGCTCCACAGTTCAGCCAGTTTTCAGTTCACCTCACTGTCCATTTCTGTAGTCTATACTTCATCATTTTTTGAATGTTGCACAAACTTACGCATGTCCAGTTTGTTTAAATACTACTTACCCTGGCCCTTTTCTCCTAAGAGAAAGTTATCCTTGTGCCAGGATCCTGAATGCCACCATCTCATGGTCACTACAGCTGCCACCACCCTTCACATTCCTGAGGAGTTCTTCCTTGTTTGCATTCGTGAGGTCCAGCAGAGCATCTCCCCTATCAACTTCTCCATCTATGTTAGTAAGTTGTTCTCAATGCACTGCAGAAACCTCCTGGATTGCTTGTACCCTGCTATGTTGCCCTTCCAGAGGGTGTCATGGTGGTTAAAGTCCATCAGTTGACTGCCATATTTTCCAGATGTTTAACTACATGTGAATTTAGGCCTATTGTTAAGAGATAGCTGTGTGTCAATTTGTTTGTATAGCCAAGTCCTCACCATTTTCCTGATTTCTTAAGCAATTTCTCCCACTTAAAAAACAAAAGTCCTCCCAAACAAAGCCCTTTATGATAGTTCAATACTTGTTGGAAAGAATTAAAAATTTCTTAGGATGCATCCAGTAAGGGAGCTGCTGAATTTCTCTTGCATGTACTTAGTCATATTTATTGTCTATGGAGTGATTTCTTCTTAAGGCAAGATAGGTTTGAGAGGTTAGGTATATAGAACAAGGATTTTTTCAGTGATTGTTTTATACTATCTCATAGTTCTCTTTGATTGCTTTGAAGTTTGCATGAATATGACCCAAGAGACGGTTTGAAAATACTGTCAATACTAAAATTTAAATAGCAACAATTAATGTCTGTTGCCTGTTGGATAATATATAAACCTAACAAAATATAGATTGAGTATGTTTTCATCAGCAGAATTCAACATTGAGGCAGCACTGTTTAGAATTTCAAATTATACATTTTACCAAGATACTTACCACTGCAATTCAGTCACATAAATATTTATATTACAGGAAATTTTTTATTTTGTGTTCTCTGTAAATCTATCTTGCTGCTAATTAAGTATGAGCAAAACAGTTACAAAAACATAGTAGAGCCACCAGTCATTCTCCCAGGCTTCAAGGTGTGTTTGCTGAGGTACAAAATCTCTTTATTGTGCAACACTGTTTCTTTTGGTAAGGTGTGAATAGAGGAGAACTTTATGGAACATTCCTGGCCCACCTGGATTTCTGGCCACCATACAAATTAGACCTATAAAGCCTTTACTGGCCCTTCGCCTCCGCCTTCAGGCAAAGCTTTGTGGCTCCTGGCAATCCGCAGTCTTCTGCCTGCCTCCCCTACCCCAAGGCTTCTCAAGCAGCTGATGATGCTCGGAGCTACACTTACCCGTTCCATTTCCAGGAAGGTGCTTGCTCTTGTAGTTTTCTAGCACTGGGGGAACTCACTTAGGTGAGAGGGAAACTCATGCGACATATCATTTAAAAATTCTCTGGCTCCTCTGTGCCATCAAGAAAATATAGGGGGCAGCAACAGAGCAGAATAAGACTTTGTTTCCCAGCTTTTTGTTTGCTCTTGCTCCCAGTGGTTTTCCTGCTTTACTAACATAGTAGGGTCTTACAAGGGACAAATAAGAGTAGCAGAACTGGCAACTCTCAAGGTAGAGTCTCACTGCCAAAGGGACTGCTCTTACCATGAAAGCAGAAAGGGACAAAACACTAGATAAATTTATTCTGTTTTCCTAAATGAGGTCAGGGAGTCACAGTCACTAAACTCAGTCAAGGCATTAAAAACAAGTGAGTTAGTCTCACCGGTCACAGTCAATAGTGAGAGTTATGTATAACTAAAGATAGACTTCTGAGTCTTTTATCACATTGAAATCTTATCACCCAAGTCAGTTGAAGTAAAGAGAGACTCCTTCAGTGGCTTTCAGTCAGGCTTGTCAGTGAGGCCACACTCACCACCATCCAACAGGCCTACAACCGCTTTCATTTTTATTCCCATCACAAGTTTTGTATAGGAATGTTGACCCAAAAGTCAAAATACAGAAAATGCAATTCAAGAAAAAATAATCCCATGTCCTGTTAAGCTTTCTTTTTGACCATCATCTTCTATGTATATATTCTAAATGGAATTTTAACAACAGGATTTTAATCTTCCATTTAAATTCATAACAAGTTGGTCATTATCATTCCCACTTAGTTTTAAAATGTTATAACAAGATCTACCGGTAGTAGACATGGTGAGTTTCCTCCTGAACAATCAGGTTTGCAGTATAACTACCAGCTGCTGGAGCAGTAAGTCTTGCCTGTCAGAATGGTATTTGTTCATCTGGAATGCTGAACCTAAAAACCCCTAACTAAAAAAAAAACCAAACAAAAAAAACCAACCAAACAAAAAAAAAACCCAAACCACTGCCAAACCCTACAATTCTACACAAATATGGCAGAACAATAAAACCAGGGCTTTTTCAATCTGCCCTGACAGCTATAATTATTTTATCCAGTACATTTCTTATTCTGTAACCCAGATAAATCTTCTTGTCTCTTGGGTTCATGCAGAAGTTTTATTTTCTTGCAGAAAGTGAAGGCAGCTGCCTCCTTGCCTGTAAGGCAAAAGCAATTGAAAAACCAAAAGCAAAAAAAGAAAAAAACCTCTCCCTTGTTTCCGCACCTCAGTTTATGATCCTTTTCCTTTGAAGGACAGAGATAAGGGGAGTGGATACCACGGGGGAAGAAGAGAAAGAGCTACAGTTGATCCCCACCATCATGCCTGATGTACCATGTTTCATAAATTGTACTCTCAGACTTCCATTTTAAAATGCACTTCAAGCTCATAGCTCAGGACTAGAGCAGAGACACTAGAAAAAAGGTAGACTAGTCAAAACTCATAGTTAAAATAAATACTTGTCTAACTTCAAGACTTTCCCGCATTCCTGTTCATTGCACTTCTTCACTACAGACACCAATTTTAAACCTTCATTACTGCACTGAATTCAGGGAAGTCTCCCCAGTTGACAGCAGAGTCAGGATAAAGAGCTACCAAAATACATGCAGGAATTTTTAAGGTGTTTATTTCATACCTAAGAGCTTGATTTGGAATTTGGGTTCTCTATTTTCTCTTGGCATGACCATGAGTCTACCTCCCTACAAAGAGGTCACAGGCACACAAAACAGCACATGCAACGCAGGGCTCAGCACTGAAAAGTGCAGACCATTTTCCGCCAGACTCTAAATCCCACCACTTGCATTGACTGCAAGGGTTGACAACTGTCAGGATGGCAAAGAATTAGCACCAACTCATCACATTTGTTTTTACATTAAAACTGTGATACTTCCACCCGGTTTTATCAGAAGGAATATCTCAACTTTACTCCTCAACGGTAATCTTATTCTTGTTTACACGTAAGACAGGTGAAAAATTATTTATTAGAATACAACACTGACATTCTGATTGAAAATAATTGTTATTCATGGGCTTTAATTTAAAAGAAGCAAAATCATAATAAGAGCTATCTAAGTCCAATAAACTGCCATCTCGTATATAGTTGCAGGACCATACATTCCATTATAATTGCAAATTATTGCAAACGTCTTCAGGTTACAGAAAGGTATTTCTGTAGGAGGATAAACTGAATTTAAGCTAGATGCAGACAGAAGGCTAGAACAGTTCTCATTTTGTTCACAGTTTGTTTTTTTTAATAAGTAAAATTCATCCTTCTTTATCAGCAGTAATAATAATTCAGACAGTGAGAGCATAATTCAATTCCTAAAGCATAAGATCCATTTGGAAATAACTGGAACCATTTGACTTCAGCATAGGCCTCACAGAGGGTTTGGGAGAGGCCCATGGCCTGCCAGAGTGGAGGCTGGAGGACAAGCAGGATGCCTTAAAGCATCAAACAAAGTGTTTAAGCAACTGAATTCCACCCTGCCACTTAGTGCATCTACTTCAGTGGGAAGACCTGCTTAAAATATAATAACTTCTCTGTGGTTTGCTGATTAAAAGCCCATTAAAAATGAATCAGTGACTTTCTATTGACCTGAAAAGGCATCGAATCAGCCTCATAAAAGTCAGTTCTAGGCCATATTTGCTGTATTCTGATGCAGTTTCTTAGATTTTTTGGCAGAATATAGCCACTTGTCTATGTTGCAAGAAACCACTTTTTCAGCTGAGTAACAACTGAACAGCTTTTTGGACAACAGGTCCACAGACATGAGAGCAGAGGGTTACAAAAACATGGCTACCATATTAGATGATCAATTTGCAGTTACTCAGATTAATGAACAAAACAAATTGGCCAAATTCGGGTATTTTCACATCCTTCTCTGTGTAAGAATGTTTGAATCAAGGCTGGTAAGAGCAGCTAGTTCACCTTGTTGACTTTTAGCTTTCACATATATAATAAGAAAAGTAAAAAGTCAGTTTTTTTGACAGAGACATTTCTCCAATTGTCTTACTTTATCTCCTTATATTACCTTGCATTTGTTACACAGGGAAAAAATCATTAAATATTAACCATATAAACTAATACAAATCATAATAAATGAATGACCAGAAACACCGAAAAGCAATTTTTCATGAAAAAAAAAAAAATCTCGTAAAAGCCAGGCTATGAAAAATATATGTTATAATCTTTCAGAAGTTTTACTCCAGTGCAATTATTCACATGTATTATTTATTCTTAAAAGTTGAATACATATACATTAAGCAAGGAACCTCATAATTCATCTCATATTTCATTACCTCAAGCCATTTCTTTATCTAATTTTGAAGTCATTGATTTGATGAATGAGTTTCATTTTGTGATGTTTCATAATCTCAGCTCAGAATCCTAGATGAATTGCAAGCCACTTGATGCACATGCCTGAAAATAACTTAAGTGCAATGTCTTTAAGAGAGGAGAGTGAAAAGAAAACATCAACTGGGTGGCTTAATGTTAATGAAAACAAATCACAAAGCCACCAGGAAAATCATAATACCTTGCTCACTGTTAGTCTTCTGTGACTTTAGGACTGCAGGAATATTGTACTGCTTACTAGCATTGACAGTGATCCACTTGTCAGAGACAATAGCAGATGTTTGAGGAGAAAATGAGGAAGACGCTGCCCTGAAGAAATATGAAGTAATTTCTCTGTAAGAAAAAATTAATTTTAATCTTCTTTCATTCTAATCCAATACAAAATTTGGAATTGTTTATGTTGTGACAACCGAGGAATATCTCTTCTAAACATGTGAACTTACTTTGTTCTCATGTTTAAAGCTATGAGATAAAATTACAGCCAATCTATGAATGCTCATTTCATATTTCATCTTTTTGAAACTTATTAGGTATATGAGCTAAATGACTTTTGTAGGGAAAAGCAATTAAGCTGGCTAGTTACTCATGATATAAAAGCACTTTCATTGATGTACTGGTTTTGCTTCATTCTGTATTTTCTAGTAAAACCAGCTATTTTCCAGCATTGCCAGTACTGCCAGCCTGAAAGCTTATCACTACAGGATGATTACCTTCTTTTTTATCAGTCTTTTCCCCATTATAAAGTTATCTGGGGATCTCCTTTCTTCTTTGCCTCATTAAACATTTCTTTCTTCAAGAATACAATGAAATATTTATTAAAAATAATGTGCTCTTTTCTTATCTCCCGTAAAGAAGATTCTTTTGTTCTTTCTTCCTGAAATGAAAAGGACAGTATACAACTCAGTGGAAATTAAGCAATTACTCTAGTAACTCATGTCGTTCTGTGTCACAGAGGTTTGACCTGCAGGGCCCAGTTGATCTTTTCCTCTGGGTTGTCTCTGTAGTGAGTCTAAGTGCTATGACCAAATGGCTGAGAAGCATCAGATAGAAAACATGACTGAAAACAGAACCAGCCCTTTGATATTCTGTTCTCCTGTGATGCATAAGCTGTTATTTCTTCGTTGTACTCTCAGGGAGCACAGGAACTCCAGTGAGAAGGGATTTCCCTTTTCTACCCTCTTCTCTCCTCTGTTCTCCTTATATTAATACTTTACTGAAACATCAAATTGAAAATTCAACATAGAATATCCCATAGAAAAAAAAAATAAATTCTCCTACTTGGATTTTGGTAAAAGTCAAATTCTGAGACGGTTTCAGAGTGATAGATGAGAGAGGAAACATGGGGAAACTGGGCAGTGTCAGGAAAAGAGAAGTGGCTTTCTTGCTCAGAGTCACAGCATGAGGACAAGGACCACCCAATTGCGGTGGGAGTCAGACGCAGACCAATATGATCATGCTGAAGCCGTTTAATTAAAATACTTAAACCATTATATACTTTACTACAACGTGGGTTAGCTCCATGTTCTGTGCTCATTGGCTTCTAAACTTATACACACAAACTATTATTGGTTAATAATAGCTGTAACTTAGTATCTACACTATGTTACTGTTTATGCCAAGTCAATCTTTTACTGATACACATTCAGCATCTGTTGAGGAGTAGCAGTTTCAGTATCAGCGTGTGATTTCCTTCTTCATGTTGACCTTCAGACTGTACTAGCTTGTTCCGTATTTCGGTATCTCTTCTGTTACACAAAGTTCATAAGCTCATCAGTTTGACGTGTCCATTGCTTTCTAAAAAGTTTCCCACACCCAATCACACTTATTTCCAGGGAAACACCACATCAGCAGAGCAGGGAGAAACATTCTGCTGGTAGTCCTGATCTCACAGTGTTATTTCTTCCCTGGCCCAGAATCACAGAATGATACGGGGTTGGAAAGGACCTCTGGAGATCATCTAGTCCAATCCCCCTGCCAAAGAAGGTCTGCCTAGAGCAGGTTGCACAGGAACTTGTCCAGGCGGGTTTTGAATGTCCCCAGTGACGGAGACTCCACCACCTCTCTGGGGCCCCTATTCCAGTGCTCTGCCACCCTCAAAGTAAAGAAGCTCCTCTTCATGTTTAGATGGAACTTCCTATGTTCAAGTTGGTGCCCGTTACCTCTTGTCCTGTCACTGGGCACCACTGAAAAAAGACTGGCCCCATCCTCTTGACACCTTCCCTTTAAGTATTTACAGGCATTGATCAAATCACTTCTCAGTCTTCTCTTCCCAAGACTAAAAAGACCCAAGTCCCTCAGCCTTTCACAGAATCACCTAGGTTGGAAGGGACCCTCTAAGATCATCTAGTCCAACCAATGAAAAAAAAAAAAAAAAACCCACAAAAAAACCACAACCACACACACACAACACACCACACACAACCCACACACCACCACACCACCCAACACTAATCCATATCCCCGAGCACCATGTCAACTCCTCTCTTGAATACCTCCAGGGATGGTGCCTCAACCATCTCCCTGGGCAGCCCATTCCAATGCCTGATAACCCTTTCAGTAAAGAAATATTTCCTAATATCTAACCTGAACTTCCCCTAGCGTAACTTGAGGCCATTACCCCTTGTCCTATCATCTGTAACTTGGGAGAAGAGACCAACCCCCGCCTCTCTACAGCCTCCTTTCAGGTAGTTGTAGAGAGCGATAAGGTCTCCCCTCAGTCTCCTCTTCCCCAGACTGAGCAACCCCAGCTCCCTCAGCCTCTCCTCGTAAGACTTGTGCTCCAGACCCCTCACCAGCTTCGTTGCCCTTCTCTGGACCTGCTCCAGCACCTCAATGTCTTTCCTGTGGTAGGGGGCCCAAAACTGGACACAGTACACGAGGTGGGGTCTCACCAGTGCCGAGTACAGGGGGACGATCACCTCTCGGGTCCTATTCACCACACTGTTCTTGATACAGGCCAGGATGCTGTTGGCCTTTTTGGCCACCTGGGCACAGTGCTGGCTCATGTTCAGCTGACAGTCGACCAACACCCCCAGGTCCTTTTCTGCCAGGCAGCTCTCCAGCCACTCTGCCCCAAGCCTGTAGCGCTGCCTGGGGTTGTTGTGACCCAAGTGCAGGACCTGGCACTTGGCCTTATTGAACCTCACCCCTTTGGTCTCAGCCCATCCAGCCAGCCTGTCTAGATCCCTCTAGATTTCCTCATAAGAGAGATGCTCCAGGCCCCTAATCATCTTTGTAGCCCTTTGCTATACCCTCTCCAGCAGTTCCCTGTCCTTCTTGAACTGGGAAGTCCAGAACTGGACACAGTACTGCAGACGCACCCTCACCAGGGCTTAGTAGAGGGGGAGGATAACCTCCCTCGACCTGCTGGCCACACTCTTCTTCATGCACCCCAGGATGCCATTGGCCTTCTTGGCCACAATGGCACATTGCTGGCTCATGGTCATCCTGTTGTCCACCAGGACTCCCAGGTCTTTCTCCACAGAGCTGCTCTCCAGCAGGTCATCCCCCAAACTGTACTGGTGCATGGGGTTATTCCTCCCTAGGTGCAGCACCCTACACTTGCCCTTGTTGAATTTCATCAGGTTCCTCTCTGCCCAGCTCTCCAGCCTGCCCAGGTCTCACTGTATGGCAGCACAGCCTTCTAGTGTGTCAGCCACTCCTCCCAGTTTTGTATCATCAGCAAACTTGCTGAGGGTACACTCTGTCCCTTCATCCAGGTCACTGATGAATATATTGAAGAGGTCAGGACCTAGTACTGACCCCTGGGGAGCACCACTTTTTATGGTCCCCAAGCATTCAACCTTGTATCTTTGCAACATCATGTTTTATATAGTTTAGGCTTTTACTTCACCCCACCAGGTGTTAATTAAATTCTTCCCTTTCAGAATTCAGACTTCCTCTAGGTAGCATGGGTAAGGTATTTGCAAACAGTCACCCTTCACTTCAGCTTCAAATCCCTCCCCTCACTGCTACTTCAGCCCTTGGTTTGTCCAACATGCAATGTTTAAATTATCTTAAACCTTCCTACAGTCTGTCCACTGCAAACCTCAGGTTATCTCCTTCTGGGCCATTTTTGCAGCCCTCTTCCTTTTGAGAACCTCCCTGTATGCCCACAGTGAGCCAAGGAGGAACTAAAAGATCAGGGAAAGCACTGTGGCAATGACTTCCTCCATGGCAGAAAATATCTTCTTTTCCTCCTTTCTAGCAAAATCACTGCCTCAGATTTTATCTGCCAGTCTCGGATGTTTATCATAAGTGGTCAGTACTGGTCTCAGACACATTGGCTTGGTTGGATCAGGAGTGCACTTCTGAAATTAGTCTCGTGGTTATTCCCACTCATCCTTCTCATGAACTGGATTCCTTTTGGCTTGAACTAACCTGGAAGATACCCGTAATACAAACTAGCTGTTAATGGGTACTTTATCCAGAGGTTTAGACTACTGTTACTCCAAAGTAGAACCTGTGAAATACAGATATTATGGACATTTCATTCTTAATACCAAAGCTCACTTTTGCAATCTGCTCCTGCTTGGCTACACTGCTTGCAAAAGGAAATGGTGGCAATGTCTATGCAGAATTTCAGAGCTATAGGCTAAACAAATTTCTTTATACTTCAGGAAAAAGAGTCTGGCTGATGTGGCAACAGATGGATTTCTCATGGAAGCTGAATAGACTAACACTCATTTTTGTAGTTTGCACTAGATAGAAAAAGCTAAAGTGTAAGAAAGCAGTTCAAAGATCTGCAGTAATTAGGCAGTAACAAACCATAAGGTTCAGAAGAGCAACCCCATTGCTCCTTATCTGGCCAAATTCAAGTCATTGGAGAGCAACGACAACTGTGCTCAACAGCAAAGTAAGCAATAGTTCATCAGCACCCATCTTGCAGGGAATTCATTCTTTTTCATTTAAGACCTAGAAAGTCAAAGCAGAAGACTGAGGCCACCTTTAAGTGAGCTTATTTTATAGGAATAATGCTGGCTAAGGAAAATTTGATCTGAGAGCTGTAGTGTCAGGAGTTACTTTCATTTCAAGATAAAAACACATTTTTACACAGGAGGAAGGCACTAGGAAGGCTAGTTTTTACAAGACAGTCCTACCAAAGTCATCGTCATTTCTTTCTGTTAATTTATTTCTCTCTGCTGTTATTTTCACTCCAGCTTTATTTCCACACAGTCAACGAGTTTCTCTTCAAAAATCTAGTGCCACAGTTTGACAGCTTCTTAAACAAGAAGCATATGTTCTAGAACTTCTTCAACAAAGGCAGCAGTTAGCTAAAACAGACCATATGATGAGAAGAGAAAGTAATAGTCCATGTTTCTTCAAGGGAGCTAAGGAACAATTAAAGAACCTTGGCCCCATGAAATTAAGGCATGATTCTTTCCCATTTTACATGCAGTGCTTCATCTACCATGACCAGGCACTATCATTCTAGTCATATGAGGTGAAAAAGAAATTTAAAAAGTTAGCCAAAAAGTCAAATATGCACTCATAGAGTCATAGCATCATAGAAAGGTTTGGGTTGGAAGGGACCTTTAAAAGTCACATAGTCCAACTCCCCTGCAAACTCTTTAAAGTGTAATAAGTATCAGCATTTTCAATTGGGTAAAGGAAAAATAAACGTTTTTTTACCCTGCCAAGTCTCCCTGGCTATGCATGTTAACATTAAATCCTCTAAATCAGAAGACCTTATTACTCTACAATTGAGCCCAATTACCTCACAATGTACTAAATAAATTGTGAAATAATATGCATTGTTAAGATGCAGATAGACAGAAGCTTGTTGATGTGGGGCACAGTGGCTTAGTAGGTAAATTTTAAAAATCATTACATGGCAATAAAAAGCTTTCCAGGTGAAAGATCTTTGCTTCATTCTTCTAATGGGAGATGAAAACTGAATTTCTACCCAATATCTGTTTCAGTTGCTGCATGCAAAAAAGCAAAGGTCTCCAGAGTGCTAGCCTATTGTTTGCCTTATCCACAAGAAGACTTTTTTTCTTTACTCAGCTTTGTCCTCAGAATCCCTTTGACATGAGCTTAAGATGCACTTTCTTTAATTTCAGTTTTCAGTTAATATGCCTTGAAGTGTTCTTCAGAAAAGCTCCAAGGAGCACCATTACATGGTTCTACAGAAAAAAAAAAGTCTTTGCAGCATGTGCCACTGCTAACAAAATTGTTCCTTCTGACTCCAGCGTCTCACAGCATGATGCTCTGGGGATGAGTTGTTTCCCACAATGCTCAATTGGGGTGAAAGCTATAGCTTAATAAGTTCATGAGAAAGTTAACCGTGTATAACACCACAGACACACACTGCGGGTTTTGTAAGCACTTTAACTGCCTTTTTCCTTGCAGAGTCCTTTTCTCAGCTGCAGTTAGGCTGAAAATCCCTGGCAAGCTGTTAGTTAGGTGTTATCTCCTGTTTAGGTGGAAGAGCACTTGGGTAGATCACAAATGACTTCACATCAGCATATGTGTCACAGACATAACAAGCAGGGCTGAATGAACTTCTTTGTGGGAAGCAGTAACAACAGAATTCCATGCTGAATCTTCAGTGGAAATGAGAACTTATCTACACACACACACACAGAGTAGGTCTGTGCATATTAATACCACCCATCTTTTGGTCACCAACCTTCTTGGTTAAATTTTCTGCTAATATCTCGATTTAGTCAGTAGAAAAAATGATGACTTCCAGAGAGCAATTCCAAGGACTTAAATTTGCTTCCTGCTTAGGTTCACTGTTGGTAAAGATTTACCCTTTCTATTGCCCATCTATGCAAGGCTGATTAGCCAGACTACTTAGCCAGCAAAAAGATGGCTGATATGAATATGGACAGCTCAGTTGCACCTTTCTATACACACTAGATAGCAGAGTCTAGAGGTACTGCTGGAATCTTGATGGCCCTAAAAAGGAGATGAGAGCAAAACCAGATGTGGTCAAAAAATGACATTGTGCTATGAACTCTTGCACTAAAGAAAAGAGGATTGGAAGCTGGCTGGAAGATTTCCTAATAAACTCCTCCCCATTAATTACCCTTGTAATGCAAAAAAAATCAGAGTTTATCAGTTTATTCTTTCACCTGGAGAACACCTCCAATGAAATTTTACATTCACTCTGATCTTTCTGAGCTATTAATCTCATGACAGCCATGTTGAAAAGAGGAAAACATTGAACAGACTTGGGCACAATAAGGAAGTGTTTTGCAAAGGACGTGTAAAATCAAAAGTGGAATAACTGGATAAATGACACATTAGAGATCAATACTTAATGGAGTTCCTGCCTTTGGCTGGGGGCCACTAACTGCCATTAGAAATACACTGGAGAGCTGTCCTTTGCCAGTAAGGACAAGCAACTCTAGCAGCTGAGCAGAAAGTTTCTACTATTCAGTGGCTATTAGTTGCCTGTCAGAAGATGGAAAAAGAAAATGTTTGGAGCATTGTCTCAAACTCTCCTTATGGTTCACAAGATCCTCACCAATCTAGCTTCAAAACAGGAAAAATGGAAAATAATATGCTCCAATTCAATATCATGGCTATGAGTTTTCCTCCATTTCCTCCCTTCTCAGTCATGTGTATGTAGGAATACAACTCAGTCAAAAAGATTGAGCAAACAAGTCTTTCAAAAAACTTTTTTTTTTTTTTAGAAAAACCTTTTTTTTGGTGTAGAAATCCTAATTTCATTTTCTCAGATTCTTTTGTTTGGACTGATAGTTTCTATTTTTAAGAGTATATGTGTGTGTGTGTTTATAATACATAGTAGTTCATTATGATAACATAAACTCCAAATCAAAATCAAATGGTTTAGTTAAAATATTTTAAAGGCTATTAAAGCAGAATGATCATGTATGCTTATAAAACAATGTCGTCGTTTATTCTTATTTTCAATTGTATTCCTAGTTTTTCCCCAAGTGTAACTATTCTAGGTCACACAGTGATTCCAGATGTCAAGCACCTCTGTACAAAAACACACCAGTGAAAAAAAAAACAACCAGTAGAATTATGAAGCCTTTTCTATGCTTTATATTCCTGTATTCATGCTCCACTAGCCCCCTGCTAAGCTTCTGTTTCCAAAGTCTGGAGAGCAAGAAAACAACTGTGAAAAAGTTGTTCTTAGCTCTGAATAGCCAACTGCTACATTTTTTTGTAAGCACCAACTACAGTCTCTTTCTTTCATGACCATCATCAGAAAAGTAGGACTAAGCAAAATGAATACATTAACGAAATGAGATTACTTGTCTCCCCTTCATTAATAATTCAAAAAGAGGAAAAATGGACCAGTGTCATTCTATGCCAAGCTTTAACCATATTTTTCTCTAACCACTATCATATTCTACAAGAAACAAGTGAACTTCACCTTCTGATGAATAACCAGAGATTGCAAGATGAATCAAAGGCTGGGGTTTTATCACAGCTACTACAGGGGATGCAGCGAAAGTAATTGCTCTTGAGTCAACTATGGGAGTTACACTGGTAGCTACAGAGCAAGAATATCCCCAAGAGAAAAAAAAAAAATCTCTTGAGGACATCTGTTTACTGAAGCTCACCCAAGTATGTACCAAATGTACTTATTGGATTTGAAAAATTTTGAAGATATCTGTATTGCTGCCACTTTTCAGATGAGAAAGAAAGGCTCCTGAGCACACTGCTCATTATTGATAGATGTGATTTTTATTTATTGTAACGAGAATAATTGAATGCATTACTTATAAATTCAGGAGGGTGTTATTCAGAAGTTGCTTACAGGAATTCTACATATAGGTCAAATTATCCTCTGGTGTATTTGTATTAATTTCAATGGAATTATAACAAATTTGAATCTATCCCATAGATTTCTGGAGATGCAGTTTAACCTTGGTGTATTGAGGTCTCTGAATTTTTTCAGGTATTGCAGATCAGTCATGTTAGAGTTGAAAAATATGACAGTGACACAAAGCTGATTTCATTGGATAAATATCTGAGTCAAATATCCTATAAGGTCTCCAGTGGGTGATCAATAACACCAAAGGACTCCTGATACAAATGTGTTATGTCACAATGACCAGCTGCATTTTACCTTATGCTATTATCCTATATGTTATGGTAAGTCTAAAAGGATGTGGCTGCCTCCATTACCCCCTACCATCCCAAAGCGGCTAAGTACTGCCACATCTGTTTTTCCTCAACATCCAGAAGGTATGCAATGTTTATCCATATTAACACGGTGACCAGATTGCCTCCATATTAAGGAAGGAACAGAACAGAGTTTTCAGGTCTCAACCCTCTAGAAGACATCAAAGAGAAGACTGGCTATGAAAGCTAACATGATCCACCAAGAGCAAAGGAACACTCTGACTACTGCCATTTCAGGCAGCAGACAGTACAACAGTTAATGAGAGAAAAATCTGATATAATCTTACACATTTTGGGTTATTCGTATTATCTAGTGCAGCACAGGTATAGATATCTATAAAAAACTTAACTGAAAACATGAAAGGAGACGTGCTAAAACACATTATCTATTCTGGATATTATGAAAAAATCTTCATTCATCTATTGTCCTTAACTTGACCTGCATATATGTTAACCAAATAAAAACAAGGCATCCCTCACATAAGGGTGCAGCAAAGCTAGAAACAGGCATCTGGGACTCTGTACCTGATCTCCCCAGAAAAACCAAGATGCACTGAAGGTGACAGGCCGGACCTCCATCTGAACCGCCCAGGCCAGGCAGAGAGCAGTGCCGAGGGTCAGGAGAGGAGGTGCAGAAACACACTGCAGAAGCGGTTGGTGACACCTGCCAGCTCGCCAACCTGCGGTAAGACGTTGGAGGACAACTTCAGCCTCAGGGGTATGAGCATACATACATGAACATACATCTCCATGCCTCTACTGTGTTCAGCTGAAATATTATCTCTCATTTTTCCCTTAAATATGATGTTTTTTCTTTCTATTCTTATGAAATTATTGCTGATGTCATGAACTAGACTGGGGTAACAGTTAATGACTAGCATAATTAGGCCTTACATATGAATGTTAAAACACTAGAACACTGGTTACAGTTAAGGTCAAATTCCACAAAAGTTTTTGAGATAAAATAATGAGGGGAAGACATTTTGACAGTGTCAAAATATTGTGTTTCAGCATGCTGAAAATGACATGCTGAATTAGACCTCATCACTCTCTACACCTACTTGAAAGGACACTGTAGAGAGGTTGGTGCTGGTCTCTTCGCACAGGTAACTAATGACAGAACAAGAGGGAATGGCTTCAAGCTCCAACAGGGTAGGTTTAGACTGAACATTAGGAAAGAATTTTTCACAGAAAGAGTGGTCGGGCATTGGAATAGGCTGCCCAGGGAGGCGGTTGAGTCACCATCCCTGGATGTGTTTAAGAGACGTTTAGATGTGGTGTTGGGGGATATGATATAGGGGAGAACTTTGTAATGTAGCGTAGATGGTTGGACTCGATGATCCCAAGGGTCTCTTCCAACCTGGACGATTCTATGATTCTATGATTCTAATTTCAGCATTAGAGAACAGAACACTCTTGTCATTCCATGGAAGTTGTAAGGGTCAGAACAAAAAATACAGTTCAGGTTAAACTAAACATTTCAGAGTGATCAGCTACTGTTCTCCTTTAACTCAACTCTCTCTCAGTACAGTGTAAACAATATTTTGTATGCTATTTGAAATAGAGCTCATCTTCATTCAGATCTATACAGGAAACTGTCTCTCTGTGCAGCTAAATCCTTCTCTGTTCTGTGTTACAGTGTTTGCGGTGTATCACAATAGGAGAAGCAATGAACTTGAGCAGTAGGCTAAGAAAGTTAAACTTTTATTTTAAGGCTGTTATAACACAATGTGTTTCAGTTTTGAGGCTAAATCACTTCAAATCATTGAGGAGAGGGGAATGGCTCAAGTAAAACCAACTCTGTAAAAGGAGGAAGGAATGTAAAAAAGCTAGAAAATTGTATTTTGGGTCAACTGAAAATATTTCATTTAGACATGAAAGAACAATACTGCTTTCATTTCTCTATGTAACTTATTTTCCCACCCTCATCTTTTAAGGGAGATGACTTCAATCAAATTTTACATGAAAGATGCAATTTCTAATGAAAAAAAAGTCAAAACACTGTAACTGGCTGAGAGCTGGAAGGGTAAATATTTATACCTCAACTGTAAATTATAGCCTGTTCTCATTCCTTTCCTTCAAAGAAAATGAATTTTTTTCTGATTCAGGACTGCAGGAAAATAGAAACGCTGAAAGAGGGTAATTCTCTCAAAAAAACCTGAGAACTTCTGGCCTCCTTTTTCTACAGCTCACATATAGAACGACACTTATATCCTATACTCCCGGTTTGACTGCTGAAAATCATTTACTATATGTACAGGTTTGCCTTTCTTTGAAAAAATCACATGTTGATTCTTTTTGGGAGGGAGAACTGAGCAGCAAAAAATACAGCAGCAAAATGGTCTCCATGTAAATCTGAAGACTGAGTAAAGAATGGAGGCCCCTTACCTCTTAACCTTGGAGTAGCTATGTGAAGAAGCTGCCCAGTATACTGCTTGCTCATTCTCCTTCTTCACATTACAGAACTCAGACCAGACCCAAGCTACCACTGTGCCTCATTATTTAATTTAAGCTGATTTTTTTTAATTTTGTTTCATTTCCACAGTAAACTCCAAAATATTTTGCCTCAAGTTCTTGTTTTCAAAAATCCAGGTAGCACTTGACAATAAAATATTCAATGTTCCTTCTTTATTGTCAGCAATGTTTATGCATCTGGGTCAAATCTCCAAGCCAGAAGTAAGGAATTGCTTTCAGAGGAGTTGAATTTCAATTTTTGAAGAAATATTTTTCCTGTAACAGCATTTAATTTCTTGACAGGGTCTGTAAACCTTTGCTCTCCTGGCTTGAAGAGTTCCTCTGGGCTTCTATGTGACTGGCTGATGCAAAAATTGCTCAGTTGCCTCATCCTTGCTGGAAGAAATGCAACCTATGTTTCCAGCCACCTTTTAGTTCTGTGAATTTGGTACCCTTTTAACTTTTCAGTCCCTGTACACCCTGCTGTTTCTGCTTCTAAGATTAACAGTGCTCTGAAATGCGATTTGGGTTATAACTACTGGACTAGATGCCCAAGTATAGCAAAGTAGCTTCCAGCATATCCTCTGGGAATAATATATATATTGCTGTAGAACAGTTAACACCCCCCACCTTTCCCATAATCTCAGCATATCTCAGCATATCTCAGATCCTGCTAGAATGAAACAGAAAGGACTTTTCACTGTAGTCCTCACACTGCCAATGCAGGAGCACACTGGAAGACCTGCACCACCATGACAGTTATCTAAAGTTTTTGTTTTTTGAGAGAGACCCTCACTGTAGATTTAAGACAGCCTGATAACTATAACTCCCACAGCATGAAGCTGACACTAGGCTTTTTCATGCAACACAGGCAATGCATTTGAATCATAAGATGACAAGGCTTTGCTGTCTTTTAATGAGTCACTCTTCAATACACTATCATTTTATTTTCCCTTTACATTTTCATCCATGGTGAGAAAATATTACTGTAAAATTGAATTTTCCTGTCCTAGCTGTCACCACTAGCAAGAAGCAGTGTTGTAGGCAAACACAGGATTTCTTTTCACCTCTTCAAAAATATTCCTATCTGTAGGACATTAATCTCTTTATGACTGCAATTAAAAATTTGTCCAACAGCATACAGATGTCAGGACACAAAATATTCCTAAAGGGTGCTATAATGACAATGGGCTTAGTAATACCTCAGCTGTTCCTTTATGAGAGAATTTATATAGTTTATACAATTTGAGATTAAGAATTTTACGGAATAATTTTGCCAGGTGGCTTATTCTTACTGAAATTATGGATTCACAGTTTAATTACTCTAGTCTTTGTCATTCACACCACTTAGAATTCAGTTGCCTGACAATTCCCATTTTAGAACTTTGCTTTCAGGTGTTTATCTTTGCCACATTTTAATATTCAAGCTGGATGCCTTCTTTTAGATTAAAAATTTACGAAAAGTTTTAACTGAGATCACTTATCCATTTCTGAGGAAAGTGATGAAAAAAATCTTTCAAGATTTTACCTTCAATAATTCTCCAGTCCCTTCCTCAGTTTCCCAATGAATTAATTTTCTTCTATCACTAGATAACCTTCAGTCATTTCTTCTACATGCAATGTCTTCTACACCTGTGTGAAGGAAGAGAGAGGAAATATAAGTGTAAATGTTAAAGCTGAGGTGTCACAGGAAAGGAGGTATCACAAAAAAAGAGTGGTTAGGAAGTTTGGAAACAATCCTAATTTTTTTTTACCTGAAACATCAAGATTTTAATTCTACATAAACTTTACCAGACCCAAGAGACACACACATTTTAACTCTCTCTTTTATATGTAAATACTAACAATGAAGAGAATCAGTTAGTAAAGCCATGTAGTTTTTAAAGTTATGTATCCTTTTTGGGAATTAAGACTTATGTCAGGATCTCACTCATTTCTCGTCTACATTCCTAGACATTTCTTTCCCATCACAACTGACAAGATCACATACTGTCATATCTTTCATGGCTGTCTTTGAAAAATCTCTGCCTTTAAAAGGACTCAGTTTTATCCTAATATTTCTGAGGTACAAATTTACTTAAATTTCCTAAATTATTTACCTCTATAAATTCTTAAAGCCAAATAAAATACATTTTTGGGGGTCAGTAACGAATAAACTGACAATTTAAAATTAGTTACTCCAAATAAGTGTTAAATGGTACTTGGAAAAGGAAATATTTTTCTTATTTCAGGTGTTTGTTTATATTTCCAGAAACTATTTCTTTGGGATTTTCTTGTGCATTACCATTACTTTGATACCTGCATGCCTCAGTTGTATATGGATTTCATTATACTCAAAATTACTCCAAACATTTGTAGATATTTGTGAACATGAATACATGTGAATATGTATAAAACTCAAAAAACTGGAAGGTGAAGGGAGGTAAAATGTTCCTCCTTGGCCATATAAATTTTATTCATAGTGCATCCTTGCTCTGGCTCTGATTATTGTGCACTAACCAACTCTAAGCATTTAAAAAACATTAGTCTTGGTCTTTCAGTCTTGGAGTCCTTTTGCACTCTGCACCTTCACTATAAATTTAATTCTAGGTAACAAATTTTGCATAAAGTTCCCTCAACAATTAACATCAGAAGTTGCTGTATAGAACTAGACAGAAGAAAATGCATTGAAATCCTTAGAAAATATTTGCTGTGAAGATTAAAACACAGACTTTTCCCTATCACATATATTTTGGCTTTTCTCAGCAACTTGAACAGCTTTTAAGTGGGGAGTAAATTCGTATCTGGATTAAACTAAAGGCAGATTCATTATTTCCTTTACACTTCTGTGTGCTTCAAGCTAGCCGTAAACCTTATTTAAGCATTTGAGAACAACTCAGCATATCTTTTCAGTAGCATAAAAGAACTTATGTGTACCAAAACCCTTTGCCTTGGGGTTCTTGTGTGCGTGTCCCCATAGGCCATGAGCAGTCAGCACTCTAATACACACAATCACAACAAATCTTTTCCTTTCTAAATTATTTGGATTACCTAACTGGTACAAGTGTCCTCACTGCTCTGTTTATCTGCATTTCTTCTGGTATGCGTGGATTCGTTTGCATATCTGCCAAGCCATCCATACAGGAACATGCTTTCTGTCCTTGATTTACACCATTGCCTACAGACCTAGGGTCAGGTTCCAGGTGCCAGTAATCACCAGCTGTCTGCTAATTCACATCAGCTAAGGTTCAATCCTCTAATTTTCATTTGTTTTCAAAGACACAAAGGAACTTGGTTTTGGAAGAGGAGGTTGTTTTCAATGAGAAAAAAATTGCAGTCTTTTTGACTGCTCACTGTTTTGGAAGAGTCTGGGCTGCTTGGTATTTGCAGTAAGTATTCCCCAAGTAGCCATAACCCCAGGGTATACACATTAGAGACAAGAGGAAAAGCAGCATGACTTACAACTCCTACATAAGCTGTATCTTACTCCCATGCTTTTCCTGACACATGAACTAATTTTCATCTCCTAGTCCCAAGGAAGAAGGTTAACACAGGCCTCACTTTTTTCCCCCCAAAACTGTAGCTCATCTTTTGTCAGTAGGGCTATGGGTAATATATTGCTCTTGCTTGTGAAAGAAACCAAGATGAGTTGGTTTGTTTTTTTTTTTAAATAACCACACAAAACCCTCTACTCTGTAGTATGTTTCAGCTACTAATTTTCACAAACAACTGGTACCTGAACCAAGAGCAGAAATTAAATCCATTTACTTTCTCTGAAACTGACTTCTTACCACCAGCTGATGAGGTTTATTTGCCTCTGAAGTTTTACACACAGGTGAGTAAAGCAAGATATTTTTTTAAATGCATGAAGCAAAAGCTCAAGAATCAGTGAGCAGCATGAGTAATGAAAACTAATCATTATTTTAAATATATGCCAGATTTCTCACGAAGAGTGTTTTCTCTGATAATACTAAGTGGTTTCTCTGTGATCTCTGATTTCATTAGGAGTTCTGCCTGAATCTCATATGAGAATAATACGCTACAGTAAGAAAGTATAAAAGCAAGAAGGGCAGAGGGGAGAAGATTTCTGATCACAAGTAAAAGTGAAGTGAAGGTCTCCTGACTCCCATTATCCAGAGGATTAGCTCAAGGGGAAACATCCATGATGGGCTTGACTTGAAGCTGACTGGGCACTTTATGGAATATACTCACAGACAGATCACAAGACCAGGAGCCAAAAGATTTGAACTGTAGCAAAGCTAAAACTGAAATTTCAGTTCTGGGAGACATTCTGATATTTCAACTTTTGCTTCTGTTCTGCACAGAAAGGAAAACTTTCCACTAGAAAAACTATTTGGTGGCAGATTAACAGCCCATTCTTGTTAGACTAAAATGCTGTCTGATATTGGCTAAACCATTTGTCTTGATCATGCAAAACTCTACAAGCTGTCCTTAAGTTTCACAGATGCATAGTAAAAATTTACTGCGTCTCAGCAGCCCTAAAAAACCAACAATGCTAACAGTAACACTTACTTTCCTAAAGTATAAGAAAGAATTAAAAAATATAACCACTTGTTGAAACAAAAAAAAAAAGAGGTAAATTCAATATTTCTATATTTTAAAAATAGTCATAAAAATATAATAGAATTGTAACAGAGGAATGTAAAATAACACTTAAACCCAGAGCAGACTCAGGTTTGTAGTGCACCTGCTATAAGTCAACGAGGAAGCCAAAGGCCAAATGACAAGAGGTTTTCACATTAAGTATTTGAGGATGAGGTGAGGGAGTGTCACAAGGATAATCAAGAAACTATTGGGAAAAGATTTATCACTGGGCCTTAGGTAAAATGTCTCAGCAACAGTAGCAAAAACTTGAAGAAAGCTGCAGAAATTTCCCTGAATGTTCCTGTGTCTAGGCAAGCCAGGTAAGATACTAAACAGAAGATACTAAGCCAGAGAAGACACTAAAATTCAGCTTTTGAAGAATAAAAACAACAGATCTTTTCCTCTCTGTGGGCAGGGATCTAAGAACTAGATCTGCCAGAGTCCCTCAGAGCTCCAGCAGCTACCACCTAACGCCTCAGGCAGTGAGGATCAAGCAGAGCAGCCAGACCTGGAGGAGAAAGAGGATGAGATGTATTTATGAAGAAATAAGGAAGAAAGGAGGAAAGTGGCTCAGTTATTACAAACAATAACAAACATTGTTTTAAAATGTTTTCATTGCAAAGCTTTCAAGAAGGGTGAAGTCTAAAGTCTTGAAGTTTAAAAGTCTTGAAATACTTTTGGTTAATTTTGGTTAATTTTCCCCTCTCCCTTTCTTTTTCCATGTTTTTTTTTTTTTTTTTTAAATTTGCTGATTTAAAAAGGAATTGGGAAGGAAGAAAAATGAAAACCAGGATGAAATGTGTTTCATTTTCATATTTTGTTGCAAAGACACAGCATACTGTTCTTTTGTTCTTATTAATAAAGTTGTGAAAAGGAAAAAAACCTTTTCCATCCTCAGACAGCTGTGCAGCCTGTTTTGTCAAGGGCCAGGAGGAGAGTCATCAGTGTGCGAAATGAACGAAATGGAGAGCAGGTCAGGACAAATGCATAAACATAATTGGATGCTTCAGGAATCTAGATCATCAGGGGAGGAACTTCAACACACTTCAAGAAAGCAGACAGTACTGTGACACAGGAGAGGAGATGATGACTTTCCCTGGGGTCTCAGAAAAGCAGCTAAAAAGATAATAGGGAGGAATTAAGGAAAACCAAAGTCAGAGAAGGGCAAAAAGAAATTAGACTGAATCAGGAAAAGAAGAAAATGGATCAGGGATGTGAGATGCTTGTTAGCTAGGGAAAGACGACCGTCAGGGGAATAAAAAAATTATTTGGTGTTGTTTCCAGCAGAAAAGAAACAAAAGAAAGTTAAGCCAAAGAACAGAAAAAGTGATTGACCCAAGGAGTCCTATGAGTAGTGCAGGGTAGCATGCTACTGCAAGGCAATCAGGCAAACATGGCGGTAAGTGTCAGTGAGGAGTCAGACAAGAGCCAGAGTCAGCACAAGAGAGGTGGCAGGAGCCCATGGGAGAGGAGATATGTGAAAGCAGGCTTAGACCCACTTTGAAAACCAAAAGCTCTTGCATCAGATCAATTCTAGTGTTGAAATTCTACTGTCAAAACATACCTAGAGGTACAGCCCAGCTACAAGCCACAGAGGATGTAAACAGGCACAGAATCACAGAATGGTAGGTGTTGGAAGGGACCTCTGGAGATCATCTAACCCGACCCCCCTGCCAGAGCAGGTCCACCTAGAGCAGGTTGCACAGGAACATGTCCAGGCGGGTTTTGAATGTCTCCAGCAATGGAGACTGCACAACCTCTCCGGGCAGCCTGTTCCAGTGCTCTGCCACCCTCAAAGTAAAGAAGCTCCTCCTCATGTTTAGATGGAACTTCCTATGTTCAAGTTTGTGCCTATTACCTCTTGTCCTGTCACTGGGCTCCACTGAAAAAAAAGACTGGCCCCATCCTCCTGATACCCACCCTTTAAGTATTTATAAGCATTGATAAACCCAGCCACTGACCCATCTTTCAGCTTGAAATATATATATATAACCCGAACTCAACAAAATTGCTTTCAGAACACTGGAAAAACAGGCTGAATGATTTAACCCCCTATAAATGATAACACTGTGCATAGATTGACTGCACAATCAACAACTGCATCTAGACATTTAGCATGCTAAGTAATAATTCTCCTGCATCAGTCAATTAAAGAATCTCTAAGTTCACATTAACATAACACACACTAACTGCACCCAAGGAACCATTACAGCATATCACATTAATATTCAACAGTCTAATGGCTCCCCAGGCAGGCATTGTCAAGATACATCTAAAGGGCCTCAGTGGGCCTTTTACAGCATCCTGTATCCAAAATCTGTGGATTAAACACTTGTTTAATAGGCTCCAATGTGAGAGAATATAGCAGGTACTGCCCATAATGTCAGTCATCCATGGGTAATGGGAGAAACTAATACACTTCCAGCGGGAATGACAAACCATATTCAAACTGATGGCAGCAGCACAATCATTCTACCAGAGCCTTTCATAGGCTGTAATGGGCACAGACTTCCCTAGTATACTCTAAATTAGATAACTGATCATGTTATACTTTAAAATTGCAGAGTAGTCACAAAAAGGAAAAAAAAATAACCAACAAAAAACAACTTCTCAGAATGATGGAGAACTTGACAGGAACCCTCAAAAAAGGAAAATTCCTAATTAACGTAGCCTTCTGCTGTAATTTTGTGGAATACATGATGGTGGACGAGATCATGCGGTATAATTTCTCCCAATACACATTCATTTGCATCCAAAAGCACATTCAGTTTCACTCAGAAGCTGTTTAACTCACAATACTGGCTTCTAAACATCTCCTGTGTTTGCCCCTGAAAGGAGATGTTACTTCAGAGGACATGGGAAATGGTAGAAATGCAAAGCACCTGACAATAAGTTTGAATCCTTCTGTTTTTACTATTAACAATTTGGCTATCTCTGCAGTTCCTGTGACTATATATATATATGGCCTCTTATTACTGTAAAAAGAAACTGCATCACCTCATATTGCTGGAGGTTCATGATTCTTCTGAACCACATTCAGAAACTTCAGAGAGTGGCTTGAAAAGAAAAGAGAAAGAAGAGAAAAAAAAGAAAAAAACCCTTTTCCCCAACAATACTTGACCTAGGTGAAACACATAATAGGAGTTACAATGCAGACCTAAACCAGCACCAATATAACTGATCTCAGTCTACTCAAGTAATTTCACTACTAGTGGTACTATAGAAATTGTTGCAGTGCAATAACCCTTCTCTGGCAACAGCAGGAGAATTTATAAAAGATCAATTTTAAACTAGGCTGCAGAGTGAAAAGCATGTTTCTAGAGCTCTCTTTGTTCGTGAGCTAACTGTTTCAGTATTAGCTTTGTTTTTTTGCCAAGGACCATGGTTTTGGTGTGATCTGGTTAAGGTCTGCTAGCAGAGTCACATGAGCAACCCCATATAGCATAGAAAGAATCAGTCCTGACCAAAAAGTGCTTTTGCTGACAATGACTTACACTAATCAAGTGAGCTAAAGCTACTCTCTTGAGAAAAAAATAGTTGAATCACAGTAAAGGAAACATTGGATACCCATATCACTGTTACAGCAGACAGAGCTGCTAGAGCAGAAACAGCCACAGAAATGTAAAGCTACAGGAAGGTGGTTTCAAAGGATTGCAGTTATCTAAGCTAAAGTTGGTGTCCCTTTCTACCCAGCTTTGTCAGCAAGATATCTCTTCATGACGTCTGTAGAGCTGCAATTCCAACAGCTTTTTTAAATGTCTGAAAGATGCACTTTGGTGCAGAGGAACAGGCACCTACTGAATTTAGAAATTTAAGTCAAATCTTCAAAATATACCAAGCCATATATGTTGAAATCTCATCATATAGTTAGGGGTTTTCTTTTTATTTTTCTTCTGAACTTATAGAAATCAAGCTTTCCAATTAGTTTCTACAATTAGAAACATATTTTGGAAAACAAAATTATTCCCACAAAATCACATCCTTCCAGGGTTCAAACTCCAAATGTCATGAGACTTCTGATAAAGCAAGAAATGACAATGTTGTAAAAGGTAAAGCCCACACTTCTCTGCTCTTGAGGTGCTACAGAGATCTAGACAGGCTTTATTTCACTATTTTGTCTTGTCCGGCAAAAACTGGCTGCAAGGACTTCTCAAGGGACCTGCATACTGCATTCATTTTTCCATTCACTTTTCCATGACTTCCCCAATAAATGCAGTGGGGCTTTTGTGTTTGTTTGTTTGTTGGTGTGTTTTTTTTTTTCTTAAGTGTTTTTCTAATTAAAGAGTTAATTTTTCTAATTAGAGTTAAGAAGGAAAAGAAAGTGTGATTGTTCTCTACACTTGAAGCTACTTGCACAGACTTTATGCTGTGGGACTATGCAGCTACAAAGTATCAGAAATGTGTTTGATAACTGTAGCACAGTGGTATTCATTTTGCTTCTGTTTTAACCAGCCTCATCCACCAGTGCTATGAATTTCCTTAAGCCTTCTAATTGAGCAGTATCTATAAAGCATGACACAGCCAAGGCAGCCAGACTGGACTGCAGCATTATTTTTTTTTTTATTTTTGGTGTTACAGCGGCCTGTATCACTTCATGGGAAAAGAAACCTTTGGGCACTGAGGTTCAGTTTGAACTTATAATGTGAGCAAAACTACTTGCTTGCTGTGTGATCTGAAATAAAAAATCTTTTCCCCAAATCTGTTCAAGCAAAAATAAGTTTCAACAAGCAAATATAAAGGAAGATTCATCCCGGAGTCTCCTACCACAGATAAATTATCCTAGGTAATAAGCACAGCCATAGACACAAACCAATTTGCAAATGCTAAACATCTTCAAAAGCTCATGAGTAACTTAGAAGTCTGAATCATGTATTTAAACGACAGTTAGGCACCTTGGTCCCACCAATTTCTGGTGAAACTCAAGATATGTCTTTCTGAATTAGTGGTATTCAGTGCAGAAATATCAGCTTGGCCAAGCTTAATTCTGCCCTGCCTGGCCCTGCCTTTTATCACACCCTCTGTTTCCCAGCTGGGATACCCTTCTTCATCTAAGTGAAGCCTTACTATCATCTTCTCTGGAAAGCCCTGAAACCTGTCCATTTGTAAAGAAAGCTTAAAGGTAATGCAACCCCCCTATAAATCATTATATCAGTGCCTATGCAACAGCTTTCCCAGACCGTAACTGAGCAAAAGGCTGTGAGCATACAGGGCCATGCAGATATATTAGATGAGGTCTGAAAGTTGGAGAGCTGTGCCCCAGTTACTCTGCATTGTGGAAACATGGCTATGGTACTGCGTTGACTACAGTCTTACTCTGCAGCCATCTTGTATGGCACTTCTTCCATGATTTAGATATACAAGAAAGAACACACTTTTAAAAAGTCTTTCAAATAAAAATGTCTATAGCTGATATCACAAAGACATCAGAAAAGAACTTTTTAATACATTTTTTTGCAGGAAAGATTAACACAGCTGTCTGAGGGCTACTTGATAACTCAGACACTCTCTATAACAGCTGAGAGGCATCTCAACTGAATGGGGCATTGGGACTTAAAAAGACTTTATAACCAAAAGAAGCAGCTTTATATTGTGACATAAAGGAGAATCCCACTATAGCAGTCTCATCTCAGACTGCAGTTTCCTCCAAAGACTGCAAAGACTTGACAGCAGAAGAGAAAAGAAGCCTCAGTTCTCAGCATGCTTCCCCCCCTCAGCAATGTACCCAGCTATCACACCTCCACTGGGACGCCAGAAGCCAGGAGAAGGTTATCTGCTCAAATGTGACTACTTATTTTTCTTCAGAAGCATTGCTTAACCTCTATTTTCTGCAAAATGTCTTAAAACTAACACTGCAGGTCTATCACCACACAAAAACCTGCCAGACATTAGCAGCAAGTCTGACTGTACTAGCTAGAGGCACAAAAGTGAATGTGTAATTATAATTTCTTTCATGCTGTGAGCAAGGGTTACTCCTTTTGAACTTAAGGTCTCAGTTCAAGTCCTACCAGGGAATCCAGCCTTACATGTGGTTGAGGTTCATGGACAGCCAGATCACAGAGCTGTCACTGCTTTAAAGTCTCTAACACTTTTCAATACTCCCCGCAGAACAAGATCTACAGCTATGCCAGCATGGTTGCCTGAATAACAGAAATAGGAGAAGCAGAGCCAAAGATAAAAGAAATACTTTCCCATGCACTGAAGAGCTTTCAGACTTTGGGTTCTTCATAAGGTCCTTGGTAACACCAACAGCTCCAACACAGAAGACTTCACTGCTACCAGCTGACAATGCAGATATAACCTCAAGTGAAAGGATACTGAAAGAAAAACTCATTTTTTTGCACACATATCCCAAGAATTGTGCAAATGGTCTTATTTTACTTCCTCATTATTTCCACAGGGGAAAAATAAAAAGAAAAAAACAAGGAAGACAGAAGGGAAAAGGAAGAGGTGCTCCCCTTCAGAACTGACTAGCTACTCTTGCCTGCCTTTTCCTAATAAAAATTCCAAAACCTGAAAGACTGACTTTTAAACACTTTTGTTCTCCCTTCTTCATATTAAAAACTAAGAAGTGAGGAAAAAAGAAGGGAAAAAAGACAGGCAGGACTGGAGTAAAAGGAGTGGAGAGACAATGGAATTGATGGAACAAAAAACAGAAGATCTGAATAATTCTCTACTTCATGGCTACCAAGTTACATGACTAGGAGCAAGTTATCTATCACCTGTTACAAAGTGACATTTAAAATCATCGAAATTTCTTCAATGGTAAATTTTGATCACTAGACATTGACACTTGCAAACCTCTGTAAGGTTATTTAAGACAAATAGCTAAAAATATTTCTGACAAACAAAAGATGCACAAATTAATCTTCAGCTCTCCCACACAAGTCCTATGCAAATGTCCTGAAGCTCATCAACCCTTAAGCATCAAATAGGAGCTTTGGGTGTTAGCATTTCTGACAAATGACAGGTTCACTTTCTGTGCCTTTTGTCTTCTCTATGATTCAAATGGGCTGCTGGTAACTTTTTCTTATCTTTTGTCTCCACATAGAATTTACATTTGAATCTCTGAGGGAAAAACCTACTGTCTTATTAGAGTGCATTTGTACAGTATGCATGTGTGAGGGCTATAGTTGTGTTTGGGATTTATGTAATAGTAAAGTAACCAAGGTTTTGCTAAGACTATAGGGTAAGTGCTGCCCATGTATTAGCCTGTTGTCTTGGTCAGTGTGTCCTAAAAACTGCAGACATGTTGAAGTACTGACATGTTTTCCTTCTAGCCTACAAACGCAGTTTTACTTCTTATAGAAAAAGGTGCAACAAGGGTGAGCACTCAGATCTGGCTGCAAATGGGATAAGTCCAGAACATGCACTCAAACCCAGGAGCCAGAGAACATCCCCAATTCCCACAACTCGCTCTGTGAATACCCTTGAGCTGAGGCTGGAGGGAGTTCAGTCTAGTCCAGATAACCCGCTGTCCCCTTGCTAAATGAGGACTCCAGGCACAGATTCACTGAACTGGGATGTGAGGGAGGAGGATTAGGGATTTCCCCTTACCTATTGTCTCACAGCTTCTTTTCTTCTAGCACAGATGGTCAGCACCTGTGCTAGCAACAAAACCTTGCAGCCTCTTGAACAGGAGCAGCCCTGTTACTGCTCAAGGGGAGCAAAACAAGAGGGCTGATGGACTTAAAGAGGAGGACAGGGACTAAATCTCTCTTCATTGCCAAGACTCTTGGCTATGGGGTCCCAAATAAGACCTTACTAGGACAGCCCAGTACTATGTAGATAGGGCAACCTGGCTTTTACCAGGGCTCAGATGCAGAGGTATGATTATGGGAAATGCCCCAGCCATGTCCGGGTTTGTGTGGCCTGTCTTTCCCTGTCACACTGCCCATGTACTGGCTGGGGAGACTCAGGCCTCCCAGTCACACTGGAGTCCTTCTGCTCCTGCACAGTGCTTCTGCAATTCAGGACGTTACATGAAGGGATGCAACATGACCCTCTTTTGCTACTTACCACTCAGTGCTACAGCACACCCATTAATCAAAGGTGGACCTTGCCAAACAACATCTCTGCCCATCTGCTTCTAAGGCACAATAGAGCAACAGAAAAATGTTTAAACCCCCATGAAAAAGCTAATTATTTTCATTCCTTTTTTTTTTTTTTTTTAAATCGGAGAAGAATTTGTAGTACAATTTTGAACCTCAGCCTTGACAGAACAGAAAAAGGATGACTAGGCTTTTTGCCTGAGTACTAAATGATTGTTACTGCTGCCAAAATATGAGCACAGCAGAATAATGGCACCCACACCAGCTCCAAGTGGAGATTTCTGCCCAGTAACAGATGTGTGCGTGAAGATGTAATGAAATGCCTAGCAAGGGAAGCCAATGGTGCAAACGAACTACAATAAAAATAACAAGCAACATCAAGAGAATCATGTCTCACTAAGTGATGTCAGATGTTTGAAGCTTAAGCCGTTTATGGGGCATCAATGGAATTGCCTCAGCAATGAGATTTAAGGGCCTGCTTGTCAACTGCTTTGTGGTTCACGGTGCTGCTATTGCCAACACAAGGCAAGCATGACACAAAGCTGCTGTGACTTCATGGCATTTTCCAGTTATAAAAGGTCTATAATTCTATGATCAAAAATCTGACCCAAGAAGCCTACCACCACTTCACTTCTGACATGACTGCCAAGTTAATCGTTTGTTCTGTCTCTGTTGGTTAATTGCAGAAAGAAGAACAACAGCTTTGTTCTTGAGTGCTCTCTGTCCAGTTAGCATCAAAAGCTCATATGAACACAGCAATGTTTGATAATCATCCAGAGAAATCCAAGGAGGGTGGAAAGCAAAATGCTGCTATTGTTACTCATCTTAATTGACAACAGGGAAGGAAAACTGAATGAAATACTCAAAGGAGGAGGACAACAAGGCTGCCACTTTGAAAAAAAGCAGAAAGCTCCAGATGGTTGTCACGTCACAGAGCTGCCTCAGCTGTTCGTGACACATAGCCTGCATTAGTGCCAAGCTGTCAGAAACACAGTTTGAAATGGTCAACAGAATCATAAATGGAGTTCTTGAACATACACAGTGGCATGTCAAATACAACCTTAACAGTTCCTCTCTTGAGATTGCAGGCTAGTATGTCAAAATACATACATCAAAGTATTTCCAAAAGGACTGAAAAGGGCAAAGTATTATTCAACCCACAGGATAATATACACCGGAAAACTGACCTATCTTATTCACAAAATATACATCACTAGCAATTTTCTCTGTGCTTTTATTTACACACGTTTGTCTGTCTGTGCTCCGGCCCTTACAGATTTAATGGTACTAAGCCCCACTTACAGCTCTCTTATTTTACACAGATGTTGTTTTCAGATACTTAGCTGTGACTTTTGCACTGTTTTAAGAAGTGCAGGAGAAAGGAACAGAGATTATACCCATATGCATTGAATGAGGGTATCTGCAAAGAAAGTATCTACAAAACGATTCATCAATGACTTTCATTACATAATGGAAAGACCTAATCTGCACCATTAAGAAAGTATTTCATCACGATCAGGTAGGACAACAGCTCTGGGTTGTGCCAGCCACAGCAGGGGTTTTGTCAGGAATAATTACCCAAGGGACTAGCCACAAAAACCAGACTCATTTCATAGAAGCCACCAAAGAATAATCACTTCGCAGTGAATTTTGTTGACTACTCATGCAGAACAAATCTAAACAAGCATTCCAGTGGTGAAAGGCTCTAAAAATTGTTTCAAAGCTGTGAAGTTGTCTTTCAGTCACCTTTAAAATGGTTCTTCTCATATTGAGCAAAGGATGCAAACAAATAATTAAAAATGTGAAACCCTGCCTTATAGATACGGAATTTCTAAATGGCATTTAGGATCTTGAAAGAGCGGCAATTAAAATGTTCGGAGAATGAAATCTTTGCTTAATTCCACAATTGCAAAATTTATGAATAGGCAGGAAAAACTCAAGGGTAATATACCAACATGCCAAAGTAAAATGCCCTTAGAAAACAAGCAGGAAGTCAGAAGACAGCACATATCAACTTCAAGCATCAAACTGTGCCAGGGAGTAGCCCAAGCTGACACTTTCCCACCTGGCTGATGACTGCCCTCCCAGCAAGAGCTTGCACTGGGGTTGTCTGCTCAGTAGTGTCCTCGTCTCAGCCACTCACTATGTGTGTTAGCCAAGAAAAAGAAGAACACTATGTGTGCTTATAGTTTGGGTGTGATCCTGTTTGCAAGCTTCCGCGTGCGTAAACACACCCAGATGAGTTTGGTCTAAAGAGCTACAGGGTGCAATAACAACAAATACCATGACTACTACCCTTTTTTCCTCTCATGGAAAGGACTGGATCCTACATACTGCTGAGCAGTCTGGCTGCAACCCAATAAAGCACTAAAAAGTGCTAAACTTAAGTCTATGGGTAATCTACAAGGGGGTTATTTGCATACTTACAGAAAGTAGGTGATTAAGTTTGATGGAGGTAACACTCATCAGTGATTCTTTTTTTCCCTGCAGACTTGAAAGCATGAAGTTTCTCATTAGTCTGACTAGTGCTTTTAGCCTAAAAGGAATACAAAATACAAGGAAAAAAAATATAAAGTCCTCCTGAAAAATCACATGCAACATGTACTTTTCCTCAGACCATCTACATGAATTAAATGCATTATCTTCTTTATGGGGAACAAAGGCAGAAAATTATATAGATAGAGGTACGTCTTTTGCTACCCTCTAGCCATGCTTCAGTTCTGGTTTCAGTTCTGGTTGGTATCTCTGGTACTATAGCAATATAAACTGCAGTACATACAGAAATTTTAAGAACAATAGCTGACATCTGTCAAACTGGAGTGCCTTCATCACATAAACCCAAAGAGCTAACTCAGGGGATGAATGTTTATAAAAATCTTTTCTACAGAAAAATTACTGTGGGGTCAAGATTCAGAGTTACATGCCACTTCAAAATGGGCTATCTACTCCATGTACTAGAAGAAAAACCAGAGGATATATAGCGGAGAACAAACCTGCTTCTGCAGGGGGTTAACCTGGATGACCTGACAGGGCATCTATTTCCATCAGCAATTCTCACTCATTATACTGCTTCATGTGGCTCTCCTGAATCTTGTGCTGAACCTGGAACCTGTAATTTACCTTGGGCTTAAACCCTAGGCTTTGAAAAAGCAAATCCTTTTAAAGAAATTGGCTTATTTTCAAAAGACAGCTCCTGGATTTATAATCCAGGAGTCTTAAAAGGTTCCCTAAACTTGTGGAAGATCAGGGCTGTGCTGTACTGAGCATTCATTACTTTCCTTAGTTGGTATATTCTCCAGTCTTGCTTTCTGCAGTGTCTGTGTGTCTGTGCACATGCAGGCATGCATCTGTGCATGTACAACTGGAAAAATATTTTCAATTTAAAAGCATTTTAATTGCAAAGGCTTCTATGGCATTGAACTAGATGTATGAAGTTGTGAGAAACAAAGAAAACATTTTGCTGCAGGAAACGAATTTAATTGAAAAATCAAGAAAAGAGTAAAGAAATAAAGGTGAAATATTAAAAGTTCTAATCTGTGAAGCACATACAGTCTTACTCTGTTAAGAAACATTAACACGTGGTAGTAACAAATAAAGATCAGCTAAGTAGGAACAAGGACTTTGTTATTCCTTAGCTACTGAATTCTTGTACATAATGAAATAAATCTACAGATTAAATGAAACAGTAGCAACTAAAATTTTTATAGAAGGTGAAATATTAACACCTTTCAAAATTTCATGTGTTCTCCCAGATATCTGACCTTTGCCACTTTTAAACTATTTTCCACATAGTCTGGAATGTGTCAGTGAGGTCAGAGTCATGGTTTTTCACAAATCAAGATTTTTATAGTTCCTAGCCTTTGGAAAATCTGCAATACCTTCATCAGATTCCTTCTCTACCTTTTCCAGCAAGCTAATTCTTTTGTGGATAGCAGATTGGATCTCTTATCCTCCATCTTGTTCTTTCTTTCCTTTCTCTTAGTAGAAAGTATGTGATGGGATTTTATCTCCACTTCACTATGATTTAAAATTTTTTCTTATTCACCTCTTCTTAAGCTTTGAGGTCATTCATCAGTCACCTTCTATACCTGGTGAGATGGTTTATAAAAGATAGAGTTCTATTGACTACTCCCTTATTATTACTTCATAAGTCTGATTTCTACTGTGTTACAAGACTCTTAAATACTGTTCTGATGTTATAACAAATTCAAAACTTCAGAGTTTGCTTTTTTTATGTCTCCACTGAATAAACGCTAGCTTCAGTTAAACCCATGGCAATTTAGAAAATCAATGGGAAAAAAGACTAGGTTCATCAGCTGGTTTACCAGTTGCTTAGGAGTTTATTGTGACATTATTTTGTGTACTAGAGTTAAAACTTCATGTCAAAGAAAAGGTACTAAAGGATCAAATTTTAAAAAAAGAATATTTCAGGAAAGCACTCAATTATTTTCAAGCCTCTGGTAGGCCTTTTCACTATCATTATATTTGCCTAATGATTTCCAATTCAAAAATTATAACAAACCATTATTGGTTCACTACATACAATTTAATACAGAGAAAATATTTGGGTTTATTTGATTATGATGACCTACTGAAGTATTGATTATTCCGAGTGTGCTTAAGGAAGGTAACTAATAATTTTTGATGCACTTAGTGAATAGTCTCCTACCTGAATCAAACACTCCTAAAGCACACAGTTTCATGAACTTAATCTTTCTACCCAGGACAAAGATCTATGTTCTGCTGCAGCAGTTTGTGATTATCTATCTGGCACAGTCTAATTTATGATTGAGGACAGTCTAATCAAACATAAACATTAGATGATGATAAAGCCTCTATGAATTCTCTACAATACTCAAATATCTTACTGTAGATAAAAGATCCCATGTTATGAGATGGCTTTTTAAAATTATTTTATTTTGCTGTTCTGTCATCTGATTTATCCTTGACATTGGTGTAAATGTGTAGAACGTGAACTGATTTCATAGTGGTTTCATGTCAGTGTAACCTCACAGAGTCAGATTTACTGCCATTTTGCAGCTGGTTTGCTCTACTTCTGCAATGCAAAACAGCTTTTAACCCTGTTTCGGTAACTACTTTAGCAGGGTTTACAACTGCCCTGAATAAGAAAGCAGCACAGTTATGCATATCAATGGCACTGGTGGAGAGACTGCTGATGATTCACATCAATGTGAACTGAGAGTCATGTCTTTTATGTTCAAGCACACATATATAAGGTGATTTGGCAGTGAATTTTTTTGGTCTCTATATGATTTTTCAACACAGTACAGTTTTCTTTCTTTGTTTCTTATTTACACAATATGGATTTCTCTGGCAACAATCAGAGGCCGAAATCCTGCCACCCTAAAATCAAAGTCCAAGGAACAGCTCCAGTTGCACTCAATGGGACTTTACTCAGAAATGCAACAAACATTCATAAGAAGCCTTGCAAATCTTCCCAAAATTTCTACAGGTATTGTCTTCTTGTAAGAACACATAGAGTATAGAGAGCAGAGAATTACTTATTTTGTTGAATCTGACGCAAATTCTTAGTCTGTTTGGACTACAATTACAAAACATGCTATCTGGTGAGCAGTGGCAGCATAACACATAAACTAGAAATTCTGCCTATAGTTCTGCCTATATATCATTTATATGTCTACATAAGTTTTAAATCATTAATTTATTGTTCTTTTTTTCTTCTGCTCAACTCTGATTCAACTCTTCTCAAGCTCTCAAGTATACTACTCAATTCCCAGTTCAGCTAGGAACAGTCAACAGACTTTTCTTTCTGCAGTTCAACAAACTATATATGTAGTATATTTCCTTATCCATGGACATACTTTTATTGCCTATTCCCCTGTAAATTTTCATTTATATCATTGCTTATAATTTTTTCCTAAAAATCCCATTTGTAGTAAACTCATATTCAGACAACTCTTTCACATTAAAAACAATGAAACCTTTGGTTCACCCAGTGCCAAGAAGAATGATACACTATTCCTCATTTCTCAGAATCATGACTTTATCTTCGCACTAACCAAGATAATGAGAAAATCTTTGATTTTCTATATACATTCACTCCCCAGCCTTACTTGCCAGCTAAGCTCCTAATTTGAACGTCTCTCTGTTGGAAAATCCTAAATTTTCATTTTCTAACATGCCCCCTGGATTCCTTTAATTCACATTCCAATAGATTCTGGATATCAACACCCAGGCTTCAGCCTGGGGTTAATGGAAATTAACAGTTAGTTCATAAGTGCTGGTTTTGCCATATGTTGCCAAAGATACTTCTTTTTTAATGTCCTATTGATTTCAAGGGCACCTGCCTCAATTAATTGCTCTCCCAGCTGATGTCACTTTCAGATCAAAGAGCTAAATTTCATCTACACATATTGCTTTTCTTCCTTGCCTAACAAGATAGTGACTGCTAATCCTAGTTTTTCCATTTTAGGATGGAAATTGGGAACAGGAATTTATTCGTCGCAATTCAGGTATTGTTGCAGGATCACCGCAGAACTGTGCTCAAAAGATTAATTTATTTTACTCTGTATTCAAAGTTGATATAACCTTTGCTAAGCAGAGCAGTATGAGTCACTGCAGTGCATACATGCTGAATTTTTATTTTGGGTTTCTCCACCCACCAGTTTACCTACTCTAAACATTATTTTGAAACAAGGAGGCCTAGCTGCCATAGAAGCATCACACTCCCATGCTTGCCATCCTGTCCAGGCCTGAGAGAAAAGTTATATATGGCTTTTGTTTTGTTTTGGACAGCCACAGTAGGAGATAAAGGAATAGAGCCTGGCCTCTGGTCTACCCACAAACTTCAGCTAGAGACATGCCCATTGCTGATGGTCTAACTGTGACCCAGTCTCCCTTCACAGAACAGAAGTATTCCCGCTCCAGTGGGAACTACAAATGGAGCTGGAGCATTCAACCAAAGAATGGTTCATTCAAAGAATTGTTTCATTCTCTAAGCAATCCTGCTCATTCTCTAAGCAATCCTGCTTCAGCAGGGGAGTTGGACTAGATGATCTATATGGTCCCTTCCAACTCTAAAAAAAAATTCAGTGAAATTCAGTGAAATGATGTCTTAGGAATAACTCTAGCCGTTATAAAATTTGCGACATTATACTGTGCCTTGGATCTGTTCATTTCCAGTCTATGTAAAGGTAGCACTGAGCCATGGTTTGCTCTCCATTCTGGCACCTGCCAGGGTAGTCAGACAGTCACAAGATCTGGCTCAGTTACGTGTAACTTCCATGGACCCACAGGAGACCACGATATAGAAACAGAAACACATCATCTCCCCAGCCAGCCGTAAACAGAGCTCACCAGACAAGTACAAACAGGTTACACTTGTATTGGACATCTATTCTTCATTAAGATTAATAGATTAAAAATCCAGAAGGGAACAATGTTATCATGTACTCTGGTCTTCCACCTAACACTGGGCCTTTCCCTGAATTCATCCTGGTGTCAAGTCTAATAGCTGTGCTTTGATCTTAATTTTTAAATTTCCAGTGACAAAGAATCCATCAAAAACCTACAGGAGCCGTTCCAATGATTAATTAACTTCTTAGCTAAATGTATTGTCTGAATGCATCTTGTTTCAGATTTCACACGCTGAACCTTATTATACTTGTCTCTGTGTATGACACGAAAGAGACTTCTCTTAACGATTGTTCTGTTTGCAGAACAGTCTATGCATACCATGACGAAATCACCACTGAAATTTCCCTTTGAAATGATTTATTTAGGCCATCTAGTCTGTCACTTTAAGGTGTACTGTCTGTATTGGTTTGCATACTGATCATTCATGCAGCTTCTCTTTGAAACTTCTCAATTTTTTCTTGAAATTGAAAGACTAGAGCACAGAGCTTGTTAAGTTAACAAAATATACAGGGGGCAGACCGCTCTGCTCTGCACTCTAGTCCTGCAGATCACACTGACCTTCAGCACTTCAGGGGTATCTGCGTTCCCACCAGTGCAGTACAAGAGGGAAGTCAAACACACGGAGGTTTGATTTCACACACTTTGGTGTGGTTACAGATCTGCATGTCCACGGGCCATTTTTACCAGCAATGAAGTTAACTAGATTTGCCAACCTTAGGCATGTGCTGCACACGTGCAGAGTTAAATGCTTCAGGACCTTGTGTTCAAATGGCAAGTGAGGTGCTCTAGGCGATGCCCTGAGTTCAATCTTGATTCCGCCAGAAGAGAAACTACACTGAGAACAGCAGTGATATGCTTGCGTATATACATCAAGACTCCAACTACAGACATGAGGTAAATCCACACCTAAAGAGTACTCTTCTAGCTCATGGAGTCACTAATGTAGATGCACCTGGTAAGATCCCAGGTCTCTTTCTGAAGAACAGATTCCCCTAACTGAGGCCTCCATTCATTAAATTGCACTGAAATGGAGATTCATTTAATGCAAACCTGTTAAAGTGTCCAGTCCATAAGTAGGCAACCGTACTACAAACACTATCTCGTACTGTCAGTTAATTCATCTCACCCATAAAGCAAATCCTTCTTGATCAGCTCCCTGCTGGAGATTCTGTGAAGTTACCCTCTTCAATTTCTCCAGTTAGCAAGAATTCAGTTTTGATATTGTGAAACAATTTCAGGCTTCTTAAATTCCACAGCTACAGCAGCAACTCCGCCTTCAGAGACTGACGAACAAAATGTAGGAACTTCTAATCATACCTTGTAAAGGCTTGCTGAAGTAAAAGAACAATTTATTCTGCTCTTTAAAGTATGGATAAGGTGAATATACATCCTGTGGAAGCCCTGGAAGTTATGGGAAAATGTTAACCTGGGGGGTATGTTGCATTAAGTAGTATGACTTTGATGGTATGAGAGTTAGGCCATACACTGTTTACAGCCAAACATGTAACTTCACAACAGTCCATTATGAAGGAGCCAAGCCACAATCATCCTAAGTCCCAAAATGTTGTTTGTGCACTAAGCATAGTCTTGGACTTGTTTATTTTTATCTGATATCTTCTAGATAAGATTGTCTGTTGTCAAAAAATGCCCTAAAAGACACCAAGTTGTTACTTAACACAGTCTTAGCAGACTGACTACTGACAAAACTTTGATTAAAAGAAGTGAACAGAAATCAGAAACACAGTTCTTCCTCTCTAGAAATAGTGGTAAATGTTGAAAATTTCTGGAGGTAAGTTTAAAAAAAATTACTTTATGATTTTAGGTTATCAGAGTCAAACAGAAAAGGATGCCTTGTAACCTATAATGCATACAAGTAAAAAGTTGCTTTCCATCAAGCCTGAGTCAGACTTTATGCTATATTGTATTTCTCATTAACCTCTGGGGTATAATCCCACACAAGTTTAACAGCAGGGTCACCCCTCTACCTTCAGTATGGTTATTCTTCTTTTCTACCAGCATAAGCCCAAAAGAAATTTTGTTGTTCATTCTGTTCACAAACCAGGAATAAATCACATTACAAAAATGCCCACAATGTCTTATTGCTTATACAGAGATTTATTATTTGAAAACCAGTTTGATTTTCCACAGCAAATGACTAAGAGCAGAAATCTATAAGCACAATGATTGCCTCCTTCCTCAGGGCCAGTTTGGATTTCATAGTCATACGAGTTCACAAAACAAGTCCAAAAGAGCAACCACATTTCTTCTTGCCATATAAGAGCTAATCACAGCCATGGACCTTTTTTCCAACAAGGTACTATGGGGAGAAAACATGGTGCTTAAAATAATATATGGCATAAGAAGTTTGAACATTTTTTTAAAAATCATAAAACAACATATAAATTAGTACATTAACATGGGTTAACTTCTATTAATTTTAGAAAGCGAGGCAAAAGGAAACAGCTTTTACATGCTTAATATGCTTTTTATTTTTGCCTCACACAGCTCAGTAGGCAGCTACTGTAGTACCCAGGCACGGCACCGCGTCACTTCATGTGTTTTTCAGCAGATAGAGCTGGTGTGCTATGTCACTAAGGAAGCACTGTATCTGGAAGGAGATAAACTTTCTCCTAGATTTGCCTAATTTTAAGATAAAAGGTATAATAACTGTTCTCTGGTAGTTACAACACTTTATAGCCACAGTGAACCACCTTCTCATGGGCAAGCAGGTCACCCACACCATGAGTTTGACACTGCTTTAATACAGCAGCTGCACAATGTTTATCTGTAGTGCATCTGTCAAGGGCTAACAGAGGAATGTTGTCTTTAGTGCTCTGCTACTAAATTACTAAATATTCACCAAATAAAGTAAAACTAATTTTTTTTATATTATTCTTAGTCATTGTAAATTGTCATGCAAGAATGTTACGATTTTCTTTTTAAATTTGTAGGGAATACTACGTAATGTGAGGAGGCACAGTTACTTAGGCAATCAGTTGTATGGGAGGCGTCTAGGAGACTTTTTGTCCCTTAAAATGCAGTCAGTAAATTACTGAATAACCTACTGCTCTAACCATGAATTTTGTTGCATCATATTCATATCTAAAGGAATAGATGCTCTCACAAATGGAGAATGATGATAGAAGGAGCACCAAAAGCGGCAGCTGGGCTGTGAAGGAGAATGTTATTAAGAGAATCTTGGCTGTCTGACATTGCAATAATACAGACAATGATTGCTCCAAGGAAATGGCTTTCTGTAATCATATTTTCTCATTGTAAGATTACTGTACCATGAAAGTCTCCTTTTCTAGGAGCTGGGTATAGTTCACACTTTTTTTTGCTTTGGCCATGCAGGGTGGAAACTACATACTTTCTCTAAACCCTAAAATAACCCATCTTCACACACAATGACCCAAGTAACCATGGCAGAACACCTTCTGATGTAGCCTTTTAGGGTCCAAAGGTTTACAGTGATGGAGGAGATGGGATAGGGGATGAACAGAGTTGGATCAAATTCTTTTTTATTTTGGTAGTGCATTGTCCTAAGGCTTTTCAAAACCATATTATGACTGAGTACTTGAACACACCTTTGAAAGAAACACTTTCAGCAGATGTTGAGGGGTCCTGTTCAGCAAAGGAGTGGGCAAGAAACTGGAACTAATATAAGAATTTCTACCTGGCTGTGAGAGAGGATATTTGTCTGGTAGAGATAATTATCTCAGTGACCATGCATGACTTTATCATTCTTTAAGTATTATCATACAGCCTCCAAATGATATATTTCCTTAGTGGTAACTTTTGAATAATAAGGCAGGAGGGAAGACAGCTGGAGCACGTATGGTGGAAGCACAGTCGGATCATCAAGATCATAGCTAGACCAGATGCCATACTTGTCAACACATGTCGTACCTATAACAGTGATCTCTGCCATTTTACCTAAAGCAACTGAGGACAAACAAGTTAGTATTGTTCAGTAACCAAGGCTGAGATTGGCTATTAACAATGATGAAAAAATGCCAAACATCTATACCAAGCCAGACTTACCCGATTGGAGCTTTTCTTCTCCTTGAGAAAAGGGGACTTGAAGACACTTCAACTAAAGGAGGAAATTTCTGTTATTGAACCTTTTTGCTGTTAGGGTTTTTTGTTGGTTTTTGGGTTTTTTTCAATAGCCAGAGTATAGCCAAGTCTCCTGGCTGGCAGCTTCTAGAAGTGATGTTTATATATTATCAAAAATTAGGAAAAACAGATGCTACCTGATTAAAACATCATCTGTAGATAACAATATAGTCTCACTTTTTGCACAGTAATAACCTTTCTTCTCTCTCGTGTCCTTGATTTTATTTTTTACAGAATGTCTTCATTTCACCAGGATCACCAAAGCAATACTTTTAGCCTGTGAAGGTTTCTTAGCCTTCACATTTGTAAAAAGATTTAAACGTTATTGGCCTCCTCTGAATGCAGTCCCACTACTGTTGCAGGAACCTGCGTATCATTTGAACTTTCCTTAATGCTTCAGTTGAAAAGGTTCTTGTCTGTAAATTTTATTACATTTCTCCCTGTAAGTTTTTATTACCTCTGTGTTGTTCTCTTCATTTTCAGAAAACTTAAAAGGGAGATTTGAGAAAAAACATATTCCAAACTTAGTAGTTAAAAAAGGTTTTTTGAGTTTCACATACCTCTACTCTGTTACACAATTAAATTATCCAAAATTTGGACCCCATGCAGTCATTTACAGTTGTACAAAGCTCAGTCATGCTTCTACATCCATTTGTGTAAATCAAAGTAGGAATGCCAAGATGAATGACAAAGCTGTTTTTGTGTATGTTTAATTCACCATATCAATTCTATTTCTAGACTAACTAGAAGAAACTAAAATTTCTTACAACAGAAGTGCCTAGAGTATAATTTAGTAAGAAGTCCCACATGATACCAGAGAGCTAACATTTATGAAAGTTAACAAGTTCTCTTGCCAGAAAAGCTGGTGAACATTTGTCTAAAAGAACAAAAATCATTTCAGAGAGAAAATATCACAGAATTCTCAAATTTTAGATATTATGTTCCTTATCTTCAATGTAAAGACGTATATCATATCTGTTATGACTTGTCCCCTTCCATGAACATAGTTTATTTAAAGATTACAAAACCTAGATGGATATTTGAGGGGTTTGATTTTTACTTTTTCTTGAAACTTCTACAACTCAAAAAGGAGACGTGCACATTCAAAGCAAGATTCTTTTTATACTGAGGACCCCAAAAGAGTAAATGGAACAGTAGAATCTTCTGCAGTGGCAAACAGAAATCTGCCTCCTCTTCAGAAGGCTCTTGTCTCCACATCAGAGTTGTCCTACAACAAAAATGTTATGTTCACATTGGAAAACATTATTTGTAAATGCATATAGGCATAAACCCATAGAGAGCAAACACATGCTAAGAGTAAGTATAAAATTATGTTCCTTAAGGAAAAAAACACAGAACATGTAAAAACAGAGGAAGTATCTTCAAAACCCTAACAGGTATCTCTGCTCTTCAGTAAATAGGTGCCATCCTACTGGTATCTCTGCTCTTCAGTAAATAACGCATTTGATCTTCTCTCACCAATAGCAACCTGAATTACAAACAGCGTCTCTACTAAGTAGTCAGCTACATAAAGAAACACTACCATTCACCTCAGCAGCAAGCATGTCTGGTTTTGCACACTCGTGTTGTGCAACAACCAAAATTTTAAGTAGCCTTAATTATGTCTAAAATAGGGCACTCAAATGATTCCTGAAATTAAACAATTCCTTACATGTTTCACTCTCTTTTCTACACATATATTTCTGTTGCTTGGCAAAGCTGTTTTGCGACTATAATCAGATCAGAGCCAAATTTCTTCCAAAACTCTACTAAAATCACCTATATTGCAAAACTGTACCTGATGAAACCAAGAGCGAAGTAGGCTTCTAGTAAGTGCTCTACACACAGTACACATATTCCACAATATGTCCATACACTTAACCGTAACGTGGATCCTTATTCCCTCACATGGAGCTTGTGAAGGAGACGAACTACACCATTATGGAGAAACATTCTTGCCAGATTTTTCAGCGGATGACAAAACCACATGGAATCTATCTCCTAATTCATAAGATACTGGAAGTATGAATGGTGTGCCTTCGAATGCTATTAAACACACACACTCCATTCAGTAGCACCACCAGTGTGCCAGGTGTAACACAAATAACAAAGATAAAGAACTTGCCTGTTTTGGAGAACACAGTTCAACCACAGGCAAAGTAGACGGGGAGAAAAAGGGAGACCCTGTATGATAGATGTGTCTTTCTGATTATTTTCTTTTGGTTTAGGTAAATTACTTTTATTATAAACACAACATTCATAGTTACTGCAAAAATTATTTCTTCAGAGCAATTTGAGCTATAAAGAATTGGTTTTATATGAGGTTTTCCTTTTGTATTTGGAATGATCCTAAATTTAAATAGTTACAAGAAACTATTCTAACTCTCATTATTATACAGGTCATTTCTTCCTGCATCACTCCTTGTTATCACCTCCACTAGGCTAATGTATTCATACATTTTAATCTTCAGCTGTGGTATGCAGGGAAGCAATATTTAAATTAAGTCATTGTGCCATTTTTCTTTACAAAGTCTTTTAACTGGAGTGAGCACCAGTCAAATCCCTCCAAGTTTTTCAAGTTCAGACCCAAGGCCAGATCACAACACTGAAGCCAATCTCTCGTACTAAACAAAGGTGCTTGCACAAGCTAAATGTGACAACCCTTGACGTTCTTGGAAGTTCATCTTTTGATTTAATTACAAGCAACTTTTGCCCTCTAATTTTCATATCCCACTTTTCAAATATACTTCATTTCAAGAATCTGCATTGCAATGGAGGGGCTGCTGGCAAATGAAGAATGTTGTAAATCATACAACTATAATGGAAGGCAAAAGCCACATTAAAATTCACGGTGCTTTTCTACAAAGATTTGTAGCTAAAAGTTGAGTAACGTAAGTTCACACGTCTGAACTAAATTATTCTCTGCTGTACACCCATCCATTACTGCAAAGGAAAAGAGCGGTGCTTTGAAAGAGCGGTGCATAGAAATTCCACAACTGCTTGGGACAGAAAGTAGATAACAATGCCAATCAGTTCAGCCCACAAAAATGAAGCTGAGAACTGTATAATTTCAAATCATAATTTTGTCAGAACAGCAGGACTAACCTCTGTTCTGAAGTAAAAAAAAAAAAAAAAGAAAATTAAAAAAAATGCAGTGGGCCATGGTGAGTCCTCAATAATGCATCTAAAATCACAATATGAATTGCATTAATATTAGTTCAAGGTCTCATGAGAATCAATTTGCCCCATTACTGCAATCCATGCACAATGCCTAAGGGCATTACCCAGACACTGATGGAGCTTGACTTTGTTTATTTAGGAACTGGTCACTACTTCAGCATTATGGAAATGAAAGAAAACAGGAGATGACACATGGAGTAGTCCCATCAAGAAAGCTGTCTTATTTTAAAGTCCTAGTGGTTTTATGAACTTTGAGTAACCCATGATCGTTTCATACATTTCTCACCTTTTTATTCCCTTTCATTTTTCTTCTGCTCCATTTCATTCTTTTTCATTTCTCCTGCTTGCAGTTACAAAGACATCATAGGAGACAGTTCTACATGGCGGGAACACAAATTGCACAAAAGTTAGACTCAGCCTTGGTGTTACATCATTCCACAGATTTCAGAAACCTTGAAAGATCAACATCATTTACAGTGCAACAATGCCAAAATATGAAGATCAAAGTATGGTCTCAAGTACAAATAATTCAAAATTTAAAAGTACAGCACAGAAGTGAAAGTCAGAGGCACTAATAGAAGGTGTATATAACTGCACCATATGATCTTGTGTGGCAATAGCCCAGTAAGTATGTTAGCTGTCTCCAGCAAAGGACTACTTCATAATGGGGAGGAAGATAGCACCCTTGTCCACACCATTCAGCTGGCCAGCACAGTAGATTGCCAGAGTGAGACCTTTCATGACTTCTCAGTTTATGCCCTGAAGTATGAGGTTTGATTTCCCTTATTTCATTCTGAATAATATTGCTGGTAATAAGTCTACCATTTTTCCAAATTTGGTACAAGTATTATGTTGATGACCTCCAGTGGAAACATATTCTGGATTCATATTATGCACTGTGTGAAAAAGATGGTGCTTTGTAAAATGGTGTATTTGTTACATATATATTCACAATTTTGAAATGTCTCGCAAGGATACATTTCACAGACATGGTTACATTACATGTATTATACCTCTTTTATTGTCTCACCTTCTGTGCCTCAAGTCAAAGTTTTCCAAGATGCTTTTTATATTTCCAATTCTGGACAGCTTCAAAGAGCCATCCTTAAAAAACACCTCTCTGATATAGATTTTCTTCCTCACTCACTACATATGCATAATACTAAATATATGTAAAGAGAAAAGGGAAGATAACACATGTAGCTCATATACACCAGTTAGTAAAGCTTCATGCCTATCTTAATATCTTCAGTTTCACCCATCAAAAAGTGATATTGCTACCATCATCCCTTCAAAAACACAGGTATATTGCTGTTAATAAAATAACTTAAAACAGCTAACAGTAAACATAGGGTACTTAAAAGGTACTTAAAAACAGATTTTGCACTTGTGTTTGTGGTTGCTAAGAAAAATGTTATTCAGGCTTTATAGCTTTTGGCAATCCAAAGATTACACACTTTCACTGACATACCTTAAGATGTGGAAGTACAGGGTATTTATGGCCCACAAGAAATGTAAGATGACAACCCTGAAAAAATCACCTCTCTTCCCTTCCCAAGGTCACAGATAAGGCCAAGAGACTCTTCACTGAGGTTTGTAAAAGCCTACTAAATGATCCCTATTTTCCTTTGTCAGGCACATCTGCATTAAAGAAAAATGCAATGGTAATTATAGTCTCTAGCATTCTGTAATTTCTATGCAAATCAGACAGAGGGCTTCAAGTTGTTCACTGAAAAAGGCTTGAAATTCTCTTGCACTTGTGAACTCCTGTGGCAGGTGTCACCTTCAATAATCATGGAGAAACCAGTCTCTCCCAAGTTCTGTATTTTTTGCCCGTATGCAGTAAGGCAAAGGTTGCTCTTTTTCTCTCTTGCATGCTTTATTGTTTACAAAACCTTACTTCTAGAAACTAAGAAACAAATTGCCACTGATTATCAACATTTCTTACATATTTGGGAGTGACAAATTATATCTTCACACCTCTTATAAAACTCCTCTTTCTTTAAGCTATTAAACTGCGGAAAAGTGGGCTGGCTTTTCTAACATCTGAACTATGTAAAGAAGATGTTACTTCCACTTGGAAGAGTAACAGTGTCTTTGTGTTAGAGAGAGGTGTGTATAGTAAAATGGACAATGATTATGGGCTTGAATAGGTCAGGAGCAATGGACTACTAATGCTTTTTATGCCAGATGTAATTTTTAAGCAGACAGCCATATCTGGAGGCACTCTCTCGCGCTTCTGTTCCCATCTGTTGAAAGTGCATCCATCATCCGATAAAATTGTTATACCACCACACGCATGTTCTTTCCATTTACCCCAAAGCAAAGAAGAAACAAAGAGTAACCCAGTAATATTGATGTAGCTTCTTGAATGCTGACAACCTGAGACATTCAGAGACCACACTGCTCTTCTTCAGCATGACAGAAAGTCAGTTCAGTCACCTGAGCAAAATATGAGTATCTGCAACAAACATCCATAAAAAATTAACAGCAGCAGCTGTTTCTAATGTGGTTGGTGGTCTCTAGAGTTTCAACCTGTATTTATCCATTCAAGAAAGGCAGCTATATTCCCTGGGTTGACCCACAGAACAGCAGATCTATTGGATCTGGAAAGTCCTGTCATCACCCTGAGAAAAAGCTCCATATCCAAAACACTCTACTTGCTTCTGACAGAGAGAATTTTCATCATGAGCACAGTGAGGCTCATTAGTCCAGCTTATTAAACTAGCTGAGAAAGCTCCATACTCAATGTGCAATGTGCAACTCGCACTTCACAATTATTGGTGTCCCACCCAGCAGATGTTTGTCTAGTAACATGTTACTGAAAATGTTCTTTGATTTAGAGATTTGCCAAACCTGACAATGAAAGTGACAAAGGAAGGAAACAACATCTTTTCAATCCAAGCTCTCCAGAGTAAAGGAGAGGAAACAGGAACCTAATAAAACTTTAACAGTCTGTTGTGGTTTATCCCCAGCCAGCAATTAGGACCACACAGCCATTTGCTCACTTGCCCCATTGGGATGAGGGAGAGCAACGGGAGAACAAAAGTGAGGAAAAAATTTGTGGGTTGAGATAAAGACAATTTAACAGGCAAATCAAAAGCTGCACACCCAAGCAAAGCAAAACAAGGAATTCATTCACCGCTTACCATGAGCAGGCAGGTGTTCAGCCCTTTCCAGGAAAGCAGGGCTCCATCACACCTAATGGTTATTTTGGAAGACAAACACCACAACTCCAAATGTTCCCTCATGCCACCTTCTTCCTCCAGCTTTATATACTGAGCATGACATCATATGGCATGGAATATCCCTTTGGTCAGTCAGGGTCAGATATCCCAGCTGTGTCTCCTCCCAAATTTTGTGCACTCCCAGCCTACTCACAATGGGGCTGTGTGAGGAGCAGAAAACACCTTGACTGCTTAGCAACAACCGAAACATTAGTGTGCTACCAACACTATTCTCATTCCAAATCCAAACCATAGCACTACACCAGCTGCTTGCAAGAAAGTCAACCCTATCCCAGCCAAAACCATGACACAATCCTACAGTTTTTCAAAATGGAAAACATCCTGAACAATTCTTTAGTGGTAATGTTTAAGTTCACTTCATGTCTCAGAGTTATGAATCCTCCAAGTTGTTTTAATGAGAAAATTTTATATAAAAAACATCTACTTTTATTTTTTAGTGAGGTTCTCCTAGCTAAAAGACCAAGCACATGCTGCTAATGTATCTGATTTCCAGTATTGTTCTCTTACCTTAAAAGAAAAAATTCTGCAAAACTCTGATTTCTGTTCTTTGGTACAAACAGATAACAATACTTGTTAATTCTTCAGCAGCTTTCCCCTGAATGCACCTGAATACTTATTAAGGACACCTTGTGCTTTGTATCACCTGGAAAAAGACTTCTATCATGTTACAGTTTTAAAAGCTAAGACACTGAGACCACAGTTTTTGGAGCTGAATGCCTATATCTTGAATGATTAGCAGGAGGATTATAGTGAATGAAAGGGAGTTCAACACACCTTATGACCAGCTCAATTTTAGATACTTTGGTTATCAAGCATTAGATAACTAATCTAAACACACATTGAGAGTTAGCGAGTAAGCAGAGAATCTCAGGCTCATGCTCTGTGATTTTTTTTACAGTGTGAGATGTCTTGATGAGTTCAATACATGAACTCACTAAGAAAACAGTGTCAATATTTTAAGCATAAATAATAGTGACAACTCAATCCACCAGCATTTCTGTCTTCTGATGTATTAAAACTCGCAGTATCATTCCAGATCTAAAGCTGGAGCAGCAGGAAGAGGGGAAGAAAAGTGACTTCTCATGCCAGCTAATATGCTCTGTTTCCTACAAGTTTAGTCTTATACCACCTAAATGCAGCTTCTTCCCATACTGCATAGGTCTTCATCTTATACAGTAACTCAGTCATCTCTCCTGCCTCTTACTACACCCAGCAGCATCTCCATTTTCTTTTCAGCTCCCCCAAGTTTCAGGAGCAAGAGCCAACAGAACACCTTCTTAGGAAACAAAGCTAAATATAAATCTAATGTGACAGCTGCTCAGTTAGAAAAATAAGATGTAAACCAACAAATGGGATATCCCAGACAGTACAATTCTTTTACCTTTCTTTGGTTTCCGGAGAGCCTCTTCTCATAGGAGGATTGTCCCAGTTTGAAGTAAAACTGAACCAATTTTCTGTTCTGTAACTTTACATCCTAGCTAGGCCTCCTCTAACTCTCTGAAATTAACGGCATATTGTGGAGAAAACTGCTCGTTCTCAGAATGATAAGACCAATGTTTGTGCTCCATGCCAAGGAATGGTATGCAGAGAGGCTCTTGCTTATACTTATTGCTATAACAACCAAGGTCAGCCAATTTCGTTATTTGCCCCCTTAGGGGATCGGAAATGGAAAAAACGTAGAGGGGTCACATCGGTGGGGAGGAGCGGACAGGACAGGTGACCCAAACCTGACCAACTGGGGTATTCCACCCCATCTGCCCCATGCTCAGTATAAAAGCTGAGGGATCAAAGGGTCAGCCCCCTTCCTGCGATGGCCGACGTCCAGAGAGGACTCTGTCTGTCCATCTGCCTTTGATCCCGATCCGTGTGTTCCTGACTCCAGAGCTGGAATCCAGTTCCCGTCCATCGCTGAGTCCAGTCTGAGACTTCCCCAGTGCCTGCCGGTGATGTGACTGTCATCCTGGGAGCTTGATACGGTTTTGTATATATTGTATCTATTTCATTATTTTCTTCTTTATTTTTATTTTAATATTAATACTTCATTAAAGTAGTTTAGTTCATTCTAAACTTCAGGATCTCCTTATCTCTTTCATCTCCTCTCTCCTCTTTTTTGCGGGGGGAGAAGAGAGGGGAAGGGCCATCTGTCGGTCTGGTTTTGGTAAATTAGGCCGAAACCATGACAAGGATATTCAGACCACAAATAGCAAAGCAAAATGAACAAATATACAGGAAACTTCATACTGCAATAGACAACATGGACAGAGATAACCAGAAAAATTAAATGGTCAGGGAAGTAGAATTATTCACTACATGGTAACCTGTCAGAGTCAGGGGGCAATACACTATCAATGCTATTCACACTTTATCTGACGTCTTAAAAAGGGAAATGGACTGCAAGTCAAATCAGATGTTCATTTTCCCCTAAATGTGGGGGACACAGGAAGCTACATAAATTTATTGGTTCTGATATTCCACAGAGAAAATAAAATATATAAGGTCTAAAAAATGAAGGTCAATCTTTCAGTCCTTCTTGAGAAAACAGACCTTTTCATGAGAAATAGACCTTTCTTCATGTCAAAAACCAAACATTTTTTGAGTCATTATAGATTAACACAGCCTCAGAAAAACTGGAGGAGGGTAGGCAACAGTAAATTGAAGTGTGTTGCTAGGAAAGGAAAAAGGTGAGGTTTGGAAATTATGTCATGTTCTTATTTTCTGTTCTAGGGGGAAAATGATATTTTGAGTAATAAACTGAATTATTAAAAAGAGTATATTGATTCAGCCTGCCAAAAAGACACTGCAATATTCATTTTTCATTAACAGCTTTTTTAATATACTGTGCAATGTATCCAACAAAGGTGTTTATCAAATCAGTGCCAGTGTGGGGGATTTTAATAAGGCAAGCCGTTAGTGTCTCATAGATTACATCCATTTGTTACCTAGTACCTCAGCCAATTTGAGTCTCAGATCCCAAAACAATCTGCCTCCAGCTGTTATCCAAATTGGTCCTTGTAAAATGTTTTCATCAATCCAAAAAACTGTGAAAAATCAGTGAAAAAATAGTGTTGTACCACAACATGATAAGGACGAGAGAAAAAGGCATATTTGTAGCACAAGTAAGGTAGGCCTTTCCTTAGCAAAGTCCTCATGCAGGTATCAAAATCTTTAATTGCAAGTACATGCTCAAATTCCAGTGACTTCAGCAGCACTTTACATGCTACTTAAAGTTAATACTTGCTGAAATATTTTTCAGAAGATAACTGGTTTTAGTCATATGTGTTTTACCAGAATCAGGATTGTAGTACCTCTGTGTGTTGGTAAAGTAAATGTTAAAGTGAATACCACTGGCTATGGCTTTCCATTTTATAAAATTGAAGCCATGATAGCCAAAATACGAAAAGAAATAGCCTCTTATTTTTTCCCCCATGAAACACAGATAATTCCTCCCACCAGCTTCAAGTACAGGATTAAGGGCTGCATGTTTTCAGTTGTTAATATTTCCAATAGGGTAATAACTCTGTCTATGTATCCCTTGTCAAGATGACATCTTGTGCTATGAAGCTTTAGTTCCCTGCCTTTGTTCTACCTGTATGCATTTCACATAAACTAAATAAATTAAAACTTGGAGCATTTCCCATATGTTCATTTCCTTTAGTCTCACCAAGAACTTCACCCAAGTCTTGCAAGCCGTGAGGCCATACTCACTATCATAATAAAATTCCTGCTTTTTTTGTGTTTTGGTGTTGTTTTGAACCAATTAGGTCTGGGCATAAGAAACTGAAGGGCCCCATGAAAACTTCTTAAGCCAAGCTCAGGAGAAAGCTGACAAATTTCAAAGATGACGTTTAATATCCAGTCCATTTTGAATGAGTATTTTTTGACAGGTTGCTGTCCTACCAAACTGAATCTTTCATAGAGTATTTTGAGATTCTGCTGTCTTTGCCCTCTTCACATGCCACAAAGTAGCCACAGAGGTCAAAACTTCCCCTTCAACTCTGATGAAGAGCAAAGAGGACCTCCTATCTACGTTATTTACTTAAGAAGCTGATTACTCTTTATTGCAAGCAAATCTAGGGTCTCCTTCTAATTCATATGTGCTAAAGGAGAAACATATAAAAAGTTAAAATTAAATTAAGGCTGACAAGTTCCACTATAATAGAATTTTACTAATTGCAAATACATGACAATTGCAGCTGGATATAATCTCTCTCCTCTGTATCACACAATGACACAGCGAGTTGACCTTTTGGCAAGTAGCAAAAGTATTGAATTTTCACTTTGCGGGGGAAGGGTAAAGGGACAAAAACTGCATGTGAAAAGATACCTCACAGCATGGATTTCTCTTGCTGGGAAGAAGAATCGCCCTATCTCTACCGAAGGAAAGGCCAACCTATGTAACTATTAATCAAGCTGATCTCACTGACAGTACTGGCAAGAGTAAAGGGTCATGGAAAAAGGACATTGAACAAAAGTATTAAAAATGAAAAAAAACATACTCCAAAAATTCAGTTTTAAGGACGACTGTACTGTGCAGATCTGTTCCTTTTCTGTTTATGTACCATTGTGGTCCTTATTTATATTGTCATGTAAATTTTCATGTAAATAAGTCCCTGAGACTTCTTGGTATTCCTTAGTGCACTCCATGGATGATACTCACACAGTGAACAGCTATTAAGTATTTTGTTTAGTCCTGGTGGTTCAATGTGCCATTCTCCATTCATTGTACTCGAGCCCTGCTCATTATACAGAAGTATTCACCATGAGTTTTCCAGGGGTAGTCCCATATATCATTATTTTTGTTTTCTTTGGATATTCCAGCTGCAAAGGTCTAACAATTCTCTTGTAGGTATAAATCCACTCCAACTCAGGGTTATGTGGTTGGGATTGGCTTTGCAAGGTCATCTTCTGACAAATTTCACAACACTACTCCAACTCACAGTATCTCTTGGATTTCTTTTTGGATGGAAAGGCATTACTCTACTATTCTTCTCTGAATTAGCTGAATATTTAAAAAATATTTTCGTAGCCTGCCTTAGACAGTCACTTAGCTGGAAAGTTTCAGATGAAACAGCTAAAATCTTGCTAAATTATATATCCCCAAATAATACCTGAACAGAGTATGTGGTGTGCAATTACGGTTGCCTACTTCTTATTGTAAGACTATTTCTTGCAAGGAATGGTTGGTAATTAATATCTGTATTCCTCCACAGGACTGTGACTAACATCTTAGAAAAATGCTATTATTGCATTTCAGTGGCCTGTACTTTCTTCATTCATTATGAAATCAATGTGGTGAGCTGATACAATGTTTTGTCTTTCAGATGATGTTTGAAATTAACTTCCTCACCACTGTTGGTCATTAAAGAACGTGTAAAGATATCTTCACTTTTGAGGGAAACTTTTTAATCTTTTTCTCTGATCTAAAGTTTCCTCCTCTATGGGACTTGACAGAACTTTATTCTCCAGTATTAATGGCTTCTTTCTGGGGGGAAATTCCTTTAAAAATATTCTTGTTTAACAATTTTCCTCTGGGTTTCTCTTTCATTTAACAGTCGGAACTGAAGATTTTTAATGTTGGGTCCAGCCTTGTCCTGGTCTGCTCTCCAGTCTCTCTGCAAGGTTAGAGCCTGACAGTGTTAAAGTGAGTGAACAAAGCTTTGTGATCACAAAAGGTGAATATCCAGCAGGAAAATAACCAAAAGATGATGCAGGAGAAATAATCTATACATACACCCACACATCTCTGTATTTATCTATGTGTCCTTCTATATTACTCTGCTTGCAAGACTTAGCTTTTTTTCTTTTCAGAGTTTCAACACTTGAAATTGAAATAAATGGATCTTTTTCTTTTTTTCTGTCTGCTGTAGCATCTTTTTAAGATCTGCTGTTGTAGCATCTGTTTAACATCTTTATCGAAGATCTTGATAAGGACATAGAGTATATCATCAGTAAGTTCGCAGATGACACCAAGTTAAGCGGGAGTGTTGATCTGCAAGAGGACAGGGAGGCTCTACAGAGAGACTTGCGTAGATTGGATCGATGGGCCAATGTTAATTGTATGAGCTTCAACAAGGCCAAGTGCCAGGTCCTGCACTTGGCCCACAACAACCCCATGCATTGCTACAGACTTGGGGACATGTGGTTGGAAAGCTGCCTGGCAGAAAAGGACCTGGGGGCTCTAATTGACAAGCGGCTGAATATGAGCCAGCAGTGTGCCCAGGTAGCCAAGAAAGCCACTGGCATCCTGGCTTGTATTAGAAATAGTGTGACCAGCAGAAGTAGGGAGGTGATTGTCCCCCCATACTCAGCACTGGTGGGGCCACACCTGGAGTATTGTGTCCAGTTTTGGGCACCTCAATACAAGAGAGATATCGAGGTGCTGGAGAGAGTGCAGAGAATGAAGCTGCTGAAGAGCCTGGAGCATAATAATTATGAAGATCAACCGAGGGAGCTGGGACTGTTTAGTTTGAGGAAGAGGAGACTGACGGGAGACCTCATCACTCTCTATAACTACTTGAAAGGACATTGTAGAGAGGTTGGTGCTGGTCTCTTCTCACAGGTAATTAACTATAGAACAAGAGAGAATGGCTTCAAGCTGCAACAGGGTAGGTTTAGACAATTCTTCACAGAAAGAGTGGTCAGACACTGGAATAGGCTTCCCAGGGAGGTGGTTGAGTCACCACCCCTGAATGTGTTTAAGAGTCATTTAGATGCAGTGCTGGGGTATATGGTGTAGGGAAGAACTTTGTAGAGTAGGGTTGATGGTTGGACTCGATGATCCCAAGGGTCTTTTCCAACCTGAATGATTCTATGATTCTATGATCTGAGGTAAGTTAATACAGTGATGCCTTTCCTGCATCCATGCATTTTGTGGCCATGATGAAGGCACCAGAAAAAGAAAATAACTTGTTCTTTCAACACAGTCCAATGTTCCCGGTAAAAATAGACCACTGAAAAAGAAATGGTACCAGAAATCCACTGGTGAAAGACTGAGCCTCTAATTGCCATGGCTAAACATGCAATTCAGTAAATTCACTGTAACACCTACAAAGCCTTTAGCAGTTATATATATGCAAGTAAAACAGGTTTGTGATCTGGTGCTTTGTGCTTTAAATAAAGCATTCATAGCACTGCTATTTAAGCATTTAACATTTCTAAAATGGAAATAAATAATTTTCCTTAAATACATATGTTCTTATCAAAAGTCCCATGGGTCAGCTATTCTGAGCAAATAATGAGAAGGTAGGAGACAATTTTTTGTCTCTATATCTGAACATGTCTCTATGGCAGTTAATTACCATCAAGTGGTTTACTCCTTTCCAGTAAAAGCTATGAATCTTTTCCTATTGAAATCAATGCCAAAGCCCTCCCTTGCTTGCAAGTGGTCCATGCTTGGAACCAGTAATATGTGCAATCAGGCAGTTAGCAAAATGCAGGTTTTCTGGATGTCTGCTGAATAACTGCTGGTTCCTTTACACTTAACTGAAGACAGAATTTTAACAGTCTGAACATGAGCATAAATACCATGAATGTGTGTGTGCGGGAAACAAGGTATTTATTTGTGTTAGTAGAATCAAAAGATTCTTATTATACACAGTCCAAGGTCTTGATATTTCATGGACCTCTCAATAGCCAGAGTGCATGCATAAAAATAACATATTTATATATGAGGGGGGAAATCAGTCCCTTGGTGTCCTGTCACTTAATTAATGACTTAATGTCAGCTAGTTCCTTCCTAAAGAAATAAAATATCAATAGTAATTGAAAAAGAAGCTAGATTTAGTTGGAGACAGCCAGGGGGTGAAAAGTCAGTGGCAGAAGGAAAATATTTAAAGTATGAGAATTACTTGGACAGCGAGAACAGATTTTCTGACCTCTGTAAATATTGAACAGACTTTGGACCCTGAGGAAAAAAAGGTATTTTTTCATACACACAGGTGGCAGCCTATCAAAGAAACTATGTAAAAACCCAAACCTTCTGTTTTCGCAGTCCATGGTTAATTAGCATTTGATTTTGAACAATTGATTTTGACCGCCATTCTCCTGTTGCTTTGTTATTATCAATTCTGAACTTCACAACATATAGTCATCTCCAGTTATTGAACATGTACCATTTCGCTGTATCCCTATTTCATTGTATTTCTGGGTTACAATATGCAAATGACTTGGCATTCATGCTTAGAAAACTATTATTTAAGTAACTTTCAGAAATTGTCTTTTGTGCCAATTACTTCTTTGAATCTGAGCCCTCTGTTTAGTTGTAGAGAACACTCCAGAATGCATGGATATGAAAATGATGTGGTGACCCTTAAAGGGAAAGAATTCCCCTAGCAAAAGCCTCACAAAAACCAAACTGATAGCGACCTCTCAGGATAATTACCTGGTTGCATGTGGTGACTGATTCATACTGATTCCTTTTTTTTTTTTTCTTCCTCAGGACATGTATATTAGAGCAATATTAACAACTTTAATATACTTTTTATCCTACTGCAGTCCTTTTTAAACCCTTAATTTCCATAGAATCTTCATTAAAATAGTTTTAGAGTCAGTATTTAGATAACAGATTTTAGCTTCTGAAATTGATGTGTGCAATTTTATCTCTAGAGCTTAAATAATACTGTTACAAATTGTTGTTTCTAATACCTCACAATCTGCAGTACTATCTGATTGCTAACCTCTGTCTGCCTCTCTGCACCCATTCTCCACTAACACAAAGACTCAACCTAGCACAAACTCACCTGTGATCCTGAGCTCTGCTTGATGAACTTGGTTCCTGAGCAGTCTGCACAGGCATTTTACAGTGCAACCCTGCTGGAGTGAAGGGTATCGTAGCAAGCCCACGCTGACATTAGAAGATGGGCGTGGGGACATGAATGACCACAGGACCTGGATGACAAAGTTAACAGAGGCAGGGGGAGGAGAGAAGGAGACACTCCTGTGCATGTGTAAGATGGGCACTTTGGACAGGAAGGGAACTTTAGTTCATGAATGGGGCTGACTACACTTTGAGATGTGAAGGTGGAGGGACTGGCACAACTTAAGGAGTGAGATGTTAGCTGCTGAATTCCTGCATGGAATATGAATCCTACCCTAATAGTGCTAGAAAAGTACTGTATGTTTTATTTTAGTGTATTTTTCTAGTTGCCGTTTAGTTCACTGCAGGGCTTGGCTTAACTTTCCAAGTCAACTCCATCTTAGCATACGAAGGCATTCCACCTGGGGAATACATTAATGTGTTTCCTATTTGGCCAAAAGTTTACTTGACAATGAACTCCACAAGAAATTATGAGGAACAAAGAATTAGAAACCTTGAAATATTGCACATTTAGACATGTACAATTATGACACAGAAGAAACAATTTAATTTTTAAAATGTATTTTCATACAGCTTTTCCCCATAAAATATTAAAACTAGTCTTACTATTATGACTAGAGAGTAGTATATGTTAAATTTATCACAATGTATCTAATAACATATTTTCATTTGTCATATGCCAACACTAATTTTTATACCCAGTGTTATTGCACAAAATTGTAGTGGTAGCCATAGTGGCATGATAGAGTCTATAAAGATTCCAGTTATCAATTAAATATAATTTCCCTTATGTTCCCTACATTAAGCTGTGATCCATTTTGTTCTTTAATGAACTTAATTATTCATTCAAAGCAGTAAATAACTCAAGTTTCAAAAACACACTACAATAATAAGATATGGCAGTAGGTAATAGGTCCTATTACCCATATGTCTTACATTTTTAAAACTACTTGATAAGATAACAGTTTACGATAGTTTTGAAATTGAAACTTACAAACTGACATCCATCAAGTTGCCCTTTTCCCCCTTCCATTTCTGTTTTCCCCTACTGCTAAAGTTAAAACAAAAAGATAAAATGGCCTGATCTGATAACAAAAAGAGCTGTTTAGCCAAATCTATGCTCCTGATGTTTTTTTCATATGTAAATGTATATTTATTTTTATGTATACACATTCACACAGAGGTATGAGTGCTTGTATATCCAAAGGCAATTTCACTAGTAATGTATGCTAGGTAAGCTATTTATCCATCATTTAATTTGCTATATTTAAATCAGACCCACATATAACAAACAAACCTGAATTTAATTATTGATTTAGCTCCATCTTTGTCCCCTCTCTTGTGTTTCTCTAAGCAAAGCCTTCATAGGAGCCACATTTCTGGTCTGAAGGAGAAAGGATGGCAGGGCGGGGAGGCAGATATCCATGCTTGTCCTACTCTCAAAGAGGAATTAAATGCAGAAGAAGCTGGAATTATTATTACCAGAAGAAACTCTGCACCGCCCCCTCCCTTGTACCACTAAACTTCATAAAGCCATAGCATGAACTGGTTTAAAAGAGGCTAAAACAGGACTCATCCATTGGGTTATTACAGCCCTGCTTATAAAACACCATAAATCAACAGACCAAATGGAATTTAGTTCGTCCAGAAAACCTTCCAGTCAGGATATATGACCTGTAGCTCCACAAAGACTTAGAACAATTTCCTCAAAATGAAACATTTAATCTTCACAAGAGGAACTAAACGTAGAAAAGAAAGTAGATTTAACACAACAAATGGTCTGCATGTACTTAATTTACTTAATTTAGCGGGTTTTGCAAGCTGAGACTGGTCTAGGTGCTTAAAGAACTACTGCATAGAGTCCCTTTATCAGCCTGTTCCCTTGAATCATGCCCTGACATGCCTCTATTTCAATTCTTCTGGGACAGGCTTTCCCCTTAAAATTTCTTTGTTCCAGATTTACAGTCAGAATTATTTTCTCTTTTCACCTCCCCAAGACCATCAGTCAAACCAGTTTACTGCTCCCAGTACAACAGATATAAAATTTCAAAGGCATCCAGTCCTACTCCAGCAGGTGCAAGCTGAAAAGATGAAAATAGAAGCAAAGGGCAAAATTTCAGTAATACGAGGTATTCGTGGGCTGTGGGCTCTGCAAAATTTTTGAGTATTTTTTAAAAGTGTGTAACTAAGTTGATTAAATTATTGAGTCTCAATATCAGTTAACATTTACAGTAAAAGTCAGCTGTTTTAAAGATAAAATCAAATTTTAGTTCCACTTAGTAGTGGAACTAAGTACCCTGTGCTTCAGAGCCAAAATCTGTGCTTCCACCTGCCCGGTAGCTCTCAGCACCATTTCTCCTCATCTCTATCCACGTATATATGTCTAGTAGTTATGAATGGTATTGCCTTATCTGTAGAGATCTGCTTTAGAATTTTTTTTAAACAAAGCACCAGTCTGTCATGTGAACACATCAGCAGAAATGTGTTCTGCCATTGCACCCCTTGCAGTGCTTTCCCAACAGGTGCTGCTCCAGCAGCAAGTGGCAGTATAGTGGGGATGGGCAGTGATGTTCTGCTGGGACCCGACAAGAGAGCAACCAACAGGCAAATCACACTGTGAGAGCAAGTGTAACAGGATTGAAACCAATTTCTGTAAATTGAGAAAATTAGATCTTAAATACTTCGATTACCTTAACTTCTGCTACTGATTTTTTGGGAAGGTGGGGTAGAGATGTATGTGTTTTGTGTTGTCTTAGAGATTTCCTTTCCAAAGCAGGGACTGTCTTCCTATTAGTTGCTGCACACTCATAAAGCTAATTCCTCTAGTAGGTATTTTCACAAAACAATCTCATTATAAGCAGAAAGAGAGTATAAACAGAATAGTCATTTCCATCATTTTAATGCCTAAAACAATTTCAGACTCTCTACTTTTCTGTAAACACCACTTCATTGTATTGACTTTCTCTGCAGATTATATTTATTCTAGTACAGAGGAGCCAAACAAAGTTTTCCCAATCATTTGTGTTCTTTGAGTGAGACAACATAACTATCATTTCAGCATACAAATTGAGCATTTATATCCTCAAAATTTACTACTTCATCCTAGAGCTACCTGAAGCCAACAGGCCCTTATCAAATCGGACTTATTAAAAGCTGTGATTTTCATTTTTTAAATTTATTTAATTCCCAGTGATCTGCATGAGCCTTGACACTGCTAAGCATGTTGGTATTTCTCTAAAAAGAGTAATTCCTACAACTACAGTGTGGGGTCCTGAACAATATATGGTTTAAGGAAGAAAAGCTACTATTGCTTCTGTCCCCTTTGGAGGTCAGCAGCTATTCTTCCCCAAAGACTGGAAAGAAGCCTTGAACCTGCCTGCAGAATAAATGTCATAACCATTACCTACTCCGGTTTTGGGTTGCTCTGTCCCTGTTATTGCAGGTTTCCATCTTCTCTACCTTATTGGACCAAAAAAAGAGAGAAGGTACAAGAGTGACATTATAGCCTAGTAGTGAGATCTACCAGCAAGCATATTGGAGTTGAGATCCTCTTGTTGAGTCACGGTCTAAGAGAAGTGCTTACATCAATACTGTAAATAGGGCTGTGGAGCTTCTCAGTACATAGATGCCATGCAGTAAACCTTAAATAAGGTACTTAAGCCCCAGTGGCTGTCAGCATTTCATATTCACTGCTTTAGACCACTGCTTTCCAGCTCTGGTGGACTGCTCACCTCTTATATTAGACAGTATTCTATGTTCACAGCATTCTCTGCATAAATTTTATAGACATCCTATCTCAGGACCCGTGGTATTAAATTCCAAGGTGCCTAAAAATTAGGTACTGTGATAGAAACTTTTTGTAATGGATTCCTAGCATTCAAATCCTGAAAACTGGAGCATAGCCTGAGGGTTTTTCTCTCTATTCTATCTTTGGAAGCCCACACCCTCAATGAAAAGGTCAACAAGGAGAATTTTTCAACCACAGGAGTCGGGTGACAGAATGATGCTGTGAACTAGTATTTGCATTTCTCTCAGAAGACCACAAAGGTGAAACCCTTTTCCCCTGAAAGTCAATGACAGTATCTCCATTTCATTACCTTTGGGAACAGAGGCTCAAACACAGCCTTAAGTGAAAAGAAGTTCTATTACCATGGTGGTTCTGAAGACAAGGGGCAGCAAGGGGAAAGATTTGGATGGGAAGAGGAAAAGGAAGGTGCCCCTGAATTCAGGTTACTAACATACGTAATACATATAGACAGATATGTGTGGAGTAAGGAGGCCCTAGGCAGAAGGACCGTGCTTACCCATGGCACGGATATGAAAAGACATGTCCTGCATTCTTCCACAGAACTCCTCATAGCAGACACAGGCAAAGCTGTTCCACTTGTAAAAATCAGGCTGGAAAAGTAACAGTGGATGGCTACAGTACGTATTCAGAGATTGGATTTAATTGTTGGTGCTAAATGTAAAATCTTTCTCTCTCTTAACAGGATAACCAGGACTTAAGCTTTTCTACTCTTTGAGGACAAAACATTTTTAAAGGATTTATGGACTGCTGTTGCTTTAATTAATCATTCCCCTTTAGCTAACTCCCGATCCTTGAAATTACATTAACATACCATTAACAGCACAATTAGTATATGTACCTTAAACCAGAAGTGAACCTTGTGGTGTAGAGTTCCAACAAAACTGCACTTCTCAGCATTAGATGTGCCGCAGATGAGCTAATGTAAAATCCAGTCTGATGTTGTGGGATTGTGATCATCATGTCAGTAACAGTCAAAAGAGTATAAGCATAAGGTTATATGGGATCAAAACAGTGATTTATTTAAACAGTTCTGTTAGTGATTTCCAAGAACGGGCATCCAAGATTTCAAGATACCTATTTACCTATACACATTCACACCTTCTACTAAGATTTGCCTTAAATTAGGTCTTGATCAGGATATTTGCTCTGTGGGAAACTTACCAATATGTCTCAAAGGAAAGGATATGAATTCACATCCACAGGACAGAGATGCTTTCAATTCTAATTCTTTGGTAATCTGCATGTGAATATAAGCACTCAAGCACTCATTAGTACATCTTTTACAATCTAAGAAATTTACTATGGTATTCCTATTGCCCATGCAAATATATCACCTTATGAAATAATATTAAACTCCTAATCACTAAACTGAGCTTCTCAGATTCTTTTTCCTATTGTAAAAAAAATTACTTCTTTTGTTATTTCGAAAAACATTGCCTTTCACTTTCCTTGGGTAACCTCTGATTTTAGCCTTTAGAAAAGGTCAGTACTGTTAACCCCTTCTTGAAAAATCTATTACTACTTTGATTCCTTTCTTTATCATTTTTTTGCCAATTTTATCCAATTGCTAAAGATATTCTTTTAACAGCAACTTCTGAAAAGCATTATCAATAAAAATCAGTTCAAATAAGCCAAATTAACTAACCCTCCAGTCAATTACAACAGACAAAGATAAGTCTTCCAAACGTGGAGTATGCCCTACTGTTTGTTCTATAAAGTCCTAGGTTTTGGCAAGCTTTTGGATGTTGTAAAAATAAGAATAAATCCACCAGGGGTTTTTTTGTTACAGCTGATCAATAGGTGTTTCTGTTGTACACAGATGATCAAGTTTTTTTCCCTGTACATGAAAGCCAAGAACGTTCACAAAAATCACCTACACAGATTAGATTTTCTTGCTTCTTTCATATGGTATACTGCATAATGACTTTGGCAGTCATTATGTTTAGATAACAGGTGCTGCGTATGTGGTTGTGCCTAGTATTAAACGTAAATAAACTTTATTTATAAAAGTTAGATTTAAAGCAAAGTTTTAGCTGCTTTGGTGAATGTGCAATATATTATTTTCACATATTTTAACCTCTTCAGTATTTGAAAGCTACTTTAAGTAAACTAAAGATTTAGGAATACACTGAATTCTGGCTATATAATGTATTCCACAGAAAGCATATCATTTTCTGATGACAATTAAAACAGTTACTTCCAGGCACGAAAAGAGCAAAATATGATTATGGAAAAATATTTGTATGTATCCTTTGAGAACATGGGAACGGATACAACCTTTTCTCCATGAGGCAAATGCAAACACATACTCACAGAATTGCAAAAGACATACATGAATGTTGGAGCGCAGCTCCTTCCCTGAAGATTTCAGGTACTGTTCTGAGACAAAAGACAAGTCTGGAGAAGACAGTTCTCTTGGAGACATGCAGAAGATTCAGGAAATAGCAAGCCTCTTCGGCTTGCTTCCTTGACAACCCATGAATTGCTGTTTTCAAGAATTTCAATAAGCTCTAATATTTTGATGAATACCAGAGAGAACACAAGAGAGATTTCTATGCCTGCCTGTCATTAGACTGTGGTTTTGGTGGAACAAGTTGCCATTTGTAGGCAGTTTCCCCTTTGCAGTCTTCCAGAAGAACCAGAAAGAATTAGTCTTTCACCTTGAAATTTATACTGGGACAACCTTGTCCAGGAAATGATCCATCCAGCCCTTTTGATTAACAGAAGCAGCATTTCACTTCTTTGACCACGTGAAATGTGTCTGTGTTGAAACAAGGTAGTATTTCACATATTGAACAATAAATAGGTATTTTCCTTAAATAAAGGCAAGATTCCCTTCCCTTCTTGGGTAACTCATGTTTTAACGTGAAATTTCTCTCACACTTTGTACTATATTTGGTAGTTTACTAAGCATTGTAGTCTGCATATTAGCACATACACTTGATAGCTAACCTCTTAAGTGAGATACATTTTTCATAGTCCATTATTGTCTATTGACTGAGACCAGACACAATGATAATTGATCAATTTGGGGTGAAAATGGGTTAAATGGATTTGAAAACTTTGACTTCCCCTCAGTAACTTTCTCCTAAGCTATAAGTGATACTCCATGTTTTTAGTTCTAAGGTGATACTGTGTCCATCTCTCCATCTGGTGGTCCTCAGCACACCTGAGGAGTATCTAGATATTCAGGGTTTACAGACCAGGAGCTTCCTTCACTGGTCTCCAGGATTGTATTATATTGATTGGATTCAATGTTGAAAAGATTTGTTGAAAAATAATGGAAAGATTCCCCACAGTAGAGGATAGACTAGATAAGCACATATTCCCTGCTGGTTTAGATCAAAATATATGAAGAAATATTCAAACCTGCAGAAGTTAACAAAAATAAGAGTAACGTTTTTATGGACAGATGTCTCATTTTGGACAGAAAATAACAATCAAGTGGAAATGTTAAGCAAATCTCTGCAACAGTCATATTTACTGTGGGACTATCCAAAGCACTTCCATCAGATGCCAACAGGCAGTCTTTTGAGCCATTCTTTTGATTCATACTGTTTGCAATGTAATGATCCTTTTTCATAATGAAGGCAGTGATTTCACATCTCTATAGCATCTTTCATCTAGGTGAATCACAAACCACTTAAATTTCATACTACTTACATGTATACCATACAGAAATTGTTTTGTGCGTCACTGAAGTAGGGCCATTATTTCTCTTTATGCCAAGAGAAAATTGAAACAGATGGAAAAGCCAGTTTAGTAACTCCTTGATACAAATCTCTCTCCCCGCTCTCCTCTACAATAGTAACCAAATTGTGAAGTCCCTTCTTTTTGCAAATAATTTATGCAGTTCAGCAAAGTAAACATTAGGAAATATTTTTCTTGGTGAATCTTATGTTGTAAATATTCAGCCATGACTGCGGCACATACACACTGGCAGAAGATAAGACATGCAAATGTTTCTGTTTTTTCTGCCCCCCCTATATATCCAAGACCAGACTCCTAGAATAACTTAAAACAAACTGCAGTAAGTTTGGGCTGATACTCTTGTGATTGAGAGGCTGGAAGTCAGATCTGTAACTCTTACAATTTCAGAATTTCTGTAAGTATTACTTCTCCATTTTTTTTCACATCATTTCAAAACTTGCTTTCAGATCTTGTACCTTATTGACAAAATAAGTCTGAGGCACACAAGCTTCACAGTTCTTTTTCTAACTTTTATTAATCAGATAACTCTTTACATTTTCTTTTTCAGAGGTGTTTTCCTTCAAATTGTATTTTCCATCTTTGAGCTTATTTGTTCAAAATAAGTCCAAAACTATATGGATTTGATTTTTTCTGCCATTCTACCCACCTAAAAAATTTCTACCCATGCTAAAATAACAGACAAAGGCAAGTAGCATCTGTTAACTTTTGCAAGCAACTTTGTTTTATCATATTCCTATTTGACAGCCCATTATTGTACCCCTGAACAATAAGGGACCTTATTTCATAAATTGCTACAAAATGCCTTTCAGATAGTTATCACCCAGGTACAATCATCATAAACCTGTCATATTCTTTTCCAGTCTTAAAATCATAAAAGGTCACATTGAACTGGACTTCTGTCATGACAACAAGCACTGCTAAAGGCCATTGCATCTAATGAAAGATATGTATAGCTGCTGAATTAGGAATTACTTATTGGAATGGTAATAATTCAGGAAAAACACAGGTCCAAAACAGTTTACACACAGTCAAAGACAGGGTTGAAACAAAGTTGTTTTATCTTTGATCATCGACTACAGCAGGATATTGATTAACAAAATCCCATCAGAAATAATCAGCCTCTACCCTCACAAACTATCACATATAAATTATAAAATTCTTTTGTTATATTTTAGCATGACGTTACAGCTGTTTCCAAACATACAGGACAAAAGTTACTCTTTAACTGCCATAAATTCTGCAGAATGACATGAGCTAGATTAATTGAACTCAAAAGGACAACTAATCCAGTTGTTGTTGAATAAATATGTTTCTTACCTTTAACCTCACCTGGAACTTCCAACAATTGTCATAGATTTCAGTAGGCATATTTCTTCTTACTTTTGTGTGGAAACATAATGGCAAAGAAGGAGGTTGCCCCAGTAGTGGATGCAGATAGTTCAATTTGAGGTAGTCAGAAATCAAATTTCATGCAGTCTTTTTTCACAACTCAGGAATAAAGTAGTTTTATATCAGATTTGATCTATTGAAATTCATTAGCTTTAAAATCTGTCTGAACAGCAAAAAGTCACAATAACTTCCAAAATAGCATATCTCAAAAATGTAGTAGTTTTATGTCATCATACCAAGGAAAAAAAAAAAAAAAAAAAAAAAAAAACCAAGAAAAAAAAGTCTTGCTAAAACCTGTGATTGATTTAACAAGCTTAAACATCAAGAGCCTTTTTCTTGATGGAATCTTGTAAACAAAGACTTGCCAACATGGGGTCACTGAGGAAAATTATCTAAAAGTGTTCTTTCATACTGTTTTTTATGTACCATGTTAAAGACTAATTCAGAATTAAAGTGGTCTTAATTAAATTTAGCTTTATTATTGCCAGTGAATTCAAGCGACTAGCATTGCAACCATTTCTATTCTGACTTGGGGCATCTATACAGCCATTCAACATTACTTAACTATCTACTTAGAAAACTAATTAGGCTTAATTTTCCTGGATGTTCTCACATAAATAGGCTCACAGATATGTACTGAGTTAAGTCCTACCTCGTATAAAACAACAGAGTGGAAATACAAGAGTGGGAATGCCTACACCTTTTTCTATGACAGACGAGAAATCAGGGATTGATGGTTGCAGTCAACATCACTTCAAAGAGATGAGCAAGGGGTAGTTTATAAAAGTCAGTTCTGTTGAGACAGACCAAACTGTTCTCAGTTCAGACCTGCCTTGTCACATCCTTCGGTTATAAAACAGTAGGAAATTTTGAATCAGAGCTATGCTTCTAACCAATTTCATTAGTAAAGAGGAATTTGAGACATGACTGGAGACTATCAGGGAAGTAAATAACAAAATTGAATAGGTTCAGAAAAAATAGAAAGCATGAACTGACATTAAGCTAGATCGCGCTTATGGAAATGGACAAGTAACTTATTTACCAAAAGGGTGATCAGAGTATGGACTAGATGTTCTAAGGCATGTAATAGAAATTCGGTTTCAAATAAGAACTGGGGAGAGGGAAGGGGAAGCACACAGCATGAGGGACAACTTTTAGAGACCTGCAGATACCCAGGCTTTGATAGACTGTGTCAACACCCAATGCCTTAAAAGAGCCACTCATTCCTTGTAGAAAGAGAGAGAGAGAGAGGCTGAGGACAGTGAGCTAAGCAGAAAAAAAGCTTACACAGAGTGAGTTTGAAGGAAAAACTTGATTCACTACTAGCAGAAAGTGAAGTTTGCAATAAATGGACCAGGGTGAAGAGAAAACATATTCATAACTGAGAAGTTAGTACTGAGGCTTAGGGATGAGCTGCTTCATGACAATTTGAAGACAGTCTTGCAGTAACAGTATATTGATTTTCTGCATTCAGGGTGAAGTATCCTGCTTATGGGAAAGAAATACAATAACTACAGCAGAGCAGTTGGCATACACTGTAAGATCAAATGGAGTACACAGAAACTTTGGAGTAAAACAAAGAGTAGAAAGGAATCTTCTGCAGCACCTGAATACTGTTTTTCTTTCAGATTTTTTTTTTTTAATTTTGGTGGAAGATTGAAATATAAATCCTAAATTCACATTTTAGATTTCTTTATCCTACATGCCAATTTGGATACTGTAAATATAACTTGTTAGCAAAATTAACCAGTTACAAATTACAGTAGCGCTAATTCTGAAGAATAAAAAAACTATCATGAGTAATGAAAACAGATGTAGTGAGTTATTTTTCCCTGATATCAGACTGAAAACATAATTGAGATTGCATGTGGCAAAAAAAGGCAGTATCTTTATAAATATATATGTATATATGTAAATATTTATATACCAAATTCATTAAGGTATTATATTGTTCCCCAGGAAAACATTTCTACCCTTCCCAGTGATTGTATGACCAGAATTGGATGTGTGCAATATTACTAAATTATGTCTGTTATGGGAAAGGGAACATTTGGAGCTGGTGCAGACCAAGACCTTTCTGCAACCAAACAAGCTAGCAGAACACGTTTATTGCCTTTTCATAAGTGACAAAATAACTGTGAAAGGGGTCTCCGAAAGGTACAAAATGTGCAGTTGGAAAAGGTTTCAGAATAAATGTCATTACATTATCACAAGTTATAGGTTTTAAAATTAACAGCGAATTAATCTCCTATTAAAAGAGGAATGGCAGATGGCAAGTGTGAGCACCATCATCTATGTTCTGCATCCACTAAGGAAATGGAAGATGAAAGAAACGTTTCATCCTATAAAGAACTATAATGAAGAAATTAAGGTTATCCAAAGCATAACAAGGCAGTTGTCTGTAATCATTATAAGGCTAAAGACGGAAAGTCAAAATTGTAACGAGAGATTTTTTCCATACTAGAACCAATGAAAATGGAATAAGAATAATTAGTTCCATCACTCAGAAAAGATGATACTTTGAGCACGATGTTTCACCGAAGAGAGCTCATCTGGGTATTAAGAAATTGTGTTATTTCCAAACATAGTAGGTAATGGCTACATTACATTACCAAATGTACTACGTTTATAACATAATGATTCAAATCAGAAGAGATACAAAAGGGAAATCAGAAGCCCAGAGATCTGTTTACCAGACCTGTCTTGTAAGAGTAATTTTAAGTTTGCATAGTAAAAAAAATTAACTGAAATTAGTTGAATCTTTTAGCAATTGTAGAGTCTTTAAGCAAAATAGAACATTAAGGGTCATTAACAAGTTTTGATCACCCCACTTGTGTTGGCACATTAAGTACTTTAGATGAGAGTTCTCCATTTATTATACGAATGCTATTTAAAGAAAGGTTAAACAAAAATTTCACAGCAAGCTAAAATTTGCAGCGAAATATCTGGAAAACAAAAAGTGTTACGCAAAAGCCCTTAGTGCAGTACAACAACAACAACAACAAAAAAATACAGCTAAATTGCTCTGTAGAGTGCTTCCCCTGCAATGTAGTTTTATCAGTTGTATAACTACTATGCTTGCATGGTGACACTTTAATGACTGAATTTCCTTTTGTCCCAAACTACATTCATTAACTGCAATCATGCCTTTAACTGGAAATAAAACGGATTTCTAACACTGAGATGCTTAATGTGAAAGTCTTTTTGCACATTAAAGCTATACACTGTTTAGCTAGTGAGGAAATTAAATGTTAGACTCAAGGCTACTATTCAAGTAACCATCTAAGGATCTTATTACACCAGAAAAATGAACACACATTTTTCTCCCATTGAGGTTAATAGGACTTATGAATGTGAAAAAGAAAATTGGATCTAGACTGCATCTATTCACATATCACCAATTAATTAAAATGCCATGGGCTCAATGGAAGATGAAATATAGTCCATAAGTAAAAACGCTGGTTAATATAAGACCACCAGGATGTCAATAGTATAAGAATAAGAACAATGTTGGACCTCTTTGGCTCCACCCACACTGTTGTGTAAAGCCAGTTACAGGCCAAAATAAGTGCCTGAGTCAATTGCTTCCATGTTGATGTGCCCTCAGGACTGACTATTATCTGCAGAGGGAAAAATCTCAGGCATATTCAATACGTAGTGTAACCTCCAGTGCACGTCTATTAGTAGCACAGATGGTGTGACGTGCAAGACAGCCTCCATCTCTCCTACTCACCTTGCGGTGACAACCTTTCTAGATGGTGAAATATCATCAGGCCTACAGCTCACTGCAGGCTGCCTACAGCAGACAATACTGGCACCAGAGAGTAGTAGCACCCTTATCAAGGAAAAAAAAAAAAAAAGTAGCATTCCCCTGGGGTTATATCACCAGATGACATGATATCAATTTGATAAATCTTTAGGAGTGGCTAATTAAACCTGGCAAACCTGAAAACACAGAGGGTCATTATAAATCTTTACCAACTTGCTCGCTTGGTCCAGGGAGACAGCCTGGTACAATGATGGCTGCTCTACTGCTCTACTCTATTGTTGTGAATTACTTCTATTCCCACTCCTGTGGGGCCACTGCCCACACAGTCCAAATGACTGTACAACATGCAGTGACTGTGAGTCCACCTCTGGAAAGGTTTTATTTCCATCAGCTGCAGAATAGTCCAGGACATAGTGCAGATTCCTCTTCCTCCCTTCTCCACAGTTTTAAAGAGGCAGAAGAATTATGAAAGAAGTGAGTGATGGACATGGTGACAAATGTTACTTTCTTTCACTGTCCTGCATTTTTCTGTGGATTAGATGGAACTGGTGAATGATGCTTCGATGAGTGTTTTGAAAATAATGTATAGGGTACCTAGAGCAAAAGGGTAAATGTTGGTTTTATGAATTATAATAAATACATAATAAGCAATACATGGTCATCAGAGACTGTTATTTTTTTCCTTTTTCTGTTAATTGCTGCTTAAAGAAATAAACTTTCAGAATCTTATTTCTCAGTCATTGAAATGTCAAGGAAAATTATGCAGAAAATAAAAGCCATAGGCAGTGTAAGATCTAGACAAATTACTGGTGGGTTTTGCAGGTTGCAGAAATACCATTCAGGAAAAGTCCCTTCTGGTAAAGCAAGCTCTTAAGTTCATCTCAATTGCATGGACCATGACTAACTATACTTCCAATAATCTCTCAGAAAATCTCCAGAAGTCCAGTAAAGACAAAACCCGAAAGCAAGTCATTGGAAAATATCCACATCCCTTCTTCATTACCCATTCATTGTCTGTAGGACTGTTTAAATTTAGCAGCCAGCAAGTGGTGTGGAATTTATTTTGCTTATCTGAGGGTATGAACAGCAGGAATCAAAGCTGGGTGCACCTGCAAATCGAATTCTGTGTTCATTCCTAGGCAATGAATTTCTAATGGTATATCTCTGCTTCATCTTCTATGTTGTGTTTCAGGTACCTTGGTCTCACTGAAGACAGATTCATTTTTGGTTTTAACTCCTTCCTTAAATACAATAAAGGTAAAAAGAATCAGTCAGAGGCTTTATGTATTTCTGACCATTGACAAAAAGTATGTATCAGAAATAAGACAATATGAACTCTAACTGAAAAGAGAATAAAGTATTTATTACTATTTTATGCCTACTTTGCATCTTAAAGTTGCATTTGTTACCTTCGTTATTGCACTGCTTCCTTTATTTTCTCAAGGACTGATTGTGACTCACACTGGTTTGCAACGCTAAAATAAAATTTCATCCAACATAATGTGATGAAAAAACGTTGTTTTCAACAAAGTTATATCAGCTTATTTCAACTAGGGATCTAGATTTGTAATTTAATCAGCTTCAGTTGTTCATTTACATCTTCTTAAGTTAAATGAGGCAAAACTGGACTTATATGAAGACTTTTTCATGTTTGTTTTTCTCACTTAGTAGAAGATCATTCTTTGACAGCTAGATCAACAAAGAGGTATAAGTATCTAAAGTGATAGACACAAATCCTAAGTCTGATGTTTGTATGCCCCAAACAGCCGCTCTTGGGCCACTTAATCCTGAAGTTACTTGTGTGCCTGCCAGTAAACGTAATCATATGACAATGCTAAACAACTTAATGCCTACCTCTTTCCTCATAGAAAAAAAAATTAGACAAGGCATTTTCCTAGTCTCTGCCTCCTCCAAGGCCTAATCTAGTACTTCAGGAAAAGGGCTTCTGGTCTACAAGGTGTTTGAGCATGAAAGCACTTCTCAGGAAACTAACTAAAGCTAGAAGCGAGATACTTCGCTTTATGAGGCTATCATATTATGTACAAGCAATTATTTGCAAGGTCAGAGCTAAGCAAGTGACGCAACCTCATGACTAGTCCTCCCACACAGGAAAAATGTCATTGGGTCCAGTTCCATTAAATATGTCTCTATGCAAAATAAACAGCTTTAAAGAGCCATATCCACACTTTCACCACACTCAGCAGTTGGGTTCCAACCAGGTCCAAACCTCTGCTCTGTTCAAATCTCTTACTGGCTTTTATGTAAATGTGTTTAGTAGCCTAACTCAGCTGTTACACAGAGATCTTGGGTATTTATTCTACAAATCTGGACTCTGAATGCCTCAAGTTAAACGTTACAAAGAAGAGCCTAAGTGTCCTTAATGACAGAAAATGATCCAGAAAGACTTTGCAAGCTGCTAATGCAGGACTTTGTGGAATTCATATCTTAAATGCAAGATTGTGATCTTCAAATTCCAGGCTTCAGGAGCCAGAAAACTTAAGGGGCTTACATAGATTTGGCATTTATGTATCAGATTGCAACATTTTCCTTGACATGAGACTCCTGGGCAAACAAGCAAATGACACAGGCTGAATAGTGAGGTGGTGAGATGTCTAGTTCCCAGTCAGAGCCATCTGCCAAACAGTGCAGACCCGAGCAGGTACTGGGCTTAATAACTGAAATCTGGAGTTACACCACATACTGATAGGAACTGGAAGCGAGGTTGTTTAGCCACTTTCATTAAAAAATGCTGCTCACCTTTTGCCTGAAATGCCACTCTCCCCAGCCACAGAGAGACCACCTTTAGGGCCCTTTCACCACCCACAGTGATTCCACCAGGACATGCAGTCAAGAATACAACAGCAAAGAGCTAAAGAGAGAGAACAAGTGATGGTGAAATCTGCTTCCAGACAAGCTTTTAATGCAATGTGCAATACATTAAATACAGAAGTTTCCTTCTCCACTCTCAGACATAGATTTTAACCATTAAGCTAAACAGCCCTAGCTTTTCCCTGCTCAAAGTAATATCTAATCATCTGGAGCAAGGCTAAAATTCATTAAAGTGGAGAATAATATATTTTAAGCTATTAGATCACATAAGGACATCTATTATCCAGGCAAAATGAAAGACAACAAACAAGATATAAAGCATATTAATTTAAATCTTATCAGAATCAGAGAAAGAGGGATGTTTAGAAGTAAAATGTAGAAATATAATCTTTTCCAGAAGCATACACACAAATACGTATTTCAAAAAATTTAAGCCTTTTGCTATCTTCTAAGGAGAAACCTAGTTCAGCTACAACACTAATTTTTACACACAGTAAAAGATGCCAAAGAATAGACCATGAAATAAATACAGAATTTAGTTTTGTCTTTTCTAAAGAAAATAGCAGTTTACAAGCAATAGCAAATGGTGAAGAATGTCAGGTTTTGTCATTTCTTTTCCAATTTTTCTCTTAACAAGGTAACTTTGAGGCAAATTTACAGTACGACTGGAAGGCCCAACATAAATCTCTTAAGCTCTTTAAAATTACATTGAGAGGAATGGAAGAAAAAGGAAGAAAAGATAGTAAAACTGCTTCTCTGACTTAATCATCAAGATATATATGATTCCCAAGGCCCAATAACAGACCAGCTGGTTTTAAAATTAAGCTTTTTTCCATCAGGCATTCCTCTACTCTTTAAGGCTAATTGGCAGTGTGCACAGAAGAATTATTGAATCTCAAATTATCTGCTTCTGATAGCACATCACATCTGTGTGTCTGTCATTCTGGTGATACACTGGGATTGTTGAATAATTTGTTTACAAATAGGAGAACAATCTGTGCTAAAAGTTTTGCAGATGAATAGGTACATCTGGAGAAGAGCAACATTGCATTGATTGTCTCAGAATAGCCCAGGCATACTGAAAAATATCCTTTGCAGATCATTAGTCAACAAGACGGTTTGTCTTCACAGCTCTGTTAGCTCGAGCTATAATTCAAACATTGGCTCTAACTCCAAACAATGGTACTTTTTTTCATTTAGAACTAGCGATTCCTGTAGTGCTGGTATATTTTTTCCCAGTCTCAGTTTCTATTATCAAACTTATTTTTGTGGAATTGCCTGCACATGGCCCTTTGGGTGACTTTTGGAGGAAAGGTGCTGAAGATGTTTGACTGGAGAGCAAGCTAAGGACTTGTAAGATACAAGCGCTTTAATAAGAAACCTCTGAGGAGGAAAGCAAGCATCACTCAGCCAAAGGGACATCACTGCTGAGGGAAAAAAAACATCTCTGTGTAAGCAGAGAAAGGAAATAAAGCAGTGATTTCAATATATCCTTGTGTGTTTAATCGCTTCTTACTGTAAGAATCATGTATATTCTGTCTCTGATAATTTCTTACCATAATCATAAACATTACAGCCCATCACATTATGTGTCTTCAAAAGGAAAGTGTTAGAATATTTTAGTATTTCTCCTTTAACCAAAGTGTTTCCTTTAAATGATAGGGTTACTATTCTGTGAAATTAGGAGCAACAGAAATCTTTTCAGTTACAGTAAAGTTAGAATAAATCCCAGAGCCTACTGTGTACCTTTATGCAATCAAGCAGATATCGTTAAAATCACTGCAACTCATTATCTAACTAGTAAAGAATAAAAATCTAATGAGGCTTTGGCTCACTATTAAGAAGAGATACTGAATTCTATTTACTTTCAAATTCCTTGAAATGCTGCAGATTTTTATATTTCACTAAAGCATGATTTCAGAAATGCTGAGATTTCAATCTCATTCTGGTACCTATGTACCTTGAGATATTTGATCAATAACAAAGCACTCTGTACAATTAACCATCATATCCTGAGCTGGAGAAAAGAAACATATTCCTATTTCTTTGGTGTTTCATCAGACATGAGGAAAATTAATTAATTCATTAAAAATCTTCCACGCTCATCAAGGTCTCCTAAGTAGGATTCTATATGGTGGAGGTGGATGCAATGAAAATCTTCAAGACTAATTTCAGGATTAAGTTATATCAAATTTAGAAAAATCGCTTAAACTTTATTATAAAGAGAACTGAAGTCCATTTCTTATTCAAAATCAGCTTGAAAACAAAAACAAGCTGGCAGACTCCTGTGGATCCATAAAAAAGAAAAAGTGCCTGTAAGATGTCTGGTATTATTGCTTTATCTTATTTTATATTATTGCTTTATTTACTTTATTTTATTGCCTTATTTGTCCAGTATGTTGCTTTATTTACCTTGCAAGAACTAGATGCAATTTGACTAGCAAGTATTAGGTGGGATGAAAGTAGTTGACATGTATCAGATAAACAGTGGTGAAGGACAGTATAGAAAAATGAGCAAAAATTGTCAAAAGTTAGAGTCCAGAAAAGCCTTACATTATTCCCAGATCACATGGTTTTACAATACACCATTATTACACATTACTGTGTCTGAATCCCAGTCTACGCAGGTCCCTGCAAGCTATGGCTAGTTTGTTTACTTCTATCTGTCCAGGTATTGTGACTTTACTAACATATCAGAAACTTTTGAGCTCTAATTCCACTGCTGCTGACAGGAACAAAGCTTCTAAGCATGACAGAATAATGTGAAAGATTCACAAGGCAGAAATGGAAAAGGTAACAAAAAACCCAAACTTAACTGTTCTGGGGATGTGACACTACAAACCAGAAGCATGGAGCTGGTTAATCAACAGGGTCACCTGCACTGGCGAGAAAAAGAAAACAAGTGATTAATGACCTGGATTTTCACAGACTGAGTTCACACAATGGAACATATACAGTACAAAAGGCTGCATGTCAAAAAAAAAAAAAAAAAAAAAAAAGAAAAGAAAAAAAAAAGAGGGAGAAAACCTCTAAGTCTCTTGGGTAACTTCTGTAAATCTGATATACTGCGGAACTAGGTGAGCTCTTGTTCAACAAATACATCAGTAAGCCCTCTTCTCTCATTTACAACCATACATGTGAAAGCCAATCCAATAGGTGTTAATGCTTAGCACTGTGTCACTTAATCAGCATCCTCATTCCATAGGCATCATCAGGAACCAAGATTTATGTGCTGAGCACATTCTCAACATTCAGAAAATCATTATCCTTACATTGATGGATGCACACAATGAAGCAAGGGCAAAAAGACAAGTAGACAGATGTGAGAAAAGGGGAAAATAATATGTAATTCATATATGTCAACCTGATTCACATAAAGCAGCACAACTATGGCTGTTATGAAAAAGCAATTTTACGTAAACAGCTAAGGTGTGTTGCAAATAAAATACAATAAATTCTCTGGTGGAAGAAAATTGATAGAACAACAGAAATGGAGGTATAATTTCCGCAAAACGCTGTAAATACCAAAAAAGATCAAAGCTAAAAGGTTAAGTTACACATAGGTACAACATGGTTTTACAGTTACTACGAATAGTAGCTAATATGGATAAAGGAGAGGAAAGATACAAAGGAGGTCACAAGCAGCAGTATCTGGAAAACTGCTTATACTGTCCTCAGTGAAGCTAAGGATACTCTGGTTTGCTCCAGTTCACAAAACATGCTCAAGAACAGACACCCAAGAGACAGGCTGGACTGCAGGACTGAACAGAGGTAGATGAGGTAGTGCTGGAGAGAGATCATAAGTCATCAGTGAGGAAGACAGCTGACCAAAGTCAACTGAGGATAAAACATGACAAATGAAGCATTGCAGAAGTGTCAACAGCAGAGGACAGAGTTGGAGGATGACTTCAGTGGAGCTGGGCACAGACTAAGGGTACCCCTTGACTGTCAGTCAAGCATGGTTTCCACATGTTCTTTCTGGTATCCAGCCTGAACACAAACCATGGTATTAACACCCACCCATGCTTTTCTCTCCTTGCACAGCTGCAGCACAGGCGGTTCTGCTCCACTGTCAGCTTTTGAGCACCACAGTAGCTCCCCAGGCTCAGAGCATGTCTGGAGTGAGTGGCTGCATCCTTGGCGCAGACCTTGAGGAAACCAGCCTCCACGGCAAACCAGTACAAGCCTGGGAGAGTGGAGCTGGTGCTGCCTGTCTGGTTTAAAAAGGGTACATCCAACCTGTAGTGTGGACTTTTCCCTGAGTGCAATCTCTAACACCAAGTTATTGTCTGTTTGAGACTTAGATGTAAGGAAGGTAACGTTTTATTCATGCAGAAAAATACTGAAAAATTACCATTACTTATCAAATGAAAAATAATTGACATCAACCAGCACAGAATCTTTCTTTGATCCACAACCACAGATCTTTCTTTGATCAATAGTACTTTATACAACTATAGCATCATTTCTTTTAAATGAAACATAGCAGTAAATAACAGGCTAACATCAAGGATCACACCAAGAATACAATTACCTGCTGAAAAAATCCTGCAGATAAGATTGAGTTTATTGGACAACTATTCTATTTGCAGGAAAGTACCAGTAATAAACAATTGTTACAGACAGGTATGACAATTTTAGAGACTTTTCAAACCCACTTTTTGCTGTTAAACAAATGAGATTTACCTGTAGTGCAAATAACTACTAAGACTGAACAGTTATTCTCCACACTGAGAAAATACATATCAATTGAATTTCACACACATATACATTAAATTGTTAAATGAAAAAAAAAAAAAAAAAATATTTTTCATTTCCAAAATACTTCAAGAAGACAGAAAATCCTCTGCTATGGTAATACATTTTCTTGGTACTAATTACCGAGAACAAAAAGAGCCACACACCTTAGTAATTATACAACTTCCTCTAGTGAGAAAGGCACAAAAAGTCTGATTCTTGTTTGCAAAAAGCCTCTTTTCAATGCTCTGTCTTTGAAAAGATAATTTGCAGCTGTTTCAATGCCCTCTTATCCTGCCATGTATGTTTGAGTAGATTTAAATTAAGAGCATTTCCTTGGTTCCAAATAACTTCTCAAGTTCCTTGTACCTGTTAAAAGTTAAAATTCAAAGTAAGAAAACTGAGACTATTTTTTAAAAAACAATCAGTTTTCAAGTGAATTTATTTCTTTTTTCTTTTCTGGAATAACAAGAATACTTTTGTTGGCATTTTCTAGAGTCAAAATACTACTCTGGCCACCTTTAGGTTTATTTCACTCCAAAAGACCTCATTCGTCTTTTCTCTCTGACTTTGTGTAAGCACACATTGAGTTTCTTTTTGCTCATGTTTAAATTTTATTGGAGAGCCACAAAAAGCTGATCACAAAGGAAAAAGCAAAACAGCTAATTTGACCATGGGTAAACCCATGCTTTAGAGAAGTTTAGACCAAAATCAATGAACAGATCAAATCCCTTTTTAAGTATATGCAACTGAGATCACATTTAATGTAGTCCCTTTACAGTTTAATGATGTAAAGAATGAAATCTTCCCAGCTCTTGCCCTTCCCAGACTCTTAATCATTCTGCTCCCTGTGTTATGGTATGGAAACCAAAAGGATCTCACAATGTGATTCTGAATTGTGTGATTTTGTGTCTTTCAAAAATAGAGTCAGATAATTAAAGTGAGTAACCACTGGGTCTTGTTTGGGGAGGAAGGGATGGGAAAGAGAATAAACTTCCTTCATTATCTCAGAATGACTGATGGTTTGAGAAATACTGGGATATCACTTCTTGTTTACCTTTCTTCCAAACTGAACTGCCCAAATTCTGCTCCTGCTACATTTCTGTAGGCTCTCTTTGTCCCTTCCTAACTTTGCTATGTGCTTTACAAGACAGGAGATTTACAGGTGCATTTAGTACTCTTAGATTCATAGATGGCATTTTCAGTTGTGTGCTCTTCCTCTCCGTTCCTTGTCACTTCTCTCCCCAAGTGCTTCTAGTTGTGTTCTCAGATATCACAGTCAATGATCTCTTTTCATTTAGACTTATGTTAAATACACTTACAAGCAACGAATTAAAACTCAAAAGATTATATATCAAGATCAGATTCAGAAATGCCAAATATAAAGTATACATTTACCCTGCACTAAACCAAAAGTAATCTCTTTTTCTGTCAGCCTGCAGAGCAGCAATAGTATGAGCTGATAGTGACAGAACAGGCATAGGCTTCCTAAAAACCGGAAGGCAGGCTGATTCCAGTTTAAGGTACGGGAGGCCATGTATCGCTAAGCCAGGGACAAAACCCAAGCATTTCAGAGCTGTTGCAAGCACACCCTAACATTTCCAAAAGCTGAGTAACATCTTCTGCTTAATGTTTAGCACAGTAATTAACATCAAGCCCCTGGTAATCACATCTTGTGCTTAGGTTTCACTGTGCTGAAAAAGAAAATAGCCCCCCCACAACTATGCATTTTGGCATCAATCTATAGGACCACTCCCCTTCATCAGACAGACCAAATTCCCAAGAACCAATCTCCAATTCAGCAAAATAGCTTAGGCAAGTGTTTCAGTATTATTGGGGTCAGGGACAGACAGAACAGGTTTGGTTTACATATTTGGTAATAAAGTGAGTGGGCAGCTTTTGCAAATAGAAATAGGCATTCATGCAACAGGCCAAGGATGTGGTAAGTACTTTTCAGAAAAAGACATACCACAGCATTGGTAATAAAATGCAGGGTTGATAATAAAAGACAAATAGATTTTACTCGTTTCTCTTCTGCTGATTTATTGCATAAAGTTGGACAAATCACTCTGCCAACCCATACCATAGTTTCTCAGGTACAGGCTGAAGACAATTATAGTGACTTAAATTTAGGATGGATCTTGGAAGGTTCATTTAAAAGATTTTTATGCATGTCAAGTAGGAAGTTTGAGTAAAAAGTAATCTGGATCTCACAGAAATAAGATAAAGCTGCATACAAACTGAACCATACCTTCCACAGTCTGTACCTCTCTCATTTGGTTATTGCAATCAAATGCATGTCTATCAGCAGCTACTGCAACATATACAACTGAAGAGAGTGACAACATAAATATCTCTTTTTGGTTCATTTAAGCAAGGATTGCTTTTAAAAAAGGAATGTTCATTTGTATCTCCAAATTATCTCTTTCTCTTGCCAGTGGCTATACTAATAATTAAGCAGAAAAGATAATTATAGAGCCAATGGGAAATTTGCAGAGAGGATTTGTTAGTTTATAAATTGATTTGCATTCTAACGGGAGTTTTATTATGAAGCCTGTGTAGCTGTCAGGAGCAGGCACCTGGAATGTGGTCCATGGCTTTCTGCCACCCTCGGATTTTAGACCATTACAAAGCAGAACGCTTGTTAGGAGGTGAGGAAGGAAAAGGCAAACAGTTGTCTTTGATAACAAGAGCAATTGCCAACCAAGTATCATTTTTAGCACTCCCCACAAGTGACAGAAAAGTGTAATGAAGCCAGTGAAGTAATGCTGCCTGTCTTCTGTTTTGCCAGTGTCGGTCATTCATTCACTATTATCCTGGGCTGCAGCTGCCTTGTCTAATGAGGCTTAATGAACTGTCCGCTACATCTCTCTGACATTACTGAGATATGAAATTGAATAACACAGCACCACTTGGAAAAAGTAGATGCAAAAATGTGTTGAAGTAAAGGAACCTGCATATCTCAAGAAACACAGGAGGCATCATGCTCCTTCCTCTTCTCATTTGAAAATCTCTTCTTGCATGTTTCAAAAATTTCACTTGCAACATTGTTCAGTTTCCCATGTTGTTATTAAAGATCTTTTCTTTTCTGTCCAAGTTTCCACACTATATTCATCACTGTAGGATCCATGTGTCTATATAAACGAGTAAATAACTAGTTCTTAACCAAAGCTTTAATAACAGCGGTTATTAAACGTTCACCTTAACCTAACTTCTCTTGCTGTTAAAAAAGTTGCAGTACTTTCAGTGAATATTTTCAAGAATTTTAATTTCTTGGTAACTCAGTTATGACACTTGGTAACTCAGTGATTTCCTATTGTGCAGAATAGCAGGACAAAGACTACTTAAAGGACACTTAAACTTTCAGATTGATGATTATGTGAAATTGAAGTGCCAAATAGGTTTGGGATTAGTATTATGAGTACCAGTCTTCTCACTGACCTGGAGTAAATTGGTTACAACTGGAAGACTATTCCAATGAAAGGGGAAAAGTGCTTAGGCAGGTTGTTGAAAACACCATGGCTTTTCTAATCTGGCTGGCCTGCCTTGAAGTCCAGCACAACTGCATGCCCTCCCCTTTACTCCAGCTACACAGAACGGAGAGCAGAAAGACTACTCTCAATGAGACCTCAGCTGGTACAGAAACAAGCAGGGCTTGCAAGATAGTTCACTTTGTCTATCTGATTCCCAGTGAGAAACCACCACAGTCAGAATAAGTTTTACAAAAAATTAATTTCCACTTTAATATAACAGCAATAGGGACAAGTTTGCCCAGGACTCCACTAAAATGAGCACATCTGGTCTGTAAAGCCGAGATAACAGCATACAAATTTTACATTGGAAAAAAGTACTTTGAAATACCTGAATATAACCAGCTAATCTAGCTAGATCCACCTCTGTTTAAGGGCAATAAATGACTCTAGCACATGCAGACTAACTCAGTTCCGACTGAATTAAACAGTGGGATCCAATTTGTCTTTAGTTAGTATCAACCCGTGATATATTACCTCTTACCACAAAACTAGAACTCTACTGGTATATTTATATCTATAAACTCACAGAAAGAGCATTTATCTAAAGGGCACTATGTCAACCTCTCATTTTAAATTATTTGTTGACCCATTTTGTTATGGGAGAAACCTGACACACTTTCATAGAATGAAGAAAATAATAACGAGATGGGGAAAACAGGCTTCTGGTTCAAGAGAGAAGATGAGGATAAATCAATTTGACAGACATTAATGAGTATGATTTGACAAATGTTCCCGCTTTTGAGATTCTGAATAAGTAAAGCAAAGCACAAGGAATACAAACCACAAAAGAACATTTTAAGACAGAGTAACATCACAAAAAAGCATAGAAGGGAATGAGCATTATTTGAGTTCTACTGTTACATTCTTGTGGTATTGACTCAAAATATACCATTACTGCCTATATACAATAAGGTATAATAAAGTGCTGTATTTCCTGTAATTTTTTTTCCTGTTTTAAACTACCATTTTCCACTGAGTTAAAAACCTATGCTGAAACTACAAGCAATTCACAGTGTACTATACAGACTGAAGTAACCATAAAACCACAACCAGAGAAAAATGGCCTTCTCCAGAGGACAGAGCAGATAATCTAAAGGAAGCTCCACAGACACAGCCTACAGAGACCACTTGACTCCTATCACCTCAGCTAATGACTAAAAGTTAAGCAATCTGAAATGTTACTTTCAACCTGAATAATGTAGAACTTTAGAAAAATTCAGTTAATTCCCAGGGCTTGGTTTTGGTTTTGGTGTGCAATATTGTAATCTGATTTCAGAAGAGTCTGAGACACTTGAATTACTGTTCTATTAATATCTTCTGGTCTTTAGCTTGCCACTAAGTTAGGTTTTGATCAGCTCCCAATGAAATCAATGAATGCCCAGAGGAATAAGCACCCAAAATCTTAAGGCACACTTTAGGGAAATCAACATCTTCCACAAGATTATGTCTACCTTTACATACAAATATAACTTTTAAATTCTGGCCCTTATTTTCTCAACTTTTCATATCAATTAGTTTGAAATTGGAATAATAATTACCCATCTTTCAAATGCTTTGATATCCTCACAAAGAAACCTCTATGGAAATATAAATTCTTAACATTTCTCAACACTTCTGCCATTGAAAGGAAGTATTTTTATTATCATGACATATCCCCTAGGAACAATCACCTCTTACGTTTCATGATACAAGTAATTAATGTTTCTATTCAACTTACCCGAGCCTGTGAAGAGTATTTCAAGTGGGTTCTGCCCTCACCTACCTGGTATCAACCATATGGTAGGAAGGAATAATTACTGTTTATTAAGTCTACATTAAACTTTTCAGAGAACAATTTTATGAGATGCCAGAAGGTTGCATACATACTGCAGTCATTAATCTTCTCTGGGTCTCTTTAATCAAGCAGCTCTGTCAGAACCATTAAATGATGGTGGGCCTAAACTCTTTAATTATTATGCAGGGTTTTAGTTTTAAGAACCAATGTGTTACTGAATTATTTTCACATGTGAAATTGCTCTGTTTCAAGCTCTGGACAACCGTTAGAATCAGGTTCACCTTAAAAATATAAAATACATTTTTTAAATGGTTTCTGAATCTGTAGTGAAAACAGTATATGACCACAACATGCTGGTTTTAGAATCACAGTGGATTATTCGTGTCAAGAGGTCAGGAGATGGATACCACATTTCTAACACAATGGAAAAATAACAGAAATCAAACAAGTAACATTTAAAATTGGTAGCCAAAGTTCACAGAAGAGATAGGTATAAAATATCAAAACCCAAAACAATGAATAGAATACTTTATGGGCTATTGGCATTGTTGCATGGTACTTACAAAGGAAGCCAGAATAAGCACAGTTTTCATTAGGATTAATGATATCACTAGTTAGATAACATTTAACCTTTCAATTCATTAAGGATTCTCTTAAATGAATCCTGCATCCCTACAGCAGATTATACACTCATAAATTCTGGTTCCCTCGAAAACACTGCAAGTCCAAAGTAGCTCTTATTTCACATAAATCAAAAGGTACTCAGTGAGAAATGACAATTTCTTTCTAATTACAGATCTGCAAATAAAATATATGCATTACCTTAGCACCTAATTGAACAATAGAGTACGGCAAAGGAACCGAACAAAGACACAAAGATCCAAAATATGACATATAAATCAGGATATATTTTTCTTAAAGAATTGAAAAATATTTAAAAATCTTGAGGGTTGTGGAAGAAAATACCATTCTTAGTGACTTTTGAAAGACAAATTATTTCCTGGGATGATAAACAACATTATTAAGACATAAAGACTGTTGGGTTGGGTTGGCTGTTGGGTTTTTTTCCAGTTGTCTGCTATAAGTTCTGAATGATTACAGCAATATATTCTCAGGAATGAACTTTATCATTCATTATTTCCAAGTGCAGGGGAAAAACAGAGATCTCCTTATTAATGTTACTAGCACATGTGTTCAATTGTTAATGTTGTTGATGCAAAATAAAACTTTTCATAAACATAGGATCTAGAAAGTATGTATTGATGATGTGCTCTACATATTACTTCTTACACTTCCTTTTACATTGTCTGGGCCTTTTAATGACAAAATTTTCCTAGTATTAAAAATATTAGAATACTTTTTGGTAGATAGTCACATTTTAAAATGCTAAAAAGTGTGAAAAGTACTGAGGAAAATTTCTTCCATCGCATATTTCTAAGGAGAAACCTGAGGTTTTTTACCTCAAAATCTTCTAGTGATTTTTTCACAACTGTCTGCATCTGAAATAGCAAATCTTAAAACACAACAAAAAAGTTTTAAAATATGCTGATTTTTGTTATTGGTTTTGGAGTTCTGGGTTACTTGAAACCTAAGACAGGCTCTCAACCAAGCTGAAGAACCAGATGCTGAGGGAAGGAGTGGCCACAACAGACATTTGCAGTAACTGCAGTAATTTACTTCAGCCAGACCCACACAAAAATATTATTCCCATCAGCACTCTGACAGCTATTTTGTCTTGTATAAACAAGACAAAACCAGGTACTTCACATAGACAGTACACCTAGAGCAGTCAATGTGGAGGTTTCCTCCAAACCTATGACAAGGTTTCCTGTACATTCTCTGAAAACAGTCTCATTTTCATGCTGGGGCAACACATTGTTTCTGTCAGGGTGATGAAGATGCCACTTTGTACCAATCAGGCTGGTGGTTGGTTAATTGCACGGATTCACACATTAATATTCTAGGATCAACAGTCTCAGAGGGAAATCTCATGTTCATCACTCCATTTCCTTTCCCCACGCACACTTTTCAAATTCATTGGATTTTTTGCTGATTTGTCTTAATTAGCAAATTTTCAAAAAAACTAACAGCAATCCACTTCCAAGTCTTTAAAAATTACTTTGTCAATGATGTTGACTTCTCAGTGTTGCAAACAAGAAACCTCGGGTAACAATATGGCTACACTTGGTAACAACTGTGAAAAAGCAGGCAAAAGCAAGGATAAGAAGTGAGATACCATCTTACTGTTTGAAACGACAAAAGTATACAGGCATTCAGGAGAACACTTTGGTTTTCTAACCACTATATGCAGTACAACAGCATTGTTTTATAGACTTATTTCAATCAGTCACTAAGAATATAGACACTCATACCAACTACCCTCACAAACTTTTATCATTTATCCTCATATCATTTTTTCTAATTAAAAAAAAAATATATATCTTTCCCGATAAGCAGGTTTCACTCTAATTAATATGGGGTGGGGGGGGGGTGGGTTAGCCATCTCAAATTTGCCTTTGGCACAAGGAAGTGAGGCACCTCATTCTGAAATGCAAGAGTAGGTTGGTCCTTCTGAAAACAGCTCAAGGTGGTGTGACCCGCTTTTCTCCTAGCCAGAGGGATGGCGTGCTTGCGGCCACCTGCCAAAGACATGCTCCATCTCACGCTTCCCACAGAATAGGTCTGCATGCAATCATAGCCTGCTGTGAAGGGAATCACGGACAAGGGCTACTCTCATGCCAACCTGCTGAGGGAGTTTTACACTGCAAAGGGTAAATAAGTGCCTGGTGAGAAGGAGAATAAGGACAGAGTATGGAGGAGGGAACACCTGGGAGGATGGCACCCTTGCAGGCCTGAACAGGGCAGATGTTGACATCTATGTCTTCCTGCTATGCTCCACCATGGGGGAAATTTGGCAGAAGGTAGTTCTGTTGTTTGTTACTTACACGTGGACATTATAACTTACATGCACAACCAGTGAGAGAGCCTGGAGGAGGCAGGCACTTGGCCATATGCTTTTTCTCACAGACAGTACTGCCTTTCCTGAACAGGCTGCTGTGGCTGCCAGACTTCAACAGGGAATTCATCTGGTGCCACAAAATATCAGCCAAAATATCAGGGCAGTTAAATATGCAGGAATTAATTTGAATGGAAATAAGAATGATGGGGATCCAAAACTGAAGAAATTAAATAAGTAAAAAAACCTGCCTTCCAAATGTCAGCTAAAATGTCTTTTCCTCTGGGCCCCCTAAACATTGTTAGAGGAATTCAGAAGGGGACAATAACAGATGTCAATGGAAAGATCAGATCCTCTGAAGAGAAAGTGTCATCAAAGAAGTTGAAGTATGGGTCCTATCCATAATACAATTTTGGAAATGCATAATCACTTCTTTTGAGGAAACTCAGCTAATGCTAAGTGAAGGACCCTCTCCATGCTAATGAAGTTCCCAGAGCTCCCAACATCTAGAAGTCATTACCAAAATGTGCTCCAAAGGCACAGGAACCATACAGAGCCCATGCAGTACATAAGAGAAAATTTTCTTTGTGTGAGAGACACTCCCTTGCAAGTGCTGTCTCTTCACAGAGGTAGAGCCTCAAGTAATCCATAAAGGTCCTTTACCCTCCCCTTTAGCCATTTCCACACACACACACACAAAAAAAAAAAAAAAAAAGAAAAAAAAAAAAAAAAAAGAGGGGAGAAGATAGGAGATCAAAGGGAAAAGGAAGGAAATGTGGATTTCCAAGGACTTCCATGGCTGTTAAGATGGGGCTAGAGGGGCCAGCGGACAGGATCATGATGCCTAAAGGTCCTGGGATAGTTGGGCCAGGCAAGGGGGGCAGCTGTTGGTCAGAATGTTGATTTACAAAGATCTGAAAAAACTTTGGATAAGACTGGTTACTTGAATAAAGATACAGCATAAATTATCAATGATTTTCCTTTCATAAACTGAGCTAGAACATTTTCTTGCAACTTTTTAGAAAGCAAGAGCTTCCATATGGGATTCCACAGGAATCAGCATTGGGTAGCCAACAGTACCTTTACTGGAATTTTAGTTTAAATATTGTTATCAATGCAAAGGCCACACAGCTCAATAACTCTTACATGATGAGAGCAGGACAGTAACAAGGACACGACAATCATAAAAGAGTTTGGATTTTGACTGTTTTGTCATTTTGAATAGTTTTAAGTCACATATTCAAGAATAAGAAAAACAAACTTACCTTATCCTGGAAAGCAGTGGGTTTGGAAAAGATGCAAATGTCATATTGTTCAAATACATTCATGTTTTCAACATGATGCTTCATTAAAAAGGATTTAAACAAACCCTAGCAGCATAAATAAGTCATATGAGCACTCACTTGATTCTCCCTGTATATGAGACTAGGTACACACCACAGTACTTCTACAAGCATATAATTATATTTTGCTACCCATGCTTGAAAAAATATGCTTTTCAAAACACACAGTTATGAGGTCTGAAGAAATCATCTAACAGAGAAAGTTGTGAAGAATTCAGTGGGCTTAGTTTATCAAAAGAAAATTGAGAGATGACTCAACAGAGAATAAGCACTTTTGTGGGTATGAAAAAAAGGATATGAAAATGTTTTTTCGTATCAGGAACTGGGACCCATGCATAAGAGAAAACTGACCCCACATCAACACATCTGGAATATTTCCAAGAATATTAAATGAACATTAAATAAGGTTTCCTTGCATAACAATCAGTATTAGGGAGACAAACCATGAAAAGCAAAAGAAGCAAATTTCTTACTCCTTTGTTCTTCTCAGTTGCTTTTTCTAAAGTGTGAAAGGAATCTTATAGAGACAAATATGTTTAATTGGTTTATATTTGAAGCTTTAAGTGAAAATGTTGTATAAATAACCCTACATACACTTGACATTAACAGAGCAGGAACATTATACCCCACTCTACTGAAGATGTGTTTTTATTGCAGCTGTAAGTATGTGATAACATTCAAACTTTAGTGGTTGCTGGAGGTAATAAAGAATTGTGAATAGCGTTGTATTATTTATTTTTAATTGCATTCTCTTCCTTCATGTGATGATGATACACATTACATTCATTAGAGTGGTATGTATATTATTCTGAAATTTTTGTTAGAAAACTTTACTACCCACAAATAATGAAAAAATTAACAGAAATACAAAAAATACAATACAGAAATGAGAAAAAAAATCAGGTGGAAAAGTTAGAATTCCATGTTTCCAAAAGACAGCTGAACAGCCTTGTGACTGGCAGAATCCTCAGAGTAAAAAGGTTACCCACTAACCAAGCAAAAACACATGATAAAGGAAAAAGCATTTGAAACAATAAAAAAGGATGGGAAAAGAAAGCTTTTGAAGCAAATTCAAAGAAATTCGCAATGGAGTTTCAAGAAGAGGTTGGTAGTTCTGAACAGAAACCTTTTTTCCCCCTTTTAATAGTCAAGAAGTTTGAATAAAGTCAAGAACTAAGAATTACCAAAATTCTTACAGCAGTTTTCACACATTGAAAATCAGCAAACATGAAAAAAAAATAAACCAGAATCTCTTTGCAGAGCTTGTTAACAGTAGGAAAGGGCTTCTAGTCAAAGAACAGAGAGAAAGCAAGTATTGTGTAGCTACTTAGACAACATAGTCATACAATGTAATGTTTTCATACATATTTAAATTAATGCTACCTTTATGTAACACTCATTTTCTAGCCTGCAGCACACAAGCTGCCTTTGTAGAATGGTCCTCATGGGATTCATAAGTACATTACTTTAAAATTACTATGATAAGTATAATAGTGCTGTCATATAAAACAGCTGAACACTTTACTGTGTAAATCCATTCTGTCCCCAAAAATCAAAAAGACAAAGAACCTTGGAAGTAGTCACCACTGAAATTAGTGATGGGAGGAAAGTAAAACTGGTTGCTCAAGAAGCGCTGTAGAAGAATGTCAACAGCTAAAACCAGTACTATGAACACAGAAAGCACAGGCGTGCACTTATCATTAACTCTGATCAAGTAGAGAGACACGTGACCAGGAGCTTCTGGCCATCAGTAGGTTGGGGACATGGTATTTTGGGGAGGTGGGCGAGAGGGAATTTCTCTTGTCAATTTACATTTTATTCTCTCATCATAATCTTATATGTTTCTGCTTTTTCTTAATTTCTTGAAATCTCTTCCTGTAAGCCTCCTGTTTTAATTTCAATTTCTCTCTTCCCTAACTCATTTTTACTTCACATCTTTTCTCCATCCATAAAAAACACTGCTGTGCTTTGCTTTAGATCTGCCTTAATATTAATCAGCATTGATTTCACATAGATGTGACAGAAGTGCAGGAACTGATGTAACCTATTATGTTTTCTTTCTTTTAATGGAAATATTAAATACATGGTAATTTTATGGTGAATTCTTTTCCTTAAAAAAAATATTGTTTCTATCTCATTCCTAAAGTAATAATCATGCTATTAAAAGGACTGAGGTTACTAACAAATATCCAGTTTCAAATTTCATATACACAAATATATTTTTTTTTCATTAAGCTTATGAATCAGAGATGCCAGGCTACCATTACGTTATTCTATCTTGGTAGGAAGCATTCACCAGATTAATACCAGATTAATAAAGAAACCCCTTATTGTCCTTTCAGAAAATAAAGATGTCTCCTCATACTTCTCACTATCTTACAAGCTAGCAGTCTGTCCAAAAATCTGTAAGATGTGTGGAAGCCTTCTTTTTTTTCAGCTTTCTTCCAGAACTCTGTCAGTGGGGCTGCAGTGGTTCAGTTACTTTAGGGCATCATTTTGGTTACAAAGCCTCCAGAGTATTAATGAGGTGATGTTGGTTTCTAAAGAGAAGCAAAAGCTAGCTGTGAGTCACATGAAAGACACAACTTGGCTTGCTTTTTGTGCCACAGTGTCCATACATATTTCCTTCTGAGAAAAGGGGCATGTTTATAGGACCACAGCCTGAGATAAAGAGATCAAGAAAACCAGAATAAAAGCAAGATTATTTTATTTTATTTTTCATTAGAACCCTATATACCAGAGATTTCCATTCAGATGAGGGTAAGCATTTACCTTAGGTAAATTCCTGCAGAAGATACCCATAACACTTTGCTGCATGACAATGCAGTCATTATACCAGAGTAGTATTGTTACTACTCTTTCATTCTATGACATGTGAGAGATATGCATAAGGCACAATAAATTGCACATCTCGTCTCTAAGGAGTGATGTTATAGCCCTTACAGCAGCTTTGTCACATCCCAAACACTTCCAGAACAACCTCGTGAAAGTCTGAGAACTGATTTAGCAGAATCTGTACTGCACTAAATGAAGTCCTCAGTGTTGCTGAGGTCTGTGCTGTCAGCATCTCCATATGCTCTTCCCCATGTGGAAAGTCTGTCACTTCTCAAAATATTTTCTGATCTTTTTGTAAAAGTTACTGTTACTGGAGGTAAAATACAAGTTAATATAAAATAAATCAGTGTTTAAAATATGCAAAAATAATTTTAAGTGCATTTTTTGCATGAACATGTTTTTTAATCTTCCATCACAGAATCATTTGGCAGCTGACAGACACAATGGCCTTATTATCTTTTTGTGTGTGTGTGTGTGTGTCATCTCACAAACATTAGACAGGACAGAAGAAAAGAATGAGACCACTGAAATAATTTAGAAAATTGCATACATACTTGGCAGCCTTCCCTGTGGGATAAGCTTTTCATTAATGAGGAAAATGAAACCCAAAATTGCTGACCTAATAAGCAATAAGAGAACGCAGATAGGAAAAAAAAAAAAAAAAGTACATCTAAATTGCTTAACATTAAAATGTCAATTTCTATGATATTTTTCTTCAGAATAAGGGTTCATCCTTGGAATTAGCCAGAAAAATTAATTATTTCTGCCTTTAATATGGAATCTATACTTTCTATTAGTGTACATATTAAATTAATTTAAGGAATACATGATGTTGATTCTGCTTCTGAGTTGTCTGATTAAGAGTAGCTTAAAAGTACTGAGAATAAATATGTACTGATGTCAAACTATAAAAAAAGTCAATTTATCTATTTTCTAGTCTTATGCCTTCAGGACATACGAACAATAGATTTTGAAATTAATTCTTGTCTGAAACAAAGGTTTTCTATACAATAAAACTTGTTTTCATTGTAGGACTCTCATAAATGTACTTTGCAAGATCAATGTCTGACGGCATACTTTGTGATGAATCTTGACAAGGTGACAATGTGCATTTGTTAAAAGAATATTCGACATTTTAGCTGGATGTTCTTTCCAGATATAAGTATAAACAGGGTTACACTGTGATAGTGATGTGATAGGTTACAGGAGAATCTTCTGGGAAACAGGAAGGTAAAGGTCATGACAGCTGACAGGGAGCAGAAGAAAACAGAAATGAAAGCAGATTGTCAAATTTGTTTCATAACAGACTTCTATTAGGAGCACTAACACTTCTGTTAGACAGCACTACAATCTCTTTAAAACAGGCACAGAACCACAATCACGGCTTTGTCATGTAGAAAGTATATACTCAGATGATTACCTTTCAAAGGGAGTTGCTCTATTCCTTTTCATGGATGAAAGTCATAAAATTTAAATCTTAGAATTATTTTCAAAATTTTTGAGAACTTAGGAATTGATTCCAGGTAAAAAAAAGTAAAATATGTTATGTTTAAAGCCTTTTCCATTTCCATTAGCTTTCTAAATCACAGTGTACTTCTGAAAAAAAAAAAAAAAAAGCCCTATACAAACTTCACAGTAGACTTTTAGGGCAGATATTAACATGGAACAGTGGAATGGCAGTACTGTATCTGACTATATGGACATGCAGCCCAGCACCCTGTATTCAGAATGAGTTTTATCCGTAACTGGATGCTTAGGGAAGAATAAGAACATATTTGATGTCTCCCTCTAACAGAAACAAAGAAATCTTGCTTGGATAGGACTTTTGGATGTCATTTACGTTCACCCTCCCACCCAGAGATGAACTTTGAAAATCTCCAAGGGTGGGGATTCCTGAATAACCTGTTCCAGTGCTGCACCACCCGCCTAGTGAAAAGGTTTTTCCTAATCCAGGCTAAACCTCAGAAGCCACTATTTAGTCCCTTTGTCCCTTGTACATAGTCTAGCACAACCAATTCCCATCCACTCACACTGAGAAACTCATGATTTCCTAGACTCTGTTATATCTGTGTCATATTCTTTAGTAGTAATTTATATATATACACGGAGAACTGTTAAGATGTTTCTATCACACAAACTATGACTGCAAAGAGGTTCAATCACATACAGAATCTGAACTTTGTTAGGAGAAAGTAAACAAAGCAAGAAAGCCAGTCCCAGACACACTTTCTTCTAAATGTTTCAAATGCTAACTTGCTGATGCAAAACAACAAATAAACCCATTTTATACAGGAAAGGCGAATAAATGATGAGCAGGTAAAATAAATACAAAACTCAAAATAGCAAATGAATTTTCACATTGAAAGATGGTTATTCAAACCTTTAACAAAACTAGGTATGAAAAGGGATTATTATTTACAATTATATTATTCCTTCTGTAACGAAATTAAGCTTTGTATTTTGCACTGTTGACTTCCCCCCCCCAATAAAATTGTCTTTAAAAACACAATATTGACATTTTTCAAAGGCTATTCTCTTTGGATTTATCAGACCAATACTGTCCTCATGAACTTTTAGAAATGAAGACGCTATTTTCCTTAGAAATTGATTAACTTTTGGGCCTGTACCACATTATTGTAACCATTACTTTAAGAAAATACAGTGGATTCATATTTTCACTTAAAATGTAAACACATATGGGTTTTACAAGACTCAAAACTTTTTTCCTAATTTTATTCTTAAGCTTATTTTACACCTCCAACTTAGACCAGCTTGATTAATTTGTATCATATTAAGAATAGAGGTGAATTGCAAAAGCAGTATACAGAAACATCAGCATTTTCAGGTCAAATTTTGAGTAAGTTAATTTCATACTGAATATGCATTTAAGAGGGTACTGTATAATTTCACCATGCAATAGCATTAAGAAAGTAATTAATGGTAACTGTATGTATCAAGCAGGCTCCTTTTCCATTACAAAAAGTGTTAATTCTTCTCCAGTTAGCATTGATGCCAGAATTTCCCTTTTCCAGCCAGAAAGGCCACACAGACTATTGCAGACAGGAATACTTTCACTGCCATGTAACCAACTCTGCCATATATGCATAGCACAGACAGTCAGATCACATACAGTAGGTTTGAGACTTCCCTAAACCTCATCACAGACATTACTACTTATATGTTTCTCAGTTGTCCTTGGGTAAGAATATACCTGGAATAATGTTCATTTTGTCATAATTCATTTTGCCCACTCTTGTCCATTTACTTCCCTGAGGGCCATTCAGGATTGTGTAAAAGTTTTGTAGGTTGGTTTATTCATTTGTTCAAGTATGCCACCTCCTGCCTGCTATATTTATTTGGAACCCTTCATTGCTCCTATGCAACTGGACATGTACGTATCATCTCTCTGTGCATGTCAGGTCCACAGAGGAGAAGGGAACATGTAACCTAGAAAAATGGCACCCTAGATCCAGCTGCCCAAGCCAGAATTCGTCTTGCCCCAGGGAGTTTTCCATGCTAGGTTAATTCTGGTGCATCGCTTAAGCCCCACTGGCTACAGTCTTGTGTGTTTCTGGAGCATATAATAATTTACATACGGTAAAGAAACAGGGATCTCAGACAACAAAAATAATCCAAACCCTGGGAACACAAAGTAAACCACAGAAATATACAATGAGCATGCAAAGGCAAAAAGAGCAATCAGATACAGAAACTAGGACTCGGGGACATCTGAGTTTCATCAGTCTACAGACCATAAGCACAACAAGTAAGTTTGCCTACTGGTTCTAGGTCCAAGTTGGTCAAAACAATCTCAGCATAGATGTTTCTACATGCAAATCATGGTTAATCGGCAAGCCGGAAAATTGAACCACAGTTCATCAAGAGCTGATCATATATGCAAAATGTTAACTATAAAACAGCCTTGTACATAAGTTCCTTTCACAACTCCAGTTTTTGCAGCTTACATTGCCCCTGTTGATAAATTAAGCAGCAAGCAATAAGAGGAAAACCTAATGTTAATTATATTTTAGCAGTTTTTCCAGGCAGAAGCACATTTTGAGCAGTATTATTCAGATTAGCCTCTCAGAAGCTTATTTTAAGCAGCCTTTTTTAACTCTGTTGGATTCCTATGGCAAGGAATTTATAGCCTGCATAGAAATGATCTGGGTGAAATGTGCATATTAGTCTTGCAAGTAAATTAATTACCTTGATTTTTTTAAAAAAATCAAATAACTCCAGATAAGAGGCTACTGCAGTTGCAGGCTGCACAAGGATTTCTTACAAAAACCTTATATTTACGACAAAAAAATTAATTATACATCAGTTCCATGAAGCATATAAAAGTAACAACTTTACAGACCATAAATTATATACTTTGGAGATCACCATGAGCAGTCAGTACTGGAAAGTCTCTAACTATCCTATATTTGCATACCATTTAGATGTCAAGGGTCATCCACACAGGTAAAGATTTAGAAAGGAATAAAAATAATTATTTCCATCTGGATATTAACCATAATGCTCTGTGACTCTCCAGAGGGAATCTGAAATCATTTGTAGAAGTAAAATTTAAACAAGAAATAGGCTTCTAAAATTGCAAAAGACTACCAGTTAAGAAAATTATATTACATTTTCCTCTGAAATAATCCAGAATTATTTTGGCTTTTTTTATACAATCACTTCCAAGTACTGCAAGGTATGTGATATTAACCTCTTGATATTGGGCAGAAGTCTTAGCAAATAGAAAGCAGACTTGCCTCATTACAGTCAAGAATATTGAAGGCTGAGCCACGGACAGGCAAATTCTGAGATGATAGGTCTATCTTTACATTCTTATATTTAAATTATTATTAATTCTGCACTTGTCCAAGCATAAAGAACTAGTGAAGAAAAGAAATTCAGTGTCTATATTTCCTATTCAAGCTCATTCCATTCTGCCACCTCTATTTAAACACTGAAAGATTTTCCAGGTGTGCGTAGAACACTACAAACCACTACTTTCTAAAACATTGTGCTCTGGAGAAAGATAAATAATAATTTTTCCTATCACTTGAATCGGCTTAAAGCAGGGCACATTGTTGAGAATCAAGGAGAATTATGTTTTTAAATAGCTAGGAACTACACTGAGTTTTGAGTTTTAACATTATATTAATATTCAATAGCAACAACTTGGATTATTAACACCTTAGGGTAACATTGTGAAGCAGTTAAAAAGAGCTCAGTTAAAAAAAACCTCATCAAACATATGAGGCCACTTATTCTAATATAGATTTAGATACCTAAAATGTCCACAATGTTTTACTTAGTGCCTGAAATTTTATCTTCTTTGGAGAGAGCCAAAAATCAACTGCCCGCTATATGGTTCAGTCATACTAGTAGTTTATTAGGATGGACCCCATGATAAAAGGACATGCCTTGTTGTCAGCACTGAGCAGCTGCCTAATTAATTTAACTTTAATTTCTTGTTACAAGGAAGCGCCTGCAAGTGTCTGTGTATCAGCAGCTACAGCAGTATGCAGTCTGCTGCCAGAGGGCAGAGCCAATAACGCAACTGAGAAAACACAGATGGTCAGTTGTCGTCCTTTCCCTGGCACTGAGGTAGACAGAGAAGGCTTCTTCAGAATGGGATGCACTTAGCCTAGCGTGGGCATGCTACCACAGGACAGAACAACAGCCTCTCTGGATGCCACTGTTTAAGCCAGATGTCATCCGTTCTGCTACTTTCCCGCTGATCTGCACGATGGGCACAGTATGGCTCAAAGCTGAGAATAACACTTTCTTCATAGTTACTGCAATTTATTAATCTCCAAAGAAATATAACAACAGTTCATGAACTTTTATTTCTTCCATTTCATTCACACCATGTTTTATTCACTAGCAGTTTTTGCAAAATTTTAAAAAATTTCAAGCCTTTTCATTTTACTTTTCCATTCCTTGAACTGCAGGAAGCAATTCTGTCTTTGTAGAATTGAGAGTGTCCACTTACTAGGAGCTCCTTAAAGAGGTTTGATATTCCTGGATGTTACTTAACTTCACTATCTACTTTATCATAGTAACATTTTATAAACACTCAAAATCAAATTATCCATCTTTTATTGCAATGTGTATTTAACTGTAACACAGTGAAGTCAGTTGTCAGCAGCTTTTCCCAGTCAATTCAAGTTATTTTCACATTCCTGCCTTGTCTTTGGAAAACCTTCAGGCCTATTGACATAATTATCACATACTAAAATAAAAAAACCCCTCCTACTTTGCTGAATTCTACTTTCTGTCACCATGCGTTACAGAATATGAGCTGCAGGAATCGGAAGACTTTAGCAAAGTAATTGTTGAGAGAGAAGGGACTGTGACAGATTTGGGTTAATGCCCAATACCTAATCTTAAAGCAATTCATAGCATTGCTCTAACCTAGCTCAAAAGCTGAGCAGGAAGGAGAAAAGATGCTAGTGCTAGTCAGGTACTTCTTTTGCTCATGAACGCAGATTGGTTAAATAGAAGGATATTTTCCCTTCAAAGACACAGAGTGAAGAAACAATTGAAACACGCATCAGACACAGCAAGCTACAAAAACGCTAATGTTTTCCAAAGATTAGAAGCAAGCATATTCTCTAAATTACATACACTAAGCGAATATTGATTAAAAATGAAAAAAAATATTTGTAATGAAATGGAGCTTGAGGGATTTTATGCAGCAGTATTTTAGTGGAGGGAAAAAAAGAAAAGAAAAAAAGAATATACTTCAAAATATCTTGCTATGCATAAAGCCAACTGACTTGTCCTCCTACACGTTTTTTTTCTTCTCAGTTATGTTGCTTTCAGATGACCTAGTAAGTAGGTAGCTGATGAATTTTTCACCTTTACCTATCCTGCTCCTGATATTATCCTACTGTAAACGTGACCTTTCCTGTCCATATACTGAATCTATGTATAGTCTTTTGGCCTTTGCTCAGGCTTTCAGCTCTTTAAGGCTAGAGACTATAGTTTTTTTTCTAATAGGTGTGGCAGCTGACACCGTAAGACCTAAATTCTTGGTTTGGATCCCCAAATTCACTTATAGCACAAAAATAATTTTTTAAAATAAATAATGAAAAACTTAAAAATGAATTTATATCTACCTAAAACAAACAAACAAAAAGTGCTTCATAAAAATTCTAGTTTTCAACCCCTTTCATTTAGAAAGCTATTTTTGGAAAAGCATGTTATCTGTGTATTTTCAAGACATTGTATAGTATCACAGAAAAATACTTGAGATACACTTTATTTCACATGATATTTTTTTCATCTTGTAATTTTTTTCTTTTACTTCTGGACTTTCCATGCTATAATTATCCCTGGATGGTTCTATTTTCTTCAATGCATTCAATTCATGCAGTTTCCTTCTGTCCTACTAGCACTCCATAAAGAACAATTAATCACAACCTTTTGATCTCAAATTGCATGATCCACCGTCATTTAGCCACCATTCAGTGTCCCAAAGGTTCTTTTTTAGCATATATCTAAGAGACATATTTAGTCTATATAACTGCAATTTCTACTAAGCAACACAGCAAGTACATCTTGCATGCAAACTTGGATTATTTGCACAATGGATTGATAGCAAAGTCCTTTAGTTTGTTGTAATTGTAGATTATTCAGCTTTTTCCCCTCACATTTCAGAAATTTCAAAACTTTTTCCAGAAGAACTTGAAGTCCAGTCTTCCTACCCAGCATCAAAATGTATTGGTCAAACCTTTGTAACTGCAGATCAGGCCGTGGTTATGTTATTACAAAAGCAAGCTGTTCATATAAAAAATTGCTTCAACTCTTGACCTCCATTGGCTCAGCAGAATGATGTGGTTTGGCTACGAGAGATCTTCAGCAACTGCTGAGAAGGGTCTTTGCCACCCAAGAGAGACACATCCTTTTGCCTAAACAAATATCCAAACAAATAGAAAGATAACTGTGAAGAAAACTAGATAGAAGAAATCACACAGGTAGTTAAAACGCTATGCAGATGACAGAAAACACATTAAAAACACATTAAAACTGCCTTCAATAAAAAAAAAAAAAAAAAAAGGAAAAAAATGAGGCAGCTGCAAAAAAAAAAAGAGCTCACCTATAAATGGACTTCTATGCTTAAATATATTGCACAATTTGAATAAGAAGTGACTGTAAGATGATATAATTTGAAATTCTATTTGCAACCAATCCTCTATGGTTTAGCATGTCTTCAGAAAAACTGAAGAAAAGAAAGAAGCAATTAAATATACATACAAAAGTGACTATGACTTAAGATGACAGATTGAAGAAGCTACATTTATGAGCATAAATATTAGACAGATTTAATCACAGAACATACCCACCCATGCTCTCTGTGACAGATGCCTTATCCTTTGACAGAGAATGTTCTGGACGGAATCACGGAATTGTCGGAGTTGGAAGACATCATCTAGTCCAACTCCCCTGCTAAAGCAGGATTGCCTAGAGCACATTACTCAGGACTGCATCCAGGCAGGCCTTGAAAATCTCCAGAGAAGGGGACTCCACGACCTCCCTGGGCAGCCTGTTCCAGGGCTCTGTCACCCTCACCGTAAAGAAGTTTCTCCTCATATTTAAATGGAACTTCCTATGTTCCAGCTTGTGCCCGTTGCCCCTCGTCCTGTCACTGGGAACCACTGAAAAGAGTCTGGCTCCCTCCTCCTTCAACCCACCCTTTAGATACTTGTAGGCATTAATAAGGTCTCCCTTCAGCCTTCTCTTCTCCAGGCTAAAGAGTCCCAGCTCTCTCAGCCTTTCCTCATAAGGGAGATGCTCCAATCCCTCAATCATCTTTGTTGCCCTTCGCTGGACTCTTTCCAGTAGTTCCCTGTCTCTCTTGAACTGGGGAGCCCAGAACTGGACACAATATTCCAGTTGTGGCCTCACCAGTGCAGAATAGAGGGGGAGAACGACGTCCCTTGACCTACTGGCCACACTCTTCCCTATGCAGCCCAGGATTCCATTGGCCCTCTTGGCGACAAGGGCACATTGCTGGCTCATGGATAGCTTACTATCTACCAGGACTCCCAGATCCTTCTCCTCAGAACTGTTTTCCAGCAGGTCCACCCCTAACCTATATTGGTGCCTGGCATTGTTCCTCCACAGGTGCAGGACCATACACTTGCCCTTGGACACCACAGTAATACTTGTTTTGGCTAATAAACAAAGAAATCAATATACACTCTACTTTAGAAAATAAAAAACTTGGAAACTATTACATCCTATGAATACTTTGCAGGTGATTGTGTAAGTAAGGGGAATCATTCAAGTGCCTCTGAATATTGTAGGAATGCTATCAAAGGAGCTAGAGAAAGAAACTAATGTAATTCATAAGCAAAGTGCCATTATTCATTAGTAAGAGTCCTGTAACAGTAGGAAGATACTACAAATGAAAATATTCAATAACTTAAATAGCACATTAGTGGACAAGATGAAGTGATTAGTCCTGTAGTAATGCACAGGCCAAGGATATTACAGTGGCCTTTTCTTGTCTTCTGTTTTCTGTTATTGTCTCTGTAAAAACCACAGGCTTAAGCTTCAAAGTTTTAGGGAAAGGAAAGACATAAGAACAGAGCATCGGAAAAAGGTGTAACAAATGTCAGGAAACTCAATTTTAAGTGGAACAATATATAAAGAGGTAAACAACTTCCACAAATGAATCACACCTCAACTACTCTTCCATCTTACTGTGCTTTTCCCTCGCCATTAATTTCTTTGCCGAAATCAACATGTATGCACTAGGACCACCAGTTTTAGAGCTCTTCTGAATTCTCTTGGCACTCAGAGGTAAACAGCGACAATTTTGTCTCTGCTATATTCAATGAAGGGTAAGAGTTCCTGCTGAAAATTACAGTTTTACTGACACAATCAATAAATTCAGCTAAAAGCTGAAAAAAGCACTAGCATACACAAATATGTGTGTAAGTATAACCTTAAGTATCACATGCATAAGCACTATAATTAAATTTCTTGGATTTAAAACTGCAGTTTTCAAGAGACATATTATTACCTGCTTTTGTACATTACAGTAGTATACAGGATACATATGTCAATATTAATTTCTTGTGATACAACTATTAAAGCAGTGAATTTTCTGTATTGGTTGGCTGTGTTCATATGATCACACTGCTTATTTTATGGACTCTTTTACAACACAAAAATTCGAAGAAGTTGCGTTTCTCACAGTTCGCCAATTTTCAATAAAATCTAAGAATTTGCTTCAACTTTGTTTAAGTCTAAACCAAATTAAACAGTATTAACTTGGACACCACAGTCTGTATCATGCAGTATGTGGCCTGTCTAAATCATATTATCCTGTTAAAAGTGCACATTAGTGTCGGAAACAGTATGAGTCACAGGAAATGCATACTTTTAAAATAAATCAGTCTCCTACAACACATACTCTTATTTTTAATTTCAAAGTGAGTTTCTTTTCTTGAATTGGATGTGTTAAGTGTTAAGAAAGAGGCTCTCAGTGGCAAGTTTTTGTGCACTGAATGGAAGAGGAAATGCCAAGTTTCAAGGACTCACAAAAAGTCTACAGCCATTGCAGAGGGGACAGCATGAACCAGGCTCTGGAGGTCTGCCAAAGCCAATTAACAGCCTTTTACAGCAGTGAATACTAATCTTGCAAACTCTAGTGAATGAGTTTTTAGCTGTAGGAATTTCCTTCTGTGGAAGCTATAATTAATTCAATAAATGAAGATTTTTCATACTTAAAAGGAAACTTTTTGCATCACCATATAATCAGTAGATTTAATCCTGAAACCCTGAAAGACTCTAATGTTTAAATGTGGCTTCACATATATTTGTTAAACAGCTTATTGGATTCAACAGCAATGATGTCCCAGAAGCTTTGTGACATAGAAGCTGAACTTAAAGAAACATGTTACTATTAGTCTGGTATTTGCCTATAAAGTCCATTTGAATTTGTTTTCAAGTCAAAGGGATCTTATAGTATCAGTCAGAATCATCAGCAACACATTTCTTAACAAAATGGGCAAAACCAAAATAGCGTGTCACATGAAAACTATTCTCATGTTGTACGCTCAAAAAGGAACATTATTGCAATCCCCCATTTCTAAATCTTACATACAATTCCCAGAAAGGATGATGAAAAGTGTTTTATGCAGTTGTGCCAAATAGGGAGGAAACAAAGCTGGAACGAATACTGCAAACTGGGGGGTGTGTGGTTTAAAACCTGAACACAAATTGTAGCTACTGTACCTGCCCCTCCCACCATCATCAGCATTCCCAGCCTCTGGCCTCAAGTATTGTAGAATTTGAGAGAATTTTAGCAGAATCCTCATAAGGATGCCAATTTCAGAGTAGGAATATTCAAAATCTGCTGAACTGAAAGCCTAGCTTTTAAGAATATAGAATTAGTATTTTTAAAGGATTATTTCTTGAGTTATGATTCTTAGTTATAACTGAATATCGATACAGCCAATTTATTTTATGACAAAACTGTGGCCTGCACAGAAATGAGGTGGAGCAACAGAACAGCAAGAAGTCCAGAAGAAAAACCAAAACCAAAACAAAACACTTTCATTAAGAAAACAGCAGCTTGACCCTGTGGATGTAATTAATTCAGGGATTAATAAAAAGACTCCATAACAAAGACCCCAAATGCTACGAAAACCAGCTTCTTTCCATTCTGAATCTTTCTTTTTATTTGTAAAGACTGGCATTACAATTGAAAAGGACTCAAAATGGAGTGATGTACACATCGTTGGTGTTTCATGATGCAACTGATGGAGTCCCTGAATGGATATTGCTTCAGCTTTGCTTTTAAAAAATAATTTAATGAGAAAATCTTCAACTTCAACTATCGATCACAAGTGGCAGAAATGAAAGAAAGAAAAATAAAATAAACCAAAACTACCGTCAAATTCATAACATATACATTGTTGGCTGATGACACTTGTTCCAGATGTACAATAAAGCCCACAACACTTTATTACTATGGATATAATTATTGTGAATGTTTTTTCATGTTGATCAACTTGCTTCTGAAGGTTGGTTTTTTTGATTGTTTTAAACTTGCATAATAAACATGCAATGAAACATTTCTTGTTAAAGTGTTTTTTGCAGTCGTCTTGTTTTCATACAAAGATTTCATAAAGTTGCAGTGTTGCATCAGAGCATTACCAAAATAAGAGCAAAAGCTAAAGAGAAAGGTAAATGTGAAATAAACTTGATGAGGTTAACCTAATCTTGTCCTGAGACACTCCAGTCATATTAAAAAGATGTGCACAACCAAATCCCTTCCTCCCAAACTCACTAAAACCACAAAATAAATATTAACTTGGAAGAAAGGGAAGACAAAGAAAAAAAGAATGATGTCATCATGCACTCATCTTCTGCATAGCTCAACCCACATATAGTAAGGCACTATTTCCCCACAACTTAGTGTCCACAACAATCTTTTACAGTGCTCTGCGAACTACATCCTTCCAGGATGATGAAATAAACATTGAATGAGTGTTGCTACCATGTAACCCCAGGTGTGATCTTATAGACAAGGGCATCATCTGGCAGTTTCAGAAATAAGCTGTCTCAAGTCTCTTCATATGTGTGCATGTTATGTATAGGGTTATCTTTTGCGTGTGCAAGTGTTGGTTTGTTTTCCAGAGTTGCTGTTATTTTTCATTGTTCTTTACTCCAGTGTTCTCAAAGCAAATACACAAGAAAATAAAAGCACAGTTGGGTCATTAAAAAACAGAGCTTTGGTGCTCCAAAAGCACAGAGCATTGGGGGGTTTAAGAAATCTGTTAGACATTCCCAAAAGAGTTGGGAAATGCATGGATGCATTTTCGTCTGGAAATTCTCATCCCTGCTTAGTTGAGCTGGTCTTCATATTGTTTTCGGAAGCAATCACCAGCAGGGAAAAACTCCCAGCACCGTTCTTGATACATTTTCCATACATAGGATTCCTGAAAGAAACAGAATTTAAATTATTTAGCTTGATTCAATGAGAAACCACCACTATGACCTTTTTCCTCTTTTTTTTTATACACTGCTTCACTTTTTTGATCCTGTGCATACCGGGTTGTTGTATATCAATCTACAAAATCACGTAAATGATCTCGTCATGTAAATGACTTTGATCAGTTTAGAGTAGCTTTTAGATTTTTCTCACCTAGTCAAAAAGCACTAGAGAAACACATAGAAGAGGACCATGTAATTTAGTTCTTATTGCACATCCAGGAGCACTGTAGAGCTCAATTAAAGCTGGTCATGAGGCAAATATCAGGACAAGCAGGATATTTTCTGTCATAGAAATTTGACTGAATTTCAGCATCAGTCATTTCAAAATGTACCTACACACAATACATAAAACAAAATGGCCATTAAATATATATCTTAGAATAGCAATACTTTCCAAATCAGTGGTGGGTTGGTTTGGGGTTTTTTTTCTGATAATTTGTACAGGTAAGGCTCTGTCTCTAGGCAGACTGGAGAATAGTAAAGGATGTCAGTTTGTTGCCATTTTAATCACACCACTTAAATGTGCTTATTGTTATACAAATTCCATGGTAGAAAGGATGTGTTACATGTCGTGTAGTATGAAGTACTCTCAATTTTCAAATTATCAGCCAGTAGTATGAAAAATGAATAGTTAGTAGAAATCGGGCTTTAATGAATATAGTAGGACACACTCTACACCAAGAAAAAAGAAAATGCAAATAAAAAAAAAAGAGACTTTCTAAAAAAAACCTCATTTAATATTAAATTCTCAAATGACAAATGGATGTTCAAAAATAGCAACGCAAATACATAAAATCTGATACTGGAAAAGACTGAGAAGATTTATGCAAAGATGACTATAGTTGCCCACTACATACATCAGAGTTCAGAAAGAGTAAGCTGCAGCGATTTATAGCAAATCATCCCTCTGACCCAAAATCTGTAGGGCTATATATATGATGCTCTTGAGGTTTTTTCTTTTCTGATCTGCACCATGGGAAAATTTGCTTAGTCAGTTGCAAGACTATCACTAGAAAAACACAGTAGTCTGTAAATCTGATACATTTTTTTACTGATTTTAAGTATAGTTATATTAAATTGAAGGAAGCACCAGAAGTTTAAAAGAAGAATAACAAAGAAGAAACCTCCAGGGAAAACTAATCTCAGAAGTTTAATTTTAAATATATGCACAAGCTCCTTCATATGGACTTATTCATATGGACATAGAATATTATATATACATAATAATAAGAACAAAGACTATTTAAAAAGAATCAACAGGGAGAAATGAAGAGTGCTGCTTTCACAGGATGCTTAAATGTTTTGTTTCTCATTATTTTTGTTTATAGTCTGTATTATATTTTGTGGAAGCAACAATTTAAGAATAGTAGGTCAGATAACAAAATAGGAATAGAAAGTACTACAAAATTAATACTCAATCTAACATTAAGCAGCCAAAGTCCTAAGAATTGTTTAGAAGAATGAGAATTAAGTTACATACCATATAAGGAGCTATTCATTAGAATACTCTTAGTTTTGCCAAGCCCGAATTATTTTTATTTTAGAATCAGTGTTATTTAATAATTGTTGACATTGATAGAGTTGTTCAACCTACCTGTCCTGTATGCTCTGTTTCATCTTTGTTAATAAGATACATCAGAAAAAACCTACAAGCAAAGAAACAGCTATTATGAATATAGTATTTGGAAACATTAGGCAGCCCAGAGAGGGATGGATATTTTTCAGAATGCTGTTTACAGTGTTAACGCTGTTCGTGGACTTACAAGTTCCAGAGTTCTATTTATGACAATGTTCCCAAACACATTAAATATACTTTCCTGACACTGTTGACACTCACTCATTGTTCAATGAATAGTATGCTAAAATGCAAGAGATTCAGTTTGATTTACAGTAAATAAGAACTCAGTTGAAATGAAGATTTTCTAAGCTTTCTAATTATAATAGACATTTTCTTGCCCATGAACACCAACTTGGAAGCTCACAGAAAATAGCCGTTGGAACTTTTTTTTTCCCTCTCCCCACAATGAATAAGAAATGCTGAAGATTATTAAGATATTTCTCTTAATGAAATTATAGATTGGGGATATTTTACTAGCGTATGTAACTCAAGATCAACATAAACAGAAAAGAACTTGCAATTTTTAAAATACATTAGTCTTGAGGCTTTTGAGATATCTGAGGGACACTAAGTGATGATTTCAAAATTTCATAAATTTTGAAAGTCATGAAAGACTTTCCAAACATATATAGAAATGTGAAATATGAACATGCACAAAAATATCAAAAAACATTTCCTCAGGAAGATGCAGTTATACTAAGTATGCTACAACATGTTATTTGTGTAGTACTTTGTAAGCAGGAACAAAATCCCTCATGACAGTCCTTTCAACGTATTTTGTTTGCACAACCTGTTTTTCAGGTGGAAGTCAAACATCCCTATAAAGCACATACAATGCTAGTTTATAGACACAAAGTCACAACCCATCCATTGCTTCATACTGACAGCACTAGCATAAAACACACTTTGGCACTGGATTTTCATATGTATTTGACAGGAGAGGAACAGTGTGATACAGTGATTGTGGACCTGATAAATGGTTTGATTTCCAGATTTTAAAAGATTGAGTTCAGCGGTTACTGATGTTCTGCTTCAATTTTCCAAAGGTGGACCTGATGCCCTTGGTCTGATCCCTCTCCTCCCTAGGCTCCTCGTTCCAGTTCCCTTACCTCCCTTTGTCCCAGGTTCTCTTAGCCAGCCTCAGCACCCCACTCAAAATATTGTGTCCAATGTAAGTTTTCCCTCTTTTGCCTTACTTTTTACAGCGCCTCCATAGCCACATACTAAGTTCCCAGTTTCCATCTCCTAGTTCACACAAACTTGGTGTGTCACAACCCAGCTGGAAACAAGGTAATGAAGTTTGTTCACTCCTTGCTCCCATCCCTACAGAATTATATATTCAGACAGCATGACTGCACATCAAAGCCAAACAGTACTGACTCTTTCTTATGCAAGAGAGCTAATCAGCTCTCAGAGGCTGCAAGGGTCACAAGTTAGCAAGGAGTTAATTTTTACTGTACTCACAAATAATTGGCCAAGTTGTGCTCCTGTAGTGTGTGTGTTTCAAAGCCATGGGGAACTGTATCAAAGTAGTCATTTCCTATTCCACAGATAAAGCACTTCGTCTACAAGAAAGAATACAGAGCACTTCAACAGTATATATAAACCTGCCCCCTTTGAGAAAAGGCCAACAAAACTGTAACCGTTCTTGAAAATGGCAATGCATCATGTATAATATGTGCTAAACAAAAAGGGTTTTCTTTTAACGATTGGGACTGGATATCTCAGCCAAATAGGAGTCTAACTGCCATCAGAATAGCTTCTTACTGTTTAAAAAAAAATAAAAATCTTTGCCAGCTTTAAGTGAACAGGTATCAGGAGAAAGAATGGCATACAGCCGCCAAAGCTGATTTTTCCCTTTTTTCCTTTAACACTGTAAGTAGCACTTACTGTAACATATAGCAATAGTTACCCCAATGCCTCTTTTGTGCTTGTCCAGTTGAAACTGAATATGCTCAAAGTTTAGATTACAAAACACAGCGCGTTTCCAACATTTTTCTGAGTTCTTATAGTCATACTTAAATGACAAAATAGAAAACCACCAAGTACAGGATATTTTCACACATAGATTAACCAAAGGAAATTACTTCTGAGATGAACTGTAACGTGACAGTGTTAACACACTGTGTTAGAAACCTCTAGGCTGAAGATCCAAAAGACTTATGTAATTCATTATAACATACAGCAACATACAAAGATTTTTCTTGTTTACAAAACTGAAGATATAGGGATTAGTCTAAACTTTAAAAAGTCATAAGAAAATAAGCTGTTAGCCTTTTTTTCTGAATTTTTGTTAACTTATCACTGACAGCAAAAACATGTCCACACTTGATCTGACGGCATTAAAAAATATAAATCCATACAAGGAACCAGAAAACAAACCCAAAATATGCTTAGTTAGAACACCAGTTTAGACAACCTGGGTTTGTGTCCCAGGTTTGCAAGGTAGCAGCTAGCACCTGTCAAAACATAGCATGCATCTTTCACAGGAGGCAGCAAAGAGTAGTAAATGCTATTCAGAACCTGGACACGAGTAGAGCTTTTTCTTCATAAAATTGTCTATAAAGAATTTTATTGGGTACTAACAGAACTACTTACATAAGTTATTATATTTTGATACATACCAAAAAAAAAAGTTAAAAAAAAATTCTCAGTTATTATTTCCATCTAATGAACTGAGGTGTGAGAGTAGAACCTCACCCAGGATATTGTATGATATTGGACCGTGTACAGAACTGTATTTTCCTCTTAGTTTAAAAAATTATTCACTAGATAGATCACATTTTGATTGAAAACAGACATTCAGGAAACCTGAAAATAGGGTATGGTTCAGCACTTGGATGTTCTTACCTCCATGTCTTCCTTAACTTGCTCTTGTTGATCTCTTAACTCACCAAAAGCATCAATAATTAAACCTAAGGTTTAAGTTAAAATGATAGTTAATGTTCAAGAACAGAACTGTGACAAATAATATTTGGAAATCCAGGAGTAACTCTAACAACAAATATTAAACAAGAATCTTGTGCAGAAATAATACAAGCCAATATACATTCTAAATCCACAAAAACAATGCAATTCCTGAAGACAAATGAGCAAGTCAAAGAAAATGGCTACCAGTAACATGGCTGGTGCTACCATTTGGCATTATAAAATGGGATATGCAGACTTCTGTTTTATTCACAATGCTCTAATTTTGATTCACTACATGAAGACGCATGTGGTTTTACAGTGATGGAGGCTTTGCTATAGAAAGAATACTACTGCACATTTAACAGAGTTCAGGGATTTATTACAGGGCAAATGCACAGAGGCCCAGAGCTCTATGCATCCTCTCTTATTATCATTGTCATGTGGTACAAGGTTCCACTGTCAGGGTTCTACAGAAGCAAGAGGTCATTTCAGGGAGATACAGAATGAAGAAAAACTACCACAGTATGGCTCAGATTATAAATTCTCTGTGATTCTCCCTTCATTTACACCAATGCAAATAAGGACCAACTTCACAATCATTACTGACAATACTGTCCTCTAGAACTGATGAATACCGGATGAGAATTATACTCAAAGCTTAACAGCTGAGGACACTACTCTTCAGCCACTCACAAAATGAAGAAACAAAACAGTACAAGATATGTCACTTCAGGCTAGAAAACAATTTGCACCCTCCCCAAGCCCTTGAAAAAATTTGTTGCTTGAGTAACAGTTACAAACAATTTACCACAAGCTCAGAGTCGCCTTCTAAACTTCCTTGTAGGAAGTGAGAAAATCATCATAAATTAGCTGTTAACTGACAACAAGCAATAAGGTATCACTATTTGTAACAGCAACTGGACCTAGCAAAAATCATTACATGCTTTTCCAAAATGAAGTATATACTTCTGTTAATTTGTGCAAACTTTAGTAAGAGATGATCTGGCCATTCCTGACAATCTTTCGAAGGTATAATATGTAAACAGAAGGAGCTTTTAAGTACTTTAGGCAATAATATTAAACACCATTAATACAAACATAATAGAAAAAACCTAGAAAATTCCCCCAATTCAGTACCCACTATGCAGATTACAACAGCAAACCATAATATCAGTCAAGTAGTTTCACTCAAACTCAGAAGCTAACCTGATGGCAACTGACTTTCCATTGTCATTAATCAGGATATAGTAAAGCTGTTTCATAACAAGCACCTTTCTTTACTCTTTGATATCATTCAAGTAAGCAGCCATCACACCAAACAGGGGTTTTTATGTAAGAAAAATTTAAACCTCTTACAGCTATGTTCCAATTTTCACACCACTACTACCAATCTGAAGATTTGCCAGACGGTCAAGAACATCGGATGCTGGCAGGGGGAATATTGACAGCACCCACTACTGATTTTTTCCACAGAAGCTCACAAAGGGTGGGTTATGCTGAAAGACGATTTTAAAGAGATTTCTAATCACTTCTCTTGCCGATTACTTACAGGAGAGTTTTAGAAAGGGCAATGAGAAGATAAAAACTGTAGTGACACAACAAAGAGCTTTTGCTTTTTTTGTTTCCACTGATTCAGTTAGAGCCTGTTGATTTTAACTAGGATATATGGATAAAAGCCAGCTGGGTGAGATTTACTATATAAATCTGTGCTTCATGGTCTGCCCTGGTGTCCTGGTTGAATCTTACGTGTGTGATTACTGTAGATCTTTGATTACTAAGATCTTTGTGCTGCAAAATAACGTTTTCAGTCTCACCGGGGGTTACAAACACGTACCTTGAATAATGGCAAGCAGGATGACAATCACAAAGAAGAAGAAAGTGATGTCAAAGATAATCCGATAGATTTCATATTCGTCTCCTGCTGGATCCTCTATTTCATCACCAATGCCTCCACCTGCACGTACTCCAACGTACATGTGAAACATGTAGCACTAGAAAACACAAAACAAAGGAATATAGAGTTTGTCTGCAGCTAAAAGCAAAAACCATTGTTGCAAATTCAGTAATTGGCAGAACTGGTCTGTGGTCTAGCAACTGTAGTATGTCAAGTTATCTTTTTCTCCCATTTGAGGTTATGTATATTTCTGAGGGAGGTGAAATGCTGCTGTGCAGCTGAAGGTGCAGTGTTTCACGTTCTGTCATTATGTAGCAGTTCAAAAAGATAAAAGGTTCCACTATCTTAAGCCCAGCACACACCATGATTCACATACAATCATTTCAGTAATGTGCAAATAGGAAATTCCGTTACCACCACAGCTGCCTTTTCCATTTTCCTAACTCAAAAGTGAATGACTTTCCCCATCTTTGGTGTCTCAAACAAAAATTTAAAAAAACAAAACAAACAGAAAATCTTTGAGAATGTTTGTGTAGAGAACAGGCTAGTGATTGAAAAAGTCTGAGACTAATACTATGAAACTATGATCTGAAAAGTGGTACAATAGGTCTCTCAGTATAGTTATGTGGGATGCCAACAATGCAAAATTTCCAGTTTATCATGCTATAACTTAATAGAAAATTAGATCACTCTCAGAGGTCTGGAGCAGGGGATTGGTTCTTTTTCTTTAAGTAGCTTTACAAACTACAGTTTCAGGGTTCTCACTCCCTATCAAAAAGTAGTGATGACAACAACCTAACCATACCAAAAATCCATTCTGTTATTTCTATGCCACTCTTACCTCCAAATTTCCTTACGTAAGAAATTGGTATTAGTAACATACAATGCTGAGTGACCAATGGCTGAAAAATATAACAATTTTTAGAGAGAGTTTTTATTTCACCATTCAATCACTAACTTCAAGAGTGAATGTAATGTTAGTTATCTAAAAAGTTTTAAAAGTTATTTTGCTATAACCAAAAATAAAAATATACTCCCTGTATTTTTCTTTTTTTTTTTTTTAGCATCACATTGAAGTCTTACTGCTTTTACAAAAGATAATTCTGATTTTATACCATATCACACATTATTCTAACTCATTCCTGTACAATATGGTAGCCTTTTTGTAAGTGTATTTTCAGAGAATTACAGAGCAGATCAGGTGAGAAGGGACTTTAAGAGGTCTCTGGTCCAAATCTTGCTTCAAGCAGAGTCCACTATAACGTCAGATAAAGTTGCTCTAGGCTTTATCCAGTCAGGTCATTGCCTCTCTGAGCAACCTGATCCACTGCTCGGCTCTCCTCAGTCAGAACACCTTTTTCCACTTTATGTCCATGGTCACCTGCCATGCACTGCTGTAAAGAACCTGTATTTGACTTCCCAGAAATCTCCCTGCAGGCACTGGGGAGCTGCTCTTACACTCCCCCCCGCCCGAAGCTTTCTCTTCTCCAGGCCAAACAAACCCAATTTCCTCACCTCTCCTCCAAGGGCAAGTGCTCCAGCGCCTCACAATTTAGCGGCCCTCCACTGATTTATGCTCCAGTTTATCTATGTCTTTCTTGTACTGAGTGTCCCAAACTGGACAAAACTATACACATACTAGTCTGCTTCCACAGTTTATCTAAATATTGGGCTTTTAAATGGCATAAATTCCCTGGAATTGATTCATATTGCATAACATACTGAAATATATATAACTTCTTGTAGATGATTACTTTTAGAAGGATATTAACAGCAACACATCTTGAAATTCTTTGTGATTTAAGCTCTACGTACCAGCCACAACTGAAAAGCCTGGCACTGTCTCAGTAAGTACAAAATAATTTTCAGTGGTTCTGAGCACAGGAGAGATTTCAGTAACAGAATTGGCAATTGAAGATAACCATGGCAATTCACGCTAAGGGAAACTGATGGATTTCCAAGCTTAAACAAGCATTTCAGTACCTAAATCGCTTATGAAATCCTTGCCTATAACTGACCCTCCTCCTGAATGGCCTGCAGAACCTCAAGATTCAGAAGTACTGCCCTTTAACTGACTCGGCTCAGCTTCACAGCTTGTAGTTGTTTTTCATTTTTTGAGAAACTATAGCAAAGAATACCATTACATTTCTTCTATTCATTTATAGATGTATTTGTTTAACATACACAGGGTATATATATATATATAGTTGTTAGGGATGTTCATTATATTTGTTCCTTTGCCTTTAATTATAGTCTTTCCTGTTTCTGGATAATGATACAACTGCATGAATAGAAAGGACAAGAAAGGTCAGGACAAAAACATAACAGTTTAAGAAAAAAATCCGGAAAGTAAAAAATAAGACTTACTGTTAGCATATCATCACATTTCATGTCTGGCATATCACCATCTTCACTCTTGTTGTAGAACTTGCGGAAAAAATTGAACGCCACTACTGTGTACAAGTATACTACTACCGCCAGTAATCCCACTGTTAGGACAAGCTGGAAGACAAAAATATAGAATGGATATAACACCACCATGGAATTATGCTATACAATTTTCTTTGCAAAAAGAGAATGAAAGTAAAAATAATTTATATTTATTATTAACTTTGTCTCTTTGCATATGTTTGTAATATTTGGTAATATATCTGCATGTTTTCATGCAAAAATTGTGCGTTTCACCTGCTTTATTTTGAAGGAAAACTATTCTTCAGAAACAAAGACAAACCTAGTGGATACATAAGCAATCAAAAAATCTATTAGAACCACAATATGAAAAGCACACAATAATACAAAATTATCTGAAGGTTTATTACCTAAGAATACTAATATTTAATACTACTTACTATATAGTTGCCATATGGTATTTCTACTATTTTAATACCAAAACAACTTTTGTTACATCTATGAGATCACATATAAAACAAATTCCTCCTAATAGTTTAATATCTACCTCAGAGAAGCAGCAATAAATACCCCACTGCTCAACTGTATCATTAAAATTTTGTCTTGAGTTTTACGGAAAGCAGCTGGAAGTGAGCTGCAATATCCTGCAAATTGATATTTCACTTGCACAGCTGCCAGATCTAAAAAGTTCCCCCCCTAAATAATGCCCCCTTACTTGATAGATAATTTGCTAAAAATTCAGGACTATCTTTAAAAGGTGCAGACTGATTTTTTTTCGCTTTTTTGTTCTTTTAAGAATTAAGAATTTAAGAAATTCTGTTCTTTTAAGGGAAAAAGATGCAGCATGTTGATCTTTGCAACTTTTCAAGACAATCTTTTTTATACAAATTAAATATAAGTTTGCCTCAAACTAAAACCAATAACACTTTGTCATGGTAAGTTCATACTTAAGAGTCTTCTATATGTCATGTGCTGCGCTAGCTATTTTGGATATAAAGCGTGTCCATTTAAATGCCTATTACTTTGTAAAAATAGTTGATGAGAACAGTGCATTTGAAAGCAGAGCTAAATTTGCAAAAGAAAGCCTCTCAATCACCTTTTGCATTTATAAAAAATCATTGCTAATGATTTTATATTTCTCTAGTATCAAACTTGCTTAAAACAAAAGAGAATAAAATGAAAACCCCTGAAAAATAAATTGCTGCTCATAAGTTTCCAAATGGCACTTGCCACCAGACTCTTAAAGCACCTACACTGTACACAGTCAGAACTGAAGTTCCATCATACTGTAGCAGCACATAAGTATGCACAACAGAGAAGATCTTTATGTTGCCATTCCCAGCCCACCTGAATAAGAATTATATTAGTTGCCTTGCTGGAAAATCTTATAAGCAGACCAAAGATGGCTTTCTCTGCCCCCACCCCCGCCATTAACAACTGTTTATAAAGGTCTTTAGAACTAGTAAGGCTATCAGACTTGAGGAACACTAAGTCTCAGGCTACATGAAATGACATTTCTACAACAGATCTCAGTAGATGAAAAGCCTTAGTTATTTTCTTTATTTAAATCAGGAATGCAATTTCCAATTTTATAATTTCTTTAATACAAGATTTATTACTATCAAAGAGTTTCTCAAACAGCCCTCTAACAAAAAGAGTAACTGGGTCTCAACTGCATCTTTCTTTAGATGAATCTTGAAAAAATTTTAATCAGTAACTTTATAACACCGTTGCTCAAAACAGCTAGAGACTGCCTAGTCCCGTTTTATTACGGTTACAAATCCCATTGGTTAGTTTTCACACTGACCCAAGTTCTAAATGTCATGACAAAAGAATAATTTTGTCATCAACAGAAAGATAACAGATGACAGTTGATACCTGTTTGCCATTATGGGTCACCGATGACAGGATAGTTCGTAACGTCTTGAATCCCATTGCAATGTCAAGGAGATGAGCAGCAAAGAAAAAATTGTTGTAATGGCCAAGGACTGACATGGTCATGTACCAAGCTAGGTAAAGGAAAGACTAACAAGAAAACAAGTACATCACAAAATCAAACTCAGGACTATTATCTTTAAGTTAATTCACAACACTAAGGAAAGGTAAAAATTGCTTGAATGTGGTTTTCTTTAAATAGAAAACAATGATTTTTTTTTTTACACAGATTTTGCAAGAGATCTTTGAGAATTTTTCATTGTGCAAAAATATTGTCACCAAATACAGAGATCAGAAAGAATGATCAAAACTGACATATTCTAAAATGTAATTTGTAAAAACTAATTTCAAAATTGCTAAAAACTTATTTGTTAAAGTTTCCAATGTAAGAAGTCTTTTCTGATTTAAATGATTTTTTATTTATTAATTTCTAAATAATTACATTAAAATATTAAATCCCCAAGGTGGTTAATGACAAATGAAAGGACTTCACAAGCCACAAAAGGAATTTTATAATTAATTCAAACTACTAAAACTACTACTTAAACATATGTATTATTTTAGTAGTTTACTGTTGCTACAAATGTTAATTTCACCTTTTCCTCTATAATTTAATTTTTATTGGAGTTAAAGACAAGTACATATTTATAAGGGAAATTACAGGCCCTTCTTTAGAAAATAACCTACTCCTGAACAAACTCTCTTTACAGATCATGCTGTCTGTAGATCTGGAGAGTTATCATTTCACTCTTCCTGACTGAAGTCAGATTATACTCATTTTCCAGCAGTCCTAGTTCCAAAATTGTATGTTCCTCAACCATTTTTTCCATCAGTAAAATAAATTGAGTTAGGCAAGTGTTGGGGTTTAGGTTCAGATGGCAACAAAGAACCATGCGTCTGCTCTTTCACCTCCCCCCCCCGCCACCTCCCTTTGAAGTACTTTTGGGTTAAAAAGTGTATATTGCTCTTTAGAATATAAGTGAATATAAGCATATATATACATATATACTGATTAAACTTACATTATCAGTGAAAACAACTCCTAATTTCCACATCTGATACTTAACATCAATGGAATTTAGCCTGTAAAAATAAAGAAAGAAATTGCATCTTATATCAAAATGCGATAGGAAAATATGCAACACAATCTGCAGGAAGAAATACCAAACTCCTACTTGTATTATATGCAACAGTATTTACTCTTTAACACAACCAAAAATTAACACCATTTTTTACACATAAAACTAAAGGCAAAAGACACAAGTTGAACCTCCTGTATAAATATATAAACACTACATAGATATAAGTGGAGCTACTACAATAGAAAAACAGCATTAAATCAAACTTAGATCAAGACCTCTATTCAAATAGTCTACAACCTATTTTAATTAACAATTCATTTTTCCTTCTGAAGTGTATTAGTATACTTGAACAAAAAGGGAAAAGCAGAAGAAATGTAGTAGAAATTTTCTGATTTATGAAAGATTTGACCCTTGCTCTCAAATTTACACAAAGCAGGTCTTTCATACATACATCTTACTTCTACGCAGAAAACATTTCGATGATACAGTAACTCATTTAGGGTAAATTTTTTGACCCTTTATTCACAGTGAATTATATTTTTCTGCCTTCACTGAACTTCCACAGGACTATACATTTAGCTCAGAGCAGGCAGAAGAGCACAGTTATATTAATAATGCTCTGTAAAGACAAAAATAACATAAGCACAGAGACTAACAGTGAATTCTAGAGTCTATTATCTAGTTAAACAAGATTCAACAGACTTTAATTTTCTTTTTTACCATTTCATTTGTTGGGTTTTTTTTTATCTATGCAAAGGCAACAAATTACCAGGTAAACAAATCTAAAACTTCTCATAAGGTGGTGTACGGTGGAGTTGATGACAGTTTACTATGCACACTGATGGCATGGTCAGCAACTGGTTTTGCTTTATTATTCCCTTCATGGTAGAGAGCAACTCTGTAGAAACTAAAGCCTAAGGTTTCACCCGAGTTTCTTCCATGGTAAACTCAGGCCATAGTCACTGGGTGACATCTACTGTCTGACTAGGATTGCAGGGATGATATTTGTATAACAAACGACTACATGCACTAGAGAGATAAAAGTTGCAAGTTTTTTCTAACATGCTTTTATAACAAGGATGGGCAGATGCACCCATAACAAAATTTGCATTTGTACCTTGAAAGAAATTATTAGAATCATGCTAATCTCAAAGGTCCCCAAACTGTGCTATGCTCCAGATACCAAAGAGCACGCAAAGATAGATCTAGCATGCTGCCATTTCACCAAAGACAGGAATGCTTCTTGAACAATCAAATGGCTTCTGCAACAACAATCTAGCACAGCTAAGAGCTGCTGATATCATTTTCATCCACAAGTTATAAGAAAATTTTCTAGCCCCATATTTGAGTTATTGACGAAATCAAAATTTATAAAAAAACTCTGTCCTAGAAGGTAAAAAAAAGGTCAAAAATGTTAAGAACAGTTTCAAATATTTTTCAATAATATATTCGGGTGGTAAAATGAATCAAAACCTCTTGAAATTTATTTCTGAAAATATTACTGTAGCAAGTTAATGTCTTACTATATTCTGACCCAATACCACTCACTTCTAGTGACAGGTATATTCTTGTAACTACATTCCACCTATTAATAGATATATTTGTCTTAATGTATAAAACACCATGGACAGGACTGCTTATGGACAGGCAGGATACTCTCTCATGAAATGGAAATAAAAAAAACAGCACCAGGAAAAATCCTCTATAGTTGATTTAATGTGATGATTTTATATTTTACAAACAGCAGTAGCTGTAGAGCTCCTAAAAATAATGTGAATATTGACCTATATGGAAAAAGGAACTGTTCATTTTTCCATATCTTTATTTTTTAAGGTAAGTCTGATATGGATGGCAAAGCAATAATACATGCATAATACTGTATTCTCCTGTTTATTTCTGCTCGCTACCTTGACCAAGCAGCTCAAAGACTTAGAAGACTATGAGGTTATATAAAAATTAAGCTCTACAGCTGTGAATCAAAAAGTAATAGTATGGTTTCCAGTTTCCCTTGGAATATCATTAATTAGTATGATATTGGATGAATTTCCTAGTCTGAATGAAATTTTACTTGACCTTTTTCTGCATCATTGAACAGGTCATCATACACCATAGTACGTAGTTGTAGTACCTGAGTTTAGTGATGGTGAACGATGGCACAGTGTGAGAACGCACAATTTGAATAAACAGTAAGAAACTTGTGAGAAATTACATCTGGCTGCAACCTGCACTAATATTTCATCACCTTCAACAACACCCAGACTTTTTACAGCTCCTTTCTTAAGGCCAAACAGCTGAATGCAGTAGAAGTATAACATAGTAGGTTTTCAAAAGTTATTCTTTCTTCGCTCAGGCAATCAAATAATACTAATGTTAACTGGAATCAGAAAATTCTGAACTTTTCATCCTGAAACATTTTAATGTTTGTACATCAGAGCTGTTCCAAGCAGCTCCAGGGCATTGCCAGCTGAGCAACAACTATCATTACTTCAAGTTCAAACTGAAAAATAGCCTTGCAGTGGCCTTTAACCTTTTTCCAAAATGACAGACGAACTAAAACTGGGAAGAGTCAGTTTTAATTATTTCGCTCATGTAACTTTCTTAGCAGACATGGAAATGTTCTGTTAAAGGTTCTTTCAGATTGTTTCAGGAGGCTAATCTAACAGAGAAAACAGTTCAGAAAGATAACTCATCTTTCTATAAGAAAAATCATTAATGAAAATATGATCATTCTTACCAATTAATGAGTTTCAGTGTAGGTGTTTAGGAAGATCTGTTAATGTTACTATTTGTACAACAGAAAGCATCCCATCAGATTAGAAACATTCATTATTTATTAATTGGTCAACTAGGTACAAAATATTATCATTTTTATAGCACTGTGTTGAAATAGTGATCCTTTTGTGCTAGGCACTGAACAACATCAGCAGGCGATATGTTATAGAGAATGGTGCCAGTTGACCATTACAAAAAGAAAGCATTGAACCAAAACAAAACAATGAGTTACTCGGTGTCTTTAAGTTATTTGTCTGCCTTGGAGATATAGCAGATAGAATAACTTATTACTTTTAAAGTATCCTACTCAAAGACTCTGCAAGGATCCACTAGGCTTAAGATTCCCAAGGAAATAATCAAAGAAGGAAGTATCTTACGTTACCATCTGTAAATGGAAAGACTTGAAGATGAGTTTCCCACATATAAGCCATTCCTCTCAATGGAACAGGTTGGGAATTTGGACATTATACCTTCACAGTAGCTACACCTGCCTCTCAACCATGAAGCCTGAAGCCACTACCCACTTGCAGATATACACTTTTATTTGGATAAATAGGCACATCCACAGGTTTGTGGTGATATCATATCTGGTGTAAATCTTGGGACTTCAGGTGTAGAAACTACCTCAATTAAAATCCCTTACTTTTTTACCAGCCATTATGGCCAAAAGGCAGGCTGTCACCTGAGGGAAAAGTCTACTAGTTTATCAGACAGCAACACTGTTCTCCAAAGTACTATGTTACTAACAAGGGGGTAACCTCCTCCAGAATCTTCCGAAAACCTAGATTGTTTCTCGTGACAAGGAAGAATAAGACCTTTTAACTTCTCTCACTTTCTGAGGCCAACTGCACTCATTCTTTGTACACTTCACATTTATGATAAGGTTCATGTTCTCATCAAACTATGGAAACCTCACATCTTCCAGGAGAAAGTTCTTTACATTTTTTCTCTTCTTGAAAGGGAAAGAACACGTGAGCACCCAACAGAAGCCTTGCTTATTTTCCACCAAATTAGCCTTATGTCACTGACTGCTGCAGATACTTGAGCTTCAGTTGCCTCATATTGACTCTGACTAGACTAATGACCACAGAACCAAGAACAGCAGTTAGGAAGGTAAAGGGACTGAGAGGTTTATCCTCACTATGACATCTCTGATAAATAACTTTCATATTATTCTCTCAAATATACTTCATCCATGCTGCAGCTAGTTTAACACCATCCACTCCAGAAAGGAAACTTATTCAATGAAAAACCAGTGCACTGTCTCAATCCCAGTGTGCAAAATTTAACTGTCTTTACTATGTTATCCACAGTAAAGCTCCAACTGCATCATCCTCCTTAGTTGGTTGTATTTAAATAATACTGCAATATATTTAAATTATTATTTAAATAGTCAAATACATATTTATAAATTTAAATATATATAACTTAAAAAATACTCAAGACTGCATCCATAAGCTGAAAAGCTCTTCCAGAGTTAAAATATAACAGTACACAGAGGATTTTTTTATGCAGTATATCAGTGGGATGGGCAGGAGCTTCTGAAGGACCATGGTCACTTGCAAGTAGAGTGCTCCGAGTCCCTTGCAGAAAGACAGATGGAAGAAAACCCAGATGGAACGTTGTTTGTCCACAGAAAATGGGAAGAAACAATAGGAGCTAGGGGTCAAGGAGACAGAAGAAAAACCTGGTTCATTTGTACTAGGAATGCTTCATGCTGCATTTCCCTTCTGTGTTGAGAGAGACATAGGTCTGGGCCACCTCCTACTGGTACATGTAGAAGCAGAGGTATTACAACTAGGATCTGTACCAGGTCATACTATTCTCCATTTTTTTGCCCAAAAGTAGTGCAGTAAGAGTTCGACTCCAGAGCTTTTGCCAACTCTCTCTTCATTGCACTGTAAATATATTTCAAATGCTGAATCTGGAATATGCATAAGTTTTAGTAGCTTCATTAGTGTTTCGTTTCTGAAATTGGTAAAAAGTGGATACATGTACCTTCCTGAAGCATATGAATTTTATGTGAATGGTTCTGTAAATTTCTGTCATAGTTGTTTATTTTCCCACAGCATATTCATCTGTTAAAGTACGGAATGATTTCTCCACGAAGAACGTGAAAGACGGATGAGTTCATAATTTTTTTTTTTTTTTTAACATATATAACATGGAGCAGACAGTAGAGATGTAACAAAAAATTGGCATCCTTCAGGCCCGATTCTGAAATTAAATATTTCATCAGCCTTGTGTTAAAATATATTCTATCTATTTGAATATCTTCTTTTATAATGTAGAACTGGAAAAAACATTTTTGCAGTGCCTTACAAAAACCAACAGAAGGAAAACAAAAAACTTCCATTTACAAAACCCTAAGAAGGAAAATGAGTGCAATTGCTCTGAATATCTAGGGATTTTTTTCAAGTTTGTCTCTCAGATTATAGGCAAATACACAGTTTAGGGAAAACTAATCTTCACATCCTTTTATAGTTTATCATCCAACTTCCTAGATTTTACCAGTCACTATCACTTATACTCATTCCATCATTTCTTTATAATCAGAATACACTGTGCCAATTTTGCCCATTCTTTCCAGCTGAGCTCAACTGAGAGAATAATGAAAAGGAGTTTCCAGCCTGGTTGTAATGACACCATCAAAACAGTGGGAATGTGATGCATCCAAGCATCTGTGCACTAAACTAAACCTTCATACATAAAATACAGTGGAGTCCTGCATATATGTTGTTTATAATTAAATAAATTCACTATATCATGCAACTTAAGAATTGATTTATCTTATATAGCTATACATAAAAGAGCAACAAGAACATTCAAATCAGAATGACAAACTGAATGCTTGATTTTAACTTAAGAAAAAACACAAAACATCCCCAAACAAAAAAAAACAATCACATGAACAAACCAGAAGCAAATGCTTACACAGCAGATAAGGAGCTATCCTTCTTTGGTTTCTTCTTTTCTCGAGCATCGCTGAAGTCGAGAGCAGCTTTGTCCATTCCTAATAACTCACTGATCCTGTCACGGCCATAGAACTCACCATATTTATCCATGACCTAAAGTTAGGAGGGATATTCAAGAGAATCAGTTAGGTAGACTAGCAGTTTTTTAGGTTAGTTTCTGAACACAAGAGGTCTAACATACATGATCTTTTTCATCTATTTGTTTCCATCTGTCTATCATATCAGTCAGTAATTTTATTTGTTTTTTCTGCTCAATTGCAATCGATTCAATAGAGGCAAGAGGTAGATGTCAAAGATAAGATGTTCCTACTCATTTAATGACAACAGGAAGAGGAAAGCAACCCAGCAGAAGAATAACTAAATCAGTATCATCACTGCCAGAAAAAAAAGTACACTGGGAGCTCGCACAGGAAAGAGATGTTTTGAATATCCTAGGTACATGAAGAGGTTTGATTAAAATAAGATTTCTCAAAGACAATATTTGACCCTTACTTGTTATTCCTTTCAAGAAAAAAAAAGATACATATTTATCCTGCTTAAAAAGGATTTTTAAATAACCTAAACATCATGATTGGGAATTTTGGGTATTTTTTTCTGTTAAAAGGAAGTATCTCACATTGAAATAGTCATTAAAATGTCCTCGCTTATTAACTAGTTCCATTGCATAATTTTATGAACTTTTTTTTTTAGTTAATAATGCAATGAAACTATAATGCACATAGAATAAGTAGGAATCAAAAGATCTTGAACAGAGATTTACAGCTAAAAATGATTTTCAGTGAATTTGAGCTATCACCCATCTCTTTCTTACGAAATGTTTCATAAGAAACTTTTCTGGAAATGAAGATTTACTTGCTCTCATTCTCACTGAACAAACAGTTCCTTCCTAAATATCTTGTCTCCTCATTTTCAAAAGAATATTCAAAGAAACACAAAATTTTGGATAACAAGATCATAACTGAATGACTCCTGCAGGTGAAGTGGTATTTTATCAGCTTTCAAATAACCAATGTTTTAAATATTTATTGATGTTTTTGCAGATTTTCAGAGACAAGCCCTCTTTTTCACTTGTCTGAAAACAGTGCTTCATGACTGTGGATCATTCACTAAGCTGGGGATTTAAGTATATTTATATACAAATACAAATATATATTAGATATATATATACACACATAAGAAAACATGCTTTGTAAAACACTTTATTTGAAGGCACTTAAATCTATGTGGAGAAGTTCCTCAGCCAAAAATAAAGTACCAAACATTCCACACAATTTAAAACCATGCTCCTTTCCTTTCGATAGGAACCTTCCTTGACCTACTAGATTGACAGAAGCAATGCAGAATTTTTTCCTTCTTTCTGGAGTACTCTGTGCAAGCTACTCCCTCCTCTTTGCTTAGATAGACAGATAGAAATACGTATGTAACAACTTCAAATATGCAAAAAAATAATTTTAACAGCAAAATGAATACAGAACTCAAAGCATTTTTAGACAGGTTCACCTAAAACTGTTCTGAAGCAGAAGAGCTGCTACTATTTAAAAAGACATGTTTCCAAGAGCGTGATTCAAGACTGGCATTAAATGGTGTGAAGGAGGGGTAACTGATCCAACAACATAAACACTCTCTTTTTAAATTATAACCAGACACTAGGAAGAGTATTCTTGTTGTAAACTATGGTACTGTCCTGGTTTGAGGTAAAACAGAACTAATTTTATGTTCAGTAATTTTACTTTTTTAGCTGGGCCTCTTCTAACTAACTAAACTCTGAAAATTAACAGCATATTGTTCAGAAACTGCTCACTCTCATACTGATAAGACCTGATTATACCAAGGAATGGTATGCAGAGAGGCCCTTGCTTATACTTATTGCTATAACAACCAAGGTCAGGTAAATTTGTTATTTGCCCCATTGGAGGGTCGGAAGCGGAAAAGCATAGAGGGGTCACACCTGTAGGGAGGAGCAGACAGGACAGGTGACCCAGAACTGACCAACAGGGTATTCCATCCCATCTGCATCATGCTCAGTATAAAAGATGAGGGATCAAAGGGTCAACTCTCTTCCTTCAATGGCCAACATCTGAGGAGGACCCTGTCTGTTCGTCTGCCTTTGATCCCGATCCGAGCAATCCTGACTCCAGATCCAGAATCCAGCTCCTGTCTATCACCAAGTCCAGCCTGGGGCTTTCCCCTGTGCTTGCTGGTGACGTGATCATCATCCTGGGAGCTTGATAAGGTTTTGTATATACTGTATACTTTTTCTTCTTTACTTTTTTTAAATATTTTTTAATTATTATTTATTATTTCATTATTTATTAATATTTTCATTAGTTTAGTTTTTTTCTAAACTCATAAATCTCTTTTATTTCTTCCTCTCCTCTCTTTTCCTTAGAGGCGGGAGGGAGGGGCCATCTGTCATTCTGATTGGTCAATCTGGTCAAAACCACGACAGGTACGCACGCAGTATTTATTTTCTAAGAGCAATCTGAGAAAACTTTTGACATAACGTTCATAAGAAATGAACATCAACAGTCTCTGCTTACAGAGGACTATTTTTGAGACAAAGAGATTGTTAGGTTACTTGATAAAAGTTCATCTACACAACCACAAAGGAGCACAGACAGATAATGGTTGGGGGAGAGTCCAAAGAATACTCTGCTCAGTTACTCCCAGGCCCATCAGCCCATTAAAGGCCCATCTCCTGAAGCCCAGAGAAGCGCAGGGGCACAATGGCAGGCAGGAACTCAAAGAACAGACTCTCAATGAATAGATAGCATGCCTGGTAGGTACTTCCCAGGGCTGTCCCAGGGGACTCAGCCTCAGTGTCCAGGTATGAAACCCATGGAGACGAATCACTGGGAGTAGTTCTCCAGATCACCTTTCAGACTAAGAGGGCTACTGCCAAGGGATGTAGGATACATTATGGGATGGTGAAAGAAGAGCATTTGGGGATTGCACAGAACTTATTATTGGATGTTATGGGGAGGAAGCAAAGGTGGGAAAAGGGATGGGTTTAGGTGATTTGGGGAGGAAAAAGTGTGAGAAAATAGAGTGATAAGGGACAAAAAAGGCCAGATGCATGTATATAGTTTGTTGGTCAGTACAGTTGTCTGACTATGCCCTGTACCTAAGCATCTCAATCTGTCCTATTTTCTTATCAAAATCCTTTCTAGCCCTCTCCTGGGTGAGGGACTCTCTATTCTGTGTGCATGTATGTGAATACTTAAGTACACACAGACAAAACAATTTACATATATTGTAACATACATACAAGTGTACACAGAAATTCTCCACAGAATTTCATGAACGTATTTAAATTCCTGTTCTATGCCACAAGCTGTATGCAGAAAAAGTTTGAAAAAATAACTATCCAAACAACACAAAAGTAGTTGTAAGCATGAAATGAATAAGGAATTCTGTGTATTTGAAAATGGTAAATACAGAAATCTATACTGAATCAAAAATATATTTCAAAGAAGTGTAGTCTGCATTTCTTCAAACACAAAAATAAACATGTATTAAAACTTCATTTTAACTTCATATATATTTTTAAAAATAAGCCTTACCTTTCTTTTCACAAATTTGTCCCAGTAGTTATTTGGAAAAGACCTGAAAAGCATAGATTAACAAGATTACATTTTAGACAATCATAAGAATATGCAGTAGTTACTAAGACATCATAAAAACTACATACTGGTTTTGTTCTAAGAGATGCTTTGCTGTTGCTCTCACCAGCTAGTCATTTGTGAAGTCATTGGAATGAAAGTTGCTAAATAGCATTCAACTACCATGTCAATGTGGCTGGGAAAGAGTGGCAGAGCCAGTGCCTGCAAACAGGCTTCTAAAGAAGTTGGTTCACACAGTCCCACCAGGCAGAGTTGGGAATTTAAATATGTTTCTAAAGGAGAGCCTTCAAGAGACACTAAAAGGATCCAAAGAACAGTTCACTCTAGAACTGACAACACCACATAATCATCACTGTGCTTGCCAAAAGAAATTCATTGCAATTTCTTTTCCTTTATGGAATAGAAATTATTTTAAAACAAAAAGCTGGGAATGAAAAAGATTAAAAAGTAAACATTAGCATTACAGGTTCCTGAAATATTTGTATGTCCTTGATAGAAATATATCCCTCACAAGTGTTTATTTCAGGCAAGCTGGATGATCAACTATGTAATTGTGGAGCTTGAAGAACAATTCCTTGCAAAACTATAAAAGGATGGAGTATATAAGAAACTCACTGTGTGTTGATTACAAGTCTATCCCACTGTCCCTTAATATCATCTTCTGATGGCTGTTCAGTTATATACAGCCCATCGAATTCCAATTTCCTTGCCACTTCCTTTTCTCTCTTAAAAATAACCAGTGGAACCTGCAATTGAAAAAAATATCAGGAAATATTTAAAATGCACTGACATGCCTGCAAATTTTTAAGAAAAGCTGGTTCTTATGAAATATTAAGTTTGTGCCCTGGTTTGAGAGAGCATCTGCCATTCATTTAGTGGCCAGCCCAGCCTAAACTACGACAGTATGAAAACTGAACACAGCAAAAATAGTATTCAAAAAAATTAAAAGATTTGACAATTGGCCAGAACACTGCAAAGGTATAGATGCGCAAGGACCAGGTCATTCAGAATCACATAACTACAGTACACCACGCAGTTGTAAAAAGATGGCTGAACACCCTGAAAAGGGATCCTTCAAATAAAAACAGTTCATCAGTGCAATGGAGCTATTAAAGACATTAAAAGTGAAAGACAACTAAAATAAAAGTAATTTTTAAATGCTTAGAAATTCTAATTCCAAATGGTATCACACTTTTGGATTGCATTTTGGTACCCAGAAGTGTTAGAGGTTGCCTTTCATTCTGTTAAAGAATTCTTGAGGTTTCACAACATGAGGCAAGGTGGTTTTACAGCAGAGAGTTAAGACTGGAACAAGCGAAAAGAAAAATCCTTAAATCACATTCACATTCCATCTACTTGGTTTGTGCTCTGTTGTTCTTTGCCAGCAGCTGAGATATCTGAGCAGTAAGGATCAGGTTTTACCTACAATTCTCTTTTATCAGCTGGATGACATTCAAAAGTACATCCTGAGAAGGCAGATGTAACTAGTGGTCCCAGTGGAGTGGATTTTTCTTAGAAATCTGTTACCAAAATAAACCCTACTCTTACCTGGAATTATTTCACAAGTCCCCAGAATTCACCCACCCTGTATTACCCACTTTGACTGTATTACTATACAGACATGAGTATAATGAAATAGTAATAATAAAAATTAGACTACTCAAGCAACATGGTGATTGCATTAGATACGATAAAAATAGTTCCAATTTTATTTTCACACTGCTAATTGAGAAAAAAAAAATAGTGGATTTCATGCACAGCAATCTCCAGAAGCAAAAATATCATACACAGACCTGTAGCTATGAAGATTTTTCAGAACTGGAAAGAAGGCAATTCATTATGGCAAATAATGATAATAATGTCTTTCCCTTCTAGTCAGAGAATAAATGTAGTTTGAAAAAAACAGTGTGGGAAAGTAGCATTAAAAAGTCATAGTGTGAAAAAAAAAAGGTACGAGTTGGGAGAAAAGGACATCTCAAAAGCCAGAAATCAAAACTTTCATGCTGCATGCCAACCAGTGAAACAGGAAAATGTGTTTTAGTATTTATTGACCTGCAGAGACACTTAAGGTGGAGATGAAAATCAACCACTTAATGCAGTAGTATGATGACCATTTGCCTCAGCTACAAACGCAGATCATGTCTTCTTAGCATAGAAAAAGTATTATCCATTAAAAGAAAAGAAAAACAGCAAGGACCCTATAAAACCTTAATAAAGGAATGAATTATAATTGTAAAGACAAATGAGCAGCCATACTGGGTCACAGGAAAGGTCCATTTAATTTAGGACTATCTTGCACTTTGACCTATAGTTTTTGCCCCTGGAAGAGTGTAAAAATGGGGGAAGAACATCTCAGAAATACTCCTCAGCTTCAGAGATTTATGGCATTTAGTCTTCCTAAACCAGGAGCAGCATTTTGCCAATAAAGATGGTTTCTTTATTTCTTACAACCTTGACAGAGTTCCTGGCAAAAATATTACCACTAGAGTGTATATTAAAAGTAGACATTGTCTGTAGCCACAACATGCAGTAGCTACATGCTTTTCAAATGACCCAGCTGACAGACTAGTAATGCAGGCTTCTAGCTTCCTCTGGCCACGCGCATTCACAGCTTGCCTTTGACAGTCACAAGCAGCTTCTGATACAGGTCACTGCTGTATTGTCTGGCTGATACGGCAATGGTGCAAACGCTGATCCTATGATCCAGTGTCAGCCCAGCAAATCAGGCTCTGGCCTGTAACATCCTGAATTCACACATCACCTAACATACAATTTCTGTGTACGTTCCACTAACAGAATAATGTTTCCTTACATGGCTCATCAACCTGTGTAAGCAAAATTGCTATGACTTTGTTCCAATTTATACCACTCAATGGACAAAAAAGTTAGCAGCTAGAAGAAAAAACAATGTTCAGTTTTTCTTACTTTCAAACAGTAATACCCTATGATGCAGAAGAATGAGATCACTGTGTGTAGGATGGCCAAAATCCGCAGCGTGGGCTCCATGTAGCCACTGCTTTCTTCCAGGACATAATGCACTGCAATGACCCTCTCATTGTCACTTTCCAGGCTGTCCAACTTGGTATTTTCAGCAGCAGATAACACAGGAACTTCCTTTTCTTCTGTCACAGCAGAGGTGGAGACCTGTTTAAATCACTTGATCTTAATATTGCAGCTGTATTCCTTTGACAGGAGCTTTAGATTACTACAAGATAAGTAGTATAACTGAAAACGATGCCAAGGGCAATATAATTGTGGGGAAATAATTTTTTGCATAAAAAAAAGAGACCTTTTCATCTTCTTACACCATTCTGTGATAGCATGCATTTTCTCTTTTTTTCACTCTCTGTCTATGGTAGCAAATTTGGGCCATGCTGAATTTTATTACCTCAAATTCAAGAAAGAGCATAGCCGTTCTCAGAAGAAACCCAGTAAACTCTTGACATTCCCACATGCAGTCTGTATCAGCAGAGCTGTGCCAGAAACTGATTCAAGTCTAAAGACTCTAGACTTGTATTAACAATACTAAAAGTCTTGACAAAGAAGATCAGTGATATTCTAGGCAGTTTAAGATGATGTGACTTCTCCTTGCTGTACACACCCTCTCAGGGGAGTATAATGGCACAAGAAAACATCTCAGCTGACACGTTGCCAGTGCAGGTTGGGCTTGGCTGGGTCACTGTACTGTGAAGTGCATCTGAGGCACAGATATGCCTTTCAGTCTGCTGCCTCTGTCACAGCACAGAACTTTTGTAAATAGCTATTTGTGTACTGGAAGTCTATTATTACTTCACACAAACACTTCTGCTCTCACCATGTTAGTGGCAGTAGGAAGCAGGTATTTAAACTGTTAGGCTAGGCAGTTTTGCCATAGTACGTTGTCTACAAAACCTGAATGCTTTTCAGTATAAAACTGGAAAAGTAATATTTTGACAAGTTTACCTTATAGAAAAGCAGGATGAAGTTGATGGCAAAAGCAACAAACAACGCCAGCATCCTCATGTTGTAAAAGTTTCGCGCAAAATAATTCTGAAAATAGAAGCAGAACATAAATATACTTTGCCTAATAATGATACCACAATCATTATTAGGTTGTTGCATGTAGGGTTTTTTTGTTTGTTCCCCTGATGGAGATTTTAAATAGCATTATAAATGGGGGCGGGGTGGGGGGGTGGGGAATAAAATATTTTGAGTGATGCATTGTATAAATTCTCTTCTACTCCGTATGTGCAATAACGGATAAAGGACCTTTTGTTTCACTCCATGCAGAAAGGGATGAAGGATTTCTAATTGCTGCTTATATCTTTTCATTATCCTCTAAATACACTTAGAGACAACACAGAGACATCACAATGTAATAGCAGTGTAACAGTAATACAGAAATCTGTCTTCCCTGTACCTCAATATTCTTGCATATGGCAAGTTGCTACTTTTACCAAGAAACAAAAATGTCTGCATATAAGTTTATTTTAAATCTTCTTATATTCAAAAATCAATTGTGTTTCTACCAGTTCAGCAAAAAGTTCATCTGTGACCTAAGTACCATGAGTAGAAAGCTTCTCTTACATTATGATGCTATCAAAAGGATTGCAGAAGTCTACCTTTTCCCTTCTTGACAGTTCACAAACCTTTTTAGAACCATTTTGAATGCTTTAGCTCTCACATGGGAACTCCTCCATTTTTCAGTCCTAACCATAGATGATTATTAGTGAATTATTAAATGAGACTATTAGAAGAAAAAATAAAGAAAATTCACATAACTGCTACGTGATTAGCTTAAAAAGTGAATCTGAGTTCAAAAGTAAAACTTAAACACCTAATTCCTTATTAAGATTGCAACTGCAGTTTTATAGTTTTGCTATGCTACTCATGTTAGAAGTATGCTGTCCCTACATAATTGTATCTACCTGATATATAGCAAAAGTGTATTTCTTTGTGCTTTGCATTTCACACCGGCCTCACAGAACACGCGTGGAATCTCCTAGCTAATAAAAACATAGATTTTAAATAGTTCCAGAGCAAACCCAGGGATACCATATTTTACTGAGACATTCTCAGATACAGTTATACTATTTTAATTAGTCTTATTTTCCACAGGTTTTTAAATGTTCCTCAAACAATAACTTGTTATTTCACCAAAAAAAATCTGTTACATCTTTTCTTATGAGTTTTAGGCTAAGCAATTCTTTTTATAGGAGAGCTTGTCATTTCCCAAAGGTGTGTCTCAAGGAAAGAGAAATCCTACAGGCTCACAAGCTGCTGTGAATATGTGGGACATTTTATTCACATAAAAATGCACGGCTGTTTTCCCACGATGGACAGACATCTCTAAAGGTCTGGGTTTTGGGCAATAATTGTCTTCCTAAGAATTAATATCTTGTCTACTAAGTTATTTGTGTGTTGCTGGTCTCTAACCTTCCAGTTAAACCTTTGGTTTTATGTCCTTTTTATGGATAGTGGTGGACAGAAAAATGAGGTTCACCAGATGCAATTTTGTCTTTACATTGGTAGAATAATACAGTAGTAGACTTCCTTGCCAACAGCTAAACACATGGTTTAGAGAACAACTTACAAGAAGCTTCTGTTGGTATGCAGTGATTTTCTTCCAGAAAGCTGATTCCTGAATTTCTGGTTCTCCGTATCTGTGAGTATGAAGTTGTCTTAATTTCTGTTTCCCTTTGTCTTCCTTGGCTTTCTCTTCTTTTTCTCCATCTTCTCCTCTTAGGGCACAAATGAAGCCAAAATAATGCATCAAGTTAATAAAATTGCTAAACAAAACATTAAAACCACACCCTGAAAGAGGCTATTGCATCTTTTCATAAGGCTTTTCATGAGTCATGACTCATGCAGTTCCTACACATGAATAACAAGGAGACATAGCTCTCTTCAGCCCAAAGCTCTGGCAAGGGTGACAGACTGCTTAGGTTTACAGATAATTAAACTTACTCGTATGGCACCCTGAAGGGAGGATGCTAACTGGTAGAGGCAGCTAATCAAGACTCTGCCAACCTTATTACCTGAGGGCCTGCTTCATAACTGTGCAGCTAATACTTGCATTGACAAATGTCTGTGAGCTGACAGCCGTATGTCTGTATGAGTGCCTATATGTCTAAGTGCTCCCCTCCAACCTCATGCACTTCAACTATCTGGTTCCCACACAGGTTGCAGAAAACTTTGTTTCTTGCATTTACAAGCCAAACCTAAAATTTTAAATTCTGCATTTCTGCCCACTTAAGGAATTCGTAAGTACCTGCTTCAAGAGGAGATAGGAATAAGAAAGCTTGACAGCATTCAATGTGTGATTATCACCATGCTACCCAATTACAGAAAGTCATCGTTAGTGGGATGCCTTCTCCAAACACATGAACTAAGGAACTGTGAATTATCTTGGAAGATAATTTGACCTGACAGCATGATAGATGAAAGGATCACAGAATTCCATTTGAAGCCAAACCAGAGTGAGAGGCAACTTATAAATGACATTATTAATTTATCTATACCTATCTACAAACAGAATAACTGATGTCCTAAGCTGCTTCTCTTACTAGAATACACTCGATAAACTTGCACTTGAAAGTTTGTCTTATGTTAGAAGTGGCTTCAGGGTAGCTAACAGTGTGAGGCACTGTACTCCTCACAGAGAATACAGGTATCACTGCAGCTCACATGGTCAAGCAGAGCAATCAACAGTCAAGTGACCTTCAAATGTCAGCAAGACTCTCCTTCACGAAGTTATACTGGCTAAATTAGAAATTTGCTGTAGTGATTAGGAAAAAGAGTTTTTACTGGCAGATGTTTGTCATCCCAGGAGAGCAATAAGGATAGAGTTTGAGATTAAGGGATCCACTTAGAATTTTGACAGTGACATATCAGCTACAGGAACTGTACATGTATCAGAATTGCACATGTATCAGGAACCATAAAATACAGGGATGGAGTGCCATACTTTTTATTCATTAAAACCAAGCACAATTTTTTGCCTTCCACTATTTTCATTCTAAGCTAATCTCATTAACATTAGCTTTTAACATATCCTAAAAAGACTAAAATTATCATTTCTCAAATGCTAACACTTGTTCTTCATAAAGATGTGAGAGTACTCATGGCAAAACAGATTAAGTCTCTACCACCGATGGATAACAAGTCTCTGGAATCAGATTCGCTTACAATTTTTCCAAGAGATTTTATTGTAGCTTTCAGACTTGCCAAGAAAAACTTAATCAAACAGATTATGAAAGAAATTAAATCGACATTACAAAGAAATGCTGCTGGAAGAGGGAAATTCATAAAATTTCTTGAGTGATGTATTTACATGGCATTTCCTTGGACATGTGTATGGTTGTGGAGGACAGTTAAAAATTTAAAGGCACAGAAGTAAGTACAAATTGAGCTGGTTTTTCAGTGAAACAAACCACATTTTGTAGGATCACGGGTTAAGGTAATACATACTCTGCTTTTTCAGGTTCAGATTTTGTTTCCTCCTTCTCCTCCTTTTCATCTTCTTTCACCTGCTCCTACAGAAAGTCAGATTAAAAAAAGCACCTAAACTTTATTATACAGTACAGAGTTAGTTAAAAGCTTACACAGAGTGCAGAATTTTAGGCTTTTTTCTTTTTTTAAACAATTGAAACCCTGAGAGAAGATGATCTTTCATTCATATTACAGAATCACAGAATCACAGAGGTTGGAAGGGACCTTTTAAGATCATCTAGTCCAACCAATGAAAAAAAAAAAAAAAAAAAAAAAAAAAAAAAAAAAAAACCACCACACACGCAACCCACACACACACCACCACACCACCCAACACTAATCCATACTCCCAAGCACTATGTCAACTCCTCTCTTGAATACCTCCAGGGATGGTGCCTCAACCACCTCCCTGGGCAGCCTATTCCAATGTCTGATAACCCTTTCAGTAAAGAAATATTTCCTAATATCTAACCTGAACTTCCCCTGGCGCAACTTGAGGCCGTTGCCTCTTGTCCTATCATCTGTAACTTGGGAGAAGAGACCGACCCCCGCCTCTCTACAGCCTCCTTTCAGGTACTTGTAGAGAGCAATAAGGTCTCCCCTCAGTCTCCTCTTCCCCAGACTGAACAACCCCAGCTCCCTCAGCCTCTCTTCGTAAGACTTGTGCTCCAGACCCCTCACCAGCTTCGTTGCCCTTCTCTGGACCTGCTCCAGCACCTCAATGTCTTTCCTGTGGTAGGGGGCCCAAAGCTGGACGCAGTACTCGAGGTGGGGTCTCACCAGTGCCGAGTACAGGGGGACGATCACCTCTCGGGTCCTACTCACTACACTGTTCTTGATACAGGCCAGGATGCTGTTGGCCTTTTTGGCCACCTGGGCACACTGCTGGCTCATGTTCAGCCTGCTGTCGACCAACACCCCCAGGTCCTTTTCTGCCAGGCAGCTCTCCAGCCATCATATTAACAATGATTCATTTTAACACTGAATTAAAAGCAAACCAAAACACCATGTATTTAGAGAAGGCTGTGGGAATTAAAGTTTATGACATCAGAGAGAGTAAACACCAGTAATAATATGTGATTCCTTAAAAAACATGTCACAAAACCCAGAAAAACATAGATACAAGTTTTGTTTCAAGTTTATACTTAATATATGGAAGAGAGAAACACACAGCAGAAATAAAAGATACAGTTACCTGGACTTTTTCCTGCACCTCAGGCATTGGAGCTACAGAAGGAGTGCTCAGTAAGTCACTCAAACCAGCATTTGGATTGTGGGGAATCAATTTATACTGTCCACCTTCTCGTTTCAAATCCAAACCAAATATATCTGAAAGTAGATCACTCTCTTCTGATAAAGTTCTCAGATCTGTTAAGTCTTCTGTAGGCAACACAGCTTCTGTGGGTTTCCTCTCCCCCTCTTCTCCTTCCCCACGCACCTCATCCTGAGTGGGATCTGGCATATTAGCTAATAGTTCAGCCACCTTGATTTTCTTTGCTCCTTCTACCAGGCTTCCTCCAAGCAGCAAACTGCATATGATGCGAAAGAAGCCCCGGATGACACTACAAGCAAAATGTAGTAAGCCCATCAAAATGCTCCAATAGAAAGAAAACAAAGCCATGACCATGTCCTTCATGGTCATTTTCTTCACTTTTTTCATCTGTTTCTTTAGGCTTTTCATGCTGAGCATTTTCATAAGAGTCATTAAATTATGCTTGAGAGCTACTAATGCTGACTTCATGGTCACAAGAGAGAAGAAACCTATTCTAGGATCCTGTTCCTCAGGCTTATCTTTCTCATTCTCCTCTTTATTTGCTGACCTTTCATTCAGATCTGACTCGGAGATCTGGGCAGCCAGTTGCATTTCAAAAATGGTATCCTCACAGAAATTTACAAAAAGCTCCATCTTTTCTTTCTCTCCGCCTTCATTTACAACATCAAATATAAATTGTCTCTTCGACTCTTTTACCTGAGGTTTCTCCCACTGAGTCCGACTTGACTCACTTATTTCAAAATAAACTCGTTCAATACGCTTTGCACTGCCCATGATTTCTATGCGTCCAAGGAAAGGCTGGAAGTAGTTCAGCACACTCTCTGACAGTTCAAGAAAAGTTTGCAAGCGGGTATCATGGGGCATGTGCTCTGACAGATTGGTCAGGAGAACAGCAACATTGAAACCGATGTCTTTGGCAGGTTCATGGAATCGTTTCACAAACTCCTCATAGTCCAGAGTCTCATTCTCATCTGTTTCAGCACATGATAGCAGAAACTCAGTTTCAGACTGGGTGTAATGCTTATGGCTTTCCATTGCCTTGTGAAAATCCCTCTTTGAAATTATCCCTTTACCATCAGGGTCATATTCTTTGAATGCATCAGAGGAAGTCAAATCCTTCAATTTTAAGAACATATCAAAAAACTTCAGAATCATCTCCACGTTGTTGGACGATTCCACAAGCATATCAACCATCTGCTTGCCAATAGTTCCATTCACAACATTACCTAGATGTGGTGACATTAAGTTAGAGATACTGATGGCAGCAAATGTTTTGGCAAAGAAAAGTGTATAATAATGACTAGTGAAATATTCAAACAGTAAGGATGATAAACTATTGGCTAACACACTCACATGAGAGCCAGCTGTAAAATCAGAAATCTTTTACTAAAACAATACCCTAAGACTTGGAAAAAACAAAAGTGACTAAGTATTTGCCATTAAAGAAATTAAGAACTAACAAGACCTACAGAGACATATCTGTTACATTAAACATGAGGCAACATACTACGAATTTTACATAGACATAACTAGTGTCACATTAGTTAGATGAGTAGCTCAGTAAGGTTGCTTATGAAGTACAGCCTACATTACTAAGAATTTACTTTGCTCTCAGTGACCTTCTATGAGCAAAGCAGTAGCAATGCATGCTACGCTGCAACCTATGCTGCATTTACTGCCCTCCCAGTTCTCTCAAGAAAATAAATGTCATAGGATACATGTAAGAAGCAAAAAGGAAAAGCAGATCTTTGTATCATCTATGCATATGTCTGGCTAGTCTAGTATTGGAAACACTAATACAATACCATGAAGGAGCTAAAGAAATGGTAGTATTTCTTGATAATGATCACATTCACTGGGGAATAATAATTTCAGATACTAGCTATAAAAGACCTTCAACCTAGTCACTAAACAAATCAAAGCCTGTTCTCTATCAAAATAAATGCAGTATAGTAAAGGTGTTAATAAAATGACTGATAAATGGTTCAGTTCCTAGAACTCAAGATTCCAACTTCAATAGTAAAAAAATTTTTCACCTAAGCCAAAAGAGAAGCCAAGTTCATGGAAACAAAGTAAAACTTCTGCCAGAGCTGGATTTTATATAATATAAACTATATCAACAACTATATAACACTATATACAACACTATATAAATCTCCCATTTGCTTTAAGACCTAACAACTCTTCTCACAATTGAGACATGAAAATTAAAATCCCAAAGGAAAATGGAACATTATTTCTCACAAGAAGACAAACACAAAAGTAAAAAACTTGCTAGAACAAGTCTGAAGGAGGATTTCAAATTAATTTTTTACTACCTTCCAGCATAGACAGCAACATGACAACCATATCCTTCTGAAGATCCATCAATTCCTTCAGTAATTCAATTTGACTGGAATCCTAAATAATGAACACAATATATGTAATATCTATTGACTTCTTTGACATTAATATATGTGCATGCATTTTTCATCCTGTAAAAATGAGACTTAGAAATTAAGAAGCTACTAGTGTTAAAGCTGGTAATACAGTGAAAAAAAAATTAATTGCTTGATTCCTTAGAGTACATTTACAGGACCAAACATTTACACAATCATCTGTTTAGAAGACAGTAATTTAATAAAGTGAAAACTGAAGGCGATGAAAAAATTTAAAGCAATAACTAGGTAAGTCAAGCTCACAGAGGATGCCTCTGTAATGTTTCATGTCAGGTAAAGTATTTTCGCTGTTGGTGTAAACAAATTTACAGCTATGAAGACTTGTAAAAAAAACAGGCAGCAGCCCATAGAGCTCAAAGTGTAACATGAATCATAGTGAGTATCACTGAACTTTTCTGGGGAGAAAGAAGAGTTGAAATAAAATTTCAAAATATTTATGAACAAAGTTCCACTAGTATATCCTTAAATAGACATGATATTGATTCTTTTAACGATCTGTTATCTCATTCAGTTTATCAAGTTTACCATTTCGCTTGACAACGATTTCAACCTGGAGTCTATCTGGATAGATTTATTCAACTACCTAATTTCTTCCTCAATGATACAGTGTTGCATCCTGTCGTTGATATGGCATACTTGAGCATTGCTGGACTTCAGTGACTAGTACAACAAATTCAAGGTACTTTGGTACCGTGGTATGGCAATTTGGATCTTGGACTGAAAACAGCACAAATTGGAAATAATCACAGAATCACGGAATTGTTGGAGTTGGAGGGGACCTTCGAGAGATCATCTAGTCCAACTCCCCTGACAAAGCAGGATTGCCTAGAGCACATTACTCAGGACTGCATCCAGGCGGGTCTTGAAAATCTCTGGAGAAGGGCGACTCCACAACCTCCCTGGGCAGCCTGCTCCAGTGAAAATACCTAATTGGTTTATCTTGTAAATATTCATTATAATTTTTTTTTTTACTTTGAAAGTTGCTTACAACCTGGATGAACTTTGTTCATTTAGATTAAAAATTTTACTTTTATTTTCTGCCTGTAGCATACCTGTAGCACAAAGTCTACACATCTAAGCAATCAGCCTAGTTTCAGCCATAAAGTCCCAAGGGCAAGGAGTAAAGTCATTTGAGCAAGACTACTTTACTTTGTGCAAAGAATACTTACATGGACATATTTGGAGCCAAATAATGAAATCTAAAAACCTCAGAGCCTTCAGAGCTATATTCCTTTACAACAATGAAAACCTTTACAAGCTTACAACACTTTTCTCTGAGAATGTAAAATTACCAAAAAAAAATTCAGAATCACTACATTTAATAAAGATGCGTAATTCTTTTAAAAAAAGGTAAGAAGTTGAAAAATACCCTGCTTAAGGATAGGATCTTCCTCGCCTAATTTTAACCCCCTAAAGAGCTGTTTATGCCAGTTCTCTACACTATTTCTATAGTTTATGAAATGATTACTCACATTCAAAAGCAATTCATGCATTCTAAGGTTTGATTATCTCTTCCTCTACTAAGAGCAGAAAAGGCTTAGATGCCAACATGCATTGAACTAGGCTTTAATAGTGATGAACAAGGGTTCAATGCAGGACATGTCAATGAAGATGGGTCCTGCATAAAAGGCTCATGCAAAAGTGCAGAAAACACAGTGACAGAACTTTGTTATGAAAGACAGGAACTAGCTAGTTCTTTCTGAATATCCATGATATGCTTCATTTGCAGCTTGATCTAATCAGCTTTGTGCCTGTGGTCAGTATTCCTATTACAGACCTGCTATTCACACCCACTACAACTTTGTAATTTACTCCTTCAACTCTATTGTATTCTATCACCTCTATCTCATTTTTCCTCATATTTCCCCTATTAACTGTTGTTATTATTGACTCAAACATATTAACAAGTCATTTATCTTTTACAAAAAAATTAATAACTTTAAAAGGAAAAAGTAAACAAAAAGATACCTGAGACAGCTTCATCTGCATGTGGGCAAACACATGAAGAAAACCAACTACAGCATCCCATAGCCTGCTGTGTGCCAGACTTTGCTGATTCCCGGTACATGGTCCCTATTGTTCAGGCAACAAAAAAAAGAGAAAAGCAGAGTTTATTTGCAAGAAACTCAACAAAATCAGAAAGGAAGATATACAGGAAGTGCATAGCTCAGGGCTGTTCTTTAGAAACTACTATGAAAAATTAAACATATATAGAATTATCTATTAAGTAACACCACTGACTGTAAGCAACACCTATTCCTAATAACCATTCTGGCTCTTTTTTTTTCAAGTCCCAATTTACTAATTCAGAACTACAAAAAGTATATATCCTTGCAACTTTAAACTGCAAATGCTAAAGGGGTACAGATCTTCAAGATGATTCTTCCCCATGTAGTTCTACAAATCAGGAATAACTTTAAAGAATCATAGAATTGTCTAGGTTGGAAAGGACCTGTAGGATCATCAAGTCCAACCATCAACCTAATACTGTCAAAACCACCACTAAAACACGTCCTTAAGTGCTATATCTATACGTCTTTCAATCACCTCCGGAGATGGGGACTCAACCACTTCCCTGGGCAGCCTGTTCCAATGTTTGATAACCCTTTTGGTGAAAATTTTTTCCTAATATCCAACCTAAACCTCCCCTCACACAACTTGAGGCCATTTCCTCTTGTCCTATCTCTTCTTACTCTGGAGAAGAGACCGAACCCCACCTCGCTACAACCTCCTTTCAGGTAGTTGTAGGGAGCGATAAGGTCTCCCCTCAGCTGCCTTTTCTCCAGGCTAAACAATCCCAGTTCCCTCAACCGCTTATCAGACTTGTGCTCTAGATCCCTCACCTTCATTGCCCTTCTCTGGACTCACTCCAGGATCTCAACGTTTTTCTTGTAGTGAAGGGCCCAAAACTGAACACAGTATTTGAGATGGGGTCTCACCAGCGCTGAATACAGAGGTACAATCACTTTTCAAGTTCTGGTTACCACCCTGCTCTTGAATACAGGCCAGAATGCTGTTGGCCAACTTAGCCACCTGGGCACCCTGCTGGCTCACGTTCAGCCGACAGTCGACCAACACCTCCAGGTCCTTTTCTGCCAAGCAGCTTCGCAGCCACTCTTCCCCAAGCCTGTAGCGCTGCATGGGGTTGTTGTGACTCAGCACTTGGCCTTGTTGAACCTCATACCACTGGCCTCAGTCCATTGATCCAGCCTGTCCAGATCCCTCTGTACAGCCTTCCTGCCCTCCAGCAGGTCAACACTTCCAGCCAACTTGGCGTTGTCTGCAAACATACTGAGGGTGCACTTGATCCCCTTGTCCAGGTCATTGATAAAGATATTAAAGAGAATTGGTCCCAATACTGAGCCCTGGGGAATACCACTTGTGGCCAGCCACCAACTGGATTTAACTCCATTCACCACCACTCTTTGAGCCCAGCCATCCAGACAGTTTTTTACCCAGCAAAGTGTGCGCCCATCCAAGCCATGAGTGGACAGTTTCTCCAGGAGAATGTTGTGCGAAATGGTGTTGAAGGTTTTGCTAAAGTCCAGGTAAACAACAACCACAGCCTTTCCCTCATCCACCAAGTGGGTCATTTTATCATAGAAGGAGATCAGGTTTGTCAAGCAGGACCTGCCTTTCATGAACCCGTGTTGGCTAGGCCTGATCACCATGGCTGTCATGCATGTGATGCATAATGGTACTCAGGATGACCTGTTCCATGACCTTCTCTGGCACTGTGGGCAGACTGTCAGGTCTGTAGTTCCCCTGATCCTTCTTCTGGCCCTTCTTGTGGATGGACATCACATTTGCTAGATTCCAGTGAACTGGGACCCCCCCAGTGAGCCAGGGTCACTGGTAAATGATGGAAAGTGGCTTGGTGAGCCCTTCCACCAGCTCCCTCAGTACCCTCGGGGTTCCCATAGAATTGTGTACGTCTAAGTGCTGTAAGCAGGTCCCTCACCACCTTCCCTTTGGATTATGGGGGCTTCATTCTGCTCCCGAACCCTATCTACTAGCTCAGGAGGCTGGTTACTCAGCAAACAACTGGCCCTACTACTAAAGACTGAGGCAAAGAACACATTAAGTACCTCAGGGTTGATGGTCAGAAGGTTAATGCAAAATTAGGATAAGGGATTAGAGAATCAGACTCCTGATTATTTTTTTTCCCCCAGCACATTCTAGCTGTTGTAGAACACTGCTCTAAAGAATATTCTTCCAAAAATTTCAACTTCTAAAAGGCAGGAATAGAAAAATCTCTTGAAGCCTCAAAGGATAACAAATAAAAACTTTACCAGCTAACAATCTACTTGTGATTTGTGAAATATGTATACATTAAATACATGTAAACACATGTTTTTAAGCTGTCTCCACTCATATTTATTCAGTCCTATTCTATAACATTTCATCCTCATGAACTATAAAATACTATTTTTGTAATAGTGATGTGTGATTTCAGTATTTCAAACACAGCACTGATGCCTTAAAACAGCCTGACAGAAAATGCAACCTAATGTTCTGTTGACTAAACAGCAAGTACATTTTGCATTGACTTTAGTTTCTCAATGGTTTAGAAGACTTTAAAGTGGGTAACACTGATGCAGTCTAGGCCAAAATAAAACAAAACAAAAAAACCCCAAACCTCTACTCTCTTGCATACAACCAAAGGACAATTATTTACTAAAATCTGTAAATTTGACTAAATCGCTAACATTCCAAAAGAGTAGTGACATATATATATATTTCAAAACTTCACTTCCTACTTAAATAAATGCACTATAATAATGTTGAAGCATAAATGCATCTATATTATATTTCTATCTATTATATATATATACACACGTAATGTCTTCATGTCAAATAGTTAATGATTAATTAATAATCATTACTTATTTTCTTTCCAATCCATAAAATTCCAATTTTTATTGGAATTATTATTCCAGTAATTTACCTGGATATACTCTGTGAGAGTATTGAAAACTTGCTTTGCAACCTGGATGGCTTTGGAAAAATTTCGTTGTCCTTGCTCATCAATAACATCCTTCCCAGAATAATACCAATAGAAATCACTAATGGATTCCTAAAAAACAGTTGTGAGAAGCACAAAGAGATTTTGTAATCAAACTGTCTCTAACCAGTTATTCATCAAGATAAAATAACATTAGATAGCATTCTAGTTTTGAAAAGTATTTAGTTTATAAAGGTTTTAAATGACCCCCAAACAATTCTTCAAGAATTGCAGTTTCACCTCCAGAGAACCAATAGGAAAACAAATAAACTGAAACAAATAATTAAAAAAAAAACAGTGCAAACCTTAAAATAAAATAAATAAAAAATTAGATCTGTTGGTACCTGCTCTTAGAAATACAACTGCCTGCATTCTGAAAAGGACTACTCAGTAGTATTACCATGCTGCATGCCTTTCATTAATCAATCTCTCTTTTACTGTGTGCTTGACACCTAGTCAATAACGGGTGCAAATGTTGCTTTGTGTGCATGATTCCTCTTTCCATCTTGCCCAAAGGTGAGCTTATTAAAAAGCAATGGAATGAAAATGATTGTATTGTCCCTACAACTTCTACAGCATGCATAAGGATAAAAAGCAATGTTGATAACAGCAGCAACTTAAAACACACCAATTTTCAAAGCCTGGAATTCTCGGACCCAATAAACAAGTTGCTAAAGGGAAAACTTAACTAGATAAATTAAAATAAGCCAACAAATTATGTTATCAGGCACAGTGATTTTCAGAAAGATGAGAATAATAGGTAGAAATTATTAACATTTATCACAAAATATGTTTTCATGTCTTTCACATGCTCCAATCTGAACACAAATTAGATTTTTTTTTATTACTCTCTACTGGGTTGTGAAAATGTAATGTTTTTATATTTAAAGATTAGGCAGATAATTCAAATCAGGATTTTGAGGGATTTTTAGTCTAGCCTTCTGCTTTTTATTTTTTTTTATTCCTTAGAAAATGGTGTGCTGTTCTTATGCTTCATTCACTCCATACCATCCCATGACTATCCATAAAGCAGCCCAGTGCTCAGACTAAATCAGAACATGGATGAAAAAGCAGCTGGCCGAAGCTTAACTTGAACAATACAAAACACTTTTCAGTCACAGGGTAGTCTCGGTCAACAACTGGCTAATGGTATTCACTGATACACTTACCATGTATCTACCTTCTGCCTGCTCTCCTGGGTTAACAGACTTCATTGCACTCTTGCACGTCACGGCTGACATTAGTCTTTCACACTTTCATCACCTTTGACTCTCACAGTTCAAAATAACAACCCTTAAAGAACTGTAACAACCTTTCTCATCAATATGGGCTACAGTGACCAGAATAAATGTCATGACAAACAAATGTGCTCCTTTAATAAAACGGAACATTTTGTGATAAGAATGAAGTTTGACTTTGCGGTAAACAGAATGATTGTGGCAGCAAACCATGCGCTGCTGAAGGAAATTCCAGGTAAATTCAGAAATTTGGAGTGTCCACATAAAAACTTCTGCCTTATGATTAAAATAAATGAAATAATTTTTTGAAAAATGGTATATAATCTATAGATGCAAGTCATTACTGTCATCTACTTAATTAGTATATAAGTTAACTTACCTGAACTCTTAATAAGTAATCCACAGTGGAAATTATAATATTAACAGTTGTGTTGTTACCAGTTTGAGTTCTCAGGTAATTCTGAAAATCTAAAAATTCAAATAAAAGTTTAATTTAAATTTATTTCGGTGTTAAAGACTTACAAAACCACTCCTGAAAATTAAATCTCATTTAACATGATCTAGGAAAGTATAGCTTAAAGGAATGGATATCTTTTTTAACTTTTTTTTTTTTTTTTTTGCAACAAACTGTTTTAAGAGTTTCAGCATTTTATTGCAGAGATCACATGCCAGTTCACTTCTGAAGCCAGAAGCTTGATTACATGTTGAATTTTAATTGGTCTTATTTTAATCTCATTTATGACCAAATTTACATCTCTAGAACTCCATCAATATCAACAGAATCACACCTTGTATATATTTTGTTAAGCAAAAGCAAAATGAAATCACATAATTATACAATTCCTGATTACAAAGTCATAAATATGTCCAACAGCTAACAGAAATTACCTTTTTTTTTTTTCTCCTTCTTTTTCTGCCCAAATAATGATAAGAGAATATGGGAAGTGTATGTAATAATAAAAATACGCTCATTATCATGTATTTGTTTAATTTGATTTTTTATATTTAAAATAGATGCTACTTCTTCAAGAAAGGTATTGTCTATGTTGTAACTTCACATACAACTCTAACCGGCATTAGTGCCAAATAGTGCACACCAAGAAGCATACAAATGACAAAGAACAATAAATATACCTCCCTGTTATATTTTTCCTCTTCACTGACTAGAAGATATAAACCATGTACATTTTCCTATATAAATTTACCTTTCCTAGTAGGTCAAGATCCAAAACTCATCATATTGGAAACCATTATCTTTTCTACAAAGTTAAAGCTGATTAAAAAACCTGGCAATTTAGTTCCATACAAATATTTTCCTTTCATGTACAGCCTAGCACCTACTCCACCTTTCATGGTATTTTATGAAGGCTGCCAAACCTTCAGCAATGAAGAGCTTTTATCTTTAGTTACCATCACCTTGGCTCAGCTGACTGGCAGCCTGCCCACAAACCTGAATTATGTCCTTCACAAAGCAATTGAAGGAAGCGGAAGAGGTCACAGGTGAACTCATCATCCTGCATCACCTTTTCTCCTGTAGAAAGGCCAGATGGAAGCAGATTATCACAGGCTGCCAAGTAACACCCCACAGCCCCTGAAGAAAATCTCCATATTTAATTTTAAGACAGAAGGGGAGAGAAAATTTGTAAGCATCAAGCTATCTGAAGCACATATGACTTGTGCTTGGCAGATAGTTATTTGGTTAAAAAAAATAATTATGAAACTTAACTTCTGATTTATAAATATGGCAGCATGAGCTTGGCAACATTTTATAAATAACCTATGATTTACATTCTTGTTTGACTTTGCTGGGCATGAATGCTGCATTACATACAAAGGTTAGGATAAAATTAATTTGGTTTCCATTTATCACAAAACAAGGTACGTAAATAAAGAGAGATTTAATCAAACAGTAATGCAAATCATTTCTCAAATAAACTATTAGATTTTAAAATACTCTAAAATAGCCCATGAAATTTACAGCTGTGCACATTCTCAAGAATCATTTAGGCTGACATATTTGAGGATTTAGCACCTGTCGGCTGCTGACAAAATGGATGTTGGGCATTTGTCTCCTTTGACAAAACAAAGCAATAAACTTATGATGAACTAGAACAAATGGCAATGTGCTTTACTGAATTAGGCCCTTCAGGTCATTTTTTTGGTAAATAGCTAATATCCACATGTATAAAGCTTCAAATTATTTTCTTGATTCTTCACAGGAAGTAATATACTAAAAAGCCCTCCATTAACACATCATTATTTCAATTACATCAATACATACAGTCAACGTTGTACACTGACATGGCAAGAGGAAAAACCACCATTCCCCCAGGAAAACAATCATGGCTGAGGAAAACGTAGACCAGCTAAAAAAATTACACAGGAGGACAACAACATTCAAAACCAAAAAGGCTATCTATTGAAAGTAAGGAAATTCCCATATAGGCATTTGGAATGTGTATGGTAACAAAAATAGAAGCCATAAAAACTTCTACTTTTTAAGAATATACATCATTTGAATAGGTGGTCAAGTGCTATTTGCAGACAACAAAAGGAAAGGAGATAAAAATGTAAGCAAAATGTAAAAGAATTTGGAAGTTTTTGGGGGGTTTTTTTTTGTTTTTTTTTTTTTTTAATAGGGAGATATTTTAGGCATTTATCTGAACTTTGAAATCCCATGTCTACAAAGACAATTTTTTTAGTGGGTGAACAGAAGGAAACCGGAAGAGTAGCTACATTAAAATTTAAAAGGAAAAAAAATTTTTTTTAGAAAGGTTATAGAAAATAATTATTACATTAACAATTACTGACACACTGTTATATGCGGATAACTCTAATTATGTCTACATTTATAAATTATTATTATATTATTACAGCTGAATTGTAAACAGTATTTAGTGCAATTTGAAATATATACAAGCAGGAACATGATCAGAAGTTTAACTTTACATAAGTTCATGAACAACTATAAATTGAAGCTAATGGACTTATCGATCCACAGCCTGTGAATTTTAAAGTGAGAAGCTTCAGTAAAATGGTGGGATTAGAAAGCAAAAACATTTTAAAAATGAATATGAATAGTTAAAGGTAGAGAATTTCACTCTTTCCTATTGCCATCATGACACACTGTATTAAGAGCAGATATCACCAAGGTATATACAAACACATTTTCTTGTAACATAGGGAAAGATAAAATGCTCTTCCTCCTAATTCCAGACCTGTACTTATCGCAGTGTCAAACAATATGCAATTCTTTCTCCAAGAATGAGCCAAACACTATAAATGACAATCCATGACATTTTTTCTCAATCCCAGACATGAATACCAGACATATAGTTTTTCAGTCACAGAAGACTGAAAACCCTTTCAGCTAATTAAACAATAAATGACTCTCTGTCAGTGCTGATTAATGTATACGTACAATATATGCCCAAAAATGCAAGAAGGCAAAATCAAGAGGTGCTCCTGGACTTAGAAGGATATTATTCAATATTATATGCAGGTTCAGACCTGCAATATACTTTCACATGTTGCTGGCCAAAGGCCAGATTATAGAATATCCTGCAGGATTAGTCCCTTTTTTCTATTTAACTGAACACCTGTCATGCTTAAAGTTACACTTTGAGTCACGTGTTTTGTCAATCTAGATGAATATTCAAATTTTGCAAAAATAAGCATTAGAGAAAGCCAAATATTTGGTGGAGCCTGTACCTTCACACATGCAATGCATTTGGCTTGACTGCTGTGATGGCAATGATTTTAAAAAATAACTCACAAGGAAAATTGCTGATGTATTACAGTTCGAAAAATCAGGCCCATAAGGGGCCCAACCATGTATTTCTTGCATATCAAGGGATCACTGAATCAAAGCTATTTGTATGAGTAAGAACACAGAATGAGTTACAGTTTAATATTTTTCCACTTCTGTTTTTCATGCCCTCTTATAAAATAAAATTTTTTAGAACAAGAAGGAAAACAAGTCTCAAGTTAAAACAATTACACAGATTATTTTGTGAAGTAATCCTCTGGCTTTTAGTACACCCACCAGAATGTAGAACTTTTTATAAAATAAATTCCAAATGTAATATAGGAAAGTGTTTGGAAGGATTTTTTAATTAGCTCCACTATAAAGAAATCACAAAATTAATAAAAGTTATTGCAAAATTCTGTGAAATCATAAGGTGTTTAGGTACGTCATTTCACATAAGTTGAAAGGTCCATTCCTTTTAGAATTATTTTCACATACTTCAAAATGAAGCAGAAAACCCATGTTTTCAACAGCTTGGCCACACTAAGATTTAAAATAGTCCTGGTTTTCAATTTCTGCACTGATCAAAATCTGACTAAAACCAATGTTGGTATTGTCAGGTATTTTAATTTTCAGATATTAGTTACTGATGTCAACAGATGTCTCACTGACAACTACAGAACTGAAGTGCAGATCCATTTCTTTCTATAAAATCTAAGAGAACAACCTTTGCTGCTGTGCACACAAATTCATGCCAGTACATACAAAGATTTACATAGATAATATACTTATAAAAATACACACTGCTTATAGTAGGACAGGTTGTCACAAAACCATGTTCTTATTTTTGCTTGATATGATGTATATTCTGGCATATATTTGTTTAGACGTTAAAATGCTGCCATTGCTCATGCTGTATGTAAATGATATGGCTACACACATGAAGGCTTAAAGATGATTAGTTTTTATGAAACTGGTAGCATGTGTTTGTGATATATAGGAACAGAGGTATTGTGTGTAGGAAATGAAAATAAGATTGAGTGAAAAATTAAATACATGGATTTTTTCCTTGAAAGTGCATGTATCCAAGTGTAATAATTATCCCTCTTTTTTTTAATCCTCAACGAAAAATATCTGACTTTTATTACTACTCAGAAACATTTGTCGAATGCTACTTATTACAGAAATACACAAATACTTTCAGCTTTCAAAAAGGAATAGGGGTCCATTTTGATGGCTGTTAAGGAAGAGCAAAGCTCTCTCATGGTAATCCAAGTGATTTATTCTTATCACAAGATCCAGGCAATTCTGGGTTGGATTGTGAGTGCTGCATGCCTTTGACTTCTCAACAATCTGATTCTAATAAGAAAAGCACTTGTTTCCTCACCAAGCAATGCGTAACAATTTCTCTGAACTGAAACTACTTAAGTTCCCTTTTAAATGCAAACAGTGAATCAAATACAGTGATACCAAGGTGGAAAACACCCCTCCAATGTACGCTACAGTGGTTCACACAGAATTTAAACATTCACTTTTCACACAGAATTTAAACATTCACACAAAGAGTGACTAGGTTGGCAAAGGATGAAAGTATATTTATTGATTTCACATTATTAATGGCTGAAAATAGCCTTGATGTGTACCCTCATTATAGCATGTGTATTATATGGCATGTGTACCACTCTTAGTCAGTTTAATAGAAAGTCCTTTAAGACACACTATCAGATTAAATTTCATTCTAGAACTATATTTTATTAAAATAAGCCTTCTGAGAACTTATGAGGAAACAAAATCACGCCATGATACAATATTAAAAGATTAAAAATAAAATTGGAGCTTTCCTGAAAAAAAGGAAAGATGGTAAAATAATGTAAGTTTAACCTTAACATCTTCAAGTTTTTACATCATATGGTAAGTAGAACAAGTCTCTCCAAAGGAAAAAAACATTGCACTTTCAAGATTTTTGTGACTTATAGTGAAATAGCGTAGAGTACGAGTGCTAAATGAAAAGTGAAAAAACATTACAACATAACAAGAATTTCTACACATCTTTGGTTTTGAACCCCCCTTTTTTGAAAAAGAAACATAACAATCAAAACTCAAAAAATACATAGAGAAGAAACAACATTGAGTACATCACAAAAAACAAGTAAGAAACACATTTGCTAAAGAACCATCAATGTTGTTACCAGTGGGGGTTCCAGGGTTTGGAAAGGGAAGGTAGTACCAGTCAGAGGAATATCAGGACAAGGAGCTTACGATGCGGACAGCACAAAGAAACAGTTGGAATAGAGCAATAAGTCTCACATCCTTGTTGTCTCAGTATAGGACTTTCTACCTGTTGCCAATGTTGACATGGGACCAGAAACTATATAGCACTGACTTTGAAGAAAAGTTGACTCTATTCCTGTGTCAACAGCAATTTTTCTTCTACTTTGGCAAGAATAGTTTCAGGTTTACAGGTTGTAAACTCAATGACAGTTACTTATTAATATGCTTCTGCATCAGATTCTGATGATGTGAGAAACAGGCTACAGAGTACATTTTACATCACGTTCCCTTGGGAATCAAGAAAATGATCTTTAATGGAGAAGTAATTAATTACTCATAGAGTAAGTATCTCCCTTGAAGAAAAGAACGGGAGAAAACATTTCCACATCTTTGGTACTTCCTTTGTAGTATTTACAGATGGTCATTCATAAGATTGCAAACAGACATATGATCTCAGGTATCCCACAAAATCTAGGATACTTTGTTCAGTACAGAAGTTTCTCCACAGACACACTGGCTGGGCTTTCATAATGCTATCAGGTATTAATAACAGTACCTGTATAGCTCTTATGTAAACTACTTTTCAATGAATTGAAAAAGGTGTGCTTCATAATATAAAAAAGTTATTATTATTATTATTTGAAGGTAGCATAATATCAAGAATAATGTAACCCTGAAAAGAAAAAGTAGTCTTTTTTGGTTTGGCTTTACTTTGTTCCGTTTTCTTGAATTTTCAATAGGTGGATATTAATACATTAAAAATGTGCTGTTAGCAAATATTATCCCTTTGTGCCAAGAAATCTGTGATATAGCATGATTACTGGATCTTGACATTGCTGCTGCTCAGTGATAAAGAAAATAAATACACATGATCCAAAGTGTAGAATTTTGTTAATTGGCCAAATAAAAAATTTCCATTGAGAAAACAAATAAAAATCCAGATCATCTTCCTCCCCAACATCTGGCTAATGAAAAGACATCTGCTGGGTTTGAGGTTATTGTTTCTGCTGAAGGGCATACACATTTTGTATTTTAAATTCTCATGGCGATGGGAACATCTCATAGCAATTGCTCCTACAAAGCTCTTCCTTTACTTAAGTAAGGAACCTTTGAGGTATAGGAACCTTAACAGATCAAGTAGCTTTCAGAGCAAGGAAGAACCATCAGTAAATATTATTGATTCCTCTAAATTAGTGATGCATCACCTCTTTCTTGTATCAACTCCTGACCGCATTAGATAAACCTAGCCAGTGACAAGTCCTCTCCTTACTAACCACCCTCAAATCCTCACTGGATCCACCACTGATTTCCTGTGCTTGCACAAATCAGTGCAGCGATAAAGCCACATTCAGTACACAACATAAATACTACAGGAGGACTATAGCACAAGGCTTTGAGTATGTATAGGTTGTTTGGGGTTGCTTTTTTTGTTTGTTTGCTTTTTAACATTCATCCATCACAAATACTGGGCTCACTATAATGAAAAGAAATAAAAAAGAACAGGAAAAAAAAAACAAGAAAGAGTTTAAAAAAGCTTGCTGCTCTTACATCTAGTGTGCCAGTTACTGTGCAAATCCTGAGAAACGGAGGAAGAACAAAGTGGGGAGAGTTGACACAAAACCCGAGAAGTTTGGAATACACAATTGTAATAATAATAGAAAAGAACCCACTAGTTTAAACAGTCTTACAGCAACAAAAATTCTAATGGTGTTCAGGAGCTGTACAGTGCTGACACAAAGCTAACAGCAGGAAAATTAAAGAATAGGCAGTTGTTTTTAATAATTACCACGCTCATGAGTGATGACTGAGGAAGGGAGGACAGGACAATTAGTTGAAAGAAAAGAAAGCAGGGAAAAAAAGAAAAAAAGTTGAGAAACTGGTTTTAGCAAATACAAAATATAGTTAGTATTGGTTTTGGCAAAAGTAGCTCTGTACTAAAAGGGAAAAATCAAATAAACAGAAAATTAAAAAAAACCTCTCAAATGAGGAAGAATAAAAATACTCTAACACGGGTAGAGTAAATTATGCAGTGTTTAAAGATTTATTTATATTTGCATGCAAAATCTGTCATTTCTAGAAATAGAGGCAGTAGTCAAGAGAAAAATGAGCTGATATCTTGACAGTCCATTTCAAAATCCAACATTATAAATAATATATTTAATTATTTAGTAGCAAAAATGTTGTCCAAAAGAGCAAAACATTATGCAGAATAATCTTCAGTAAAACATTAAAGTAATGGCCAAAACCTTATATGCCAGATAGCTGCATCAGTGCTCGATCCAGAATCTTGTGACTAAATCTTATCCGCATGGGTTCACTTTATTTTGTTTGCTCGTATATATATAGATTTTATCTATAATTTAGACTATGGGAGCACTTTCAGAGAAGCAGCATTTATGATTGGTCTTGAAGTCATTCAGTCATGTTTAATAGATCATGATTTTGATTTGAGACAAGCAGTTTGAATATTCAAGAAATATGCCACACAAAAGAGCTACAAGCACAATAGCCAATGAGATATGCAGTGTTGCAGGTATGAATTATGAACCCCCAAATGCAATAATGATTATGCAGTCAAGCTTTTTTACCTTGTTTTTAAGATAAAAACAGGTTAAAAGATTAGGTCACTGTAGGATTTAAACATAAAAATGCACCACACAAAATTCTGAAGATAAGGGAAGAAAGTGCTTTGGTAGCTCTAAGTCACATGAGAATGAACCTAATGTTTCCAGACAATCACAGTAAGGGAGTAGTAGAACTTACTGTCAGACAGAAGAGAGAAATTGACACTAAACTGACAACACAGAGGATAGAAAGCCAAATTGGTTCAAAGTCAAAAGTAAAGCAAAAATTTTGTAGTATTTCTCCAAAGACAAACAGAAAAGAATGATTTCAAAGAAAAAGTTTTCCCATCAGACTTTTTTTTCTAAATAACAGATACAGTTCCCTCTACCTCTAGTATTTAACCTACTGCTTAACTAAATTGTCTGTTTTTCATTCCAGCCAAAACAGTTTAAGAAATCGGGTGGGAACTCTTAATTTCATTTTATGCTGAGACTGGTTAGGGACTTAGGAAATGTTTTACATGCATAAACACTTCTGTTTGTAACTAGAATCTGTTTTCAATTTTACACATAACATCTCTTCTTCAGAATGATGGGTAAGAGTCCTCTGAGAGTATTCTGAAACTCAACACATGCTAGTGATTTACTATTGACAAGCATGGGCTTAGGTAGGCCAATTAAACATAAACCACTCTGGGGAATCGTATTTTAGCTTCAGCCTATAGATTATATTTATAGGGTTCTTTCAAATTCAGCTTGCTTCTGCAAATGTAAAAGAGAAATGTTCACAGAACATTTCTGTTAAATCAATAGTACCTGATCCCTCTTCAGTCACCATGCCAAGGCCTTCTGCTTTGTTCTGACGTTCAAATGCATTTAGGTCAAGAACGCTGCAATGAGAAAAATTACGTTTTTCCTGTGATTAATTAAATATGTGTAATATTTCATTTTGTGAAAGATACAGAAGGATTTGAGATTTCACTTAAGTATATAATCATACTAGCGTCAAGAAGATACATTTCAGTGGCTTAATATATGTCTGCTATAAGATTACGAAACTCAGCTTTACAGACTTAACCTGCTTTTGCCCTATATATGACAATAGAACTTAGTTCTTTTATGATCCCTAAAAAAGGGAATGGATGTGTTTATGATATAAATACTCATTTTAGGGATTACAAAGAAGCCATATTATTGACTACTTCTATATTATAGTCCAGTTCATCCCAAGCAACAAGGTCCATTAAGAAACTATGACATTATTAGTTCCACTCAGTGTTCCTCTCCCTCCACATTCTGAAAAACTGAAGCTGCCGAAGGGGAATATGTATTCAACTAACCAGATTTAGGAACATATACTCTCATATATTTTCTTTTGTGAATCTACGAAGTTCTGCCTTTCGTGGCTTATCATGTCAGCTAGCCATCGGTACCTTTCCTCATAAGCGAGAATGTTCATACAAGTCAGACGAACGTAGATGAACTGCAATAGGAATTCTGCTGGCAAGAAACCTCACTGATTTAAAAATGAAACTTGGACAAACCAGTGTTAAATAAAAAGGGTGTAACATCGTACCCTTGACGTAACAGAAGACTTGAACCACTTGATCCAGGAAACCCCTTTTAGTCCTATGGTTTATGTTCTTTAATACATTAGTTATTGATAAGGTTTATTCTTAGGAATTATACATAAAACATTTAAATATATCTATATTTATAGATATAAAATCAATATAAACTGTCATGAAGCATGAATGGACAAAAATGTCACAGTACCTCCACAGTTTATTAAAACACAATATTCCATTCCTTTTTCTGCCTTTTAAAGTCCTATTAATATTTCTAACAAAGTTGGGTTTTCCCAAAATCTTTATGATTACTTAACATTGATCATTAACAAGTTCTCTGCAGGGTTACAGGATACCTCCAGAGTAAGAATTCGCCCATGAGGAATGCTCCTAACACTGGAATTATTTTCTTCCATATCTCAAGTGGATACAAATGCCATAAATATTTGTGAAAACAGATCTTTTACCAAGGTAAATCCATATCATATGAAGATTTTCATACCACGAGCACCACCTTGTCCTTTACCCCAAATCTAGCACATTACAGTCCCCAGGTGTTGTTTGCAAAAAGCACGTAGATCTTTCCAAAACTATAAATCCTGTGGAATAAAACCTAAATGCAAAGTGATAAATTTTTAAAGTAGATATTTTCTTACCTACAGGACTGCATAAGACCAGCAAGACTCTGAAAGAATCCCACATCCTTTTTATCCTTGAGGTAGTCAAGCATTTTCTGCAATAAATGCAAATAATTTATGTAGAGAATTAATATTTATACCATGTGTTAATCTAGTTTACTTAATATTATATGGATTTTAGATTACTACTGATGCTGGCATTTTGAAGTATTCCTAACATTTACAAATTAGATAAAAGAGTCTTGCAGAGAAAAATCCAGGTATCAAAAATAAATAGAAATTTAACGTTCATGGCGTTTACAGAAAAGAAGGTCATTCATTTTGGATATTCCTTCCTAAAACATGGAAAATAAAGATATGAACTAAAGTCAACACAGCCAGCAGAATTTAGTGTTTAATGTAAATACAATCTTGCCACTACTAGGCCACAAATTTGTATTGACACTACCATTTCAGCACCAGACTGGGCTTGTCATGACCTCAGTTTGTTTTAGATTATTTTAGCTGCAACATCATGTTAGTAGTCATGTGAGTATTTTTTAAAATTTGGTTTAGCTTTATTGTAATGTGTAATACCTATCTGATAACAGATTGTAATAACAAGAAGTTATTCAGTGGAGTGAACTCTGATTCTAGAATGCAACATGTTGTTGAGTGAAGATACAGGATGATACTGGAGGTCCCTGTTGTGAACAAAAATCACAATGCTCAAAGAGAGTCTTAGGAGGAATGCTACAAGAATTCACATTGTGAATGAGGTAAAACTCTTTTTGCAAATTACAAAAATAGCAGGAAAAATAGATAAGTAACTTCCAAAATGAAAAAGCGCATAAGCAGACACTGTTAACAAAATGTATCAGCATTAATGTATCTACCAAGTAGACCCAACATTACAGAAAAGGAACACTCCCATCAACAACACCATACTAATCAAAGCAAAGAACTCCAGATGATGGTGGTGATGACTTTCCAAAACCACTTCTGCACCCCCCACCCATACCATTCTTCCCAAGAAGGACTGAAGAATTGATCTTAGGACCTAAAGGAAAATTGGAAAGGTGAACATAACACCAGAGAAAATAGGTAGAAATGAGGCAACTGAAAAAATAGCAATTCTAATTGTATCACTGATGCTTTCATGTTATAAGTATGTAATTTAGACTAGTAGTATTAGTGCTAATGTAATCGTACTGTTTCCTGCAATCTGATTAGTTAAGACCTTTTCAAATAATTAAAAAAAATTATGTTGTAGCATTACAAATTCAGATTAAATATTTATGTACAAATTTAATGATTTTCCTAAATAATCTAATATCATGACATCACAAAGAAGCGGCAATGGTTCAAGCAGGTATTTTTCTGCAAAATTTTTACTTTCTGGTCAATTCCTGGTAATGGTCACCTCTGAAAAGAACATTATTTTTGGCTGTATTCAGCAGCTTAAGTGGTTGCTTAACTTCAGAGCTTAACTGTTCCCAGTTGTCTGTATTCTTCAAGCTGTTCTACAGCAATGTAGTAATGGCAGGTATGAAGCCTTCTGGACTCTGGAACCTTCAATTTGTACAGAACACTGAATATACTCTCTACCAGGCACTTCTCTTCAACAGTACAGAATACTGTTAATATACCAGACTCATCCACTGATCACCACATTATGTTACTATAGATTAATAAATAAAGTTTGACTTCTCTGCTTTTATCACCAAGACTCTCCACGGCATAAGCTAAGGACTTTTGAAGTTGTGTAACATTTTTTTTGGTGAAGACTGGGGTCAGCAATTTTGCTCTACTGGCTACAGGACAATGGCAATTTCCCAAGAAATCCTTCCCTCACACAGAACTCCCCTAGAAGTTAATGATTTAACATAAAATTTCCCCCTTCCAGCTGAAGTGCAAAACAAATTTCTTTTAGCCTTGTATTCTGTAGATTAATTATATATATACAAATAAGAAATATATACCTAGCAAACAAGATACTTTTGTATACTATTTTCTTCTGGGAATGGGAGTCAGAGGATAAACAGCAACTGACTGATAGTCACATTACATAACGCACTACTACAATAATAATGACCAAGGTATAAAGACCTATACTGGCTAGAATGGGTGAAAATAAATGAGTACCTTACCTGTTGAACAGTAGAATTTCCTCCATTTAAGATGGCAATCCCTAGCTTTAGGGTAGCCGCAACCATTGGCCCCATCTCACCTTAAAATTATTTTAAAATATAATTTTAGATCATATTTAAAAGCAGGAATGTCCTATTAACTCATCCGTACAGTGACTTAAATGGTAATTTATCAGGAGAGGCCTTTTTGGTTTTTTTGTAAAACAGACTTATTTTTTTTTCACGATCTCTACTGTGGCTTAGTATCTTCCTGAGTGCCTACAGACGTAGCGTAATATATACACAGCACACAAAAGAAGCAAGATAGTTGAGGAAGACCTGAGCTCAATTAATATAAATCATATTTCATTCACTAGAGTTGATTTAAGGCTGGGTGCACAATTTTAAGTTAGCTTTCAAGTTTAACAATGTGTCCCTTCTGCATGCAGGTCTAAATATTGTTTTCACATTTCTTCAGAAAATGACAGTGATCCAAAGCATTTAGTTATAATAACTGAAATTTGCAAACGGTAATTTTTAAAACATTGCTACTCTAGAAAAAAATCTAGACAATGAAAGCATCAATGCTTAGAATAAGATGGTGGCTCAGGGAAAAAAACATCATTTACACTTCTGAAATGTTTTATCAAAGTACACCAATAAAGTACATATTTGGGGAGTGAGGGGAAAAAAAAGAAAAAAACACAAAAGTGTACACCTACTTCAGAACTATATACACCCTAAAATTTGGGGGCCTTTTGGTCCTGCTAAAGCTATGAACTTTTTCACACTTCCTCTCAAACATCACTAGAAAAATAACAACAATAATAACAGTAATTATTATTATTATTATCATCATCATCATCAACAAAGATGACAAAAATAGAAATAACAATAATAACTCCATGAGAATTACTCATTATATTTTTCTGGATTAGCTGTCAATAATTTCTGAAACTGTGGGTGCATTTTGAAAGCAAACCTTAGCGGCAAACATCTGCAGGTTTTGCCCAATAAGAATTACAAGATCACTAGAATTAAGGTTTAATATGTAATCTACACAACAAAACATTACCTTTACTAGCACTGATTGTCTGCAGAACCATCTCAGCAGCACCCCGGTCATGCAGTCTGGCTTGTTGATACAGAAGTTTTTGCTTTTCCATTTCTTTTTCCTGAATAAAAATTCCAGTCATTTAAGATGAGGACTTCAGTTACTATCAGTTCTCCAAAGGTTTTTGGTTTTCTCTTAGTATATGGGCTCTATGGCAACATCATGGACCATTTCAATACATACAATGCTACTGAACAGATATTTAACATGTTCAAGTAATATTCTCCCTTTGGTATTTTTCTTTAATATGCTTTTAGTAGTTTATCTGAAAAGAGTAATCTCAATTGTAAATCATCAGGTTAGTTCAAACCCCATGTTCATTATATATAGACTGCATATATCAAACTTGCACTTTTGTGCCGTGTGTTTGTGCAACAGTTCACACTCTTAATAAATCTTCTATAGTGTGACCATAACTTCATACTGCTCAGTATGTGGCTCTTGAGTTGCAAGTTGTTGCTGAATACCAGAGTAACAGAAGCATCTCAGATTTTTTTTCAAAACATCTCATTATATTACAATATAGATTGCCCACCCTACCAACAGAATATTTGATAGAATACACTGTGCTTTTATATTTTGCATTCTCTAGCGGCAACAAACAATACTGCATGGCGTTGCTTGAGCAATGGTGAAGTTTGTTCTTTATAATTTAAACTACTACTGAAAACATAAAGAAGAACATAAAGAGCAAACATAAAGGCACAGTTAATTCCAGATGAGCTTGAACTTTCACCAAGTTAATTGAAGTTTACTGGAGAATTAGGATGACTAAGCAGTATAAGTTGCAAAATGGAAGTTGCATAGAGCCCTATGACAGCGAGTCCATCAGATGGCGTGGTAAAAAGCTTAGTCAAAAGGAACATGACACAATCAGTTAGTATCATGTCCAAAAACACAACGCCCAAAACATGTATGACCTAAAAGCAGGAATAGCTGCAGCAGAAGTAGCCAGAATGACAGCTTTGCTGCCATAAACTTTCCATCCAAGTTACGGAAAAAAGACATTGGAAGATGGAAGAGGTTTAAAAAATGAAGGCTTGCTAAATAGAGAGTATGAATAATAAATTAAAAAAGAAGAGGTAAAAAAGAGAAATATGTTCAAATGAATGAAAAAGAAACCTTTAACTCAAAAGCAAACCAACACAGACATTTATGCTGTTACCAGAGAGTTCTCGCCGAGGCTGGCAAATTTGTTTCTTAAATCTTTGATAATATCGTGCTGCGGAAACAAAATTCATCAGGGTTTTTTTTTTTTTTTCACACTATTAGCTCTGCTGTGGTTAAATTGTATCTTTCTTTTTTCCTTAAATTATGTGACAAATCTAGATGGAGGCACAAAAAGGAAAAAAAAAAAATATGGCAGCTTTGCTTCATATTTAGCCATGCTAAGGTTTGAAAGTTTTTGCCTTCATGTTTAAACCTCTTCCTGGGAGTTCAACAAAAACAAAACAGAAACATACACACACGCACACACACTCACATACAACATACGCACAAACCACCAGAAAATCATGACATCACAGGTTCAATATAGCTACAATAAAATATTTTCCTTTGCTTCAGATGCCACTGAAAATTGCTCAGTGTTTCTTTTTTAAAAACTTTTTCCTATTTCTAGTTACTTTTAGTTTTAGACCCAACAATCTTTCGTTTTTCTTCCATTGCAACATTTATTATTCACTTTTGTTCACAAGCCTAACATCAGCTATACTATTTTCATTATACAATATTGTTTTAATAAACTTATAAGAATGCTTATATGCTTATAGTGACGATGCGTCTGCATAATCTACAGACTAAATTAACAGGTATGGCCACTTCTCGCAATGGTACTACAGAAGAACAGTAGAAATAGGCATTGCCAAACAGCCTAAAGTGTAGAGTGGCATTTTCCATGGAATCAAGTTGTGTAGGTAACCAGTAACAAAGTAACAAAAGCGGGCCAGGTAACCAGTAACAAAGTAACAAAACAAACGAAACAGCAACAACAAAAAACCGACCACAAACATGTCTTCCAAAAGCAACCATTCCTTTGATTACAACTCCCAAAGATCATGGTTCCTTCTTCAGTTTGGCAATGCTTTTTCACTGTTGCTTTCTCCATGCAATGTTAATACATTGTATTGTATTACAATACAATGTAATACAATGTATCTGATGGTAGCACTGATATGAAGTGGGCCACCCATTGCATAGAAAGCATAATAAATTAACGGAGCTGCTTGCTGGTTAAGGTATCCCCATTTCTCCAAGATGTGCTTACTGCTAACACTGTCATCTGTGCTACCAGCAGAGTTTTTTGTACTTTATAATGCTTGCCAGTTGATATCAAGAAAACTACCAAAATAATTAGCCAGTGGCTTGAATTTTGTGTCATTCACAAACCCATCACAACAGTAAAAATACTTCATACTTTTAAAGTAACTCACCAGAACTTTAAAAAGAAACCTCAAAGAAAACTAAGTCTATTTTATCTTGGGTGCTTTCCATTTATATGGGAAAAAGCTGACCACTTAGAAATCTATGTGCGTGTATTCCCACATTACAGACTTTCTCCAGCAACCTAACAAACCAAGGAAACTTTTTCATCATACTGTTTGAAAACAGAGACTCAAACATTTTCTACTTCATGGTGGTTTTTTGGTTTTGTTTGTTTGTTTGTTTTTGGTTTTTTGTTTGTTTGTTTTTTTGTTTTTTTGTTACAAGCAACCCTATGCCAAAAATCCATGTTGGGCAAACCCACAATTTTTATCTTGAATATGTAGTCAACAAACTTGCAAAAACAAAATAGGAACTTTAACTGACAAGTGCACCACTCAAATTGTTTAAGAATGATTTTTGGACTCTCTCTTGGAGCTAAGCCATGTCGAGAGGTTTGTTCGCTGTTACCACTAAGCTCACAGTCATGGAGTACAGGCTTCTACTTCTTCCTTCTTCTGCTTCCTACTTCTACAGATTGGTTTTTTTGTTTTGTTTTGTTTTTTGTTTTGTTTTGTTTTTTTTTAATATGAAATTGTGAAATAGTTAAAGAGTAAAGAGAATAAACAAAAAGATGGAAAGGAAAGAAACTACTTTCAACTCAACTATTCTAAGATGAATGCTTCTCCTTTGAGTTGTCTTCATATTTTATACTTTTCAAGACCTCTATTTAGTCCAGAGAAGAAATCCTATTAGACAGGTCTTACATTGGCAAAACATCTGCTAATCTCAGTGTCATGCATGCACGAGTACAAGCTATGTATTAAAATATAACACCAAGTACTCAAGCAGAATCTTTCTATATATTTTTATATATATCTTATATATATTAAACCTTTGAGCTCAATACATGCTGGTTGATGATCTATAAATAAAGCTGAATTTTTCCTAAATCCGTCATTTTGGACTTCACCAGCTCTAAAAAGAGTATATACAAAATGAAAACATAATGCATTATAATTTCTAAAGATTAAATATGTGGGATTTCAAGAGTGTCAAAGGAGTTTATTTTATCAAATACGCTTTCCATATTACTTAAAGAAGTATTTCAATCCCTGCACTTTTACACTCATATTTCTGCTTCTGCTGAATGTCTCACCCCCAAAAGATTTTTTTTTGAAGTTACAAACTAATTTTTAATTATTAATAATGTTATCCATTATTAATATACCTCACTGGAAGTATCCTTTCTATACTGAATTCTGTCACATCCAGATTATCATACAACAAAAGGAATTCTTTAAAGTACACAAAGCAAAATATAAGAACAAGTTAAACAGGAAATTTAGAGGCTACTAAACTGCTAGCTTATAAAATAATTAAAATACAATTAATCTCAAAAGTGAATTTCATAATAAATGAATGGCCACTATAAAGCCATTTCTCCGCCATCTGCTGTGTTTTCTTGTTCTATGTAATCTTCCGTAGTTTAGAAATACTGATGTGTCTCAGTGCCAGGCATCTATAAAGTCTTCTGTCATTTGATATTACTTCCATGATACAAGTAAATACTTCTGAAAATGCTTGAAAGTGGTGTCTAATTATCGTCACTAAAAATGGTAAGTAGGTTCATAAATTAATTACCACATTCTTAGAGATACGCAATCAGTGGCAGTCTGTTCACATTTTTTTAATTTCCTCAAAAATACAGCTATTTATTTTGTATGTAATAATTCTTTACAAGACTATAGAACATTGGTAGACTTCTTGTAGTAGGGGATTTATTAAATATTTTAAAGTAAAAATATGCTTTTATCTAGTCTATCTTAACTCAATGAATTAATACAATTTGAAAATATTCCCTGTGTTCATCTTTATCACTGTTGGTGCTAAATAATACAATAATAATAATAATTAGTGGTGCTAATAATAACAATAAAAATCAAATGTAGCAAGGAAAAACATGTATGCAAAAGCGCTGTTTTGATCAGCTGTAAACATTCAGCTTTCTTAGGCGTTAGCTTAGGTATTTTGTAATATGGTGAGATCCAAGCAAAAGAAGTAACATTGATCTAAAAATTATGGGAAAAAAAGAGAACTGAAGAGGAACAAACCATCTTATTCATGAATTTTAAACAAATTTTAGACTAAATAGCAAAAAGCTGTTCTGCATAATACAACAGCTAAACAGATACAAGAATTACAGCAATCATTAATCAAAATTATTTCTTATATTCAGAGAAACAAATACTGGTGTTCTGCTGACTCTCCCCAGCAATAAAGGCCTGGGAGGAAAAAATTTATCATGTCATATCAATAGAAGTTATGACATACCTATGTTATTCAATATCAATACTCAACATGATAATCCACATGGGCACAAAGTCAGGATTGTTTTATCAACATTATATTTCACAGTTCCTAGCATTTCAACAATCTGTATTAAAAACTTTAATGTTATAAATATATTTTTTTAAATCAATATAAAATTAAATAAACAACCATACACTGCACTAAACGAAGTACTACTCTGTGCTGAAATAGCATTAAATCCGAGATACAAATTCACAGTAATAAAGATATTCTGAAATAAAAAACTTCACTACTTTTTTTTTGGTTAAAAGTTCTCCATTTCACCTTGCAGCAATATCTTTATTGATGTCATCATGTTTACGCTGTCATTCAATTACATATTCCTCTCTGGCAAGGAAGTTAGTTTCGTTTCCTACATACTGCCTCCATATTTTTGCTACGCTGATGAGATCACTCAACCTATTAATTCCTAGTCAAGTAGATAGGAACTGACACAGTATTGAGTCTCTAAAAGAAAAAATATTATATTGGATGACTTTCAAATCCATGTATTCTCAGTTTCCAATTTTTTCCTCCAATGTTACATAGCTAGAAAATTTTCAAACTGTGTGACCCTTTCTTGTTTTAAGCTGGGTGACAAATTTGACATATTTGAAATAGCTGACATAGATGTCTACCTCTCGAAAGGAATAATTAAAAAAAAAGGGTAATGGATTATTTTGAAGATTCCACTATGACTGGTATTAAATCAGTTAACCGGAGTGGAACATCTTATGTACCGGCATAAGTTTGGTAAGATTATTACGTAATTACTGCATTAAATGAACAAAGAACCTGAAAGCTATAAACGGTCACCTAATCATTGCAATGTATTTGTTCTTCAAAATATATCACTCCTTTACCCCAGGACTGCCAAAGGCCCTGCCTTACATAGATCCCAAACAGTTCTGTTGTGCTACAGCAGCGAAACACGGAGTGCCAGCTGGTGTTTGAGCTGAAAGACAGGGCAGATGGATGCCTGGGAGTACTCTTGAAAACTACCAGACTAATGCTGCTAAAAGCAGCAGAAAAAATGTAGTGGCAAGAGGTGCTGATAAACACAGAAGATGGGAAGCAGCCAGAGGAAGCAATGAAAGATCTTAATGAATAGCCTTCAGTCATCATTTATCACTAAGCTCCTGAACTGAAACCCAAAGAAGAGCCTGGGTACGTTATTCACTTTGTAGAAAAGAGATTCTCTGCAAGACTTTTGCTGCACATTTCCCATAGTCAATGGGAGGTTATTCATACAGCCCAAAATTGCCTTGCTGGATAGGCAAGAAACTGAGAAACAGCTGACCTTATAATGAAGACTGTATTAATGGCATTGATCCTATGTTATTGATGTCATAAACTAGATTGTGGGGAATCAAAACTCTGCAACAAGTAGGAGCAAATGAAGAGTGAAGGGCTGACTGCCTAGTGGAGGACACTATAAATTCTCTAACTGAATTAAAGACTCTCTTTATTTTTGCATAGAATCGAAAAAAACAGTGATTGATGGAAATAGAGTGGTGGGGAACACAAGGAGAAAAAAGAAAGGAGGTCCTGGCATTAACAAATAGCATAATATCAACACCATCAGTATGTAAGAAAGATCAAAAGCACTCTACCCTCCTTATGACAAGATGTAAAAACTGATCAAATCTTACTCGACCACAGGCTTGTGTTTTTGTAATAGATATATAAATAACTTATCCTGTAGTTGTGGATAGTGAAACCACATATTAGGTTGCATCCACTCCATTATGGATAGGAAAAACTAATGAGAAACACATTTTTGCATACTAATTGGAATGCTTCATTCCTAAGAATTGATACATTGATCAAGGAATTAGCTGGATGGCCGCACTCAAAGAGTTCCAGTCAATGGCTTGATGTCCAAGTGGCAAGCAGTGATGAGTCATGTTCCTTGTGGGTTGGTACTGGGACCGGCACTATTTAACATCTTTGTTGGTGACATGGACGGTGGGATCGAGTACACCATCAGCAAGTTTGCCGATGACACCAAGCTGTGTCGCTTGGACAACACACTGGAGGAAAGGGATGCCATCCAGAGGGACCTGGACAGGCTTAAGAAGTGGGCCTCTGCGAAGTGGGGCTTCATGAAGTTCAAGCAGGCCAAGTTCAAGGTCCTGCACCTGGGTCAGGGCAATCCCAAGCACAAATACAGGCTAAGCAGAGAACAGACTGAGAGCAGCCCTGAGAAGAAGGACTCAGGAGTGTTGGTGGACGAGAAGCTTAACATAAGCCAGCAATGTGCTCTCGCAGCCCAGAAAGCCAACTGCATCCTGGGCTGCATCAAAAGAAGTGTGGCCAGCAGGTCAAGGAAGGTGATTTTTCCCCTCTACTCTGCTCTTGTGAAACCCTCACCTGCAGTACTGTGCCCAGTTCTGGGGCCCCCAACATAAGACAGATGTGGACTTGTTGGAGCGAGTCCAGAGGAGAGCCATGAAGAGGAGGACTGGAGCACCTCTCCTCCTATGAGGACAGGATGATGCAGTTGGGGTTGTTCAGCCTGGAGAAGAGAACGCTCCGAGGAGACCATACAGCAGCCTTCCAGTACCTAAAGGGGGCCTAAAGAAAAGGTGGAGAGGGACTCTTTATCAGGGAGTATAGTGATAGGATAAGGGATAACAGTTTTAAACTGAATGAGGGCAGATTTAGATTAGATATTAGAAAGAAATTCTTTACTGTTGAGGGTGGTGAGACACTGGAACAGGTTGCCCAGTGAAGCTGTGTATACCCCATCCCTGGAAGTGTTCAAGGCCAGGTTGGATGGGACTTTGAGCAATCTGGTCTAGTGGAAGGTGTCCCTGCCCATGGTCAGGGGGTCTTGGAACTCAATGATCTTTAAGGTCTCTTCCAATGCAAACCATTCTATGATTCTATGAGTCTGACCTTAATTCCTATCATTCTTTAACAAAAATAGTTATTGTAAATACATGGTATACGGTCACTCCATTTATGCAGGCTTTGTGAGAGTGAGATATAATAGTGACCATTTCCAATGGGCTAGAGCCTTAAAAACTTGCATTATTTGTATGTACTGAAATTTGCAAGTCCTTCTGTACCCGAGATAAGCGATAGCACAATGTATCATTTTGACAAAAATCTAGTGAATATAAAAGTCTATCAAGAAAGTTGCTACCAGTAACAGGGATGAATAAAACTGACACAGGAAGCTCTCTCTCTCTCTTTTCTTTTCTTTTAGTGAAACCCAATTTAAACCAATCTATATTAAAAAGATGAGCTAGGTTTTGATTCATTTTTTTGAGTTCCCATCCTAGACGCATTTAGAGCATATTAATATGCAGCAAATCAGTATAGTCAGTGACTCAAATGCAGAAACCAATTTGCATTCAGCTAGTGAAACACTTGTATATGAAAGAATTTCCTATCAGATAGAATCAAGAGGGACACTGACACCAACTCTACAGGGAGTCAATTGAGTGTCTGTTCAGTATGATAGAGAGTTAACTTAGAGACAAAGGGCAAGGAGCAAAGATAATCATCATAATTCAAAGCAAATACTAGCAGGCAAATGCAGACAGGCACATAGTAATGTACAGACAACTTTATTGTGGGTTTACATTGCGACCTCCCTACTGCCCACACAGTGATCCCAATACAAATTATTTGTACAAAAATGAAACTACACTGCATGAGATATGGGCATGAAAATTGCTGATAAAATACACTTGCCATTTTTATCACATTTTAAGCTTGCCCAAAGGTCTCCGTCGCTCTGACTGAAAAGATTCAAGACTTCAAACATCACATATTTTTAAAGTCTAGAGGAGAATAGAGTTTTATTCTCATAGAAACTGAACAGTCAAGTCTTTTCACATGCATCCAGACCATGGAATAAAAGAACTGCCTTCCACATTGGACTCGGAATTAGATTGACAGACAGAAACACATAAATGCACACATGCACACACACGCATAGCTGGTATATATGGTCTCACATCTTTATAACTATTTCCTGACATGCCTGAAGCAAGAAAGGATTATTTATGGTTGTGTTTTTTCCCCTTTTAAAACACTTCTCACTCAGCAAGACAGAAAATTTTCTATGGAGCATATAGCATTTAGTGTACAATAAAAAGGTAGGCAGTGATAGACATGTAGATTTGAATAGATGCATTAATGGAAGAAAAAAAGAAGGAATTATACTATAAGATTGCTTATATACTTCCTTTGGGGTTTTGTAATATGTACTTTTTGTTTGTGGCAATTACAATACCTCTTAAACAATTTTTGTGAGGCTGTGTGAGTGCATTCATCTTCCAGGATAACACCTTTATCATATGAAGGTGGAAGAGAACTGTGCAAACTTTTGAAGGAGTAAAAGTAAAGTTGATCATGGGATACATCTTCTCTTTCCACAGCTGTATGGGAACCTTTCTCTTGTGCACTGAATGTTAATAGAAGTGCTAGCAATCAAAACACCCAAACCATTTTGCTTTTTTCAATGGAGATGGTCATAATTGTTCCCCATATTGCCACAGGCAACAAACTTTGAAGCTATTGACTGGAGTCTGCCCATCAGCTAAATCTGCACATTTCCAATCTCAAGCAAGTCATCTCTACTTAGTCCAGCTGGCATTAGCCACAACACAAATCACTATATTGAAACACTTCAGAAGCAAAAACTAGCTACCCCCCACACCATACCTCCTCTGAGAACATCAACCTTGCAGGGCTATCAGCAAGCAGCCTGAGTCAACAGTGGGAACTGAGACTTCTACTTGCATGAAGCAGGCAAGTAGGCTGGTGCTTAAGCCATGGGCCACCTTTTAAAAACAAATTGTGAGCCTTGCAGGATGAGACACAAAAGATTGTTAAGAAATTGAGTCAATTAAAAAGACATTGTGAAATTTCAGAGCTATTGGCTCTATGCTTTTAGAGAAAACATGGAACAACTAGGAATCACTTCTGGTATGGAGTAGCTATAGAGTTTCTACCAAATACTATCCCAATTAAGGTTAAGGACTCTATTCCAAAGGATCCAAATCCCAGACAAACTGTATTATACTTGATGCTCTCTCTGTGACAAACGTTGGAAACAAAATTCTACTACTGTATCAGAAATGCATGTCTGCTAAGATACAGAAAAAAGTCCAACTGCTTTCCCTTAAGAGCCAGATAAGTGATTTTAATCATTCAAATTAAGTTATAACCAGAAAGAAGATAACTGATGCACAAAAGGCAAGAACAGCAAAACAATATGAACAAGCCAAATGACAGTTTTCCCCAAAATGGCAACATAATTTTATATGACATATTTTATATAAATAATTCTTGGAGTCTTTAAAAAGAGTATGTGCACAAGAAGGGTTTGTTAGAGATGTCATGCTGAAACTGAAAACTTAAAAATGTTTTCAAGACCCTTTATTTGAACTTATCCAAGATGTTGGGCCTAAAAGTCACAAAATTAGACCCAGACAAATACACACATATTTTTTTGTTTTACCTTGCTGCGTTGTGATCCTGTCACCTTAAGGAAGGGCAAGGACAAGAAGCGAAATAGCAATAAGAAAAAGAAGTCCAAAATTTTTTTTCTGCAGGTGACTGATCAAATACATACACAAAATTGTCTTTTGAACAGATTAATACATTATCTGAACATAAGTTTCATAGCTACAGAAAAAAAACCAATAAGAAACAAATGAATGGGATCTTCTCTCAAAAGATAAAGTTGAATGCTGAACAAGGAACCCATTATAACTTAGGTAAGGAGCACTAATAAATCTTTACTGATAAATTTGTTCATTCACCTCAATGACTTCCTATTTATAAATTTTCACATCTATAAGCACAAGACTTTTGATATCTAACAAGCATGCATGGGCCAACTGACAAAACCTTATAATAATACATATTGTTTAATCAATGACAAGTCAGACATTGCATTTCCAGGAAAAACAAAAGAAGCAGCACTGAAATTTAGATTCATACTTAGATATTTACCAAGAAAAATAAATTTATATATTGAGTACATTAGCTGTAACTCAACTGGACTAGAACTTCTGAGTGACTAAAAAGAATTTGGTATTGGTATTCTTTCTGATTTCTGCATACAGCCGAATAGGCAATACATACTTAAATAATTCAGTGCTATCTCACGCAGCATCATGTAGAAAACATACAGAACATCTGATGTATACAAAACGGTGGGAGTAAAAGTAAATATGCTCAAAACCACCCCTCAAAAATCAAAACATCACAGGTAATTTTATATCAAATCAATCAGTATATTTGGGGAAAAAAAAATAAGTAGTAATAGAAGCATGTATTTCATGCTTCTGTGTTTTATTAAATATATTAAATGTAAGTATTCATAGAATGGTTCGAGTTGGAAGGGATCATCGAGTTTCAACCCCCACTGCCATGGGCAGGGACACCTCCACTAGAGCATGTTGCTCAAGGCCCCATCAACTGATTTGAAAAAATATAATACAACTTTTAAATGCCAGAATTATAACATGCTAAAATATATTAAAATCTTAAAAATATTAACAAGTTAATTCACTTAGTGCCCCTCAGAACAGACAAATTTCTTGTAAACTCCATTTTAATAATGGAAAAAGAGAGAGATCCCAGAGCAAACACATTACAAGAACTCATCTCTTTTAATCAACTCATATAAGTGTGTTTCCTTATACAGTGATGACCACTAAAATCTCAACTGTAAACAACAATAAATATAGATTTCCTATTCTCAACGTAAGAAAAAGCTGATGAATAAAGCTCACCTTTTACTAAGAAGCACTAACATATATGTGAACGTAAAAATACTGTATAAATTACTGGTACTGAATGTAAATGCCTACTGCAAAAAGCAGTATTATATGCTGTACAAGATACTGCCTGTTATTTATTTCAAAATAAGTTTCTATCCATAATATTTCTCTTCAAGGACTAAAAAGTTAAAGTCAATCAGATAAACATGTAAGATCCATTAAATAACTCTCTCTACAATATTATATTATGTGATACCACAGATTTTTTTCTTTTACTGTTATGAATCTGTTAACTCATATCTGCCAATCCAGCTTCTGACATGCAGTTCACTGGCATAATAAGCTGCAGTAAGCCATGAACCAAGAAACTTAAATGTCAGTTGAAAGCTATGAAATAATGTCTAATATGACAAGAAAAACAAAACAGAAGTATAATCTTACTTCAAAACTCTTCACTTCTTCTTCACCATCATCATCATCTTCATCATGGCAGCTCTGACACCACAGAGAAAGAAAAGATTTACTGATGGGGGGGTGTGTGGAGCTAAGCCTTATTTCACTTTACACATAATTTCTCTTGTTGTTCTTCATTAATTTTATTAAAACAGAAAAGATGCAAAAGATAGCAAAAAAAGTTACCTTTGCCATAATGTCAGCATAAGCCATATACAGGAAATCTTCTTCCAATTTGCTGGTTAATAGGGAGAGAAAAGGGAAAATGAGGAAGATTAGAGCATTATAGTAGAATTGGAGGTCAAAAATATTTTTAATCACCTTAAAAATCTTTTTAAAGAACTTCTATGTTCATAATTAATTACAAAAGTCTCTTTGGAAAGTGAGGATTTGGTCAACTAATACAAACTGAAAAGTAAAGCCAGCTACAAACACAGTGCCCAGAAATTCATAAACACCTTCCTATGAAGAGAACAGTTAATTTTTCCATTATACCTAGAATACACTTATATTTCACATTCAGAATATAACTCAATAGGGAACACAGATAGAAGAGGAAGGTGTAGTAAATCCTGAACACAGAATCCATAACTGTGAAAAAGTGCATCGGAGCATCTCTTTGTCTCTAGGAAACTCCTTACATCTCATTATCAGTCATGTTAAAATCTCTTTACATACCACAGGCTAGAGAGATTTCAGTGTAACAAACTCACCGTATCTACATATGTACGTTTTGGCCTAGTCTATGAAATCTCACTTGAACAGAGACATGTATAACTTCAAGTACAGGAATCTGAAAATCTGCACACACTCTGCAGTCTCTCACACCATCCCTACCATTTTTCAGTTAAGGCTGTTCGACTGAATAGCAGAATAAGTTGATGTAAAGGATCAACTCTTTTAACGCTTTCATCTTCTTCCGGTGGTTCCTCCCCAGGTTTCTTTAGGGAAAAAAGATTTTAAAAGTATATTCAATTATCTATACTGAAAAATGTTTTACAATTTATTAAACATTAAATACTCATATATGTAATTTTGACTTGGACAACGAGGAGGAAACAATTTCCAAGCAAAGTATGAAAAGCCTGAATCCTGACTGTGTTTATGACCATGAAGACTTACCCATAGTAACAAATATGATACCATTTGCAAAGCTTTGGATTTCCTCGCCTCATAAAAATTAACCCTCTTCTCCAGATTCTGAAAATAACTTCCATCTTTTACTGCTTTTACCCAGAATGAGTGGTAACCAGATGCCATTATTTGCTATTATATTGTCTTTTCCTTTCTATGTTAACAAGCTTCATTAGCTAAAAATTAGAATCCTCTGTTCCAAGTCGTAAGCAAGTATAATGTTCACTGAGGAACTCTAAGAGGCTTTGAGGGAGCAGAAATCCAAACTTGAAGCTCACCAGTAGTTCTAGACAGAAGGAGCTATATCTACCAAAAACAGTAATGCTGGCAGGATGTAGAATTTTAGAAGACAACAAATCAATAATATATAAAAAATATTACATATAATTCAAAATATTGTATGTGTCAGTTTCAGATACATTCCCATGGGAATGCTTATAGATCTCTATGTGTACTACACTTCATATATGGCTATGAAGTCTACCTTTCCCATTCAGCTATACCAAATATGACTGCTTGCAGCTGAGAATTCACTGTAGTTGACATATATGCACGATTGTTTCACATCCCAGTCTATGATAGCCATTCAAGGTTCATTTCACATTTTGCAATATGTAACAATATTTTCAGTACCAATAACAAGATCTGAACATTGCAAATTGTAACTTTAGTTATATCTCACCATTACTGAGGTCTTCCCCTTCTCTTTATTTCAATCTCATTTAGGAGTCTGACCGTTCTCTTTAATTAAATGGCAGCATTCTATGCTTGGTAATGTTATCAACCAGAATATCTCTCTAATGTTATCAAAACTGATGAAGCAAATGGGCAGAAGTTGTGTTAATGTTTAACACAAGTTATTAGTTTTTATAGGTTTAATTCAAATTAAATGGAGGATCAAATTCACCAATGAACAGAACTCATTATTAAAGCATAGCATGAACACTAGAGCCAAATGATTTTCTGACATTTCTGGGAAATAAGCATTCTTAATCTTCAATGTTTTGAGACATTTGTCCTACAGTTATTTAAGTGTAAAATAAAAAGCTTTACCTGAACACACAAGAGGATAAAACAAACACATTGAGTAAATTTTAGTTGCCATTTCTAAATGTTGAAGATTTAAGATTTAATTTTCATAGCACCTAATTAGTAAACATCAATTAAATATGTTTTTCTTATAAATTATTATGTTCAGCAATGCTGACCAACAAAAATAATCGATAATTTTATCACATAAGCTTAAGTGTTCATGTAGCCTATGTAATTAAAACAGAAGCATTTTAACTATTAGTAAAGACAGTGTTGAATATCCTATGACTTAGTATCAAACACGAAAAATCTAATTCTCTTAGAGGCTTGCCCTGTTGTAGCAGAATTAAGAATCAGCTGAATTAAGCTCCTCAAATAGAGTACTTGTGTATACTTTTTTCTTTTAATACAGAGGCAGAAGAAGTAGTGCCACATTTTTATAATAGACTAAAGGAAAGAAGATTCAGGGAACAAAACTGCAAGTTTAGTCCAGTCCTCTGCTTTAAGGGATGCAAGCACTCATCTTCTACATCCCAGAAACAGCCCTTACTACAGGTCTATAAATTGCCCGGACCTGGCAAAGTAAGTAAGGAGGTACTTTTTACTGCATTTCTCCCTTTAAATTATTTTCACTTAGCAGTAAAGAGAGTTCAAGATTCTCAGTACCGAGAAAGAACATACTACGGCACACAACATTATAGTTTACTGACTAGAGAGAGTTACAGGACAGGAAGTCTTGGTTATAGTTTCTGGGCCCTGGATTGTTCCAGTTTTCTATCTAATAAGTGAACAGTTCAGAGACTTCAGACAATCCTTCAAGCATACATTAGAGAACTCAAGGCTCCTGCTTTGTACCCTTCTAGACAAGCTCTGCCAGCACGGTCTGGGCTGTGATTCCATCTTGACCGTCCTATAGATCTTAAATTCCTTGCTACACCAGGGCACAGTTTCTCCAAGAGGGACAGAGAACCTTCACCAGCATCACAACCATATCTTTCACGAAGCCCACACAACAGTCTCTGTCAGCTCCACAGACCTGAACAGTAGAACCTCAAAATCTCAACCCTCCAGGAGAGTGCTCTAAAGCGGCAAGAATTTGATAGAAAATTATTTAAAAGAAAGAGTTTTGTCTGCTCTTTTGACTGAAAGAAAGCACTGGAGACACATTTATACGTATGCTTGAGGAACTCCAAGGGAATGTCTGTAGTCCTTTACTAAAGGACTACAGCTAATCCAGTCCAATTCTGTCTTCTCCAAGACAGTTTTTCACATAAGCTACTTGCCAGCAAGAAGTTCTTAATAAACTTAGAGAAGGTAAGGAGACAACCTTTTATGTCAGAGTTAACTAAATGACCATGTTGGGTTATTTCTCCACACATATATACCTGCATATAGATACACACACACAGAGGCAAAGAGCTATGCTGTTCCACATCCTCACACTCTCAATTGCTAAAACATAATTATTTTTTGGCAATGAACGTGCATTAATTAAAACATTTGCAGTGTGTTGGGACACATGAAGATACCAATTTTAAAGGTTGTATATAAAGTATTTGCAGAAGTCTCTTGCTTTTTCACAATGCTCAATCATACAATAAGGATACCACAAGAAATGAATTCTGCATGTGTGCAGGCAAAAATGACTTTCCATCATATGCTTGTGTTGAGTTCATTGCTGCTGATCTTCCTTTCACTATTTTGATCCTTATTTTCAAAATTGTTTGCAACTTGGGTAGTTGGTTTTAAGCATAAGCTTTAAACAGTAAAAGCAGTATTGTTTTCTTCTAATACCAATTTTCCAGTTAGCTTCCTCTCTCTATTGCAGAGAGCAGGCTCCCCTCACAATAAAAAGACTGACCTCAGACCATGTTCTGTTCGCCCTCCCAGGGACTGAATAACTTCCTAGTGTTAGTTCTTACCCAACCCTTGATAGGACTACCTTTCTGAGAGACAATTATAAGGGATGAGGACACAAGGCTTTACTGAAAATCACTCTGGGGACTTACCAGGCTAAAGACACGACTCTAACACTTTACTGCTGGGAAAAATCTTCACCTCCCTGACCAACTATACAAGAGGATTCTTCTGCGAGACAGTCCCAGTGAACATCCTTTTCATGTCTGCTTCTGAGGGACTGATTAATCTAAGACTAGAATTCATCTAGCTTCATATTCTAACCTTTTGACTTAAATGGTTTTAATGTGGGTTATAAAGTTGTCAAATACATAAAGGTTAACTGCAAAGAAAGAATAGACTGTTCTCCACAGGGCAGAAGATAAGAGAGAGGGGAATAACAGCAGCTGGCATATAATTTAGACAAAAGTTTAAAAAGCTTTGTAAAAGGTTATTGAAGCCCTGAAGCAGACTGCCTGAGGGGATTCTGCAATCTCCATCACTTGTAATTTTTAACACCTGTCAGAGTGACTTGGTTATAGCTCATCCCTTTGCGTAGAGATAGTTTAGATGATATCTTATGTAACTCACAGACTTATAGTTATTATTATACAAGATGAATATTAATCCATAATACATTCCCATGACCCTTTGCACCCAGACGTACTGCTAAGTCTTCTATCAGTTTGTCTTCAAAATAGTGTTCTTCTGTTTCAATCCAAGATTTATCATAGCCTTGGAGAAAGAGATTGACGGCTCGGTGCCTAGAAAGGGCAATTTAAAACAAAAGATGTAAACCTTTAAAGAGAAGATTTGGTCAATATGCATTTAACTTAGCTTGAAGAACTGCCCAGTCATTATAACTACCATTTAAAAGGAAAGCAAAATTTCTATAGTAAAACCTCCTGAAAGAACCCATTTTAAAAATTAAGTTTACATTAAAATGCTCTATTCAAAACTGTGTCAAGTCAACCTGTAGAACAGATATTAAAATGTAATAATAATTATATTAGAAACAGATAATAGATAGACCTTCAAAGAAATTTCAACACAGGTAAGAAATAAAAATTAATTGCTTTGCTACACTAGTGAGGTTTAATTTGAATATAAAATATTTTCATAATTTTTATTTTAAATATTAAAATAAGAGCAATAGATAACACTGTATTGTGCTAAATAATTGAATTTTTTAATGTTCAGAATTAGGCTTCCGTACACAAAATAATAAACCATTTTTTTCCAAATTCCATGAAATTAAACAGATGATGAGGCTAGCGGAAATAGGGTAAGCCAATGATGATTTTTACTGGGTTTTGTTTTTTTCTTTTGTTTTTCTCTCTTTGTTTTTTCTTGACTCAATGCAAAATGGACTGCATGACAACCAATTCTCCATGAAGAATTTTATCAATCATCCGAGAGTTTATCAATTACTGGTTTACATGTTTTTCTTCCTTTTCATTTCACCAAACATCACTTACGAACATGAAGGCATTTGTGAAAGACAGAACAAATATAGCTCTTACCTTGGCAGATTATACAATGGTGCCATTCTAAAGCAGGCAACTACTGCTCTTTTCCTCTGTTTAGACAGCAGCTTATGCCACACTGCTTTTTTGGACCGCTGAGGATGCTCAACCTGTTACATAAAATACATACAGAAAAATAAACAATGTGGCAATGTCCCTAAGGTCCAGGCATAATAATGATAATAGAAATAATAATAAAAATGTGAGATAACAGATAAATCAAGAGAAGATTTATAGACGGGAAAAAGTTTTCTAGGCAGAGTTCAAGTGATTAGCCAAACTGCAGAATCAGAATTTACAAAATAAACCTAAAAGCAAAAATCTGCCTTTCCTTGCATGATATAGACATTCTCCTTTTTCACTTCATCCTAGTTCTTATATCTTTTAGATTGGATATTATTACAGTTGAGGCCATCTCTCAAGAAACCTTAACTTTTAATACAAAGACTCTTCATTCTTCCTGTCTTTTATATGCAACTCTCTACATATGTACAGGTAAAATGTACACCTCCACATTGCCTCAAACAATACTTTTAAAGGAATTGTCTTAAATACAATTAATCTTTTATTTGTAATATTTACCATGACCAGATACAATGGGAAGGAATTAACTTTAAAAATGAGAGACAGGCACAGAGACTTAGGACTAAATCCCTTCCATGAATCTGCATAGCTAGAATGAACATAAGATATTCACGGAATCATACGGAATGATATGGGGTTGGAAGGGACCTCTGGAGATCATCTAGTCCAACGCCCCTGCCAAAACATGTCCACCTAGAGCAGGTTGCACAGGACCATGTCCAGGCGGGTTTTGAATGTCTCCAGAGATGGAGACCTCATCACCTCTCTGGGCAGCCTGTTCCAGTGCTCTGCCACCCTCAAAGTAAAGAAGATCCTCCTCATGTTTAGATAGAAATTCTTACGTACAAGTTTGTGCCTGTTACCTCTTGCCCTGCCACTGGGCACCACTGAAAAAAGACTGGCCCCATCCTCTTGACACCCACCCTCGAAGTATTTATAGGTGTTGATCAGATCCCCCCTCAGTCTTCTCTTCTCCAATTCCAAAACACTTCAGCTACATTTCATAATATTACAGCTCTGTCTTCACATATATTCTTTTTCTGCATCCTGGCTCTACAGTAACATGAGATGAAAATGAGTGTGCTCCATCCTCATCTTTTGGTCTTTAAGTTTCTTTTTTTCCACTTTCCGTTCTTGATTTCAACCAGAAAAATATGACTACTGTGGTCAGAAGAGCAACTGCATGCAACAGTATACAGCCTGACCGGATAACTGGGAACTATGATTGCAGGCTGTGCTACAGATCACTCCTTTCCCACAACCTATTCAGAATTTTTCTGATTAACTTCACAACTGCTCCATCAGATTATATCATTTGATTTATCCTAAACAACTTTTGTAGAGCTAAGGGGCCGGATGTCTTTTGTAGTGGGTTGTCTGTTTGTTTGTAGGGGTTTTGTTTGTTTCTTTTACGGACAACTGTGCTAGTCGAATGATATCTCCTCTGTCTCCCAGTATCATCAAAGGAGTCAATATAAGTTAGTGTCTCTACCCTGAAAGACTTGATGAATCTTCCTTGTAACAAAATAAAGTATTATGATGTTTATGTAGACTAAACATTCAATCCAAACATAGTTATCCAAGAGGACTTTTATAGTTTAGTAAAATACAAAAAATTATTCAGTTAAACATTTAATTGAACAGACTAAAATACTGCCAAGCATTCAACAAAATGGATAAATTACACTTGTAAGATTAAACAGGGACACTCTAAAACAAGTTCCTTCCAAAAGATAAAATATAAATGAAAAATATTTGTTAAGAAAAAGGATAGAAAAGCATTCACTGCAAACAAATTTACAGTCACAAAACAAAGTCAGCAGTAATAATTTGAAATCAGGCAAACCCAAATGTGAAAGTTAAATAATTAGTAATATCTTCACATCAACTATAAAACTCTCTATACTTTCCCAAAAGAAATAGCCTCGGCCTACGCAAGCAGATCTCTGAAAATAATAAAAACAAAGAAGTTAGCTGTGCATGGAAAGAAAATACAAAGAATGAAGTCATTTTTTCCAGTGCAATAAAGAAAGCATTCAGAGTACGTATATATGGAGAACAGAGTATTTGTATATGGATAGCAAAGGATTACTCAAGACTATCCTAAAACCAGACCCAGTGCTCACATATTCATTATTTTTAAAGACATTGAATTATCCATTTCAGTAACAAAAGCACCTGAGTACTTGTCTGCAGAAGGTAAGTAAAGCTGTGTGGCTAAATCTTTAAAAAAATTGGTGCAAAGTACCCAGAAAAAAAGTAACCAGCATTTACTTCACTATAAGTCATGGTTTGAGTCTGATCAGAAGGATTGATCTGAAATATCGATCTGGTATTACAATGGGAATCCATCCTGTTTTGTACTACAGTTATATTGTATATGCTGTGAGATCAATCCTATGACAGAACATGGAAAACACAGGGGTCATACCTTGGGTTTCACTCTCTTAAACAATTTCTCCAAACTACACAAGCTTAACCAATTTATATACATGATGGTATAGCCAAAATGCCAGAAATCAAGAGATTGTATATGCTGTTTAAACTCAAATACAAGAATCTAATGTAGAATCATGCAACTCTGTACAGGCTAATCAAATTCCCTTCAGCTCGGTTAACTTTGATAAAACCAGGGTAAAAGACAAGACCTTTGCCCCCAATGTTTCTAGCTTTCCTCCAGTCTTCTTTCTCACAGCCATGTTATATCTTTTCAAATCAATACCTGTTCTCCTGTCTCTGTTTCTCTCTAGTAGACACACATATTCATATCAACACATTTGCACATTCCAAAATCTCTGAAAGTCACTTTTAGCAATCAAGTGCTGCACAGTGCATATACAAGCACTTTCACCGATCTCTCAGATTCCTACTTGATTGAACCAGTGATCTCATCACAACATAGAAACTTCCCAACGTGGTGTCTGTGCCAAGCTTCTGAGTAAAACCAACTAATCTAATGAGAGGGCAGGGGGCCTTGAATTCTCAAATGTTCTTTGAAAAGGAAAAAAAAATAAACCCTGAGCAAATTTTACATGCAGTCATTTTATTGTCTATGGTGTAATGAGCAGCATTCATCTCTGCCACTAGGAACACCCTTGAAGTTAACGTGCTGTTTCTTCAGTACATTTTAAAAAAGAATGCCTAGAAAACACAAAACAAGTCTAAAGTGCAAAGTACCTAACAATTCAGTAAATAAAATGGGAAAACTAAATTTATCAGGGAGTCTTTGACTTGTAAAATGTACCAACATAAGGTTTGGGGTTTTTTTAATTTCAAAATTTAAAGAATTAAAAACTTAAAGATTCTTGTCTTCAAGTAATACACTCTTGTCCCAAGGGGAGGAAAACACCAAAATCAAAACCAATCAACAAACACCTATCTTCCAACATTTTTTGTCGTTGACCTATTTCTAGGGACAAGCTTAATCAGAGAGTCAAAAGACAAAATTCTTTGCAAGTTAGTGGGAAGAAGGACACAAAATAAATTACTGATTGTTTTTAATGAAAGTTACTGTAGTTCAGGTCACATAGGAAGTTCATGTATTTAAGCAAAAAATATTAGATAAAACAATATAGCTTAATGCCAGACTCTGAAACAAGTTAAAGATTCTGCCAGAACTTTCTCAGAAAAATCATTCCTCCACCCTTCTTCTCCTGTTTCTTGAATGCAACAAGTAATATTTGAGCTGGCCAAATTAATGCCTTGGTTTGTATTCACTGTTGCACCACCATGATCGAGTCTGAATTCATGTATGCAAGCAGTTTGCTGGATCAAAGAGCAGTCTTGCTAAAATTTCCAGATTATCAAGAATTTTCTGAATTTGAATGAAGGCTTAATTTACTAAATGTATACATTCTTGCCCATATTCACACAAATCTCCATATAGATTTTGTCAAGTGGACATTCTTCTTACAATTTTTTTAACTAGTACATAGTAAATAGCTTTCTAAAGTCATCACTAGAGCAGTTGTGTATCAAATCATCTGACTGTCCTACTCCATACAGCTATAATATGCAGCTTCAAACCATATATTTATGTAGGCAGCTTTAAGTTTCTTGCTACTTCAGTAATTCAAGAATCTCAGCTGAGGAAAAATACCCTGGAAAAAAAGGCATTTTTTTCAATAATTAAGTTGGTGTTTTACTCATATTTCATGGTCCATGGACAATTTGGGGATTACTTCCTGCTAGCTGAGCTCCACCAGAAGCTAAAACATAGGTATCGCTTTCTTAGTCCTTTTCTAAATAAATTGTTGTTGGAGCTGCTGCAAAGAACACTGTGTGATCGATATGACTGTGATATTGGATTACAAAACACAAGGCAAAAACACATTAACAGTAGCCATTAAAAGAAAGAAAAAAAATAATAACATTGAACACGGCAGGTTAAAGTACAAATGAAAGCCTGAATACTTTTGTTTAGAATAAGAAGCAATAGAATTAGAAAAATGTGTCTAACCTGTTCCAGATGAAATAGTACATTAGCTATATCAAGGACCCTTTCCACAGTCTTCTCTGGATCTGAGGAATCTTCAGTCCTGTTTGGCAAATCCTTGTAAAGTGCCATCTGCCACCTAATGGCGGGATCCTCAAGCTGCGGGAGAAGATTTCCCATGTCATCAAAGCTAAATTTTCCAACCTCAGAGTCCAACAGTTTAATTAGTACAGAAACTGTTTCAAAGAAGCACTTTATATGACTAACCCACATCTTTACATGGCTAACCCATACAGTGTCCACTACGTTGAATAGGAGAAAAAAACTAAAAACTGATTTGTGTAATATTTTTTGAGAGCTTCCCGAGGACTAAAAGTCTAATAATCATACAAAGAGCAAGTGATCATGGGCCAGCAAATGGCACTGGCACCAGCAATGACCATATTATTGGAGGAAAAGTAATGAATTTGAGGTAGACAGATATAAATTTGTACACTGACTTTCCAGTTATTAAATCAAACAACAATGAAATTATTGCTCTACTAGTTGGGATTACTTAGTTTTCAGTCATTGAAATTAGTCATATTAGTCTTATTTATGTCTACTTTTTTTCATTTTAGTTTTTTTCCATTGTTAGAAGATCCTAATTTTACTGATTACTAGCTAAAAAATGAAAAGCTAATTTATGAAAAATGATTTCAATATGCATTTGCTTATTAGCCTACAAATTATAAAATACTGCATGAAGCCAAATGTTTCTTCCTATTTTTCTCTTTACATTTAATTTTTTCCATTGCAGTGGTCTGTGATTCTCTGTCTTCCCATCAGGAATCTCTAGTGCCTCTGTTAATCAATACTGATTCTACACCCTTTGCAATCTTTTTTGGTGCCAATGGGTCTGAAGAAAAATGCAATGTGCAACGCATTTTACTGAGAGCTGTGGCCAGTGATCATTCCTGATTGTGCAATTTAGGTTTAAAGTCACACTAGTCTGGATTCCTAGAGCATTTAAGAGCCTAAACCCTACAGATTCAAATATGGCTAAAACTCAACACTTACTTTCTAAAACATCTTTGTGGATCCAGATTTCAATTTCTGCCTAAGATGAGACAATAATGCTAATTCACCTCCACAAAACATCTTACAATACACAGTTTACTGAAGTTCCAGGAATGATTATAAACTTACACAGTTGCTCAATAATAGCTTATTACAACCTAGAAAGCCAGAATTGACAGGCATTCCTTCCATATTTCGGCTTTTCCATTTCTTAACAACTGTCACATCCACAGTCTTTGTCTGAGCATTTGACTGGATCATCATGAATAGATAGTCCACAAAAGACTTTTTAATCACAGGTGGAGATGTCTTTTGATCTGAGGACTCCTCACATTCTATCAAGGTACAGCTTTTTTGTATAGGTAGTTTTCTAGGGGTATGAGTAGTTGACATTTCAAGGTGTGAATTAGCATGGCTGGAAGAAGATTTTGGTGACTTGAGCTTCATCCATGTCAAAATGAATGCAAGTTTCGTCATCAATTTCTTGAAATAAAAGGCTCGGTACTGAGTAACAGCATGCAGGCATGCAAGGAAAGGAAAGACAGAAACAGGGTGAAGACAAATGTAGACAAAGGTAGACAAATGCATGAAATAGACGCCACAACATTAATAGCTAAAGATTCAGAAGGATGATTCTCAAACAGTGCAGTTTTCCAAAGAGAAATCAAGATAAATTACATTTTTAGCTCTAATGTAAATGACAGGACATGGTGTCTGTGAGAAGCAAAAGTGGTTAACAGAAAACACCATTTATTTGAAGAAAGAATATTGCTATGGTTGGAAGAAAACCAGCCTTTCCTCTGCTTGGAAAGCCACCTTCCACAAACACTTGTACTAAGTTACATATTAACTCATAAAATTAAATAAGAATTTAAATTTATAAGACATTTGTCCTACATTCCTTTTATGTTTGACTCAATCAGACAAGAAGGGTGGTGTACACATATAGCACAATGTCATCATTTTTCTTAACAAGAAACATCGAAATGTGTACTTCATTTAGTCACGATAGTGACTGAAGATTCATGACATCAGAGAACTACAGAATAAATTATATTGTACTTTGTAAATAACTACGGAGTTTAAGTTTTTACATTATACTTTTAAATATTTAAGTTATATACTTAGGTTTAATGTGAACTCTAGAATATGTCAGTTCTAAATGATTCATGAAAAGATATATTTCAAGCCACTGAGAACAAACTACTTAGCAACAGATAACAAATCATAATAAAGATAATAAATACAATAATAAATTGAAGTTTTGAAGTTCTAGAAATGCTGTATTTTGTCCATAGTTGAGTGACTACTTTTCACATAGAGGTCAAAACCAGAGCTCTTCAAAGCTAGTAAAGCAATATGTAGATAGCTGTAAAATCAAGCAAGCTACAACAGCTATTGAGCTTTGTTAGCTTCCTATTATGTGGTTTCCTTTCAGAATGTCATCTTCCACCGGGAATTCATTTTACAATTAGGAAAATCCAAAGTCACTGCTGAAAAGTTTACAACTGGAAAATCCGTCAATGTGTACTTTGGATTAGCTAAGATTACTTCTTTCTTAATTATCAAAGCACTGTGAAATTTCATCCATATCAGAAGTTTCAAGGTACTTTTATTCTCATGTGCTATAAACAGATGAGGTCATATTGCTGAACAATAGCAAACTTTTAACTGAAGCAAATGAAGTTTCTGAAGAGAAAGCACAGATCATGGTATTAAGGAATATCATTACTCCAAGGCAACAAAGCAGTAACAGACAGAAATCTGTTAATAGCAGTGTGCAGAATGTAACCCGAAAGAAACAAAGTAGAAACTGAAAATGAAGTATTTAAAACAGAAAGGCAAGTGCTAAAAAGCAGCATGAAATGCCAGGCAAGACTTACAAATGCATGGCTCACAAAACAGTAATATACACATACTGGATATGTCAGAATAGAAATACGTATCTTCATTATTAAGAAAAGATTACTGAAGTTCACACTCAAAATCACAATACATTTAAGGTTTGTATATTCATGGCATGCACACTGCTTAAGTATTGCTGCTCATGAAGATCTTCATAAATGCTCTTTTCTTCGTAGTACTTTACCTGTGTGGTTTCTTCTGTTTCTCCGTATATAACAGTATTTGCTATATAGAGATAAGCATTTTAAGTTTTTTTAGGGTTTAACCAAATCTTTTGTTTTCAGTGGTACACTTTTCTATGTGCAATCCCTACAGTTTAAAGCTAATTGGACTTCTATTTGTAATACTTTATGAAAAACACTAATTGTTAGTTTTGCAAAATAATGAAACTTGTTGTAAGCTTCCAGAAACCCCAACTTGCACACAATCTTGCTTGACATTGCAGTGATATACAGAAAATATAAGATCGGAGAAAATTAATCTTCAGATATTACTCAGGAAGAACCATCCCATTAACAAGTAATTTTTCAAAAAATAACATTTATTGCTATACACTGAATTGCAGTGGAATCTAGACTTTTGGATGATTCTTAAACACACTTTCAGAGAAGCCAGACTCCCAACTCACATGTTTATTCTCTGGTAACCATTTAACGAGCACAGGAAATACTAGCTAGTTTTTTCCTTGAGGTGAGTAAAAACATGGGGTGGTGGGAGGAGGAAAAGGGCAATCCTAAATAAAGCACCATCCATAGGTCTTCCATCTTCCTTCAACAGAGAAGAAATGTACATCATTTTATTACATTTCCATATTATGGCTTCTTCTTTGCCATTATTTGAAGCATTAATAAAACAATTCAACGACACTGGGTCAGTTCAGGATTTTTTCCCCTAGGGCTATTAATCTGGCACTAACTGGAATTTGATAGCAAAAATGTACACTTTTTCCAAAATACTTCATTTTTCCAAAATACTTCATTTTTCCTGGGCTGAAAACTGAGCAAAATGGGGATTTTTCACTTCACAGAGTATGCCAAAGTGGCACCTTCCATTTCCTTTACACTTCAAACTGATGAAAAGTATCTTTGAGCATTTTGCAGATTCTATCCCAAATAACGGAAGATAGAGTTTAAACAATCATAGACCTTGCTGCCATCTTCAGTTTCATTTTAATAGTGTACATAGGCAAGGATTTGAAGGGCCACATTATTATATATAATGCATATATAAACACATTAAAAAGCTAACATTTAACAATTGACAGGAACACGTTACTTGACAGAAGAGAAAAAGGGACTACAGGTTATCCTAATGAACCAAGGCAGGTTGTCATTATATGGCACCAACAAATGAATTAAAAGGAAGAAAAATCATGTTTAAAAACTGCATATAGATTACCTTGCCCTGGAGATGAAGATTACTGCGGATGATATCTCGTACTTCATCTTCGGTATCTTTCTGTCAACACATTACAAATCATATAAATTAGGAATAGAAGGTAATTAAGAAAAGATATTGTTCATATAAATGTCAACTTTGGGCTTAGTTCAGATGATGAATAAAACTGACATTGTAGAAGATTGAGGAAAATTTCAGTGGAAATATGTCTTTTTGTGTCAGGCCAGAGCTAGTCATATGCAAGCTCACAGGAGTAAGTTCTGGATGGCATCATTCATATTTGTCTACAGTAACACACTAAACGCAAGTCTGACTTAAAATTACTAGTATATACATACTTTAATCAAAGTTTGACCAAATGAAGCCAATACCATGAACATGTAATTTTTTTCTTATCCTGACAATTTAACAGACAACACAGCCTTCTCTGATTTGCTTTCTGTTTCTTTTGGAGATCTTTATCCTATATAAACATTCAATTCAGCTGTCTGAAGGTCATATAACCTGCTAGGGTGTATAAAGTATCATAGCTTGAGAAAGGAGTATATTCCAAATTACAATCACATTATTGCACTGTGAGTTTGCTCCTAGAAGAATCACTTTTCAAACAGTTTATCCCTACAGAAATTCTTGCATTCACATGAAAGTGATCAAAACAAATTAGTTATGATATTGGGCGTGTAAGTTAGGAAACATCCAGTTCTCATTTGCATTTCCAAATTCAAGCTTCATAAAATATAACTGAACATTTAGAAAGTATGTCCGAAGCTAAATGTTTTATGCCCTGAAAATGAGAACAATATCTAGATTACTATCCACCATAGTCACCCATTGTGCCCTACAGTCTTGAATATTTGAGTCATGCTGTAAGAATGAGTACAGGGGAAAAAGTTCAAAGAATTTCATTAGTAAAATATTTCTACCTTTTAGAAGTGCAAAAAGAGCACCTACCATGCTGAATCGATTTTTGGCCAGTGCAATTAGCTCTTGGTCTCCAGGAGCACAAATATTTAGGCCAATGGGAAGTAGTCTCTTCAGTGCTGCCACAATGAGAGAGGTCTGCATAGAGTACCGGTCACCTTTTCGCTTCATCTTCTTCCTCTCCTGGTCAGAAACCGCTGCCTGCAGCAAAAAGCAACGATGAAAAAAATTCCAATATTAAATAAAAGAATTGCACTGACAACTTTGTACTTGTCTCTGGTTTGACAATGTCCTTACTACCTATACAGCTGCATCCCTATCCAATGGAACTGCCATTATATCATTGCTAATATTTTGCATCAATATCTTGAGAGTTCACTGTGTTTCTCAAACGACTACTGTTTTATTCTCAACAGTGTTTTCAACAGATATTGGCCTAAAAAAACCCAAAAAACAACCAAAAAAAGGTCCTTCTCTGAAGTCTTCTGTCTCCTTCCCCTCTGCAAAGAGAAGAATATAAAATCCTTACAGTACCTTGGACATCTTAGATTTGGTGTCACTGATAAGGAAAGACATGTTGTTGATTTCATTTTGTACCACAAAGTTCTGCTCTTCCCTTTTGAAATTCTAGAAATATATAAAAGATCTCAGTTAAAATCACTTATGGTATATGACAAATCTATCTAAACAAACCTTTAATAAAAATATAGATTAACTGGAAATTTTTTAAATCCCCAAGATAAGACAAGGACAGAAAAAATTAATGGGTGATCAGTAATGGCCTTGAATTCCAGCTTTATTTACATGGCATAGCTCAGTGGATTGTGTGTTTGGGGTTTTTTTTCTCTGTTAGAGAGAAGGAAATTTTTCTCTGGCTATGAAATAGCTACGATGAAAATCTCACTCCTCCTTTAATTCAATATACAAATATTGTTTGGGTTTTCCCTTAATAGTAAATCATTCATTCATTTTTTTCCCCCCATTATAAATCCCACTATATTCAGATACATAAGAAACTGTAAACAAAAGACTGAAATCATGAATACACAAGTAATTTGATAATCCAGTACTGTGGATAGTATTTTCTGTGCACAGTGATGTGTATAATAAAACTTACAGTCAAATTCAAGCACAAGTACACAAATAATAACACATCTTGTTTCCCAAACTTGAGAGAATTGAAGTTAATTGAAGAAATTTAATATAAACAACAGTCCATACGTAGGTCCAATGCCTGAACATATTTAGTCTCTTTTGGTTTTTTTTTTCTTTTTTTTCCAGTATTCACGAGTCACATTTTATTTTCATTTAAGCACTATCAGTGACAGTGCCCAATTAGGTCTTAATGCCAGACCTGGAATATTGTGTTCAGTTTTGGGCCCCACTATGCAAAAAAGATATGGACAGGCTGGAGAGGCCACTTCCAACCTGATATTCTACGAGTCTACAATTAAAGAAATGGAAATCTACACCGCAACACAAATTAAGTGACCGTAAATAGAGCTGCACATTTCCTTCAGGAGACCCTTGTTACACCAGTCCTGGTGAGGATGTGTTTTATTGTAACTCTGCCTAGAGGCTCAAGCAGACAGACTGTATAATTTAGGAAAATGGACTTTAATGAGACAATTGCTACTAATTTAGTATCCTTACATCCTTGTTGTAAAAAGGCTTTGGGGGTGAATATAGCTGTTTGGGAAAAAAACACCCAAAACCAAGCAACAAACAGGTAAGGACACAGATCTCCATGAACTTAATGTATATATATATTAAAAAAAAAAGAAAATAAAAAAACCCACCAACAAACAAACCAGGATTTATATGAAAAGTATCTACAATCTATGTTGCTATGCTACAGAAGACCCATAAACTCCCCTAACCAGGCATTTCAAAAGTGTCAGAAAATTGAAAGTCATAAATACCTTCCCATCTGCAGTTTCAGTTCTTCACTTCTGTCATTAATTGTGTTTTCCCAAATATAATCACTAAATAATTGGTCTGCCTACTAAGAAACCTAATTAAAACAAGTATCTATCAAGGAATTACTTACATGAGACTTTGACCAGTAAATGAAGACCTCGGCCACCATGCGGAACAATTCCTCTGCTTCAGGGTTGGGCTCTTTCAGCCATTTTGCCCTAAAATTTTGTAAAAGGGTGGAAATGCAGATGATCCTCACTAGCTTTATGTTTTGAAATCAGTTTTCAACATTTTACAAGGCTACAAGCCAACAAAACCAAGCCTGCATGCTTTTAGTCCTCTCTGGTAGCAGCAGCTTTTTGATGTCCTATTTCAAAACCCTTAAAATCCTTTTATGTTAATCCTAGGTCTAATGCAACAGAGGATCACACCTCTTCTTTGTTTTTCTTCTGAAAAAGACCCCAGCTCCTCCTAAAAGTCATAAAGCATCAGCTTGAGCAACTTCAAGTTTGGCAGGCTGAGTAAAAGCTACTTCAATTCAATGCTAGGCATATCAAGGGATAAGAGATGGTATCAATAAACAGGAAGATTTTACGAGATTCATTGACCTATTCCTCTCCACATACCTGTTATAGTCCACAAATCTAATCAACAAAGGGTAGAAGGCATAGAGGTCCCGTGCCAAAGTGGTGAACTCATCTAGGATGAGCAGTTCAGCCTCCGACATGTCACCTCTGCCTTCTGCTCTTAGATGTTCTTCATCCGATACAACCACTGCTGCTTTTTTCTTTAGTTTATCCATCAGTGGCAGGAAGTGTGTCTTTAAGAGCTGTGGCTTCGCTTTGCTTATGATGGGCTGGGAAAACACTATTTAAGGCAACGAATATTTTAATATATACCTGGCCACAAAATATAAATAAAAACTTCTACCTTTCCCCTCTTTCTTGGATCTTATTTCTAAGCTACAGAGTAAAATCCTGCCCCCATTGAAATCAGCAGAAGTTTTGCCAAGAATTAAATGTGGTCAGGATTTCACATGGTCAATTCACTTTGTCACTATGAGGGCAGAAATTACAGCTTCATAGACTAAGCTTGCAAGATCACAAAACTTGAAAATCCTCTTTATTGGCATTCTGTCAACATATAGGTATTTGCCAATTTTGTTGAGTAATGTAGAAGTTGTTTAATAGTATGTATGGGCAGATAGCTACATAGTGCATGGAAGTTTTCTCAGCCACTGGCTCCTCTTTTGAACCTTTCTTTTTAGCTTGAGCAAAGTAGAACTGGAAAGCACGCTTCTGGTTGTTTGCAAACCTACTCGAACAGCCTGCCTGTATTTCTTATGCACATTAGGACACTGGAAGGCTGTGTGTAGATAGAAATGGGAATGATTTAACCATCCATCAACCAGCCATTTGAGAATTGTTAGCACAAGGTTTTTGCAAATCTACTCATAAAAATGAATATGTAAATTAGCACTTCATCTGGGCCCAGTAGTACAAAACCGTTTGTAACATATCCGTTAGATTACAAAGAATTTTAGGCAGTTACCACTTATCCTTAGAGCGTGTCACATTACTAACCTCCAAAGACTAGGAATCCAGACTGCTATCATGAATGAAATTACTACTACAATAAGTACTGAAAAGTCATAAGAAAGCCTAATTGAAAAACTGAATTCACATTTTTCCTTAGTGACTGTAAGAATGACTTTTCCCTAGTGACTTTTCCTTAGAGACTGTAACATTGAGAAATAAACTGATTTTAAACAAATTTTAAGGTATTATCACAATGAAGTTAATGTAAGGATTACTAAAATGACATACGCATTTCCACATTTCATTGTAATAGAAATGGTATACATATACAGCTTCAAAACAGTATTTTAAGGATCCAGCAGTCATGTAGAATAGCAAGGATTGTGTAATGCCTGCAAATGGAAACATGTCACATATTGAAAAATAAAAATGGGCTAAATAACTATAATCCTTTACTTCAATATACTGCAAAATGCATATGTGCATATTTGGGGGAAAAAGAGATAGTCTAATGTACTTTTTATAACACTTATTAAGAGACTAAAACATACTGCTTACACTACTCATTCTTTATACTTAAAATTTCTGGTTCATCAAGATCTGTTATTGTTTAAAAACAAAAATATGAGTGTTCTACTCTAGCTTTGACAGGGTAAATACAGAGTAATTTAGAGTCTGTGTGTGTGTATATATATATACACATTCTGAATATACACACGCTCTTCCTTGTTTATTCATTTATTTATTTTTACATCTTACCTGCTAATCTCTTCATCCAGGCTCCTTCATCAATACCAAGGTTGTTATAGATGATTTTCAATATGTTACCCAACAGAGTGTTCATGTGCTCTGACGTCAAGGCTGTGCAACACATTTCAGCCTTGTCAGGGTTGTTTTCTGGCCCATGCTCCCACCAGTGTGACATGTAGCTACACAGCATAGGCAGTATTACTTCCATGATATGTGGCATTTGGGTGTAACGAATACCAGACTCTGCCAGTTCCACAATTTCTTCCATTAGCTTCACTAAGGAAGGAATATTTGGGCAAACCTCTTCTACACTGGTAGGCAAATTGAGAACTATTGAAAAAAAAAAATAATCCCAAAATCAATAAACTAAGTCATAGAGTGAAAACAATTCTTTTCAATTGCTATTCCGTACAACTTTTGTTTCCATTTACATTTATGCTCTACTGATCCACCCAAACACAACAAGGTTCTTTGATACCATTGAGCGATAAACTGTTTACATGTAAGCTTCAATAATAAAACTTTCTATAATAAAAATAATTCCTATATGGAAGCTTCAACAATGTAATTACTGTGCAATGACTTCAGAGAAATCAGATGCAGTTTGCTATATTCAAAATAAAGCTTAAATTTCATAATTTCTTCCAACATAAGCTTCGCAGTTGAGGAAACAAATGGATACAACGAAACACCTCTCCACAACACATTAGATGAGACCTGGAATGTTACTAGAAAGAAAAAAAAAAATCATTGCCTGACATAATGAGTAGAGCAGATTCTAAGAAATTGACTTCTGGTGGTGAATTTGTGACTGCAAATGTTTACTTTTCAAGGTATTTAAATTATCAGTTCCTTCCTCTGAAAAGGCACTGCAGTTACCTTTATTTTTGGAGGCAGTTTCTTTCATCTACGAATAAATACCTGTAAGCACAACTATTAGCTCTTGAATGTCTAGCATCCTGACGTAAACATACAATGAGATATACAGATATCTATGTAATGAAAATTCAGCCTGCAATTTGTGAATCCAAATGGTTGTACCAACATAGCTTAAGGATAGTTTTTTTCTAAAAAATCTCTTCTGATATTTAGACCAAATATATTTTACACAGCCATCCCAGAGTCTCCATAAAGTTAAATGCAATTTTGAAAAACTAATTCAAATTTCTGATTAAAAAATCAATGAAAATACAGCTGATTGTCTTTCACAATGTATTAAAATTGCTAGAATATACATGGTAAGTAAGCATGGCTGTTGACATTTTCAAGATAAGATACTACAGCTCTGAAGAATAAATCTGGTGTACACCCTTTTTCAAAAATAAAGATGATGTTATGAAATGAATGCCATTATAAACTGGCATCTTATATACTTCTATACATATCTGTGATATAATTCACACTCAGCATATATGAAGAATTTGTACAGTTCTACTGGAATCTCTATTTACCATAGGAACAAGTAGTGCATATCACCTTATTCAACAACTATGTTTTAGCCTAAGAAACATCAAGAGTTTCAAAATGAAAAAAAAGGGTATATGCAAAATAAACATACATAATGTTACTGGAAAGTATCTGTACTGTCTTGTATTTTAAACAAAGAAAAAACAATTTACATACTACTCTCCAGTATATTTACTTTCTAAGGGTATATCATGTACTGACTAGAGGTATAGCTATTTTTCTGCAATTTCAAGGACGCATGTTTTAGCAACCTATGTTGCATATGAAAACTAAGGAAATAATGTTAGAGATTACACAATTTTATCATCAAAGATATGATATCTGAGACACTAAAAATGTGCAAAGTGCCTTCAATGAATTTATTCCAAAGAGGTATTTTGAGAATGGTATCTCAAAATGAAAACATCGGTATCTTTAGAAATGTAAAATAATTGGGTCTATCGCAATTAGCCCATTGATTTAGGAAAGAAATACAATCAAGAGATTACAAGAAAATTCTTGCACTATAGAACAGTATGCAAAAGTATATGTAATAAGGCAGACAGCATATACTGAAATTATGTTTTCATAACCAACATGTGAGTTTCTGGAAATACCTGCTCTGTCTCTTGCATTCTTGGTATTGTAAATGGAGTAGATATTATGTTTGTTCAAATGAGTTTCCAAAAAAGCCACTGGAAAGGCACCTGAGAAAGCGGCCAAGCATTCTCCTAGTGCTGATCGTTGCCTGTGAATTAACAAACAGCGTTGAGTACACACATCTTTGATGACTGACTACACCTCAGGGTAGTTGTATACCAGCCTTATTTTTACTATGAGCTCATCTCAAAGAGATAAGCCACTACATTATTAGGACAACCAACACAAGAACAGGCAATAGAAATTGAAGTCCAGCTACCCTCTGCTAACACATGAATGAAATGTTAAGACATAAAATGTCAAAGGTGGCCTACTTGACCGAGAGCAAATGAGGAACATGCAGGGAAAACCCAAAGTCATCATAACAATGCATTCTGTTCTATTACTTTCCTCTCATGTTTACTGACTTTATAATCTCTACTATTAAGAGAAAGCTAATGAATAGATCAAGAGACCAAATACAACTATCATTTTATAAGTGATATAATTTCCTTTTTCTGAGAAATACTAATAATCAAACATTGGTATAGCATGAAAATCAAGTTCTTTAGAGAGTGGAAAATTGCTTCTCCTAATCAATAACTGAAAGTTTTGCACAAAAACGTGGGTTAACAGGATGTCAAACAGATTGTGAAAGAGCAAGAGACCTGTCCCGGTTTGAAGTAAAACCGAACCAATTTTCTGTTCTGTAACTTTACATCCTAGCTAGGCCTCCTCTAACTCTCTGAAATTAATGGCATATTGTGGAGAAAACTGCTCGTTCTCAGAGTGATAAGACCAATGTTTGTGCTCCATGCCAAGGAATGATATGCAGGGAGGCCCTTGCTTATACTTATTGCTATAACAACCAAGGTCAGGCAATTTCGTTATTTGCCCCCTTAGAGGGTCGGAAACGGAAAAAACGTAGAGGGGTCACATCAGTGGGGAGGAGTGGACAGGACAGGTGAGCCAAACCTGACCAACTGGGGTATTCCATCCCATCTGCCCCATGCTCAGTATAAAGGCTCAGGGATCAAAGGGTCAGCCCCTTCCTGTGATGGCCGACGTCCAGAGAGGACTCTGTCTGTTCATCTGCCTTTGATCCCGATCCGTGTGTTCCTGACTCCAGAGCTGGAATCCAGTTCCCATTCGTCACGGAGTCCAGTCTGGGACTTCCCGAGCGCCTGCCGGTGATGTAACTGACATCCTGGGAGCTTGATACAGTTTTGTATATATTGTATCTATTTCATTATTTTCTTCTTTATTTTTATTTTAATATTAATTTTTCATTAAAGTAGTTTAGTTCATTCTAAACTTCTGAATCTCCTTATCTCTTTCTCCTCCTCTCTCCTCTTTTAGGGGGGGGAAGGGCCATCTGCCGGTCCGGTTTTGGTAAATTCAGCCAAAACCACGACAAGACCAGAACAAGGAACAAAACAAGCAGAAATGCTAACAAAAGATGGCGCATGAACAGTGCATGACAACTCTGCTGATTGGAGAAGAATCCGCCCGCCTAGCGGCTGAGTTTTGCGAGAGGATGTTGATTGGACAAGTTGTAAATGCTGATTTAGTGGAAAAGTACTGAGCGCTCTGAGACACTATATAAGTTGAGTGTTGCTTACAATAAACGATTCTGGTTGCACCCCTGACCTGAGTCCGTGCCTTCATACGCTACACAAAAACATTGCTCTAATCTCTTGAAATACATTTATTTGATACAAAAACATTTATTTGATAACAAAAATTCCTTAAGTGTGTCAAAATTATAAAAAGCCCGTCTCTAGGAAGAAGTAAGTGATCCCCTGTCATTTCACTTGGGTCCTTTCAGGGGACCTTTAAAACTATCTTTTCTGATTTCCAGTTCAGTTGATCAGAGCAGATTTTAGATATGTATGAAATCCTACTGAAGCTGAGCCACACAGCTGACAGAAATCCAGGAGTCGCATGAACTTCCAAGTAAGAAAAAGGAAAAATAAAATGCCTCCAGCAGATCTTGTGATTTAACAACATTCATCTTCAGTCTATAGTTTCTCTCATTTTAGGAACTTAAATTCTTTCTAGATCTAACTCATTAAACTTGATTTTGTTAAATCTGACTTCAATCCAATTGTTATTTATCCTGATTGCTCCTTCTTTTTTCCTTTTTCATTAGGTCTTCATAAGCAAAACATTCATACATCAGATACACCTACAAGAACACACTATGTGCTTTTCATCTCTTGGTGATGGCTGTAGACAAGATACAAAAAATTATCACTTACACTGACAAATTTCAGCTTAACTGCAAACCCCACATCATTATTTACCAAATATCAATCCCAATTAATTTTATATTCCTTATGAAATTAATGAGACCTGGTTTTCCACAGATGTGTATTTTGTTACTTAGAGACATTGGTCCTCAACCTTCTTCATGTTTCCTAGAAGTAATCACAGGTATGTCATGGGGCTGGTCTGGACTTATGCACAGGTTGATTTGCTAGACTGTACAGATATACGAACTTCCTAGATTATTGCTGCCAGTATCTGAAATGTATGAGTTCTGTTTAGTCTTCCCCTCAGAACAGTGCTCGTCACTTCAGGGCTACTACTCAGTTTTAAGAATTGAATTATCTAGGTACTTCTATTTTTATGGTTTACACAGACCAAATATAACTAGGAGGAAGGTTAGCAGATATGCAGATGCACAAAAAAAGCAATTATAAAGACTCGTTTCCCTGGGTAATTCAGTTAGAAAAGAAGTAGTGTTATATAAGCAACAAATTAAATTAAATTTAGGGTAATAAGAAAGAAACCTACATAACAAATAAACAACATATAAGGAAGACTTATAACAATAGCTGAGCTGAATGATATATTTTTCCAATTCTCAAGTTGAACATCAAGTAAAATCAGATAATTTTACTTGTAATTTTTGTTTTAATCAAGAAATATACTTTGACAAACATCTAATGCAACATTTTAAATGTACGTTAATAAATGCAGCTGCATTCCACTTAACATCTGAACACCTTTTTTCTCTCGAGATATCTTTCCAACAACAATCTCTTCCTATATTCATTTTTGGACTGTGTATTCATTAACCTAAATATAAACACTAAATATAAATATCAAAAATAGAGGAACACTTTTTTTGTTCTTACCGCTCTACATAGATGCTCTTGCTGGTTCCCAGAGCATATAAACTGGCCAATATTCTGTAACAGGAGACCTGAACATCTTCCACTAAAAAGAAGAAGAAAATGAAAGGTGTTAAGATATTTTTCTTTTCAATGCCTTTCTGTAGATTTAGAATACACTTCTTTTGAAAATAACTGAATTAATAATATTAAGCTATAAAAGGCAATCCACAGAATACAAAGTCTTCTGAGCACTGAGTACCACTTTTTACTCAAAACTTCCATTAACTTCAATACCAAGTTACCAGGAAAGACAGTAATCATATTTCACTAGTGCACTAACTTTCTGAAATTACTGGTATACCAACTCATTACAGATAACATCTAATTAGATAATCTGAGAATTTATTCATTTAATAGCTATTAAAAAAAAAAATGTCAGTGAATCTTTCTAGTTTGACACCAGTGTGATGACACCAGTGTGATGTATGTAGAATAGCTGATTAAGGATACCAACTTCAAGTAACGAAGTATTAGAGGCTAATTGTTAAGTTCCAAAACATGGAATACCAGAGATCAGAAATTATACAAGGCATGAACATGTTGGTGCCTGAAAAAGTGGTTTATTATGAACAAGTGATGTACGTGAACCCCACACTGGACTTTTCTGGATACTGTCAGTGATGCCTGAATTTTAAAGAAATAATAATTTCAAGAAAAAAAGCAGATGTTTACATCTCATCACATTCAAATCCATCAATACAACTCCAAATTTTCAAAAACAGTTCTCTAATGTGATTTTAAATATTCCCAGGTTGTAAAAAGATAAAAAATATAATTTGATAATATTTTATTCCAGGTCCTTCTCTCAGTTATTTCCATAACTGAGTTAGCTATACAGAGCAGAATCACCTCCTTTAGTGCAGTCTGGACAGCAGAATTCCTATGAAGTTCCTAAAATACATAAAATTAAAGTTTTGTGTAGCAGAATGCAAAATTTTGTCTTGCAGACACTGGGTTTGGGAAAATAAGAGACACTGAGTCTGCCGTAATCAGAATCTCTAGAGAAATCTCATATACAGAGTCTCATACATATTCCTTTCTTTGGTGCCTGAATTCTTAAGGAGCTCCTTCTCCACTTCTCCTTAGGATCTAAGATGCACCCACTCAAATCCTCCACTAACTGAAACAGAGTCGAGGTGCCTGTCTGACAGAATAACATCATTCTTGTAGTATAACCTCATTTATAGACAGAGCAAAGACAAATTAACTTATACAAAGTAACTTTTCACACAAGAAGAAAGTCACAGTAAATCTACGGTAAAGTTATAAACAAAACTGAGTCTTCTGACTGTTTAATCACAGCCACATCTGCTTTAATATTTACACAAAGTCCACTAAAACCTACAGACTGTTCTAGGTTGATTAAAGCAAATGTTTGATTAATTCAATGACAATTTTGTCAAAACAACATAGGATTTGTCGTTCTCTAATAGAACTGAGAGTTTAGTAATGCTTACTACATGACAGTACAGGAATTTTAGTGGCATGGCACTTCTAAGTAATACATACATATCAAATCTTCCCCAAACTGGTGCTGTCCAATATGCTCAAATAATGAAGATAGCACTGGCAGGAGAGCAACTGTGGTATAATTAATGATTTGTGTAACTCCCTTTGGCTGGTTTCTGCTGTGCGTAAACTGGCCTTGCTTAAGATTTTCCATTGTTTTCTCCAGATCCTCAGCAGCATTGTCCAAAAATGCTCTCAATGCCATCTTAACAGATTCCAGACCAGTTTTCATCACAGTCCTGTATATAGCATGTGAAAAGAATGAAAAAGAATATTCTATTAGACAAGCACAGAACAAAGCCTGGTCTTGGCTTATATGAAACAGATAATAAAGATCTGAAGAAAAATCTTCCATCTTTTGATATTGTAAAATCTTCTTACAGCAGAACAACCTACTGAAAAAAATATTTCATAGGTATTCTAGAGAACACAAGGATATTTTATCTGATTAACTGTTGAGAAAATAAAGTCTTTTTAAATTTATAAATTGATTCATTTGCCTTCAGATGGAAAAAAAAACCCAAACCTAACAAAAGAAGAAGAATGAGTAAGTCTGCAATTTATGACTCTGAGAAGAACTATCTCAAGCTAGAACTCAGAAAGTCTTCCCAACCATGACAGTCATATATCTGCCTCCAGAATAAGGGCATCAGAAAGGAATGAGTAAAAACAACCAAATATGTTTTTATATAAATAAATAAATAAATAAATAAATGCATTGATTACATAACTATAACACCATAATCAGTTACGTAATAATATAATCCAGGACAATTATTACCTTATTTATTTTAACTAGCTCAGTTACAGACAAGCATTTTTAAAGGAAACTATCCATTCAGGCATGCGTGAAATAAATCCAGGTGAAATTCTTTTGTCCATTGTATAACAGTCCAGGTTTTTTGTTTGTTTGTTTGTTTTACAGAGTTTCAATGGCAATATTTTCAAACTTTCCTGTAACCTCCATGAATCCCTTAATTCCCGCCTAGAGCTATTTTTACATCTCTACCAAGAGCTGAATTGGTGACCTCCACCTGTATCTGTATTCTATCTGCATGATTACATAGAGCATGGACAATTTATGACAAAACCCCAATATATGGGAACCTAAAGGATTACCATGCAACAGCTGAGCCATATTAATTGACCACGAACATGACTCTACTCCATAGCAAATGGAAAGTAAAATGTATTCATTTAAGCCACTGCAAAGCTACTGAGAAAAGAGGGCTATCTGCATGTAATCCAGTCAATTCTTTGAGAGTAAATGCAAAGTGAAATTACCATTGAGGTAGTTTAAACTATGTTTTGTTCCACAACTGCAAAGATCTAAAACTCAACTAACAGCACAGATAGATGACTGTACATTTAATGAAAAGCAACACATTAGCCTCCAATATGTCAAGACTGTTTCAAACATAAACCTCACAATGGCTCAAGCAGCTCAATTTAACTTAAAAGTACCACCGAATTTGATGTAAAGGCTTTTGTTTTTTTTTCAAATTAGAACATGAATTAACTTTGGAACACAGACATTCTATGAGACAGACTTGCTGCACTCCACGTGCATTGAACTCCCGAATCTTTTGATTAAACAGTGTAAGCAAAAGAATAAAATATTTCTAATGTCATTGTGGTTTTGGGACGGTCACATGATCAAAATCAGATGAACTAACAACCAGCAGTTCCTGGACACCACTGATCGAAACTGAAGCTGAAAGTGTAACCTACAAATATTATCCTGCCAACCTCTATTAATTAACTAGTAATTACCTACTTTGTAATGGGAATTTCTTTCAGCGCTATAACTTCTTCAAATTCTGTAGCCTTACACAGGTAGCCTAAACCTGCCTGTACATTATTTTCTTAAATTATTTTCTTCATACTTTAGAAAATATATTCAAGTATTACCTTGCATCCAAGGTCTGGCCCAGTATGTGAAGACAGTTGACTATTGATGTTGCATCATTTCCTAAACAGGGAGGAAAATTATCCACCAATTAAGTTGAGCATGCTATATAGCATACCTATGCTCTGCTACTGTATCTCTGGTTTTAATGAAAGGGTAAGTGACATAGCAGAAGAGCAATTGAACTTCTGCATCATTTTAACAATCAAGTTAAAAAACATGCAATTTGTTGTCTTAGCCTTGTTTACACAAATGCAGTAACTAGAGGCAGTAAAGCATCTCTCATCAAATAGCTGAGGCAGTCAAGATGGAAGCACTTAAATGTGGGGTTAATTAGAGCTGCAGTGTATTGTCTGGTTTTCATTTAAGTTCCATAACTTTTGCTTTCTTTGATTCAAGTTTATCCGAACATTTATCTTCGCCCTCTCCGTAACATAAAAGCTGTTAACTTTTGCAAGCTGCTATTGTAGGAAGAGAATATTTATATAACATCAAAAAGGTTAGCTTCCTGGTGTTACCAATAGGCTGCAGCCATTTATAGCATGATCAGGTGTGGCCCACATTATATGCATAATGACATAATATCCATCTCCCATAATTTATTTTTTTTCAGACTTATGCACGTAAAAAGAGAACTTACACACAACATGCCTTTTATGCATATGTACATCCCAAGATTTGCCATGTACAAGTCACTTCTAAGTTCCCTTTTTAAATCCAGGACAGATTTGACCCACAAATTTGACTACACAAATTTGACCCACAGCTTATTTAATATATTTAATTTTTTAAAAAAAAATCTAAATCTCTGCAACAACAAAAAAACCTTTTCTTGTTTCTCTATACATTTAAAGTTTCTCAATTTAAAAAAAAAGAAACAAATTGAGTATTTAAAATAGATTTCTGAAAATACTGTCATCTTCATACACTGTACTGTACTTTCTCACTGGAGGTTATTTCACTTGAAAATATAGGCAAACATACAACTAAAATCAGTAGCTGTATCAGTGAAATGGAGACATAAAAAGATAAATCGCAAAGATTGAGAAGTTTATGGCAGCACTGAGAATGCTGTTCTATGCTATCAAATTAGGAGGTATTGCTGTGGTGTTCATCCACAGTAGATTAAATAAACCTGAATCCCAGCTTCCATGGCTGCCCCTAGCCAGGCAGCCTCACCCTCTTTGCACTGGCGGTCATGCAATGATATAGTGAGAAGATAAGAAAGCTGAGGTGGCCTAAAAAAATCCTACAAAAAACCCCACCAACAACAAACCACCCAAACCACCCCAAAAGATTAAGTTTTTTTGTCACCGCCTATTTTTTTTCCTTACTAGTTTATTGCTGTGGTGATATGAATGCCAGTGCAGACGAAGGAAGTGCTAATGACAGCAAGGATGGAGGGAAGGACTCAAAGCAACCCAGATTGAGACTGTGGATTAGACTATCATGAAATAGTGTCTTAACATTTGTTGTGCAGGTGTGTATACACTGCATACTACAGTGCGTAGAGATGCTTACTCCAGTTCCCTGAAAATTTACATTAGCAATCTATTTATACCATGTAGACACATTTCAAAAGCCATATATTTATCAGGATTCAGGTACTCCATATGCTGCAACCAGATGGAAGGGTCAGATATACATCTAGTTATTCTGAAAAACAGACAAGCTTTAGGCATATCCCTCTAGCAGATACTGCAGTGTGGTTGGTTCCACAAACTAGGATATCAGAGCAGAATTGAGTGACCATGATAAATACAGCCCCCTTCAATCTAAACTGGCCAGTTTTATCCATGTAACACTAAAAACAGACTTTCAAAATTATCATAAAACTTCTTTTCTGGAATGCCTCCTTCAGGCAGGATTTGTTACAGGATCTTAGAAAATGCCATTTGCTATGAAAGACAGGTAAACCTAGGCTCAGTGGAAATTCTGTGTCTTCCTTTTGTTCAATGTAATGAATTTAGTTCTTTTCATTGTGTTTCTGAAACAAAAACCCACCAAAAAAAAAAAAGAGAATATTTTTTAATATTTTACATTAACATACTAGTTAAAACTAAAAAAAAAATCCTTTTAAATGGAACATTTAAAGAATCAGTTTGCTTCCAAACTGAGGTCAGAAGTCAATTTCAGAAGGCCATCTTTTTTTTAAACTGAGTAATGAAACTTAAAATGAGGGGTTTTCTAATGAAATTAGTTTTATTACTATTGCTAGTATTCCACAGTGTATATATGTACCTTCATCAAATTAAAAAGATTCTTTTTTTATTAATTAAAAATGTTCTTGGTTTTCAGAAGCCTGAAAACTAGATACAAAAGACTCTAATGTAGAAATGAACACGCAGTATATAAAATTCCATTACATCATGAAAGGGGAACAGATGATAATTACAATCCACCAGGATAAAAACTGAAACAAGATCTGTTCCTTAAAGGAACTCTTCACGTAATTCAAAAAAATAGAAGCTGAACTTATTAAAATACTAAACCTCATGAGTTCAAGAGGTTTTAAGGCTAAAAGTATCCAAGGAGCTAGTATAAATATTAGGTTGATGGTTGGATCACCGTTCAGCATGTACTACAAATGCAGTTGATCCCATGAACTGCACAACTGAGTTTCTGTAATAATCTGAGGTGCAGTCCTACATATTTTAGAAAGCTGTATTATTATAACAGAAGGGAAGAACTTTTGCTATATTGCAAAAGTGCTACGGATATTGATTCCAGGATGCTTTAGTGGAAGGACACTTATAAATTCTGGATATCATTAGGCATAGAAAGTCTTCTGTTTCTTTTTAGGAACTCCTCTGATTAATTTCCCCATGTTCCCCAAAATTAGTGAGAAAACCAGGCCTTTCTTTTCCGATGTTTTACTCAGCTAATTTTTTTTCAGATTACATGGGTCTGTATTAGCGATATGAAGATTTTTTTTAAAGACTTACTTAAGTACTTATATAGAAAGAATGCCTTACTGGAGATTTAAACAATATAAAAAGTGAATCAAACAAGTCATATAAATTTGTTTTTTAAATTGAGAAAATGTAAATTCAAATGCTCAATTCCCCAAAATTATTCACTACAATCTTTCAAATTCAGCCCACTAATAATAATGAAACTAAATCAATACAGTCTTATTGATGCACAGCTACAGCTCTCAAACAGTAAATTATTGGGGTCAAAATCTATTTTCACAGTGTAAAGAAATAATAATTCCATGATGAACTACAATTCCATAATCTCAGTGACACTCTTAGCTATCAAATGTGATTAACTGTTTAATTCACTCTGGAAGACTTGCATGCTCAATTTTCCATTTCATCAAGACTTGTATATACAGCTTAAGCTACGTGACATTTACTAATGACTTTCATACATGCAGCTGTGTCTTCAAAAGTACCATTCAAATTCACAATAATATCAAACACCTATATACCAAAACTATATAGCATTTTGCTATTTGTTATCACAAACTCCCCACTTTCCATAAAGGTTATCAAGCAACTCTTGCTCATTCAAGATGCCTCCAAAACATACTAACAACTTTCTAGGTCCCACAGCTGTGCCCAGAGGCTGTCCTCATGGGCACTTTCCCCTCTTCTACATAGGCTTTGTCTTTGCTGGAGTGAGTGCAATTATTTTGATCTGGTTTTCTAACATGATATCAAGATATGGCAAACTGTAAGGTGACTTTGACTTGAGTTAGTAGGTCCACAGTAAATGATCATGCTCTATAGTGTCATGGTGACCTTGTCATAACTCATGGAAAAACTACAGTACACTTCTGTGTTGCCTTCAAGATTTTATATCCTGTTAGTTACTGCACACTAGGAAGAGAGTTAAAAATCTAACTGTAGCCATACTGAATGCTCATCTGATCCCATCTGACTTATCTGCTTCTACCACTTGAACCCAGCCAAACAATAGGAAATAAGCAAGCTGAGATGTGGAATCGAAAACATCTTTTCTTTAGTATTGAAGAAAGTTACATTGACTTAAATTTTTAACTTCAACTGTTACTCATTTTAGAAAAAAAAAAAAGTCAGGAAAACAAATTCACACAATAATGAAAAAGATTTGCAAAATTTTAATAGTATACCTGAGCTAGTTCATTCTTTGAAGAAACAACCTAGGGTATAGAACAGAGCTTATGTGCACATTTGTGACATACTCCACCCTTCAGAAAAAGATGCAACAATGCCACATGGCTGCGGAAATAACCCCATTCCTCCTATGATATTTAACAGCCTTTTAAGCATAACAGCCTGTAAGCTTTTTAAACACCACACTGCTGCAGCGAGTTCCTTCCCTTCAAATTGAATGAAATATGTAGGAATTGAGTTAGATGCATGTTATCTTAATCAGATTCTAATTCGCTAAATAATTACCCAATTAGGTATGTTCTTAGATGCTGAAGTTTGCAATGCATCCATCATAGAAACTATATAAGCATAGGATGTACTATTTCAATTATCATTATCATGGCATAAGAAAAAGATTGCAGAGTAAATGACTGTGCCACACATTGCATATAATGTATACATTTGATACAGACTTCAAATTTACTTCAATTAAGTGATTTTCATATGGCATAAGACAAACACCGAGCTCCTACTCAATTCACATAATACCAGAAAGATAGTATACATGCGTATGTGGAGTCAAGCACATCTGGGAATATTTAAGAATTCCACAGAACATCACTAAGCATTTCAGCGCACTACAAATTTTCCTTAATGACCTTCCAATACAAATGTGCAGTTCTGATGCTCTGTTTTTCCCAAATTATTTAGAATAAAATTAAAAATTAGCAATTACAATTAACTCAGCAAAATTCTTTGGTAGGATAATGAAATCCAGATATTAGTTAAGACACATGAAAAACTGAATAAAAACACCCAAACTGATAACTACAGAAGCTTTTTATTCCGTCTAATAATTTCTGTGATCTACCAGCCTAAATGATTAGTGGTCTGTGAAGACCATGCAATTTCAGCCATGCAGCATGCAACAAAGCAGCACGTAACACAATGCAAAAATGGCAAAGAAAACCAACTGATGGCCATGCTAGTATTTGTCAAGGGTCTCCTTACCAAACAGTGAAATCCTATGCCTGACAAGAACTCCAAGTTTGCAGAACAGGCTGAAGACAAAAGAAAAATAAAAGAGAAGAGAAGGGAAAAGGAAAAAAATAAGAGGAGGAGGGAAGGGGAGGGAGGGAGAAGAAAGAAAAAATAACAGCTGATATATGAGCAGGAAAAGCAACATGATGTCACGCAGAAAGACTCAATTATCTGAGCAGAATGTGGGACAGAGTACTAAAGAAAGAATTTTTAAGTGCATATCCTTAACAAACATGGTTAAATAAGCACATATTATAATTAAAGAAACAAAAAAAATTTAAAAGCAAAGCTAATTAATATAAAAGCGTCCTGTATGATAACCCACAAAAAAATAACCATCAAAGCTTTAAGAAGTAAAATGTGGTCAGTGTTCAATTCAGGATACCACTGACAATTTGAAAACAAAAGGTAAGGAAATCAGATTAATTGAAGTGTTTGATGGCAAAAGTTTAACAATTTGGATCTTGTCATCTTGAACACAGTGAGAACGTCTTTTCAAATACATTGCTTCTTAAGCATTGCTAAACATGAGAAATAGCCTCTTATATGGTTAAAAACCAACAGAAATGGATATGATCAATGATTTCATTTCACACGTTTGAATTACTTCCTGTGCTGATGAGCAGTGCCCCATTCAGAACAATGAAGAATGAAGTTTTGTGTTAATTCATAGAAGCGGGAGCACACTGCCCTACCCAAATTGACCTGACCTCCAGGTTTAGGAGGGATTAGCTCAATCTTCATGATCCAGTTCAGTCTGAGAATTTTCTTGGAGAGCAACATCAATTTTGGTGTTATTTTTTATGCTGCTAAACCCCTCATCTACTACAGATGACATGAAGAATAACATGTCATTTTACTAAGCTATTTAATTACTAGGCACACAGGCTAGTTATCAACCTCTGATTTAAGAGCAAAAGACACCATAAGCACATCTGCACAATTTAGGGATGACATCTGGACATCTTGTTCCATTGACAGACAAGAGCATGGTGCCAAATGGAAACATTTATGTCCAGAATCAGAACAGTCAGGTTAATGTGGTGTTGAATCCAGCTAATTAGCCCGTGCAGTGATCCACTATAGGAACAGCAACTGCTCTATTTTAGAAATGAGTCTGGTTGGTGCATGTTCAGGGATCTCTGTTTACTTTTTACTCCATGAGGCAGACATATACTGTATATTCTTTTAAGAGGATCCAGGTTCAGCCAGCCCAACAAGAAAAGCTCAACAGAAGCATGTTAGCACTGTATAAATCTTGTGTCCATTCTAACAAAGACATTAAAAAGCTGACAATCTATCTTCTTTTTCTAACACAAATCTTACTCAACTGAGTGTAGCATTCAGCACATGCTGCGTTTTCACAAAGTCAGACTGAACCTATTACCTCCAGTGAAATTAGTTTACGTTAAATAAATAAATTAAAAAATCCGGCAAAATGGCCAGTACTTAGATTGATATCCAGAACTAATTTTATGCAACTGAAGTAGGACAGGAAATTGTCTAATGGATGAGAAATGCAAAAAGCCCAGCCCAGAAGAGGCTGGTTACAAATAAGATAAAATATAATGCCACCATATTTCAGGAAGAGGTCCGACCCATATTTGCCCACAAAATAGATCTGCATTTAATGTATTTGCTGAACACAGAATAGTTATTGCATTTGTTAACACTGTCATTGCATTATCAATACCCAAAATTATACTCTTCCACAGCTTAATGAATGCAAGCTTCTTCATTGGAGAAAGAAAGCAGGTAGGAACTTCCCTTAGCTTGAAGAAAATCCTACATGAGTTGCACTCAAACAAATCTAAAGGGAAAACTCAACAGAAAATCAAAAATCCAGCTTTGGCAAACTCCCTACAAAACTGGGGGGGGTGTGGGGACAGCAAACAAACCACCACAAAATAATGCTGGAAATCTATTAAAATGCCCCAAAACAACCCTTTAGGAAATGGATCATATAATGTAGTTTCTATAATCTTTGTGTCTTGGTAAGTAAATAATAAACTGCTCAATAACACCGGTTATAACTATCATTCATCCAAGGTTTCCTTGCATGTGTTTTCTTCTCTTTGGTCAATACTTCTGGACAGCAGGTAACTCAACTAAGTATGGCAGCAGCTTTGATCCTTTTGCTGGGGTACATGATCAGGAATCTCACACAGCTAGACAGCATATTGGTAGAAGTCCTGAATCTACGCAGCACGTGTGCTGGTATATCCATGTTTGACATATTAAAGAAGTACGCGGTTTACTGGTGTGACTCAAGAACTGTGAAAATATTGCTATCCAGGAAGTTACAGACAGAAAAACAGCAGCTCGTAGAGTGGAGAATTATCTAGATGCATGCATTTTGATAGAGTTTTTTAATTATTTGAAGAATGCCATTCAGCCAAGCTGCCAGATCAAATTAGTCCATGAGATGACACAGGGTCAAGACAGCCATTACTTACTTATGCTTATTATTGTTGCTAGAAACTTCACTCAGTATTCACAGTCTTGCAAACCACACATATCTGTATGATCATCTTTAAGGCTGTCAGCCTTAAAGAACAGCGATTCAGTTTTGCATGGTTCAATACCCAATAAGAGCCAAGAAGGCAACCATGATACCTATACATTACAGATACGCAGCAGGTCCTGGGTGAAGCTTGTAGTCCACCTTACTGAATGGGAAATATGGGTTTCAATTTTCAAAAGTGAAATTAAGTGAAAACATATCTTAGAGAGATGATCTAAAAAGTTGATAACTTCAGAGAAAGGATGAAGTGGTTATTTCTGTCATATTAGCACTGTTATTACTATTTAGAAAACCAAAGAGCAGAAAGAAAGCAACTCACTCATTTTTACTTTTTATGGTGTGCGGTAATGATACTTACTGAAACTCAGTAAAAAATAAGTTTGGCTTTCAAAATTTTGCAGGAATAATGACTTTCGTATATACCTATTTCCAGCAGTGAAAGCTGATACACAATTGTATAGCCTGTGCTACAGACTGTGCAACTGAGGCATTGTTACACATAATGCTAAACTTAAGTTCCCTGCATGCTAAAATCGTCACCACTACCTTTAAAACAGCATATAATCATAACTCTGTACTCCTCTCTTCATTTTATATAATGAAACTTCTTAACAGGAAAAGAAAGTAAAAAAGTTTAATTTGCATGTTCATAAAGATATTTGTCTGCCTCCCATTACTCACTTTCCCACAGCCCACTGCTGTTGTTTAAAGACAAACACACATATGCATACACATTAATATTATTAAAGTTTTACCTTGTCACCATTTCTTTCTCTTTATTAGAGGCATGGCCTCCACTGCTGAGAGGCCTACTTGCTGCAGATAAGAAATACAGGCGATGATTTTTAAAATACTGATCAATCAAAGGGAGCACAACCTGAAATTACATCAGAAAGAAACGGTTATCTCAGGGTTTTCTTTGCTATATTCTGTATTACTCTTTGTAAGTTAAAATTAAAGACAGAGATTTCAAAAGTATTTTTTTAAATGTCTATTCCTCTTTGAATATATTCCCAATTCAAGGCACTTCAAATATCAGGAAAGGCAGCAGAAAAAAAAAATAAATTACAATATCTCCAGGACTTATCTGTGGGGTTTTTTAGGAGGGGTGCAAAACAGAAAGTCTAATTTCATTTTATCTCACAATTTTAGATTTTTCCAGTACCACATACCCAGACACAACTATTGCTGTTCATGCCATTTAATGCAGGTTTAAGAATAATTTGCCTACAACTGTCAGAGCACTAACAGCACTTAATTCTAGATGCTATCGTACAAAACTCCCAAAACAACCTCACTCATAAAGGGCTTGTCCACAGTTCTCCTGTTTTCTTCATGTGGTGACCATTACTCAGTACCCACTGCAGGTGTCAGCCAGGAGGAGATCCAAAATGAACAGCCAATAAGAAAATCTGAAATTGCTTCCTTTTTGGAGCATGATTCAAAAGAAGGTGGAACACTAGCTTCTTAGGCAATGGACTTGGCAAATAGTACCACATGGAAGTACTTTAAGGTATCGAGATTACAATTTACTGAAAGGATATCAGGGTTTGAAAATGCTGCAAACAGCTGCCTCTGCTTATTCACTAATGGATTTAAAAAGCACTTTGAATATGCAGACACCATACAAGCTTTTACATGCAAAAGGCATACAGGCATAAGCATATTTTCTTAATTTATAACATGCAAAACCTTCCTGACACAAAAAGGAGAATTGGGCTGACAGGAATCTCATGACTTTCAGCAAGGAGAATTGCAAAGTCCTCCCGAAGTTCATATGGGAGGAATAATCCCAGGTACACACTGAGGGCTGACCACCTGGAAAGCAGCTTTGCAGAGAAGGACCAGGGAGTCTCAGTGGACAGCAAACCAACCACGAGCCAACAATGCACCCTCACTGCAAAGGTGGCCAACAGCATCCTGGTTTGCATTAGACAAAGGACTGTCAGCAGGTCCAGGGAGGTGATTCTTCCTCTCTACTCAGCACTGGTGAGGCAACATCTGAAGTGCTGTGTCTAGTTCTGGGCTCCATAGTACAAGAGAAACACAGACACGCTGGAGAGAGTGTCCAGTTAAGAGGCCACAAAGATAATGAAGGAACTTGAGGATCTTTCAAATGAGGAGAGATTAAGAGAGCTGGGACTCTTTAGCCTGGAGAAGAAAAGGCTCACGGAGGATCTCATCAAAGTGTATAAATTTCTGAAGGGAGGGTGTACAGAAGATGGAGCCAGGCTCTTTTCAGTTGTGCCCTGTGACAGGACCAGAGGCAAGAGGCACAAACAAACACAGCAGGTTTCCTCTGACCACCAGGAAACTTTCTGACTGTGAGGGTGACTGAGCACTGGCACAAGCTTCTCAGAGAGACTGTGGAGTCTCCACCTTTGGAGGTATTCAGAAGCCTGCTGGACATCGTCCTGGGCAACCTGCTCTAGGTGGCACTGTTTGAGCAATGAAGTTGGACTACATGGACCTCCAGAGTGCCCTTCCAACCTCAGCCATTCTGTGACTCCGTGATGGAAACATCAGCATGGTTTTAAAAAAAGGAAAGAAATAAGGAAGGTGACACTGCCAGACACATAGCTTTGTTAATTCCAATAACTATTGCTCACACTTATCTGCCTGAAGATTTTAAGATAAAAATCTTCAGAATTAGACTAAGCCAGTAAACAGAAAACGTAGGGAAGTTATGAGTAACATCATATGAGTAGTTGCATATCATGAAGTAAGGAAATAATGAGAATAACAATATAGCGCTGTAATTTTTTTCACATCTATATTTCATCGTATTTTCAAGCTATTTTTATCACAGTTTTAATTAATAAAATAATGACCTTAAAATAGAAAAGTGGAACTAACAATAATCACGTTCACTAACAAATGCTTTCTCACTTCAACTACTTATTATGTTGACAAAGAATAAGCAAAGATATACTGTACTTTGGCAAAAAACTTGATTTCTTGTTCATATGGGAAATGCTCTCCTTTGCCTCTGCTGCCACCATCTGCAGAGAGAAGAAAATTAAGCTCCCTGTCATGTATCCTCAATTACCGTGTACTCTGCATTTTTCTTAGAAAGGTACACTATAAACCAGTAATACTGATCATCTTTAGGTGTAGATTTAAGATACCATAAACAGTATACACACTAGTTGAAGTGGCATTTTATGACTCCCTCATGTGAAGATAAGTTATAGCAAATAAAATGTGTAAAGAAAAACTGTCCAAATCTTCATAAAAGTTTAGACATCTCATAGTCCAAAGAGATATGGATATTTTTGTGAGATGAAAATCTGGCCTTATGTTTGTATTTTATTAGTTATTTGGAAGCCTGAACTCAAATATCAATGGAACACCTTTCTCCAATTGTTCCCAGGAGAAACAGAATTACCAAATTTTTACTACTTATTTGTGGATTTTGTCTAAAGAACAAAATTAATGTTTAGAACTACCCACCTGAAATAGATATTGCTTCACTTCCCCCATTACCATAAAAATTAAATACTCTTTACAGGCATAATCAGGTACAGCTCCCAGATTATTTATCCTTTATTTATTATCTTCTTTTTACTAATCAATACTAACACAAACGGTATTTGTTCCAGCAGTGTTTCTAGTGTTTCGGTATTTATTCATTATTATTCTTGTCGTTATGCCAAATCTATATAATTAAGTAGAATGAAGCCATGATAATCAGGTATTAGCAGCAGAAGTAACCCAATGAGTTATCAAGGACAGACTTTTGCTACTGTAAGTAACCATGGCATATAATAATACATGAATTTGATAATTTCCACTTTAAAACTAGATAAGCTTTTGGATGAGCATTGATTTATTCAATCTCTGTGGCTCCTGCCATTAATACTGTCAATTAGAGCATCTACACCTAGACATGAGGCACAGTACATGTTATGTAGCATTGCAACTCCCATGGTCACATAGAAGCTGCATCTGGCCAGGGTTTTTGGCTTTTACTGCTCATGTAAGAAGCTGACTTGGGTCACCAAACTGTTTTGTTTTGGGTTTTGGAGTTGGTTTGGTTTTGGTTTTTGTTTTGTTTTGTTTTTTTTTAACAAAAGCAGATCCAGCTAAATCCTTTCCTTCACAGCACTATTGGAGAAACACATGCTGGTATTTGTGAAAAAATATTCCTATTGTGGGAGTCTGTTAAAGAGGTTTCTCTACTCAACTTCCTCCTCCAGAGAAAATTTCACAATGGTACAAATGACTGGTTTAATTCTCTCTGTAAAAAATGGATTACACGAGAATAATAAACGTTAATGTGCACACATGCAAAATTATGAATTTGCGCATAAATGCAAGGGGGCAGCTAGTTTACTTTTTCAAAGAATTAAAGTAATTAAAAACTTTGGCTGAACACTTTTCATCTGCGAAATGAATATGAGAAACTGGAATGAATATGTGAACTACACAACTTTCCAAAATTTATCATCTTCATCAACTACAGGAAACTAGAGGGAGAACTCCTAGTCCAAGAACGTGTTAGGTTTTTTGAAGTTTTCTAGCTGTTTTAATAATATCAAACATCCTAGTTAATAATTCTTAAGAAAATGCACAAGGAGTACTATACCAAACTCCAGAATGTACTGATGGGCTTCATCCACATATCTTATAAGTTGCTGAAGGAAACTGTAGGCAAAGCGTTTCTCAATGGAAGGTGTGTCTAATTCCAGGTCCTTAAATCCTCTGTAAAAAGAAGCAAGTCAATTTTCACACATGCAGGACTCAAAGTAGTCTTACCACTCCATGTAGTCTGATGCCATTCTTATCTAGTAATGATTAACTGCTTATTAACATAAGAATTGTTCTGTGTTTTAAGTAAACAGTACTTTACCCCGTGCTTAGGTTTTGAGCAATTTGTTGAGATAAAACTCAGATTTCCCAAGTAGAAGGTTACAGAAAAATGAGACTAGTCAATCAGATTAATACAGTACCATTGTAATTTCTTTCCCTTAATTGTAAGGCATTACTGTTTTATATTTCCCTCCAGGGACTGATTCTTGAGTGAGGGAGTTTTGAAACTGCCAGAATACTTCGATTCAAACAATCAAACCAGAAGTAAATCTTGTTTCCCTCATCAAGATTTTCCCCAAAAGTCTGTTCATAATGGAAGAACTTCTAATAGCTATGTAGCCTTTGTGAAAAATCAGGGGAAAACCAAAACAAAGTGATGGAATTACAGTTTACCTGTTTCAGTATGTTCCATCATAGTTACTAGTCTGATATGAAAAGTGTATCTTCTTTCAATAAGTGTGAATCTGCAGAGTTGTACCGTAATGCGGGCTGACGTCTGCTAGCAACAAGTTGACAATGACATAGAACCATTGAATTGTTTGGGTTGGAAGGGACCTTAAAGACTATCTACTTCCAACCTCCTTGCCATGGGCAGGGACACCTTCCACTAGACCAGGTTACTCAAAGCCCCATTCACCCTGGCCTTATACACTTCCAGGGATGGGACATAAACCTTGATTCTACAGGACCAGGACTTTAATGATGGCACATGAAGAAGCTATGCTTAATCAGCAAGGGAGTCAGTCACCCCACTGCCAGAGGCACCAAGTACATTAGTACCTAATTATTTTGCAAGTTAAAAAAAGTACACCTACTGAATATAACTGCCTGTGTAGTGCATATTTCTGCTTTAAATTAGAACACTGCTGATGGTAGGGTTCAGTTTCAGAAAAAGAGATTCTGGAACTAAAACAGTTTTGTCAGCTGGTACTTTTAAAGGTATAAGTGTCTGCTTCATTAAGGTTATCCAGTCACGGACCATCCCAATTCAAAAGGGGTTAATAAGAGGGAAGCCATAAACAAGAAGATTTAGAGACACAAACTTGGCAGACAACGGGTAAAGGAGACAACGCTGTAGATCAAAAGTCTCCGGTTCCTAATTAACAGGCCATTAAGAAACTTCAGGCACACCTTTGGAGAGGGCCACCTGGATTTTGTAACTCATAAGAGGAGGGGACTTTGAAGAACATGAGGATTTGGAATATGTGAGACAGGTCAGTAGAACTAATGATGGAACATGCAGGGGAGGAAGATCAAGGAAGAGCAAAAGGGGAGAAAAAGACAAAAAATGGTATAAAAGGGGCCAGCCGCATGTAAACCAAGGCCGGTCAATACAGTCATCTGACTGAGCCCTGCACTTCATCTCTACAGTCTCTCTTATCTTCTTACTAAATCCTTTCTTCATTATCGTTCTATGTAATCTCACTCACTATCCCATGTGTATGTGTGTGCTGCAAGGAGTAAGTGCCCGGTACTGCCAAGACCAGCATGAGCGGATACTGGGCCAGCAAATGGAGTCAGACTTGGGGTGTAGGTACCCCCAGGCCTGTGGTGCCAGCACATGAGTGAACAAGGGTCTCAGCATCAGTAGTTGGAGAGGCCATATCTTTTCTGAATGTCTCTGTGGATCCTACAGACTTTGAGCCGAGAGTGCCAGCTACTGCGGGGGACTGGCTCGAGTGGATCTGGTGCTAGCAATTGGAGTCAGACAGTGGGGGAGGTAAGGCACCCCTAGTCTGTGGTGTCTGCAACTGGAGCAAGTGGGAGCCCCAGCTGGCAGCCACTGCAGTGGGAATGCTGTGTCCAAAAAACAGCTAATGTAGGGGGCCAGTGTCAGTAAGGCAAGCGAGGGGCTCAGCACCAGCACAGTCCATGTGCTTGGCAGGGGGCAAGTGCTTGTATCTTTCCCTAAACCCGCGGTGTGTGAGGGTGCACTAGACTAGAATGGTCACTGTCAAATAAAAGACTGGAAAGAAATGTGTGCAAGAATAAATGTGGCAGAAAGTCAAGTGATAAGCAGAAAAAAGGAAAACATGAATCAAATGCTTGTTTGTTTGGACAGCACAGTGGTCACAGGAGCAGAAGGTACATTGAGTTCAGCTTGATAGAAAGACCTGCATTTGAGTAGCACAGGAGGATGCAGATGCAGCAGGAACTATTTACTAGATGATGGGAATGTCTAAGTTAATGATTATCTTATCATCATCCCTCTTAGCCTTCCACTCCTCCAAAACCCAAAATCCACTTTTCACTTGTGTTCAAGTTAGAAGTAGAAAGGATTAGTTAAAAAGGAACGTGTAACCTTGAATACAGCTGAGGAATCTTTTGTCATTTTGGCAGGGGATGAGAAAAGAAACCTTTGCTGACTGACATCCTTCTTTGTACATCCTACTCCATTGAAGTAAATTGAATTGTGCCAGCTACACTGAAAAACTTTACCTAGAATTATTAGATTAGCTGTAGGACTCTATAAACAGGCTGAATTTCATATGTGATATAAAAGAAAGGAAGTAGGCAGATTTTAAGTAGATGAGGTAGGCTAATTAATTCACAATGATTACTTAAATCCATCTCTGTGACTGTTTCATTCACTTACTAATGTTCAAGTCATACAAATCTCAGATATGCTTTCAGCCTTTCAGCCTTTACTAGGGACTCACATTTCCTAAGCCACGCTGATGAAGCAGACAAGCCTCCAATTTAATTAAAGTTTTATTCACACTGCATTTAGTAGGTAAATATGTCATATTAAAACCAAAAGGAATTATGCTTGTTATTCTGCAGAGAGTAGCACGTATACACACTGAATTGTGAATGTTGTATTGTTTACTACATTTATTCACTATTATTACATTTACACTGTGGATTTAAAAAAAAAACTTAAAAAAAATTACTTTCCCTTTTAAAATATTTTAATAACACTACAAATTAACTCCATTGAAAGAAATGAGTAGCAGGTTCTAGAAATAAAACTGTTTTATCAAAGCAATTGCCTAGAAATTCCTATAGAAAGGTCCATGCACCTTATCTGAAAGTAAGACTCAATAATTCTATCACTTGTAGAAAATTGACAAGTTTACTAACAGTTGTATGTATGGAGACATATCAGAAAGAAAAAGCATGCTGCAATGTTGAGAGGAGAGGCAGAAGACATACAGAGATTCTTGCTTGTGCCTCCCAAAAACCCTGCTACTAACCCCATAATCCATTGCTTGCTTATAGTGTTCTAAATGAAGTTCATCCTTACTCCCAGATATTGAAACCTAAAAATGACCATACACTTTTCTTTTAACACACACACACACACACAAAAAAAAAAAAAAGGGCTAGTGGGGAGTATTAGGAAACCTTCTGTGACACTAATACTGAACAGAGAATTACCTGGAGACAACATATCCATTAATCTGTAGAAATTTCAGAATATCCTGTGCTTTTTCTCTGTCCTTGGCTTTTTCTTTGGCTGTGAGCGTATCATAAGGAACAAGAAGAGGATGGTTGCCTCCTCCTACTACAGAACATCAAGAGAATTGAAAAGCAGTTAAAGAGTCTGTTGACAGGACATGTCCCAGTATGTAAAAGCCCATAGTGTGTTACAGTAAAATCTAGTCTGAAATAACAACAATGCACTTTTCTGTTTCTTTACACAAACCTAAAAATTATCCAGATAGAAACTTCAGATGTGGCTGCAAACATAGTCATAACATAATCAATCACTGCAAGTACTGGATAAATATGTTGAATGTACTACAAAAACTCTTAAAGAAGAAAAAAAAATGCTTAACTGTTATGAACAAGTATTATAATTACAACTTCATTTGATGAAACTGAAAATATTTCAATAAATAACACATCATTTCATAAGAAAAACCAAGAGTAAAAAAATATATAAACATATAGAGTCCTGCTTTTAAACTTTCTGATGACAGCAAGAAGAGTTCATAGAGTTTAGCAAGATATATGCATATCTAAAAAGATATGAAAATGTTACAGTTCTACTTTATAGTAATAAATTAAAGGCAGAAAATTAGAGTACATTATTCAAATGTGGTTCAGACAACTGTCCAATCTGATCAAAAGAATGCTGCCAAAACAGAGGTAAATAGAAAAAATGGCATTTGTATCACTTATAAATAGCTGATGTATTGATACCTCTCTGAAGGTAGATAGTTAATTTGGCAGAAAAATAAAGTTACTATTATAATATAAATATCTGCATTAAAAGCAACATTCTTAGGATTTTACCTTCTAAAATCACCATCATATAACAGAACACAATAAATTCCTACAATAATTGCTATAAAACCCCAGGAAATTGTAAGGGTAATGATCAGATTTATCTCAGAAAAAATACCACAGCAAGTTTGTATTAATAATTTTTTAAAAAAGGAACAAATTCCCTCTAGAAAATATTGGAAAAATATCCTTAGGTGATTTTGTAAGCCACATATTCTAAAATTTTCCATTAGTTCTGCTTGAATCCATTTAAGTACATGCAAATGGTAACCTAGTGGGCAAGTCTGATGGGGTTTTATTCTATTATCACAAATGTGATCTAATTCCACCTTATTCCAGCTGAAGACGGACATGCAAAAATGCATATAAGCATGGTAAGCATACATGCCCTATCTGTGGAAGTCATTAAGACTATAATAGATCATTCAGTTACAATTAATACATGCAAAGTGTTCAATGGAGGGAAATGCAATTTGCAATTTTCAGGTGGCTAACATACATTTGTCACCTGATAAATACATCTACTTTTCACACAAAGAAACTCTCTATCAGAAGCTTCTCCTTCATTCACTATAGCCACCTCTAGCCTTCTCAGTACTATGTTCCCATGCACGCCACCACAAATACCATACAGTGTTCTCATTGAAGTGTTGTTCTCATTTCAAAGCTGCCAAATACAGTAGAACCATTTAAATATCTAGTCTTCCTGTAGCCTAAGATTTCCTGGACTTAGCCCATCCTTACTCTGAAGGAAGCTTTTTTAAAAAAGGGTATAAAATTAAAATAAAAGCTGTATTAACGGGAAATATATTAAAGTCAGTAGTATAAAAACTTCCAGGCACTAAAAATCACAAAATATTTAATTAAGAATACCTACTTTGTTGTTTCTTCTTTACCAATTTAAATTTGCTGTTCCCCTTTTTTTTTTTAATCTGTTTTCTCAAATACATGATCTAAGCTAATCGTAGAGAACTTAAAATACTGTAAATACCTATAGTTGATATTACCTTTTGCTTCGAGCTCCATTTTCTTTTTCTTTGCCCATATGTTATGGTAGTTTTCTGCCATCATCTCAGCCATAGCCTTAGGAAAATGGAGAGCTTAGTGATATATGCTGCAATGGTTAACCCCCAAGAAGGACAACTTTCTGGTTGATATTAAATAACAATTTTTGTTCTCTGGGAGGTTCAATACAATTACACTGTAATGGTTCACTGAAAATGACCTTTTATTGAAAAATTATGATACAGAATTTGGGTAGGATGGGTTTACGTACAGGGATTAGGAACCTGGTGCTGAAGACAAAAACTGTTAAATCAAAAAAGGAGGAACCACAAAAGGAAGAACCACTCTGGAAATAGTACTGAGGTGTCAGACGGGGACTTGATTCTCAAAACAATGTCAGCAAGAACCCCCTGAAGGCCCTGTTAAGGGAAAAAAAGAACAGCAAGCCAGAGGGACTGAATCAATATTGTTCCTTCTGGCTGCTGCAGACTGACTATAAAACCCATGGACAGAGCCTGGTCAAGGTGGATACTCATTTGTGTGAGCGCACTGTTAAAAGCACCAACCAGGGTCTTTTCCAGGGACTCCACAGATACAGCCACAGGCTTTTTCATTCAGCATGAAATTCTCCCCCAGTGTGCACAACAGGTAAGTATATTCTTCCTATAAAACAAATCTAACCCTGAACTTTAAAGATACTAAACATTAAAGAAAAGTTCAAAATTGCATAGTTCATTTTTAAAAACTTTTATCTCATTAATACTTAACATGTTTGGGTATTTCCTGAATTACAGTATCAAGACAATTAATACCTAAAACTGCATTTTAATTAAATTTGCCTAGCCTTTAAATGACAGATTTTGAAGTTGGTTTTAAAGAAGGCCTCTCTTCATAATTAAGGACAAATGAACCATAAAGACAACCAGCCCTGCTTTATAGGTGAGGGCTATAAAGGAAATAAAATTAATGACAAATGTAGAAGGTATTGCATAAAAGAGTAAACAAGGGAGTAATAGACGTTCTAATGCCATTTCTTTTCTGTTTTGTGACAAGCTGGTTACTTTTCTCTGGGTTTTGTTTACTGCATTATAATACTATGATGATGTTCACATCAAGAATTGTCTCATGAGCATTAAACGAAGTCTACACAGTCTACAGTCACAGTACATTGAGTCTATAAAAATGTTAATTGATGGAATTATAATGAAGCTGTTTCATCAGTTTAAGAGCTTAATGCTAGAAGTAGTTATTCAATTATTAATTTTATTAACTCTTTAGAATGATCAGCAATCTACTGAAACACAGTAAATTAGTAGACTGTAAAAACTAGCACCATACTCTGTCAAACATGATGAAAAAATCCCTAACTTTCTAAAGACAGAAACATCACTTGTTTCATCAACTAAAAATACTGTCCCAAATAACAGCAATCTACTGAAAGATCTGGTAAAATCCTACTGCCAACTTCGTCATTCTCTACTCTCATAATATTTGTTGTAACAATGGTTCCTGATTCTTATTTCTTCATTTAGAAAAAAGAGCAATGACAAAATGTTTTGGGAAGATGGTGGACAAATGAATGATAAACCAAAAAAAAAGCTGAAGCCGCAAGCTCTTCTAGGCAGGATTCTCTTCAAAACAACAGATCTTTGCAAAGAGAGCTGGGAAAAATCAATCCAGGACTAAAATAAACTTTGAAGCTTTTCAACATGAACTATGCTTTTTAAAGCAACAGAGGATCAAAGAGCAATGATGAAAAAGACCAAAAAAAGCCAAACCAAAATCCAAGCATATCAAAGAAAGCAACATAAGGCACCAAATTTGTTTAAAAAAAACTAGCAGAAAAGAAAAAAAAATTGTAAAAAAAGGGTACGCATATTAAGTGTTTCTGACTTACATGTAAGTCTCTGGAGAGTGTGACATTGCTCATGTCAATTGCTCGAGGAGCGTAACCATGGGCTGTATCTACAGAGATCTGAATGACAAATGTGCAAAACAGTGTAGAGTTACACAAGCGTTTGATATGAAGAAGTTCACATTAATAAGATACTGAAAGTAATGAAAGAATTAAGGAAAAAGTCACCTGTATGTCTCTAGAGAGCAAAAGGATCCTAAACTTAATTGAGATTTAGGCAAAGGTCTACATATTTTGTTCCCAATGATAGACAACCATCAGACATAAATCCCCCTCATTCAAATGCAAATTTCATTTGAACTAATTGAAGGTTTTAGCTCATTGTGAGTAATGCTGTACTAAAGTTATGATTAAACGTCTGTTTTCTAGAGATTTTATTTTCTTCCTCAGCAGGCGAAATGTCAGACAATCTAGTTTAAGGTGAATTCAGGCAAAAATCAAACTTTGAATTTGGCTTTTCAACCCTATTTCTACCTGTAGCAACAGAATCTACCAAATACATATATTTTTCTTTCTGTCCCTTCTCCCCACCCATAAAATATAACCATTTTATCATTCTTTCTCTCTACTGCCTAAATTTGTCACAGGTTTGCTTGTTACATTGACACAAATGTTCGAAGGAGGATAAACAATAACAGAGATTCACTGGATGGCAAGTCACTGATGCTTTCCTCTATGGATTCTGCTGTAACAGATAAACTCATGTCCCCCACAGGTACATCTTCCTCTAGAAAGAACAGTGTTCAGCATTTTGTTCCTATGTCTGATAGTATTTTCATATGAGCATGTACAAGGCCTAGAAGTTCATAGGTCTCTTTTCAAAAGACAGGTATTTTTAATAGAGAATAACACGAAGGACATACAAGCAGCACACAGTAAATAAATACTGATAAAGTATTGTTTTCTAAAGCAAACAATGCAAGCATTGTTACATTAACATGAAGATACTGATTAAATATACTTGAAATTTCTCAGCTGATCACAAGAAAACGCTAGTGTGTGTGTGTGTGATGACAGCACAAAACATTCTAAACACAGGATAAGTATTAATATGATGGTGTACTCTTAAATAGAGAAATATTTTACCCTTCCAAAACTCTTCCAGAAAAGTTACGTAATTTCATTATAGTAAGAGAAGACTGTAACTTAGTACAAAAGCTGTTTTCATATGTTGATATAATTTGAATCTCAACTGTAAAGCTATTCATTCCAATGAGCTCCTTAGCTTAAAGTATATATGAATAACTCTGTCAGTATAGTCTTTGGGGCTGGTATTCTAAACACCCAAAAGTCAGGAAATTTGGAAGTCAAAAATTTTGGAAGGCAATTAAGAGTGTGCAAACTATAAGGTGTATATTAGCCCAAGTGCTAAATCAAATCACTTGATATACACTTTCTAACATCTATAGAGAGTGGAGAGGCAGGTTCAACTGCTCATTTTTCATAGGCATATCAACTCTTACACACATACATAGCACAGAGAGGAGTGGAGAAAAGAGGAAAACATTTTTCCCCTTCATATTATTTCCCCCATTGGTTTGGCTCCACGTTTGTCTACGTGAATAAGAGAGATTTTTTACCCTCCTCAGTTTAATTGCATAGTACATGGAGCTCTAAGAGAATATAATGTCAGTATTTCTCCATTTTATCCTTACAGCATTTTGATTTAAAAAGGCTATTCTAAAGGAAAAAAACTATCTTTAATATTTTCAGAATTTTGGCTGTCTGTAGATGTAAACTTTATGCTGCATTAATGTTGAGGTTTGTATTAATTTTCCGGAAAAAAAAAAAAAAGAAATAAAAATAATTTATACATCTATCTTAATTTATTTCTTTACTCTCTTAAAGGCATCAGCCACCAAATTCCAAAAAATAGCAGACTAAAATCATATTAATACTCACTATTAATGCGTAATCACCTACTGATGTAAATAATTTCCCTAAATAAAGAAGTTAATTTTAAATCAAGTGAAAAAATACATTCTTATTTCAGTTTTGTTCAGATTTTTTTTGAAAACTTTTATTAACATGTTACTTTGTAACAGGGAAAGAAAGTTCCAGCTTCAGTGAATAGAAATCCAAACCAATCTTCAGAGTTGTACAATTGCATGTGAAAAATGCTTTCACATATTTTTATGCTACAGGTTTATTTTATTACTTGTAAAATCAAAGATTGGAGATAATCAAAGTTTGCATGCCTTTTTTTAAAATAAGTTTTTAATAAAATGTCTCACTTGGCTGGTTTGAGATATGCGACGCGTCCGATTATACAGTGCCATGGAATCTCCCTCCCGTGTTCTTTCAATTCGCCATCCCCATGCCAGCATAGTTTTTAGTGATTCTTTGATTGGCCATCGATAAATTTCTTTCTCCTAGAAGAATGCACATGCAATAATTGTTTATTATGTAGCTGTACAGAGCAAAAAATAACTATTTGGCTTTTGCTTGGTTATACTGAGATGCAAAGAAATGTACTGCAATCAGCCCTTATGGCCCAGGAATACTGCAAAGAAGCAACTAAATCATATAAAACATTTTAAAAAAATTATTTATCATTTCAGAGTTGGGCAAAAGAATTGTGGCCTTCCGGGAAACTGATGATCACAGGGATAACTGTGTTAATGGCATGTTCAGATATGAACTCAAAGGTGGAGCAGTAATTATCAGGAGTAATGCAGTGTTTTGTCTGCTACATGAAACAAAAAAACAACCATAGAATCATAAAAAAAATTGATGTTGGAATGGACCTCTGGACATATCTGGCTCAACCTTCTGTTGAGGTCAGAAAAGCTAACCTAATTGGGCTATCAACGGTTATGAAGATTAGGGTTATCAGGGCTTGCCATGTCGTGCCTTCAATAATTGCAGTGCAGGTGATTTCACCATTTCTATGGACAACCTATTCCAATGTTTAAGTTGTCAAGATAAGAATTTCCAGAAAGCATTTCTGCTGAAGCAACTTACACCCATTGACTCTTGTTCTGTCACTGTGCATCCCTGTGAAGAAAATACATCCCTGTTTCACTGAATTTCACTAAATTTTTAGAGTTGGAAGGGACCATAGAGATTATCTAGTCCAACTCCCCTGCTGCAGCAGGATTGCCCAGAGCACGTTAGAGCATGTTACTCAGGATTGCATCCAGGCGGGTCTTGAAAATCTCCAGAGAAGGGGACTCCACAACCTCCCTGGGCAGCCTGTTCCAGAGCTCTGTCACCCTCACCATGAAGAAATGTTCTCTCTAATTAGCTTTCCAGTACTGGGAAACTGAGATTATATTCCCATCAACTTTCTCCTCTAAGCTGAACAACCCAGTTCCTTCAGCCTTGCTTCATTTGACACAGCCTTCTAATCATCTTCATGGCTCTCTACTGGAGACCAGGCAAAGCCTAAACCTAAGTCTTCACTAAGTAAGCAGGCATTCCTGTATGACCTTAGTGTAAAAATATACTGGCAATATGTATTTCAGTTTCACCATAAATTATGCCATGTATGCCATGACAGAAAATAGTTTGAGTGGCCTATCTATGGTACAATAAAATGCTTCTATCTCTTTTTGAGATTTTGAGGAAGGCAACAGTCACATATTAGCTGATGTACTCTGAATAAGTTTTTAAAAAGGGATGTAAACACAGGTGATATTTTCACAGCTGTCCTGGTTTGAGGTAGAACAGAACTAATTTTATGTTCAGTAATTTTACCTTTTTTGCTGGGCCTCTTCTAACTAACTAAGCTCTGAAAATTAACAGCATATTGTTCAGAAACTGTTCACTCTCACAGTGATAAGACCTGATTATACCAAGGAATGGTATGCAGAGAGGCCCTTGCTTACACTTATTGCTGTAACAACCAAGGTCAGGTAAATTTGTTATTTGCCCCATTGGAGGGTCGGAAGCAGAAAAGCGTAGAGGGGTCACACCCGCAGGGAGGAGCAGACAGGACAGGTTACCCAGAACTGACCAACAAGGTATTCCATCCCATCTGCATCATGCTCAGTATAAAAGATGAGGGATCAAAGGGTCAACTCTCTTCCTTCAATGGCCAACATCTGAGGAGGACCCCGTCTGTTCGTCTGCCTTTGATCCCAGTCCGAGCATTCCTGACTCCAGATCCGGAATCCAGCTCCTGTCTATCACCAAGTCCAGCCTGGGACTTTCCCCTGTGCCTGCTGGTGACATGATCATCATCCTGGGAGCTTGATACGGATTTGTATAAACCGTATACTTTTTTTTTCCTTTTCTTATTTATTATTTCATTATTTATTAATATTTTCATTAAAGTAGTTTAGTTTTTTTCTAAACTCATAAAGCTCTTTCATCTCTTCCTCACCCTTTTCCTTAGAGGGGGGAGGGAGGGGCCATCTGTCGTTCTGATTGGTCAATCCGATCAAAACCACGACAATCTTTCAGTCATCCTGGATCAAGAATGAACAAATTCCTTACCTTTTCAGATAGCAACTTATATTGTTTCATTAATGGTTGCACTTTTGCAGATTCAGAATATGTTTCACCATATGTCCATCCATTGGCGAACTGAAAACAGCAATAAGAAGAGAGGAAAAAATGGGGAAAAGCAAAAAAATTATGAAAAATCCTACTTTCATTGGTACAAGGAACTGAACAAAGCTTCTGCAGAGCTGTTCTCTTAAAATTTCCTTTCTACTATTTTCTCAACCAACATTTATATTATCTGCATATAATTAAATGAATTATGTAGTATGCTGTCTTTTTGAAAATTAATGATTACACAAAGCTAACATTTCAATACCTTCTTCTTTTATATATTTATGTAGAGCAGAAAACTACACTACAGTTGAGGAACTATTTTTAATACTGGAGACACAAACTGCACAAAGGAATGAAAACCCTAAGGAGGTTTTTGCATTAAAAAAATGAAATTTCAAGTCAATAAAACTTTTAAACAATTAGCAAGTATATTTACTCAAAAGTCAACAATAAAAATAATGAAATGATGAAATGCTATTTTGAAATACCCATGCACTTACAGAACTTTCCCCCCAAATGCGTTTCAAGAAAATATAGGTTTATATCTTACCTACATACCAACTTGTAGCATTGTGAAAAATAATGTTGAGAATAAAGTATTTTGAAGATGAAATGGATTCAAATAAAAATTCTGATTTTGCTTTAACAGGAATATAGATTTTACCTTTTCCATTGACCATTTGTCATGAGAGTGTTCTGCATATTTGTTAATGAAATATTCTAGCTTTTCAGGGATTGTAATGCTGAAAGTGAAGAGTAAAATAACCATTATACCACACATGCTAAAATGTGAATGCTTTTGTTTTGAAGAAAACTTTCAAATAAATTAGTAGTGCATATATCCATTCAAAGCATGTGCTCTGTTTCCTCACATACAGTTTGCTCCAAGCCCCAGTTAAATCAAGGAAAAATAACATACATGTGCAGGGAAAAATCAATAATGATACTGAGCACTCATGCTTTTTGTCTCATATTTCTACCACTAACATTCATTTTCTTAAGATTAAAGATATAATTGTGACCCATAGTTTCAGAAATATGATATTAACTTATTGCACATGTGCATTATAAACTAAGTGTGCTAACAGTTCTTTTTGAAACACATCATCTATTTTATATATTTCCATAAATTTTATTCTATACTTGAAGCAGTATAACTTACGGTAACTCAAAAGTTGTATGCTCAAGGCTTTATTTTCCAACACCCCAGCAAATATTAAAATATTGAAATTCTTACTAAAACCAGAAAAAGACCTCAAATAAATACACTAGCCCCTCAACAGGTGTACAAGTCAGTGCAGAAATTAAGGTTTCTTAAGCAGTAAAGGAAAAGCAGCTATCCTTAACTCTCAAACAAGCACTAGAGACAGAATTCTCTTCCAAAAATAATTTACCAAGTATCAGTATTTTTCTGCATCTGCATTCCTACAAATGAAAGGGAACAATTCTCAATCATTTATAAAACAGCAAAATCTTCCCTCCTAAGACAAAGAATTTTGGCAGAAAAAGTGTTACAGTGCCATCTACTGCAGTAGAAGAGTCTGGTTTTTAATCTTCAGTCATAGGGTGGGAAAAAGCAGAAATGTAAAACAAAGTTATGTCAGAACAAAAGTTTGCAACAGCCTAACTACACACAAAAGCCAGAATATATTCATCCAGCACGGTCATCAGGTTTTTTTATTTTGTGAAAGCATGTCTTTCAAGGGGAACCCTACTAATGTTATAATACTTTGAATAATTTCAGAAATGCAATAAGTTGACAAGTACAATACAGTCATATTATCTGTAGCCTCATATAAATAGGTCTAGGACTAGTAAGCAAGGTGATGCAGGATTTGCATGTTAAAAGAATATAGGATAGGTTGGAAGTGACACTGATAAAAGTAGTGCTTTCTTTGTCCTGATTCATCACAGAACTGTTGACTCGTATAGAAATGAGGCGACTCATGATTTTGGTAATGTCAAGTAACTTTTTCTGAGTTTTTAAAATATATTCTGGCTATCTACAATTTTCCTCTGAAATGACACCAGATAAAGTCACCTTCAATTACTTAAATGATAGTATAATATCCTTATCAATTTTTTTTAAATCTTCATGTACCTAAATTCCATCTTAAACTAATGAGTTTTAACAGTCACTGACATGATTTCTATATTCTAATCTAGATTATGGCTTTTACTATCACATTTTGATGTGTATACATATACAAGCATGCTGTAACAAAGGTATCGATCTACTGATGACTGTGTTCTGAATGTTAACACAGACAGAAAACTCACAAAGGCAATTGAAGCACGTGGCATTTCTCAAGATACAACGCATAACCACACTGCTGTAAAACTATTCTATAAAAAGGAGAATGGGGCACTGGCTGTAGTCAAAAATCAGGGCACAAAAATCCCATTCAGATATGTGTTTTGTGAAAAAATAGTCAGTGTCTGACTGCCTAGGGAGAATTAAGATCTTTCTGTCCAATTCCCCATTATTCATAATAAAAAAAGATTACACAAATGCATGATTATTATAATTTTCTGTAGGTACACTGTCATTCACAGACAATGGAATTAGTGTCTTGGCACATGCTAATTATGACAGGGATGATGCAGACTAGTCTACTTCGTCTACTTTTAAAAACACAGTGGTTTCTTTGCAGCAGACATACAAAGGTAACCAGACAGTTCTACCTTCAGGCTGAAAATGCATTAAAAATGTTCTAGGTTGACCAAAAAATAAATTATATAGATGAATATTTCTTGCTTTATATGATTTAAAATAAATACATAAATAAATAAAAAAAATATAAATACAAAGTTAAGGTCTCAATTTTATCTAGAAGATAAATGTTCAGAAAAGAATAAAAGCTGTAAGTTCCCAACATACTCAACATTAGACTTGATCCCTTTTTTAAACATGTATAATATAAAAAAATATAGTTGCAACAAAATAATTCCTTACTTCGATGTATCAACAGGTTGAGGATTAAAGTTCCCATCCGAATCCATCGAAGACTGTTTTTCCATCATATTGACATAATTTGATTCCATATAGTCTGGTGGTAAGGCCCCTGCAACTGCACTCAAACAAGGCAAAGCCAGTTTGAACAGTTCTTGTTCATACTTCTGCAGAACACACAGGGGATAGAAAGCGAGTAGTGAATAGAAGCTATCAACATTGCTGCTGAAACTGATACAGCTATATGTGAAACCAAGCAGCCACAGAATGGCTTTCTTAGTGCGAAATTGGATTTTTGTTCAGAAAAAAAAAAAAGGAAACTGACTGTTCAAAGCATATTATACACTACAGATAAAGCTAGGATCAATGCTTGCTCTCACTGAAGTAAATGCTTAAATTATTGACTTCACTGGGAGCAACATCAGGCGTTTTTCAGATATCTAGGAAGAGAACGTAGCACAGGAATATACATAGCACTTCTAAATACCTAGATTTGAAATGAAACTCATGAAATTTTAAGCAGGTTGGTTAAAAATACTCACAGAACAAACAATAAATGCATACCAAGGTGTATTATTAAACTTTTGTCCAACACAGAGTTGAGTCAAGGGTGATGAAACTACAATTACTCTGCAGAGGACTACGCTCTTGGTTGAAGGAAGGATAACGTGTAAGGTAGAAAAGTGCAGCTTTCAGTCACCTGCAGATGCTTGAAGGGCTCTGAAGTGTAATTGACCTGTACAGATACGCCTCAAGATTACATCATTAGCTATACAATTTTTTTTAATGAGCAGACAAAATGGTATACCTAACATTAAAGCAGAAGCTATGAGGGGAAGATTTAAATTTACCAAAGCCTGTATTTTTCCCTTTAAAGTGGGCAATACAGTGTTGATATAAGCTGGGTAAAAATGACAGATTAAAGAAAAAAGCTTACACAGTAAGGCTCTTACAGTAGGAAATGGATACAGTAGAATGAATTACCTTTTGAGACAAAGCATCAAAAATACCCCAGAACAACTTTCTGGATAAATGAAGTTCTTCTTCTGAGGCAGCACCGAAATTACCCCATCCACCTGGCAAACAATAATACTTCCAGCATCTTTCATAATGATTTGTCAGCAACTAAAACAGAACATATTTTGAAAGCAAATAAAATATAACCATTGATGTTCTTCCATTCTGGCACTCGACAATTACACAGACACTGCCAGAAAAATTTCTAACTTTTCTCAAGAACCCATGTTGTGTACCTATTCTTTAAATCCTTGGTGGACATTGGATATACACACAGAATGAGCAGTTCTTTCTCTTATTAACATTAGTGGCATATGCGAAAAGCATGTGACAGAGGATAATTTTCCCAAACACCAAAAAGAACTCTGAAAGCTCAACTGAAGACAAGAATTCACCTCCACCTGTGTGCCGGTATTCCAAACCCTGCTGCTTGGTGGGTACAATAGTAGAACCATGATTTCACATAATTCCCAATTATTATTTACACACTTGAGAGGTAATCAACAATAACTCCCACTGTGACTCATCTCTCTGTGAGTTGTAAAACCTACTATCAGTCTGCCCTCCTGCCCTCTATCACAATTGGCTGAGGAGCTTTATCCTCTCCCCCTTTCTTTCATTAAATACATCTTTCAGGACTACTTTCTTCTTAAGTGGTTAAAGATTCCAGATTTCCAGGGACTCAAATGTTGCAAGGACCTGCTACCGGGTATTTGCCAAACTGAAACATCACAAATTTTGGGCTTAATGTGTCTTATATGTCCCTGTGCCACAGACAAGAGGAAAAATTAGTTGTATATCTGTCAATAAAGGCAATCCCAACAACAAATTTCTGACAATAACAAAGTACGAAAACCCAGTCATACTCAGGGGCAGATATTCCTAAGGAACAGGATGATATTTCTAAAAAAAATTTAGCTGGAATTTTAATTCAGAGTTTATTTTAACAGTTCCTTAGAGAAAAAGAGAACTGTTTAAACATCTCTTTGCAAAGCATGTTGGCAAAACATTACAAGTCACAGTCAGTAAAGAGCTGACAGAACTCCTTTTTCTCTAGTCAGAACAAATGCCAAGGTGGAAAAATGCAGTTATTCATAACATAAATATGCAGAAATAAAGACAAGCCCTCCCCGCAACCCCCCCTCCCCAAAAAGTCCTGATATGTGGAAGTGAGGATAACCAAAACTATAACCTCAATATTGTGTTATACTTTTCATGAATCAGAAAAAAAAAAAAATCCATATAATGCATTTGTATATCTTCAGATTTAAATAATCTATTATTATCTATTTGCTATTTAAATTGTTAGATGATTAAAGAAAAAAGGAAGAGAACTTATATGTGTATACAATGTAAAAAGACAGAATTTTTATCATTCATGTAGAACCACAGAGGTCTCAAAAATATGGACTCTAAGGGTCTAAAATGTATTTGAAAATTTTTTTTTCAAAATAAATTCTATTACACAATGGCCAGACTTCAGGTTTGCTTTTGGACAACATGCGAGTCCTAACCTATATGCATATATTTTTAAATCTAGCCAAGAATAAAGGCACATTTACTCTTAGAGAAGTCCTTGATGAAGCACTGAATATGATTTAAGAGGAAATAAAAACAAGGCAGCCCTGTTCCAGAAAGTTCACACCAAATTATACAGGAAAAGTATCATAGATTTGAATTTATGTGCTGCCTAAACTGAGGTAATTTTTAATTGTAGAAAGCAGCAAAAGTATTCACACTACATAGCACTCTATTCTGATTTAGCTTTCATGATTTCCTCCTTTCTTCCCATTCAAAATTACATTTTCAGATGTACAACTAACTTGTAACTGTCTCTTTAGACTACTATAACCTGTTTACTAGCACAAGCCCATAAGGAATATGCACATTACTTTCAAATCAGAAACACATTAGTAGATATAATTAGGAGTCCCTTGGTTAAATCACTGAAAATCACTTTACTGTCAGTGAAACACTTGAAAACTTCTATCTTCAGATAAAGTGTTCACTTTCCTCAGAGGCTCCTATTACTTGTTTAGATGTCAATGGACAAAATCATTTGCCCATACTAACACTATGGTTCTTTTCATATCTATACTTTTCCGAAGCCTGTCTTGCCAAAAGGATCTAATTATTATTTCCTTCCTGTTCAGTTCAGAAATATGGGAAAGTCACTGCACTCATCACCCTCAGGATCAAAAAGCCTGCTGTCCTATATGAACAGACCTTAGGGAGCTGGGGTTGTTCTTTCCCCACCAAAAAATCCCAAGAACCATAGCCACGCATGGAGTGCCAAGCTACAACTTGGTTTTTGCAGCCCATAAAATGTCATTATGCATTAGAAAGGTCCCCTTCAGTGCTGTATGCTAAATTAACAACTGCTTTTCTCACACATAGGCACTGAACAATGGCTGCTCCAGCATCTTTAGTTTGACTGAGCACTTCCTGGGGAACACAACCAAATTATGAAGTCTTCGGCAGGGGAAAGACCATGCAGCAGGTCCTGGCTTTGAGACTAATGATTTAAATTCCTCATCTGAAATCAGAGACCATAATCTAGCTAGCTGAAGCCTGCATAATTCTGAGGAGAATTCTGGCAAGGATATCAGATGTAAAATGATCCTGATATGTGACTTTCAAAGTATAAAGAAATATTAAATAAGAAAAGATTAAATATCTCATTCAAAGTTGCCCTGGGAAAGCATTAAAAAGGACTGCTGAAAAATAGCAGTAGGTAAGTTGGGAAATGATATGTTTCTTAAAACTGCCAATGAAATCCGAGGAACGTGTCATCTCAGAAAGGAAAAAACCACATTTTTCTTGTGTATTAGGAATCAGAATCAAAATATATGGAGAAATCTTTTGGGGTTGAAAACCCCAAAGATTATTAAAAAACATGTATGGCTTAGACCTCCAAGCACAAACCACAGAAAGAGTCTAAGAGCAGGGAAAACCAACACAGAGGGCAGGAGTAAGGTTACATACAGACTATCGATTGCTATCTTCCTTTGTGCACTGGATTCTGCTCCCTGCCCCCCAAGGGTTTTTCTATTCTGTTACCATATAGGCTTAAAAAAAAAAAAAAAAAAAAAAAAAAGGGAGATAATGAAAGGAGAAGCAAACGTTATGCACAGACTTCGTAATTCCATATGGATGGATGTTAGACTGAATTCCTGCCAAAGCAGCAATTCAGCTTTATGAACCATAGTCCTAGATTATTGCAGAGTTGAGATAAGGTAACAAAGACAACAGAGAATATTCTCCATGCAAGAATTTTCTGTTGTATTTTGTTACAAGGAATGCTGTTGAATATTAAAATCTACTTCTACCTTGAGAGGCATCTTTGCATGTTCATTTAATAGAGGAACATCAAATACTAATCTTCTCAGTAAATGCTGCATCATGGAAGGCCGCAACTGCCTAAAAGCAGACAAACCATTTCAAAAGGTTGTACCAGCATAGTTTCACGTAAATAATTAATAAACACATTAAAGGAACCTGTCAGTTCTAGGCCATTAAAATTCTTCAAATGCATAAAGTAATAGAATTTTGCTTGTGGCACTAAAAAAAAAACGTGTCCAAAAGAAAGCAAACAGCTGTATACCAAAGAAAACCTTCTGAACAAGCTGCAAATCAAATGCTTTAAAGAACCAGAGAAAATATCTGATCTATAGACAGAGAAAAACAGGAAAAAAATACTGAATTTTGATATTGTGTATCATGATCACCATGCCCATGAGAAAAGGCTATAACATTAATTTCTTGTAGTATATCTCAATGGCTTTTAAAAATCTCCTAGAAACTAATAAAGACATAAGAGCACTAACTCTTTATGTATACTAAATGAGACATGCAGTAGTGGGCATAATGGTATAAAATGGTCAATATGATATATTTTATAAAGCAATGCCATACAGTACTATAATATAAATGTCCGTCATTTCTGAACACATTTCCACATTATGCAAAAAAAAAAAAATACTGTGAAATATTAAAAAAAAATGGTGATTTGAAAGCCTAAATGTTGCTAACTTTAATCAGAAATTGAACTCATATGCCCCTAGTTGACTTGTGATGATTGAGCCTGTAAGCTTATAAAAAAATTGGATAATAATTAACTGGTTTTGAGACTGCAGATACCCAGACAAAATTTGTTCCATAGGTATTAATAATAAAGTATAACAATACTAGTCATTAATTAGGATTTCAAATGTAACACAACATAAATAAAGATCTCCATAGAACTGTATAATCTACTGATCATCAACCATACTGCCAATCTGTACAGCTGAAAGTATTTAAATGGCACTTCAGTGTATGCACAATTCTACATTTCCAGAGCTTTGTCTTTTTTGCAACATATCCTCTTAGTTAATCACCAAGGTTTTAATTTCAGAAACTTGGTAATAGCAAAATATCTGAGGACTGCATATGACTGATTAACAAAGTTTCAAATCGAATACACTGTATTAAAAAATATCACAATCAAATGCCAGAAAAAAAATCTTAATTATGTTACTGGTGACATAGTTATGCATTCCTGTATTATAAATATCATAGATTACTTTATCAATTAGACAGGAGTATTTTCTTACCCACAGATAGACAGCAAACACTCTTCAATAGAATCTCGCTGAGCTTTGGTAAGAGAGCATCCCTTTGAGAGTCTGTACACAGTATGTAATAAGGAATCAATGAGGGAAGCATGGTGCTCTGTGCCAGCAAAAAGAGGAGCACATCTGGTCAACAGAGGCAAGACTGCTGTGCAAAGGTATCGATTCAGAGCCAAAGCCATATCCGTGGCACTTAAAGCAGCCTATGAAGTAAACAGGACAGAAATTAGATTTGTCTCATCAATGTTGTTATAAATGAAAAGAATTTGTTTATTTTTCTTTTGTAGGAGCTATAAAGAGGGAAATTTCCAACACACACAAATGACGATTTGGTACCTACTGGAAGCAGGATGCCTAACTTCTTTTCCTGCTTCTAAAGTCTCACAGATGGCTTTTGTTTTGTTTTTAATGAATGAAAACATAAACACTAAAGATAGCCATTCAAAACCAAAACAATTTTCAAGACTATATTAAAGAATGTCATAGTTGCTTAACACTCCAAAATCAGGTTATACCAGAAAAGTCTGCAGTTACAAAACTCAGTATGTTTCTGTGTTATGATCAAGCCCAAGTTCCAAGGGAGGGAAAAATCCTCCCCTGCTCTTTCTTAAATAACAACAATTATTTTCAGAAAAATGTTGTCATAAAAGGTCAAATAGGGAACTCAAAGCCCGAGTTTCAGCCCTCATATAAGCTCTTTAAATCTGATCTTTCTGGATCAAGTCAGCAAAGAAAAATTACATGGAAATAAGACTCGCAGAAAAAAAAAAAAGCAACAATTTTGAGGAGGAACTAAAACAAAAAATTAGCTATTTCCTAAATAACAATGTAGGCGTCCCTAAAAAATGCATGGAGGTGAAGACTTTCTCGATATCTCTGGAAAGAGGATCTCAGTTACATGCACAAGCTCAGAAAGTCTCCTGGGGAAAGGTATTGCATCTCTTATGGTATGGATATCGATGGAAGTTCTTTAGAAGCGAGCATCATTTTGGAGAATTCTTCTCCACTGTTCTTCAAGGATTCTCAAAGGTCAGCAGCAACATCCAGCATTTCAGAAATACAGATGACAACACGAAGAAATGAAAAATGTTTTTTTGAGGGATGAAAAATACTGCAGTGTTCAGTAAGATAATGGAATCAAAATAACAACAGACTTAAACCTTTACCGTATCTAAAGAAGCAGCAGCACGAAGATCTGGCAGAAAGCCAACTTCAAGAAGGTGTAGAAGAAAATCCTGGTCCTCAATTCCATAGACCCTGTCAAGGAACAAAACCATGGCTGCCTTGTGATCTGGGCAAAACCCCGCAGACATGTCAGGTTCCACCACAGTACCATCTAAAAGGAAGAAATAAGACTTCAATGACAAGGATCACCCTTCACCAGCAAACTAGGTAGTCATGCTACTACTTGTCAGAGGTTTTGAGTCTCTGTTAATATCTAAGCATCTTCCCCATGGTTTTGTTACACAAAGGCAACATAATAGTTAACTGAAAAAGAATCCATAAGGCAATTTCTACCCAGATAGACCTCAAAGTCCATATATGCTTTTTCGTTCATGCTTTGTGTATTAACGGGTTCTTATCAGTTGACATCCTAATATAAGTACCCAAAACATACTAATTCATCTACAGAACTACATACTTCTTAGAAGAAGCAGACAGAAAGTAAAAAATTCAACAATTCTACATCAAACACCACAGGAATGCAGCACTGGTGAGCATATTTGTAATGTGTAAAAATGAATTAAGACTGTGCTAAAAAGTCATCTGTATCTGAAAACTTCTGAAATACCTGAAAGGAATTCATTAAAATATTTTCAAATGTTGATAGTTTCATTTTCAAAACCAAATAAACAATTCTGTATCTATGAGCTGTACTCTGTTCCACTGAGATACCACTTATATATTTATCAGTATTTGGAATATAAATAAATAATGGTGTAATAAAGTGATTGATCTCTTTCTCTCTTCTACTGTCACCTATTGGGCATTCTTGAGCTGTAAGTCCCTAGACAATCCATGTTGCAATTATAACATTCTCTCTCTAGATACCCAGAAAAGCAGATGTAATTCCTTTCCCTCACATAGCTGCCACTATTCAAATCAATTCTATATTGGCAGAAAACACAAAGAAATGCATTTGCATATGTATGTCACACCTATAATTTCACCATAGTTGCTGAAGAACAACTGTGATGTCTTAGTAAGATCTGCTATAAACAATTCATAGGGTTAGAACAGCAAAAGCTAAGGATTCTGTTGTCAAGGAAAGAGGCACGATTTTAAAAAATATTTTATAACAATAGAAAGTATGCATTTTAAAATTTCTTTTTAAAGTTGTAATAGATTTTTTTAATTCAATTTAAATTAATGGGATTTACATCAGTGATTTAAGTGTACACAGAATTATTACCTATAGCATGCAGAAAAATTTTTGACATGTTTGAAATATACATGATTTCTCTTCTAATTCACATATTAAATAGTTTAATTCCTATAACTTTTTTAAATACTAAGAGAAGTATGAGTATTAATACGTCATTAAATTACAAAACTTAAGAATGGGATGGAAGAAAAAAAAAGTAGAATAATCATTTTACCTTTAGCTATGGTTGGCATATGGAAAGGAATACTAATTACTCCCACCAAATCTTCCAGTGGAATCAAAGACCGTAGAATTGATCTGATTCTAATGGCTTCCCCTTTACCAGCATGGATTAGCTAAGGAAAAGACAAATAAAATATTAAAAATTCTTTTTATCTTCTATATGTGTTCGTATTCCAGAAATTTCCTTAACCATAGACACACAAGAATGACTGCTCTCAAAATCGCTTTATAATTAATAATGTAAATTTCACACAATCTGTACTTATTTGCTGTATTTTGGATGCAAATGTGCAAAGTCTAGAAATCTAGATGTTTGGTTATTAAATAAGAGTAAGCCCATTTTCAGAATGGAATGTTAGGTAAAATAGGTGAACAAAGCATTAAAACGTAGGGGGTGGGGGAGCAAAAGCAGATTTTCAGATTAAAAAAAACAGTTTTTCTGACCTTATCAATTATTACCACTTTAAAGCATCCCAGTTGTTCTGGTTTTGTTTTAAAAAAAGCAGCAAGACAGAGAGAAAACAAGACCCTTTTTTTTTTATTATTCAAACAAAACAGATATTCATACACTGACCTTATTATATGGATATCTCTCTCCTCTCAAATTTATTGATCTCTGCACAAACCTGATACTGATCTATATGAACTAGGGATCATTTCAGGATGAAATGAAAAACTATGCATAACTAACTAGAATTTCTGAAGAACAGAAAGGTATTTTGAATTGTAAACAACAAATATTTTCGAATAGTGTCAAACTCTTACTTCCTACGTGGTAAGGGCTTGGTTTTTATGGTGTGAGTGACTAATTCTTTGTATCTAATGACTGAAATAGTGACATCTTATCTTTGAGAAGGTTTGTCAGTGTGAACAAAGAATAAAGATATCAATGTGTATTTCCAGGGACAATGCTTATTCCTATGTATAAAAGAACGCCCTATAATATTTACTCTTTCATATGCAATTTAAGCAGTTTGTTCAAATAAGTATATGAAGAGAGTAAAACCACAGTTTAAAAAAAATAAAAATAAATCACTCTACACCGTCACAATAAATAGGGAAATTTAAGAAGTTTGATTGTCAAATCAAACAATATTAATGACAGAATGTTGCTGAAGACCAACCACAGGGAACAGTAATAAGAAAAGCTACGGAATAAATCCTTTTAAAAGAACAGCGCTTCTGAATAGCTTACAGAAATTCCTTCTAAATTAGCTGATGAACACATAATGTATATTAAGATACTATGTAGCCATACCATTGCTTTAATACCTGATAATGTGTTACTGTTAAAAAACAGCAAAACACTAAACAATCGGTAAAACAACTATGCCATTACTTTCCAATGCATGAAAATATAAAACTTACATGCATTTCAGGGGCACAACGTCCTAAGAGATCAATCAAAGCAGCATAAAAAGTCATGATTGCATTTCCCATGTGAATAGTGTCATCTTCTTGTTCTTCCATTTCACTGTAGTTAGTTAAACGTTAAAACAATTAAAAGATGAAAAAAAATACAAGGAAGTTTTTACATCAGCAATAAATAAATAAAATCTGCTCATAGATGTAATGGCTTACACATGGTCGCCTCCTGTTAACTAGTGGACTTTTGGCAGACTAACACAGAATGGAATTTGTCCATAAAGGATTGTAGTGACATCTGCATTTTTACCATTTATCTGTCTCATTTTGCATCAGGGGACTGATTCTTAACTGACTGACAAAAACCAAACAGTATTCTAAAGAGGATTTAATATTTAGAGAGAGTTATTTAAATTAACAGTGCAGAGGAAGCATTATTTGACAGTGGTTTCTACCCTTTCTATCCCTTTCTACTAATTTCTACCCTCCACAGCATCCAAGGAAGAATCCAGCTGACAATTCACATGTTAAAACAAACAAGTCATTTAATGACTAAGATTATAAAACAAATGAACAAAAATGAGAGCAATGTAAATGATTCCACTGCACCTACAGGGTTTTACTAGATCCATTACTTGGGGAAGGTCCATCTCTTGTTGGATCTTCTGAAATTTGTATTGCTTCCTCCATGGCAGCAAGTAACCCATTGCCTCCTTCTCCTCTTAGAGCTGGACCAAAACATTCCGGTCGACGGATAAGCAGTCTGACTACAACATTAGCATTCTCCTCCACACTCTCTCCTACAACACAGAACATATATCAAGATTTAAGATTATATCCAAAAGATTTCTGAAATATAATCGTAAAAAGGTACACAAAAGTGCAGAATGCATGCATCTTTTAACCAAAAAAGCAGTTCATATATCATGACAAAGTTACATAAATGCACATACTCCTCTATTATTGTAAAAAAGCTATGAAATAACACCTGTGATTTAATTCAAAACTAAATAGAGCCAAAGTCATAACTACGTAATAAAGGATGTTTAAAGCATCACTGAAGCTACTGATTTGTAATAAAGACTCATAGTCAAGTGAGAGAGTTAACGAGGGGACCAATGTAACTGCTAAACACTAAAACTGGACTATCTAAATCTTCTTCAAAAGAGAGAGGTTTGGCTCTCTGTCTAGCATGAGATTTATCAGGAAAAGATTTAAGACTCTCTGCTCTAATTCCAAAGGAGATGTGGGCATTTCAAAGACTAAAGATGGATCTTAAAAATGGGGCATAGGCTTGTAGGACCCTATATGACTTGTGAAATGGGCATCTAAGTTACTGTGTGCCTTCTAATCTCTCTGCAAATTGTCCTTTAAATTTACGGTAACTTATCAAGTTGGCTTGTATTACTATTTCAAGTGGCAAACTTATTTGAAGAGTAGAGGAAGTTACAAAATACATAGGCTTCTACTCTACCATTGCAAAAAACAGCAAAACGAAGAAAATCCAAATATCGCTCTCCTTCAACTGGATTCCATCCAATGTCTGGGTAGCCTTTAGAAATCAACAAAGGACAACTCTGCAGTCCACATCCAGCCAGGTAGCGAACAACCTAAAAAGCAAGGTAAGATAAAAAAGACATTAATTGTAGAAAAGAAGTGTAGTTTCAAAGGGAACCATCCTCATATGTTGTCTCAGATATGGTGTCCACATTCTCAACAAAACCATGTCATATTTTGGGCAAATCAGAAGAGTAGCCTCTTTCTTAGTTCACTTTCCCAGTCTTTTCCTACTTGTGCCATGAACTCAACTCCATTTTTCGTCTCTCTAAATCACTGCTTTGCTGTCTATATGCCATTTCTCTTGCAACCCTAAGCATTACAAATTTGTCAGTTTTGTAATATTCCTCAACTATGCACTATCCATATTTGAAAACACGTCTTTTCATATAACTCACAGGTCTACTCTTTTATTTTAACCTTTCATTTTCACTTGCCTTTTTTCTTCCTTTCTTTTTAAACACACAAGAAGTCTTACTGCTGTAATTCGGATCTAGAGTCTCAGTAGCAGTTTTCAGTTGTCGCTCTCCTTTCTGGATTGTAAGAATTGTAAGCATAGCTTTTAACCAGTTCAGACAGCTTCTTTTTCACTGACTGTTTATAAGAATGATGTCTGAAAATGTCCTTTTCAACACACATGGTCCATCTTCCTACGCCAAGAAACAACTATCTACAGTTATATTACTCCTGACAGATGCTTCCTATGAAGGTTATAGCATCTCCAGAATTGGAGGTCTTCATGAACACATTGGACAATGTATTTCACTGATTTTAATTACTCCAGAAAACAGGAATCTTCTCCTCTTTACAGGAAGAAAAAATGCTTGATAAAGAAGCTACCAACCTTCTCCAGATCAGGCTCCCTTAAAGCTAGTGCCAATTCATTATTATCCATCACAGAGGCTGCTGCAACATCTAAAGGAGTTGATCCTCGCATAGAAGGAGAGGCTGTTAAAATAACACTTAGTTTCATCACCAACTTAATAAAACCCAACAAATTCATAGGAACTACATTAACAATTTTTTAAAAATAAAATACAACATTTTCTCATTAGTTACCACACAATTATAAGCATATCATTTATACCACTCAGTTTATAATAAATAATCATGCACTCACATGAAATTTGACATTGATATGAAATCAAAATACAATGTAGATGTTCAAGCTAGAAATAACTTTTCTTACACATTCCTATTCTCATCACATACTTTGTTTTAAGATGTCATTCTTTCTAATTTTCTGAACTGACACAACTTTGTTTTGAGGAAAAGGTAGCAGGGATTTTATTTCTAAACCACTGACATTTAATCAAATGTATCGAAACAGAAAATATAGAACCATAGAATAGAATTATAGAATATCACTAGTTGGAAGGGGCCCATAGGGATTATCAAGTCCAACTCCCTTCTCACAGGACTTCCTAACGCTAAACTGTATGACTTAAGAGCGTTGTCCAGACATTCGAACTCTGACAGGCTTGGGGCTGTGATCACTTCCCTAAAATATGGAACACACTGTGAATTTGTGTGTCGCCCTTGCACAGTGGCCATGCTAATCTTCTCTGTATCGTTTTAGTATATGTGCTGCCAAAGAGAGCACCTTTGGATGTCCATTGGATGTCTCCTGTCCCTTTCCAACAACCCCAAATTAGCAGACCTGCTCAGATGACAGGAGCCTGTCTGTGGTGCTCTCCATCAGCTTAACCACTATGCAGAAAGTGAAACCTCAGAGTTTGATCAATTTGCTGCCAAAAGATGAGTGTTTGTAAAACCAGGAGATCAAGCAATTAAGATATGTAACTATGCCTAAAACATTATACAAAACAGTGAATGCTCTAAAGACTAAGGCATTCATAGATAAAAAATTCTTTCAGCTTTAAAATATAAGATTATATGTTATCTATTTCTTAAAAAAATGGCAGTCGTTATAACATTAGAAAAAGTCAAGGTTTTCATATTAACACTCCAAATGCATTTTATTTGGGCACTTGCTCTCCAAAAAGATTTTTAGTGTATGCTTCTGTCCTGTACCTATACATTAATAAGCAATTTGTGATCATTTAAAAAAATTACTATGATGATTCTAAATAATTATATCTTTTGAATTATAAGTATTAAATAAATTAAGAATTAAATAAAGGATAAATATATCTCCTCTATAACACTTCAGCCTAGAAAAGAAAGGCTAACATTTTAAGAAAATGTCAAGGTTCATTTCTGGGCATCTGTACACACATACCCAAGCAAATGAACTCTGTATTTCTCCCACTCTCATAGGTGTACTGAACAGTCAACAGAAGTAAGGCCTAATGAAATGCTGCCAATACTTATTTATTATTCTCTTCATCAAAATCATGATTTTATTCTGTTCCTCACAATGTGCAACTAAACACTGACTCTGTCTTAATGTTCAGGCACATATAAAAAAGCATATATTAAATTATCTCAACTTAATGCTAGTGTCAGGGGGTTGTTTGGAGTTAGCAATACAGTTAATGAAGATATTTTTGCACTGGATAAAGGAGAAACTTCAATGCAGAGGGATGCAGAAAAGCTCAGGTGGCTATATATATATATGTACACACAAAAATCTGCAGATTTTTAAGATTTTGGTTTTGGTTTAGAATCTCAAAAGCCACACATTTATTACTTACCAAGGCCGACACTGCTGTTTTCCAATAAATAGCTAAGATGATCAAACATAGCTTTTTGATTCTGCCTGCTGATGCGGCAAAAATAACATAGAAAACGACAGCAGTTTGCCACCATCTTTGGAAAAGTGATTTCCTAAGAAGCAAATAAAAAGAGACTGAAGTTCAGACTCTAAGACAGGCATAAAACTTGCAAAAGATCATTTATGTAACAATCTTTTAACCCACTAATATTTAGGCATTGTATTCATTGCTCCTCATTGAAGTTTACTGTTCAGGTTCTGCCCTGGAATCAACAGGACTTTCTCAGCAAGTAACTCCTTAAGTCCCAAAGATCATGGTATAAGCTTGAAAAACAAGAGCTGGATTCACCCATAAATTGTAGATTCAAACGTGAAAGAATGCAAATGCTGATTCACAGAGTAATATTGCATCAATTTTTAATTAGTTTCTAAAAAGATCTCTCCTTTAAAATCCAGTAAGTATATAGAGTGCTATTTGCAGTTTTTTCTTTAAAGCATCCCAAATGACAATGCTAATTATATCTTCCTTTACAATGGAAGAATAGATTCTTCTAAAAACTTAATCAACAATTGTGTTAATAGAAGTTAGTAAGAGGTTATGGTCTCAGTACCTCCAGTAACTGCTCAGCACCTTACAGGATAAAGCTGTGAACAGCTACATTCTAAACTCTCTCTTCTAACAGTGAATTGCTTTACCTTGGATTCTCCTCCACCAAGCACATTTACCATCACTTCCATGACAGTTTCATGCATGCCTAAAGCTCTCATGAGATTTGGATGTTGGTAAAATACTTTATTATTCATGATGTCTCTACAGGAAAACAAAATAAAAAATTGAATTAAAATGTTATGGACCAATAGTTTACCTATTATGTTATTCGCAAAGTTGATTTACTGTGCAATTCTTCACCACCTGAGGTGAAAAATTACCTCAGAGACTTTTCAGGTTGAGTCTCAATCTCCCCTGATTGTCTTTTTCTATGCACATTGTGGATATACCTGACCTTTCTTTTCCCATATTATAGTTATTGCCCAAACCACCACTTGATTACATCAGAGTAGGATGCTCTTCTATTTCCATTAGAAATTCCACTCCAGATATAAAAATATTTTCTGACAAGAGCATGATCAAAACTGCTGTATTAAATTTTAAATTCAAGTAATCAATATTTTTGGCAAAGCATTGTTTTCAGAATATTTTAGCCTTGAGACATTTGACATGTGCCATCCAAGCCAAGAAAAAGCAATTGTAGGGAAAGACAAGGTATGTCCAGCTATCCTCTAATCATCAGAAACAGAAGCTGCCTAAATATTAACCTTACTTCATGAATTACTGCTCAAAAAAACTCTTCTCTCCTACATATTTGAGTAGAACAGATTTACATAATTTAAAATCAGATCTGAAGAATATAATGTCAATATTTTATGCAGATGTGTTACGTCCAATAAAAATCACAGAATCACAGAATGATATGGGATTGGAAGTGACCTCTGGAGATCATCTAGTTCAACCCCCCTGTCAGAGCAGGTCCACCTAGAACAGGTTGCACAGGAACATGTCCAGGCGGGTTTTGAATGGTTTAAAAAGTAATTAGATTTCTAAAAACTATAATTAGTCTTGAAATCACACACAATTCATAAATAAATGTGAAAGCATTCAGATCATGGGAGAAAAGGACTAGCAAGCCACTACAGAAAATATTGTTGACAACTGTTTAAATCTCACTGTGTGTTTTACAGCAGTCTTTCTTTTCTGACCTAAAGCTCCTGCAATCAGGCAAGGAAAATTTCAGCCTCATAAAAGATGAGGCATGAAGAGGACTGTTCCATCACCCTAAAAGCTACAAATCTGCAACTATCAGTCATGCAACAGAATGCATGCAGTATGTCTAATGTAGGTGACGTTATCAGAATCTTTGACTCCCAGTAACTCCAAGAAAGATTAGCTGATCTTTTTCCCCCAAAGCCTACAAGGGGACTTTGTATCTGCAAAGGTGGATGAGAGAGATGTCTCTCATCCATCTGCAGAGATGACAGAGGACAGGCCGTAACTCCAAAATCTATCCATACCACACCTCCTTTCTGCACTAATGCTTCATATGCTGTGGAAAAAGACCTCAATGATATCAATCTGCCAAGTCATTCTCAACTCTGATTGGTCTATGGCAGCTTTTTTTTCTTTTTTTTTTTACAGAAATAATACAGTACAGAAAGTCAAAATGTCACCTCAGGAGCTGGCCAGCAATATTACACTACTTTGGAAAGTATATCCACTTTCAGTGTTCTGTTTAACTGTGTACCGCATTATGAAATGTAACACTTAAGAAAAAAAAAAAAAGTCTTAACAACATTTGTGAGCAAACTGAGTTTTTAACAACATTTGTGAGCAAACTGAGTTTTTAAGCGGGAATGAGTGACATTTCCATTCCTTAACTGGAAGAAAAGAATACTTTCAATTTGCAGCAAAAAACTTGGCATTTCTAAATAGGTGCTGGAGCCCAGATTGGGCTATATAAGGTACAAATGACACTGCTGGGTAACCTACAAGATAAACAAGACTATGATAGAGGCTACCAAGAAGGGTGACAGGAACAGGCAGTAAGAACACTAGCTTAACAGAAACTGTTTGCTCTTTCTTACAGCAGACTTTCACATATAATCAAAAACTTTGTTAAAACTAAATCAGATTCACAAAATCTTAGCTTTTAATTCATAGCAGAAAATATTGAGGAAAAAATTGTAAAAGAATAAAAAGAAATCAGGACATGAAATGAAAATTCCTCCAAGATTGTGTTTTTCCCAGGCACAACAATGCCAGAATCTAGTAATCATTCACTCATTTTAGCTTAACTGAAATGTAACAACTCAAATTTGAAGTACAAAGGTAGATTTAGAAATACCAGCATTTTGTGTCTCGACTGGTGATGGACTTTCCCCTTTGCCAAAGCCTTAGCATGAGCGCACTGAACGTTGCAATAACCAGGGAACTTTAGTGGGGCCTGCTGGCAAGCTAAGAAGTAGGCATTGTTCATAATGACACTACAAAATCACATATAGACATTATTTGGATATTTTATGTTTTCAGTAAACTCAAAAAAAGAAAAAGGTATGTTGCACAACAAAAGCTTCTCTTCTCCTCGCATTCCTGGCATTTCTTAGATCATGCTATCTTTAGTTGTCATTCCCTTGCTGATTCAGGATTTCCAATAGATCACAGCTGATGTTTAATCTCACCAGACATCTCAGACAGTAACATTTCTTTGAAAAAAGTGAGAGAAAAAAACGAACTCTTTGCTACAAGAGATAATCAGGTTTTCTTTACTGTTTTCTCCAATTGTACTCTTTTTTAGGCTGTATTTCACTATTATTAATCATATAATTATGAAAAATAAGACTAGGCGAACTACTTCATTGCTCAAAAAGTACCAACTGAATTCCATGCAATAAAAATATGTCATATGTACAAACACAGGTAGAGACAACTCTATTAGCTGACTGCTGGAGGGAACTGTGTGTGTCAACAGCTACCAGTCACTGCATTCATATAAAATGGACAGTATTCTTGACGAGATTCTTCACAGTCATATTGTTTAAAATATTGTAACAAGATATATTTTGTAATATCGTAAAACATTACATACATGTTTTCAACTTTTCTCACAAGATGTGTTACAGTTGTCATTTGCGTCTCTCCAAAAAATGATGCATATAATGCTGCAAAGGCTGTATCTTGCATGAGAAGATACTACACAACCGATACCAGTGTTTGCATTTACACCTATATAGGCTTTTCACATTCAAACTTCATCTATAACCTCGGCCATAGCCATACAGCAAATAACAGCAAATATCTGTAAATAAAGAGATGTTACACACTCCAGTTATTTACCCTAATCCACGAATCATAAGTTTCTCTTCCTCCTTCCCCATTCTGACACTAAGCAAGGAACGGATTTGGCCGAGAGATGCCAGAAGATTGATTGTGTCTTCCACAGACACACTATTGATGGTGTAGGTCTTCGGCAGGGCTCGAACCAGACCACCAATACCATCATACTGGCGATGTAGCAATACAAACATGGCCCTCACTAACTCCGGGTCTTCTATCACCGATTCCTGGGCCCAGCGTACCATTGTGTCTGAAATCAACTGCTGCAGAGTAGCTGTGAAGAAAATACACAAATCACAAAATTACCATTAATTGCTCATCTCTCTACTGGTAGTCCATCAGAACCCATTATGCAACATGAAGTGGAATTAATTAAATTCTTAAGAAGCATCTTTTGCTAGTATTTCTTTAGCAGACTATCAAAGAAAAACAAAATCACACAAGAGAAGCAGAAACATCTCAAAACCAAAAGCCTATATTTAAAGTTAAAATACAGAAAATAATCTGATAACATAAAAAATTACAAAGACATACAAGATGCTCACAAAGTCACGACATTTATTTCTACATATTGCTTTCAAGATTTTCCAGTAATTCAGGTCTGAGAGTTTTTCTTACATATTATGAAGTAAGACTGGAAAAATATACTAGTAGCACACATAAATGCTGTATTAGTTATTTACATGTCTAAGCTCTGTATCCACTGAAAACTTTATAATGTACACATTCTGCATAGACCCAGCCTCTAATTATCCCTGCCTGATAGATGTTATTTCAGTTATAAACTGCAAAGCTAGAAGGCACACTTTTAGAAGGACAAAAAAATTTCTACGTGTATAATGCTAAGCTAACACTAATAACTGGCAGCTAAGAAGCCATCTCATTATACGTACTCTAAGGAAATCTTCTCATCCCAGAACTTTAGGCACTGACATTAAGCAATCAAGTTAAAAGGTCAATATCCCTAGGAATTCTGTGTGGTCAACGATGGAAACCAAGTGTTTTACCAAAGTCAGAACACCTACACTGTGTGCCCAGAAATTCAATCCTGCTAGTAGGGGAGCACCATAAAAAATTCGGACATTTGAAAGTGCCACCCACCATAATAAACGCCAAAAAAAAAAAAAAAATCATAAAAATAAAATCAGCATTGACAAGTGAAAAATAAACAAAATTCCATAGTCAGTTGGCATTAAGTGGAGAACTTGGATGCCACTGGCAATTATCCTTATCAAGATGGAAAGACAGAAAGTGTCAGAAAAATGACAGAACAACAGTCACAGTCAGCAAATGTTGAATTTTAGGTTGGGAGGAGGCTTCTAAGTACAGCTTTGCAAATTACGGTCTAATTGCACAGTCTTCTTTAATGTGGTAATCTTCATGCAAATACCAACTGGAAGCTGCTGCAGCTGATTTTATGAGCAAGTTCTCTTAATCAGGACCTTGCTACAATTCTTAAGTCTGCGCTAATTCTACAAAAAGCAAAATACATTCTGGAAAAATTATGACTTGAAAAAGGATCATGGGCAAAAAGCCAGTAGAAGAAATTTTTCACTACATCCCATTGGGAAACAAATCTGCTGATCACAAATATTCCATCTGAGCTTGTTTTGAGTCAGAGCTACAAGCTTTAAGGTGCACAGATGTTTCACTGAAAATCCACCTTGTTTTGGCTGAAAATATATGAAGAACTTCCTCCCCTGCTTCTTTTGCCATATGGAATTAGGATACAAGAAACTGATAAAATTTTACTTACAGGATGTCTTAGCATCATCGTCAACTGGCTTCTCAGCTTGCTTCTTCTTCAGATATGTAACTTTTTCCATAAGGTATAGGAGGCGACCCCTAATGGTTAAATCATTGCTTCCATCCAGGGTTCCATCTTCATCTAATTCAATTCCTGAAATAAAAAAATATACACTACATAGTAAAAGAATAAAACTAAACAAGTTACAGACATGTTCTGTATCTTGTGTACAAACATAATCAAACTGAACTATGTTGTTCTGCTCTGTTGGAACTATAGAACAATTTGATGTGGGATACGCTTAGCCAGCAGTTTGGAACAAGCACAGATATGTATAAGGCAGGAAACTGCAGATAAGGATCATGTAATCTTATTAATTTATTGTATAAATTGTGTGTTATTATACATAAAATATATAGTAAATATTTTTATGTAGTCAGCTTCCCCAGTATGCATGATTCCATGCTAATACTGATGCCTGTGTTTTAGACATATGTAGCTAATTAGTGTAGACATTATCCCTACTGACATAATATGATTCAACTGATATTAGTAAAGACTAAAAGATTTTTAGGTAAAATATATCATAGAAGTGAAAGACCTAGAGTTACAATAAATATAATTTCTAGTTACCAGTCAGAAGAAAGTAGCCACTTTCATAATACGGTGGCTGTTTCAGGATATTCCTATAATAAGGTATAAAAATGTAAAAAATGCATGTGAGGCTTTACAGAATCACAGAACAGTTGAGGTTGGAATAAGCCTTTAGAGATCATTTAGTCCATCTTCCCTGACCAAAGCAGGGTCAACTAGAGCAGATTGCTCAGGACCATGTCCAGTCAGGTTTTGAATATCTCCTAAGGTGGAGACTCCACAACCTCTCTGGGCAACTGGTTCCTGAGTTCCATCATCCCTACAGTAAAAAAAAAAAAAAAAGAAAGTAGAATTTTCTGTATTTCAATTTGTGCCCATCATCTCTTGTGCTGTCACTAGGCACCACTGAGGAAAGTCTGTCTTGGCCTTCTTTACTCCCTCTGCCTAACAGGTATTTATACACATTGATACCCAATCCCCCCAACGAGCTTTTACTTCAAGCTAAACAACCCCTGCCCTCTCAGTCTCTCCTTGTACAAAAGATGTTCCAAGAATTTAATCATCTTTGATGGCCCCTTCCTGGACTTACTCCGGTGTGTCCATGTCTCTGTTGTACTGGGGAGCCCAGCTGTTGGCTTTCTTTGCCACTAGGACCCACTGCTGCTCATGCTCACCTTGTTGTTGATCAGGATCCCCAGGTACTTTTCTGCAAAGCTGCTTTCCAGTTTGGTCCCCAGCCTGTCCTTGCTGCATGGGGATATTCCTCCCCAGGTGCAGGACTTCGCGCTTCCCATTGCTGAACTTCATGGGATTCCCATCAGCTCATTTCTTTCATGTTTTCAACTTTATTCGTTCATGCATACATTGTAAGGGAATTAAAAATCTTGACCTATATCTATTACTCACACTAAAATAAGCTCAAAGTAAAAAGGTCATTCAACTATTTTTTTCTGGGTTTTTTAGTTTCCAATATAAGTTCTAAAGTTAAGGGGTTTGTGGGAAGTTCTAGCAGTCTTGAATTTTATAGGATGTTTCTTCACATTACATCGTTCTTCTCAATTTATTGCATCTAGTTTAATTGTCTGATTTTTTTGCATTAAGTACAGTTCCATTTCCATGGAAAAGTCTTTTTTTTTTTTTTCATTTTGTCCTGAGAGTAAATGATGCTAAACTAAGGGAGGATCACCAGTAACTTTATATTTTATACTAAGTGATATTACAAAATGGTTTGAATGGCAGTCTCCTCAACCAAACTAATTAACAGTAAAGACACTAAAATGTCTCATCAATTAGAACACAGAGATGCTTTAAAATTACTAAAATGAAATGTTTGTTTTGCCACAGTTATGCTGTTTCCTGAGCTCTAGTTGCACTTTTCTGATTTGCAAACTGTCAATGTAATTGTCTCTCAACCATTCCACAAGATGTGAATCCCCAAATGCTGTCTGGCTAATCAACCAAACAAAGGACTCGGGATGTGTAATTGTTTTACCTATTTTGCAATAGCCGTATTTTGAATATACAGAGTGAGTAATTCTGCTCTACTGTAATGTATCCTCCAACCCACAAAATTAATTTTTTACTTGTAAATTATGTAAATTACTATTTCCCCATAAAGAAAAGAAAAATAATGACAAAACTAGACCAAGTAATAACAGAGGAGAATGATGATAAAAGACTAAGGAAACATGGAAAAACCAAAGAGAAAGATAAAGCTTCTACTCCTTTCAAATGTTATTTATAAGTTCTTTATTTCCTCTTCATTTCCTGTCAACTGACAGTTTACTTTGAATTTTCCATTTTTTTTTCTTTTTTCATTTAAAATAAGAATATTTCATTTTAAGTATCATAATGCACCTTCATCAGCTTTGTGGATGATACAAATTGGGAGGAGCAGAAAACATACTCAAGGGCAGGAAGCAGAAGTGCACTCTAACAGCAAGGAGAGCTAGAATATCCTGTATTAGCAGAAACATAATCACTAGCTCAAGGCAAGTGATTATTCCCCAGTACTCAGCACTCATGAGATGACATCTGGAATACTACATCTAGTTTTGGGCTACCCAATACAAGAAAAACATTAAAAAGCTGGAGAACACCCAACAATGGCCCATCAAGATGATTGGTGGCTGGACCACTTGTCCTATTAGAAGAGAATGAAGGAACTGGGTTTGTCAACATGCAGAACAGAAGCTTTATGGTGGACCTTATAGCAGTCCACCAAAACCTACAAGGAAGTTAGCAAGAAAATGCAGCCATGCTCTTTTCTGAGGGGAACAAGATACAATTGTCAATCTAAACCAGGCAGGGTTTCAAACTGACAGAAAATAAAAAGAAAAAAATCACCATTAGGACACTCAAGTCCTGTGACACTGAGCAACCAAGTCTGAGTTCAGCATTGACTCTGCTTTGAGTAAGAGGCTGCATTAAAGACCTTCCATGATATTTGATACCTTCATGAATCTGTGATTATTTTAGTAACAGAAATATCTTTGAGATGGACCAATTTAACCAAATTGTCTTGTGATACACAAGGATATCAAACTGTGCTTGCTCTACCAAGAAAGAAAATTCATGTGTTATGAAGTCAGATATTGATGGTGTGGCTTTGTTTATTTGAATATTTTAAGGTAGTAAATTAAATAATTAAACATGCTATTTCCAGTTAAACTCAGCTGAATAAGGCATGCAATTTTGGAGGTAAAGTACAGAGATTCTCCTGTCCAAAGCTCCTTCCCTGACCAGAATATTAGTTAAAAAAGATATTATCATACATCCCTGCATTAGCTTCTCCTAGCTGATGAGACATGAAGTGGAAGTTAAGCTGCTTGTCTGCTTACGGTGTCTGCTGTCTCTTTTACTTATTTTTTTAAAATAGGGTAGTGAAGTTAAATGAAGGGATGAGCATCCCCCAAACAGGAAACCAAGACAGTCCTCAAGGCAAAATGTAAATAAGCACGCATTCCGAACAAAATACTCTATAACTGAATTTGCAGTATTTGTGGATATAAGCTTTACATTTGAAATACACATTTTGGGGCTTAATTTTTATATTGGTATTTTTGTTTTTAAATTTTTATTATATTTCACATTTTAATATGAAATATAATTTAATTTTTTTATTAACTAAAGCAAAGAAATCAAAACCACAGAAATTTAACTGCTCCTTTTGATTATTAGTCTATTTCAATAGATAATAAACTTCTATATCTTCATTCATGTCTGAGAAGAGTCAGCTACTAATATTTATCTTATATTGTTGTTAACATGGCCATAGGCAATTTGATATAGCAAAGCTAACCTATAGCAACCTATGCAAGCGAGTGCAAGGAAGAGGGCATAGGGCAGAGGAAATCCTTGAATAACAAGTGAGATACTGTGTTACCCAATACATTAAGCCCAAAGAAATTCCCAGAGTTGTACGGGTGAAAAATACCCCCTTTCCCTCACAAAGCAAAACACTGTATTCCTTTCCAGTTTGACCAGATATAAGAAGAACATTTTCTTGGTTTTCACTACAAGCTGATTATCTTTACTTTATAATATTTCTAATTGATATAGTGTAATCTATAGACTATTTAGTTGGTGTTTCTTATGTAAAATTATCTATTAAAAATTGCTTCTAAAGCTAATATAATTAAAAAAGTAAAAATCTTCAGTAACAAGACTTACCACAGTGCGTCATGAGGTCTTCATGGAAATCCAATAGTTGATCCCGAATTTCTTCAGGGCAAGGACAATCACTTTTATCATCTTTAAAGTTCAGCAGCATATTAATCTTAAAGAATACAAAAGAAGGGCAAACGACACTGATCTCTAAAAGGAAAACCTTTAAAATCAAGCAGAACTCTCCCACACAGAGCACAACTAAAACTAAATTGCCCATTGTAAGCTGTACCTGCTCCTGAGGTGGGGATCGAAATTCTTTTGTTTTTCTAGCTGTCAGGGCAGCAGACATGTTCAAGGCCTGCATCACTTCATTGTACCGGAAGCGTTGATTCTCTTGAAGCTTAGCCACAAAATCATCTGAAAATGCTACAATGGCTTCTATTCGGTGTCGTACTTGGCAATCACACAGGTACTGGAGTAGATGACACATCTGAGATAACAGTATTGTAAGAGAAAGAAGAGCTGGCAATCTAAGAAATATGTTCTGTATATTATGCAAATAAGGACGGATTCTTTACAGCAGCAGTTAGTATCAAATAAAGTGACTAAAGTCTTTAACGCTGTCATTTATTACATCTGACGTAATCCTACACCAGGAAAATCTGGCATCTGCAAGAGATTTATGTGCCTCAGGCTAATAAAAGTCTTACTTATATAAGAGAACGGGCTTACTCCTTGCCTCTAGGGAATTTCTTTTCTGTCTGGATCCATAAAAAGGAAGAATACTCTGTTAATGTTATTGAGAAAGTAATTCTATTTCATGAAACAGCAGTAGTTTGATCTATGGGGAACAAGTTTATAACATCAGGAAGATACTAAATCTTGCCATTTCCTGTAAGGAAATTACTGCTCTATTTAACTAACATCAAAATGCTGTATTCCTTGAAAGAGAAATTACCAACTGAAGAAAAAAGGATCTGTCAAGAAATGGGAACAACTACCATCACAGCAGTATTGTTACCTGTAATTTAACAGGTTCTGGAAGTTTCATCTGAAGGAGTCCTTCCTTTGGCACTTGCTCTCCTCTGGTTTCTTCCTCTCCTTCTTCTGACTTGAGCTCATCTGAACTCAGCTCCTTCTCTGAGAAATCAATTTCATCCTCCTCCTGGCTCACTGCTTCTTTGAAAACCCGGGGCTCAATCAACTGCAATATGTGTTTCAGATCCTCATTGTGGAAGATTCCCATAATAAGGAGAGTATAAAAGAGTTTGATGAGAGGGACAAACAGAAACTCTGTAGAACCTCCAACCGGATCTCTGACATGGAGGCTGCCCTCCTGAACAGCTTCAGTCAGCATCTCTATGGTTTTGGCCTTTAAGATTTCCAGAGGGAATTCAGGACTGAATTGAAAGCATTCACTACTGATGCTTACAAAACTTGGAGAGGAGAACTGCATTCTTGGCCTTAATGAAGTGCTAAGTCCTATACCAGGGAGGCCATGTTTTTTGTTTTCATCAGGAAACAAAGTAATACTCTTGGTCTCATCTGTCATTGGAACTATAAATTCATTATTCATCATTAACCTGGCAGTTGCATAGGTATTGAGATGGATATCAATAAGTAAGTCATAATATCCTGCACGTAATAATCCCGGCATGTATTTATTCTCAATAGCATACAGGAGCTGAGATTCATCCACATGGCTACACATAGCATGGGCCACTCGGTTGTTGCCTAAAGCACAGACAGCTGAATATAACCGGAGGGTATGGTAGTGAAATTTCAGCAATTCTTCTTGTTCTGTCAGCTCTAAAATATCAATTGTTCTGCAGAGGAAAAAAAAAAAAAAAATACAGTAAATTCCTTATCAGTGCAAAAACTTACTTCAGTGAAGGAATTAAAATAAATTAAAATTAATATCAGCTTTCATGTGAGAAACACTGTCAACCTAAGAATTAAGAACTAAGAACAAAGTTCAAATGGGAATTTATTCAAGTTACTCCTAAAGTTCAACTACTTTCAGTGGGGAAAGATTAAAATTATTTACTTAACACAGAATAATTCTTCATACTACAAACAATAATTTGGATAACAGCAAATGAAAGTTTTAAAACGAGTATAAATTGAGATCCTTTACTGTTTTTAGATCTGGGGTTGCAAAATGGCAACAGACTAACCAGTTCATTTGCAGAGGATTTGGGAGTGGAGTTATTTGTTTAGAATTCTTCCCTAATTTTTAGTGATTTCATTTTCAGTTTTGTCTCTGTCAAAATGTTGAGGCATTTGAGTAACCAGGAAATTACAGAGTTAAATTTCTCCAATTGTTTAAACTAAATTTAGGAAAATTGAAGTAATGGAATAATTAAATTGGTCACAAATCTTAAAAAAACCTCTACAGAAACAGATCTTTTTCTATCTTCCAGATTATCTTTAATAATTCATAAACAGAGTTCCTTTCACTTTCATTCAAAACCTATATATGCTATTAAAGTGTTTGGAGAGAACCTAGGAGAGGTTGGAAACACAACAAAAGGAGGCAGATTTTAAAACTTTGAAAAATAAGATTAATTTTTAATATTAGCTAAATAAACACACTGCCTTTATTTACATGTGTTATAAATACAGAGGTGACCTTGGGCTTTTCTTATAGAAATTGTATATATCTAGCTTCATAATCCCAGCCTAATTCTTATATACTTCAATACACAAACATCAACCTGTTTTCTTCAGGAATATGAAGGGCCATGAACTGCAAAGGATTTAGGCACTGTATCATCCAGCCTTGACGTTCACTGATCCGAGAGACATCAACCTTCAAGAAGTGGTTTGGCACTCTGCTCCAAAGCACATGAGTCAGAAACTGGACATGGAGACGTGGAGGACATTGAGAGACTGGGTTCTTGTGTTCGCTTTTGAATAAGCCAGCAGATAATGGCATTACATTCTGGAAAATTCCAACAGAAGAGATGATCGGTTTTATTATCTTTACCAAATAATTTCAAGAAATATATTCAACATACAGTATATTGAAGTACAGTGCACAGGAAATTAACATTTTCAGTAGTTTGTAAAACCAGCTGGGAACTGTTGGCAGATTAGCAGCAAAAGAGCATTGCCCACAACAATTTTTTCAAAATAGCTAAATTTGAAATAGAAGCTTGAATAGAATATGTGGTCACTTCCTTGGACCAGCGATCTGAACTCCACTCTTCTTTTACCTCTTCTGATTTCTTAGAAGTCCATGTATTCAAAGCATGCAAGGAAACTTCAGCTCAGTTTACTGAGTTTACTGACGTTTACAGTTTACTGAAGCTGAGTTTACACTTGAGTGTATCGTTTGAATGTACTATAAAACTATTTTAAAACCCTAACCTAATCTGCAGATAAACCGGTAATCCGTTTGTAGAATAAGAGATTTGCCTTACTGACCCCGCTTTCGTTTCATCATGAAGGACGAGATTCAGAAAATTCAACAGGACTTTGCAATATCCTCTGCTAATTCTAATCAGTTAAAACCCTTCTCATCCAATGTACTGTCTTTTAAATACACAAAGTATTTTAAAATGAGTTAAGAATAAAAATAAGTGACAATAGTGCAAACATTTGGAATCATAAAAGTGTGCCCAATACCAAGAACACATTGCAGGCAACGAATGACCAAAAAAAAAAAAAAAAAAAAAAAGATTATTTGATATGATATATTAGACCAAAACCTGCACAAAATGAAGCATTATTTACCTTTATTCTTCCCAATTCAAACTGGAAAACGTTGGGGCTTGTAGCTTGAGCAAATACAGCAGGAAATAACTTTGTACTTGGTTCAACCTAAATCAAATATGCACAAATATATAACCACTGAAGACAGGAAAACACTATTACTTATTAGCCCTTCTCGTCCCCAAATGTCTGTATTGACAGTCAATAAGTGCAAGCCTTTGAATAAAACCCCAGAAAATCCAAGTAGGAGGGAAAAAAAATCATTGCCATAACAACCACAATTACTTTTTCTTCCAATCTGGTAAAAAAGTTTCTAATAAGATGCAATCTGATGATCTGGTTTTCCCCATTCCCACTGGAAGACATCATCAAAAAATACTGACCTGATAGTACGTGCCTAGCTCCTTGCCGTTAGCTGTGAAGGTCAGCAGGCCACTGGCAGCATCAATTAAGCAACCAATCTCCAGACCATTATTATTACGTCCTTGTCCAGGGCTCATGCTCTCTCCTGCGCACACCATATAGCAGTTGCTGCGTTTTATACTGAATGTCAAAAGACAAATTTATTTATGGATGGTGTGTAAACTTTACATAGTGGACTAAGAACAACTTAGTATGGCTGAAACCAACAGCGCCTTGTGGCTGAAAATAGCAGATCCCTCCATAACTAATGCCAAAATTCAATGAAACCTAGACTTCATAATTGAAAAAATAAAAACTGAAGATGACAAAACATGAACAAGTGCAAATCTTTTGTAAAATTCCAAGAGACAAAACTGACTTTGCAAAATAATGTTTTAAATCATTTTAGAAATTAACCATAACATATAATTTCTGGCATGGATCACAACTGAAGTGCTGAGAGGAATTCTTGTACTAATTTTGATCTGCTCAAAACCAAAAAGTTCCAAAAATACTACAAGGTATTTTGCTCTATTTTGTACCAGTCCAGAAGTCAGTATTTACAGGATCATGGTCTGAAACTACATAGAAAAGCTATTTTACGTTTCAGTGCCTATTGATTTGATTAGATTACTACTCCATTGTTTCTTCACAAGCAAGAGAAGAAAACAAGTAAAGTTAAACTTTTACCTATTGCTTTGTTTTTACATCAACCCAACTACATTAAATAGGGTGGATTTAGAGTTTATAAATTGTTAGTTGCTTTTATGGGTATAAAATATGTATCTTTTTAAGAAAATTGTAACCAACCTCTCATGAACCTTCCCTTTTTCATCTCCCAGTGTAACTGTGACAGTACGCACTCTGTCCAACTCAAAGCTTGTGTCATACTGGTGAAAGTCAGATGTAATCCAGCCCACCCAGACATTAGCAGGTTCTTGACCCGGAAATATTCTCACTGAATAATAGTACTGTCAATAAAAAAAATAATGTCAATGAATGTAAGTATTTGGTTTCCAGTGTATCAGTTTGATTCAGAATTAATGTATTGTTCTAAAATCTGAAAACATTATCTCTTCAAAAGTAGCATAGACTTGTTTCAAGTGCAATTCATAAGCAAAGCAACAAAAGAATATAAACACAAATCAAAATACAGCCAACAAAATATGTATGTTAAAACACAAAATGTAAAAGATTAAAGTTGCGGCTTATACGCTTGTGTTGTAGGCTTCTGCATCATAGCATTGTAGGCTATTTTTGTACTGCAGCTACAATTTTTATACTGTAGGTGACTCAGTCTCTAGTATCTAATATCTTTTAGAAAGAGGAGAATGCATTCAAAAGAGAAGTATTTTTTCCATTGAACATTGAAGACTGAGTGCTTATGCTTGTCAGAGGAAGATGCACAAAACCTGCACAAAACTTTCACTGGGAATTTCATGAAATAAATGCTTAGTAAAATCAGCACAGACGCTTTCAAATGGTCCTGAACATTGACCTGACATTAGCTTAATGCACTTTTTCCCATTTATTCCATTATTCTACAACTATTTATTCTTCCTCTTTTATGTTTCGTGTTCTTGACAGTAGTGTCAAAAATAGATTCAATTAATTTATGGTTTTCCACGTAGAAATTGTTTTAGACTGATAATCAAGTCAAAACAAAAGGAACATAGCGGTCTCAACTTCAGTAGCACAGGGCTACCACAGGCATTTTCCCTGTAAATTAGGTTTGGAAGCTGTTACAACCAAGAACATGTAGTTATTAAAAAATAAAAAAATAATAAAAAAAAGGAAACAGCTAAAATACCAATCTTATGTTACGGTACCGTGGAAGTTTGCATCAAATAATCATAGTCATCCCTATCATCTGCTAGCACATCCTCAGTAAGCCGTGCAGAGTGACTTGTGCTATAATCTGGCTTTGTCCTCCTGAGCATAAATCTGTAATAAAATAAGTGAAATCAAAATCACTATGAAAAGCTCATTATAACAATGTATGTACACAAAGGAATTTTACATTGATACATTTTCCCTAAATACATTATATTTATTATGCTAGCTCTAAATACATAGTATTTATTACATTATTAATACATGGCACTAGTTAGTGTATTACTTCCATGTACATTAAAACAAAATAAATTCTTCAAAAAAGAGAAAGAGATGGGTTCATTTTTAAAAGTATTTAAATCAATTCTGAGCTTAAGCTATTCAAAAGTTACTTGGAAACTAAACTCGCACAACGTAAAAATTTATCAGGCTGTTAAACACCTATGTCACTTTGGAAGAATGTGGAACCTTAAATTACCTTCATGCATTTAAAAATACCATCCACATGCCCTGATTTATTCTGCAATTGAAATCTTTAACAAACCAGGTTTGGTAAAGAGGAGCAGAAAAGGGATGAAAAGCTGCAGTAATATTGTCTGGATAATGGCCCAGTGTTCACATCTCCACAGCATCATCAAGTTAGGTGTTCTGCTCCTGACTCCATAAGAAAAATTAGGGGGAATGAACATGTCAACTAGAGAATATTCTTATGATTATTTGGTTCATTAAGTGAGATAAGACACTAATATACGTTTCTAGATAAAGATTATGTAACACCTTCAGCTTCTTGGACACCACATGAAAAAACATTGCATGTCACTTTGAAGACTTCCTAGTTCTGTCAGAATGGATCCCCATGGTTTTAGAGTGCACTTCACATGATGATGACAAAAGACTTCACCGTAAATCCAATGATACGTTTCTAATAGCTTGAAAAATGTTTTAAGTTTTCTGCTTAATTTTAATTGATTACATCATAAGTGATGATGCAATTTAGTCACATGAATGCTCACCGTCCCACCTAATATGTTATATCCAAATTTAAGGCAAAATTAGGGAAAAAAATCTCTGCAGATCTGACTGGCATTTTCTTCTACTATTCAAGAAACAGGAAAAAAAAAAAACCCAAAAAAGAAAAAAATAAGGAAAAAAAAAAAGGAAAAAAAGGAAAAAAAGGAAAAAAAAAAGGGAAAAAAAAGGAAAAAAAAGGGAAAAAAAAGGAAAAAAAAGGAAAAAAAAGGAAAAAAAAGGAAAAAAAAGGAAAAAAAAGGAAAAAAAAGGAAAAAAAAAGGAAAAAAAAAGGAAAATAAGGGGAAAAAAAAAAAAGTAAGTCAAATGTGCTACAAACCTTTGTTTAAGACGTGAAGGTTTTTCTTGAACATAATCTTTATGGTTGTTTAACTCTGGTTTTGTAGCATCTTTTTCTCTTTCTGTCCGGTCGGGAACTAGATGACCATGAGCAGTTTTCATTAGAACCTCAAAATCAGAATCAGCATCATAATCCTCCAAGTCATTCTTCGGACCAAAAAGACCAGGCCCTGGTAAGCCTCCTGGCACTGATCTGGAGAACACCTCAGCACATTCAATGGGCATGCTTAATCGAAAAAACATGACGTCTGTTTTACTGTTCTGTGAACCAAAGGACTTCTGTGTGACCTTCAGGCAGGGGCAGCTGTCTATGGTGCCATCAATTCTCATCACCTATCAAATGTAAAGATTTAGTTGTTTTGAAGCTGATGCTTTTTCCCCCTTGTAAATGTTCAAATTATATTTCTAGAATAAGCATCCATGACTTGAAAAACTTGCAACAGTACGCTGCCAATAGTCAAATGTACTGTAAAAGTGCTGCTATTTTAATGGGAAATAGTAACTATAGGGACTGAAGGTTTTTGTTGTTCCATTGTTAAATCAAAAAAGCACTCAAATGAATTACCTCTTTCATCATAACTCTGCAACATAAAGACAACCCTGCTCAAAACAACACAAATCAACTAATATAAATCATACATGAACATATGCAAGAACACAAATTATTTCTTAAATCCTACACAGGGAGACACATCAGTTGAAAAAGAGTACTTACTTCATCAATTTCATAACAATTTCATGGTAGACCTACAAGGCATGAATTCAGTTCCATCAAGATGCTCAACTTATTGCAACATAAGTGTTGACACAACTGGCTAATAAATATTTATTAAAATTAAAACCAAATAGTTATGGAAAAATCACTTCACAAAGTGTGTGCACCAGAACACATGGTATCTGTTATGTAGAAACGCTCGATTTCTGGAAGTTGTTTACAAACATAGCTCTCACTGCACAAGGAGCTCTTAGTGAGGACATCTTGTTGAATTTGTCTCTGAGAATCTTATGTTTACACATATGACAGATTTCACAGACAAAGGAATACTATCAACCAAATAATTACAGCATTTGCAACTCCACTCAATGTAAGAAACTTGTGCAAGGTTCATCCAGAATTGGCTTAACATATCACATTAAAAATCTTGTCTAGAAGTACAAAAGTAAAAACATAATTCAAACATATTCATAGAAGCCTCTAGAAACATTTTAATAGGATTACAAACCTCAATATGTTCATGATTTTGTGGCACTGGTAGAAACTGAGGGAGCCTTTTACTCAGCCAAATAGTGATGTCTCTGTTTGTATTAACAGCAAAGGGTTCATACCCTTCCTGTAAGCCACAGATAGTGAAATATTTTAGAGTGCTGACATCTTTTCCAAAGTTCATTCTTCCCACTTGAGATGGCCCCAGGCTGCACACAGGTAGAAATCCTTAAAACAAGATGAAAGAACACATGGGTTGTACTTCATGAACATCGGAGAACTGCTGTCTTCCATAACCCAATTAAAATCACTTGGAAAATAAAGTTAAGAAACAAATTCCAAAAAACAAACAGTATAAATGCAAGCAGTCATCAAGAATGCATCACCAATGCTGTATCTCAAATATTATTCTGAAAACGAAAAGCTCTTTAATAGACATGGATCTCTTAATGCAACACTCAATTTACTTCACAGAAATCTAAGAGTACTTCAAGGAGTCTGACAAACAGATCTCTCTGTTAAGCCAGTAGAGTGTTGCCAATTTTACTCCAAGTCTTACTATTATTGATATTCTTCCTAAAATTGCATTAGTGATGGTATTTTAAGAGAACCTCAAAAATTACTTTAAAAGTAATATAGTGCTTGCTGACACAGCTATAGTAGTGAAACTTTACAAATATACAAGTGCATGCTGTAAATTTTAAAAAATATTAAAATTAATTAATTAAAAAACTTCATAACACTTTGTGGCTCTAGATAGTGAGAACTGACAATAAGATACTGTAGCTTCATGAAACTTAGAGTAGTCTGGTTTTGGGTTAGGTTTTTTTTTTTTTTACTTTTGAATCAGCTTCACATTTGTATGCATCCACTCTCTTACCGTTTCACCAGCACAGGGAACTCACTTGTGACTCCTTTGCACTTTTTAAAAAAATATTTGGTTTTTTTTTTTTTCCTCAGGTTCAGAATCACAGTCTAAAAACCTAAACAAATCTTTTATTTCTTCTTTTTTTTTTTAATCCTGATTTTGAATTTCCTCAACTACAAATCGCTCTTTAGATTCATTTGACCCAGTTATTAACAAAACCCTTTCTTTTGTATCAACAAGAAACATGAAGCTCTGTTCAATGATTTTGGTTCAAGTGAATATACCAGGTATTAAAGAGTATAAGGACAAAGTACAAGTAGTTCCTCACTATTCTATAGGCTGCCCAGATTGAAAAAAAAAAAAAAAAGGGGGGGGGGGGAGGGGGCAGAATATGTGTTCATTAAATGTTCTTTAGAGACAAAAGCAAACTCCAGAGCACCATCAACACCATTCCTGTAGGAATGACTGCTCAACAGATACAAGATCAGCCTTCAGTACCACCTTTTGAAGATTTTATTACAGATATACAAGATTGACTATCACGTGTATGTGTATTAGGCATGATAAATTAAAGGACATACACTATTAGTGTATTCCAGATTTTTATCTTCATAGCAAGGCTCTTAAATCACAAGGCAAGAACTTCTCAGATAACATAGATGATTTAGACAACATGATTTATGTCCATTCTACCAGTGCAAATTCAATGATAGACAATAACAAAGAGTATCTTCCGGCACTAAATGAAACAAAATTGTATTATATAACACATAACTAGGAAGGTTCTACTTGCATATATAGATTTACGCTGTGGTAGAGCCCAGCAGCGCTAGTACAGGAGAATTTACTAGGCTCCCTGTTGAGTTAAAGGAATCCATAAGCTGTTGCAAAAGTTTTTAAGCAAAGCCAAAAGTCAAAATTCTATTTTCAATAAGCTTACAAATCTCAGCTCATCACTCGAGAACAATAACAGCCTCCTATGGGCATCAAGTTGTTTGAGAACAGGTTTTCACAGAAACAGTTGTGACTGTGAATTCTCACAGTATTAACCAAAAATGACATTAGATTTGCTGTAAACCACATAGGTATATGCAGCCTAAAGCATGTGCTTTCTCTATCTCAATCACCTCACCATTTAATTTCTAGTACTTATCGATGTAAAACATTTTCAGATGTTTCCAGGATGTATGGCACCCACATTTAGAACCTTATGAAGAGTTTTGCTTTCCACGTCTCAAAAAGGATATAATAGATCTAAAAATGGCTAATGCAAATGAAACTGCTTTCTTATCAGCAATAATTAAAGTAATCATGATATTCCAGCCTCCAAAAATAAATTAAGGAGGTATGATACATACTCCCATTACAAGTGGCATAGAGAAGATGAACAGTAAATGATTTTTCAATGTCTTTCATAACAAATATTATGATGAAAGAAACTGTTTGGTAGCAATCTTCAAAACAAAGGGAGGGACTTCCTTATACACCTGATAGTAATGTTGTGGAATTCTCTGACTCATAGCATCATGGATGCTAACAGCTCACATTGATTCAAAAAGTGTTTAGAGACCTTCATGTGGAAAATAAAAAAATAAAAAACAACCCCAAAACATAACACACACAAAAAAACCCATCAGGACTATTCAACAGAAACATATCATGTTTGCCATCAGAAAGCTCCTGAACCAGAAATCACTGGAGGCTGAGTGACTGTATCACTATCTACTTATCCTGTTCTGACATGCATCCACAGGCATTTGCTATCCTCTGCTGTTGAAAACAAAATAGTGACCTAACTAGATTTTTGGTAGAAACACTGCTATGTTTTCATAGAAAACACAAAGGAACAAAAGCATAAAATAAGCGTTCAAACACAAGCAGATGTAAGTCAATCAGCTGTGAACATGCCATATCTATATATATAGAGACTATATTTATATGAAAATTTTTTTTATGTTTCTGCACAAGACAAATATTTCATGAAAGGAAGTAGCAAGGTCTATCTCCAGCACCTTGAGAATTAACATATAACCAGCTCCTCTTTATTACAGCCCTCAAATCAAACAGGAAATATTTTTTTTACAAAACAAAAAAAGCCATAGCAACTGATGTCATCAGTAGAATTCAGTAAGCATATATCATAGAAAAAGCTGATTAGATAATTAGATGCAGCCCAAAATCCAAGAAAAGATGATTAACTTTATTCATGAAGACTGAGATGCATACATGACACAAAACTAAATCAAACAGGAAGATTTTAAATATGTAAAATATTTAAAATATTACTAATATTTACCCTTTGTTAAACAGAATGCACGTAAATGTTAATTCTTCTACCTATGCATTTTCCTGTGGGCTAAGAAAAAAAGATCTCACAGACAGATTCATTCTTAGACATGAACTAAGCACACAAATAAAATGTAAATGAGTAATTGCAAGATTCCCTGAAAAGAATAACAACAACCAAACCAAAGAAACCCTGAGCAAAATTCCTACACAGGTAAAACTCTCACTGATGTTTTTAGTCAGTCTAGTACCTGTAGCTGATATGGAATCAAAATGACAATCTCTCAGTCAACCCTGTACCTGTAGCCAATACGGAATCAAGATGACAATCTCTCTCACCAATACAAATTTCATTGATGTCAGAATGGTACTGTACATGTAGCCAACTCCTGCAAGTAAAGCAGTTACGTCTCTTACTACGGAATACAAATTAACTTTCAGTACCCTTCTCTAAATGGGCACGCAGCCATTCTAGATGTGATACTCCACAGATCCTGTGTAGCCCTTGCATGCTGGAGGTGCATAAAAAGGTGATTTACCCATGACCTGGCTCTTAATCTCCAGGGTAACAACTGAGCTATGGAGCCAAATTTTTATTTTATTGTAGGAAACAGCAAATCAAGTAGAAAGACTTTAACACCACCACAAGGAAACTAACCCTCTAGCATTGTCTGTCACATGTGGCAAAGCATAGGACAGCCACATTTTTTATAAATAAAACACTTTTTATAATGTTCCCTACTTTCAAGAACATAGGATGAACCTCCTGACCCAATTCAAACAGTCGCTACAAACAGTTCATGCTCACAGAGATCATGAGTTGACAAAATAAAATTTGGTTTGCTCAGTGTACTTGTGCATATCCACAGCGTGAAATTTTTCTTGCACAAATGTATAATAATATGCCATTATGTTTAACAATTTTACAGTGAGATGGTACCTTACATAAGAAGCAGCATATGAGTCTTACTAGTAAGCTGGCAGAGTACCATATTCCCTTTTCACTGTTCCTAAGTAAATTAAAACTACAGGACTGATTTATAGTCAGACTGCACTCTTCAAAGCAGGACACTGGGGTCTGACCAGAACTTCTACCTTTTTTTCTAAAGTGAAAGGTCCCTTTCTGCAGCAGCACATTGCATGCACAAGATTCACTGACAGAAGTGACCTGCAGAAAGGTCTCAATGCTCCTAAGAAAGAACCATTAACAAAATCAAACTAAAGCCAGCCTACAAAAAAATGAAAACCCTGTAAAACGTCATATTTAATTTGGGTATTTCATATGTGTGTTTGTATATATACACACATACATATAGATGCCCTCCCCTCCCATGAACTGTATAGGAAATATCCATAATATTGATCCAAGTTATTAAATCTGAGATCAACCAGCACGTTCCTTTGAAAGCAGAATAAGAGAGCTTTATTTCAAAGGCAAGCTCTTTTCTACAAACACAACACTAGAGGAACTTAATGTGAATTAAAAGGATATTGTGAAAAATCTGAGAGGTGAGACATTGACATTGTCTTTGACATGGCTTCAGGTTCCACGGCAAACTGGGAACTACATTAGCAGTTTCAGACTCAACAGAGATCTCTCTAAATCTGAACCTGCAGCTGGAAACAAGCACCAAAAAGCTATACCACTGTGATTTCATCAAATTTGAAATCAAAATAGTGGTCAAACAGGTGACCCTCAGAATTTCATGGAATTCCCATTTCTCTCAGAATCCCTCTCTTCTCAATGGGATTATACTGTCAAATAACTGGAAAGCCATTATAATTTAATGGCGCCAGGATGATTTAATGTTCACGCCACTAAAAGAAAGCCAACTCATGCATCCCTTTTCCTCATCATGTTAACACAGTATCTAAGGAAATCTGAAGGCAGTAAAGTAACAGGCATGAGTCTAGAAAATTGGTGACAATTATCTCATTTTAAATTAAATCAAACTATTTCTAATTCCTATGGTATGACAGAAGAAGGGGGAAAAAAAATTCTTCTCCCAAAGCACTCCTGAAATTATAATAATCTGAAATCCAGATGAAAATAAAGTGGTTAAAATTCAAGCAGGGAACTGCCTAATTAATAAGTATAAGAATCATATTTCCCCTGGGAACAGGGATCAGTAACCCCACAGTATCATTTCCAGCTTTTACTGTTCAAAAATTTAACTTTCTCTCTCAAACACAGGTGTATTATTTAACACATATAATATATATGCCAGAATATATGTACCTACAACAAATGAAACGGAAAGATTAAAGCTTGGAATTACTTTTTTTTACATTACCATAGTTCAGAAATTTTAGGCAGTATCTACATTAATGCAATTTCTTACCCTTTTATGTACCTATTTACACACAAGTATGTAATTAAATTTATAAACAAACATACTTTTGTGGTATAGAATCAATGTAGCACCCGACACAATCTCACAATCTTTGCCATCTTTTCAATCTCATAAACTTCGGCCTCATGACAAACTAAAATCTGCTTGTAGACTCTCAAAGTTGCACTAAGAACAGTACAACAACAGGCACAAAATTCAATCTGCTGGTTTAGAATTAAGTGAAAAATTCCAGAGGCTAACTTTGTACCAGCTGGCTTTATCCTGGATCAGGTGTCATTTCCCTTCCTAGAGCTAAAACAAAACCTTAAAGGTGGCTTAAACTCCCTACCTTAACTTCTCAGTAATTTGACAGAAATTTGGTAATATTTCAGTACTTGATCTAGACAAAATTTGATGTCACTGCCCATGGTGGGGGGGTTGGACTAGATGATCTTCAAAGGTCTCTTCCAATCCAAATCATGCTATGATTCATTCTATGATTCTGTTATATCATATGGTGACCTGCTGCAGCACGGATGAAATGTTAGAAGTCATAGATTTGAAACCCCACACACTTCCCTGCAAAATAGTCAAAAGTTCTGATCACAAAAGATGGCTGCAAACTTCACCGCAGAAAAAGCCCTTGCCTCATCCTTACACCCAGCACACCTCCTTTTCAAAGGCTTGATACTAATCAAATAGAGAAAAGGACAAGGGGTAGTTTGCTAAAGTGAGGGAGGAAAAAAAAAAAAAGAAAAAAAAAGAAAAACAAGCAGCAAACCACATTAAAGGGAAGCTGGAGCAAAAGTTGGGCAACAACAGCAAGTTAACAGCACAATGTATTACAGTACTTACCATCACCAACCTCAAAGTCTTTGAATGCAAGTTCTGAACCTGAGTCATCAAGCAGGATTTCACCATTTAAGGTGAACATCATAGTGTGCTCATTCATGTCAACCATACATCCAACAACATCTCCTGCCAACCAAGAGCGGCCAAAATGCTCATTACCTTGATGCCACCGCTGTGCCTGAAAAGGATTTTAAAGAATTTCAGAGTAATAGTGACGATGTACGTGTTCCTCTGTTAGTGGTACAAATAATAATTAGCCCCCTCAATTAAGATGGTACTAAAATTAACACTTTCACAGCATATAATTCCAAAACAATGCCTGTGAGTACTCCAAGTTGACTTTGAAAATCAAAATCTGACAATTAACATCCTGCAAGCACCTCTCACATCAGTATTGTTAAATGTTGCTACGTGAGCTGACAGGGAAATTTGCTATTTCAACTTTATAGAAACAAGTAAGAGCATGGCTTATTTTCATGCAGAAGCGCCATAAAGATTTGTAATGAAAATAATCTGCTATCAATTACTATGTTAAATAGCTGCTTCACAAACTTTTTTAAAGCAATTGCTTTTATTTAATCTAGTAGCCTATAAATTCATAGCTTCCAAACAAGCTTTATTATTTCCTTACGTATAATTCTAAAAATGTTGTGTAAAAATAAACTTCCTATCATACTAGATTTTGAAAGGAATACAATTGTCCTTGTATGGACACTCTGAGCTGATAATTTCCAGAGTAGCTAAGGGCATGATTAAAGATTCATATGACTGACCTTCAAGTCAAAGACTGCAAAGGCTTTGGGTGGGGTCTTGGATTGGAATTCAAATAAATTTACATCTAAGAACTACTGTAACACACATAAGACAAAGACGAGTTAATAAAAAATAGGTCCCTTATTCATATATTCCATCGTAGATGTTTATCCTCTGTATCCATCCGGAAAATCCTACCAAACAAATGAGCCTTTCTGGATATCTTGAAGGCCAAAAGCTTTTCTCCACCCAACGAGAGAACCCATCAAAATCAAAGACAACAAAATAGTTTTGTGGGCTGAGATCTGAAGGTCAAAACCTAAGATTCAGAAGGCAAACTACTACAAAGCTTTTCTAGTAAAGACACAGGCCTTGAATAGTTTACTTAAGCCAATCAGGTATTTTACAAAAATAACTTTTCAGTTCCCTTTTTAAGGCATATTCTCGTGTAATACAAGACTGGGAAAAAAAATTAAATTCCAACAATATGAATAAAATACAGCTTGAGAGCTTGGTCTGACCAGGAACAGCCAGGAATACTGTTGATTTCTGTTACATATTGTAATAGTAATAAAGGAAATGAATTCCAGCATCAGATACAGGAAACATTTTGACATGACTCATCAGTAGCCTTAATAGCAATTATGGTTTGGATAGCAGTTGCACTTGCCTTCATACTGAAATAAAAAGTTTTAATGAGTCATTTAATCTATTCTGATGAAAATCTGTAACATATAAAATAGTTTGTTTTCCTATATATTTTTACTTCAATCTTTCAAATTGTCTCATGAAGGGTTAAATTTGAGCAAAAATTACTGGTTCTATCATACCTCATTTACTCTAAACTATAAGGATTTCCATAAAAACCTAGGTACGCTCTTTGTTATTTTACATTCCTATAAAAAGTATCAAAGTTTGCCTCAAACACTTACTGCTAATAATCTTAACCATGGTTATTCCCTAATGGCACTTCTTACAGAGAGGACAACAGAGTAAAAATTTAAAGAAATTATCCATAGTTAATTACAGCTCTGCCATTATTTTGAATTTGAGTAAGTCACTCAGATTTTTCAATGCTTTATATATAATGTACAAATACTGCAAAGATGTGAAAAAAAACCCTATAGAAATGCCAAATCCTGCTAATTAATTTTTCAGGTGACAACGATCCTCCTTATTCCACCTAGGCCCTCAAAGAGAGAGAGAGAAATAATTTCATAAAACATAAATGAAAGAAAAGAAGGCAATTAAGTCGAGACACACAGAATAAGACAAAAAATTAAAAGTTTGCAATCACTCATATTATTAGATAAATACATACAAACCTTAAAGCCATCAAAAACAAAAGCTTCTTCATCTGAGCCAAGTTCCTGGTCCGGCAGACAACCCGGCCTGGTCCAGCCAACTTTCATGTCTCCTGCAGTAACTGCCTCAAACTCGAAGTACCACTTCCCAGCCTTCACTGCGTAAGTCTTTTCTGTGCGGAAGATCCTGAATTTTTCCATTATCCCACTGCACACATCCAGCCTCATTGCTGTAAAGTTTAAAAAATAAAAAAAAAAAAAAAGAAAAAAATCCTTAATGCTGAAAGTACTGTATTCAACTACTGACAAATGAAGGCAGTGAACCCAAAAGGCAAAGAAATCCCTTTGAGCATAGGCATGCAAAGAAGAAAGTGCCTGAAGAACAGCCCTATGGGGAAAGTGCCCTTGCCTATTCTGGGAAATCGGCACACTTGGGCACCTCTCTGAAATAACCCTACACTAATTCATTCAGCATGGGGGGCAGGGGAGGGAAGTAGAACTTAGAAGTCTGAGTGCAGTTACTGGGCTACAATCCTCATTAGGATAACAGAAACATGGTGAAATAACTCACATGACTAGAGTATTGCAATGGATGGATACACGTTTTTTAGGAAGGATAGGCTGGAAAAGTTATGAGGAAGAGTTGCCATTTATGTGAGAGAGCAACTGGAATGCATGGAGAACTGCTTTGGGATGGTTCAGGAGCCAGTTCAGAAATTATGTGTCAAGATATGCATGCAGACCAATACGGGTGCTGTAGTGGAGTATCCCAGGGGTACTGGGGTCTACAGGGGTATTAGAGCCAAGACATCCTCATTCATGACCCAAATAATGGAACAGAGTACACCTACAGCAAGTCTGCAGATGACAAAAAAAACTGAAAAGAGCAGCTGATGCACCAGACAGTTGTGCTGGCATTCAGAGGGATCTCAACAGGCTGGAGAATTGGCTGAGAGGAATCCCATGAAGTTCAACAAGGGGAAATACAGTCACTTCTTATGCCACCAAACGCCTGACTTAGGCCAGGTTCATTAAGTTTCCTGGAAGCAACTCTGAACTCTCTGCCACGTAATTCATTATCAGTAAAATTTTCTCTTTGATGTTCTACATACTTAATGCCTTAAAAACACTTCTGAAGACCCTCAGTACCTCACCTATATAGGAGATAAAGCATGGGAACTGAGAATTCATTGCCATTGCACCTATGTTTTCTAGATTCTAAACAATCCCAAAAACACATTTACTGTGGAAAACCAGTAACTAATAACAATAAAGCATAAAAACTGATGCCATAGAGCTTTGTAAATCAATGTTTAAAATAAAATTAATGAACAGAGATGCAGAACACCACTAGAGGGCTCTAAATCCTTTAATAACAGTATATATTTTGGCTGATGAAAGGAGATGCCTATGACATGTTTTATGCAGCTCAAAAACTTGAAAGGCTCATAAACTGTAAAATCTAAATCCCCAAAATGAGTATAAAAATCTTTTCCTGAATGCAATTCCAGTCTTTCTCTAAGAAAAAAACAGTTTGTAGGACACTGTTCTGCAGGTCCTTTCCTCTGGAAGTTTTGCAACAGGATTGATGACACCTTTCAGATGCAAGGATTGCAATTGTATTCTTTACTTTTCATTAGTAACTCCATGCACAGAACTAGCTCAAGTATCTCTGTATCATAAGGAAAAAAAAAAAATTTCCAGCCATTCATTCCCAAGGAAAGGCAGGGGCACATGGTTCTCAAAGCTGTAAATGAGAAAAGGGGCTTAATATTGTTCAGTGGGATTTGGAGGAAATTGTGGAAAATGAGCTTGCTCTCCCTCTCACCCTACATCACTAGACAGCCCCTTTACCGTCACAAGAGACAAAAGCCTCCTATACCAACCAACCCACCTTTGCAGAACCAAGCAGAAGCCATGCTCACTCTCTCTGTGCAGCATCTCCTTCCCACAGTGGGAGGGGAAGAAATTACAAGATTACGCTGCAGTCTTAAACTCTCCAGACTAAGCATAGGCAAATTTAACAGTGAGACCATGGTGTTTTGCCACCAATGCAATCTACCCCACTAGGAAACAGACTGTTTTGCCCATTCAGCAATCCAGCCTTGTTACACACTCACGGTATCAATGATGCATCCTATTTAAAAGTGTAATTTAATAGCAATCTCACATAAAAGCTGAGGATCAGAGCAGGTATGTGCTTTGGAAAAGAAATTGAAAATGGCAGGTTCCCTGTGTATGTTTTGGGTACGAGTTAGATCTTCTGCAGAAATGCTTTACTGAAGATCTATGGCCTAAACATGTCCAAAATTAACAATACTATCACAATATAAAGCAGGAAAATTAATCATTTATTAATCAATATATTGATAGGATAAGGTTTAGAAACATTTCTCAAATTTTGCATACTTTGCTGAGATTATAAGGATGTAAGCTTCAATTTCCATCTGATTATTCCATATTTCCATATCTCCAAATGAACTTCTAGAATATGATGGCAGAGGGGTTATATCTATTATGCTACCAGTTCCTCTCTATATGTGTAGTTAGTGGTCTGGAATGACAATACAGTACCAAGAATATGCCTCTCGTGCTTCATCTTAAAACTTGATCTCAGCATGACAGAAAACTTGTTTTAAAATCCAAAATGTAAAGGAGAATTTATTTTATTTGTACATTATATCTCCTGATTTCTTTTACTTTCTTAACATTTTGTGTTCTCCAGTTACTGAGGTAAATGTTCTGTACCATTTCTTAAATTTATTTATTAAAATTTTATAAAAAGTTTTCCATTTTTTTCTGTTTAGGATGACCCAAACTCAAACTATATATACTGAAAATACTGCCCAGAGTATCAAGAAAACAGTCAATCTGCCACTAATGCAAATTCAAAGAAAAAGTTTCTAAGACGTGTTAGAATTTACTTACAGTCTATTCAACTTCAAAGACGTGGAAAAGTCCAGGAAGCTTAAATACTCTAACAGACAATCTAATTCTAGACTTGAAGTTTGACATTCACAAAAATTTGATTTGTAGGCATTTGTCTTTGAAAATTTCATCTTGCAGCTTTAAGTGTTTAAAGAAAAGATTGTACATGAATTGTAGAATTCTTCATTGTTTAGAGTTAAAAATCATAGGAATATAAAATTCACATCTACTGCATTTACATATGATCCTTTTCTTAGGAATTTTGCTATTCTGTCTTGTTATAACAAATACAGTACTTATTAAAACATTTACAAATAAAAACTTAATTTTAGATTGGGAACCTTCAGGTATTTATGCACATATTTAAAATGTAACCATACATTTTATTCCCAGGCATAAGACCACCATATATTGAGCAAGATAATAAACTTGTTCTCTTGATTTTCTGTATTTTATGGTTGTGTATTGTAGCATTCGTGACGCTGATTTAAATTACTTAAGCTTTTTGTTCGTTTGTTTCATCTGAACTATGAAATCTACAAAATGAAGAGTGAAAGGAAGTGCATGAAAGAGAGCAATGTACCACTAATGTAAAAATGTTTTGTTTTGTAATTCTTCATTTGAGGCCACAGGACAAGAAAAGGAAACAATAAAGTAAGATCAAAGGGAAATCTAAAAAAAAAGAGAAGATGGAGATGGCCTGTTAGCTTTGGAGACACAGTACCTGTTCAGATTGTTTTATTGGACTAACAAATCTGGTAGCGGAGTGGAATAATCTAATTTTTTTTTGAGATGGGCAGGAGGGAGGGAAGGGAGGCGTGTGGAGACAGGAGCAGGAAGAGAGAGAGAGGGTGAGAGAGAGAGAGAAAGATGGGGAGAGAGAGAGAGAGAGAGAGAGAAGAACAAACCAACAAAAATAATTACCATGATCTTGATCAGGAGCTTCCAGGTTGTAGCCATAGCCGAGAAGGGTGCGGACTGCTTCCCGAAGACTGTCTTTGTTTGACTTCTTTGTCCGATCATCCAAAAGAGCATAAGGTACGAGGCGAGGATTCCGTCGATTTTTCACATCCTGCACAAGTATGAAAAATCAATAAATCAATTCAATTTCAGGAACTGCGCTTTGTCTTAAAGACAAAATTGTGCTAAAGCAGCAGTATAAAAATTATTATTTATACCATCTGAAATCATGGAACTGCAAATACAGCAAGGATTCAAAGAAGTTGCAATAGTCTAGAAACTAGTAACAACACTGAATTTTCTAAAAAAGCAAGTTATACACACACAAATAAAACTGTGTGGCTTATACCTGCTTTCATTTCCCATCAAATTTACTTAATGGGACAACAATACAAACAACGAGAATGAGGATAAATGCAAAGAATTTGACTGAAAAATCAAAGGGATTATATTTTACACAGTTCATGAAGCAGCTACCGTAACAAGAAGCTAGCACGTAACTAAAGCTCAGTCATTACTGTACCACAAATACATAGGGTTTTTTTAATTATGGCACTAAAAAAGATATATAAAAAGTCAAAGAAGGAACAAGATATAAACAAAAGTACAAGATAAAACACTACTAATAAAAAATATTGATACGTGCAATAATAATCAATAAATAATAAAATACTTAATAAACCTGTGCTTTACTATGTTAAATACTTAAAACATGTATTTTTTCCAAAATAAAAGGTCTTGTAAAAATATGATTAATATGCTTAATGTGGAGAATTTTTGTAATAGGCAATTTTTTGAAACCTCTCCTCCAGCTGAAATTAATGTATTGTTAAGGTTAAAATGCTGTATTTTAGGTTTATTAATACAAAATTGATTTGGTTTTCCTCTAGTACAAAATTATCTTATTAGAAAGCATTGTTTAACTGGATTATTTATATAGCTAGGATAATTTTTAGTGACTTACAGAATTGCTTTCTTGTCTACATTTTCTTCTTACATCCTGTCAGCATTTGTTAGCAGTGAGAGAAACCATACAAAGAACTCTCCATCTTCCTAGTACCTTATTTTAAAAAGTAATAATTAAAGACTGGGTATGTAGTCTTTACTACAGTGTGAAAACCACTGTCTATGTGGTTTTCATTCTACCTGTGCAGGCAGAAAATAAATACTTGCACATATCTTTTGTTGTCCTTTAACTGCTTAGATACAAGGCTACCTGCCTTTTGCCTTATCGTGGTGAGTAAACATTAAAGTGCAGCTATTAAGCAGTGCTTGATGAAATCTGGTCCTACCAGTGATCCTTCTAGCAGAAGAAATATTACAGGACAAGCATTACCTATATGCTAAAAGGGCTAACAGAAAGATAGAGATAATGCATTGCTGGGGACACATATTTCTGCGTCATATAAGCTCTAGTTATATTCAGTGGGAAGGACAGGGACAGGGCCAACACAAGGACCATTTGAACTACTTCCCTTATTTATTCCAAACACTGAAGTCCCCCTTTTTCCAATATCTAATTTGGTAGACATGGAAAAGAGCTGCTTCCAGACCAGAACAGACCAATACAATGTTGAACTAAATGTTATAAGGAATTATTATTTGATATAATAATAATCACATTAACATCAGAGATGAAACACCATGGGTTTAATTATTTATCTTGGAAAGGACATAAAAAGAAAAATAATTTCCTCTGAAACACTGTCTGTCTAAAAGATATTATGAAGTACTGTCTTTAAAAATATGAAAGAGAAGTTTGGAATAACAATTACGTAACTTCTTATCCACAATATACAGTTAGACTAATGCACTGGTAATTGCCATAGCAACCATTAACACACATTAACATACTGGCAAGCAGCTGATAACAATGTATGATAATGAAATATAGTATAGGTGCTTTTAAAAATGCCTAAACACAAAATCAGTGAGGAAAAAGAAATCATAAGGATCAAACAAACTCAATTTTACAGATTTTTTTCCTTGAGTCTAATTTTATTTAATATTATGATCTTTTTCACCCATTCAAGACTCTGACTACTTCTTTAAATATGAATATAAGCAGGGATTTTTCTCTTAATAATTTTGTTCTTTTTTTTCCCCCTATGATATGTCTATCTAAATTTTGAATGTTTTACTTATTCCTGAATTAAGAACTGTAATTGTTATAGTCATCATAAGTTTTTGTACTAACAATCTTCTGCAACTCTGTGGTTTAAGTGTGGCTAATCAAGGGAATGATCCTATACTATGATCGAGCTTTGCACAGTCACAATCAAGTCAACAAGAAAACTGATTAGCCAGAAGTAATAATTTTTATTGAGTACATCTGCAATTCCTACATAGACTTAATTCTTCCTATTCACTACAGAAAACTTATTCTTTTGTATTGCAGACTGTGAAAACAAGGAAAACTCAGCATAAGGGTTTGGGGTTTTTTTGCCAGAATTTCCAGGTTTGACAGTCTAATGCTTCACCAGAAGACTCTGTTTTGTATAGACTTTGTATGGCAATTACTTGTTTGTAGAGTCATTAGAAAGAAAAAGACAAACATCTCATCGAGAAGACAAAAAAGCCACAAAACTTAAGCTTGTTGACAAGATTCTTTTTCAAATGGTTTGAGCTGGGTAACACACATGAAGTTTATATATTTTATAACCTATCACATGACAGGGGGAAAAAAAAAGCCTATATACCTTATTACACAACTTTGTCTTCATTTCATGTAACACAAACATTGCATTAGTTATTTAGAATTTAATTTGGAGTTGCTTCAGTAAAAGAAAGAATTGCAACCTTGAAAAGCTGGAATGCCTGGCAGAATGTACACTGGCTGTAAATGGAAGGAACTCATAATAAATAATGTTAAACCTGAGTGATGTAACACTGACCATGAAAACAGTATTACTTTATCCAGTGTACACTACAGATTTTGCTATATACAGCAAATGATAGACAAAGAATTACTTACATCAGCACATACATACTTATTTGTAGGGTATAAATGGATTTGAAATGGGTGATAATTGATCAACAAAAGCACTAACTAAATATACCTCTTAAAAGTAATAGAAAAGAACTACAGAAAAAATACCTGTACACACACCTCCCAAAAAATATCAAAAAGCTTTTTAAAACTTCCATTACAGGTAATGAACACTGCTGCAAAATAATTCACAGAGGAAACACGCTGGGAGCCAAGAGGTGCAGAACTGCATTCATTCCTTCAGTGAGTACGTGACGTGTAGATAACTGATCTAGTGCACTCAATCTAGCAACTGGTCTTGCAGCTTGTGTAGACAGACATCATGTAAGAGTACGAACAAAACAAGAGGAGTGCCCATACTGTCTACAGCAGCATAGTCAAATTCTATAAGCATCTCTAAAAGAAGAACTTATTAAGAGATACACTGAGTGTAATGAAGTTATACTCTTTAGAAGTAACTCAGTAACAAAAAACAAAGCCTCATATAAGCCTCTAAAAGACATCTGAAATTATAAAGAATAATAAAGTTTTCATAACTATAAATGTGATACTGCAAACGTATGCACTGCTGGGCCTTCCCAAAGCTCTGAGAAGTTCAGGAACAGCACACAGATCACTAGACCAAAAGGAACAAAAAGACACCAGAAACTTACATAAATAAGTGACTATCAAAAAGAAAGACAGGAAAAGACTGAAAAATGAGAACAGACTAGGAAGAATGGTAGGAAAAACATGATAGTAATTTAACAGGATAATAAATTTTGTGATTTAAAGTATTAGAGCTGTACAGATACATATTCTGTATGGTACTGAAATGATTTTGTTCTCATAACCAAGGCTGTTAAATAACAAGCAGAAAACAAACATATTTCAGCACATACTCAGTCAGAGAGACGTGCTGTTATTTTCCTAGCTTCATTTGCAACATTAGAAAACACTCATTCCACAGCTATGACTTGATTCTGCTTGCTGCTGTGTCTGTGGATCCTGCACTTCCACAAAGATTTCTGAGCAATTGCCACATCAAATGCTACTGGCGGTCTTGCCAGCAATGCTGTCACAAACCTAGCTCAGTGTGCCACTGTGTGAGCGTGCAGCATATATACTGTGAACAGCATCATCTACCTACACTATACATTTCATATCTTGTTATCCAGAGGTCTAGCTTTTCTGCATTTATCATGGCAGCTCGTGTTTAACCATAAACCATTAAAATTAAAAATTATTTTATAGGGGAAAAAGGAAAAATATAATTCTAAACTGATATTTACTAAATAAGTAATTTCAAGATTCCAGAATTGGAAAGCACAATAAAGTCTTCTTGAAGCCATATTCTTGGACATGTTAACAAATAATCCTAAATTTATCCACCCAAAGCAGAAGTTGTATTCCTAACCTGGCATTCTAGCAGCTGAGTTCTGTCCTTAGAAGTATGTGTGTCCTTAGAAATACATGTACAGCTTCTACCATCTTCACTGAGGACTGTACCTATATGGAGTGCCTGGCAGGATGTGCCCTGGCTATAAATGGAACTAATATATCAGTATAAATAATGTCAAATGTGAAAGTGAAGTCATTTTTACAAGGATGAGATGCCTTTTAATGCATATTTAATGAGAAAATAAGTGACAAGCTTTCAACTTGTGATTTTTCCCATACATCCGTATTTCCTTAGCTTGAATATCCAGAACAGTGCCTCTCTTGCATTGCAGCACCAGACAGTCTAAGAAGACCAGCTCCCAATCAAATAGTGATTTCATATGCTTTCTACAAAAATCTAAAAGAAGTAAGGTCCTGACTTTAAAAGACCAAACTGTCTTGCATTTGGGACCAAAGAGTTATCAGACTTGATAATTGCTTCACAGTCCTAATTATCCTCGGAAAGGAAGCACAGAGCATCTTTTTAAATACACTCTTCACACAGTGGGAAGAACTTTTTGCATTGCTGATTTTTATAACCAATTGTTAAAGCTGTGAGGTTTGTAATATATTTTTTTTTCAATATAAATGAGGTTTCTGATTGTCAGGTTCTTCAGCCACAAAACACAGTCCAACATGAAGAAAAAGTAGGACACCCTTTGACTAAGGGTGACAATGCATATAAGCAAAATTTTAAAGTCAGAGTCTTTGGCTGCAACCCTCACAAACAGGGGCGAGACCTAAAAGTCATATATTCAGGAAGGGGAAGGGGATGGCTAACATACCTGAAATTATCTTCATTTTCTTTCTGATCTCTAAGCTTGCCTCTTTTATCTCCCTTTCTATCTTTTCCTTATGTATATAAAAGTTGGGATTCTCTTGTATACGTGACATCACAGTTTTAAGAATGTCAACCAATATTGTTGAGTTCATAGATAAATTATGTGAGTTCTGAATATTTTCCATTTGATTGTGAAGATTTAGTCACAAATGGATTCTTTTATATTTCAATGCTGTTTTTCAATCAGCTTGTAATGAAAAAATCCTTAAAAACACCCCCACAAAAAACTCAGGTAATTATGATAGGCCGTAATGTCACAATCCATACACATTTTTAAAAAAGCCCCCTCATAGCACAAATGTGATTGTTTTAATTGTCTTATAGCCAAGACTATATTGCTCCTTTGCCCAGACCTATCTCCATTATCTGTCTTTGATCATTTACCATTTCCTGAGTTCAGAGATGACCAACCTGCAGACAACCACGTTCTCCTTTAAAGGGACACTGTCAAATATTTTCATACTGATTTTGTACTTGGTTTTTCACTTACCCCTGTTATTTAATACGTTCTTTTAACAGGAAATCTGGGTTTTTTCCTACCTGATTTGTTCCTTCTGCTCCTTTCATGGAGCACTAAACTACTGTGAGTTTGTCCTACTAAAAAATACTTACTTGTTTGTGATCAGTGTCATCACAGCTGTCAGCATAGTTCTGGGAACAGGATTTATTAGTTAACTTGTGCTCCCTCTGCTGGCTGGCTTGTTGGCTCTGCAGCAGCAGAACAAAAATACTGTGTATAGTCATGCATGAAGAGCAGCTATCTCTTGTTAAGAAAAAATCCTGAGAAGCAGTGGTGGATTTTGAAGAAGAAAAAAATCTAAAACTTGGAAGACATTTTCCCTACCAGATTATAACAGGAAAAAAATGGTTTATACATTAACTACTTGACAGTATCCCTTTAACTTTTCATATTCTATAATACCAAAATGCAGCGGCACTCATGATGGAACAAACCTATGAGATCATCTAATCCATCCTACAGCCACAGCCTGATTGCTGTTTCTAACGTATTACACGGTGATTAGTTCACCTACTTTCAAAGCTCTCAAGTTTCTTTCCCTTAGGAAACTATTTCATAGCTCTGAAAGATCTGTTCATAGTATTAACAGCATAACATCATGTCACTTTATTACAGGACTGTAACATGTCACAGTAATATGATGGGATGACAAAATGCAGCCCATGAAACAAACTCATTGTCGGAATCAAGCAGAAGCACATAGCAGTGTGGACAACAGCTAGAAGCTTGCCATGTGATGTGTACATCAGCTAAATGAGAAGCATCTTTGCACTGCACCCAGAAAGGAGCACCTTGCTATTCTGCTCTCTTTTTTTGACTTTTAATGAACAGTATTTGTTATCTGCACATTGTAAGCACTCCTGCAACTCAGTTGACTGTCTTCTCTCCAGAAGAAAATAAACTTAATTATTTGAAAAGAGAAAAATAATTGAATTAAGAGGAAATCAACATCCCAAGCATGGCAGCTTCTACAGGACATATTATTGGTGGGAAAGTTTTCATCATTAACGTGCTTAACCATACATGAGACTACTGTAATTTATCTGCCAAGAATAAGACAGCAAAGTATACTGCTAATCTTGTTGCTTTGTTTCCTGAAGGTCATGAATATTCCTGAGCTTTTGATGATCTTTAACAACCATCCTCTGTTGAAAGCGTAACTATGACACTGTTCACTGCACCACTGCGTTACATTCTCAACAGCAGTGCCCCATTCAGCACACAGAAGTCTTCTGTCAGTTTGAATGAATCAGACCCAATAAAATATTTGGATGTTTAAAGCAGAAGCACCCAAGACTGCAAAACTCCATTTAAGTGGCTTTCCAACCTGAATGTGATCAGCTTTGTAGGCACTTAAGCTTTTTACTTTTAAACCTGCAGGTTCTTCTTTGCATGCCCATAATTGTCTTTGTCTTGGTAGGGAAGAACAGTTCAATACTGATCATACACCTCAGCCCAGTCAAGATTTAGAATAGAAGCGTTTCTCTAAGTCTCCTTCAGAGCACAACCTGGTAGTCAAAATCAGCCTGATTCACACTGACTGCTTAAAACATCTCTGAAAATCTAACTAGGAGCTACCAAAATTTAACAGGTGTAAATGATAGTGATAGCCTGTTTATAAAACAACTTGTCCTTTGCCATCAAAATGGATTTAGATACATAATTCCTATTTGTCTGTTTAGATACCTTTGAGGATATAGGCGTCAACTTTTAAAACACTCATGTAGAAAACAGGTAATGCATAGTTCAGTAATTACAAGACTAAGGAGTTAAAAAAATATACATCTACCTTCCATAAATTTTCTCGCACCAGACTATAAATTGTAATAAGTGAGCGCAGATTTAATTGGCATGTTGTGCTTTGTCATCAAGCAAGTAGGACATTTATGGGGAATGGAGGCTAGGGGAGGCCTGAGTTCCAAGGCTGGCCCTCAGGACAGTATTTTAAGGGTCAGTAGACAAAATATAGAGAGCTGTTCAGTGGTTAGTCCTCTTTCCCTCTGCTCTCTCCCAGTGAGCCTCAAAAAACAGTGCCACAACGTTTTAGATTAGACAGTAAGGTCAGTCTCTTTCCCTGGGCATAGCACTGAGAACAGTGTCTTCTGACATTAAGTTGCAGTGTTTAATTTTAGGTTACATTTAGGTTACCTTACAAAGTTTGTCTAACCAATTTTTCTATTACATTTTTTAAAAACAAACAAAAAAAATAATAGAATATTGGACTAGATGATCTTGAAGGTCCCTTCCAACCTAGATGATTCTATGATTCTAAATTTGTGGCCTAGGGCAACTTCACTGCTTTTTGGGAATCCCAATAAAACTAACGATTGATTACTATCACATCAAGCCTCGTCAGAAGTAGAACCTTCTGTATAGACAGGCACATCCAAACATACATAAAGACAGTGTATAAACACATTGTGTAGATGTAAAGGAGAAACTTTTTTTATTGCCATCCGCTCCCACTACATCTTTTGCTTAACATTCCCAACACAGTAACAGTGAAAAAGTTTTTGATGCTATCATTTAATTGCCTTTCTGACTTGATACCTCACTAATCCAGAAATTAACTGCAACTAACAATTTAACTGCAAATTCACCCCAGTAATTATGAAAAAATTATTTGTGTTTTTTTTTTTTAAATATACAGATACACAGAGTAGGTTAAATTGTCTTCAAGACCTGAGGAACTTTATTTACTACGTATGAGTTGTGGGGTTAAATTTTCCAATGCTAGTTAGAAACACAATAAGTGAAGAGATGCATTTGATTCCAAAAACGTCTTAACCAATAAATTTTGTCGCAAAACTAAAATTAATTTTGGGATATGTAAGGATTCTACATACAAAGCTGTAACTATTTCCAAACTTTCATTCATTTCAAATCTCCTGATTGGCAAGGCCCTGTATTGAAAATGTTTGGCTTCTGGAGAATAATATATGGGAGGCATGGTATAAATTATGTAGTGCATTCTTTAACATATCAGAAATATTTCTTTTGAGCATCTGGAGACATACAGTTTCTCATTCTAGAAATGAATTGTGCGCTGCCTCCATAAACACAGGATTGAAATAGTGGGTTCAAAATTAATCCATCCATTCCCCCTACCTGACAACACAGAATCATCACTTCCAACACTTCTCATGATTAATATTCTATCAGAAATGTTAACCATACTTTAAAGGGCCACCTTCCCTTGTTCAAAGATGCAGTATTAGGAGAAAATTTGATCCTGCTGTAGGAATGGGAGTTGCACCAACACTGAATTATCTTCAGTGTCTATCTAGTAGGGGATATTACACGCATTCCAGTCTGCAAACACAAAAATTAGCTTATTGTCTGCCTAGACCCGAATACAGAACATAGATTTCCTAAATAGTTTACAAAGTACCAAAAAGAGAACTTTATAGTAAGATACCACAATGGACAATGTTGAAATGATATGCAGCATATATTTTGTCACTTAAAAGTACTTTGTCAGTATGTGATGAGGTGAATTCAAGTGCCTAACTTTATATATATAAAACCAAATTAAATTTATTTTTTTATACAAAAGCTTTGCAAATAGAATGAGTTTTGGTCTTGTAAAAAAACAAAATTTGAAATGTGCTAAACTGAAATGTATAACTTGAATTTTTGTCAAAACCAAAACCGCTGTTTGTAGGCAGGAAAGAGTGTGTACCTACAAAACAGCCATTTCTCATTTTTGCAAAAATAATGATCTTTTATGCCCAGCGCAAAAAAAAACGAAAACTCTTTTTTTTTTTTTTCCCCAAGGGGTGAATTTTCCTAAAATTTCACTGTGATATGCTACCAGACATCTATTAACAGAGACACTTTTTTCTATATAAAATTCACAAATAATCACAAAAGGAATAGAAACTATGACTCCTAAAGGAAAATTGATATAGTAGCTGTCTTGAAACATAATAAATCAGAATCATTGTATTGCCAATTGATTCTTTTTTTAAAGAAAACAAAGACCCTGAGTTTTGCTGTTAACAATCCACCATGCTTAACTTTTATTCCACTCCCTTACAACACATTGTGATACCTACCACGTAGCATTCCCATTCACTGAAACAAAACCACTGAAGTAAGACTGGAACTTGGAGACTGACATAACTACTCTCAGTTAAACATGGCCTCTGCCAGAAATACAACATATTAACAAAGTGATTACTAGAAGTTTACATTCTGATTTTCCTGGATAAACAAAATTATTCAATTCACAGAACTGCAAACATTTAAATGATTTCCCTACTGAAAGTCAATGTTTACATTTCCTAAAATACTAGAGCATATTAGCTTCCTGCATGCAATTTTCTCACCCTGAGATCTAGATAGCATAGAAGAATACACCATCAATTTTTTAATACTGCTTGTAAAAGAAGAGTCTCATACTGCTAGAAGATTTAGCAGGATTGCTTTAATTATGTAGTTTTGCTTTATTTGACTGACAGACTCGCATTCATTAGCTGCTTCTTCCTGCTTTTGTATCCCCATTATCCCCATTTAACTGTGAAATATCTCAAAAGATAAGTGCCTTTTCAAATGACTGAAGTTAGCACTTACCTGCTGGATACCGTATGTCCAGCCTTGCCTTATACGGTCCCTTGCCCACACGTTGTGAGCATTCTCTGCTAGTTTATCCACCATAGCTTCTTGAGAGGGGGTCAGTTTGATAAAACTCAGATCCATGGGAGCAGGCTTATATCCACTCAACAACTGGTAGCTGTCAAAAAACACAGAACTTGCAGTTACTTTTCAGTAAGAAAAAATTAATAGAACCACAAAGAGAAGAAGTGACATTTATGCGATATATGTATATAAATAATCTGTCTTGGAACATAAGGATAATAATGCACTGACATTTGATTTTGCTTCAAGCTAATTGCATCTTGATGGGATGAAGTAGCTGGTAACGAAACCTACACAAAATGTTCTGAACTAAAAATGTTTTAGAAGTATTTTAGTACTTTCACATATTCAAAGTAGTAGATTAAGATGTTGCTTACCTAAATACTTATATGAACACTATTACAGTTACCCCTGAGAAATATATTCTGAAAATATATTCTTCCTATTATTTATAGGGATGTGAGAGAGAGAGTAGATCAAATGGCTTACTCAAGATCATATATGAAGTCTGTTTAATAAAAGTTTGTCTTTACAATACTTCATACCTTAACTATCCTTCAAATCATAAATGTTTAAAATTTAAGCATGACTTAAGAACACAAAGACAGCTTCCTCACTATTTTTAGCACTCCTAAGAATGAAGTGTTGTTTACTCTTATGAAGCTGTTCCCATCAAATTAATTATAGTCATCTCACACTTTACTTCCAACCAAACCTTCTTCAATGAAGGATGTAACACATATGGTGATGGATGCAGCACATCAGTACTTAGTAAATTTACAACAAAAACCTATGATACTTTGCACCACCATCACGGTGGTGGACATTGCCTCCCTTACCTCAACTGATGAGGGAATGTGCAGGGGAAGGGAAGCAGGAAGAGCAATGGGGCTGCACTTGGTGTCCATGCCCAAGTGTTGGCAGTGGGGTCTGCGAGGCAGCCCCTATAAGGAACAGCTGGGGCTGCCCTGAGCCAGGCACAGCTAGTTCCAGCTGGCTCCAACCAACCCAGTGCAGGGTGGTGGTCCCTCTGGGAAAACATTTTAAAGAAAGGGCAAAACACTGCACAGGCAGAGAGGAGTGAGGAAAAAGGTGTGAAAATGTGAAAACCAGCCCTGCAGAAACCAAGGCCGGGGGAGCCCCAGGTGCAAGAGCTGGGGTTTCTTGCAGCCCCAGGAAAGACCAGGCCGGATCTGGGGGACGTGCCCTGAATATCCCAGAGTATTTCCCCTCCAGCACACTGACAAAACAGAGTGCTATTTTGGTCATAAAAAAAGGGGTTTGTGGAAAATAAACAACTTTCACTGAAATTATACGTGCTGGGGTGTTTAAAGAATGGCTAGTTTAAATAATTGTCTAATTACTTTCTAAACAACTTTGTCATTTTCTTGTATTTTCTTTATTTGGACTAACAGAGAGAAATCCAGAAAAAGAAACAGTATTTATCCCCATTCATATTCTAAAATATTAACATACTTTAGAAATTTTAATTAATTCTCTTCTGTGATAACTATTCTAAAACCCATTTAAGCAAATCATTGGTTGAAAACAATAATTGAAAACAAGCAAGTATTTAAGGGGAATCATCATCTATAAACATGAGGTTGGACCGTCCTTCAAAATTATCACATTAAAAAAAAAAAGTTTCAGTCTGAAAACAACAATTCAAGAACATCAATCCAAAATCAACCATTCATACAGTTACCAATCAGCAAATTTCTGTGACAGATCAAAGCAAGCACTTGGCAGTCATGCTGCCATCTCCCACGCGCTGGCTAACTGCCCTCACGGTTACCTCTCCTCAGGTAGCTGTGAAGTCGCTTCAGTGCAATGAGTAAAACCAGCAGTAATGGAAACAGTGAATCATACAGAATTAACACATTTGTCAGGCTGGCAATTACCGTGTTCTTTCCTGTCACACTCCCCTGCACAACTGTTATGTTGTGAATATAAAAGCCATGATGGCCATAGCTATTTTGATTTAAGAGCAGGGTCAAAGAACCAGGGATCGCAACGAATGCTCATGATTTTGTCACAGAGGATGTGTACAATCTATTTCAGGATATAAATGAATACTCATAAAGGATAAGTATCAACGGATATCAAGGAAAATAACAAAAGCATATTGTACGTATAAATTCATGTTGGAGAATTGTCTTTAGTTGCAGACCAAGGTTATTACTGGAAATGGTAGCTAAAATTCCAGCTCCTGCCCGGTCATCTGCTCATCAGTATCTTATGGTCCTTCTTGCTCAGTATCTCTGCTGGCCTTATAACAATCATAACAATTTTTTAAGATGAACATAATGTGATGTCGAATAATTTTCAAGCTGAAAATTTAACTGCTTTAACAGCACTTTATCACTACCATATTGATATGCCACCAATTTGTAACAACCATTATGGAATTTTTATTTGTGCCACCACCTAAAGTTACAGAAAGAGCGGTAGATATGTTTTCACGCGATCTTAGTCCATACTCTGCTTTCTTGATTAAAGATCTTCAGCAGTCTACGTGAGTCGTTTTACAAGAGAAAATTAAACACAGTGAAAAAAATTTAAGAAAATTTTTTTCTTTTCAATCTGACAATTTTAATTTCCTTTCCCATTTCATTTAGACTTTTTTTTTAACCCATATAATCACTAAATATTTAGAATTTATTAAAATAAAGACTTTGAATATTTCAAAGAGGTATCTTACAATAAAAGGTTATTGAAGGATGCTTTATTCAAAAATCTAAAGTTATACCAAGAAAAAAATTTCATAATAGAAAGAGAATTTCCATCAGAAAAAGCTGTGTTTGTAGTACACTTTAGCTAGTTGTTCAAACTGGTCCAAAAAAGCTCTTTTGTGGAGTGATACCACATTAGAAAAGGAAGTTACGGCACAACTGTCATTTAAAAATGTAATTTACCCCAACTTATAACCAGTGTGGCTGTGATGCCAAAATTCTGTAGGACTGAAACAAATATAAACATGTTCTTAGTATTTTACAATCTTTATTGATACAACAGGAGGCATAAAAGAAAAAAAGCAATGGGTTAAGAAGACAGAAAAAAATACACAAAGTCAGTCTGAAAAATTTCTTAGAAAGCAGAGCAGATGGGCTAATCACATTCAAGTGGTGTCTGTTGCTTTTGGTTTTCATAATAGCATAAAAGTTTTGTATCAGGAAGATATAAGAGATTAATAAATTATCATGGGAAAATTCAAAAAGTGTTGGGATAACATTTGTATCATTTACAGGAACAGAAATAACTAGCAAACACAGGAAGTGACATCTCTTCTCTCATAAAAAAATGCAGCTTTTCACACACTACCTCTTGTAACTTTTTGTTATGGTTAAGTCTAATTTAACTGTGAAAGAGCAACCTTTCTCTCCAGGACTGTATCCCACAAAAAACGGGTTCTGGCCATATAGCTGCACAACTGTATCTAGATCATAAGTATTTCCTCAATTTTTCCCCAATAAACATCTGATGCTATTGAGAATGTTGCCACAATTATTTTTTCCATTTTACTCATTTCTTCTATCCATTGTATTTATGTACTAGCACTTACCATTGCTTTTAGTCATAACCAAGGAAATTAAATTACTAATTTAAATTCAAGAATAAAAACACACACGTTTTCTCATTCTGAAACTGTGACCTTTACCCTTCTGGTTTTATACACATTATAATCCTCCTTTAGCCCAGTGAATTTTATACCAATCCAGACAAATTTATAAACCATGGGCTCAAATGTATGTTGGGCTGCAGGGCTGTCATATGCTTATCACCAACTACAGTTCCATTACTTTAACTGTGTTAAAGCTCCCAAATTCTCCATTCTCAAACCAGGGGGCCAATGCTGGTGCTAAGCAATAAGCCAGGGCACCTTGGCTGGGCCATGAGTGCTGGTTTCAGAGCTGCAGTAGTGGAGGCCACGATACCATACCAGCCTGAGCCCAGTCCTACCAATGCTGTTGCCATTTAATCACTCAGAAAAAAGTCAGGGAGCTATACCAGTTCTCTCCACTTCAAGTCACTATGTGGGCATTCTAGGACTTTCAAATGGGTTGCCTTTAAATATGTGCAGCACAGCAAAATACATTGATAAGTTTGCTGTAAAAATTCTTTATCAAGTTTCTGCTGGACGCTCCAGATATATATGAACTATGTAACAATGAACGCCAGACATTTCAACAAATCATGGAAAACCTAAACTTTGTCTACATGTCAGATCATAAACATCTAAAAGAAAAGGTGTGGATGAAGGCATGTGTAAATCTCAATTCGTATTCATCATGCATACCCAAGTACAAATAAAACTAGCAATATAAATATCAAATTGTTAAAATACAGCTCACTCAACTCACACTGCCTAACAAAAAGATGCATTTGAATTTCAACTTACTTCTTTGGAAGCTTCATTTTTTTCACTTTTTCTTCAGCACGTTCATCAGCAATTCCAACATGGCAGCCTAATGCCAAAAGGGTTCTAGGATACAGAAATCAAGAGATAAATTACTGCCAATGTTTCTATATTCAGAATTGCTGCTGGGTATATAAATGACAGTATTTGACAACAAATGAGACCTATGGGAATGGCAACAATATAATATGGAAAGATCAACACCAGCCTTTTTGTATAAGCTTTCCGAGAGTGTTAAGAAAATGCCACAAGATGTTCCTAAAAATTTTACTAAAAATATGAGTGGACTACTTCAAAATGGAACTATTATACAGTCTATTTCATCTATATGAGGCATCAGTTGAAAGATTCCCTGCCCTTGAAATATATATTTCTGCTTTATATACTTATTCATACTGCTTGTATACTCATTCATACATTTTTATATCAAAATCTTTTTGCGTTATGTTGTCTACTTCAAAGCTGATGAAAGCAAAAAAGGCAGGAAACATCACTTGTTATCCTTAGAATGTGTTGTCTTTACAAAGAGAGGCTGTTATTCAGAGATTTTAATTGGATCTGGATTTTGTTAGGACTTCCTACTGAAGAGAGGACTATCAGCAGAATGCATGATAAGCATTAGGCCAAAACTGCCATCTTAATGCTCAGTATGGATGTTGTACATTAATCCCATTCAGAGAAAAGGATTGAAGCTAGACACTGTGTGTCATGTACCACAGGGTTTCTACCACAGAGCCACTGACCCAGGCAGCCCATTCTGGCCTGACTCTGCAAGATGCAGCTCATTTCAGAAAACAAACACGCTCTACATAACCTTAAAACGGGGTCGATGGTATTAATCGGGTTTCTGATTCCTTCAGACCTTTTCCTGTCCTTACAGTAACACTATCCAGCAGTATAAATCTTAAATCTCATTCACCTCCAGGATTTGATCTGTAACACATCAATTATTTGTTCCTGCACTTATATTCAACAGTGGGTTATCAAGTCTTACTTTCTTTACCCTAGGTGATTTACTAAAATACTGACATTGAAATGAAAAGACATCTCGGACAAAAGTTGGAGACCACACTGGAGTCAGATCAGAATTTTCTAAAAATCTGAGGGTGACACCCACATCTTTGATTGAAAGTGATTATGCAGAAGAAAGTACAAGTGTAAACCTTGGATTCCGTTCCAGATTTTCCCAATGTGAAAGAAAGCTGGAAAACCAGGTTTTTATTTGTTCTTGTCTCCAGTTAAAACAATATTTTCTAGTCTTGCTTTAACTATATTTATTGCTCTTGAACTGACTGGGGGGGGGGGAAGCATAAATGTGGGAGAATGGCTAGCTGAGAAGGGTCACGTAGACATGATCCAGCTGGCCGAGCAAAAGCTTGAGAAACATCGGATTCAGCCCCCGTAACTACTGGGCTGGTAAAGACACCTCGTCCTTGACTATAATTGTTGTATGATAACAGAGAGGTTGCAGCTGCTCAGGCATGGGAAAAGAGGATGAAAGTAACTGTAAAGAAGGAACCAAGGGCGGAGTTGATCTTTCTAAGAACTAACCAATCATGAGCTTAACTTTTGTAATATGTATGAGCTAATTATGTTAGAACATAAAAGGCCACTGTGTGAATCAATAAACGAAGCTTGCTGATCACTCATATTGAGTGGCCCTGTCTTCCCTCCGTCGCGACAAATGGCGCCCGAACAGGGACCCTACAGAGGGCTGAACCTGCGAGCCACGGTCAACGGAGTCTCAGTGCTGGTCCTGTAAGCAGCGCAGGAGGCGAAAGGGATTAAAGGAAAAGGTCCCCGCGCCCGAGAGCGAAAGGGATTAAAGGAAAAGGTCCCCGCGCCCTGGAGCACCTATAGAGAGTGTCCTGCCGGCTACGCGCCGCCGAAGTCTGGAAGGCTGCAACAGCGCGCTGACGAAGGTATGAATAGACAAGCGGCGTATGATTTGCTCAAATGCTTTTTAGAAAAGCGGAGCATTTAGGGTATAGATAACGAAGGTATGAACAGACAAGCGGCGTACGATTTGCTCAAATTCTTTTTAGAAAAGCGGAGCGTTCAGGGTATAGATTGTAAAAGGGAGTTGCCTGGGTTATCAGCGTATGGAGTAGCGAGAGGTTGCTTTGATAATCCAGATACGGTTTTTGAACACGAGGAATGGCGTAAATATGAGGATAAATTGTTTGACGAAGTTATATGTGAGAATAAATCAGCCAAAAAGTTGATAAAGCCGTGGCGGGCAGTCGCTAACGCCCCGTTGCAAACCGAGCTGAGGAAAAAAAAAAAAAGAGAGAGAGAAAAAAGCCGTTCACTCAAAAAAAAAAAAAAAAAAAAAAAAAAAAAAGAGAATCCCTTCATATATGGGTATTAAGCAAGGAAGAGAGGAACCATTTGGTCTATTTATAGATCGAGTAGCAGACGCCATACAGGCAGCCGTGGTGCCCGATTATCTCAGAGGCACTATACTAAAGCAGTGTGCCATACAAAAAAGTAATCTGGCCACAGGCAACATCTTGGCTACATTGCCAGGGACATGGACTATCGAGGAAGGACTAGAAAGGATGGCTCAGGTACCGGTAGGGCCACAGGCAATGTTAGTTGAGGCAGTAAAGGAACTAGGGAATAGTTTAAAGGAACACGCGCAGGCTACGCAGAGTCAAGTTCTTGCAGCCCTTGCTCCTTTGCAAGCCTCCGTTCAATGATTAAATGCTAGTGAATCATCTCGCCCACGATGTTACCGTTGCAGCGCTGCTGGACACATCAGACGGAACTGCAACGCCGGCTCAGTATGGTGCAGAAACTGCTGGTCGGACAACCACAATGAGACTGCATGTCGCGCTTCTAAACCGGGAAACGGACGATTCAGCGGGAAGAGCCGCCCCGCGCCGACACAAAAAGCGGCTGCATATCCGGCAGCACTCAATCCCTTCAGCTCAGACCAGCCACAAGCGGAAGCCTCGGCTTGGACCTGGCAACAGCAGTAGATTGTACCCTGTTGGACTCAAAACCTGTCCGGATTACCACTAGCACTCAAGGACCAATCTGTATCAATGGACAAGCTGTCGGAGCACTACTTATAGGCCGTTCATCGGCCACCATGCTGGGACTTAATGTGTTGGTGGGACTGATTGATAAAGATTACCACAGTGAGATCCAGATCATGGCCCACACGTTATTTCCACCGCTCTTCATCGCTAAAGGCACCAAGGTGGCGCAATTAATTCCCCTACCACATCTTGCAGGAGCCCTTCCACCGCTGCAAGAGCAGCCACGAGGGCAAGGAGCCTTTGGATCTACAGGACAAATGGCCTTACTAACTGTCGGCTTGCGCCAAAGGCCACAACGCCCGGTTGCTGTGCAATACGCCAACCTAACTATATCACTTGTTGCTCTTCTAGACACTGGCGCTGACATTTCCATAATCAGCACACATAAGTGGCCGGCTCAATGGCCGACCTACGCGAGCAGCACCACAGTCGCGGGAGTAGGAGGATTGACCCTTGCTCGCAAATCACCCCTTCTACGATGGACCATAGGGGACAAGGTACCATCTGGGTTCCCAGCCGTTGGGTAAGGCCTGCCATTGACCACCCTGAAGTTGCCGCTGAAGGTGACCCGACTAATCACCGTAAACCAACGGACTGAGACCGCTGCGCCTGAGTGTGAACCACGAGGTCGCAAAGACAGAAATTAATTGTACAGTCTGTGGGGTCTGTAACCCCTAGGTATTATGTGCATGCTATTTGCTTAGAAGTTGAAACAGAGAAAATGGTTAATTTAGGTATAGAAAGCTTTATAGTAGTTGCCTTAGTTGTAAGCATAAGAGCCATCCCATATAGCGAGATGTTTGACCCACGAGAAAATGCGTGGATAACTTTAGCTCGGTCACTCAACACGACCAGCTTTTGTGCAAGCCTAGCAACACCCCGCTCCCCATTTACTACGTGCCTTATAGGGGTGCTCTTGGAGTCTGGTTGGGTCTGTCTGGATGGCTGAGAAACCTTTTACAGACAGGATTGCTAGTCTTAATCACTGTACTAATAGCGTTGCTTTGTGTGAGTTGTGTTGTCTTGTATGAAAACCCTTGTGTTACGGATGTTTAACCAAGCCTGTGTCATTCAAAATAAAAACGGGGGAATTGTGGGAGAATGGCTAGCTGAGAAGGGTCACGTAGACATGATCCAGCTGGCCGAGCAAAAGCTTGAGAAACATCGGATTCAGCCCCCGTAACTACTGGGCTGGTAAAGACACCTCGTCCTTGACTATAATTGTTGTATGATAACAGAGAGGTTGCAGCTGCTCAGGCATGGGAAAAGAGGATGAAAGTAACTGTAAAGAAGGAACCAAGGGCGGAGTTGATCTTTCTAAGAACTAACCAATCATGAGCTTAACTTTTGTAATATGTATGAGCTAATTATGTTAGAACATAAAAGGCCACTGTGTGAATCAATAAACGAAGCTTGCTGATCACTCATATTGAGTGGCCCTGTCTTCCCTCCGTAGCGACACATAAATCTTGCTCTAGCGGTATTTCTCTTGGCAGATAAATTGTATGTTTCAAGGAGGTTCTTATAGCATATTTTTAGTGCTAGCTACATGAAGTAAATCCTACTGTTTTGGTCTGTGAACCCTGATTTAACATTAGATGGTAAAATGAGATACAAGGAAATCAACATGCAGTGGCTGCATCCTGCAAAACACACTATCTGCTAAGAATACTCCATGTAGCTAAATTTCAATTGGCATAAATCATACTTGATTCCTATGCAGCTATCACCAGCTGCATAGTAAATAACAACATATCTAACAGTGGAAAGCAGTACAGAAGAGCCAATCTTTGGTAACCCTAATTTTCTTGTAATGTAAAACAGGAATTTTAACGTTCTATTATCTCCACCCAGACACAGCAAATTCAAATCGGAGAAGCACGGCAGGATAAAAAAAAGCATACAATACTGGTAGAACCTGAAAGACCCCTAAAAGTACATCGACGCTAAACAAGAAAACTAGAAGTGGCTGAATGCAATCCTCGGCGTAATATTGATACATGTAATTATCACACACTACTGAGTAAACAGATAGAAACAGGAAAATCAGTCACAAAACAATAAGCATCAAAAAAAGTACAAGATCAAACTACAAAATATATATATGAATGTGCAGAACAGCATGAGCAAACATATTTCAATCCCATGACAGTTTCAGCCATAACTCGTTCCTGAATTTTGACATTTCATATAGTATATCATTTTTATAGTTCATAAAAGTATTAAATCATACTGAAAAATATACAGAGATTCCAATATATTGAAAAGAAATGTTGTGTCAGATAATATGACCCAGAACTTCCTTGTTTTCTGCCTCTCTCATCTAGCAGAGCTGGCAGCAAAACTGGCAACAAACCAACAAAAAAACCCCAAAACTTGCAGTAAGAGTTATTCTTGATGTCTTACAACTACTTCAAGTTTGTTGTATGCAAATTGTAAAGAATATAGCATATAGCTGACTAGAAGAAATTTTAAAAGAAGAATTTCTTTCCCTCTTCCCCATTCTCGCCCATTGAGGTTGACTGCTAGTAGACTAGAAACATCTAGTAAAGAAGTCATCAAAGTAGCTTACAGTTCAAGTCATCACAGTATGGATCATCTAGAATAATTAATGCACTAATTTTTCCACCTTTCCAAGCTTGCAGAAATGAACTGAGACACTCATATTCTAGTCCCTCAACAATAGATGTCTATGTGATAAATACAACATGATATTGCAAAATTAGGACTGTATACTTCAGAAAACAAGGACTAATACGAGAACGAAATGAAGACTGATCTCAGTAAGCATAGAAATTTGGAAATCCACAGAAAGACTGAATGCTTTAGGTTTTGAATACTATCCATTTAACAAAAGGCTCTCTCTAGAGTATGTAATAAAATTTCTGAAATAGAAGTAATCCGTAATTTATATGTTTTTAAAGCCAAATTATTTTTGTTTTTTCAGGGTTAAGTTCAGAAACGCATTGTATCCTGAACCAGTAATCTAAAATTTGTTTAATATTAAGTGAAACATTAGGAGTGTGCATTTAATTCTGAGTCTGATTTTTATGATGCCTAAGTCATATTATATAGCATATTCTAGCGAAAGATCCAATAGTAGGGAAAGTTAATGACATCATCTTTTCTTTTTCATAAAGTGTAAAGGAAGAAGATATTCTGGATTCTTAAGCACACTGTTGTTTTGACAGGGGCCTCAAAAGCTTATCTTGAAATTCTAATACCTAGCTGAAGCTAAATACGAACTTATTTTCTTGCCTCCAATAAAGTTCCATTTATCCCTGAATGCCCTATCTCTGAATAATGCCAAAATATCTGTCCAGAAACTGTTTTACACTCTGGGTCATAAGTATGTTTTTTGTCAAATAATTTACTTACTGTGGGAACGGTGGATCAGCAAATAGTGCAGGGAAGCTGACCAGAGAAGGACACTATGAGAAATTCTAGCTAGAGTGTTCTACCTAGCTTTCTACTATAAGGACATAAAGTCATGATGAGTGTAAACACTATATTGCACTACCAGTTTACATGGCAATTTTTTTAATAATACAGTACAAATATTCCCAGAAAAGCACTATCACATGCAGATACTCATTCTGCTTTAAGACTCTGAACAGAAAAAAGCAACTACATTGTAACAAGAAAAAAAAAAAAGAATAGATTTCAATGGATTGCAAATAGTAGTGACTGGAGAACCACATATACCACTGGGCATTTATCAGTTTGAGAAATATTTTAATGTTGGCTACATGCAATGCTACTTATGGAAATCTATTATGCTAATAGATTTTCAATGCATTCGCAGTGAAGTAAGAACTCACACCTGCTTGACTGACAAAGCTGAGATACAGAATTGTATCTTTGTGAGCCAGATAACTAGTTTACTTGAACAAATTGATTAACATCCCACTGAAATTTTTTAGCGTTCTAACTGGAGAGCTTCCATGACATTTACACATCTAACCGCTCATCCACAAAAGGAGGGAATGCCTTCTACTGTTTTGTGGCAACATGCACAGATGATAGAGAAATAGTAGGAAGGGGTCCTAAAGCAAAGCTCATCATTAGTCATGTCCCAAAAATACTATTGATTGTCAAAGCGTGCTTTATCAATGAAAAAAATTAAAAGCAATTAAACTGAATTCAATTACACCAAATAAGAAGCGTAGAGTTTTGTTCAAAGATTGGATCTATTTCTTTCCCCTAACCAAGATGAAAACTGCTTGACTTGCCATTTCATAATCAGCATTACCACAATAATTGTAAAATTCCATAGATACTAAAAAAGACTATCAAAGCCATTTTCAATGCCAAATCCATTAATGTACTCAACTCCCCCATTTTCATTTTATTACTCTCACCTACATGTGAAATTGTAATTCATATGTCAAATTATAATTCTGGAAATTGCAACTCCCTAGGAAACTCTCACAATAAGCTTCAAAAGTTCTAGCAACTTACTTCAGTGTTTCAAGTGACATTTGCAAGTTATAATTTCTTTCCTGCTCCGGCAATTTTGAGAACTCCACTAAGCATGGGTGTTGTCTTTTGTTGTCATCTCTAACCTGAAAAGGCAGTAAAGAAATAAGCTTAACGTGTCTTAAAAACTAGAAGAAATTTAAAAACAGTCCAAAAGACAATCCTGTCATGATTACTCAAACTGGATAACGCTTCAAAACAAAAAGTATTCCGTATTCTCAGGGCATGATCATTCTGTTCAAGTAAGGCAGAATTTGCATTTGCAAATAAACTTCAGATTTGAAGATCTCAAGTGGAATAAATGTTAATTTCTACATTTCAATATACAGATGTTCATAACAATTACACAAAGTTCAAGAATAGTGCAATCTATGTTATATTTTGACATGCAGCCATAAAGTACAACTCATCTTCAGCACCATGTCTGAAAAATTATGCATCCAGATTGTATGAATACGTTGATATCAATAGTACTGAAGTCCTTACCCTACAAAAGTAATGACATAAAGGACAAATCTACTCTATCTCTTAATTCAGAAAATGTCTGTTTCTTAATTATTTCCAGCAGTATAACAAGAATGCAACTGTTCAGTAGTCACAAATGACTGGAACATTATTTTAGTTTTACTGTAGGGACGGCAGAGTCATGAAGACTATAATTTACAAAATACTACATTTTATAAGCTTAAAAAATTTGATCAAAACCAGTTTTAACCTGCACTAGTTCTATACAGTTTTAGTCTAATACTGGCCATAACTAGGTAGGGCAACCTGAGAGGCTGGGATAACTGAACATTCTACTCCTCTCAGCTTTGCATCTTTACCATGCCAGAGCTCACTCAACAAAATCTACAAAGATTATGACTTGCTAGAAGACTCGATAAAAAATTATTAGTTTGCAAATATTAGCTAAAAGATCCCAATAAAAGTGTTAACATTTGCTCAGTTGGGAGTACACCTTGTATTTTGAAACACTTTTGTGTTCATCTTTCATGGACTACAAGCTCACTGTTTGTATTAATCTTTAAAGCTGCAAAGTGAAAGTTATTGAAAAACAATACTATCGGCAAGCTTTGATCCATGGAAAATGGAATGTGAACAGTTGAAGTTAAAAAAGTCTAATTGTTACTCTTTTTCCAAATTGATCTTTACTCATTTGGTGGATACAAGATGATTTTTAAATTATTTTAGCCAAAAAAGACCAGGGCAGAAATTCTCAGTGAAGTGGTACCATTGAACTGTGTATAATATGTTCTCAACAGTTTGATCTGCTGTTCATATACAGAATCAGTTTTGATGTTTAAAAAGGGCAAGAAAGTCAGTAGCATATAAACTGGCATGAAATTTCTGACTTTTGGAAAAATAAGGTATCAGACTTAAACTGATTGCTTTGCCTGCATATTGCATCAAATAAAAGAGCTTTTCTTTGGCTAAAATGTCTTAAAATCAAAAAGCTCTAGCATCATGGTAATAAATCCATATGCAGTATCTAAGATTACACTTAAATCATAATATTGGGACATGAACATTGTGTGTTAGAGAAGGGGAAGGAAAAACAGTCATCTGCAAACCATAACCTATGTATTAAGTTTCTCTAATTTCAAGTCCTAAGTGTTAATTATACATGAGTACTCACAGATTGAATATAAACATGAATCACTGATAGCTGAAATTTTTTTTTATTTATAATCTCCTATTTTTGCCAGTTCTGTGTTTTTCTATGATAATAACTGTACACTACTACTCAATCTAGTTTATTTAATCTTATGAAAAATAATCTCACATCTCTGTATAACATTTCTGAGTAACATATTTTTGCATTTTGATCTAAGCACATAATAATTATCAAATTGAACAGCAGTCATTTGTTTATGTTTTGGATTGAAAAATATTTACAACCTCCAGGGAAAATTTATCTTCATTTGATGGGATTATTGTTCTTTGGACGCGCAACACAAGCAATTCAACTGTCAAGCTACTTGATCAAAATCATTAGCAGCTAAAATGAGAAACATCTTTTAGCAGACACTGAAAATAATTATTTGCAGATTTCTTTCTAAAACCTATGGTAATCTGCATTAATAAAGATTCAGTAAAGTCTCCAAAACGAAGGACTATTTTAGATCTGCGTACAGCTAATTTAAATCTTGGACACCAGATATTTTCCTCAGAATTCCAATGTTAATTTAATATCCCCTAGTAACACTCTTTTAACTCTACAGCTACAATGTATAATACTTCTATTATATATTTAACTTATTTTTTAGGTTGCCTTCCCACACACCTTTTTTTTTCTGAGCATAGTATAAAAATCTAATGCCTTGCAAATACATTATATAAGGGACAGAACTCGTGAAACCTACACATTCTTAATTTTTGTGGCTAGTTTTAAATATACAGCAAAGTTTAATAGAGACAAAGATATGCAGATGCATTTGATGATTTCAAGTTGAACACCTAAATACCACTAATATTCAGACTTCATTATAATGAAGCCAGTTAACAGAAGTCCTTAATTTTGCTACATAAGCTTCTTATTTTTACTTTGTTTCATGTATAACATGTAGTAGTAATACCACATGCAATACCGACAGATCTGATGAAACAGGTATGTACATAGGAGGGAATACAAAATACGATTTATAGCAGATTTTTTTTTAATACTCTGGGGAGACATTTTAATCTACAAATTCTCTATCTTTTAGTCTTTAAACTTTTTGACTTGGTGAAAAAACACCACTTTTTCAGAAAAGCTAGCTACTATACATAATTCGTCTTGCTCTGAATTAAAAAGACCAAATCTCAGCAAGCACTTATATGTGTGCATCTAAACCAGCCAATTTCTGTTTCATGCCTCCCCTCAGCACCCAGTAATCGCAGCACATCAAATTCAGGTAACTACTATCAGCAACAGTGACTTAAACTGATGAAATCATCTGTGACAAACCAATATGAAAAAGGAGTTAATCTCCAGAAGGTGATCAGCATATACTTTGCCACATTCCCAAAGTGAACACATCCAACCATAGAACATTAAAGCTAGACAGAAAGCTGAATAATTTAAACAATTTAGCACCTGTTTTCATTCTGAATATAACTACATTTATATACTTACTATATATTGTTTAAATCAAAATAGTGTTCAACTGTACATTTAGATTCTCAACAGTAAGTAACGCTACACTAAAAGCTCCCGCAGATTGCTTCACAGCTGGTATGATTATAGCACAATTAAAATGTTTTGACACATTAATTTAACTGGTGTTTTTTGTTTGATTTGGTGGGGAAAGCAACAACAGAAAAAAAATCTAGCTATCTTCTCTGTTAATGAAATCTTTTTAAGTACCAGCGTAGGCCTCAACAAATATAACACCTATGCGCAGTTACATGAAATCTGTAATCTGAACTCCTCAGAAGACCAAAGTCTTTTTATTAAGAAAAACAGAATACGTATATTTTTAAATGTGCATACATGTTTTTACACTTACATCTAGTATCTCCCATATGTTTCTATACACTCTTCACAGCAATAGCTCTTCATAAACAACACCATTTGAGATCCAAATAACTAGCTCGTATACTTTATTGTTATTTATTTTTTAAAAAATATAATCAACAAAATAGACTGCATTTTGTATCGAAGCCAGAAACCACATAGAAAAAAGTAGGAAAGCTATAAGAAATGAGCTACGTGGAGCACCCAATACAGACATGAGCTTGAAGAAGTGGAGAAAAGGAAGGAGAAAAGCAGATTTAAAGGAATTTCCTATAAGCAATATTATTTTTCATGAAAAAGAAATGTGGGACTTCTGAAAGAGTTATGTCAGTCAGTAGCTGTGAAGAGAACCAAGAATAACTGCTTTAATTGCTTACTCCACCAGACAATTAAACTTCTAGCCCCAGGAAAAAAACAGAAGGCAAAAACTCAGTAAGTGCTTTCTGTGCTGACAGTTAGACTGGCTGAAAATTTCAGTACCAAACAGCTTTAATACCAGAATTTTGGTGGAAAGGCTCTAAAACCTTACTAATTTTGGAAGGATGGAAAAAAATGCAGTCCCTTTAGCCCATTGAAACCAATGTGCTGAAGAATACTATGTAATTAACAGAAAATTAAATTGGATGGTACATACTGGTCCATACTGCCAGCCAAGTTCAATCTTATTCATAACCCAAAGTTCATGGATGTTCTCTGCTAATTTTTCTCTAATCCTTTCCAGGTGGGGAGGCAAAACAATCTAAAAAGAGAAAAGAGAAAGAGGTTGTTACAAATAAGTTGCTTGACAGTGCCACCCAAACTTTCATAACAGACAAACTTTGTACAAAGCAGATCTCTCAACTAAACCTAAATTATTGTTCAGCTCTTACTGACAAAAGCGAGGAAGAATTCTTCGATTAACAGAAATACTTTACCCTATGCACTTACAAGTTCCAGAGTTTGACCAACAAGGGAAAACAGTTTTAAACCCAACACCTCCAATTGGCACAGAATACATTCCTGGCAGCTGGGTAGAAACTACTCAAATCAATACTATTTCTCAGCTTAAAAACTCTAAAAATCTCAACAACTGAGGTAATGTTGTGAAAAACACTTCAGACAAATATAAACATTTGAGAATTGAACCCCTTAAAAAAAATTAAAAATTAGATGATGACGACAAATGACAAATAAAATCAGGTCAGCACATCACTCTACCTCCAAAATTTGAAATCAAGATTGCTTTACCTCAAAAAGCAGAAACCTCAAGTACACAGTGCTGTGAATCATGATAACGTTACCCTAATTGTTGATGTTACAGAACAATAACTACATGACACATGTAGAATGCTGTATTTAGCAAGTAATGGCAACAAACTAGCAGATTTGGGGTTTCTATGTGGTTTTTTTTCAGGAATGAGTTCCTAAATATAGTAAAATCTGAGCACATCATGTACACAAAAATTTATCATCTCAAACTCTGGTCAATAAACTCTTGTTATCTGTGATCAGAGGTGGAGCTCTTTGTTATCGAAGAATTACTGTTCTTTGCAACTATGCAAAAAAACACCAACCAACAAACCAAAAAACTGTAACTTCAAGGCATGGCATTTGCTGCCCACAGTGAGTATCAAATGCCACTCTCAGTAGCCTGCAAGTCCAGTAAAGCATTAGAGCTGAAGCTGATCCAAAAGTCTTATCATAAGGCAAAGTCTTCAGTACTTTGAGTTAAAACAGTAATAAAAACATCTATTAATAGAAAAAGAAGTTCAAATATTCTTTTTTTTTGCCTACTCTAATATTAAGGGTAAAACATTCTTTATTATAGTGGTTGTGAACTGAATTATATAAAATTTCTTGTGAGCGCTAGATGGACTTTACACACCGTTTTTCAACTTCTCACAATGCAATGTACCAACTAAATCCCAAGAAAAAACAAGTTTGAGAGAAGCTGCAAATTCAATCAAATGTGAAATAACAGTCCTATAATATGTGTGTTTTTAATGAAAATGCAGTCTTTCAGTTTCCATACCTGGCTAGTATCTACAGGAACCGGAGTGAAAGCTGCTTGAGACAGAGAGACAGTGGGACCCAGTAGGTCTCTTGTATAGCTACGATCCTGCTTGTACTCTCGGCTATGCTCCACTTTCAGCTTCTCTTTCGGTAGGACAGCTTCAAAGCAAGGGGCATATCCAGGTGGAGGAAGGAACTTGAACTCTCCATGGCGACCTCCAAGCAAGAAACGCACCCTGTAAACATCAAAGTTAATTTAGATAACTGAGATACCTCTGGTGTCAACCCTAATCAGTTTGTAATCCTAACTATTGAATACTATTTTTTTAAAAAGGAAATAAAATAAAATTCAATGTTACAGTTTATTTGCATTGTTTACAGTTCAACTTTCTCTAACTAGTGCTGGAGATTATGAAGCAGCAGGTGCAAAGAACCTTTCTTTTAGTTTCTTTCTTTTAGAAAGAACCTTCTTTTAGTTTCCTCTTTAGAAAGAACCTTCTTTTAGTTTCTTCTTTAGAAAGAACCTTTTTGTTTCTTCTTTAGAAAGAACCTTCTTTTAGTTTCCTCTTTAGAAAGAACCTTCTTTTAGTTTCCTCTTTAGAAAGAACCTTTTCGTTTCTTTAGAAAGAACCTTTCTCTCTTTTAGTTAATTTCCAACTCCGTAAAGGTATTCTAAATCATGAGACCAAGAGAGAAGACAGAGAGAAAGAATAATCAATTTGCTTAGCACACCTATGAAGTAAGCAGCGTTTTGAGTCTCAGAAGGCAGAGATTATAACCCAGAGTAATCAACCAACCACAGCTGAACTCTTTCCGTTGAGGAGTTCTCCACTGTCTCTCATTCGAGAAATGAGCCTGAAAACTCCCTGGAATATGGTTCTTTCTTTTCTCTCACAGAACACTAAATCTTCAGGACATAATACAAAAAACTCCCATATTTTCTTCCCTAAAACATTTACTTATCACGTTAGTAGAAAAAAGAAATCAGCTCTCACTCTTTACCTTTTCTAGTCCTGCTAAAGTTGGTTCCTCCACTGGGACATCACACAATCTTTTTTAATATTATAGTCTCAAAGTATTCAATAAATGGAAGCAGAAGTCTAGAACCTGAAGTGTAACTTGAAATTTTACAGAAAAAAGGAATACAGATTGACTGAATTCGTATTAACTCATCCTGCTGAAAAGAAAGTGTACCACCACCATTTCTTAAGGTAAGAGCAGATAATGCATCTTCAAATAATAGTTACTACTTCATAACAAGTGAGTTAGGGCAAACAAATTTTTAATATCAAACACGGATGTTTTTCCTCCCATATAGGTAAAATGCTGTCCTGGAGTGAATGGGTAGCAATGTGTCAGCTAAGAAATGATAGAGAAGTTGTTTCTAAGGTCTATCTGCAAACCACCTGAATACAACGGTGTGCTGAAAAACAACAGATGCACTGTCTCTTCAGGACTCCTTTGTAGCTCTCAGTATCCAAGAACTGGAACTGTGCTTAAGAAGCAGATGTCAGAAAGGGAAAAGAGAGCAAAGACAGCCAGGGAAATATTTAGCATATTCACATTTACAGAAAAAAAAACAGACTGGAAAACAAAACAAAACAAAGCAAAACTACATGGGATACTAACTTTATTCCTGCAGAGAAGCTGACAACTGGGAAGAAGAGGCCATCTATGTTGAAATTCTCAAACATTCCTTGAACTGGCTGACCATTTATCCGGAAAGAGATGCTGGGGGCACTCAGGTCCAAACAGCAGCTAATAACATCATCGGTTCTTAACAAATGCTGGTTGGGAGAATTTACTGTTCGTGCTACACAACCTGTGGAAGTAAAAGAGACACATTTAAGCAAAACTTCTGAAAATCGTACAGGTTTTCACAGCAGCTTAAAAAAAGAGAAAGAAAACATAGCAATAGAGTACAAACACATTAATACACAAATACCTAACCTATAACATCCAAGACCTGATTTTAATTTTGCAATATAGTGAATAGAGGCATACAATCATATTTACAAAGCTATTTTAATCATAAGTAATACAATTAAATTACATTTAGTGAAAGTGAAAATAATTACTGATACCCATATAAACAATCAAAACCAAGAAAACTAAAAGTTATTCCTCACAGTGGTAGAAGTTCAAATTGAAAAACAAGTATTGGTATCTAATATGAAACCTAGTATACTTTAGCAAAAAATGCTTCATTATTCAAGATAAGGACAAGCATCATAGTTTAAATTATTTAGGAAAAGTCAGATACTTCCTGTTATTAAGGGCCACATCATGGTACCCTCCCAAACTTTTATAAAATGATACTATTCAGTTTCATAATCAAACCACAAACCAGCATTTTTCTGGGATATACAAAGACAGCAGCAATTTTGTCTCATATATATTCAGTAATAAATGTATTTTTGTCTGAGTTCTAAAGGATCATTCTCTCTTGCATTAAATTACATTTACACAACCACACCTGCTTCCCAATAGAAATAAGCTACAGAATACAGAAATAGGAAATGATTGTTTCTAAAATTTACTGCCATCTACAACAGAAAATTTTTGGAAAAGAATGAAAGTTGTATGAAAATATCTCTAGACATGTCTTCCAAAAATAACATATGCAATGTTTGCAAGAGATAAACCATAATGCATATTAAGAAGAGAGCACTAATTTTTTAACTCTGCTGTCCTTAACTTCTTAACTAAAAGGACTATATTTCCAAGAGGAAAAAGATAGCGTATGTTTTTAACAGGAGAAAAAATAATAAATGGAAAATCTCATTAATTCTTCTCCAGATAAATTTTCATACACACACCACCACCACCCTCCCCAAGGAAAAATAAAAAAAACCCCAACACTTCTGATACTCTATATAGGGAAAATACCTGATACCGCTACATAATATGCAGACCGTAGGACAGATGCTCTTATGTAAACTGTCCCTTTTGATAGGGCAGTCAAGAGTATAGTTAGGAAAAAAAAAGTTTTCAGATGCTCTTGCTGCTTCCCTACACCCTTTTCAAGACAGGATGTCCTTATCTTGGTTGCTGTAAGAATAGTCAGTTTCATCAGCAAAGACAGAAGAATGACGTGGAGCAATCCCAAGGGCCCCTCACGAATTAAGAAATCTATAGAAAACACTGCTGAGAAACAGAGTAGCAGTCAAAGCGTAAGGAATGCCTTGCAAGGAAACTACCTTCTACCAGTTCTGCATGCCAAAACTCACAGAGCACAGTAGAGAATAGCAGAGAAAAACATCACAACAGCTGAGAGTTAGTTTCAAATAAATCCAGAAAGGGACAAGACTTTAATGGCAGGGATTACTAAACTTTGAAAGAGCTATCAATGAAGAGTGGATACTTCATCTCCTTAAGGCATACTACTTGAGACTAGATGCCTTTTTAGATGTTAAAATTTAGCCACATATAGGTTATTGAGATCAATGCAGGGCTGACTGTTAACAGAAATATGTAATGGTCTTTGATGAACATATAGTCAGACTAAACGATCAAAGTGCGTTTTCTGGCCTTAGGCTTTAAAAATCTATGAGCTCCACCTCTCCATATTAGAGAAGTAATTGCAGGACTGAAGAAAAAAATGTAAATTAAATGTGGTTCTGGTAAAGGCTTGGTCCAGAACAGAAACCCAGGGGTAGAAATTATTGTTGGTACTCATTAATGGAGTAAATGCTTCATGCTTAGAAGATGATTTTTAAAATGTCATTGCAGAGACTCACCAAGATGCAGCCTGGGATTGTGAAAGAAGGCAGCCATGAGTTTTAACACTCAACTACATAAAGTCCTTCCAAGTTTGAGAGGTATGTGTTACCCAAGAATGTCACTGAAGACAGAAATCTTTTCAAATCTACCAGCCACATCCACAACAGATATTAATATACAAAAATTGCATATACAAAGGTGGTCTAACATTTTTGACTGGGCTGAACTATTGACTTGAGAACCACAAACAATTGTTCATTTATTCTTTTGTCACTTTCTGATTAAAAAGTCTCCAGTGGGTAGAAAAATCCTTTTGATTTTCAATAATCTTTTGTTTCCTCCCTAAAATGGACCCTAACTGCAAAAGTTATTTTGGTTGGCTCATTTACTGGTTCTTCTATAATAATACTTTACCTGACAAACTCAGTTATGTCACAGCTTTAATAACACCATTAATTATGCATCATTGTTCCAAAGTAATTCTCGCTATACATGAGAGGCAAAGTGGCAGCTACTCTCCTTAGATGCCACTCCAGTCAATGTTATTACTTAATCATACAATCTATGGCTATTTTGATTGGAAAAGTCTTTTGAAATGTAAAACTGTATTCTTTTCCAAGTATCAAGCCACACAGTGCCTCAAAGCTTCAAAGACCTTGAATGACACATACAGCTGACTCATTCAAATGTCTCTCTTGTATGCAAAGGAGCTTAAGAAAACTTGCTCATATCTTCATAGCGGCAAGAATTGCTGATCCAATGAGCCTAAGACTTTCCTCAACAAGGTGAAACCACAGTAGAAGCTTTTTTAAGAAGTCTGGGACTGTCCATGCATAGGACTACCCATTCTAAATATCTGGGAATCTTCTCATGAAAGTTAAATTATGTAAAAAAGATTAAGAAAAAGAGAACAAGCTTGCTCTCTTATTATTCTGATTTTGCTGTCCTAACCCAGTTTGAAAAGACAGTAATATATTTGCAGAATCAACAGTAAATAAAAATACTTTAGATAGTTCATCTTCCTTTAACACTAGAATTGCATAGAGAAATTGCTATTAACATATAGACCCAAGCTGGGCCAATAACATTTTAAAGATGAATACCTGACCAAACATACCATATGCAAGCTAGCAATATGATTCTGCAAGTCTTGCAATAAACAGTCAGTCTTAACGTATGTAAATAAACCATCACTAGAGAAAAATATCTGGTTTTAAAATGTATATCAAAAAGCATACTTAAAAACCTTCTTCACCTCTAAAGTATTTCTAAACTTCTAAACTAAAGATCCATATTAAAATCTGTTAAAAATAATAAAAAATTAAAAATAGAGAGTCCTGTGAGTTAAATCTCTCATGCTGTTCTTACACTATCACACAGGAATTGCAAATCCTTCCAACTGTTTGTAAGACTTCACTTTTTGCACTTTTGAATTTTTAAATGAAGTCTTTATAGTTACTATGAAAAAAAACCAACCAAAAATAATACCCTGGCTGAAACATTAATTATTATTCTATCTGCATTACTTTCTGTAAGACAATTTTTTCAATATGCAATGCCAACTTAAACATATTCTGATATAGGTTACTGTCAACAGAAACATCTAATTCATTTTGCTGCTACTGAAAACATATTCACTGGAATTGCAAGCAGTGTTCTAGTATTTTTAAAAATAAATTTTAAAAAAAAAGAAAGAAAATACCTGACCACAGATGCAGACCATCAAAGCCATAGGAATACAAGTCATCACCAACACCATTTCCTCCCCATTCTGCTCCTCCACCTGGATATGGTGAGTAGCCCTCTGTTGAAGCCCAGCCCACTCGTAGATGAGTTGATTCTGCAGTCACAAAGGGCTCTAGATGGTCCACCATAAGTTCATAGTACCATTTTCGGTATTGGGCAGAGCCTTCACTAATCCCCAAGAAGATGTTGGGTCGCATGCTTAAACAGAAAGAGTAAAAATGCTTACTAAAAATTTATCTCAAGAACATGGAACATGAGGAACTACTGCAGCTTTTTCATTAACCTCCATGCTTCATTAAATTTCATGCTTGTTTTGTGTGATTAAAACAATATAAGTAATTTTATTTATTTATTCTGGTGAAAAATGCTCTGTACATTTAAAGTAAAAAAGCGTTTGTTTCAGTAACCGAAACAGTACCCTCACTCAGATAGCAATAATAATATTGTATGTGTTTCAACATTTTGAACATTTAATAGATGTTAAATCCTACAAACAAAAATGGCAACTATTCAGCAGTTACCAATAGAAATGTAGTAAGTACACAGTGCAGGTTTAATTTTACATAGCAAACTCCATTCTATAACACTGATTATCCATTCAAGAGAATAACATTTACAAAGGTACAAAAGTAAAGTATCAGTCTATTTCAAAATTCTCTTGTACCTCTTCCTTCCTTATTCCAAGTTTTGTATAACTCAGTAATTTGCAGTGGTTGCATCAATCCATCATATCAATTTGATGTTCCTGCTGCTGACGATTTTAAAGAAGTTCACAAGCATACTTGAAAGGCAAAACTATTACTATCCTTATTCAATATCTACTTAAAATAGCAATATGTAGTCATACCTCTAAAGGTCATGAGGGAAAAAAAGCAAAGAAAATTATGTTTTTCTAATACGACTTTTGGGATAATACTGAATCTAGACTCTCATCCCGAAAATCTGTCTCTAGACAATCATTACTGTGTCAGTTTTGGGTTAAGAAAGCCATCTAATCTTGAAATACAGCCATAGAGTACAAAAGTATCCAAAAATCAATGCTAAGTATATTTCCTCAATGGTTGGTTACTCACATTGCAAGAAATCTTTTAGACTTCTAGGCTGAATGTATCTAGTTTTCACATCCTTCCACTGGACTGGGTTATAACTTCTGGAAATATCTTCTTTCTACATACAAGCTGCACAATGACCATAAATGTAGCTCTAGAGCCAACCCTAGCATACAGTATGCCTTCTGGTGTAGGGAATGCAGGGGGAGGAAGAATGGTTGATATGGGCTGTTAAATGGAAGTCAGTGTAAAAGCAGACTTTACTGATCCGATTGCTTATAAAATAACTTTTTTTTATCACATAAGACTAACACACTTTCCTTCTAGTGGGTGTCTATGGGGTGTCTTTTGCCAAAAGTTTAAGTATAGATACTCTTCACTGTGCTACAAGTCAAACATTTAATCTCCTTAAAAATATAAACAAAACCTGTTTGACAAAAGCTATCTTCCAGAGAAGTCAAATCATTTTTAAGTTATTGGTAAGATCACCAACTGAACCTTTTCTGTCTGAACACAGCATCAGCATTATTATGTGATGACTCCACAATTTAATCAACCTAATCATCCAACTTACTCTTTTTAAAGAGAGGTTTGTGAATAGAGTTTCCCAGTCCCCTGGAAAAGTACGTTAAACAGAAATATCTTGGAAAGTTCTTTTGCCAATTATTTTTGGTGCAAGGTATGCAAGTCTCATTCTTTCCATAAATGTTTTCAATATTTCATTGGTCTTTCTGACTTTTGACAAAATAATCTTTTTTTTTTTCTTTATAGCTGCAAGAATATTCATATTCTCATTCAAAGCATTTTAACGCAGAGCAAAAAATATCCATTTACTACGTTGGCTTTTCTACAGCCATATTTAGGAAAGACAGCTCTACCTACCCTGTATGAGATCCAAAGTCAGCTCAGAAGGCCAATCAGCACCCATACACTCAAAATTTCTTCCCATGCATTTTTAACAGATGTTTTCATGAGTCATTTTAGCTTATCAGTTGTTCAAATTTATTGCTGACACAGAATGATTCCCATTACACCATCTTTCCACGTGTTATATATGTTGGTGTGTTATTGGATGGTTTGGGAGAAGTCAAGTCAATGGTTATGAAAAATATGAGTGAATATATTAGCTATAAAATTGTCAAATTCATTTCACCTTTAGACTTGAATTTATTTTTATGTAAAAAGGCCTCATAATATACAGTTGTAGAATTTTTATGCTTTTCAGCATCTAATAAATGCTATAAACTCTGAATTATAAGTACTATTTCTATATTTCAACTTTCATTCTCACTTAACGATTGAGACTTTTTAAATAACTTTGAGACAGAGGAAGATCCTATGAATCTTCACTTAAAGCCAAATTATTCTGCCTCAGCATCAACTTAAACTTTGGATAAACATTTACTTTGTAAATATTACTTTGCTAGTTTAAGATGTTACTAGCTTCATTTTGCTATTAATGTCTGCTGGAAGGCAGCTTTTACAATTCTGCCAGTGGAAGGAAGGGTGAGGGCATTCCCTCAGATTGGCTAACAATATTTCGAAAGCACAGATAGATCTAGACAGGAATCTTTAGAAGAGACTCTATGGTTTCACAGACTTAAAGCATCTTAAAGCAGCTTTAGCTTGCAGCAGCTCTCTCTGACCCATGTTTTTATTTTAATCAATTGCAAAAAGTATTTAAAATCCTAGTAAGAATAAAATATCTTTCAGAAAGTTTTGGAAGTAAAACTGGTTTTCTGTACTGACTATTTCTTTTAACCACAAGATTTATTCTGCTTTGTTCATAGATACAGACTTTTTCTTTTTACCTGCTCACATGGTTGACGAGGCGTGTCTGTAAGAGCAGATCCCTTCCTGGCAGGAGATTATCACAGATTAGATGTTGATTAGACCGCACAGCTACTCCATGACAAACACAGAGAGAACACAAAACATCCAAAACCTGAAAAAAAAGAAGATTCTTTTAATCTAAAATATTTTTTCATGCTAAAGAGTTTATAATCACTGTGAGTTACTTCAGGCAATATAATAGTATATACCCTGTTACTGGAAGACATGTAAGGGTATGCAATTCAACCGATGCAATAGTATTGTTTTACAACAATTCTGAAATTCTCCTAACAATATTAAGGTATATTCTTCCTGCTTACCTTGAGATTTAGTATGCAACAATGTTTTCAACAAAAGAAAAGAAAAAAAGATAATGGCCTCCTTTGCTTCTTCAAACTGCTCATATGCGTTTCAGGAAAAGTTTAATTCCTAATTATGAATACAGCATTAAAATATTTGAAATCTAACTTCTACACAGAACAACATGCTTGCTTTGTTCACAAATATTCACCTAAATATACTTGTCTCTTCTTTGCCTACCTTATGGTTTCTTCCATGTTTGTCCAAAAGACAGATGATTGATTTAATATGTCCTTCCTTAATAATGTTTAGAGCTTCTGGGCTTTCCACCAACACACAGTGTAAAACCTCAAGAATTCCTGGGGAAAAAAAGAAAAAATATTTATTCAAAGTGCGCATATAAAATCATAACTGCACATAATACTTCCTAATATAGCGCTCAGCAACATGGAATAGTTACAAACATCATTGTATATGATAAACAAAACCTAAACAGGATTGATGTTGTACTTCTAGATTTCCCAAAATAAGTAAATGTAGCAAAAATCATAAAGGACAGGAAAAACAATCTATAAATAAATTTGAAATTGTAATAAAAAATATCTGATGATCAACACTCAAAAATTCAAATAAACTGGGTAAAATACTGGTTTTCAGTGGCTCCAAAAGGTGAAGACTTCGCACTACATACATGTTATATAAATCAGGTCCTGCTTGAATAAACCTGATCTCCTTCTATGACAAAGTGACCTGCTTGGTGGATGAGGGAAAGGGTGTGGATGTTGTTTACCTTTAATAAGGTCTTTGATATGGTTTCCCACAGCATTCTCCTGGAGCAACATGGCTTGGACGGGAGCACTCTTCACTGGGTGAAAAACTGGCTGGAGGGCCAGGCCCAGAGAGCGGTGGTGAGTGGAGTTAAATCCAATTGGCAGCCGGTCACAAGTGACCTGTATCAGGAACAGCATGGCCAGCAGGACTAGGGAAGTGATCATTCCCCTGTACTCGGCACTGATCAGGCCCCACCTTGAGTACTGTGTCCCGTTTTGGGCCCCTCACTAGAAGAAAGACATTGAGGTGCTGTAGTGTGTTCAGAGAAGGGCATTGAAGCTGGTGAGGGGTCTGGAGAACAAGTCTGATGAGGAGCTGCTGAGGGAACTGGGATTGTTCAGCCTGGAGAAAAGGAGGCTGAAAGGAGACCTTATTGCTGTCTACAACTACATGAAAGGAGGTTGTAGTGAGGTGGGGATCAGTCTCTTCTCCCAAGTCACAGGAAATAGGACAAGAGGAAATGGCCTCAAGTTGCACCAGGGGAGGTTCAGATTTTTACACTGAAATATTTACACTAAAAGGTTTATCAAGCATTGGAACAGGCTTCCCAGTGAAATGGTTGAGTCACCCACCATCCCTGGAGGTATTTAAAAGACAGGTAGACACAGTGCTTAGAGATATGGTTTAGTGATGTTTTTTTGTCAGTGTTACGTTGATGATTGGACTGGAGATCTGAAAGGTCCCATCCAACCTAGGCAATTCTATGATTCTAAATAAAATATGCTCTCTATACTTACAGTTTTCTGTTTCTTCCCTTAGAAAACCATATGAATCACTAATGGAATCATATACCTCTGAATTAGAGAGCAGTGGTAAATTCCCAGTCTACCAGCCCACTGTGTATAATTTTCTTCGTGTATGTAACAGCTATACTGGGAGCCACAGTGATATTCTTAAAAGAGAAAACAAATAGAAACTAGCATGAAATTATGATGTGCAAGGGAGTAAGAACCATTAAATCCCCAGTGCACCCTCAATTAAATGCAATTCCAATCCCAATAAAGCAGCAGTCATTGCCATCAAGAATCATTAGCCTTAAAATGATTCCCTGCAATGGGGCAGTAAAACAGGTGGCTCCCATGTGTACTGTATCAAGTCACCACTTGCTTTGGGATCTTCCACATTTGGCAAAGACAAATACTATACACATGGTTCATCATTATCAGTTGCTGCTGTTGTTGCCACAATGAGAAAAATCAGAGCACTGAGGGAAAGCTGAGAAGCAATTCCTATTTGCTCTGTACATCTCATCATTCTGTGTTCATCCCTGTATTCAAGCCATGGCTCCACTCAGCTTAACCCTTACAATGCAAGATCCACAGAATGAGTTTTCTGCTCTTTGCCATGCTCTCTTTTACTGACAGAAAAATGTAGCAATGTAAACTCTCCTTGGTGTGGGAAAAAAAATTCATCAGGCAAAAACATTGTCTCAGTAAGAGTACTTTGGTCTTTCTTTGATCCTAGTGAGGAAGGGATCACCAGTTGCTACAGTTGAGTAAAACTAGGGTCTGCTAAGGAAAAAAAAAGTCCCAAACAGCTACTAAGTGAACACAGATATTTATCTCAGTGCCAAGACAGCATGATGACACAGAAATATTAGATTTGAAACAATCTTTATGCTGATCAGGTGCCTCCTTCTCACCTTAGCATTTCAGATTGGATCTAAAGCTTCCAGAGGGGAGTAAGTGCTTTTCTGTTAGATTTCCACTGGTTTTGAATAAACCACTGAAAAAATGTGTATCATAAATAAGTGACAGCTAATATTTAAGAATGTGAAGACTGTGGTTCATCCACAGCACTGTCCTCAGTATGCCTCTGAAGTTTTCTGAATTTGTAAACAATTAAAACAAGTTTTTCAATCTTTAAATGGGAAAAATATTAGAAATGCAAATTTAAGGAAAAATCATGGAATCATAGAATTGTCAGAGTTGGAAGGGACCTCTAGAGATCATCTAGTCCAACTCCCCTGCCAAAACAGGATTGACTAGAGCACATTACTCAGGACTGCATCCAGGCAGGTCTTGAAAATCTCCAGAGTAGGGGACTCCATGATCTCCCTGGGCAGCCTGTTCCAGGGCTCCGTCACCCTCACCGTAAAGAAGTTTCTCCTCATATTTAAATGGAACTTCCTATGTTCCAGCTTGTGCCCGTTGCCCCTTGTCCTATCACTGGAAACCACTGAAGAGTCCAGGTCCACCATCCTTCAACCCACCCTTTAGGTACTTGTAAACGTAGATAAAGTCTCCTCCCCTCAGCCTTCTCTTCTCCAGGCTAAAGAGTCCCAGCTCTTTGAGCCTTTCCTTGTAAGGGAGATGCTCCAATCCCTTAATCATCTTAGTTGACCTACGCTGGACTCTCTCCAGTAGTTCCCTGTCTCTCTTGAAGTGGGGAGCCCAGAACTGGACACAATATTCCAGTTGTGGCCTCACCAGTGCAGAATAGAGGGGGAGAATGACCTCCCTCGACCTACTGGCCACACTCTTCCCTATGCAGCCCAGGATCCCATTGGCCCTCTTGGCGACAAGGGCACATTGCTGGCTCATGGAATGTTTGCTATCCACCAGGACTCCCAGATCCTTCTCCTCAGTAGTGCTTTCCAGAAGATCCATCCCTAACCTATATTGGTGCCTGGCGTTCTTCCTCCCCAGGTGCAGGACCCTACATTTGCCCTTGTTGAACCTCATTAGGTTCTTCTCTGCCCAGCTCTCCAGCCTGTTCAGGTCACACTGGATGGCGGCACAGCCCTCTGGAGTGTCGGCCAGCCCTCCCAGTTTGGTATCATCAGTGAACTTGCTGAGGATACACTCTGTCCCCTCATCCAGGTCGCTGATGAATATGTTGAATTCCAACCCTCTGAGTTCTGTCACACAGCCAGCTCTCAATCCACCTCACTGCCCCCTCATCTAGCCCACGCTTCCTTAATTTTCTAATGAGGATCTTACGGGAGACAGTGTCAAAAGCCTTGCTGAAGTCAAGGTAGATGACATCTGCTGCTCTCCCCTCATCCAGCCATCCAATTATAACATCATAGAAGGCTATCAGATTGATCAAGCATGATTTACCCTTGGTAAATCCGTGTTGACCACTTCCAATAACTTCTTGATCTTCAATGTGTTTGGAGATGACATCTAGAATGAGTCACTCCATTATTTTCCCAGGGACAGAGGTGAGACTAATTGGCCTGTAGTTCCCTGGGACCTCCTTCTTGCCCTTTTTGTAGACTGGTGTGATATTTGCCTTCCTCCAGTCCTCAGGCACTTCACCTGTTCTCCAAGACCTCTCAAAAATGATGGAGAGTGGCTCAGCAATAACATCTGCCAGTTTTCTCAGCACTCGTGGGTGCATCCCATCAGGGCCCATGGACTTATGTATGTCTAGTTTGGCCAAGTGGTCTCTAACCCAGTCCTCCCCAAGAGAGGGAAAGTCTTCCTCTCTCCAGACCTTTCCCCTTGTCTCCAGGGTCTGGGATTCATGAGGGGCAGCTTTGGCAGTGAAGACCGAAGCAAAGAAGGCATTCAGCAACTCCACCTTCTCTGTGTCTTCCACCACCAAGGCACCCACCTCATTCTTCAGTGGACCTACATTTTCCCTAGCCTTCCATTTTTTATTGATATACTGAAAAAAACTCTTCTTGTTATCTTTAACTGTGGTGGCCAAGTTAAGTTCTGCTTGGGCTTTTGCCCTTCGAATTTTTCCCCTGCATATCTTCACTACACCTTGATATTGCTCATAAGTAACCAACCCACTTTTCCAGAGATCATAGCCTTTCCTTTTCTCCCTGAGGTCCGGCCAAAGCCTTCTATTTAGCCAGGCCGGCCTTCTTCCCCATCGGCTCGTTTTATGGGACCTGGGGATGGCCTTCTCCTGCGCTTTTGAGAGTTCATCCTTGAAGCATGACCAGCCTTCCTGGGCACCTATGCCCTTCAGGATTGTCTCCCAAGGGACACTCTCAACCATGCTCCTAAACAGGCCAAAGTCTGCCTTACGGAAGTCCAAGGTGGCAGTTCTGCTGGCTCCCTGTCTCGCTTCTGCAAGAATTGAAAACTCTATGATTTCATGATCACTCTGCCCAAGACGACCTTCAACCTTTACATCCCCCACAAGACCTTCTCTGTTAACTAGCAGCAGGTCCAGTAGGGCGCTTTCCCTGGTTGGCTCACTCACCAGCTGTGTTAGGAAGTTGTCTTCCACACACTCTAGGAACCTCCGGGACTGTTCCCTCTCTGATGTGTTATATTTCCAGCAGATATCTGGGAAGTTGAATATGTATTCCAAAAGAATATGTATTCAGGAGAATTTTTACATACACACATCCCTTCTTGGTTTTTTTTTTTTGTTTTTGTTTTTTTTTAATCATTCCTGACTAACAGAAGAATATAATCTGGGACATTACAACTAACTGATCATAAATCCTCTCAAAAAAACACAGAAATTAAAAATAAGAAGTTAATTGAGAAAGCATTTTAGAGACAAGCAAGCAAAGATTAAAAGAAAAGCTGACAAACCAGAAACTCTGAATAGAATTTAAACTAGCGAGTATGAAAAAAAATGTTGGAACCAATATATCTGTTTCTGCTAAGTATGAGATGCATGCTTATGCAGTAAATAATGAAATGCAATGAAATTAGTAATAACTATGAAACAATTACAGACTGGAATTAAACCTGCTATTTATGAGGAATATAAATGGCCAGGAGTTCCAAGTCTAATCTATTGTCTTTTATTGGATCAGCAGAAAATGCCACCTGGAGAATTTCCCAAGTACCTTATTGAGGAAAAGAATATTAAACACCGTTAAGAACTTATTATAGAAATAACCTACCCATGCAAAGATATGCATTGGTAGACTCGGGACTTGTTCCATTGTTATGCACTAGCAAAGACTAAAATACCTTCAGTTCATAAATTATTTATTTTTTATTGTTAATTTAGACCAACTTGTCCTACCCTTACTTGCATTCAGATCAAGGCACAGCCCTATTAAAAATGAAAATACAAAGAGCAAAGACCAACACAACCAAAGAAATGGTAGACCTCATAAAGAAAAAGCAACAAAAAATCTTGGAAAGGACAGAAACTGGGCTGTGCCAAATTCTTATGGGGGATAAAGAGATATGAAAATGTTATGAACAGTCATATATCAACAAATATTTTTAATTTTTTTTTCTTTAAACTTAAGATTTCAGATTCCCATCCTTGTTATGACCAAGGTACTCTGCCAGAAGAGACAACAGTTACTTTTAAATGACTTTCTATTTGAAAGGTAGTTTCCTTTATATTTCCCAAGAAAATCTGAATTTAAATGAAGATAGAAATTCCCATTGACTTGAGTCATGGCTGCAGTCATCTGACTTCATTCAGATCTCTCGTTTTAATCTCAGACAATCTACAGCACCATCACCTTTTATTATACTATATAATGTTTTTATCCAGAAATCTGGAAGAAGATACACTGTCTTCACTAATAAAGTGTACAGATTACTCAAGGACTGAAATGTAGTAAAGGTGGAACACAACAGATACAGTAACAATTTCATTTATCTGGTAAACAGGTTTCAAACAAAGCGTGTATGTTTGAAGACAGAGTTAGATACGAAAACAGAAAATGCAGGTGATCCTCTGCAAATATTATAGACAATTTTCCTGTTCTGTGCGGCGGCTCCAAAAAAAAGTCACAACCACAACATAATGAGCTAGACATGAACTCCAAAACTGATTCTGTAGCCCTGAAGGTATAAGCAGAAAGTTTCAGTTACAAATAAGAGAACGTATTAAACCTGAATTTGGCAGCGGTATGATCTGGGCTGCAATAGATGTACACTTCCAATATTGGCAGTAACAGGATCAATAAAAAGGATAAAACCCTAAGAGTCACGAGAGCAGGCTGAAGGAGTACATGCCCTGCAGCAACACAGCAAAAGCACACTGCACCCAGCCTGCAAACTGGACAGGCAGGGGTTACTTGTGTAAAGGTACCTAGGGAGGTAAGAAAGGGGGTACAAAAGAATCCTCAATCTAGAGGGGCAATCTATAACAAGATCAACAGCTTTGCTGTGTGTGGCAGTGATCTGGCAATGCAGGGAAATCACTACATTCAAAACTTGGTAATTTAAAGTTTTCCACCTCTCATTGTAGCACTGAAACACACTTTTAACAATATAAACAGTAATCCAATATGAAATGATACCATATAATGTAAGTGTGATCATCATAACCTTGGAATTTTCAGATTTGTGTAGGTAGATTCATAATCTTGATTTTGTCTTAAAATAGTACACAGGGCTCATTTTCTGGTTTTAATCTTTTGAATAACAGAAGTTAAAATACTTTGAGGATCTAAACATTCAGTAATAAATGAATGTTATCAATTAGACCCAGCTGCCACAGCAACTTCTTCAATTACTGCAGTATCTGAATGCTAATTATCAAACACATTTTGTTCTAAGGACAAATTCCCCTTTATCAGAAAAAAAATCTCATCTGAAGGCACAATGCCTGTTTGGGCTAATCCGGTTTTAGGTTATCTACATTAAAGACAACTGGACATATTCCAATTTCACTGGTGTTTCTCAAGGCAGTAAAGTAGGAAGTGTTCAAATTTAATACAAATATCACAAACAGTATGATATGCAGAGGTTATCATAAAGATAAGTGAAAAATTCTTTCTTAATGACTAACAGATGAAAGGAAGCACATTTTCAAGACATGTTGACTCCTCTTAGTGTCATACTGTAGAATACTAGAATAAAATGCATGCCCTTCAAAAAAATTACTCAAAACCTGGTATTATCTGGTTCCATAAATCTTCACTTGGAGGATATCAGATTACTAACTTACCCTATTCTAATTTTTATTGCCTATGTTTTAATGCCTTCAAAATTTTAGGAAGTCTAGTTAATCCCATCTGGAATATATTTCAGAGCAAAAGACTAATCTATTCTTAATTTATGCATTGAAGAGACAGCTGAAGCATTTGCATTGCATTATTCACTCAGCTCCTCTGGTATCTCACTTCTAACATGGTCTACTCTCAGACACATTTACACTTCAACAAATCTTCATTTTCTTTCTTTTGCTTCAGTGAAGATCAGGAACTGAATCAATTTCTAATCTAACTTGTACAATCAACTCACAATTGCTGTTTAAGTATTTAATACCTCTATTCTATTTTCATAACATTTTTAGTTCAAGGGTAAGAAAAAGGTGAAAATGGGAATTTTATTGATAATTTATGGCATCAATAGTTTATGGTATCAAATCTTTACCGCAACACATTCAAGAAAACACCTGCCAGAGATGGAGCTAACAACTTCAACATTGAAGGTGAACTTAATTTTGGTGTGATTGACAATGTGCTGTTTCTTCCTCACAAACACTCCATCTTCAAAAATTAATCAATCATTTTAGGTGAATATATGAAGCCAGGTATTCTTATTTAAATGGTGTAATATAATCCAGTATTTCTCCCTGTTGTAGATCTACCACTCTAAATTAAAACACCCCAATCGAGCCATATAAATCTTAAAATCTGGCAAGTAAGCATCCCACATAAAATCACAAAAGCATATTTACATACTAAAAGCTAAACGTACTGTGCCTCTTGAGATAACTAAAGCACAGCTTAATTAGCATCCTGTATAACTGACTGCCTCTAAACCAGAAAAAGTCCTAATTACAAAATCAGTTTTGGAGGCAACATGGAAGTTATGTTACCAGAACATATGGGGAAGGAGTTCAAGTGGCCTAGTTCCTAGAAGAAAACTCAGGACAAATGTGCATTGCAAATATTAGTACCTTCAGAATTTTTGCAGTGTGCCATGAGGTTCGTTATGCAGTACGACTACAATGTTGGATCACTTTGCAGTTTACAGAATTCATCTCATACCTTACTATAGTATCATAAACATAAACATTTAGGTTCTAATTTTCAAACCTTATTTTTACTTAGAGATTAATTTTTTAAAATACATACATAATAGAAATCATGTAACACAGCATTTTTAGAGCTGTTGTAACAAATCTCATATTGAACCTCCAAAAGGTGAGATGTAGGTAACAACTTCAACACTGAAGGTGAACTTAATTTTGGTGTGATTGACAATGTGCTGTTTCTTCCTCACAAATACTCCATCTTCAAAAATTAATCAATCATTTTTCAGATTTTCAGATGTAAAATTTCATCTTTCAGATGAAAGACTTTGAGGTGTAAAATTACATCTCTTAGAAAATAATTTCACCACGAATAACAGGAGAAATACATGGAAATTAAGAAGGTTGCAGTCAAATCCCATGGAACTGCATAATTGTGAGAACATTCTCCTTAGATTAGTGCCCTCACACCAAAGGTGGATTGTAATGGAGGAAAGCTCTAGTCTGTGATTTTCTGTTAATTCTCTGCTTAAATTCTCTGTTATTCAAATGTTCGTGAAAACAAGAAGACCACGGCATCTGCGGAGCAGGTTTCCCTCACAATAATGCAAACCAACACGAAAGTTCAGTTATGACATCTATTTGGTTGGGATCTCTACAGCTAATATACTAGCTATAGTGACAGGATCATCAGAACATCTCTAACTAGACGTCAGTGCTATAAGCAGTTAACTATCTATAACCCCAGCTGAGAACCAAAGCAGTGACACAGATTTAGCCTCGTATGCCCTTGTATCTTGACCAGCTCAAGTATTCAGAGCATAAACATACCACGGCTGAAACAGATTAGGTGCACACCAGGATTAGGAAGAAATAGCACAGTAAAACAGGTCCCCCACCCTAAAGCCATAGTTCTGCAGCAAAAATGTGAAACAAAATGTTGCAAAAGTACTTCTATGAAACATTGCTAACTAGAGGGGCTTACACGGGCGAATGCCTCAAAGTCTCTATACAAGCCTCCGCCTCAAGAGAAGAGTGACTTCTAAACTCTCTGCTGTAACCTGTAGAACTCCAAGAAGTATTAAATTGGTAAGAATAAAATATAGAACACTGGCCTTACACTATGCATGGCTTATTTACTCCAATAAATACTTTTACTAATCTTGGAAAACAAAGCTGTGGGGGAATAGGCTGCAGTGACATTTCTTGCCAACAGTTATTACTTTGTTTTCTGATCCTTATGTAATCATCAGCACGAAAATCATGCTTGAAAAGAGTCAAAAATCAGTCCTAAGAGTCCAGAACTAATCACTCTATTTGAATCCCAGTTCTTAGCTGCTGGGACAAGGATTGATTACTGTTCACTGTTCAGATGCCTAGATGACATCATTTTGGCATATTTTCATGTTGAAAAGAACGGCAATTATATCTTTACATAAGAAAAAAAGAAAAAGTTTGTATTTATATCAGTAAAATGGGGCAAGAGACTCAAATATCAGCCATGAAATCAATACTATTAATTGCAGAAACGTAGCCCTACTATCTCTTCAGTAACTTTGAGATACACTTAGCAGAGCTTCTTTAATGCAATTAGTCTACCATTTGTTTAAAAAATCAAAATAAAGTCGCATGTACAAACACATACTTTTAGAGAAAATAGAGTAGTATTGTTAAAAAAGCTCCACAAAATAATTATTCAAATAAATATTGAAGAGGTTTTTTTTAAAAAATAAGCACATGCCAAATGTGTTAATACAGGTAATCACCTTTAAGGTCCTGCCTGTTACAGACTACAATCATGTTAACAACTACATTTAAGACAGTACACAGGTACAGAGTAGCTAGCTGTCAATATGAATAGGAATTATATATCACCAAGAGAAATTCTTAAGCTATTATTTATATTCACCTAATGTGCAGTGTTCACACTATTTATTTCTTATTCTGCTTAAAAAGCATATTTTTCCAGTATAGTCTAAAGTAGTTTTTTGATCAAATGTGGTCACAATATTTTTTTTTTTAAAAAAAATCCATTGGAAACCTAAAAATACAATGTATTTGGTTGGCAGAGTAGGTTTACAGAGAACTGATTGCTTCTAAGGAAACAAAAGGCAGGATCACCATTTCAGTGAGAAGTAGAGTACAGCTCAACATAACTTCATTTACTTAGAGCAACACAGAGACTAATTGCATCTCATGGACACTAAGGGGTTAAGATAGTAGTTCAGGAGGAAGATAAGACACCAGGTAATGGCAAAGAAACTAAATTAGCTAGCTTAAAGAATTTGTGTCTAAAGTGAGACCGAATTCCCAGATCTCGAATTATGAATGTGTTTCAGGCGTGTTCTTTTTCATTAACTTCAAAGAGAAGTTCAGACCTCAGGAGTGAATGAGGCGATTAAAAAGGGAATGTGTACGTATTATGGAGGTAACTCTGTTATATGCAAACATATAACTGAATACCCATCTGGTACATAGTCAAGTAGAATACATGAACTTGCCTGCATTACCACTACAGTCCTTCAAGATAACACAAATTATATCCACTCCATATGGTTATTATTACATTTAGTTTGATGCATATCCTGAAAAACATGCAGCCTTCCGAAGAGAAGGAAAGGGAAGGTACTAGAATTAGAGAAGAGAGCACCTTAGCACAACTGAAATCGTAGAACAACTGTTTTGCCAAGTGGTTTGTTTGCCTGAATAAAAAAAAAAGATAGCATTACAACCAATTGGCCAAGGAAAAGACTGCCAGAACTTAAGGTAGAACTACAACCAAAATCAAAATGTACAAATATAAATTTCACTTATTAATATAATTTACTCTCTTACAGGAAGAACTTCATGATACTTAGATTGAACAAGTATATTGTCAATTTTAAAGAATGAAACATAGGTCAAATATGGAAGTTAAAATACTAAAATCATACCAGAAGAGGCTTCCAGCCTTTCTAATCTGCTGATCAACCAATCAAGAGATCCGGAAAATTGAGCACAGTTTTTACGATTCCCTCGAATCAGAGCCGCTGTGGAAAAAAGACAGGGAGAGAAAAAAAAAATTAAAAAAAGAATTCACAATTTTAAGTCCACTTAAATTAAAAGAATGCCTGTCCTCTCTTTCTAGGAAGGATCCAGTAAGACAGATTCTCAGTCTTTAATTATTGATGTTCTTGGTTTAAAACAAATTTCTGTCAAACAGTATTCTTGTAATGACAGGAAACATTGGAAGAGCAGAATGTGAAGCCAACAACATAGGTGATTTTCTGCGAATACAATACCTTTGTTCGAGAATAATAGGAGCTAAAACAAGATAGATGTCCAGGAACTGTTTGTCATAGTTTTGACAAGAGTATAGGGAGGAAGTAACTGGTTTGAAACTGTTTCACCTTCATGCTTTAAGCTGAAGATAGAAGTAGACTGAATGCACCAAGACTGACTTGGTGGGTACAACTGACTAGAAATCTCACTGGATGCTGTAGGCACCCACAAGCCTGCCCTCTCCTGGAATACGTGCCTTCACATGTATGTGCTTACGCACAACCTCTCAGAGAAGAATCTGTTCTACTCCAAAAAAGAGTGAGGCACTAACATTTCTATTTGGTATGTGGAAAAACAGTGCAGACTGTTTTTCTTCAGATTGTTTCCCAATTTTGCCAAAAAAATTATTTCAATCTGAAATTTCTATGGTTATTTTCAGCAGCAGAGACTGTTGGTCCTGCTAAGAGGCAATGGTGTCTTAAAATCTATGTTTCATTCCTGCAGAAATTCACTATGCTATATTGCAACTGTGTTTTTATGCTGTTTCATTTATAAAAGGTTAAACTTACAGACTTGTGACATAACTAGGATATGAAACTTTATCTGCAAAGGGGAAAAGCAATCTTGGAGTTAGTTGCAAACAAGTCACTACACTGACAGTTCTGTATCATGAGGAAAGAGATCACAGTCCAATTGCTTCATAGTCAAAAAAAACCCACCAAAAAATCCCAACAAAAACACACACACACAAAAGCAAAACCCAACCCCTAACAAGCAAAACAAACAAGAAAGCCCTTCTCTTGCTGCATTATATGATAAAAATGTCCGTACCTTGAAATCTTACCCAGTCAATTAATCATGACCATAGTTATCTGAAAATACTTGGGAATCATAAGAGGAAGCACATCTTGTTAAAAGACACAAACTAGAACTAAGGAACACCTTTTCTCTAAATGACTTTTTTATTGATTATAGGCAAACCACAATCTCACTCTGCTTCAGGTACAAACATAAAATGAAGGCAGGAATACTTCATTGCTTAATGTGACATCAATAAATGTAACTTCATTAACAGTAATAAGACACAGATGGTTTCATAAATGCAGCTCAACAGAAGTTTGTGAAAGGTTAGTACTCAGTGGTTAAAGCTGTGCTTTAAACAGCCACTTAACACTGAAAACAAAAAATATCCAAAAGTTGCTTCTTTTATTGCCCACTACTCTGAAAGAGACTAGCGTCCTATTTTAAAGAAATAAAAAACAGGATGTGGTCAGTCAGACATTAAATTCACATTATTACATATACTCCTGTGTATTCTTTGGTAATACAAAAAGATCAAATACAAGTTCAGTGTGTATTTGTAATAGAGGAAGGACAGATGCCTTAGTAGATCTACGGGAAACATTTTAAATTGAAAGAGGGTAGATTTAGATTTAATATAAGGAAGGAGATTTTAAAATTGAGGGTGGTTGGACTAGATTATTTTTAAAGGTCCCTTGTGACCCAAACTATTCCACAATTCTATGATTTTTATATGCAATAGTATCCCATCTCAATGTAAATACCTCCATTCTCATCACAGTGAAATATATCACAACGTCAGTGACGTGACAAAAGCCATGAATTCTGCCATCACAGTTTACTTTTATTTATGTGCAGACTCGGAAACAAAGTACTGTTTGCTGAAGCAAGACTGAGCAAGCAATATCCATTTGTCATCCATGCAATTACTGTACAGCTCCAGCATTATTCAGAACAGAGCAATGTACAAATTCATTATAGCCAGATCAAAGCCAGGCTTCTTAAGCATTAGCTGCCAGAAGATAATGCAGTTAGGGAAGTAACGTAAGGGGGTGGAGGGACACAGAGACTGGCAAGTCGACAAAAGCTTGGGCACTGTTCTCCTCACTGCAAGCACATGGAAACAATACTTGGTACAGGACAAGCAGACTCTTTCAGAGGGAATTTTCTAGCCTTGTCATCTGAAAAGTTCAGATGTAGAGAAATTACTCAGCAATCAAGCCACTACTTCTTCCAGTCTGAGTTGTGAGTAATGTATCAAGAGATAAAACAAATTAAACTGTTACAACTTCAACACTCCCCTACATCTATGAATAACCCAATCACAGATGTTAATACTCCATCATCTATACTCTATAAGGTCATCAGTTTATTTCATGGAGATATTAACTCTCTGGCCTAGTCTAGATACTTTTAAATGTACTTAATTCCTGACATAACTTTAACTGATTCTTAATAAATCACATAACTACCATAAGTATACATGAAATAATCACCTTAAAAAAACAATAAACAAACCAAAAAAAAAGCCTAAAGCCGATTCACTTTACTTAGTGGGCATATATGAGCTGAAAGATAGATTAAGATGTAAAATTTTTTACCAGTGTTCCTAATGAATAATCTTTTTATCTCAGGGTTGGACAAGCAGACATCCCCCAAAACCGCATTACATAATGTCACAGTTTCAAGCATTGAGTAAAAAGAAAAGCAGAGGGAGGGAAAATGTAACAGTATTACTGCTGCGATGAGAAGCTCACACTAAGATTTAGTATCATTTTCACTGTGAAAGTTTAGTTTGGTTTCATGCATCTTTTCCAAATTTTAACTGTTAAAGATAAAATTTGCTACCCTTTCTGCCGCCAATGGTTGAGCTACCTTCAAAAAATTCAGACTAAACAATCTGCTTGCTTGCAAGCATGAAGATAGCCAAAGCTATATGGACTTGTTTTGTTTTGTTGAAATATAGTGAAAACAGCAAGAAACATTTCCTTCATTTTCTATAACAGACCATAGAGTTCTGAAGAAAGACATTAGCAAAGATAAGTGAAGAATGGAGCTGTAACATGCAAAGACCTATGCCAGTTTGAAAAACATAACACATGAGAAAAAAAAATAGAATTATGATTTTATATTTCTTCACATATGTATGATTCTTCACACAGAATTATAATACAAAGGACAACAGTGTACCATTGTTACAAGTTACTCTTAGCTGCAATCAAAACAGTCTGATGTATCTGAAATTTCAGTCCTGCTTTGACCCACAGGCTGACTCACTTGACACTACACTGCAAGTTACAGAACTGCAGAGGTGTGTTTAGCTTACAAGTAAAACCCCACGGAAATCAAAACCAAACACGTTAAAATTACCTTAGAATGTTCATAAAATCTACCAATCTAATGTTAGGAAATGCCACTTTTGGTCAGCCTTGCAACCCTTGCACATGTATCATGCTAAAATCTTCAACGACATAGAGGTGGTAGATCCCAGCAACTCCTCAACCAGAATCACAGCCACAGGAACAGCCTTCTACTCTAACAGCCTGCTAGGGAACAGCAGCAGTTCAGCTGCTCCTTCTTCACTCTGCAAGATCATAGGAGAGGGCTGCTGGCTGTCTCTGTGATATTTACTGAGTCAACTCATATTTCCTCCAACAGAAAAGTAGTGGACCAGACAGAAGCAACCCACTGAGCTCCATGCACCATGTGCTGGATCTCCTTTTGTTTCACCCTAAGACTATTTTCTTCTTCATGAGCACAAGATGATGAACCTACTTGGACTATATAAAAGCTTCATAACACTACTATATACAGAACTCCCTCTTCAGTTGCCTCAGTCTGCTGTTGGATAGTAAGGAGAGTTTATGTGAAGTGAGATGCGCCATTAAAATTTTATTTTCTGTGCATCTGAGGAATGCAAGTTTTCAGTAAGCCTTGCACACATGAAAAACTGCTGAATATTCTTAAAAAAAAACAAAGGTCAGATCCCACAGCTCTTAATTTGGTAACTAGCACTGGTGAAATCTTTTTACCTAAATTTCTCTCTGTATCTATTCCTCTGAGTGAATGGGAGATAATACCATTTATTTACCTTATTACAGAAGTTTCCAACAGAACACTTATTAATAGTTCTAATTATTCAGATTACTAAGCATAAATGGCACAAAAGAACTCCAAGATAATAGCTTTGTTTTCTAAACATGAATTAAAAGGCTCATAATAAATAAGGCTCAATGCCACACACTGAACAGCAAAGACAAAACTAAGTATTTTAAGTAGCAATAACAAATGAGCACTAAATAAGGAATAGGTCCTATAGAAAAACTAGTGTGTGATCATGTTTCCCAATGCATACCCACGAAAGAGCCAATTAATAATATACACACTACATTCATCTGGGCACTTCTTAACCACTTGAGTCACTTCATTTTACAAACTCAGTATTCATTTGTGGCGTTTTTAACAGAATTGATGTATAACAACATTACTTGTATACCTTTTCAATACTAAATTTTTCAGGAGTGAGACTGAGTATAAATGATGCATAAAATGCTTTATATTTTACCGGAAAGTAAGATAACAATCCTGCATGAGGACTTTGTCCAAACTCAAGATTTTACCAAAACATGTGCAAGTTTAAAGGCAAGAGGGCCTTCACATTAGAGCTGGTGTGTTACAGAAAGAAAGCAGCGCTGGCACATGTATGCAGCCTGCACAAAGGACTGCTCAGTGACAGGGACACATTACTGTCCTCAGTCACTTAAGGTCAATGTTAATGTTATTATTTAGGCACTGAGAAAACCTGTTGACAGAGGAGCAAGAAACTGACCAAACAGTCTCTTAGGCAGTAAAATTTCCTTTTGTAGACAATTAACACGTCAGCAGAAGTGAATATGCAGGCAGCTACCGTAATGGATTAATAACCGCATATAATGAGTCATAGTAGAACATAAATAAAATATGCAATTCAAATTGGTGAGAAAACACATCAGTCAATTAAATGCTACTACCTAAATAGAAATTTGACCAGGACACCAACTAACACTTAGATACCTACAGAAGGTATAATGAGATTTTCAGTGACTGCAGATGGACAAGACCTTCATGATTATACTGCATCCAAAGGAGCGTACCTTTCCAAAGCACACGGCATCCTAGAATAATGCTGGAATCACTGGTCATTACTGACTAATAAGAGGGGTCTTGGTTATAGAAGCTTTAGATTTACGCTGCAGTTCTGCAGCCAAACGCATGAAAAAACAGACTTCTCCAAAACTGACCGCAATGTCATGGCTCCTTAACACAAGAATAACATATGTGATATATTTTGTTCACACATTTTTGGGCAGTATACAAGATAACATCAGCAATATGATGATATGAAAAAGTAATCATTTAATGGAATTCAGAAACATGTTATTTCTCACAATAAATGTTATTAGAAAAATCACACTATTTTAGTGTTTTCAGTGTATTTCATTCTTAACTACATGCAAGAACCTGGAAGTGCAAAAGTCTTGTTTAATTTGCATCCTAGATTCATACAGAGTGGAAATTCTTCTATACTAAAGCACGTAAGATGTTTCTTTTCACGTGAGTATTACTTTGAGCAAAAACAATCCAAGTAACCCATAATATGTCTTACCTAGTAATTCATACAAAGAATTCAGAATAGATTTCCATGCTTCTCCAGCTTCCTTCCCAGCTACGTCTGCAAAATGAGCTGCACTGCTGTATACATTCAAGCGATCAATACATTCAAGAACAAGGTTGATCATACCCTAAAAATGGAAAGGCTCAGATTGTCAGAGAAAAAAAAAAAAAGTATTGTTTTGGTGCAAACACATAAGATTTTCAGAAATCTAAGAAAACAAAACATGAAAGGCAGGATATGCAAGACACAAGAATACATACACAGAGTCAGACAAGTGGAGTCAAACAAGCAATCCCCATGAAAAAGTTTTCCTTGACCCTGATAATTAAAATTTACCTTTTAGGATGGTCAAAATAAAGCAGAAAATAAACAGTATTCTAGACATAATTTTAGGCAAGTTTCTATTCTGGAAGGCATTTAGGCACCTGACTAAGTATAGGCAACTATCACTACCAGAGAAATAACAGATAACAAAATATTTAAAGCACACTTATTGAACTAAAAGGTTTTTCTGCATCAAGAGATTAAAGCAGAAGAAACTAATTCATACATAAGAAGTAAACTCAGGGCACAAGCTCATATTAATATCTAACTTTTTTTGAAAAGGAAGAGGAAGCCTTGAATGTATTTCTTTAAATATACAGGAAAATCAACAGATCTAAAGAAATTATAAACATAGCAAATAGTTTGACTTACAGGACAAAAAACCCACTGCAAACATACTCCAGATTAAACATCAATGCTGCAGACACTGTGAAAGGATACTTGCAGACAACATGGTAGAAAATCAGGAGTAAAACTGAGAAAAATACCTCTTCCTGAAAGAGGTTCTGGCGATTCTTCAGGGCTCGGAGCCTGTTTTGTTTGTCTTCATGTTCCAGATGTTCATCAGGGGGGTGAAAATAGCCAATCAAGTCCTGAAGGCTCAGACTGACTGACTCAATAGGCAAATCAACGGTGGAAGACTTTGCTTTCTTGCTGAGAGCATCAAGGCCGCTATAAGAAGATGTAAAGTCTCCTGAGTATTGGAAATTAATTTATTTTATTGTTTAAACTCTTTATTGGTTTAAAAGAAAAGTTTGTTTACATGACAAAGCTCAATTTATTTTCCGACAGCTAATCCTATAACTTCTCAAAAACTATTTGTCTGCCCCATTCTCCACTTAAAGATCCGCCCCTCCCTTCCCAAACATAAACTGGAAGCATCAAAAATATTGTTTCTCTTAAATTTTTTTGAAATCCAGAAAATGCATTTTAATATTCTACCTATGCATGTAGCAGTATCAGAGGCAGACCAAAAGATGAAGAGAAGCTATTGTAAACCTCTTCAACATATCATGAGGCTGTAATGGACAGAAGTCAAAGAACCAGTCCTACAGTGCCAAAGAGGGCCCAGATAGTCCATACAGGTTCTCAAGCACGTCTCGAACCTGTTCTTAAGCCACCTTCAGTGCCAGAAGATCCAGCTCTTCCACACACTCTGTCCCAGCACTTCATTGGCCTTTTTGCTTCCCTGATACACAACTCAAGCTTGGCCTTGCTGTAGTCTATGACTATTGTCTCCTCAAGTCGGGCCCAGACTGTTCTCATGCATGTTGCACCTGCACTTTGCTTAGCCGAATCCCCAACTAATCCTAAAAGCTAATTTTTCCTCAGTGCTGTGCTTTCCCAACCATTGATACAACTTTCTCCTCCATTTAAACCTTATCTTTTTTGAAACGCAGCTGTTGCAGCTGAGACCTCACCAGAGCCACACAGGAAGTGGAAGGTGAGGGCTTTCCCTTGCACCTCCATGGGTCCCTTCAGAAAGGTGGTGGGAGCAGGGCTGGGCAAGGGGGGCTGCAGGAGGCCCACCAGAACCTCCCAGAAGGAGCAGAAAAGGCCATTAGGGGCAGAGAAACCAGGGGGGGCAAGGGCCTGCAAACATAGTGCCCACCCTCAGGGAGGAGGAAAAAATCTGGAGGATGCTGAAACTCTGCAGGAGACAGCCAGGGCCCTGAAGCACTGGCAGAGGAGCAGCCCTGAAGGGAAGGGCCCAGCCTGGTGGCACGCAGCAGGGGAGAGTGGGAGGAGGGGGCTTATTTGACACTTGTGATTTCTTTTGACTCATTCTCAATTCTGCCATTGTAAAAAGGTTTTTTGCTACCATATTTTTTAGTAAAACCCAGCTGTGTAGCAAAGAGGTCCCTTTTGTTTTCACCAGTGCTCCATTTATGCTGGCCTAAAGACCACCGAGCTTCAGCTGGCAGAGTCCACCATGTCCACACGGGCACCCCCCCATCCCCACACTCAGATCCCTCTTCTCTTCTGTTGGAGGCACCAGTGGTCCCCCGCAACCTCACCCATGATCAACCTCGCCAGTCCTCTCTGCCCAGCTGCACAGCACCCTGCCCGCTCCCAGGATTCCTCTCCAGGCCACAATATGGAGAAGCCCCATTTTATACTCCACTTTTTGCTGGATTAAGAAAACACTGATAAGTATTTGCGGTGGGAGTGGGGACGAGGGGGAAGGAAATGTTGATGAGATGGTTTTTTTGGTTTTGGGGGGGGGTTTGTTTGTGTTTTGTTTGTTTTTTCAACTGGCATATCATTCTGTATTTTCATCTCAAATGGTGAACTAGGGCTGGAAAACTTGGAAATTTAAGAGACATTATGAATTCCGTAGGATTATTTCCTGCTGGAGAATAAAAATCTCTCAGAATAAATAATGCAATATTTCAAAAAGATAGCTACAAATGTTATCTTTAAAACTTAATTTTTATTGTGAGCACGTTGCCTGAAGTCCGATTTTTCTACAGACTTCACAGGAAAGAACTGGGGCACGTACTTATGAGAATAATTTTGATTCTCTCCAATTCAGCTTTTTCTTCTTGGAGTAATATCCTGCCAAAACTGATTTGTTAAACACTACCTTGGACTCCCTGTGTGCTCTGCAAAAATCTCCATTGTAATTTAGCAATACCTTGATTTGTGAAACCTTATCATTAAATTGCCTGTCTCTGTCCTTATCTTTTGTGGCATTCATAGAAGCTTCTAAGAAAATTTATTATTTACAAAGTGACCTAGGGTTTACCTTTCTTTTGTGTTTGAGCGTCTCCTGACAGGTTTTTCTTCTCTGCTGTTATTTACGTACCTGGGTAAATGTTTTTCAACAAATTTACATGTCTATGTCTTCAGTCGTGCACTGATTTAGGACATGGTTCCTTCAGGTCACCATTTCCCACTTTGTCTTGTGACAAATGAGTTCCTATGAAATTCTTATCAATCCATATAGTCTTATTGTATATCATCCTTTTTCTAATGCCAGCTACACTGACAAGAGGGGCCTTTCATCAATTACTAAAGTCACAAACATTTGCGAATTAGTATTTTATCAGTTTTATTCAGGAGGACATTTGGAGTAGGAAGATGAAGCAAATTGCATATATCTGGCAATATTTTTAGATGGATAAACTACTATAAAATAAAACATATGTTGCAAAATATTAAAGAAATAAGTAGCATTAAAAGGTATCAAATAAGGAAAGTGTAATGGGAGGGTAGAAAGAAAGTGTAATTTCATACTTTTTCTTGAGACTATGAACTTCTTTAGTATATTTGTGTCTTTTACAGTTATGTCGCTCTTCCAGGTTGTTCAAGGAAGAACACTTTTAAAAACAATGCTTAGAAAAGAAAGAGCTAAATGATGCACTGCATGACTTACAGCATATTTTGGCAAGGAAAAATCTCTTATGGTTTGTTTGCACTTTCAGTATGTTTATGCATTCAAATTAAGGTTCAACAATAAAATAATATTAGAAGACAGAGAAAAGAAACTGACCGATACCTCTCAAGGTACCTCTCTGGTGATAGCACATAAAGAATTAGCAAAATGTCTGGTTTGAGAAGTATTCATCTGTTTTTTCTGAGGGCTCAGTTGTTCGCTGTTTTTTTAATGAATGCTTTGAATAAAATAAAAGAGGAAAAAAAGAAAAAGGATGAAAAGATCATTTCAAAAGCACACCTTATAAACCTGTTGAAAAGGAAGACGGTACTACGGATGACACGTGCTGTACGGGATTCTTCATTCTGAGATCTGGACAACGTTAAACCATCATCCATGTGACCTTCATGGTGCATTATTGCCTGCAATACAAAAATAAAAAGCAGCCATTGCCAAACGAGACACTATTCACAAATAAGAAATATAAAAACTCACATAGTAAGGCAGGCTATGAAATTCAGTTAAAAACATATAATCCCATGTAATAATTCCTCATGTCCAAGGACACACTTGTACTGAGCCAGCAGGTTCAGTGCAATAAAAATCTCAAAGCCACAACTTTTGTAAATATACAATTTATTATATATATATTTATAGATATATATTTATTTATATCTTTCCAACATCTGAAGGGACCCTACAGGAGAGCCGGAGAGCGACCCTTTTTCAGGAAGTGTAGTGACAGGACAAGGGGTAATGGTTTTAAATTGGAGATTTAGATTAGATACCAGAAAGAAATTCTTTACTGAGAGGGTGGTGAGACACTGGAACAGGTTGCCCAGGGAAGTTGTAGATGCCCCATCCCTGGAAGTGTTTAAGGCCAGGCTGCATGGGGGTTTGAGCAACCTGGTCTAGTGGGATGTGTCCCTGCCCATGGCAGGGGGGTTGGAACTTGATGATCTTTAAGGTCTCTTCGAACTCTAACCATTCTATGATTCTATGGTTAAAGAAATTAAAAATCAAAGGCTAAGGGGGCGGGGGGAGGGGGAAAGTGTTTGTTGTTTGTTTTTTTCAACCTTAAAAATTAGTTCCCTTACACAGCAACAGATCCCCAAAGTACAGACAAGGTCAAAACAGGTATTCTTTACTAGTATTGACTTCCAAGCATGTTACTGGCCGCCTTTCCTGACCAATAACTTAACAGGTTTTCGTGTTTAGTTATCTATATACTCTGAAGGTATTCAATCCAATCTACATAAATATTTTAAACTATTTTAGGTAAAAATGTTTTTTTTCCATACATACACACACAAACTATATTACGTACATTACTAAATTATTCAATAATGTACCTTATTCTGAATTATTTTAGAATTATTTAAGTATTATAATTATTCATTATATTACTATTACAACCACTGAAATTTTACATTTATGCAAAAACTGTTTCATAAATATATATTTTTACATAAAATATTTATAGAATATTATGTGTGTATATATACATATATGATACAGGCAAATTTTATTATTTTTTAATATATATATAATATTATAAGGCATGACCTTCCAAGTATACCAGATGTTGCTCTAGCTCTGTAGTTCTGGCATATAAAAACACCATGGAAAATACTATGCTGTGTATAAACATCACATTTTCTTTTATTTTTTGAAACAAGGCTAAACTATTGTTTCCTTGCTGAGAAATAATTTCCCACAAATTTATACATTTACAATAAACACTGACACAAATCTATCTTCTGGAAGATGTGTTAAGCAGTAAAATAATCCTTGCCCTACTTTATTATGCTGAGCTAGCATTCTGCTTGGTCATGGTTTTTCTTTAAAAGAAAAAATTCCTTAGGCCTCAGGACCATTCCAGCCCAAAAGATAATATGTTCACAAAATGGAAAGAAAGGACTTGACCAAAAAGCCTCCTCAATCCAAACCCCAGCACAAAGGAATTTTAGCATATCTACAGGCTATTACTAATATTTTAGTTTGACATCAAGTATATATTTAGATTTAGCAATGTTCATGGGTTAATGTCTACAGGCTAATAGGTGCACTTTGTTTGGCTTTCAGTTTAAGAACTCAGTACATCACGTAACTTTTTGATATGTGTCTAAAAAAACCCCACTTTTTCACAAAGACATGCTTAAAATATTTTAAACCCAGAAATTAGCTGTCTCCTGTAGTTCTCTTCATGCCCCTGCCCCTTGCCCTATCAGGCTGTGAAATCTATTTACAGTCTTACCTTCCGCTGCACAGAACCCATCCTTACAGACTTTGCATCAGCAGACTGGTACGTGAGCCATAAGCCTGTATCTACATGTTGTATGAAGCATATTGAATCCCCATATTTTATTTCAGGTGCTCCCATTCCATCCACCTCTTTTCTTGTCCCTATGTCCAATTTTTCCTGAAGAAGGAGGACAATGTACACAAGAACAATAACTAACATGTTAATATTTGCATAAAATATTAAATACTAGGCAATTGTCCAGAACAGGACCTAAAAGAATCTTTGAGATCCTTCTTTAATGAAATGATTAGAAAATGGCAAAAGTGTAACTTCTGGTTAAACATTTAGGGAAAAGATGGAGAGAGAGATCCCATTAAAACAAATTATTACACCAGGAAAGCCAGTTGTATTCATTTCACCTGCCTTAGAAAGAACTAGGATCATAACTGACAGCATATGTCATTATTGAAACATAAAAGCTTATAAGACAACACCAAACATTAAATTCCCTAGCTGAACCAGGCATTAACCTCCAGAAGCTTTTCCTTGGGGATTTTGTGGGTTTTTTTCATCCCTGGAAAGATGAGCACGTCATCCCTACAATTTATTGCCAGCTGTCACAGAGAGGTGGACTTTAACCTGTCACTGCCCATTACTGCCCAACAACAGGCTCGGTTTTCCTGAGAAAATCCATTTCTGTGTGTTTGTGAATGGCCTGTTGACATGCTCTAAAAGAAGAACGGTGTGACCATGTGTCTGTCCAGCTGGTGTCCTACATAGACAGCAGTTGTTTCAGGAGAGGCAATTTAGTATCCCAAATAATACTATATTTCGTAACTGTAAATTGAGGTGTTCTCCGACATCTAGCTTTTCTAAGAACCAATTCCTTCCCCACAAACATCACTTTATATGATAAACAACCTATGGGTCCTGGTTCATGGCAGATCATCCGTTTAATCTCTCCAAAAGTATATGGTTCAACTGACTGATATACCTTGTCTGCCCGCACTAGTTGTTAAATCCAAAGGTAAGTATGGAAAAAACATGTTACTAAGGATCACTATATATCTTGTTAACTATAGGAAGGATGTTAATGTAGTCATGCCCAAAACTTCTCAGGGGAGCTCAACCTTCTTCACAGAAAGTTGGATCTGCTTGTTCCTGAGGCTGTCACGGCTAGCTCCATTTTAGGCAAAAATCTTCTCCATGGAGAGTAACCAAAACCACTTTGACTCATTAGTTCTGATTCATCTGATCAGTTATTGACATAGAAACTATTCATCATTCTTCTGGGAGCAGAGGGAATACATCACCATTGTTGCAGCTGAGACTATAATACTGCAGGTGCTCTCCCTTCCACAGCTTGAACAGCGCAGGCAGGTTCATGGGTGCAGTAACTCCCCGTATTCTGCTTCTATGTATGCTCACACGTGCCCATATAAGAAGCTGCTTAATTTTTACCACTCTTCAAAATATCTGTGCAAATTACAGGCCTTTTCTAGGCCATACAATCAAGGTGCAAAATGATCCCCTTAACCAAATCCAGCTTCAACCTTCTCTGGTTCTCCTGATCAGCAGTAGAGGACAAGCCACTTCTGCAGTTCCTCAGAGTAATGTTACAATTAATGAGACCAAAACTTCTAAATGTTCTATTCTACTACAACCAGGAAAGATTAGGAGAATGATTACACCATACACATGTGCCTTCACAATCTGGGGAGAGAGCTTCACAGTAAAAGATGACAAAGACTGGGTTTTCGAAATGAACAGAAAATAATCTCTAACTAATATTATTAAAGGATTTTTAAGCATTAAGTAAAGGGAGATGTCATGTAGCTAGATTTTTACCTTACAATTATGAATGCATTTTGAAGCACTTAAAAAAACCCCTCAGATGAAATTCTTACTATTTCTTTTCATAACATTAAGCTTCCAGATATATTCATCAATTCAGATTATTAAATTTTTTCTGGATACTGATTTTAATTTCACTATCTTGTAAATGCCTGATTCCTTAAGTACTGAAATTCTTATTAAAATCTTGTCCTTTGATACATGTTAATAATTGATTTATTAATCCATCTGATGCCAATTACTGAGTTATTGTGTGCTATTTCATTATTAGTTTATTATTTTGTTCATATTATTTCTCTAAATGTTGTATTCAATTCTTTCAAAAGCTAGCACAAATAAACTGAATGTAATAACAGATGGAAATTGAAAAGCTACTTATAATAGGACATTGCACACAAATGATGATACAGGAAAAAATAAATTAGGTCCTGCTATCATATGAAGAAATGACAGTCTGATTTCAAGCTCCAGTCTTTCGAATTCTTTTCATAACTAGAATTACTGTGACCCTGTGTGAACATACTGTGCTTCTACATTGTAAGTTTTTCTTTTTTTCAGTCTTCCTCCTCGCAACTGATTTCTTAAGATATGAAAACATGAATTCACAAATTTTCTCATAAAGAACTATCAGTAATGTGAGGGATTATTAATTTAAAATATTAATCCATAGATTTTTTAAAACCTACTGACTCTAAGAGAAAGAGATTTGATATTGAAATCTTCATTCCAATTAGAATTAACATTAAATTTACTTAGCATAAAAATCGCAGTGCCAACAATTTGCTAAACGAGATTTTTGTCTGCAGCTATGTAGGTTTAGAGCCCAGATTGAATTCAATCACGTTCAGTTGAGCTCTTTCCCGCAAAATAAATAGAGCAGCCAGGGAAGTATATAGTATGTCGTCAATTGTATTAAATATAGGGGAGAAATGGAAAGGTAGGGGATGGTGTGGGGGCAGCAGGCATTACAGCATTCACTTGGGAGCTTCAAGACATTGAGCTTTTTGGGGGAGTGAGCAGGAACCACAAATTGTTTATAAAGGGGAAAGTTTGAACGGAGTGCTGGATTCCTGCCAATAAATAGCAGGTAGTTGAGAAAGTACATATAATGTATCAATCTTATTATCTACTGTATAATAGTTTATCTGAAAATCAGGATCTGAGAAACATCAGAAACCACCATGTCACCATTTAATAATTGCATATCGGTATAGACATTAGGAGAAGTTTCCAGCCCGCTACACTCTTACCACAACCTGTCACTACGCAACCATCTGCTAATTCTTCCTACCACATATTTACAGTTCAAAGCTTCAGTTGTATTTGCAGTCTAGGCCCATTCTCAGACCACAACTGTTTCTAATAAAAGATCAAAGATCTTGATTCACTATACTGGAATAAACAGAAACAACTGGTTTTTGCAACAATCTGTAAGCTACCTCAGTAATACAAAGCAACAAGAATGCATGGAAAATTAAAAACGTGCCAGATTTTCTCCAGAAAGATGTGCTCCTTATAAACAGTTTTTATTCCATGAGTACAAGAATACAAGCCAATCTTTCCACATTTGTTGCGGGTTAAATGGATATAATAATTTTATATGGTTTTATCTTAATGTTGAAAAAAAATTATCCTATGGAAACTCATCTTAAGTTATTTCACTCTGTATTTTTCTGTTTAATTCTTTATAACATTCTGAAATTGATTCCCATGATTAAGGCTTGTCCTTTCAATTTTATCTCCTGTCATCTGACCCAACCTACACCTGTAGGAATCACAATCAGGATTCTTTCAGGAATCCTGACACACTTTCAGGAATCACAATCTAGTAGATCTCAATGACTGGAAGAAGGTAATTCAGGACTGCTTTTTAAGCTGACATTAATATATTTCCTATGAAATTTTATTAAGAAACAGGTGAAGATATAAAAATACAGGCCATAAAATTTGATTAAAATTGGTGTATTTCTGTCCACTGGAAAAGACTGGGGACAGGAAAAGCAGACTTTGTACAGAATATATAAACATTTCTAAAGTAGTAAAATTACCTTATTTCAGTGGAAAAGTGATATTAAGCTAATTTATCAAAAAGAAACAATATTTAGCAAATGCAAGAGAGAAAGACCCACAGAACCTAATCACATGTTTGGGGAATAAATTGTAGGTATCTGTGGACATCCTGTGCTGAGTGAAGTAAGACTACAAGAGAGAAAACAAGGATTTTCTGAATTTCAAATGCCTGAAAGGCTAATACAATTCTCATTTAATGATAATTATTAGAGCAATATATAATAACCAGAGGATAAATCCCAATTCCCAGAAAAGAAATGAAAAGAGTGTTAGCTCTTCAGAATACCCATATCTTCTGAGTGCTGTTTGTCTTGTGATATTTTTAAATTTTCACATTTCTTTATTTTGCTGATATATTAATAGAATTTTAACACATAAGAAGATTTTGATCTAATTTTCAAATTTCTGTACCAGAATGTTGTGTTTTGGGGGAAAAAAAAAAAAGTTTTTGTTTTACTTTGTATTACTTTGAGCATCTGAGAAAAGTATTCTGGTTCATATATGACAATTTATAAAAAAAACTTCAGTTTTTCAATTCTCTTCAGCTTATTTTTTAAATGCAGTAGTGGCAAGCTAGTGTGTTTAAAGTGATGGGTAAAGCCCTTGCAAATAATAAGGTTGAAAACAACAATAAATATTGAGCATTTACATTTCTATCTGAATCTTCAGATTTACGGGGGATACATTTTCAATATTTCTCTGTAAACATGGAAACTTCTTTTCATTTGGAAATTGAAATTATCATCAACTCACATGCCTGAAGGAACTGAGTCTCTAACACTGCAAATACGGGTACTCTTCCCCAATACCTGGTTTTGCGTACTTAGAGCTAACTTATCTATAGCACAAGGGGGATCTTCATAATTCTTTCTTCCACTACTTTTCAGGTAGTGGAAGGAAGAATTATGACTGTGGCAAAAAAGGACTGAAATTCCTATAAGAAAGATCTAGCCACTTGACATACTCCCAACTCTGTATTCAAGAGAGAAGACTAGGGGCTACCTCTTATCCAGGAATAGTTCTTTTGTGCTAACTACATGCAAAAACACAAGTGAAAGGTTGGATGGTTTGTCTGTACATGCTCAGAGGAAAAGAGACCCTCTAAAGCCGCTTATCTTCTCTACAGAAGCCTTTCTAGGACTGCTATAATTTTGAAATATTTATTTAACATTCTTTTCCAGAGAAAGGAGGCACCTAAAAATTTTTAATGCCTCTATCCTAATTAAGTAAAACATGATAGTCCCTTAATAAGTCCTAAGCAGGAGACTGGATTCATCCTCAGCAATGAAGTGCAAACCATTTCCCCACCTCTCCATAATTCCTTCTAAATAAGTCTTTAGTTAAAATGGATGTTGATATCCATAAAATTAACATCAAATAGGATTTTCAAAATTTCCAATTTCTTTGAAAATCTGTATTTAAATATCAGTAACATTATATCTGTCATGTGCTGACTAACTTATTGACCCCTTATTGAAGGTGTCAAAGGAAAATTCAAACTATGGTAACTTTAAATTAACTACAGTAAAGTATCTGTTGAAAAAAATCCTGATTCCATACCTTGGAAGACCGAAAACAGAATGCTGTAGATTTTACATCCGCTTTCTCTTTGTCTGTAAGAAGAAGACTCTTGTCATCCAGGAGACTTAAATATTTTCCTGTTGTTATATGTCTTAGTCTGAATGGCTGTCCCCATCTAATGTGGCTGCCACTCCACCTAAGAAAGTTCATAGGAAACATTTGGTTTTTTAAAACAAAACATAGATTTTAACTACTGGCAAAAAAAAATTTCAAGTACATCACACTGCCAACTAGTCAGTAAAAGGATAAAATTCTAAATGTTGGATTATCAGCAAGAAAATGGCTACTTTGTTATCTCCTATAAAACCATTCTAATAAATAATCTTAACCTTTGCACAGGCTACCTTGGTTCAGACTGAATTCCTCTCGAGAGAAGATACAGACTGCCTACAGAAAAGAAGGCTTATGCTGTGCACAAAGAGCTTAGATTTGCCAGTTCCCTCTCCAACATCTCATCTACCAGCAGCCAGGTTTGTTCACTCTCCCAGAGCACTCTCCTTTCACCAGTAAGCATACTTTAGGTACACATTAAATAGCATGGGGAAAAAAAAAAAAAAAAGACAAAAACAACTAAATGAATAAATATAAAAATCCTCCAAAAATAAATTTCAAATATTATTAAGCAAAGACTGGCCCAGATTCTTCATATCCTATAGGAGGAAATGAAGGAAGGCAGGCAAAAATTTTCTATCTAAGCTCCCCAAAAACTCCTCAAGTTGAAATACAGGTTGCAGGTTTCTAACTTTTTGCCTTAAACTGCAAAGTCAGCTCTTCTCTTCCTGATTAACTCCTGAAGATAAATTTGTGTAGGGGTTGCTAAGGAGGATGCATTTCACAAAGCCTTTTCAGAAGGCTTCTTGAATATTCTTTACATCGGAAAACCGCCACAGCTAGGATGTTTTCCTGGATCTTCACAAAACTTTCTTCAGTCATACATCTAAAGTGTAAACTTTTGAAGATATAATCACACACCGCTTTTTGGAGAGAAATCATATATTTATTTAGTGTTTGCAAAATGCCCATCATAATGGAGTTATGACACACTGCCAAGGTTCTGTTTCCACAAATACTAGTAATTCTCTATGCTTACTGTGGCTTGAAATAGCTTTAAATTATCAACAAATGTTCACATAATATCAGTGAAATATACAAAGACATCCTTATGAACTTAACCTGATTATAATTTTACTCTTATATCAGAATTTTGTATTACTGCATCTTCTTGCTTGCATTTAAACTAATTCCAGGTACAGTATTTAAAAACATAAAAAGCTGCTATGCATATGTTTTGCATATATTCATGTATTAGTTTGAAAATCCCTTAAATTAGCACTTACACAGGTTTAGGTAATTTTCATTTTCCCTGACACACACATGTAGCAGATTAAAGCACTTACCTATTCAATACAAATATCCATTTGTTTAAGCATGTCTTCTTAACAGTTGGCCGTACTGTATGCAAAGTATGCAAAAACAATTTGGCAGCCATTTTTAAAGTGCAGGAGTTTTTAAAATGCAAGAGCAATTCCTTGCTTCTGTTTTGTAACAGGATTTATTACACTTCACTAATTAAACTTCTAAACCTTTTCAGTTATTGGTTTTAAAGAGTCCAAAAGAATGAAGAGGTTTTTCTCTCAACTATCTTCTTTTGTAAACTAAATAGTCTCTTCTGTTTAAGTTGAGGGCTTTCAGGAGGAAGAAAATATGGAAGCTTTATGTCTTAGAAATGCATTTCTTTTTTTCTGTCTTCTGCACAGCAAAGTCAGTATACTCCACAAAAGCCCATCTAAGTACCAGTGTTGTAGCACAACTGCTTCTCAATTAAGTAAAATGTCAGGTGATGAATCTCAGCTATTGTATTGCTGGGTCTGGTAAAACACATCCGCTCTGCACCTTTCGTATTATGGGCCATGCTGGGGAGCTGCCTTTTCCCTAGCCTGATCCAATTTATCTTGGACTAAATAGCTATGGAGCATACGAAAAAGAAAATAATAAATGTAGGGCAACCAAGCCATGCCCCTAGTTCATGCCTTCAGGATAGGAAAAAGGACAACTCGTGCACTTACAAGAAAAGCCTCCTTTTGAGCAGAAAGTATCTTGTGAAGCCATTTCTGACTACTAAAGATTCTTTTCTGCAACGTGAGAATATGATCCCTGTCACCTTTTGGGAAAGAAAGTGACACTGAGCAACAGTATCTAGTGTCCCATGGCAGGTCATCCCAAGAGACAGTCTGCGCATGCAGGCAATTGTTATGAGAGTTCTCCACTAATAAGGAGAGTTCAGAAACAACGATTCCTTCAGAATCATATAAAATGAACAGAATTAGTATCTGCAGCCTTTCTGGGAAGGACTAGAACTGACGGAGGACTTCAGACATGCATATACTAAGTTACAAACTAAAGCATTTGCATGAATATTAATGTGCCTGCAATTCAGCAATGATTGTATATAGCTATTAGAGTATCATACAGGAAAATTGGCAGGTGAAGGACTTGCAGGAGAGAGAGTTATTCTTCGGATTTTATTTGGGTGTTTTTTCCTTATAAGAAAGTCATGTTCCTTAAAAAAAAAAAGATTATTGCTGCCTTTGCTTAGTTGCTTTGACAGTTCTTAATTTCTCAGTCATGTATGTTCAAATGTTTACACTTCAGAAGTTTGTATACAATGCCTGTCAAAGTGAGATATATGACAGTCATAAGAGAAACCTGTAATTTCTCAAACCGGACATTGCTCCATTACCACTGCTTATTAATACATGCAATGAGGAAAATAAAAAGCCAGAGAGCCTTCCACAGTTTCATTTTTGTCACTTAAGCACTCTCAAGGTCAATTTTAGTCTAGAGCAAAAATGTCACTGCCCTATCAGTGACATTTAACATCATCCTATTAAATAAAATTCACACACAGAAAACACCATCATTAGAGCATAACCTTTCCCTAAGCTGCCCTGATTTAATATCTAAAAAGCAATCATTTATTAGTCATTGGAAATTTGATCACAGGCACATATCATAAAACAATTTAAGTGCAATTTTGCCCTGCAATTACCTTAACAAACAAGGCAAAATTCATTACTATCATTCCAACACCTCCAACAATGCAAGGTAGCATTTTTTCCATAAATTTTTGCCTTTCAAGACTTCCAAATGTCTTAAACAAGTTATGGGGTGGCACACACGAATTATTATTTTTAAGGAAAACAGTTCTGATTATATTGCATGTATGTGTTAAAAATGTAAATTGTGAATTCACTAACAGCTATAACAACTTCAAAAAAATAATCAAAACACACACAGCATGTGTGTTAACATGCACTCTCTACAGGAAGTTGTTTAATTTTTCATGAAAGTGATATAGAGCACTTTTTGAAGACGAATTTAGTATTATCAGTTTGGTTTTACAGTTATCAATCTCATTTTATAGGAACACTTACTATACAAGAAGTTCCCTGCCAAATGGACTTTTTCTGAGAGATATTTTACTTACGCAACTCTTAGAGTCTCTAGTCGCCAAAGGGAACGAGCATGAATTGACACAGGGCCACCTTCATAATGGACAGTTCTGAAAACCAAGCAAAGGCACAGACTAAATGCTCAGCTCTGTTGGAAAAAATCATTTTATTTGTTTGTTCATTTAACTGCAACTCCCATTTTAAGACTCACAAAACAATTACTGCAACTGTCAGATTCAAAGGTTATCTGATTCAAAAGCAGCTCTTATCAATTAAACCTTCAGACTTAGTTATCAAATTTTGTTTTAATTGTCAATAGTATCCATTATTGTGATATTCATAACAACAAAATTTATACAGTGTTTGCTTAGACATCTTTCTTCATCTTTCAAGGATAGAGAATCCAGGAAAAAGAGATTAAAAAAAAAAATCAATAGCCTGATAATTACAATATTTCTAGATTGGAAATAACCCCAAATATCAAACGACGATAAAGACTTGTGATCACTGCATACATCTCACAAGAAATGTAGCTTCTTCTCTCAGTGCTTATACTATAAAAATAACCATGCAACTTACTACATTGAATTATTAAAATTCACTTATTTGGCATTTTATTGTCATAGCACCTGAAGTTTCACAACCACACTGATACAGTCTTCATGCATCTCATATGTTAACAGCTTCCTATTTCCAAATTCTAATATGTAATGACCCCTCTAGCTCCTGCACATATCCAGAAATCTAGGTGCTTCTGAAAAACAGTTAATTAAGCCTAAAAATGGTTGGGTTCTTTTTTTTCCCCATTATTCTACAGACAGATAAGTGATCTATACTGGATCCATGAAATGGTTTAGATTTATGGTCACCAAAAGCCCTGAGTAGGTAGCCTGGCTTCTCGTCAAAGTAAACACTGAGGAATGCAGTGAGTATCAAGCACTGCCACTCTAGATTTAGGCAGCTGTTCTTTGGACTGCTTCGTGCCTGCATCTTTATTTCTGCCCTAAGACACTGCCAAAATTTAAAAAAACTAGGCCTTTCCTTTAGAAAAATGAATAAAGGAGTCACTTATGCAAAGGAGTGCTGTCACTATGTTTATTTAGATCAAGCATGTCAGGGAACACTGCCAAAAAATGGAAGAGTTTTGTGGATCATGGAAGGGCTTATGGATTGAGTAAATGTTGTGATCTTCAGCCAAGATCAGGCACTGCCAAAAATAGCCAGAGGCATAACTTCAGGGAGTAATAATAACAAAATTGTAGGCATTTGCCATTGTTCACTAGAAGCAATTTTTTGAGGACCGCAATTTTGGATTTGGGTACCTAGTACTTACTAGGCTTTAGCTTCCAAAGTCCTTCCGTGGATATAATACAGAGGGACTGAACGCTTAGCCCAGAGGAAAACCAAAAAAATTGAAGGAGATGGTTGAAAACCAAAAGAAATAATGAGTTAGAATATACTTCTCAGTACTGTTAATAATACATGAAACTACAGGTGTGTTAAAATTAATCTTGGAATATGCTAAAAAGCATTAAGGAAACAAACACTCCCAGACATTGCAAATGAATGAAGACAAATAATACAGAAGGAAAAATGAGTCAAAACACAAAATAAATATTCCTCACTACAATTACAGAACCACTCACACTGAATATTCATGACCCATGTATAAATAGCAACACTGACACACGTTCCATGTACCAAACAGGTGTTATAAATGCATATATAAACATATACAAAATCCTCCCCTTGACCTTATAACCAATACTTGCTCCACATATTATCTTAGTCATTTGCTGCAATGGCTGTGGTGCTGGGAGCAGCTGTCAGGTATTAGTAAGTCTCTCCTATCTCTCTCACAAAAGGGAATGAAATTCAAAGTAAGCCTTACTTTTTATTGATATTGACGTTCATCAGTATAGTAAAATGTAAATGCTAAACAGTTGCATTCAGCTGCTTCTCCGTTCAGACGTTCCCTCTTCTCTTCAGGCATGTGCTCAAATTTTTGTTCTGCAACTAACAGACTGGGTTTATACCATAACTTCTAAACAATAACAGATCAGATGTCACTCTGGTTGGTTTGTTAGGGTTGGGGGGTGGGAGGGTGGGGTGTTTGTTTGGGGGCCTCAGGGAGGGGTGGTTGTTGGTGGGTTGTTGCTTTTTAAAGTCGAAACATTCTGATTACATCCTGGCTTACTTCAATATGAACCTCACTGACAAAAATGTATTTGGAATTCTGGTACTCTCATAATACAAAATTTAATAATTTTGTTCAGCAATTTTCAAATCATTAAATATATGAGAAATCAGGTCAAAGCAAAGCCTTAAGTTAATCAGAATATTTGATTTTTAAGTTGGTACCTTGTCACTTTTCAGTGATGAGGTTCTTTCTCACAGTGGAAACCTGTAAACTGTCACCAGTTTTTCAGTCTGAGTGTCCTTTTGAAGTTAGCTTTGGATTACACATAGCAGTTGCATCAGTGTAACTTTAAAAATCTAAAAAGCCTCCCATTGTGAACTTGAAGGTATGGCTTCTCATGGGTGAAGCAGTTTTTTGTTATGTCCATCCATTATTTCCTTTCTCTGTTTTTTCAAAAGGTGAGCTATCGATCTTGGAATGGTCATATAAAATGAGAAAATGGGAAAGAGATAGAAAGGAAGAAATCCTAAATAAAAACATGCAATTTGTTTACCAAAGGAAATAAAAAGGATGCTGGGATTGTCTCTTGGATTCCATATAAATGAATGGGTACAGTAGCAACAGAGTGAGTGAAGGTAGAAAGACAGTGGTAGCACTTGAGAGATATAAGTCAAAAAGGCAGCAGTAAAGCCTCAGCAAAAGAATAAGTGACAGCAATCTGGAGGGGTACACAAAAAGAGCTGCAGGGCTAGAAATCAAGGATCCTTACATGGAAGCAAAAGGAGAAGCTCAGAGATTGGGGCTGTCATGGTTTGGGCCCTCAAACCAGGACAGAGGTCAAGGATGGAGCAGCAAGACTTTGTATGGGCAGGAAAGAAGATACATGCTACAAACAACCAAGTGGGCATAAAGCACTAGAATAGGGTGTAAGCTCTTGTGCCTTTAGCTAGATATTGTCTTCTCTACAGAATAGATGGTAAAGAACAGGTAGCTTGGAATAAAAGATATCTCTTCTTCATTGAAGGGTAAGTCACCTTGCCTTTACCATAACTTCATGCATTCCAGACATTGTCCCAGAGGAGCTGAATAAATTCATAACCTAGACCACATCATACTTTTTTATTCTAAGAAATCCAAAGTTAATTTTTAACTCATTTCATTAAAATAAATGTAGTAAATCGTTCTGAGATCGCTCAAACCAACTTTCTTAGAACTTGCTCTAAATAAAATCATTATTTGATAGGATGCACCTCTTTTTACATAGTCTCAACAACTGTTTAGTGCTGAAAAGAAAGTCTATTTCATAACATTTTAATTCTTCCTGAAACTGACAGTGGTAAGCCATAGCAGATACTGATATTACTAGGCCAAATGAAACATTGCTTTTAATGACACATGAATAACCTAGAAAAATTCTCTATCAAAGATTTACTACAGATTTACATTGACAGGATGGAAAAAGTAAAATGTCAAGTTGCGAAGTGCACAGAAGATGCACATTTCTTGCCAAACAGTCAAGAAAACCTGTGAATTACTATGAATTATTATGAAATTATAAATAATGTAAATTTATGAGGAAATTAAAAATAATAGCAGAGAGGGATATAATGAGTTATAGTCTTCCCCTAGAAAGCTCGAGATACCTTATATCTTCTGAACAATACCCATAACATTAATTCCTGAAATTTTTTTCTGTTCTTACAAAACACTTTATTTGCATAGTCTGCATATATGGAATAAGAGTTTGAAACACTTTTGTTTCGAATGAAAGTATCTATAAGGAATTCAGAACCTTTGCGAATTTTCAGTTCATCCTTCCTATAAACCTTAATCTACTTAATTAGTTGGTGTAATGAAGTCATTTTTGGTCTGACCTATGACTGTAAATTAAATTTAAAACATCATTCTTTCCCTGCCTACGTCGTTAATCTATTTAATTCCCCTTAATATAAACAGTGACTGGAGTTGGAACTGGCCACCCCGTTTTCTTGAGAGCGCGGGAGCGGTCATTGCAGCACCACGGACAGCGCAATCAGCCCGCTGGGAGAAAACTTCCCCAATTCACCTTTCAGTCACAAATCATCCTTCACACGTGCCAGATCCCGGCCTTTCTGGGGTACAACAGACCTCACCAGTTTTTAATGCCATACCAAAGAGTGCATTTTACCCTTCTAAAGAGAATAGCATGGAAAGGAAAGTGAAAAGGAGTTGGGATTGGCTAAGTCACATTCACCACTTTACAACCCTCTCTATTCATTTCCGAGACTAACACAAAACGTTCCATATAATTTACAAAACCTGTAATGTAATATGTTTAACCCAAAGAAACTCTCAAAGGCAGGAATGACAAAACTGCTTCTGGAAATGAGGCTACACACATACATTGCCTCCCGAAGGCTGATTCTGGATGGACGGTTTGATAACTTGGAGTCCGTTCCACCTCAAAGGATACTTTGCAAAAGCCAGGAGCACTTTGCTCTCTCTCACAGGTAATTTCTTTCTGTAATAATATATTTCTGAAGGGTCCAAATTGCACTGCAGTCAGCACTTTAAAGTACATATTGTAAATCAAAATGCCAATTAGTTGCAATGGGAACACATTCATGGCCCCCTCCTACACAGAGAACTATGAATACCCAAATACTCACAGCCCTACTCCTGTGTGGACTTTAAGGTCTAAAAGAATAGGAATGATGGGCGTATGATAAAGAGCAAGCATCACAACCCAATTGAATAAATAAAAAAAAAAAAAAAAAAAAAATAAGAGACAGAAAAAAAATCATTTTGATTATATACATCCACTGCCATTCATTTTTGGGGACTCTTAAGTAAAAATAATCCAAAACAAAGTAAACAAAAACTTTACAGTCATGTAAACCACTGTATTAATAATTAGCTGACATTTTTACAGGAAAATAAAAATGATACACATAATACAACAATGTCAAAAACGTATAATAATTCGTCTTAACTGAACAGTAAAAAAAGGAGGGGCTGTTGACTGATTCAGTTGCGATGGGGAAAAAAATCAGCTTATTACAAAGCTTTTAAAATCTCTGCTGCACAACCAACCTGAATTTATTATGAACATTTCTTGCACATTTTTTTAATTAAAAAGAGTGAAACAATGGTAAACACTTTCAATGTATACCTGCTCTAAATAGCAACTTCCACCATTATTAGAATAAATTTATTCATTCCTGTGATATTATAAAGTCACAAGTGAAGACTCAATACTATAATTATGAAATAAGGGTAAAAACACAGTTTAAGGATTCTATGAACAAGGCTTTAAACACTGTTCTTAATCCAGCAACGTACCTAACTAGAATGTGCAGTAAGTCATATTTAATTGAGTGAAATTGCACATACTTAGCTTTTTTCCTGTTCCTTTTTTGTTCTTCATCTGGGTGAGAGTGAGTGAAAAGTACCAGGGTCATGCCCAGTCTGCCTGTGGTGTTTTAAAAACAATACCACTACTTTTTTTCTAGCGTAATATCAAGTAAACCAACATATTGCCACAAACATCTCTATTTGCTCTGCTTTCAACTGAAATAGTTTTTAATTAGAAAGCAAACTAAGTCTAGCAGCTTCAGGGAGAATCTACTTTAAACTGGAAATGTACATTTCTGAGCAGATAGGAGCCCCCCAGCCTCGAGACTTCTGTGTGGTAAATAATCCACTACAACTATTAAAACTTATTTTAAGGTATCTGATTCCAGCTAGATGTTTGGGGTTTTTTTGAGGGGGGGGGGGGGGGGGGAAGGTGGGAAGGGAGGGTGGGGAGAATTAGTTCAGGCAATAAAATCCTATTTTACAATTTTTCTGGAGTTACTACTGCAAGAATCTGTTTAAATCAGTCCTCTGAGTCTCCCACTACACACGTACTCAAAGTCATCTTAAACTATTTATAGTTCAGAGTTGTAATCTTCGAATAACAGTTCACTGGCATTCCATCAGGAGCCAAGTATCAATACATAAAAGGCAGCATTATCAGAGACAACTCAAGATTTCTCACCAATTTTGAACAAGTTCAGCTGGATAGCAGCAGCAGCAGAGCAGATGGCTCTTCCAGGCACCATCCTCACTGGGAATTTCAATGCACCAAGAGACAACATCCTTGGCTATAGGTAGCCCTGGCACTTTGCCTCTGCGCTTACCCCTATGGCATGCCTGCATCTGCTGATGCCAGGGCAGAAGGTACATTCTACTGAGACAGGACACCACTGCCTGCAGGAGAGAGGAGACAAGAGAGCAGCCTCTGCTCTCACATGGAGCCTACAGCCCAATGGCAGCTCCTGCTCCTTCCAGAACTGAGGGGCCACAGCCACGTACTGAGGAGACAGCACAGGGTCAACTGCACGTGCAAGAACCATCACTACAGCTACCTAGTACAGGCCAAAGGAGCTTTCTGGATCTCAGTTCTTGGAGGGAGGGAAGGAACAACATCCTCCTCCTAACTAGTCTCTCACCTTGGCCAAATACCTGTGTCAAATGCTAGTTAATACTAGTGTCAAAAGTTGGCCCTGAACATTGCTCTTTTCTCACTGTTCATTGTGCAATCACATTTCACCACTCGATACAAAAGTCCTTCTTCTAAAAATACAACAATTCCACCCAACCTTCTAATGGTTGCAGTAGCACAATTTAAGGACTACATGGAGGGACACTCAAGCTCAACAACTTAGCAAAGAAACACAGTACACATTCAGAAAAAAAATATGAGATGCAGAAGAGAATTTTATAAGCTTTTTCTACGACAATTTCTGCCTCTGTGCTAGGCCTCTTGCAGCACAGACTTGGATGACCTTGACTGGGAGGAAGCTTTGTTAGGTACTGTAATCATGAATACAGTATCTGCACTGACACTGAAGGGTAGGTCTCCACTGTGCTAAATGCTGTTCCACAACAGTATGAACAGCTTGAGAACATGTGCTTTATTTTGAACTACTGGTAATCTTTGAAACACTTTTATACTCAAATTTACGTAACTGTATCAATGCTCTGAGAATAGAGAAAAACAGAAGTTATTTTTAGAAACTGCCTAGCAGGATCCTTCACATCAAAACAATTTATTCATTTCCAGGATTAGATACCAGGTGACATTACAGAATAAAACTGTTATTTTTAGGACTGTCTGATCTTTTATTTATTTGAAGAGGCATAAAGAGGAGGCCTTTGAAGAAAAATAAAAGTGAGATAGAGGAATTAGTGAGTCACAACAGAGATGGAACGTCTCAGTGTTCCTTTATGCTGCCATTCTGCAGAGCAGAGCTGCTCTTCAGGCATATGCTAGAACAAAACAAACCAAGTACAATCACAACTATCACCAGACTATTTCAGAAGGCAATGAAAGGATAATATGGAATTATTAAACTCCAAAGATATCATACTTTATCATGCCTTACGTGCAAAAGTTATGGAACTTAAATTTAAATAAAAGATTAAATAATTTATAATTTCCGACCTGCCAAAATTACCCTTATTTTTTAATATAATTCTACCAGAAGTTAAATACCACCCATCAAAATAAAGTATGCATACATACTGAAAACTGAAAGGAGTCACAACTTATCCTTTTAGATACTATTTTGAATAGGCAACAGTCCTAATTAGAGATAGAAATATAAAGGTTTTAAGCAATAACTAAATTTATTAATAATTTAAGTGGAGAAAGTGTGTGACAGAGCAATTATATCTAACTCCATAAAATTAAATGCAATCATAGATTATATTACAGGTTTATACATAAAAATAATTTAAAAAAATAATCAGAAAAGCAATAGAAGAATTTCATAAAAGGAAATATGAAAAAATAAATTATTTTTATTCTGTTTGTTTCTTAAAGAAAGTTCCTGAACAACAACAAAATTTCAGAAGATCAAATCTGGTTGTCACGAAGCACTGAGAAGCAACGTTATTTAGTATTGCTATCAGTAATAAAGACAAAGACACAGGTGCTATTTGCTGTCTACTAGCTCTGCTTCTTTTGGGATACTGGGCGGAGACGGCAAAAGGCAGACACTGCAGAAAGAAGAATAACAATCTGGTCTGCTTAAGGCACTGGTGTGCAGCTTAAGAAATGAACCCTATTCTGCCTATGGGACACAAAGATGCAGCATACGAGTGCACAAGCAGATCAAATGCATTTTTCCTTAACTTGCAACTTCACACTCCTTTATTGCAGTTTATATATAATGTTAGTCTGGTTGAAAAGAGACAGAGTTTTAGTGTGTTCTTAACCATTAAAGTTCATTACTGAAGTCCTTGATCATCATATAAATGTGCAATTACACTGCAATTACACTTTTTTTAAAGGAACTTTGCTATATTTTATGAGAGCTTCCAGTGTCTTGTTCTTATCTTTACAAATAAGAACAAAATAGAAAAAAAAACAAAAAAGTTTTTATTTGCCAAACAAGAAAACTCATCTGGGAATGAATGAATAGCATTTTCTTTGTCATGGAAATGAAGCTACCCAATATACTGCATTAAACAAACTATTCCAAAATCAACATTATCATTTAGCAATCTTCAGGCTGAAGGTAGGAATGAATTATATGACACTGCCTACTGAAAAGAAACCTAGGGTATATTTTATTAGAGCAAATCATTATGACTTTGATTCACCCATGTAATAACTCCACTGAGACATGCCACTTTCAGTGTCAGTCTCACCATTTGGATTTATTAGTTAACTGAGAGAGGCACATACTGAGCTTTCATTACTTCTCTACTTCCATTCTAGGATTCCGTTAGTCAAGAAAACAACCATAAATTAAGTTCTATATTACCATGACAGGTTTACCTGAGATTCAATACCCAGATCAGTAGTCTTGAAGGACTGGACAGTAATCTTAACATAACCTGTCCTAGGGAATTTTTTGTGGTTACAGAAAAAAAAAACAGCAATAAAGAAACCAACACATTTCATTCACAGTGTTTTTAAGTCAGGAAAGACAACAATAATTTATCAAAAATCACTATTGCTTTAACACCTGGTAAGTGAAATCAGACTTGAACAATACTGAAAAGAAAATGCAAGAGGCTCATGTCCAAAGTTCATCTCAACAATATTCTTATGAGTAATACATCTCATCACAATATCCTTCAAAAATCCGTACTATCAAGTAACACTGATTCAGCAACATTCGTTATTATTTTATTATCAACTGGAAACCTACCTTCTTTGCTCTTCTCCGTGTTCACCCGAAGGCACTGTCAAACATTCATCCATGTGGCCATGCAATAACCTCAGAACATCCCCTCCTATCAGGTATCCTTGAATAAAGAGAGAAAATCAAGTGCATTTGTCTGAACACAGCAACATGTAAAACTATAGTTCAAACTGTCAATAAATACTATCAGTTTTATTTCTTTTTTTTTTTTTTTTTTTTCTGTTGGTATTTTATGTTACTTTAGAAAGAGAGTCAGAAAAAGAAGATATCTCATAGCCTGGAGAGCCAGCTGAACATTGCCAAGTGAGAAAAGCTCCAAGTCAGCAAGTAGGAAAGGGTGGATCAGGAGAAAGAGAGTCACAGACTGGGGATTCTACAGAGTTAGTGCAACTTGGAAAAAGACTGATCCAACAGAAACAAGGAAGCAAGTATTTCCCTCCCAGATTACAACAGAAAAAGTTGGAGACTCTTCCATTTTACCTACTCACTTTTGGGTTTGATCTAAGTTAAGGATTCCAGTTTACATACTAATAAAAGAAAGATTTATGTATTTATTTATTTATTTAACTTTAAAATCCTTTTTGGTGTCTTTGGAAGTTTTCTGGGAGAAAAAACTTCTGGGAAGATCCACTCAAAGCTCTGCTTGACTTAAGACTCCCAACTTACAAACACTATTTATTTGGACTTCAAAGGGAAACTCCTACACTGCCTACACTATGATGCACATGCAGGTCCAAAGCCAAACGCTTGACTCTGCAGTGTACAGCTACAGGTATGCATGTTCACAAACTGATGTACAGAGCATACATGTAGCACTGCAATCCTTGAAGAACCAGGACATTGCAGCCAGAAAGCTGAAATTAAGGTCATAAATCTAATCAGTAAAGATATTGAAAAAGTCATTGCTTTTCCATCATCCTCTTTGCATCAGAGATGTGACATTAAAAAGAAATTTAATTTTATGTTATCCTACAAACATTGTATTATAATCTAATAACTGAACATAGTAGATAGTGCAATTCAGTGGTATTTTTTAAGTCTGACAAGCTAAACAAGTGTTTATATTTTGTTCCTAAGCAAATATGCCGAGAAATGCACAGCTGCTAAAATCATGTTACATAATTTTTCACATGATTTCCTTTGGGAAGAACATCACTATACCCTATCGTTGTGGACTTCTGCTTCCCAAACAGCCAAGCAGGTCTCACTAGTGAGGTTCACCAGAGAGATGTGAAGCAGCACAAATCTGAGTCTCAGCTAATAAACTAGACTGAGATTATTAACATGAATTCCACACTAGCATTGCCAGCAGTTGGAGGACAAGGAGAATAGAGTTTACAGGTAAAGGCAACAGGTTGGAGAGGAGAGAGTTTTCTCCTCTCATGAACAGAAAGGCTTTCTCCATAAAGTTTAGGACACTGTTAAGTAACACACTAGCATTTTTTTGGTAACATATTGCTCTAGAAACCATGTCAGAGAATCTGAATATGCAGAATGATTCTCACAGTCTAAAATCACAGTGCATATCCAGAAAGGAGGTGTTGGCAATGCTGTCCCTGAAATCCAAATGAGCAAAGCTGCAAGAGCATTCCACAACTCTTTTTTAAAATATGCCAGATAAAAAGAACCGATGTGAAATTTCAGTGTATTGCCTTTTCAAAAAATAGCACCCAAAAATTAGGGAGTAAGAAAGAAAGGACCTGCAGCTTTAACTTTCTTAAGGTCCTTTTACAATACCTACTTAAAATAATTATTCTGTAGGAAACTAGAAATCATTAGGCTTTACACTGTGACAGACTTTTCTGAAAAAGACAGCTGTTTTATTTTTCTCTGTGGAACCAGCATGCCATAAATTCAGGGATCCCAGTCCTTTCATGTAAGAAGTTGCATTAAAAAAAACCCTTCCTAATTTCCAAATGAAATAAAGACATTTCAAAGTTATTCTAGCCTGTCTCTTTCTGTCTTTCCTCTCCTTTTGTTTTTCTTCCCAATCACATGCTTTCCACAAAACCATTCCCAGTCTTAACTCCTAGGATTTCACATCCTTCTTCCAGTTCTCTTGCCTATTTTTTACTCAGTCTCAGGAACATGTAACCATGACTGCACACATCAGAATAATCTGAGAGAATATTTTCAACTTGGACCAAAAGCCTTTTTTTAAAAAAAACAATTATGAATGTTATCGTATCTTTAGCAAAATGGTATTTGAATGAGCTGTTCAGTATCCAGAAAAAAATATGCAGAGAACTATTAGTGTTACTTTCAGTATAGCTTTCCATCTGTTTTCAGAATATTTGTGTATTCATTTATTGGATTGAATGTTTACACAAGAGAAACCCACTTCCACACTTGGCAGAATAATTTGATTTTTCACATATTTCATTTACATTCAGTCTTTCAATAATTAAAGTTGAGTCAATCCTACCTTGGGCAACTTCACTTCCTGAACTGATTGGTGCTACACTCCAGAGGGTTTGCTGGAAGGCTGCATCAACATGTAAGCTTCCATTGCCATAAGAGAGATGCTAAAACCAGGAAAGAGAGAGGCTTTTATTTGGGGTTAATTAAAAATCTCATTACAGTATAAAATAACAGTATCAAACATTCTCTTGGTTTTTTCATACATAAATTGTTCCTATTGACTGCATAAGTAAAGTAAGACCTGGGTACTCTTCAACAGACATTAGAAATAAAGCTAGCTAGCTAAAGAATAACAGCATATTTGCCTCAGAGACATACATAAATGGCACAGAATGGTCAGCTGTTTGGGGTCTTAGACCATAGCAAACACTGAAGAACTGATTATTAAATGCTGTGGGGGTCTACACTGGTGTCCTTCCTTCTATACCCAATGGGATTTTTCACAAAGTTTGAATATTGGGAATTGACATTAATCTGTATTTCACGGGCAACTCCCCACTTAATTATTTCTTGTAGGCAACTAGCTTCCTAAAACTGACATCAGATCAAAAAAATCAAGTTATTAAGTAATTGATTTTGTAAGGCACTTCAGGGAGTTCCCAAAATATATTCTTGAACCAAGTGTTCATGATCCAAGCAAATCTGAAACGATCTTTCCCTGAAAGGCTCACTTCCTGCCTAAGCATTCAATGGATCCTCTTCTCTTACTGTGTTACTCCTTATCTTCTGCCAGTGTTGCAGGTCTTTACAGTGGATGTTACAGATGCTTTCTCATCTCAGAATTCTTCACACGTGTGTGTGTGCATGCTCCAGCTAGTTCAGTGACATTATTGTCTCAGAAACTCTCACCTCAAGGCATATTATGTATCGCCTCCATGCAAAATCCTTTGTCCCACACTGTCGGTCAGTTCCATTGACACACTCTTAGTACCAAACAACATAATCTTATGTATGATTATGAAACCAGGTGTTCTATAAATAAGCAGCTTCTTTGAAGTATACTGTTTATCCTATCAGGAAATAATTTTTCAAGTAATATTTAGACACTTTTATCAAAACTTTATTTTAAACTACTGGACAGTAATGGTGTTTATATACTAGTAATGGTCTCTGCTTCTGTACATTGTGACCAACATTAGCACCTTCTGGATAAAATTATTAACATGCTAAAGACAAAAATGGCAATGGAGGTCAGAAGGGGGTAGATTCCCGATGACGTGCAGAATTCTTCTGTCTTCCTGCCTGCACATCTTCTAGCTGTACAGCAGTACAAGCAATAGCACATCAGCTCATTTGGAAGGCTCCCTTAACAGCTAATGACATATAAAGTAAGAGATCTCACAAAAGCCATGTTTCCACTGCACCAGCACATACAACAAAGGATATTCAGTGAACAAACCACCACTTCACCTCTTATACTTCCCTTACTGCAGCTACATAACTTAGCCAACGGCAGACCAGGCTGAATGATTACAATCTCCAGTACACCTCCAGTCCCATTTCTGCCCAGCGGGCCTTAATTTTGTTAGGTTTCCTCTGGGATCACTACACAGATATCAGTTAGGGACAATAAGCAATTCAACCAGAACAGCGATGCAGGAATATTACTTTTTGAGGGAAACACATCATTCAGGGTAGGCAAAAAGGAAGAAGGTAACTGCCAGTTAGATCTGCCATCAACAAAGCACTTCTTGTAACTGTGTGCTTTGTACATGTAAATGAACTTACTTTCACACACAATGGTAGCAACTAAATTAGTGTTCCATTTTATAGATAGGACACAGAACAAAAATAGATTGCTGACATCTCTCTTCAGAGCACCTCTTATTTTGATCCATTCGACTCCAGTTGCAGCTCCAATTACAATCAGATGTCTCAAGCTGAGTCACCAGAGAATCATGCCTTTAAAAAGTATAGTTTAAATGACCTAATACAACACATGACCACCACAGCAGAGAAACAGAGAGTATATCTCTGCAATTCTCTTCTTTCCTTCACTTCCCTAGATTGCTTGCTGCATCCTTCAATTCACAATTTAAGGCAAGGGTCCTGACATTTACAATTCCATAAGCTATGGTGTTGAACCCCAGAACCATCCATAGCAAACAATAAAATGAAGTTTTGACCATGCAGAGAAAGTACCCTGCCAATGGATATTCAAGGATTCAATTACATCAAATGTATAGAAAAAATCCCAACAGATCAGAGATGCCAGTCTTAATCCTGGCATTGCATAACTTTTCAGTGCTATACTTTACAATCTCAATGTTGTTTTAAAGTCAACCTGCTGCCTGTCTGTAACTTATTTGGAGCTTATCTGCTTGGGTTTGTACTTTCAGCACAATAAAACTATCAAAATGAAACAAATTCCATAACACAGTGTCCAGGATGTGGACTTGATACTCCAACTGATGTTGAACAGCCTCCATACCTACTACACAGATCTTTGCTAGCTGCCATAACAGAGTATCTGGCAGAAGTAGCAAGTTGCCATCATTGATGATGACCACATGCAGAGCACATGTCTTTCAGGTATGCAGTAACAATATTTGCAAAGCAGAAATATGTTGGGTTCAGAAATCCCACTGTCTATTCTAAAGCTGGTATGGGTCTTCCCCATTACAGGTCCCTCAGCCTTTTGTCTCACCCAAATAATACCTTTACTGCACCAGCGTCCAGACTCAACCAAAAATCTAGATTTTTCTTACCTACTAATAGACTAATAATCGCCTAAACCAGCATTTAACCTACCATAGGCTTTCAATCACTGTTCAAAATTAAATTATGGTATTTTATGAATACAGATTAACACTACAGTCTCTAGACAGCTTCTCAAGGATAAACTCCAAGACTCAAATCTCCCAGAATTCTACAGGTTTCCCAACTGAACTTACCATCATGTTATAAACTCTGTACTGCTCTGCAGAAAAGTAACACAATCACATCTCTGTTCCTAGGTCTTCAAGAACATAGTGTATCGTAAGCTCTCCAGTGAGCTTGAAATCAGATGGTAATTTCCACAGGAACTGTTCAGCAGTGATTGCAGCAGCATAGCTGCATTTACAATAGTTCTAAATAGCTAGATGATGTATTTTAAATTTCACAGTCAGTCTGCATAAAAGTTTCTGTTCTCCAAAACGCGCATGTGTGCAAAGAGAAAAAAATAAAGGAAAACTTTTGCTTCAGGCTTCCTCTTGGCTGAAGTGTGGCAAAACTGACATCTTCTCTAGCTGTATCTATTTCTATCTGCACCTTACGTTACGATGTCTCTGCCTTCAACCTCAGACTGTTCCAAATAGAGAAAATAGCAAAGGAAAAATAATAATGAAAGTTTATTTTCTGGTACATTTTGGGAAATGCATACAAGGCAGAGCACTTTCCAGAAAGCTGAAGTACTGCACACAAGGGTGTCAACCATGCTGCTTCAAAAGTTAGTACCAGCTGATGCAGAGATCGAGTCTACAGACGTGATCCAATTCAATCTATTTCTCATCTGTGCACAGAGACTCTGACAATTGCTATTTCCCCTTTCTCTCTAACTGTCTTAAAATTACTACGAGTAGGACAGTGAAGGAGTTTCAAACCATTTAAGCACCTATCCTCAATGACCCAAGAACCTCTGAGATGTTCCAAGTCTTGAACAGACACCATTCCCACGACAGGTACACATGTGAGAATGCACACATCAGAGTAAGGGGGAGCACTTCATACGCTTCTCTACTTTTCCTTAGTCAGTCTGAGACCAGGCAAAGGAAAACTGCAAGATGTCCATACTTGGGGAAAGTCAAAAAGTACATACCTCTATTTATAACTTTAAAAAAAAAAAAAAAAACGCCAAAAAACCCAAAAAACCAAAAACTACAGAACCCAAAACAAAGCAAACTACATACACTCCCTTCTCCCTTTTTCTTTTTTTGAATTAGGAAGGAAAAAATATTTCTCATCAAAAAAATGACGAATTAGCAAGCTTCAGCAAAAGCCAAAGGTTCAAGTAGAAGCGTTCTAGATGTCTCTAGAACCAAAAGAATTTATCTTCCTACTTATCAGGTGTCATTTTTATTAAAATTTATTACCTGAGTCAGTGAAAAAGTATTCTGTAACATGGAGTATTACACTGACGCTGTCAAAATAAATGAAAATATTCAGTCACAGGAAGGGAGATACTGGAAAGAACTAGAAGTAATAACTGCATCTGTGTAAAGTTCTTGTATCATTAGTTTTTTGTGGTTACATCTAAAAGTGGCAATACATTTATATTCATTGCAACATCTATGTATACTCTGAATAAGTTTGAATGAATATGCATGAACTTACACTACAGTACAAAAAATCATTATCTAAGTTTTGACCCAAAGTAGGCAAAGCCCAGGAAATTTCAGATGGATTTAAAGCTGCACAAAGTCTTGGTTTCTTTGCATTTCTCTGAAGTGGTTTAAACAGTTGGCCAGCAAATCCACAAGCAAAGGGACTTCCATTGATAAGGAAAGAGAATTGCCAGTACTATACTAACTATTCCAGCCCCTCCACTTATCATAAATGTACCATCAGCAAAGGGAGAGTAGTAGCTAAAACCCTCAGACACACAGAAATTACTATTACAACTCAGCCATCGAGAATCATCTAGTCCACTATCACATAGCTGACCACGGGAAAGCATAAGGATCCCACAGAGGGTATATAGCAGTAGTCTGCATTCCCTCTCTTTATATTAGGTTTCCTTCCATGCAATAACCACAACAAGCCTGAAGTACATCAGCTACTATGCTTCCAAATCATTATCATTTAGTATGATTAGAAAAAAGAGCTTTCATTAACAAAATATTAATTTTACAGAAGCAAGCATCAAAAGTTAGGAAATAACAAAGTAGCCTATGGAAAAAGAATGGCTTCCGGTGAATGCATAATATTAGTTTTCAATGGTATGTTCCTGTACAATTTTTTCCACAAGTGCTGCCTCCTTGTATATACAGAATAAAGAAGCTCAACTTCATGAACAGCTGCTCAGTGCTTTGTTTTCTCCTCAATCTTCTGTCTGCAGCCTCGTGCTTTATTCAATATAGTCAAAGCTTTGAAAAGAGAATAATTAATTTTCTCATAGGCTTTTCTCTTGCTACCAACAATTACAAGTATTTCATGAAACACAGCAAATATTAATGAATTCATTTTCTCAAAATCCCAAAGGAGTAGCATTATAGCCCATTTTCCAATGGGGAGTGGAGGTACATAGATTGCACAAAGAAATTTTCATTAATCTAGCATACCCAAGATGAGGTGAGTTTTGATGTTCAAGGCACATCTTGCATTCACCTCAGTTGCAGGTATCAAGGCAGAGCAACTCTGGGACCTCAACCTCTAGCAGAAGGAGGAGACCTCAGAGCCACAACTCAGGTACAGAATATTCCAGGTAAGGAATGAAGAGTTCGTGACTTCTTGAAAGCAAGCCTAGTATAAAAGCAGACCTGCTCAGCAAATTCCACAGCAGAGTCTAGTACAAAATCTAATTCTCCAGGAAAATAACTAACTAAGCATCATACACCATTCCTCCAGCTGCAATTCCCAGCCTGAAATTTCATCTTCAAAGGTGCTTCATTCCACAGTCTCTCTGTTACTTAGCTCTGACGCATCCATCGAACTCCTATCAGCACTAAGACAGCATTTCATAAAAAGCCAGTGTGACTGTATATCTAAGATATTTCATAAAAATATATTAGTGCTATAATTTTTGCATTTTCTAATGCAATGGTTTTTAAAAATTCAATAAAATTATTTTTGTGGTATAATTCATATGTAATTTTCCTGTATTTTTTAAATAAAATAAAAAGGTAAAAAAAATCCCACAGTTACAGTAGGTTGCATTACACTTACACCCACATGAATCACAGGTAGAGAAGGAAACTTTAAAACCATTTTTTAGACATCTGCCACCTAAACTAACACAAAATCACCTGCAGGACTAGGCAGTCAGCATACCATGGGTGACTGCTGTACCTTAATACAATGGGTTTCCTAGATAGTGGTTGATAGCAGTTAGCTACCCTAATTGTTCCAGGCCTCTCCCACTCTCTTCGAATCTTTATCCCAGTCCTATCGCTCTCGCCTAGCCAATCCAGCTTCCCAACCCAGTTACAGCCTACTTTATCACTCAGAATTAGGACCTCCTCCTGCTTCAAAAGGTTCTCCTCAGACCTACAAAGCCTGAACATAGCCTTTTGGGTTTTTTCTTGCTCAACCTCTTCTTTCTCATGTCAGCCAGCATTAGACTTCTTTCCAGAAAATCACTACAACTCCTGCCCTTCAACTCTTTTATTTCTTAGCCCCAGACTTTCCCCTCTCTGGATCTTTGTCCAGTGGTTTGGTTCTCCCCAGCCAGCCCACTCCTTCTCTATAGATCTCTCTTGTCATCCTTCATTCCCAGTCCCACTCCACCGGTTCTTCTATTTGTTTTTCCTGCCAAAACAGCACAGGTTTTCTGCCCCAAATTTCTGACACAACTGTAACCAGCAGGTGCCCACTCATCCCTTGTCACCAGCTTCTTGTCCCAGATGATTTGTTAGTCCCTTACTGCCTGCCCGCCTGCCTTCAGCTGCCAATCTTTTCAGCCAGTCATCAAGTCCCACTCACTTTCCCTCCTTCCCACCTCAGTCCCAGGCTCCTGTCCCTGCTACATCACCTGCCTTTTGTTCCTTCTGCTTTCTCATAGCTTCCTCCTCCACATATCTTAAATGACAGCAGATCACCAGCAGCACATAAAACACTGAGTTCTCAGCTGTCAGTACAGTGCCTGACTTCATCCCTGACTTGAGCCACCCATTAAAGGAATATCTGGTTCCACCAGGGCTAGGGTGTATTTAATTATTCACTGTAGAGGGAGTTTAAACAGTTCATTAACATTCAAGAGGTGCAAGAAGTCTAGCTTCTGCAAAATAGACAGTCATATTTTAGCTACTAAAAGAAAATTTTAAACATCCTCCCTGGGCACAACAAGCTGCGTTATATCAGGAGAATGCTTTTTTATTAACTTTAAGCAAAGAGAAGCTTGTTACCTTTTTTTTCCTTTTTTTTTTTTTTTTTTTTTTTTTTTTTTTTAAGTTAGCAAAAAGTACACCTGTGATATCAGGAAAGGAACACCCCTTCTAATTTCCTGTTATAAAGCATGGGATGCTCAACATTTTCAAGAAAATGATACGAAATTTCTTAATGATGTGAAATTATTTTTTCCTTCCCTGTCTTCATGCTTAGTGACATCTGACCTCTTCTGGATGAACTAAGAAAAAAAAATTATCTCAGACCAATAAAAAACCAAGCAAACCAGAAATAGATGCTACTATTTCTAATAAGTAATGTTTCACACTACATGAACTTGATTATAAGCACTTTGAAGCAGGATTTTAGAGGGCAGAGCAGCTTGACAACCTTAATTATCAGGAAGATCTACCAGCCTCCACAATAACATTTCAAATTGTATAAAGACTCTGTGGGAACCACATTATGATCAGTGTAATAGAGCAGCTCAACACTACCTTGTTCCATTAATTTCAGATTTGTTTACGCAGATTTAAATTATTTTTAAGAAAAAGCTTTTCAACAACAAAATAAATGATGGAATTATGAGCTTACACAGAAGAAAGTGAAGTCCAATTACTGAGTTTCATACTATCAGAAAAAAAAATGAAAGGCGGGAGAATAAAATCTTAAAAGAAAAAAAAAAAAAACCAACACAAAAAAAACCCCAAACCAAGACCACACTGCTATGTTCCCTGGAACTCTTGCACCAACAAATGCTACCAATATTTAGAAGCTGTCACAACCATTTGATAATAAATAAGATAATTAAAACTAAGAAACTAAAAGCTGAAAATTAGACAATGTATTTGATGCAAGAAGATGCAGAGGGAGTGCCTTTCCAGTACTCGGGAACCTGTCCTGTTGTTCAGGACAAATGACAGGTATCAGCTCCACCTTTCAAATATTTTTATATTATTTGGATGATATTATTTTTGAAAGGGAACTCCATCATCAGTTAGCCATGATAAAAATCTTGCAGGAAAAGCTTACACTTCAAAGGAAAGTTTCTAATTACTTTCATAGCAGTTTCCAGTAAAGGTCATTTAAGTCAAAGAGGCAAACCTCAAGGCTTGTTCACAGATTTGCATAATGCAGCTGCAGGCCAGCATTACAGTCAGGACAGCAACTACATGTATATCCCAGTGCAGAAATTGTTGCAGTATACTGAAATCTCTGCACTGTAGATTCAAAGTTGGGATTTTTTTTCCTCTTTCCTGACTTCTGAGCTTGAATAACACTGACCTGATTGATACTAATTTTCACTTTTATCTTCATTACATATTTTGTATTTCAACTTCATGTCTAAGGATTTTTTTCTTTAATTACGTTTAAAAGACTAAGTTACCCAGAGGCTTCATGAATTTGAAAGAAATTACAAGTAATTGAATTTCTAAACTATTGAAAATTGGTAATTTTGAAAGCAATCATGGTATATAACTAACAGGCAAAGGTAAACCACAGTGCAGGGGTACCTGCTAATGTGTACAAGGTGGGGAAACATACTGGAAATATTACATCTGTTCATTGGCCTGCACATTCCTCAAGAGAGGAAACAGTGGCTTGAATTTCAGTGGTGGCAATATTTACAGCTGAACATCTTTTCATGTTATGCTAAGAGGGTTCAGCAGAGCCAAGTCTCCCCTCTGAAGGATCTGGCAACAGCGCAGCTTGTGCGTTATGCAATGCCACAAGCAGATACATAAGTGCTTTTCCTCAGAAATACTACACAGAAAAATATGCATCCAAAATCCCATTATATAGGTAGGGAAAATGAGAGTCAGAGCAACTGAATGACTTGCCCAGAGATGCTGCTGTGAGTCAACAAAGCCAAAATCCACATCTCTGGACCTTTAGTTTACTATTTTGCCCCTAATCTTCCTATCAGTTTAGCATTTGTTCACTGCGATTAAAGAGATGACTTCAGGTCAAAAAAAATGAAGTTAATAGTCTTAAAATCTTTATTTGATGGAAAGCAGGGAAGGGGAATTATAGGAAAGTCCTGATATTTTCTTAATACTTTAACAGTGGTTGCCAACTGAATTAGGTCTAAACACTAAGCTACTGACTACACCAATATCATAAAGTCACAAAGTCAATTGGAAAAAAAATTAAGTAATTAAGCTGCACTCAGACAACTGAGACTCAGTTGCTCAGACTGAAAGGGGACCTCATCAATGCTTATAAATATTATAAAGGACCTCATCAATGCTTATAAATGGGTGTCAAGAGGATGGGGTAAGGCTCTTCTCAGTGGTGCCTGGTAACAGGACACGGGGCAATGTATACAAGCTGGAACACAGGAAGTTCCATCTGAACACATGGAAAAACTTCTTTACTTTGAGGGTGCCAGACTGTCCTGGGTTGAGCGACACAGAACTAACTTTTAATGCTGGGGAAAACTGCACTTTTAGAAGACTAGCGTCTGAATCTGTGAAAATATTTACTTTATAGCCAGCCAGGCTCTATGGGATTCAAGGCCTCAGTGTTTTTGGGCCTTGCCAGGTGCAGGGACGAGGAGGAGCAAGGCCTGGGCATTTGACACAGGCTGGCCAACAGGATTATTTCATACCATGAACGTCACATTCAATATAAATTAGAAAAGTTTGCTGCGTAGCTCTGTCTCCCTTGATGGCAGCGGTCCAGACAACTCCTTGCCCTGGTGCCAGACCCCTGAGGCCTTCCTTTCCTCTTGAAGCCATTGCGTTTGCAGTGTCCAACATCTGTTGTCCGCTGATGGGAGTGCACAGCTTCCTACTGATATAATTGGCTGAGTATAATTCTTGTATATCTTATATCAGCATTGGGATTAATACTGGTTCTTTAGTATTATTGTTAATTATTTAGTCTTATTCTATTAAATCTTTTATATGTCAACCCTCGTGTTTTTTTGTGTTCCCCGATTCCCTTTTCCGGGTCGGAGGGGTCATCGGGTGATAGAATAATTGTCTAAACGACAATGAATTGTTACAGATTTTCTCAAACCATAACACAGAGCACTGGAACAGGCTGCCCAGAGAGGTGGTGGAGTCTCCTTCTCTGGAGATATTCAAAATCCGCTTGGATGTGTTCCTGTCCAACCTGCTGTAGGTGACCCTGCTTTGGCAGGGGGGTTGGACTAGATGGTCTCCGAAGGTCCCTTCCAACCCCTACTATTCTGTGATTCTGTGAACTGGAAGACTAACCTATGAAGCTGACATAATTCTGCTCTCCCTTTGTATTATAGAAACTAAGTTCTGATTACATTTTGAAAAAGCTATGGCCTGTGAATGAACTCGATTCATCTGTTACTTTTACATACAGATCTTTGCCCCAGGATTGTTAACCTGTTTATCTTAATTTGGAGATAATTAGCAAGGTGCTTTAAAACACAGAGCAAGATTGTAATATAAAAAGTTGACACTTCAACCCTATTCCTAACAGTATATAGACAGAGAACGTTTGATAGAAAACTTAGCTTTTCCTAAGGTTTTAACTCTAAGTACACAATGTACATAAACCTAACTCTCAGCATCCTGCTGATCATCACTCTCTGTCAAGGGATCTATCTGAGGAACTCCTCAACCTTAGAAAAAGCGTTTTTCAACTGGATTCAATAGAGCCTATTTGGTCTTACTATCCAAATGGATTCATAAAAAAAAATATATTCACTTACTGGTAACTGGCTAATGCAGTCTTTATCAACTGCTTGAATTTTCATAAAAGTATCATTGCTTTATTTTTAGTGTTAATATAACTATTGAGTAGGTAGCAAAACCACAAATATTTTTAATTATGAAGATACTTAGTTCACCAGCTCTTAATTTAGTCTGAAAAAACATCTGTTCATAAAAACGTGAGGGTGAGTACATGTAAGAGCAAAATTAATTTGATGAATTCTTGCTCCTTCTTACTATCAAACCAGAGCTGAATAACTGGTATAATATACTATTCATTAAAATCTAGCTCTAAACCATTTAAAGACTATAATACAGATATTAAAATATCAAGAGCATAGATTTGTGTCATTTCTCTCTACACTGAAAATATAATTTATTTTTAGTATATTGATATTTTGCATGGAAGACGCAGTATACACATTAACAACACACGTTGAGGAAAATCTGCCTTTGCAGACAGCGTCATGTCTCTTGCTGTATAAAAGTATATATGACAGCCTTGAGAATCAACAGTTGAGGCACAAACCCTATATAATATAAAAGGCTAATTTACTAATTATAGGGCAGAAAATATGAGTTCAGGCATATACCCACACAGAGACACAATTTGGAGCAAAAATCAACTTCAGCAACTTAATTCAGCAATTTGATGAATTTGAAAAAAATTCAATGTCTTTAAACAAAACCTTTTCATAAATTAGATTTGTCATTAATTTTGTCCACAAAAACTTGCTTTTCCAGTTACAATTCTCAAAGTAGTTATTAAAAATAATTTTAAAGTGCAAAAGATGAACAGAATACATACGAAAAATAACTCATCAAATAAGTTACTGAGCTTCTAATTAGAAGTGACAATTATATTATAATAATTATCCATTTCCAAAAGAAGGGAGAACATTTTCAATTTTATCAAAAAGACATTATTTTAAAGCCTTATTAAGCTCTTCACTTCTTTTTCTAAATACTGTAAAAAAGCTTTCATAAATAATGTTTCATACTATTAAAAAAAAGTTATAAAATACAGAATAAACTTTAATGTTATATGCAGATGTGAGATAGTCCTCTTGACAAAGCTAAAAACACTTCCTCTTTAAAGATCCTTTTTTTAGCTGTAGCTGCATTTGCCAGATCACTGGGGATGATTTTACAGAAGCTTCCCGCAGACTCATTTTCTTCTTATTTTCATCTTTTTTTTTGCCCCACGTAGAATAGTTCAGGTGCTTGCAACACCAAGAACACAAAAAGAAATTGATCTTAAAATGTTGAAAAGTTTCATTACAGAACAAATGGGAGATACTTTGATGAGGAAGAAAGTTATTTAAACCAGTGATAAAAAGCAGCTACCACAAAGTTTTAAAATAATTAAATTATATTAAGTATTTTAATTATAGTTAATTATAACATGTCAGTAGCTGTATGTATTACACCGTACATAATCTTTAAGAAAATATGGACATTTTAAAGCCCACAAAATGCTATGTACCTATGTGAAACATTCCAAAATTTTATCACAAATTTTTAATTCATATATGATAGTGCTGTGAACCTCTGAACACACACAGGAACTCTAAACAACTCAACTATGCAATTTGGACAGATTTCCTTTTTTCTTTATTTTCTTTTTGTGTCTTCATTACTAAATTTTTCAACTTCTAGTCCATTATTGAAATGAACACAAATTAGGTTAGTCGCATATCAATGTCACACTTTCAGAGCTTCAGTGTCTTGGTTTGCAAAATGGTATCAAGTACCAGTTTAAACACTTCAAGCTATACTTTTGCAGAGATGGAAACGTAAAACAGACTTTAGTATTAACACCTTTATTAACTGTTTTTTCTGTAGAGGAAGCACTGTACAGATATTCTTACAGAACTTACCAAATATCTTTCTGAAGAGACACTGACTAAAATAAGATCATCTCCAACACGCACTTTTTCTCCTTCTGATCGTTGCTTGGAAGCAGGATGGATGGTCCACCAGCATGCCTCACCTATATCATTATTGAGTAACAGCAGAGAAAGAAATTAGAAAGAAAATGCCCAACATTATCACCATTACTTTCACATTTATCTCAATCCTAAAATTCTGAGCTAGTTTTCAGGTGGCTAAACCAAGTGTCCATGTGTTTTCAATACCTAATACCATTCCTGCACCACCTTGTCAGAAACTCAGCTGGAAATAACATACACATGGAGAAGGCAGTGATTCTGTCTGGAACAGTGATTCCAGAGATAAGTAAAGAGGTGGCTCCCTGTGTTCTCTAGGCAACCTGGTCCAGGTTGCTTTAGCTAAAGAGCTTCCTTGTCACCTTTGTTCCAGGTTCTGGGAAAGACATCAAAGAATATTCCACCGAGAATTAGAACAAAGAAGTGAGGCAATCCATCACTAAGGTCAATAAAAATAAGCATTTACAATATTGCTTAAAATAATATTTGAAAGATCTCATAAACCCAAACTCAATTATGTTCTTCCACTTCCTGCTAGAAACACTGACTGCTAGTTTTTCTAACTCCCCATTTATAAATATTAAAGTCACAAATTTTGTTCCCATGATAAACCTTGCTTTCAGATATACTTCTTGAACAAAAAGCATGCTTTTCAGAAAAGAAATCTCTTTTATCTCGGAACTGTTCACTTGTTGTAGTTATTACTGTTATTACTGCTAGCTACAGCAAGCCTTTAAAAAACAAGCAAATGTTTCTAATTAAACAATTACACAATACTGATGGCATTGCAAGAAGCTATATCAGTCTTAAAAATACAAATCCAAGCCACCAGCAGTTCTAAAACTTTCATAGAATCTTTATTTAAAATAATAGAAGTTTAAAAAGTTTTCAGCAGAAGGCTTCTACAAGAATAACAACCAGGGAATATTCCTTTACTTATATTCAATATTATAAATATATATTTAAATATGAATAGACGTGTTTATATCTAATAGATATAATCTATTAGAAAATGTAAAGATAAGATACTGTACATCTAAAACATGGAAATATTAGTCTTGAAAATAATCTTGATTTTTACGTGATTTATATGTATTTATAGGTCTCCACTCTGATTTTTAGACTAAAAGTATTCTTTATTACATAGTCTTTCAAACTAGTCTTTACCTGTTGTGTCCTCTTGCAATCCTACATCAAATGCCAGCTTATCCATTGAAGATCGAGATGTAGAGAGGCAGCATAGATACTATCAAAAGAAAAAAGCATGCATTACTAGTTCTACGCACATCTGATAATCCACTGAAATATAAAAAGCCATCAACCTACTAATACTGGATTAACTATCCTTAAATTATCCCTACTAGTCACTATCAAGAACATGTATGCCTGATAAATAGAGACTCAAGGAGACTCGACAAAGATATACGTTCTAAAATAACGTCTCACTCTATCCAGGCTATCTTTCCACTGAGATGGGAATAGGGAGAGTGGAAATAAAGGAGCTGGTTGCATTCAAGTTCAGCTCCATGAAGCCTCACTTGTAGTTAATGAGTTTGAAACACATATAATTCATCAGGAAATTGAAGAGTAAGGCTTCTGTCCAAAATACATGCAAGAAGGAATTTCCTTTTCCACTCAGTCTACAACATATGTTCAGGTTGCCAGCCAGATGCCAGCTGTGGATTCAGTCGCAGCTTATGCAATCTGCAATATCCAAGGGAAAAGAAATGAGAAATCACCAACTGAAAATAGACTGGCAAACAGAAAACTCATAACTATAGAGCCAGACTTAGTTTTATCACTTATCCAGATACGACCAGATCGATTTTGTATTCCCAAGCATCTACCCTTCACAAAGGTTTCCATTAACCACAGGTTAAATGCCTCTTTGATGTGAATAATTCTCCAGATATCAGTAAATGGAAATAGTCTGGGCACTTTCACACACAACTTTCATACAAAAAAGAAATCATTGCTGCTACCAACTCCTGTTACATACCATGCCACTGTAGGAATGGCGCAGCAGGATTGCATGCCCATAGAGCAGTGTTCGATGGCCACCACCCTGTGCAGACTGAAAGATAAAGAGGAATGATATACTGGTATGTTGTAATAAACATTGGGCCTTTTGAGAAAGAAAAAGGGAAAAAAAGAAATTCTCATCAAATTCTGGACAATCTGTTTTTGCCTTGTATCAGAGAAGTCCATTTCTTGACAAAATGCTATTCGGGGATTAGTTCAAGAAGGCAGTTTTATGAATATGTTTTCTAGTTCTGATTGGCTCTTAATATATTGACCTTCTAAGTCCTTGGGACAGATCTAAGGTAGAATCTCGACAGGCGAATCTAGAAGCTACTGACTTTGCTCTATTACAGAATCACAGAATCACAGAATCTTAGTGGTTGGAAGGGACCTTTGAGATCATCGAGTCCAACCACATTAAAAAAAAAAAAAAAAAAAACACAAACAAACAAAAAAACACAACACAAAACCAAACAAACAACAACACCCCCCCCCAAAAAAAAAAAAAAAAAAAAAAAAAAAAAAAGCAAGCAGCATCCATCAACTAAACCCCACACACAACACCCCACCACAAACCAACAATCCCGGGCACTAGATCATGCCCTGAAGAGCCACGTCTACCCGTTTCTTAAATACCTCCAGGGATGGTGACTCCACCACCTCCCTGGGCAGGCTGTTCCAGTGCTTGACCACTCTCTCAGTAAAGTAATTCTTCCTAATATCTAATCTAAACCTCCCCTGCCGCAACTTCAGACCATTTCCTCTGGTCCTGTCGTTATTCCCTTGGGAGAAGAGGCCAGCCCCCGCCTCTCTACAGTTTCCTTTCAGGTAGTTGTAGAGGGCAATGAGGTCTCCCCTCAGCCTCCTCTTCTCCAAACTAAACATGCCCAGTTCCCTCAGCCTCTCCTCATAGGACTTGTTCTCCAGACCCCTCACCAGCTTGGTGGCTCTCCTCTGGACACGCTCCAGCACTTCAATGTCTTTCCTGTAGTGAGGGGCCCAAAACTGAACACAGTACTCGAGGTGAGGCCTCACCAGTGCCGAGTACAGAGGCACGATGACTTCCCTGCTCCTGCTGGCCACGCTATTCCTGATACAGGCCAGGATGCCGTTGGCCTTCTTGGCCACCTGGGCACACTGCTGGCTCATGTTAAGCCGGCTGTCCACTAACACTCCCAGGTCCTTTTCTGCCAGGCAGCTTTCCAGCCACTCTTCCCCAAGCCTGTAGCGTTGCTTGGGGTTGTTGTGGCCGAAATGCAGAACCCGGCACTTGGCCTTATTAAACCTCATCCCATTGGCCTTGGCCCATTGGTCCAACCTGTCCAGGTCCCTCTGTAGAGCCTGCCGACCCTCAAGCAGATCAACGCTCCCACCTAGTTTGGTGTCATCCGCAAACTTACTGAGGGTGCACTCAATCCCCTTATCTAGATCATCAATGAAGATATTGAACAAGACTGGCCCCAAAACTGAGCCCTGAGGGACACCACTGATGACCGGCCGCCAACCAGATTTTGCTCCATTAATCACAACTCGCTGAGCACGGCCATCCAGCCAGTTTTTTATCCAGCGGAGGGTACACTTGTCTATGCCATGATTCTCCAGTTTCTCCAGGAGAATGCCGTGAGGGACGGTGTCAAAGGCCTTACCAAAGTCCAGGTAGACAACGTCCACAGCCTTCCCCTCATCGAGAAAGCGGGTCACATGGTCATAGAAAGAGATCAAGTTGGTCAGGCAGGACCTCCCTCTCATAAACCCATGCTGGCTGGCCCTGATCCCTTGGCTGCAAGGGAAGTGCTGCATTCACTGATGAGGGAAAAAGGTGTACTTTGTACTGTCACCAATTTGGTATAAAATATATTCCAGAAGCTTGAATCCTTCTTCTTTGGGCTGAAAGCAGGCGGCCTCTAGAGAAGAGCAGTTTTGATGTGCGTCACAGTACCCTCTGCACCCTTATATATTGTTAAATCTCTCCATATTCACCCACTTTCCCTCCAAATTATATACTTTTCTATATAGAAGGTACACAGAGGGAGCTTCTGGAGTATTGTTGCTGTTTTACCAGGATGTATTAATGATATGTCAACCACACTGAAGATCTTCAACCTCCAGACTGCTTGCCCCATAGTCTTTAAATACTATCAGACAGAATTCTTTATCTTCTAGGCCAGCTAGGTGCTCAAAGACATCCAAGCTAACTCAACAGGATTTGGGGGTTCTGAAAATTCAAAAATCATGCCCCAAGTAAATGTTCCTATTGAGAAATGCAGCATAGATCTTAAGTGAAAGAAAATTAAAGCAATACAATTCACTTTTATCCCAAGAAACTGCAACTGTTTTTTTCACAGTATTTTCATTAGTTTCTGTTTATCTATAATCAGTCATGAAAGAATAAATAAATCTTGTTAAAACATGAGCAACCTTCCAACTTCTGCTGAACATTTATGAATTCCTTAGACTGAGATGCAGCTGACTGATATAGGTCAGGAGCAGAGACTGTCAGGCAAGACGCTGTCAAGACCATAAGTCCATATTCCTCTGACAGAACATTTCACATAACATTATGCAATATCAATAAATACATATTTTCGAGTCTATAAATGTGACAACTCCATAAGCAGCATTATTCTTTCATATAGGACTCCTAGTTTAATTTCTTATATACAGCATTTATAGCCTTTCTTTTATTACAGTAAACTGACCTTCTGTTTGACTGGAGCATCAGATTCATTACAGAATAAATTGGAAACAATCATACTATGTTATTTCTCTGGCAGCTTCATTTCAGTTTCAATTTAACTGAATGACTATGATAGAAACTCTCGATTATTTCCCCTCCTCATTTACTGGTTGTCCTTCCTTATCTCTTATCCATTAGCATAATATTTGTTGATCTTTGAGTTACTTGGTCAAGTAAAAAAAAAAAAAAAAGATGAATAGGAGTGAAAAAGCAAGCACTTCAAAAAATAATAATTTCAGCACTTTTAAGAAACTGCCTGGAATTTCTGGTTTCTATCTTTATTGAGAAGAGAGCATCTTGATGGACACAAGGTATATTTTGACTTTGAACAAACTGCATAGCAGTCAAAATACAGGCAGGCACATTCAATAATCCCTCTGGAAGACTGAATGGCATGATTTTTTATTATAAAAGAATAAAAGTCATGGTCTTTGTCACAGACACAGTCTTGACAGTAAAACATGGAGATTTAGCTTTGAATTACCATTACTACCACCACTTTTTCCAAAAGGCACAGGGAAAGAACGAGACATTTGATAATGTCAGGCCCATTGTGCCAAAGATGAATGCTGAACGTCTGCTGCTTATCACACTGAGGAAGAGGGGAAAAATCTCCTGTGAACACACTGCCTTACCAACACTTCGGATTTGCTCAGAAGCAACAGTGGGCATAACTACACAACCAAATTCACTAATATGGGCAAAAGTTTGACATTTCCCTGATATTTCTATCAAAATTATTATCATCTTACCAGCCATAAATTTGATATCTAACACAGATTTGGTTGCCTGTTGTACAAAAGATGAGAGGAACAGTGTGATGAACAAAATCACAGCTATGTTAGTTTGCCCTTGTTTTGGCCATATTGATTTGTCTGTCTGGCACCTATTTTGTTAAACGCCCACTTGTAGCCAAACAGGAGAAAGATTGGCTCAAAAAAATTTCAATCACTTTTGCAAAAATGGAACAGTGGTTTTTTGGATAATTTTTCACAAGGGGATTTAAGTAATTTTTTTTAACCAAAATTATTTTGCCCATTAAAAAAAACGCAAGTTTGCTGTTTCTGTTTTAGAGAGAAAACAAAAAGTTGCAAAAAACATTTCAAGCATTTTCCACTTAAAGATTTCTGAGAGGCAATTATAATCAAGCCATCCACATGGAGAGAAAGTTAAAACATGTAACACGGAAAAAATACAGGAGAGACTGGAAGAGAAAGCTGGTACTATGAAACTGCCTTCCACTTTGGAGCCTGCCTCCCAGGACATGTACATACCTAGAAATTAATTTCCTATTTTAAAGGCTCATTTCATAACTAAACACTCAGCTTTTATCTTTATGCCAGAAACTGCACACTAAGTAGCTGTGGGGCCATGATTGTTAACTAAGTGTCTTTGATTTCCAAAATAATCCATTCCTACCCAGAATGTTGCAGAGAAATTGTTGAAATTTTTCAACATGTTAAAAATAAAATAAATTTAAAAGTTAACAACTGGACTTCTATGGCAAAGATGGAACGTTCCAAGATGAGGTGTGCCACAGAAGTTTCACCAAGTTTCTAGTAATATTCAAATAATAATATTTCAGAAGATACTGCAAGTAAGACTTCTTGAAAACCACAATCCTGACTAATTCAATCCATAATACCCACAGATTTTTGCACTAATATATGAATGGCATTCTAATGCAAGGAACTTTCTAAACAACCACATTATTTATCGTGAGTCTTATTTGCTGTATGTTTTTAGTTCCTAACTTTCAGAGTAATTTCTAATTTGGACAATACATTCCCTGCATAAAACCAGGCTGGAGAAAAATACATTTGTGTTCACAGAAGAATTTATCCATTGAAGTTCTACAAGCTATGTTATTCAGGAGTATCAATTATATGAATGCAAAACTCTTCTTAATTTATCCTCCAAGAATTTGGGGTTTAGACTAGGACTTGAACAGCCTTCAGAACTGGTAAACACTACAGTCAATAAATTGAAACTGAAAGCATATTGGGCAAATTCACACTGCTTGTGAAAACTTTACATAAACTGCCCAACTCTAGTCTAATATTTCTGCAGCTGGAATGAAAGATCAATTTGGAGTCATCTCATTACCCAAAAGCCATTGCTGAAACAAAGGCAATTCAGAATACAACAACAACTAGAGCTGAAGAAATTAGCATTCAAAATATATAAACAGCTTTGAAGTTCAATGTATTGTTAGACCAGGCAATGAGAACAGACTACTAAGATCTGAGTTGCTTAATTTGACGTGAAAATCTTGAAACAAAAATAAAGAAGGAAAATAAGTTAAAATTGGGAAATATTTCTTTTCTTTGTTTTCTTAATAGAAATAGGATTAGAATGCCAAAAAGAACTCAAAAATTGCAACCTACAAACTATCTAGTAAAATGTGCAAATGATGGAAACAGCATAATATGAAATATTTATAATTAGATTGAATTAAAAATTATATATTTTACTGCAAATACCAATCCTGCAGTCAGATAAGTTATACATAACGAACAAACCCTTCATATCTGTACAATTTTGTATATACACAACTGCCATATGTACAGAGATGCAACCATCTAACAGATTAAAACAAGTATTTCACTGACATTGATTCACACAGTAGCACTTGCACTGTGCCTATGGCTGCACTGCTACACTTGTGGCCATACATGAGAAGCTGCAGGAAATTAATCATGGTAACACTGAACAAGTGTTTTGGAGCCATTTGTGCTTCTGGGAACCTCACAATAAGAATTTTTAAAGAGTAGCAAATACCCTGTGGCATCCAAGGAGATTTTGAGTCAAATAGCCATTACCTTTCCATTCTTTTCAAGAGAACACACTTATTTCTACTACAAAAAAAAATGTTTCTTAGTCGAATGAGTACTCTATTGCAAGGGAATGCCAACATTTCTTTGCTGACTTTTTCTTCACAGGTCTACACAATCACCAAATGTATAAAAAGGGAAAAAGCTATGAGCTTCAGGAAGGTACCAAAGAAAGTCAAGCATGCAAAAGCATGTAAATAAACAGGATAGTTATTTCACTGTTTTGTGCATGTACAGACAAAGCCTTCACAACATTGTCATGTTTCAGAAATATAATGCTTGAGAAAGCCTGACGGCCACTGCGTTTAGCACGTGGCTATTCAGAAAAATCTAGTAACCCATGAAAGCAATTTAAAAATACTGAATGTGTCACAAGAACACAGGAATTGAAGCGCACTCTCTTGAAAATCATACAAGATAACACAGTGAGTTTTTAATAACTATGTAATGGCTTTTCCTGCCAAATTCCATGAAGAATCCATAACAGCAGAATGGAATTAGTAACACATGATATAGAGAACATGACATTAGAAAGACTAGATTGTAAGGAATTATAGTTTTGATGGACTTTAAAAAATTTAAAAAAAACAAAACAAGTGAAACAATAAGCTATAAGACATCAGTAGTAAATCCTTCAAAAATGCAATCCATGTAATTTACAGTAATTGCTCTGAATGCATTTCTAAAAAAATACTACACAACTATTTTCATGGGACTGAAAATTTTTAACGTGAGAGCAGCTATACAGTAAAAGCAGTAACGTCGTCCCTGTTTTTCTTCACAAATGTTTTCCAAGGCAAATACTACAAGATAAAGTTAAAAGTTTCAAATAGGACTTTTAGTGGCCATTTCATATGTATACACCAGGACAGAGTAAAACAACGTCCTTTAAAGTACTGAGTACTTACACTTCATTAAAATGGAGCAAGCCTCTGAAACAAAGCCGAAGTTAACACTTTATATCCAAAGCCAACTGGGAAAACAATGCTTACTGAATTCATTGTTGTCACAGACTTAAAACGCACTCAACAGTGATGGAACCTTCTCAAAGTCCCTTCCCTGGGACTCACATTGGGGCTGTCAAATTTCCCATTCAGGAGCAGTCATTACATTCTGAAATTATGTTTTGATCCATTAGTAAGAGAAATCAAATAGGAAATGTGTGTCTGATCACAAGTATTGGCTTGAAAAAAATCAACTACCATGCATTCTGAGTAAAAGTAAATTTAGGCCCCGGACTATGTTGTTCCCAGTCAGAAATTTCCTGTGTCAAGACCAGAGATGTAAGGCTGTCGGCACCAATGCCTTTTTCCAGGAGGCTGATGAAAATTTTTAAACCAGTAGGCTAACACAAGTATTTAACCTGATCTAGCTCTTCAGAGGAAAACTGCAAGTGCACAATAAGGAATATGTGCTCTGTTGATACATAATTCTTTAAGCAAATTAAAGGCTCTCATTTAGTAATCTGCAACACAGAATGAAAAGTACTGTAAGGATGTGGAATAAATGTAGATCTTGAAAACTTTTGGGTCCTCACTTAGGAGAAGGAAAACTGCATGATGGCAGAATTAGCAATGAAGTGAAAGAAACTGGAAAAAGACTAAAAGGAGCTGGGAGGAATAGGAGGGAAGGATGTCTCACTATCTAAAACCATCTCGCTATGGCTCTACACACAAATATTTGCATGATGTTACAACAATTTCTGTAGAGGAAAGGATGCTCAAAATGATGTTTCCATAGCAATGTAAAAAAAACCTACTCATCTATTCATTTCATTATTAATATGCAACTTTTAATCTGTTCCAGACCAATGCTGATGGAGGCCAGTATTTCTCTAAAAACAGCAGCAATGATGCAGTCGTACAAGCCGACTAGAATTAGAGACCACCACAGGTAAGTGTTTGATGAGACCTCTTATTCATCACAATTATATCACAGTCTAAATTTTTTCATGCTGAACACAACTTCAGATGACTAACGAGAGCTTCTTTCTAATACTAGGCAACAGCCATCTGGAAAACACAGGAAGGCTCATTTCTCTTTATATCAGCATGATCAGAAACAGTTTATGAAAAGCTAAAAGAATTTCTTAATAACAAAACACAAACTCAGATTAATTTAGCCCCAGGCAACTAAACAGCCAGTGGAGAGAAAAAGGCACTTTTGGGCAGTAATTCAGACCACCTAAAATCTGAGCAATTCTTCAATGATACCTATGCTCCTGCTTGTGGTTACACAGGAAGCTTAAGATATCCATGGCTTTAAGTCAGGTATTTCAGTTTTGTGGGATGAATGCCGGCCAAAGAGCCCAGAAAAACCCAAGCAGTGGTGAAAGCAGAATGTGTGGAAACAGGCTGAGTCACTGCAGAAATAACTCTGGAACAGAGCTAAAAGGCTTGTGAGACAAGATTAGCCAGGCAAAACTAAACAATTCACATGTGGAATAGCAATGCTGGGAAATTACATCTCCAGCAGCATCGGAGAACTTGAAAATGCTGCAAGCAGTAAAGACTACAAACAAAGCTACAGAGTGTGAGCCAAGCAGTTTTACATGTGCTTCTTGCACACAGATGTATCCATTTTCTTTAAAAATCTTGACACACAAAAAAACCAGAATTTCCTTTCCAAAGTAGCAGCATCCAGGCCCAGAAGCCTTGAATTCTTCTACCAAAAATGCTAATGAGACCCTTCTGCAATTACCGTGATCTTGGGCTGCCATTTCCAGTTGTTGGCACCAAACCCACAGCATTTAGTTGCTTAGAACTTAAAGATGCAAAGTAAATCAATTCACTGACATGCAGCATTGTGGTAATATATTCCTTCACCCCTCTTGTATCAAATAACAGCGTCACCAAAGGGCAAATTCAAACCAGACTAAAACCTCTTTGTCTCACTGTAGCCTATATAGCATGTTACAATGGAATAACAAACAGGCAGTTGAATCTATCAAGACATTATATACACTATGCATATTCTAGTCCTTACATCTTACTTTTAAATCACTATGTAGTCAATTGACTTTTATTCATGGAATTCACACAAAACAGCAAGTGCTGCAAATATTCAGGTATGACTGATGACTCTGCTGGTACCTACTCCTAGATAATGATGGCCACTGTGAAAAAAAAAAAGAAAAAAGAAAAAAGAAAAAAAAAGAAAAACGAAAAAAAAAAGAAAAAAACCTTTCATTGACATGATCAGCAGTTACCTCCTATTTTATGTGTAGTGCCACGCCAAAGAACAGAAAAAAGAGTTTAGGTAACCTATAGGTTTCCTAAGAATGTCTTCTTTAAAAGCTGCATAACAATGTGCAATTATGCTTTATATAAACATATAAAAATCTGAATCTGAATAAATCAACTGGCCAATAAAAATCATGAGTATGTCTTATTCAGTTAAGAGCACAGAGATATTTTATTATTTATATTGAAAAGATTGGAATCATTGGCAATGATGATAAACGTTTGTGGAGCACCATGCTAAACGATCCCAATTTTGCTAATAATGACCTGTTGGAAGGCAAAATAAACAGCCACATAATTAGAAACACTTCAGATATACCTCATGATTAATATTTCCAACACTACATTTATGTTATCACTTTTTCAGCAACGGGTAACTTCACATCAATGAAAAGCAGACAGAGCACTGAAATCAAAAATAAATAATATTGAGCGTCTGTTTCCAACCTTCTATGTAAACCAAACATTTATAATTACGGCTGAGGCAATACCTCCATTACAAACTCCCACTTGCAAGCACTTTCAGCAGTTTGGAAAAAAATTGCCCAAGAGGATAAAATTTACTGATTTCTCCCTGAGCCTAGTGAAGATTTCTCTTCCCCCATACTCCTCCTCCTTCACTGCATAGCAGAGAGAAGGAATTAATAAAAATCTTCCTGGTTATTTTAAAGCTAAATAAGTGGAGGAGGGAGGCATTTTTCACAGGTTAAGGATTGTGCCTAAGCCTTTTCTGTTGCTGTATGATACAAGGAATGTGAATCATCCTTGTCACTTGAGAAAGAAACTCACAGATAAAGAATAAGACCGACAGCCAAGTGGGAAGAAAAGATGGATCAGCAGAGGAGTCATGCTAAGAAAATTTCTCTGACATCATTAAATCCATCCCTTAAAATAGCTATGCTTATCTAGCCCAGAATTCCTCCCTTTTGGAGGGTAACAATGAAGCAAGACCATACCACAGAACAGCAAACTCAAAAAAAGGGGATGAAAAAGAGCAAACAATTTTAGAAGATGAATTGGGAATAGACGTTGATAATTAAAGGAAAAAGTAGAAAACAGATAACCAACACATCTTGGCTAAAATCACAGCCAATTATTCAAATGTCAATTATTCAAAATGTTCAGAGGTTCACTAAGTGCCTTGTCATAGTCTTAATAAAACAATAAATAAACCCACTGAGAAGCAGAGCTCCTGCACATGCTTACTAACTGCCTTCACTGAGGCAGTGAAGGGACAGTGACACCCAGCCCAAGGGCTTTCCACTTACCCTACTGACACCATACCATCACAACGGCATTCTTGCAACAGAAGAAACAGCACGCTGTCCCCACTTTCCAAAATGCCTAAATGTTTTACTGGGACTTGTGTTATATATTCATTGTCTCAAGATTTCCTATTTACCAGATAGTGTTGCATTCTCACTGGAAGGGTAAGAAAGAATTGAGCAGTAGAGAAGCTGGCCCAGAGTCCTCTTTCCACAAAGGTGCCTGCCATTGATCCTAAATGATCTAAATAATAATAAATGATCCTAAATGATCTAAATAAACCATAAGCCCAATCCAAACTAGAGTCACTGTGGCTTCTAAAACCAAATTTTTACAAAATTCAGTATTTGCTATTTTAGTGAAGGCAAGTTTGATGCTAATGTTAAGAATAAAGAAAAAGAGTGATGAAATTAATTGTAGGAATTCACAGAAAGTACAATACTAAATGTTTAACTTGCTTACCTTCATCATAAATTTCTGTAGAGCCATGAGAAGGGGAAAAAAAAGAGAAAATGTGAAATGAATATTTGCTTTCAGGTGCTTAAAAATGGGATTTGTTTCCCCTGAAAAAGTGAGTGGGATACACAGAACTATAAACCACATTTAAAAGGAACATTTATCATTGCAATTAGCATAATTATAGTTCGTGATAGAAAGCAAAACAGCTGCTCAGAACAAGGCTTCATCATTTTTTTATGCAATAGTTTTCCCAGATTTTTTTTTTTTTACTTTAAATAATATAGCACATCAAATACTGCTTAAAGATACAACATAGTACAGGTAAAGCAGGAGCCATGCCTGATCATCTTAAACAACTTGCTCTGCAGACAGTTTCTAACTAAGTACAATGAGAGTTGTAAATCCCTGCATTCAAAGCGCAGTGTAACTCCGCAGTTGCGGAGAGCAACACCACTACTGTAGTAACATATCCTATGTAAATGCATAGTAAATTAAAAAAATTAAAACATTACTAATATGCGATACAATGGTTAAAAAAATTAATTCAGTACCACATGATTGATGTCAGAAGATTGTGAAATTTTTAGGTTAATTTTCATGGAGGTGCTTAAGAATAAAAGGACAGTGATAAGTTATCTTACATGCAGTGTTTTGTTTTTCTTTGTGAGAGTTCTATGGCCACCTTTTCCTCTTTTGACCTCATCAGTTCATGTTTTGATATCACAAAGTTTGAAGCTGAGGACTGAAGTTTGGCAGCAAATCTTTATTCCACATGAAAAGAGAGTCTAAAGAGTCTAACTGTAGAGCTTCCAAGCAAGACTGGGTGCTTTCATTTCATACATGCTTTTAAAACAGAAGTATCTGTTCTCAAAGATGTACAAGATGTTCTAGCTAAAAAAAAAAAAAAAAAAAAAAAAAAAAAAAAGGATAATCTAATGATCTCAAAATGTTCAAAGACTTCTTTAAAAGTCTTCTAGGTCTATTTGTTAGTTAGACATTTGGAAACAAACTGACAAAAACTAAAGATCATGCACCCTGTCCACCATCTCCATAAAGTAAGGATTTCTTGTCGCTCCAATATTTTGTTTGCTTTTACTGGGTGGCTCCAGAAACTAACTAGAAGGCTTTGCTGAGCTGTCTGCAATGTGGTGTGTGTGTGTAAACTCATTAATATAGAAACAAGTTAATTACATGATTAATTCTAATATAACCTTTCCTATATCTATCAATACTGAATTTCACTTGTCATCATGCTGCCAGTTTATCAAGAAGATTAGATCCATCAAAGACCTGAGTCTCTTTCCACCTGTCATTCATCTATGAAATTTTATTCTGAGAACTAGGCAACCCCACTGCTTTTTTATATTGCAAGTACATTAAACAGCAGTCCTTCTGTGAAACCTAATTTATTTTAATTGCTTGACTGTAATCTCTTAACTAGCTTCAAATTAAAGTGAACAGTTTCTCTCTTCCCTTGATTACTTAAATGATGCAGCAGCTTCTTGTGTTGGATTTTTTGGAAAACCAGATTTAACAATTCATTCTCTTCAGTTGACATATTAAATGAACTGTAACAAATGAGAGAGAAACAATTGTGATGTGTTTACATCTGTCATATCACGTTCTTTAGAGTTACTCTGGTTCCTTAATAATTTTGAAGATCATTTACATATCATTCTTAGAGACAGAAAGTGCCATGAGCAGTCCCCTTTAAGCTAGAAAACCTGAAAGACAACAGTGGGTGAGGAAAGTCCAAACACATATATCCACCTACTGCTTCAAAACCACCAGGGAAAGAAACTTAACTGTAAAAACACTTTCTCTTCACGGCAAACACTTAAATGCATGTTTTTTCCACGAATGTGAAGAGAATGCCCCTGTGAAACTTCAGTCCAAGCCTTAGAAGCTACGCACCATGAACTGTGATGACCTGAGCTGCCCAGCTACCAGCAAAACGAATAGGGCAGAGGGTTCCAGGTACTCCTGTCACATCCTTCTGTAAGAACATTCTCCAAGGTTTTTAGACAAATCCCTTCTTACCTAAAGGAGAATGCTTATTTTGAATACCATTAACTCTCAGCTTGAGGGTATAAAAAAAAAAAAAAACAAAAAAAAAAAAACAAAACAAAAAAAAAAAACAAAAAAAAAAAAACCAAAACCATGCCCTGAAGCAAAATAACAGAAAATATACACTTCAGGTATACGATAGTTTGTTGCATAAGAAATTTCTCCAACTCATCCTCTGCAGAAGGAAAAACTTTCTGCTCCTTCATACTTGTTCTCTTTACCTCAACATGACAGAGCACATGAGTTTCGGAGTAACACTAGCAATTCAGAATGTGTATTTGAAAATTAAACAGACAGAACAGACCTATAACTTGAAATTTCTTACTCTTGAAAGGTATTGTTTGCCAAACACTAACACCAAAGTGTTGAAGTGATAAAAAGACAAACCAATACAGTCACCAAGTACAACAAATAATTGCTGTACAGTTCAACACAACTCAGCTAAAAGTAAAAGAAGAAATCAAATTGTGAGGACATGTAGTTTTAGTTATACACAAAGCTCCTACTCCATCAGTGGAGCTGCACTGATGACAGTAGAGCTTGGTCATGTCTGACATTTGAAATGTTACATTCTACACACCCTAACAAACCACACAGATATATGCAATATTCAGTATGAAACGCTATTAAAAACAAATTCAGTCTTAAGAGCTATTAAGGGTGAGAGTTATCTGCACTATGTAGATTTCAGCTAGTTGCATAGACTTACATTATAGTCAAGGAAGAGACAGATTTCTAGATTGCAATTCATATGATTTATTAAGCTATCATTTTCTGTAGGATGTGACCAACTACGCACCAGAAGTGTTTGATTCTCTGCCGTGACTATAATTAGGAGTCTAAATAACTTGCTAACCCTACGCCGTCTACAGCGTAAACACCTAAAGCGTTTTCAGTATCTGAAGAACTGACCAGTTATGAGCTAATTACAAAACACCCATATTGTATCAGACACTGAAATTCAAGAATCCACTGGAGGTGCTCTACTGAGTATTCAGAAGCAAGGTAATAATTGGACTTCTGACATATTTCTGGACTACAGGTAAGTGTCTCTGTTAAATCCTGTCCTACTGAAATCAATGCAAATTTGATGACTAAATGCATCGCAGACACCATTTCACCTTTAAAATTCACTTGTTCAAGAAATCAGAACGTGCTGCGAGCTTTACATACACCTGTTTCTCTAGCATCCAATTTTCTCAAAAGTTATCCTGAGAGGTTGGACTGGTAACTGAATGTAACCAACAACTGGATAATTATATTTCACTGACTTAAGTCTTCAGCTGCATATGCTGTCTGATCTTTTGGGGACAAACGCCTACGTGAGTGCTTAGTGTCACACAAATATCATCCTTATGGAGGAACTAAACTCAGCACTCAGCAGCCACATTACCTGTATGACTTGGAATATGACTTAAAATAAAATAATATAAAACAACCTTTGCAGGATTTCAAATTATTAGAGTTGACGCACATAACATCTATCATTCTATCCATCATCCTAACTGTTCTCTCTCTCTAAAGATAAATTAAATAAATAAAAAGTTAAACTTATTGAAGCTTTATCTGAGGACACTAAGGATGTGTTGTTAATGTAAATATTTACAGCTGTTTGGGGTATTATTTCACTCCTTGGACATCTTTTGGGTAGCATATCACTTACTATGATTGTTCAAACACCTTTTAAATTACCATAATCTCACCTTAATTCTTGGGCTCTCTGGTGAGATGAAAAGACCAAAATAGTAATGCTATTTTATTTGGAATTCTCGCCAAGATTAGTTTTAAAATCCATTTAATTTAGATATTATCTCCTGGATATAACTTTTATACTATTCTTGTAGTATTGTATTTGCTTACGTAGAAATATCAGATCTTTACACTAACCTAATCAATAAGTACTGAAAACAAGTAAACTGAAAGTAGACAGTTTGCTGCAATTCACAGTAATTACTATTGATACACAGAACACAGCTTGAAGTTTGGAAGTTGGTTTGGAAGTCAAGACAGACATTCAGGTGCTTTTATGAGAATGAATGTCCCTTAAAAATCAAGCCCTTAGAGTATACAGCACCTACTTTGAAATCTCAAAATCTCAAAACACCGTTACTAATTCACAGCAACTGACACTTTAAAATTATTTCCCTTATTTCATAAATATATTAGAGGAGAAAAAAATGACAGGCAGGTTGAAAGGAATTCCTTTCACTATGCATTATTCAATTTCGGCTTATTTCACTATTGTTATTTTCTCTGTAAAAAAAAGATATATTCAGTGTCTTCTAACTTTCAGTTGAAATTTAGTAAATCCCTCAGATCAAATGTTGGGTTCCCCCCACCTTGGTAGTTTCATTAAAAGCAAAAAAGCCATTTTCAAATATGAAAGGGGGGCTTGGATGGAAAAGGTAAGCCTTACTTTCATTATTTTTTATGTTTGGTGAGATGTCTTAAACTAATCTGTATGATTCTGCACTGAAGCAGAGCTACAAACCCTCAGTCACACCTGCTGAGAGGCAGAAAGAAAACGCATGTTCAAGGAATATTTTACGCCCATTTAATTCTTACCTCCTTTCAACTGCCAGCACATGCCTTACAGTAAAACAAAGATTTTGGAACAAAATTACCAGAAACACAGCAGAATTGGAGTAATTCCTTCCAAAATTTTTGTTAGCACACTTTACAGGCTGGAATTGCTCAGAAGTGGATGATTTTAGCTTATGCTTTGAATGGCATGAAACTGCTTGCAGCAAGGTTCAGTTATCAATTTGGTAATTAATTTGACATGAAGCTTGTCTAACAGGCTCTAGGCTTAGGCTATCAAGGTGTCCACAGATACATAGATATAACTGAACATACATGCAGTAATCTTGAGTGGTCTACACTAGAAAATGGCTTATGAAGAAATATATGTATTAGAACGAGGTGTCTGGCCTCAGTGACAATGCAGCTGTGCAACAGCCAGCCTTCTGCTGCATTAACTCAGTACGTCCATCCGCAGCCCACCACAAGATCTCTGGTAACAGTTTGGAATTACAGAACAGATTAAAAGTTGGGCAAACTGAGGCTCATCTGAGATAGAGTGATTTCATATTTTACGTAAAGCCAGCACGCACTCCATTGCTGTCAGATAGGAGGTAGACTGGATTACAGAATTAGTCTATTAGGAAAAGTCTTTAGCTAATGTAACATTTACCTCTGCTATCATGGGAACCATTTCCTTTTAAAATGGTTTCAGGACACATTTCTGTGAAGCAGTCTTTCCAAAGCATAAGATTTTGATGTTACTAAATTCTGAATTTTAAAAAAAAAAAAAAAAAAAAAAAAAAAGAAAAGCAGATCTGACTTTTATTTTTGCAGGTAATACTGCTATTCCTGTAGCTATAATACTGTATTTTCCAAGAACACATTCTTTGAATACTTCAGTCAACATCAAGCCATGTCAGAGTGTAACCAATAAACTTCTGGCTTACAATTTTTCATGCATTGTGAAGCGTGAGGCCTGGTGCCTGTATACTACTGAACTTCCTTTTTGTTACTGTTTTTCTCCTTATAGTAAAATTCTTCATAGGAATGAAAACACAGAATGTAAAGTTTTAGAAACAACCTCTCACTTGAAATTAAAAAGGTGGACAAAATGATAAAATAACCTGATCATCTGTATGACTTAAAAACATTCCAAATAAATTCATATAAAAATTTGCTGGTTGTCACCAATATCAGACAGCATAGCAAATCTGCTGTCATACTCATGCAATTAGCTAATTTAAGACTTAACTACAGTTATTGTTTAATAAATATTACAAACATCTACATCTATATATCAAAAGACATAGACGTGAATACATGAGTAGAAAGGGTGTTGAATAGCCTGAACCGCCAGTTAATGTACTTAGCTACAGAAGTCTCACACAAGCTATAACTTGAGTCATTACTTACTATAAACATGTAATCATCACAGATTAAAATTCTATTAATGTCTGGCTGAAATAAAGTGAGGTCAGTGCTTTTGCTGTGTTATTGGCCATATACCAAAGGATGTCTGAGGTTGTTTCTGGTCATGTGCAGCTCAAATAGGGTATTAAGAAACCAAGGAGGCCTACTGTGGTCCAAGCTGTCAGAGATGCTTATAACGTTTTAAACGTGAATAAACAATTCTACGCACACTTTTATGACCACTAACTCATACATATGCAGATGTTAAAGATTACACTGGAGAAAAACATACATAAATGTCCCATATAGGAGAGTTATGTCAGATGCTCAAACAAATATGCATGGTATACACAGACACATTAGGAAGGGCCTTAACAACACACTCAGCAGGGAACTGTGCTTTGATTTTATTTGCTAAGATCTACGAATGATTATTCTGTAGCAGCTGTTCTCCATGATTAAATATTCTTTATATATATTATTAGCAGCTAGATACAGCATCACACGTTATTTATCAGTATTAATTATCTTACTGTCATGCATTTTAGGATTACGGTGTCTATACTGGAAAAGACAGGGTGGGTTACAGAATGGAGTTATAACATCAGACAGCAAGGCTCAAAACTGACAGGCAATAATCATACTTTTATGTTACACAATTCTACAACCAAATTAAACAAGAGAAACATCATTGTGGTAGCATGAAATTTGGTATGACACTTCAGGAATGACCAGATCCTACATGACCATGTATTTGCCTCTTTTTTTGAGCCATGCAAGTTGAAGGGTCATGAACACAGAGGGTATTAAAACAGACAGGTTAGACTCAGTGGCAACATGAAACATTTGGGATCAAGTGAATAAAAGACAGAATCACATACCCATTTTTCCACATCAACTAGCTGTAGAAAGAAAAAGCAAGAAATCAGTAAATCTTTTTCCTTAAATACAGCGTATCAAAGTCTATTTTGAAGTTAACATTTCACATTTTCGGAAATGTATCTAGTATGAAAGAAAATGTATGACTAGAAGGTATTCTCCTGGAATCTCTTTAAAATACCAATACCTCACATTTTGTCTTTATTATATTGTCTTTATATGGGAGGCACTTCAAATTCTGGAAGCGCAAAATGTCCATCTAAATATCAGATAATAGGCAGCAAATAAAGACCGATGCTGAATTAATTCCACGTTGTATTCAGTTCCAAGCAGTCAAAAATAAAGAACACAGTTTCCCACAGAACTTGTCTCCATTTTCTCTTGAGTAAAGCTCTGTCGCAAGTGAACATTATTGACTTGAAAAGGATTACTGGCTGCTATTCAAGATTTGCCATTTTAATGAATGCCTTAACTACAACAGGTAAAATTAGGGGGTACCTGTCAAACCCTGACCCTACAACCTGCAGCATAAGACTGTATCTTGCATAAGAACAGAGAACAGCACACCAAAATGTCATTTTTCCTATGGGGAATGAGAGAATCACTCTAAAGGCTTAAGGTTTTCTATTAACAAAACTGTTTCAAGGTTCATTAAGGAAACAGATTTTAAATTACTCTCTCTAAAAACTCTTTGGACCATCTTAGAGTCTCAGAAAGGATTGAGAATATCTACTAGAACACATTTCAGCTACTAGACATGTTAGTATGGCATTACCTATTAAAAACTTAGTTGGCACCAACAACTAGATCTGAAATAATTTCTCACTGGACTTAGCAGAGAAAACACTGCAGCTTTCTGTGGCTTTACTGCAGGTACACATTGACCTTTTGTCAGCAGATGCCACATGAAAGTCTACAATAATTTAAGATAGCTTAGTGTAAACATGAGCAATTTTCAAAACCACTAGTATTTGGATTCCAGCTTACTTGTGAAATTACTGTAATAAAAGGCAATGTATTTAGGATTTGTCTATTTAAATAATTTTATTCAAAGTACATTTTTACATGGTTTTTTTATATACATTTCAATTAAAATGGAATTTCGTATTTTCAATATAATTCAGTCCTGTTCACACACAAAGGTTAGAAAACACCATCTGAACTCTCAACTAATTACCATGATAAACCTACAAGCACTTGTTAATTTGACAACTCCTACCTCTCTTCTGAGATTTAGACTGCATTTAGATTTATATTAGAAATTCTGTGATTTGCCTATCTGTTTTTTAATAATCTTTACCATTACTTTTGTTATCAACCACAGAAATCTCTCCTGAAAAACACCTAGTGTTCTAAAACAGATGCAATTTAAGAAAAGATATAACAAGATATTGATAAGTTAGAAAAGCAAGCAATGATTTAAACCTAATTTTAAAAATACAACTACGATGTCTTAAAAAAAGGAATAAGGAATACCCGTTTGATTCATGTACAAGTCTTTAATTTTTTACCTTATTTTTGATATATCTTTTATTTTGTTAAAATTGTATACGCACTGAGAACATAGCATTACACACAATTTGACTGTATGACAATGCTAGAAAGAGGTGAATTGATTCACACTTTATTGTCTTGCTTTGGGTTCTCACTGTCCCAAAATTTAACAGAACAGGGCAGCCACAATTGGCATCAGAAGGAATCCGCTCAAAGCTCAACGTACATTTTCAGCTTTACAATCAATTACCTTATAAATTCTGAATTGTCCATTTATTTTATTTTAATGGACACCAAGTAACTTCAAGAGTCAAGTGCAGCACTTTCCAAGTACTTATAAACTGTATACACACTAAATATGTATTAGCATACGCATCTTTAAATAGAATTGTCAACAGACTTTGGCATATGCCAAAGGCACCTTTATTCAGTAGCCTCTCAGGACAACCACTTGAACAAACCCTACGCTTTCACACCTGGTCATACAGGAAAGACTATGAATGCATCCAAAGAGACAGAATCATAGAACCATTTAGGTTTGGAAAAGAACTTTAAGATCATTGACTCCAACCATCAACCTAACACTACCAAAACCACCACTAAATCACGTCCCTCAGCACCACATCTACACAGCTTTTAAATACCTCCAGGAACGGGGACTCAACCACTTCCCTGGGCACTCTGTTCCAATGCTTGACAACCCTTTTGGTGAAGAAATTTTTCCTAATATCCATCCTAAACTTCCCCTGGCACAACTTGAGGCAATTTCCTCTTGTCCTATCACTTGTTACTTGGGAGAAGAGACTGGTCCCCACCTCGCTACAACCTCCTTTCAGGTAGTTGTAGAGAGCGATAAGGTCTCCCCTGAATCTCCTTTTCTCCAGGCTAAACATCCCCAGCTCCCTCAGCTGCTCCTCGTAAGACTTGTGCTCTAGACCCCTCACCAGCTTTCTTGCCCTTCTTTGGACACACTACAGCACCTCAATGTCTTTCTTGTAGTGAGGGGCCCAAAACTGAACACAGTATTTGAGGTGGGGCCTCACCAGTGCCAAATACAGGGGGATGATCACTTCCCTAGTCCTGCTCAACACCCTATTTCTGATACAGACTAGGATGCTGTTGGCCGCCTTGGCCACCTGGGCACACTGCTGGCTCAGGTTCAGCCGACAGTCGACCAACACACCCAGGTCCTTGTCTGCCAGGCAGCTCTCCAGCCACTCTTCCTCAAGCCTGTAGCACTGCATGGGGTTGTTGTAACCCGGCATTTGGCCTTGTTGAACCTCATACCATTGGCCTCAGTCCATCAATCCAGCCTGTCCAGATCCCTCTGTACAGCCTTCCTGCCCTCAAGCAGGTCAACACTTCCGGCCAACTTGCTGTCATCTGCAAACTTACTGAGGGTGCACTTGGTCCCCTCGTCCAGGTCATTGATAAAGATATTGAAGAGAATAGGCCCAAATACTGAGCGCTGGGGAATACCACTTGTGACCAGCCACCAACTGGATTTAACTCCATTAACCACCACTCTTTGGGCCCAGCCATCCAGACAGTTTTTTACCCAGCAAAGAGTGTGGCCATCCAAGCGACGAGCAGCCAGTTTCTCTGCAAGAATGCTGTGGGAAATGGTGTCAAAGGCTTTACTTAAACTTAAGTAGACAACATCCACAGCCTTTCCCTCACCCACTAAGCGGGTCACTTACGATAGAAGGAAATCAAGTTAGTCAAGCAGGGCCTGCCTTTCATGAACTCCAGGCCTAGTCACTTGGTTGTCCTGCCCTGCACTGCATGATGGCACTTGAGATGAACTGTTCTATAACCTTTCCTGGCACCAGGAAAAAAATCACACAGACTGACAAGCCTGTAGTTCCCTGGATCCTCCTTCCAGCCCTTCCTGTGGATGGGCATCACATTTGCTAACTTCCACTCAGCTGGGACTTCCCTGCTAACAAATGATGAAAAGTGGCTTGGTGAGCACTTCCACCAGTTCCCTCGGTACCTTTGGGTGGATCTGATCCAGCCCCATAGACTTGTGTGTGTCTAAGTGGTGTAGAAGGTCACTAAGTATTTCCGCTTGGATTATGGGGGGGTTCGCTCTGCTCCCTATCCCTGTCATTCAGCTCAGAGGGCTAGGTACTTTCTCCCTGTATAACCTCACGACATCCTTGTAGTCCCCCTGAGTGGCCTATCCCTTCTTCCAAAGGTCATAAACTCTTTCTTCCCCTGAGTTCCAGCCAATGCACTCTGTCCAGCCAAGCCAGTCTTCTTCCCCGTGGCTTTTGGCGCATGGGGACAGTCTGCTCCTGCACCTTGAAGATTTCCTTCTTGAAGAATGTCCAGCTTTCCTGGACTCCTTTGCCCTTCAGGACTGCCTGTTACGGGACTCTGTCAAACAGTCTCCTAAACAGGCCAAAGTCTGCCTTTCAGAAGTCCAATGTAGCAGCTCTTCTGACCTCCCTCCTTACTCCTCCAAGAACCAAGAACTCTATAATTTTGTGGTTGCTATGCCTAAGACAGCCTCCAACCATCACAACCAAGGAGTACTTAATGCTCCTTCGACTTGGAATTACCAGTTCTTACCATAAATTACTCTGCTTAGACTTTGTGGACCTGTTGACCTGTTAAGAGGTATAGATCTTCCTACTGGTTTAGGAAGGTTTAAACTTCAGGTAGGGATGGGGGGATGGCAGTCAGGGATTGGCAGTCACATCTATATATACCCTATATAGTCACATCTATATATACCCTCTCACTGTGGTATCTTACACTGTAAACTACTTTATTTCAATCATACATTATGTTAACCACAGTCTAAAGAACAGTACTATCATTTTTCTTATAGAGCACAGTAAATTTTGCCTTGTCATAATGAATCCAAATCCATGGAATTCAATAACTATTCCTCTTCTGGCTCATCTCCTCTCCTGATCACTAAGTCATATTGCTTGGAAAAGAAAATGGTTAGGTAGGTGTATACTAATTTTTCTCATTTTCTTTATCTAAAGAGGAAGCAGAATCCATCTTAAAACACATATCCCTCAAATGCAGTATGCTACTTAAAAATATTCCCTCCACATGTATCTGGGTACTCGGAAGACTTTCCCAGAAGAAAACATGACACTGGCTAACATTAGATATCAAAATTTAGTGGGTTCATTACCATCTGACAATTCTGAATATGAAAAATTATTATCTTGCCATGAGAACACCAGAGTCACCAAAAGGGTGAAGGATACAGTGTCTCTAGAATTTACTTTGTGATTGTGGGCTATTTATACTAAAATAATTAATCATTTTACAGAAGGTTACTATTTTCAACTTGAAAGAATTATTTCACTGCCTACTGTTAGCAAGTACCCAGCAACATTACTAATTTAACAAGTAGAAAATATGACACTTCAAAGTAAAGCATAGTGCTTTATGGATAGTAAAATGGTATGGCACCCATACATCTGTACGTCTAAGGAATACAGGTAGCGCTATAAGGACAAAAAACAACAATGCAAAAATGCATTCTAAGAATCAAGCAAAAGATCAAAGACAGCATTTAGAATTACAAAATAATTTCTCTTCTTGAACTATAGTCTTAACACTTCTCTTAGAATTTCATATAACTATATGAAGAAGTCCTCCACAAAAAACACACAGCCATGATTTAACCATTTACTGCAGTGCTAATCCCAGAAACTTCAGAGAATGATCTGCATTTTCTGACTTCTCTTCAGAGGCACATAAGAGCTCCAACCTTTTCAGCCAAGCTTTGATTTTAAATGCATTTAATCCAACCTGGAGGGCTGGTTTTCCAACAGATATCCAGCACTACATTAAGCATAAAAGCTAGTCAAAATAGCAGGAATGGAGTTCTGCTACTTCTCTTTTCTCTTGTCATAAGGAGTCATGAACTAGATCAAGAGAAATAAAGAGGGACCTTTTCACCATTATGAAGAGTCATTCAGAAACTCCCTTTTTAAATCTTGACATAAAGCAAGCTCACAGAACACGTGCTGAACATGCACTAATACAGCAACACTAATTACCAGCACACAAAGCTGGAGAGTAAACTACTTTAAGCTGTACAAAACAGCCTACAATTCCTAACTCTGGCTTCCGTAATCTGTTTTCTTTCATCTGCTTGAGCAGCATACAAAAACACTAAGGAACTTCGTTCCACACAGTACAGGAGAATCTTAGCTGACTATGGCTAATTACATTCTCTTCAACTTTTTACAAAAACTGCAACAGATATACCGTCGTGATCCACAGATGGGACTGTGACCTGAAATCTTAATGAAGCAATACATTCCAGCTAGTGGATGTTACATCTTCCTCTACACTTACATTCATTTTCCTGAACTGAAGCAAGAAAATCTTATTAGAAAAATAAGATTTTTTTTCCATATCTCATTTGAGGAAACTGAGAACACATAGCAAAACTACTCTCTACAAGTCTCTAGCAGAGATAAGCAAGATGAGAATAACTAGAATTGAACTAGATAGATCCCAAATGTAATTGTATTTTTGTTTCTGTTAAAACACTTGATTATCTTCAGACACCTTGTTTTCCTGAATTTAATATTCACCAAGTGAATTGACAAGTCTTCTATTCCAGCCCAGGGTTGTCTTCCATTGCAGACTTTTGTCTTCAAGATGCTTCAAGAGCTGTGCTTTCATGTCTATTTAGTTTAGCTCCTTCTCTGTATGAAGCCTAGATCAGAAAACTTAACTGAGAAGAAATAAATTAATTTCTCTTTCGCCCAGAGTCAGCTTTTACTGACCATCACCTTGGAAAGGAAATTCTGAACAAATTAAAGATCCAATGGTCGTGGTAAGGCTGGAAAAAGACCTGCCATCTCCCTCCAAAATAGGAAACTTGTCTGGAATGATAAAAACGTTTGCTTTTATGCCATACATCCTCATTCCAAATATGGCACACTCAAAAGAAGAGCCCATGTGCCAGGCTAGAAATATTTGGTTGTCACGATTCTGTGATTTGAAATAGATAATGATTTTATTCCTGTCATTGCCTCTCCCTGAGGATAAGCAGAATGCAAAAATACTGCGCCTGCACTTCTTGATTTTTTCCAGTACTTACATTTGATCAAAGTGCAGTTGATCAAAGCCAAGTTTTCGTGCCTTACTTGAAATGGTCTGCTAACAATCACTTCTGATGCTAAATAAGGTGCACTGAAGAGAAAATGACAGTATTTGCTTTATCTGCAAAAGTTTTGCACCTTTTTTCCCCTGTTGTCATTCGTATTCTCCTTTTAGCAGTGTGGCATGTCTAAAATAGCTGAGAATAGTCAAGATTTTAAGTAGAATAAGTCTCTAAACTACCTCATCTTTTCATAAAGCTTCCCACTGCTAGTCGATAAGTCTATCTGCATGATACAAAAGGCCATGCTGCATGAAACGCTTGGAGCTCCACTTGTTTCTCTCCTTACTCCTCTTTCTCTCTCTTTCTTTGCAGTAAGCAGTAATTAGGTTATGCAAATTCAGAGTTTGGAAGGGCAGAGCTTGTAATAAGAACAAGCTAACATTGCTGGACATAACAGCTCTGTCTCTCTTCATGATACACCACTATCTGAGGGAGACTTAGCCAAAGAATTTCCGAAGAAAATTACTGCTGCAGTATTTTGTGATAACTTCAGTGAGTTATGCCTGGCACCTGTAAACAACGCTTAGACTAATGAAAACACTCAAAGAAGAATAAGAAGCTATAGTTTGAACTTTTTGCTCAAAAGTTCGATTGAAAAAAAATAGTTCTTGCCTTACTGCTTGTCAAAAGAAAAAACTTTCATGCCAGTGCTAGGACAAGAAAAGAGCTCTGGTTTGTTATATTAAGAGACCTCTGGTTCGTTTCTGACTCTTCCTACATGTGGGGGCTCCGTTAGCAAACCTGAAAACATTTTCAGCCTGTCATATTCACAACAACCGCTGTTAGCTTTCAGATACGTTATTAACTAAGCTACTGTAGTGTAAATCAGAGAGTTAAAATTGTCAAGAGCGCATTTTACTGCCAATCTTTACATATTTTTTTTTAAGGAAGTACCTTGATAAGTTGGCTTTTTCATTAATATATAGAACACTTATAAAAAGAAATAGAGAGTGTTACCTTCTTCTATTTGCATGAGGGATGAAATTAATTTCCCACCAACCCCCATGCTGAGAAAAAGATAAAGCTGCCAGATCTTCGTGTTATCTTGCTGCTTACTAATACAAAGTAATTAATGAATTCAGAGTTCCACAGTTGGAGACAGATGACTTGAATATCCAAAAAACCACCAGCTACAGTTGCATTTCTGTCCCAAAATGCCTCCATTCCTTCCCCACAGCATGGGAAACCTTTTCAGCTCTGTGAGGAAACACATGTTTTCACCATCTCTTAAATATGGGAGCATCACGTATGCAAGACACTTGCAAGTGATGATTCCTTCACACAAGGCCCTTCAGATCAGTGAAGGGATGTATTTTGCTCCCTTCAGCAAAGACTACCCCACACATAAAATTAGACAGCAGTTTGCTGGTCACTGGCATGGAAAACAGATTTTATTAAAACAAGGCACCAGGAGAAGAGATTAATCAGCCATGACTGGATGATTAGACGGGAGTTAATAAGCTCATGATGCAAGTAAGCCGGAACTCTGCCTAACTGATGGGTATCCACAGACAGCATTTTCCTGAGTAATGAAGTTGTCAAATATTGGAGTAGAGGTTGTGAAATTAAAATTTTTCATATTACAGAAACAGTTTAGTTTAGAATGCACACATGATGTGTGCAATCAATTGCTTTCATTCTCTTAATAAGGTCTGTCATGGATTTATGAGTGTACAAATCTGAAAAACTCCTAGCATTAATTAGTGCTTTACCACGACATAACTGAGACTTTTAAATAAAATTTAATGGAGATGTTTGATTTATGGCTATTTTCTCATGCTGTCCAGGAATTATTTCTGTCGGTATTTCAGTGCTTTTCTCATGTAATTGGATCAGGGAGGGAAGAGACTGTGACATCTAGAGGAGAACAAGGATATTCTGGAACTAATGTTACCAAAGGAGGAGAGAAAAGTCAGATATTAGTGTCAGTAACCAGGCTGTAAACTGGTCAACCACTTCTGCTCCAAAGTTAAGGTCTTCTGTCAGTAACAGGAATAAGACAATAATATATAAAAACTATCAAAGCCACAGATATGGAAAAATATGCAGCAGATCAAAAATAACAGTATAAATGAAGGAAATAAAGGCTATCAAAAGAAAATTAAAAAAATAGGAAAAAAGTTATTCCAATGCAAAAGAAACAGATACCTATCTTTTATTTCTGTACTCTGAAATCAGTTTAAAAAATCAGTGTCAGGTTTATATTAGAAAGATAATTAATTCAACGCATGTCACTATTTATTAAAAACCCACTGAACTGTGTATTAGGGCAACAAAATTTGGTTACACTAAGCTGAAAAACAAATGAAACTTTTAGCTAAATATTTCCTCACAGACTGAAGGCTTTGCTTAGACACAAGTGAATTTTATGTGTTTGTATCACTCCCTTTAATCATCACCTTCCTGATCTCATTTTCAGGAAGCTCTTTCCAAATCCCAACTACAGTAGGGTTCCTTCATACTTGGCTCTCTGAACCTGACCTCTTGATTAGTCTAATCTTGCCTGCAGTCTGAACTGATCCAATCTGCCAAAAGAAAAACAAGAGACTGATGGAAATAAAAAAATCTGCCCACAATTAAGAAGCAAAAGCACTGAAAGTTCCCATCATGAAATGCAGTTAGAATATAAAAAGGAGATGGCTATGAACCAAAAGTTGCTAACTGCTTTAAATACATGCAGAATAAGCATGAGATAAAGAATTTGGAAAATGCTTCCTACCATATTGTACTCAAACCATGGGCTGTATTTGTAGCCCCCAAATCCTCGGGAGATTTGCAGTCCAAGTTACAAGAAAAGCCCCTAAACACTGTCCTATCCACAAAAGGTTTCCAAGAGTGGCCTGTGGTAAAGGACATTATGAACAAGACAATAGATGGGAGGGGGGAAAAAGAAAGAAGTAAAAAAAAAAAAAAAAAAGGTCAGAAAGGCTTTCCTAAATGTTCTAGCCTATAACAAGAGAAGTTTTGTGCTATTCCATAAGTCCCTTGCTTGAGATTTTAAAGGTCCTGAAGAGATGTCTGTGTTAAGGTATTATTTTCTTTAGTGCTTTACATCAAGCCAGAAAAATCCTGATATCATCTATGGAGGTGATTCAGATTTCACTAGAAAAAGTAGGAAAAGTATTTCAGGAAAAGGATTTCAGAAAAAGTCTCAGTAGAAAGTCTATTGTATGTGTTCTTTCTCCTTTCAACCCATGCCGCACTATTCATGAGTTGAGAATGGACTAGACAAGCTGGGTAGGTACAGACATCTGAGCTACAAAAAGGCTAAACAGTGTGCAGTACTGAACTGGAGTAAGTCTATGTTTTAACTGTCATTTCCACACAAAGGTCTCAGTTCCATAATTAAGTTTTATTTTCTACTTTGCAGCTTCTCACAATACTCAGAGAGTTACAAGAAACACTGGAGTCTCATACCTCCTGCAGTAATAGCATATAAGGATGTTTCCTATATATTATTTTCCTCACTGGAGAAACACTATGGAAAAAGGCTGAGCAATGTCAAGTCTGGATATAGAGAATGTAGGGCTACAACATCAAGTCAAAAGAGTGGGGTAGTTGTAGCATTCACTGTCTGAAGTATGTACCAAAAGATTCCAAGAAATGTGTTAGCACCGTCCACTATGCAATTACGATATAATCAATTTACAGGTCTTACACACTTAGCTGTGAAACAACAGGACTATTTTTCCTATCCAGACATAAATGCAAATAAAAAGAGTTCACACCAAGTTCTGTAAGTTTGGTTGCAGCATATTCCTCCCAAATTAACAGAAACATTGAGAACTTTTTCCTTGACCTTACAAAATTTGAATTAAACTACAGAATGTTTATCACTCCCCAACAAACGAATAACGTACTTGAAGAAGAAAAAAACACTTTTTAGCAACATATTTCACACTATTTAGTGAATTACCAAAGTAATCAGGAGACAAGAATACTTCTGAACTGAAATGAATGATTCTCAACAAAAAGATACTCAGATTATTGTATTTAAATTCTAGATTTCTGCATAAAAAGCTCTAAAATATTTTTCGTATTTATTAAGCTACCCAAAACACTGCATTTACAAGTATAGGAGAGGAAAAAAGAAAAAAAAAAGATCACTATGGATGAAGCATTTAAACATTAAGTCAATTTGCCTCAAATTTTCACTGGGAAACTTGAATGGCAGAATTTCAAAACCTACCAAACACCATTCATAAAAAAAAATAACAAACAGTAAAGTCTCTCACCTATATGCTTAGGTAGTTCCAGGACTTAGGAAAAATTATCTGCTAAATATTCAGTTCAAGAGTTGTTGACTCCAGTCTCAAGACAAACTGGGAAAGGACTCAGCATTTGCACCTTGAGGGATCACTAAAGAAAGAAAAGGTCTTCCTTCTATGCAGAGACAAATGCCAGCTACCTAATAAGTTCCTCTGAGAATCTCCAAACCCACCAATAAGTTCTGTCTTTAAAATGAAGGCTTTGAATTTCACTGAGTAATATACTTAAAAAGTAGTGACACATGGCTGAGTGTAAGAACCCTCAACTGAAATTTCTTGGAACAGCCAAAGGATTTTTCAGTTACTGACATTATTACAATTCAGACAAATGCACCAGTTCTTTTGAAGCAGAGCTATACACAGTAAGCAGCTTATAAACTAACAAACGAACACCACCTGGAAGCAAAATTTTACTAAAAGAGCAAAAATGCATAAGTACCCAGTTAACTAAAATAGTCTGCTGCTAAATGACCTACATATACACTAGGTTATGTGAATTTACCACATTAAATAATCACCACTAAAAAAAGTGAAAAAAACAGGATTTCCAAATTTGTCCCTTTCCTTCTGCTCTGTATGCATCGTTATCCTCTGTTGACTCATCCCAATATTTTTTAAATAGAAACTTCTTTCAAGAAAAGTAAGTGTTCTGCATATTTATCAACAGCAACGAAAGACTGCTTCAGGAGTGGAAGCTGCACGTACTGCCATAATTACAAGCACATTCCACACCGTCAGCAGTATCTGCACAAACAAGCATTAACTACAAAAACCACATACAATAATACAGGACTTCGTAAACCAAATCAATTAGGTCTAAAGCAGATGACAACACCCAACCTAATAGAAGTCGGGTTTACTTGTAGCAGCCTAAGTGCCCTCTGTTCAAGTTTCTCTGCTTATGCTGTGTCTTTTTCAAAGTATGCTGTTTTCACAAAGAAAAGTAAGGAGCGAGCTTTTACTACCATCACATGAAAAAGGAAAACAAAGTCTTATCTATTTATGCACAGAGAGAATGACAATTATTTGGAGGACTAAAGGGCAACCAACTGTCTAACCAGCAAACTAGAAAAGGTTGCAGCCTAGGCAGAAAGAGGATACTGATAGGGAAAGGGAGGATAATCTTCAGAGCTCAGCAACAATCACAAGTTTATCAAAAAGCCATTTATGGATCAGGATCGAAGGCCTTACAAAAACAACAAATAAGGGGATAACACCTCCCCTTCTCACTTACCATGTTAGCAGTATTCTAAAAGCACAGGTTTCAATTTTAATTTGAAAACTAAAGGACAGATACTACACAGAGTTCAGGAAGAGTCAAACAAAGCACACTCCATATTTTTAATCTAAATGCGTGTGTGTGTGTGTGTGTAGAATCATAGAATAGAATCAAATCATAGAATCATCTAGGTTGGAAGGGACCTGTAAGATCATCATTGTTACTTGGGAGAAAGACTGATCCCCACCTCGCTACAACCTCCTTTCAGGTAGTTGTAAAGAGTGATAAGGTCTCCCCTGAATCTCCTTTTCTCCAGGCTAAACATCCCCAGCTCCCTCAGCTGCTCCTCGTAAGACTTGTGCTCTAGACCCCTCACCAGTTTTCTTGCCCTTGACACGCTCCAGCACCTCAATGTCTTTCTTGTAGTGAGGGGCCCAAAACTGAACACAGTATTTGAGGTGGGGCCTCACCAGTGCCAAATACAGGGGGACGATCAGTTGCCTAGTCCTGCTTCACATGCTATTCTGATACAGACTAGGATGCTGTTGGCCGCCTTGGCCACCTGGGCACACTACCGGCTCACATTCAGCCGGCTGTCTACCAATACCCCCAGGTCCTTTTCTGCCATATAAATATGTATATTTAACAAGTATGCTTTTGAAGGGGAAGGACGCAATCCAGGCTGCCTGCAGGAACTCAGCAGGAGCCTTTACTGCAGCTGAGATCCTGCAGACAGTCCAAAATGGAGCCTGTTGATGCGGGACCCGCTACCCATCCAAGAAACAAACCGTGGCTCAGCAGGCTGGCAGCACAGGCTGCTGCGGTCAGCAGATCCCTTCCCAGCTGCGGCTGCCCAGGAGCTTGCCATCCTCCCCTTCACTGGGAGAAGGCCCTGCCTGCAGAGTGGCAGCTCAAATGCTCAAAACGAAAAATCCCGGTTTAGGAGAGGCTGAGTGATCCTGACGCACACTGAGGCACGATCTTGGTTTATAGCTTCCATTGAGTTTTGAGCTCATCCCAAGCCCAGCAACCCTGCTACTCAGCTGGGATGGATGATCCTGCCATTCAAAAAGGCAAGACAGCACCCCTGTGAAGAGCAGGGGTTCATTGCCTCTTCCACACTCAGGTCCCAGCCGAGGCTATAAATCAGGCACCGGGAGCCCAGAGGCAGAATCTCACCTCTTCAAACAGAGCTGCTCCCTGTTCTCAGCCTTTGTTCACTTACACCCCTGGTCCTATACCCCTTCATTTCTTTCACTTTCCTTCCCTCAATCTCCAACTCAAGAGTTCTTGCTAACCTTATAAGTAAATTAAAAATGGTAATTCTCTGTGGTAAGAGAGAAACAAAAACCAAATCTGCCTGTTAACTTTTGACCTGGAGTAGTGTAACTCTCACACTACAGTAGCACTTAAATACTTAAAATAGACCGATACACTCACCTGCTTGGAAGGCTTTGGTTTTACTACTGTTACTGAAACAAAACGTTTGATGGCTCTCCAGCAAGACCTTCCAAAACCAGAAACCATACCTCTCAGCGAATCAACACTACCACAGTTGCTAAGGGATGGCTGGGCATCAAAAGAAATAAATTTTCCACAAATAGCTGTTAGGTGTGAAATAACACCCGTTCTTACCAGACCTGTAATTTTTCCTAAGATATTGTAGATTCACTCTGTGATGTACCTACTATGGATTCAAATTTCTTACTGCCATGGGCAGATGCAGTTACATACATGCAGACGTATTCTCACACTTACAGTGCCTATCCAGACCTGTTCAGCAGCAATGTTCAGTGACGATCATCAGGAAATCATGCACTTTTATCATCAACTCTGACACACCACACAAGCAATACAGAGATGAACCCTGCTTCTCCCCAAACTCAGCTTCTTCCCATTTTCTGTTCAGGACAGGAATCCACTCTGTTCAGTTCTACTCAGTCTCACAATCCTAGCTCTACCTCTTCTTTTTTTTCAAATGATACCCATGTTGCTGCCACTCAAACGTTATCCCTTTGGGGAGAACTATTCACATCCAAACCTGAACAATACGGAAGTCAATGATGCATATACAACATCATTAGCATCAAAAGCACCCCAAGGTGTTGAACCCTGCAAGATAAGGAGACTTGGAAACAAAACTACATTATGAAAACCTTGACTGAATTTGAAGATTAGGGTTTTTTTTTTAATCACCACAGAAGGTGTCGGTATGGTACCTCCTGGAGGATCAGCACACTGAACACATTTCAAGAGGAAGGATCCACTGTGTAATCTTCCAGCTGCAGCTGCTTTGAGGTCCCATGGAGCTGCCTGATAGCAGCTCTGCAGACACCTTGAACATTTGCCATACTCCCAGCATGTACAGCACTGCTGTGCATTTCCTACACTGAGAGCATTTTGCACCAGCATCTAAATATTCTTTAAACTTGTTATTATAAGCCACTAAGATGAGACAAAGGATCCCTCAATTTTTGAAATTTTGCATCCACCTAGCATAAAGCTATCCTTACAAAAAGCCATTATAACACAAATATAAATTTGGATAATTGTCATGTATATTATGAGATGTCTAAATAGTGTTATTCACAATCTGTTTAAAAATATTGCATAATCATTCTTTCCATTCTCAGTATAATTGTATACCTTGGCAAAAATGAAAGATATCATTTATTCATTGTAAGATCTTGGGTTTCACAAATGATTCAGATTACAGCTCTGTGCATTGCAAAAGAAGAGGAAAATACAATGTTTGAGTATCACAATATGCAGGCCTTGCATCAGCTGAGAGATTGACATAAAGTTGCACTTTGTACAGTCAGTAACAGGAGAGCTGCAACAGACATGAACAATTTATATTTCAAAACACCTTTTACTATTTACTAAGCTAAAGTATGAAGTTTTTGCATTTTCAAAAGAATTATGCTAAATTTTACCAGAAAAAAAGTTAACAAAATTAAGGCAAAGAGCAAAAAGAAAGCGACAGAAGTCATCTTGCAACCTAAATTTCAGTCCTTTCCTGTCACTGTCTCACCACACAGCCTTCCACATGTCCATTACCTTTTCAACATCAACTCTGCCTCATTCAATATGTAGAAGAGAGGGTGGTCACTTACTATTTTATCTCATCCCAGCTCAGTATGCAACCATTGTCCTGAATATTGATTTAAAAAATGCTCCTAAAGACATAATGATTAAATGCCATCAATTTTATGATGTTCACTACTACAATGCTAATCTCACAAATATTAATTCAATTTTCACAATATCCCAGATGACATATCAATACATTTAGAGAATATAAAGCATCAATCCACTGAAATCAAAGTATACACAAACCACGGAGTTCAGTTTAAGATTCCTAGTACCCGATTTCCAACTCTATTTTACATTTTATGTGTAGCTTCCGTCAGCTACAGTCCTCAACACCTGCACAAATCAGTCCTGAGGTATGAAGACATACAAAAACAGAAAAAATACAACTAGCAATCACTGCTTAGCTAGACTGATCTGATTTAAAACTTGGTGTGTTAGTAGCTTTGGAGAACCATGTAGTGGTTTAAGAGACTATCTCACCTTCACAAAGGACGATGAAGCAAAACTGACACTCCTCAGCATTCTGTAAAAGCATTTGAATGTGAGGATTTGGGAGGGGGGTTACCTATTCATCTTTTATTTTGCCTAAATATCATTTACTACACCATCTCCAAATTTTAAAAAAAAAGGAACAAAAACAACAACAACAACAACCCCTAAAAAAATCAACCCAACTCTTCCAGGACTTAAGAAGGAATCTTTACTGAATGGCATCAGTATGTTGCCGTCCTTTATCTTAAATAACTATAGGTTATAGATGCCAAGGGGATAATACCTGTGGAATTGACTGATGAAAAGCAGAGAAACAGACAATCCCCTTATTTTCTCATCCAAGCTAAAAGCCCAACAGCACACCTTGAATTCCCCATCCTAATCTCTTTGTCAATATTTCTCAGCTGTCCTCATGGCAGCTCATTACATCAAAGTGCCAGTTTCAGTGACTTCCACACAGATCATTTTCAGTCAGTAGCTTTTTGTCCAGCTATTCTCAGTTTGTTTCCTAGGACCACATGGAATCTGAACCAATTCTTATTTTAATCCTTGTGTCTAGTCCACTTTTGAGCTGGGCAAAGCTGCAATCTCAAGGAACGGTTAGGTCATCTTCACTGTCTGCCCCTCAAATGCATAGCTCTTCCATTCCACTTTGATGGCAGAATTGAATTGGCTCTGGTTCTCCCTGCATTCAAACCCACAGCAACAGTGTCTGAGTGTTCCAAAATCATTACCTTGCACATCAGTTTTCTGCTTTCAGGAACAGTGTGCAGCTTCAGGTGGGTTTGCAAAACACCCAAAAGTATCAAACAGAAGTTTACTTCCAGCTCTGAACCTTGATGTCCATGAGAACGGCACAAATGCAATCAGTCAGAGCAGATCTGAGAAACTCCAGCACATTCATTTATCTTGAAGTGTTCAGGCTGTGTTTCTTGTAAGTGCTTAAATGTCTTTACTGAGAAAGAAAATATGAAATAAGATCCTCTGTCTTTTTTTTCTTCCACCCTGCACCCCATGTAAGACTCCAGCTCCAGCTCCATATCAGGAGCTGATAGCGTTTCACATCTTCATTACAAACCAGGAGGACAGGACACAGCTTCCAAGCACTGGCAATCTCCATGGCATACAGTGGTAGAAAAGCACAGCTACTGTGCAAATACTGGGAGAAAAAAAAATGCAGAAAACTGCACGTAGAAGTTTTCAGTAGGTAATATGGCAAGTAAGATCAATTTGCAGGAAACTAACAAAGGAGTTAACCCTACATTTGATTTTGCATAAACAAAATTTCAAGCATACAAAGGCAAATGGGAGCCTTTTTTTTTTTTCTATGTAATGAAGTTTAGGAAGAGAAAGAGTAAAAAAGGCTTCAAGTTTACTCCAAGGTTTTCATTCAGAATGAACAAATACAGTGTGATTTCCTAAAATCAGTGCTTAAAATCACCTCAACATAAATGCCAGAGCGCCCTACGCCATCCTGACACCTTCTAGTATGTAGTATACGGTGTAATTCAACATACAGAAATTGTAACAACATATACATTCACTTTCTTGCTACAGATGACACACAAAGAAATCCTTACTTATTTAAGTAGTACGTTTTTTCTAGTAAGCAATCTAAAAGACAACACTTGATATGAAAGACCACAGAAGCAACTGAGAGAAACCCATGTGGTTCCACAGACAGCAAGTGCATTTGGAGCCTCTGTCCTGCAAGAGTCATTAAAACACAATTCCAATAAAAGCACACTGCCCTCAACGTGCAGCTGATTTTACTAGCAAGCAATTCATGTAGCATGAAGCCCAGCCATTAGTAGAGGAATTGAACTTTCTACCCACTTTGCTTATAAAATTGAAGGAAAAAAAAACCAAAATCAACATACAACCCAGATTAGTTTTATGCTCGTCTGAACAAAAAAAAGCCCATGCACACACCTCCCGTTGGCAGAACAAAGCACAGATCAGCAAACAGGCGCTCCAGAAGCTCTCACTAGACTAGGCGCTTCTCACTCTACACCCTCCCAGTGAAATGAGATTTTGCCATGGATGGATGGTACACAACAATAAAATTGTGGCTTGGCACCCACTCATCTTCTGGTAGACCAGAGTGAAAAGAATTCTTTACCACTGCTAACAGAAGTAATTTAAGCTGCTGTGAAAGACAGTTTACCAAGCGTTCTAAATCACTCCAATGAAAAGGTGAAATTAACAACAACCCTCTGCATGGGACATAACTTCTCTCATCCACAAGAAGATGCACACCATGCTGACAGGTGAAAGCAAGTAACGTAACACGTGTATTTATATGTGTTAGAAAGATAGACAGATAGATAGATAGCTGTCTTGTCTATTCACCAGGGCACAGCATTTAACATACAACCTGGAGTCTTCAAATTTCAATGACCTCATTTATGATAATTTCACAGAGGACTATAAAAGACATCACAAAGTAAAAGAGCAGTACTTTATTTATATCATGTGGCTGCTGGATATATTTCAGAAAACATAAGCAAAGCAAGTGTAACTCAACGTATCACAATCCCTTATTGGTCTCAAATGAAAAGCAGGGTTTTGCTCAGAACAATATAAAAGATACGTGACTTTGTGCTTCACTTAGAGTAAAATGTCCTTTAAATGCCAAGCTAATTTAATTTCCTGTACCTAGCCACTGTACCCAAAACTTTTTTTTGATCTCTTTGAAGTAACAAATGGATTAGAACAGAACAAAAGTTCAAACTAGCCACTTGTTATCTAAATACAGATAGTAACAGTGTTTTGAATCCTCAAATTCACCCTTTCAAAAAAAATAATTTATATTGAAGCATACTGTAAACAGTAAAAGGAAGATTAGGGATAATGTGGGCTCACTGATGAATGAGATGGGCACCCTAGTGGTGGAAGACACGGAGAAAGCAGAGTTGCTGAATGCCTTCTTTTCTTCAGTCTTCACTGCTAAGGCTGTCCCTCATGAATCTCTGGCCTCTGGCCTCAACCCCCTGGCCCCTGGCAAGGGGGAGGGTATGGAGAGAGGAAGTTTTTCCTCCAGTAGAGGAGGACCAGGTTCGGGACCACTTGGCCAAACTGGACATTCATAAGTCCATGGGCCCTGATGGGATGCACCCACAAGTGCTGAAAGAGCTGGCAGATGTTATTGCTGGGCCACTCTCTATCATCTTTGAAAGGTCATGGAGAACAGGAGAGGTGCCAGAAGACTGGAGGAAGGCCAACATCACTCCAGTCTTCAAAAAGGGCAAGAAGGGGGACCCTGGGAACTACAGACCAATTAGTCTGACCTCCATCCCTGGGAAGGTAATGGAGAGACTCATTCTAGATGTCATCTCCAAACAAGTCGAAGAGCAGGGGGTTATTGGAAGTGGGCAACATGGGTTTACCAAGGGTAAATTATGTTTGACCAATCCGATAGCTTTCTACGATGCTATAACTGGTTGGTTGGATGAGGGGAGGGCAGCAGATGTCATCTACCTTGACTTCAGCAAGGCTTTTGACACAGTCTCCCATAGCATCCTCATTGGGAAACTAAGGAAGTGTGGGCTGGATGAGGGGACAGTGAGGTGGATTGAGAACTGGCTGTGTGACAGGACCCAAAGGGTAATGATTAATGGAGCAGGTTCAAGCTGGAGGCCTGTAACCAGTGGTGTCCCCCAGGGGTCAATACTTGGTCCAGTCCTGTTCAACATACTCATCAGCGACCTGGACGAGCAGATCGAGTGTATCCTCAGCAAGTTTGCTGATGATACCAAACTGGGAGGGGTGGCTGACACCCCAGAGGGCCGTGCTGCCATCCAGAGAGACCTGGACAGTCTGGAGAGCTGGGCAAGGAAGAACCTCATGAGGTTCAACAGGGAAAAGTGTAGGGTCCTGCACCTGGGGAAGAAGAATGTTAGGCACCAATACAGGTTAGGTGTGGACCTGCTGGAGTCAAGTTCTGAAGAGAAAGATCTGGGGGTTCTGGTAGACAGCAAAATGACAATGAGCAAGCAGTGTGCTCTTGTGGCCAGGAAGGCCAATGGAATCCTGGGCTGCATAGGGAAGAGTGTGGCTAGTAGGTCGAGGGAAGTCATTCTCCCCCTCTACTCTGCACTGGTGAGGCCACAACTGGAATACTGCATCCAGTTCTGGGCTCCCCAGTTCAAGAGGGATAGGGAACTACTGGAAAGAGTCCAGCGAAGGGCAACGAGGATGATTCAAGGATTGGAGCATCTCCCTTATGAAGAAAGGCTGAGAGAGCCGGGACTCTTTAGCCTGGAGAAGAGAAGGCTGAGGGGAGATCTTATTAATGCCTACAAGTGTCTAAAGGGTGGGTTGAAGGAGGAGGGAGCCAGACTCTTTTCAGTGGTTCCCAGTGACAGGACGAGGGGCAACAGGCACAAGCTGGAACATAGGAGGTTCCACTCAAATATGAGAAGAAACTTCTTTACGGTGAGGGTGACAGAGCCCTGGAACAGGCTGCCCAGGGAGGTTGTGGAGTCCCCTTCTTTGGAGATTTTCAAGACCCGCCTGGATGCAGTCCTGAGTAACATGCTCTAACATGCTCTAGGCAATCCTGCTTCAGCAGAGGAGTTGGACTAGATGATCTTTATGGTCCCTTCCAACTCTAAAAATTCAGTGAAATTCAGTGAAATATGAAAAAAGACCCCACTTTTGAAATATAGTTCAAATAAGAGTTAGCAGCAATAGGTTTTATGAAGATTACCTTACACTTCATTTTAATTTGCATAGCCTCTTGGCAAATTTTTATGTTGATAACTACTTTTTTTATGCAGTGTGTTTACTTGAGGATGATTTCAAAAAGCTTTCAGACAAAAGTCTATGTGATTTGCTGAGGCAAATACCTGATGTTTTTCCATGTCAAGTATGTCTAGATATGTCTTTTCTTTAGGCAGCTCTAGAACTGTCACACAACAGAAAAGCAACCTGGTGGAGAATTTTGTAGAACCTGGCAAATTCACCTGTATGCCACCAATAGAGACCTAACATAGGTAAGCTTGCTCAAGATTATACACATTGGCCCTGATTTTGGCCAAGAAACGGGTAATAATCAGCATCATCACCTAATCTGCCTGCTATATATCATGACTGAAATCTGCATGCTGGATCTAAAGGTACCAGTCATTGAAATATATTTTATAAATCAACAGTATCAACAAGATAACATTGAAAATAAGAATTAAGGCAATCCCTTGATGTACAGACAGGATAGTCTGAGTAGGACATACAGAAATCATTTTCCGTGTTATGAAAGGTGAGAACTGGTAATAGCATACCATGTACAGGTCTGTTGTCTATCTTTTATGAAAAAGATGTTTAGAACTCAAAACTGAAAGAAGCCAAAAAATTATAAATCCATTCCTTACACCTGAAACTTGGCAACTTGCTTCCCATGTACCTGCAGCACCTCTTCTGAGCAAAAGACAGCAGCACAGAAGATGATACACCAGCATAAGAGCAGTTGATGGTAATGTAAAACAGCCGATTTTGCCTTCCTTTCCTCTTATAGGGATGTAAAGTCAGGTCCCTTTCTCCTACTCAATATCCATCACATCCAGAAGAACATAACTACCCCTGTTTCTAATATTACTTATATTGTCCAGAAAGCTCAGAAATTACTGAATACAAGGGTAACAATGGACAGATGGCCAGGATTCATTTCCTAAGAAAATTAGGGAAAATTTACAGGAACTGATTTGACTATGGCATTTCAGTCCTTTCACAAGGAAAAAGTACTAACGTTAAAGAATGTAGTAAATAAAGATTTGATAAAAAAATAAAACAAAAACCAACAAAAACAAAAACAAACAAACAAAAAACCCACAAAGCAACAACAAAAAAAACCCACCATGACCAATAATCAGACTAAAAAGAAATCAGAAGCAAAACCCTCTTACAACCTCTTGTGGTGATCATTCCTAAGTTATTCCAGAAAGCTGTGGATTCACTTTCTCAGCATCATTCAGTCTCATAATCCTTAGTGAAACACAAGGCACTGGACTCCAAAGAGGGCTCACTGGCAAAATGTAATAGCCAGGCTGAGAATAGATGACCTGAAGGCTTTTTCTGGTCTTAAATGCTTTCTAAAAACCTAAGGATTTCCATTTTCATATTTCACCTGCTCTTCTAATATAAAAGGTTGCGCTCAAAAGCCAAGTCAAAATAATTACAAAATAATACCTAGGCTGTGTGCCCTTCTGTAGTAGAGCTTAGGCAGCTATAATTCTGCTTGCCTAAGAGACCAGACCCCAGACTCTGAGCAAAGATGTAATGACAGTCTTCATTGATATGATTACTTACTATTCCCTTTCTCTGCACACAGGATGGTTCTTTTCTGTGGGTGAACTAACAATAAAAGCAATACATGCATACAGCACTCAAGTCCCAGCAAAATCAAAAATTTACCTGTTTAAAATGAAAAGTGTAAATAATGCTGCCTAAGCAAACAAAACAGTTGTGGGTTTATTTTTTAAACCAAAAGCATATAATCAAGCTATGCATTTCAACATTTTAATAAACTGCCAGAGCTGAGCATAGTATTGCGAAGTGAAATTATAAAAACTCGTAGCACAAAGTAACTACTCAGTGCCTAGGGCTAGAAGAAACAGAGCACTACACACATTCATTCTTATGAAATTTCACTCATTTTCCACTGTTGCCTTTGATACTAGCACTTAGCTGATTCAGGAGAGAGAAGTAGGTATACTCAGATCTAATCTCATCAAGTATAGAAATTCCTATTTGGGGATTCTTGCACTAAAAAGGTAGGTCTTTATTGCAGAGGTAATCTTCCACATTTAATACACACTAATTGAGAATTAAAAATAAATCCAGTTACTGCACATAGTTTTTCTTTCTTAAGCGCACAGAAAGCCGTTTATTGTTCTGACTCAAGTCAGCATGAGATTTTGTTCATATTACTGAACCATTTCATTACTGCTTTTACCTGTTATAGAATAAGAATACCTATTATATAAACACAGCATTTAAGAGATTACACACCACAAAAAGCAAAGAAGCAGGAGGAGACCACTTTTAAACACTGTAGTCTTAATGATTTCTAATGTAATAAGTAATTGAAGACTGAAAAGACCTCTCTTTGCAGGATTATTTCCATTTGAAAACTGAGGTCATATTGAATCCAGTTTCTAAAGAGATTGTTACTATAAATTGCTGCAGTTTCTTCTCCCAGATGACAGAAAACACCATTATTCTAAATAAAAAATTGATACTGCTTTAGGAAGATAAAGTGCTTCAGACATATGCACAAAATTACCTCTTCTCATAAAGTAAACTCATCAGTCATTAAATGCAAAACACACATGTTCTAACAGTTACTTCAAACAAATATGAAGCTGCCTACATAAGTACCAACCCTATGATAAATACCTATAAACACAAGGGAAAACTTTATATATTTGTCATAGAAACTACTTACAGACACTAAATGTCAGATTGTTAATTTATCAGCAAGTACATGTTCAGTTATTTTAGTATTCTCATTAACCTTGGCTTCTGGAGACTTATTACAAGAAAAATAATGACACAGACAATGTCACATAATGACCACACTCAGGGACTTTGCTTTATCTTTTTTGTGCGCATCTCAGAAGACCCATGAGTACAAAGCACTGTACATCAGTACAACTGACATCACTTTTCTTTAGGCACAGATAGGAACGCCCAGAACTCTGACCTTCAGGGTTATGGATAGAAAACATCAATAATTGTTTCTGGGAAATACCAGATTACCATCAAACATGGTTCTTGCAGCTTGGAGTATGTAGGTCCCATCAGTCACTGTGCCCTACAAAAGTTGTCTTTCTGCTCACATCTAGTACAGAAAATAGTCCAGAACTAGTGCAAATGTTCTGCCTGAGACCTCTACAAAGCTGTATTTAGCCTGTCCTCTTCCCAGCAGAATCCTTGAGCTCACATGTTCTAACCATTCTGCAGAGAACTTAACATGGTTCTTTATCCCACATTCTCTGGATGTGATCTCTGTATTAAAAGTAAATACTCACTTAACAGTTGGTCCAAAGACTCCGCTAAAGACAGCTCAACACAAAAGTCACCAATTAATGTTGTGATTTTAAAAAAGTTTCAACACTTTGTATTCGAAATTTGATTATGTTTTTTAATTCACTCTATTCTGCCCTATAGCACTACTTTAACATGCTCTCCCGCACAGCCTCTTCAATTTCTTCTCCTGCCCATACCTGGTGGGAATAAACAGCAAGAAAACTGTTGCTCTACTTCACAAATACGTTATCACCGCACATCCTTGGGTTTTGACTTTGATTTTTGACATTATGCCTGTATATGCCTGTTCTTTTGAATTTTTTTTTTTTCCTGTAGATTTGCTTACTCTTGGTTTCAGGATTTACAAACTAAGGGAAGTGGGGTCCCCATTTAGAAACATGGATCTGCTTACTTACTCTGGTGCCATCTCTTCTCTCAGATGTGCTTTTCACTCTATTGCTGTTGGAGTTAGTCCTTGGAATGAATTATCACTGACAGCACACACTTTGGATTATCCATGGGACTGTTCTTAGACTTCATTTCCCAAACACCACTTTCAGTCTCAGTGTCTGGCATTTTATGGGACTATAGTACAGTGGAGGAAAAAAAAAAGCTGTATTTTGCAAGATGAAAAAAGTGCATATTCAATAACTTACCCCTTCTGCCTTTTCTTCTGTGTTAGCAAGCATTTCCTGGAGGGCCCGTACTGATAGAGACTGCTCCAGCACAAAGGTGCAGATGGACAAATCAGGTGGAACATTCTAGGTGAAAGAAAAACATGAGATCACATTAGTCACAGATTTGTGAAAAGCACTTTCTAATGCTTCTATCTTCCCTCACTTTCCATGAATCTGAAAGATCTAGTATATCCTTGAGGCTATGAAAGCCAGTGACATTCTGGGCTGCAACAGTTAAGGCTTAGCCAGCAAGAAAAGGGAAGCAATTCTTCCTCTCTGCTCAGCATTTGTAAGCCGATGCCTGGGGTACTGGGCTCCCCAGTTCAAGAAGGACAGGCAACTGCTGGAGAGGGTACAGCAGAGGACTACAAAGATGATCAGGGGCCTGGAGCATCTCTCTTATGAGGAAAGGCTGAGGGACTTGGGTCTTTTTAGTCTGGAGAAGAGAAGACTGAGGAGGGATCTGATCAACACCTATAAATACTTAAAGGGTGGGTGTCAAGAGGATGGGGCCAGTCTTTTGTCAGTGGAGCCCAGTGACAGGACAAGAGGAAATGGGCACAAATTTGTACATAGGAAGTTCCACCTAAACACGGAGGAACTTCTTTGCTTTGAGGGTGGCAGAGCACTGGAATAGGCTGCCCAGAGAGGTGGTGGAGTCTCCCTGGATGAGTTGGTTTAAAAATATTTCATGTCTAAGCATCAAAATCTGTTGCAAAAGAGGATGCTATCTGATGCTTTTTGATCTGGCTAAAACTTTAATTTAAAATACTCGATGTCTCACTGGAGACATTCAAAACCCACCTGGACACGTTCCTGTCCAACCTTAAAAAACTTGTCATGTCTGAAAAAAATCATTGAGCTATCGAAAAAGCTAATTTTCCAGACTATCATAAAAATTGGCAATAAAATTGAAACAGGTTTGTAATAGCAATGTCTAAGTTACAAAGTAATAAACTAAAATTAGACTTTATGTGGGGACCTTTCCTTTTGTTAATAGAATATTCAACTCCTACACACCTTTTCTTGCCTCCAGAACTTCTTTCATGTTCCTTCTCTTTTCCTTTACATGTTAGTTGCATATTTTAGTTTAGGAATACTTTTACTGACTATTGGAAATCTTTTTTTACACCATGAATACTTTACCACTAAAGCTGTGAAACGGCACGTTTATTCAAACTGTGTACAGTACATTAAATTGTAAAAGGTAGTTGCAAAACCATTTCATTCCCTCTTTTTCAAAAGTTAGTTTACTCAGAATACCTCATACTTAATAGTTTATTAATTTTCTGTTCATCACTCCTAACTTCACAATAATTCAAGTCAGTTTATTAACTAATAGATCTTTCATTACCTTCCACTATTTGTATTTCAATAAAAGGAATGTAAAATAGTATTTTAAATTAAAGTTTTAGCCAGATCAAAAAGCATCAGATAGCATCCTCTTTTGCAACAGATTTTGATGCTTAGACATGAAATATTTTTAAGCCAACTCTTTTAGAATCAGTCCTCTACTTGTCAGTGTTCTCGTTACCATTTTCCTTTTGTAGTTAATCAGACACTACAACAGTCCTTTTCATGCTAGCATTAGGCCAATAGACAACTAATTAGATTCTCTTCAAAACATGCTTATAATGTAAGTACTATCATAAGTCCTTATTTTACAAAGTAGGAAAGAGAGCACTCAAAGATTGCAGGTTGCAAGGTGTTGTTTCTGCTCAGTAAACACGAGTACAATTTTCCATTCTAGAAAGCCCCACAGAAAGGAACTGCCTGACAGTCCAGCTCACCTTCAGCTCTCCCCAGTGCAGACTGACTAACAAGAGCCCGAACAAAACAGAAAAAGATGCTCCTTGCACTGCGCTCAGAAATGAGCCAAAGCTACGTTTTCTGTCTGTTTGCTAATAAACAAGCATATATAAGCAAACAAAGTCTCCATACTTGCTCATTGCAGGGGTGTTGGACTAGATGACCTTTAAAGGTGCTTTGAAACCCAAATAATTCTATAGCAGTATTCCTACTGTTATTACTCTCAAAGCAAGTTTTTTGCCGGCAGAATATGTCTCTCATACAATTTTGTGACCTATCAACATTTTTTACTACTAAACCTACCCTACAAGTTATACACTCCAAAATATGGAAAATCCTGCATCATTTCACACATTGATTAAGCCAACATAACTAGGACACTCCTCCTTCATCAATTCCATTCTCCTTTATGTTCAAGACAGTCATAAGCATTTTCTTCCCTCCTCATTAAAACTGAGGAATGAAGATTTTCCAGCTCTTCTCATAGCAGGTGAATAAGACACAGTTTGAGCAGCCAGAGTAATAGAGGAGAACTGTATGAGATCATCTTGCTTTAGTTAAGTGAAAGAGGCCCCTTCTTACAGTCTAGCAGAATGTTAGAACCAGTTCCTTGTTCTCAAGACAGAGGGAAGAGCACATTATCCCACCTCATCTCTGTGGCATGAACACCTAGACACTCCGTGGCCCTCAGAGACAGCAATGCATTTCCCCTAAGATCTGAAGAAAGATGCATTTACTGATGCGGTGAGCGTGTGAAAAAGTACCAACTCTTCCACTCTGGCAGTTTCTCACCCAGATCTGCTCTGCTGAAGCTCCAACAGGCATGGCTGCACACAGTGTACAACGATCACAGCACAGACATACATAGGACAGATGCAGAATTGCCAACATATTTAGCTCAGACAGTTATAGCTCTGCTCACCCCTATACAGTCCAGTTTAATGCTGATGCTTTTAGAGCTCTGGATTTAGAAGACAGGGCTTCAGGCTGGCATAAAGACACAGATTGAAGGTTCCCATTCTGAATAGCCCCTTCCAAAAAAAGTAATTCCAGGTAATTTTAAACCTTCGTTTAAGTGTACTAGAATTTGTTCACAGTGCATTGTCCATCATTTCAAAGCATAAAATAAAAATGAGGAAGGAAAAACACAGACTCTTTGTCAGTCTTCTGATTAGCTGCCTTATCTCATATTGCCTCACACACAGACAGAAGAAGGAACATGAAAAATAAAGTTATTCTTCATACAAATGAAGATATCTGAAATACCCTGGAGGTATTTAGCAGACATGCAGACGTTGTACTTAGGGATATGGTTTAGTGGTGGACTTGGCAGTGTTAAATTTATGCTTGGACTCGATCTTAAAGGTTTTTTCCAGCCTAAATGATTCTATGAAACTATGAAATTACATAGTAGCTTTTAGTGCCCAGTCCAGAAAGTGACTGCGTATTCTAGGAGCTGCAATGAGAATCTGTAGCAATCAGTTTGCAATATCAGGCTTTTTTGAGGACAGGCCAAATGTTTTGGGCAGGTATTTTTAGTGATTGCTTTGCTACACTATGAATACACTATTAAATGATAAGAGTTTTAAAGAAAACATTTTGCTACATGTCTAACAACTACCCACCAATGCACTCCTAATAAATACCAAAATAACCTGTAACTAGTTGGAAATTTTCAATGGTTTAATGATAATAATAAATCCTTAATTTGAGAGCAAAACACAATTAACATGCCCAAAAAACGATCAGTGTTCAAAAACAGATGTCTCAAGAGACATAAATAACCATGTTGGTAATCCTGAACCTCCATTTCCACCAATTTTTATTGCATTCATTTTTGCTGCAGTAACTTTCTAAATGAAGGCATGGAAAAATAGTTCCTATTCCAAAAAGTTTGAGGGGTTTTTTTTGTGACAGGATATGTAAAGATGTCCTTCAATAGTCCAAGGAATATGTATCACTTATCTTTGATCCAAAAGATCAGTGAAAAATTCTGATAAAGAATGTCAGTATTCAAAACAATTTATTTTCTATTTTTTACATATTTGCAAAATCAATTCTATTTTAACAATTTTTAACATAAAATATATCTAGTGATTTAAAAAGTAAAAAGTACCAACTCCAGTACTCCTCAGAGCTTAAAATATTGTCTCTGCTAGTTCTTGAATATAAGATTTGTCTTATTGTCAATTATTTGTCTAGACAACCTAGACAGTCATAAATTACAACCTAACGTGCAAGTAGATTGTTAAAAAAATATACTATAACAGAAATAAGCTAGAATATTAGTATATTAAATTTCAAAAGGAGATTCAGCACAACTAGAGAAAAATAATAAATTACTATTAGTTTTTTCTACTGATCCTTTATCACAATTTATAATAGCACCTACAAGCCAGCAAAGTCAGACAGATTAAAATAGTTATTCTCATCTGCAGTTTTTGAAGCATATATATTACTGGAGTTATTGCTGGGTTATTTAGAAAACTTGAGAATTATTTATTCCTCCTACCATTTTAAACTGTATTTATTGTCTACACTAATTTTCTGTAGTAACATTTGCATAGTAAATTATGTTTTACTCTGTGGGAGGTAGATTTGCAAATTAGATAATCATACCCTTTATTAAAAAGGTGTTTTAAGCAAAGCTTTTGAAATGTTATTTTAAAATATCCCTAACTCGAGTGCAACCCACAACTGAATTGTGGATACTGGATGTATTCGTTATGCGCTATTTCAGTTTTTAGGGAATTATTATTTGGAAGCATACCATACTCCAGTGTGATGACAATGAAAGCAAGAGTTCGCGATGCAAAACTCAGTCCCGCTGTCTTTACTCTGATGATTACATAGCGCTAACAAGCCACAGTAACATATGACCCGCTCATATAATATGAATGTAAACTGAACTTCTGCCTCTCATAAATATTAGTACAAGTCTGAATAATAATTAATCGCATCAGCAAACACAATTCTGTCTCTAAGAATAAGCAGCTTTACCTCAGCTTTATTTTTCTTCCTAGTTATTTGCAATCTTCCTAGTTGTTTTCCTAGGCTCATGGATATTTTTATTTCTCTTCTAACCAAATTCCCAATGAAACTTACTTTCATCTGTAACTGTATACTAAACATTCAAACTAAAAAAACACTTACCTAAGCAGCCTGGTTTACAACCATCCACAGATTGTAACATTGTCAAAAAATGAGATGTTGGTGTTTGTAACTTTTTTTAAAGTAGCACATTTATTAGATGCCTAACTTTGAGAATCCAAGTAGGAGGATTCAAAAAGTAATTTTAGTACAGAATTTAAGAAAAACATCTGTAGCCCTATTTGTGGGAGTAGCCTGAAAGAAACTGAACCCATCATCTCTGTTCAAATTACATTTAAATTTATACCTCACAGTCTTTTTGGCAGTCTTTTCTACTTAAATGAGATTCTGTCTGATGACAGTGATGAAACACAGTCAACATCACCAAGTAAAAACATCCACTTCTAGGACTCTCTATAGAAGGCATAGCTTCCCGTGTTTTCAAGCTTGTCATAAAAAAGATGGACCCAGTACAGAAATACATGGCTCTGGCGACAAGTCCCGTCAGCCCAACAGGATGAATCATATTCACCAAATCCCAAAATAGAAAAGACAGAGAATGAATTATGAGTCTTGCAGTTTCAATTCTAGAAGAGAAGACCTTTCAATAGCAGTGTCAATCTCCTGCATGTTTATAATTAGCAGACCGTGAAGGTTACCTGGCCACCTCCTACAAAAGCTTGCTTTCAGTTGCTTGTGACTATTTCAGTCTGAAATCATCACTTTCTGTACAAGGCATCTGCAAAAGACTGACCATTTATAGGATATTCCATCCGAAACAGTCGTTTCCATCAAAAGCAGTGAAGTTTTCAACATTCAAACCTTTTTTACGTTGCTATATCTAAAATTCATAGTGTCCTCATGTTTTTGGAAGCATGGTTTGACAAGGAAGTGGCCTTTTGTCACCAGCATGCTTTTCACTTTTCACAGGAAAAACTTAGTAAATCCGGTCAATTCCACTTCCTGAAAAATGTCATTTTTCACATAGTGAAAAGTTGCTTGTTAACCATCGAATGCTCTAAAGATTCCTTGTTCACAGGACAATTATTCCAGAGGACAAAACTGGAAAACTCACAGGAATACCGGGAGGATGAAACCAGAATAAGATCCAGAATAAAAAAAAACAAGGGAAAAGGAAAACAACACAAGGAGAAACAGGTAGTGGTGGAACTAGGTCAGAGCCAAACACAGTGCAATCAATAAATTTTCAAAGCCTAGAACACAAGACAGCTCCAAGTCCTCAGTGGTTCTTTTCAATCATGTTGGTTGCCTGTGTCACTACATGTTGATCACCTGTGTTTTAACATATCTTGTTAGTCTGACCTAAACAACTGATTGATTTAAGTTTTTAAAAAGATTCTCTTCTTGTGGTCACGTATACAAAGCTTCCCTATTTTATCCACATTTCTGACTGCAGAATTCTCTCAAAAATGAAGTGTTAGATTTGATAAACCCAGTAGCAAAAAAAAATTTGATACACCGAGATTGCTTTCTGTTGATATATCAAAGATAAACACTCATCAACAGTAGGCTATGTCTTATCAGGTGGAGTTACTACCTTTTCTGCCAACATGAGTTAGCACAAAAGTGAAGATCAAAATCCTCTCCTACTCTTATTTCCAGATAGTGAATGTCCTCTGCTGGTCTCAGTGGAAGTTCACTGGCAAATAAAAATGCATTACCTGAAACTTAAGCTGTACAAACTGAAGGAATAACAACATTCAGAAGGAAACTGCTTCTTGTTTTTTTCGCCTCTCATAATCTCCTTTAAAAATCCACAAGAAATCTATTTCTACTTAGACTGTTGTTACATAAGTACAACTATACTCTTTTCTTTTATGCTTGCAAACAATGTCAAAGTTTTATGTTACATTTTTTCAGTTTTTGCTCTTTGGAAATAACTGTGATCCAGAGAGCTGTCAAGGATCACGAAGCTATTATTATTTACAGAGCAGACCGTCTTAACTGCTTGGAAGTTGTAACTCCCAGTATGATGTTTACTTTCCTTATGGATTTAGGGCCTCATACATTCTATCTCTAAAAAGGGTAAGTAAAGAGTTTTTTTCCTCTTACCCTCCATCTCTCCCTCTGGCCTCCCTTCTAACTAGAGGTAAATCCAACCTATATTAGTGAGAGCTGTTTTGCTTTTTTATCTGCTCTCTGAAAATTTAAAACTCTTAGCATCAGATAAAAGCGATATTGGGTAAAGAACCATACAGCTTCATTTGGGCCTTGATGGATAAACCAGGTCAATCAACTCAACAGCCATTACAACATACACTGCTGTAGCCAGAACCTTAGATGAATATCAGCTAATAGTATATCACCCAAATGCAGTGTAAATGTGTTAATTTTTAAGGTAATTAGGAAAATTCCATGCTAATTAATAAAATAAAAAATTCTCATAGGATCAACAGTGCTACAGAGGTTCTAGGCACACATCCAAATTAACAAAACGTTTTTTGTTTAACTTCATGCTGATCCTGCAAATTCTACCTTATTATGCTAATCTTTTGTGTATTATTCAAAACTCTACAGTTTCCTTTTATTCTTAGAGATAACATTGTATTTGTAGGTATTGCAGTAAGTAATGGAAAAATCTAGGCTATTATCAGTTGGGAGGGCACTATTGCTTTAGAATCTGGACAGCAGCAGTTACCCTTTGATTCTTGCAGCATCAGAAAGATGACCTTTATCAAATACTATTTTGCTCCTTTCTAGAAAGCACAGCAGTCACCCAACAGGAAAATCTTCCTAATCTCTGACCAGATTTATTATAAGCCATGCACATTACAACGATCATATTTCAAAGCAGGAATCCTATCATCTTTCAGGATCAAACACGTAGGGAAAACATGCACGTCTTTCGTGGCTGTAATAACTGACCTGTCTCAGTAGAAATCTTACCTCTGCATAATAACCAATAGGACATTATTCACAGAGATTATTATTGTTAAATTTATCCCGTAGCTGAAATCTTCACAGTGGAATTATAACCTAAAAATGAAATCCATATAAAAAATAACCCTTCCAGAATACCCTACACCAACTCTTAATGAGCAATTCATTCACTTTGCAGTCTACATGAAACAATACATCTAAGAGAAGCAAAACCTGCTTATTTCATAAGCTATCAACTATAATACAAAATAATGCATACCAAATTTGAACTTGGATGGATTTTATTGTAAGTTTTCAACTACTACGCTTTCCATTTTACGCTGCTGAAATCAATAGTCAACCTGTGTAACTAGGAAAATTAGTGCTTATCAAATATTGGAATGGGGGACTGGGAATTTATGCTCTGGGTCACCTCTGACTTGTCCTTAAACAAAGGAAAGGAGATGCATCACCAGCTCTCTCCTGGGCAACACAGTTTCAAAGTAGCAAAGCTACAGAGCTATCAAAATCCTTTGCGGTAAGATGCAACAATGCACTTAGGCACTTACACTACTAAACTGCATATTAACAGTCAATATTTTCTTTATATACATGTAAAAAATCATTTTTTATAACTAAAATGAATAATGCATATATTCTGGTTTGAGTCAATACTCATTCATTTGCTTAATTCAATTTACAAAAATTATTCAAAACAAATGAAATGAAACCACCCACAGAACTTTCAGTCTGTCCCACGAGCCTTACAGAAGCTAGATGTGCTTCACTCAAATTTAGGTGTGCCAGTCCCTACTGCATGGCAAAAAAATTACTACATTATAAAGCCATTATGAAGATGAATAGCGTACCATACCTCAGCTCTTTAATTCATTTTGTCCCTCTTGTTATATGTCTTTCAAAGGTAATAGGTCCATTCTGATTCAGCCTGTGTGTAATGCTCCCCAGATTATTTTGCATCCCAGAATGTTTTGATCTGATTTACTTGATTTAAAATAATAATTCTATCAAAAGTTATACATTTATCTTAAAATGTATACACATTCACCTGTAATGTATAGAAAATCAAATAGAATTTATGTCAATTAGAATGACATATTGAAAGTTATTGACTCAAAAAAATACATCTTTAATCATGAAAATCTTGTAGTCTTAGAAAAACTCCAGCAGATATTTGGGTCGGGGACAAAAAGACTTGAGGAGTCCTAAGATTAAGGACTGTCTGTCAGGAAATTCTTCCTGGATTTAGAGACATATAGTGTCAGAGTTTCACTACTCATGAAATGTATAATAATATCTTTAAACATAAATATCTATTTAAAAATATCTCACCGTGTATACTCAGAAATTGTGGTTTATCTGTAAATGCGCAAACGTATACCCCTGCTTGAATCTGCATGGCACTGCATTTGAGCATACACTGCATGATGTAAGAAATAAGCACTTATTTTACTATACACTTTATTAACTACAAAATCAAAACCCTTGGAAGAATAATTAATGATTATTTGTTCAGCTTCTTAAAGACTCTAGTTTTGTCCGGTTTTGGTTTAAGGTGCCAAAATATTATTACAAGCCATTAAGCAAACAACTGCTGCTTTAAAGGATTCTCTGTTTATCATTCAGTAACATACCAGCACAAAAAGCTGCCACTAAGTACAGTCTAGACAGAAATACCCACATGCATTTCCCAGCAAACAACCCACCTGTCTCACAAGTGAATTATGCAAGAGGTAATAAAGTAAGAGGCTTAAAAATTCAGAGACAGTAAAGAAAGTCTCAAGGAGCTGGCAAGCTATGTGGACTTTTACTCTTTTCCTGCTACTACATGTTCAAGGAGGGAGTATAACAAGAAGTTTGCAGACACCACCCCTATCTGCAACTATCGCATTCATTTAGATCATTCACCTATCTGGAGTTTCCTCCTTGACCATATTCAAGCTCTTCTGTTTCAAAATTTCACATTTTGACATCACGTTAACTACTTTGCAGATATCTATTATGCACAACCACATATTATTTTCTAGATGCTTTTAATTTTATTTTACCAATATCTCAACTTTCACCTTACCAAGCAAAGATGTTCCACTCCTCTACTAAGGTTTATGCTGAGGATTTAACATAACCTTTCAAATGCTTCTGTTTGGTATTGCTTTCTTTTCTAAAAAAAATATTTTAAAAAAAGTATTTCCATATTCTGGCAAATTTTCCAAAATAACCAGAACTCTTCTTAATCAATTCTCCTAAGGAATCCACCTTTTCTATATAAATAAAACAATTCTATAATAATTATGTGGACAGTTATGTGAATGTGAAAAGAGCTTTAATGGAAACTATAGATAGAGCTATTCTCCATGATAAACAAGCTGGAAGCGTACACAGTGGGAAAAAATTCTTTTGCTATTTTTGGTTTGTAAAGTGAGATTTTTATACTCATTAACCTGTACACATACTTGCAATATACTTGCATACTTCTTATGTAAGAAAGTTGTTCCTTTTTCTCGCACAGTACTTAAAATATCACAGAGCTTTGGCATTTTCTTCACATAGAAATAATTTATCCCTACTGTGTCTATTAATGATCAATACACACCTTGGCCACTTCAAGCATCCTAAACTATCTAAACTTATTCATCCAATATTATCTAGAGCCATTTGAACGATGGCAGTTACTGATTTTGATTCACATTTCCCTTGATAATTGCCTTATCACCAGCTGTAAACATTGTACTGCACAACTAGAACTGGTCAATACTCGGAGAAACACCAAGAAAACCTGAAATTCCTAACTCCCTGTTACCATTAAAAGGCATTTAGACGTGGGATAGAGGGAGAGTTTACAGGATTGTTAAGGGAATACTGTATCAATCTTTTGAAACCAGCCCAGTGACGTATGCAACTATGACCCAGTTGCCTATGCTTTTTTTAATGGCACATAAAAAGTCAGTTCTCATGGAAAGGCAACCTTTTTGTGGATGATATCTTTGCAAATACGTCAAGAAAAGAGTACAAATACCTGGAAGACGGAACAAGATTCCCACTCCTAAATATATTCTTTATATCCAGTAAGGAGGGAAGAGAGAACTTCTAAGGAGTTAAAGCTCAAAAACATTGATTAGTATTATTCACAGGGACTCATTATATTTACAAGAATAGCTTTTCTTGTCTTATAGAAAGCAATATCTCACACTCAATCAGGCAGAACATTAGTTGGAACCCCTTCCAGCTCACACAACTCCCCCACTAACAGACTGAAGGCAGCACAAAAGTAGACTGCACACAATCACTGCTTTACAAGATCCTCGCACCAAGGCACAGAGAACCATAAAGCTCCTTTCTAAACAGTATTTGAAAAGACCAAGCCAAAAAAGACAGAGAGGAAGGACATCTGAAGCTACTAATCATACTGCAGGAAACCACAATATTATTTCCTTCCTCCAGCTATTACAGACACGTTGGTTCAGTAAGAAAAAACTGAGTGGAGGTGTCAGTGTCATTCATGCATCACTGCAGCTCCATCACACATATCTACAGGTTTTCAAACAAAGAGCAAACTTTCAGCAATTATTGAAAAATAATTAAACACACAGGAAATGCAGCCTGAACTCTGACCTTCTGCATTTATGCATACTCTTTAAGAACATAATCACTTTCTTTACTATCTGGCCTCTGTTTTTTAATGCAAAACAAAGCAGCTGTTCTTTTGCTTGTAAAACCAGAAGTTATGTTTGTATTGGTATATGGCAACCCCCCTGCCAGCATTAGAAAAGTTACTAAAAACTTGCCTTTGGATTTCAAGCACAGGAATACAAACCCAAACTTTTTCCACTTGTCTGATTTCCCCCCTTCCAACCCAGATATTTATAAACTAACACCCTCAATGTTGCAAATACTCTTGTTATGATAGCAAGTTACAGCATTCCCTCTGTTGTTAAAAAAAGGCACAAATCTTCTTCCTTGTTTTTCTCAGGGAATTAACCAGGAGGAAAAGCCTAGAATCTTGAAAATCACCACCCAAAAGATAAAAGTTTCAAAAAGTCTTAAGAAACAGCAAAGAAAAGATTCTTTGATATTCCTTTTCTCTTTGTTTAATTTCATATACAATTGATATTACTTACCTCAAAGAAACACATAGATTTACTCAATAATAGGCTGCATTTCTTTGTCCTAAATTTCTGGGAGCCCATTGGGCTAGGATTATTCACAAGAGTCTGCTGAGCCAGATTTAGCCTGGCTGTGCTTAAAAATACTGATTGCAAAGTAACAATACCATGATTTCACGTGTTGAGCAGGGCCACACAGCCAATTTGACAGTGCTACTTAATATAACATATGTCCAAAGGGCTTAAAATAAGAATTTGCCCTTTCATGTGTTCTTAGCTTGACACACACAGATTTATGAATCTGTCTGGCTTTTCAGGTTTTCAGATTTGCAGCTACATATCAGCCTAATTAAAATTCAAACAACTGCCTTGTAACTACTCTGTATGTACTAATGAAGTACATTCTGCTATAAACCCATCAGAGAAAATATTTAAAATGCTGAGCTCTAGAGGACTTAGCAGAATATGCCATTGTGTAACCTTGTGATGTTCAGCTACCCAGGGTAATGCAGCAACCCCAAAGCTGCTGGGGCCGTGTGCGCACTGAACAGCCATCCCTTGTAGCTTTCATCAGGCATGAACGAACAGCAAATAAGAACTCCCACTTCAAAACATTCTGGCTTTGCTCTATGTATCACTTTATTTATCTTTCAAGGACTTTCTTATGGTATGTTAGTATAGTGTATTTGGTGAAGGCAAATAATCTGTTTCCAGTCCTTAACACCTAGTTCCAAGATAATTATTAAGAGTCCCAAGAATTTTATAGTAAATGGGGAAAAAAAACCCAAAACCCAGCCACCAAAACTCATGAACTATGCAACTGTATAAGGGCATTACTTTGAACAGAATGTTCAAAATGCAAATAGATAAAGCCATTGTGCAATAATAGCAACTCTCCTTTTTAATAGGAACGGTACTAAAAAGGGTAGGACTGAGAAGCTAAATCACAGCAAACTGGCAGGTTTTCAGAAGCCTGCAGAAAACTCACCAAACCAATTATAGGATTGTACATTGCATATCTGACCTTCTTACATCACAGTGCTTGTGTCACAGCTGTATCTCAGATAAGATTTTCCAGCATAATATCTGCTTCTTTTTACGTTTTAGTCTTTAAATAATTAGAGGCTTAAACAGTTACTGGGATATATAGTTACAAAGGAAAACTGATTTAATGGGATTTTTCAGGTCTTTTCCACTTATTTTATACCAGAATTTGACTTCTTACATCTGTTCCACAAAAAAACCAAAGCAAACCAACAAAAAAAACCACCAAAAAAAATAAACCACCAAGCCAACCAAACAGACAAAAAACTCTCACAACCAACCACCATCATATGTGTTTCTGTAAACATTTAGGGTTTGTTTGCTTGCCCTTAAAAGACATTTAGATAATGAAGAAAGTTGCAAGCTACGTATTTGACTGGAGAAACTACAACTCATGTTTTGTTTGTTAAATTACACAAATTGTACAGCTTTAGGTTAAGTTTCTTGATTGGATGGCCTATGTTACTAACAGTGTGAATAAAATCATTAATATCAAAAATAAAATGAGCATTTTGAAATTTTTCTTGCATTGTTTAGTTGATAACAGTGCCATCAAAGTATTATCCTCACCTAATTAATTTCCCTTAGCTACAAAATTATTTTCATTCTATCTTTCAGCTTTTGTTGCTACATTTTCAGGTTACACGTCATGCACTACTGGCATATTTAGGTATTCGTTACTTTCCTTTGGAGGTTCTTTTTTAAGTGCTTCATAGATAACAGTCTTTAATATTTCTAAAATATATTTTGACCAAAAAATCCCTCCCAAGTACACAGTGCATTTCAAGTCTTATAAAACCCTGTGGATTCTAAATCCCTAATACTAAGCATGCAACAAACAAAGTAGAATTATTGTAGATGCATCCAGAGAACAGGCATATAGTAATAATACACTTTTAAATATTAAATAAGTGGGTATGATTGAAAAAGAAACTCTTTCACATTTATGAAGGTATATTTTGTAGATAGGAAGAGCTTTAAATTCCTTTTTGGTAGTAAATAGTGCTTCATTAAGCTAAAACAAAAAAAAAAAAGCACAAGATTCGATAATGAACATTTCTGTAAGATCAGAATAATACATTCTTGTATATATTTCAAATTCCAAATATATGCTGTAACAGAAGATACAATCTGTGCAATGAGAATAATAAGATTTCCTCAATTGGATATATTATGATTACACTATCTTGTCTGTGATGCCTTGCAAGGTATCACACATTTTTGTTTACTTTCTTAAAACTGCCTGCATTGCAGATGACAGTACAAACATGCGAAGTTGTATTATTATGTCTACTAGTACTGCACACAATTTTCAGCTGATATAAAGCCATATTTCTGTTGCTGCTTTACATCCATGGAGATATGACCCACTGTTTTTCATGGTCTGAATGTTTCACATTCATTATAAATTATTCACTTTCCACCTCAAGAGATACTTCTGCTGGTTCGTGGGACTAAGTGCAAGGATCACAATCAGTTCTGGTGGATATGGCTACGCTTATACATTTAGGCTCAGGATTTATACAGGAATAAAAGAATTTATTTAAAAGGAATAAAATTTGAATCTTATATACCTAATAAATATAATCTTTACAATTATATGTTAACATATTACATAAAACTACGTACAAATGCAGTAAAACACACTATGTTCCTATTTACGTTGATTCTATAGAGAAGCATTTTAGAGGGCAAGAATGATTCAGTGAATAAAATCCTGCCTGATCTATGCCTATGAAGATTTCCTCTACCTATGTCTGAATTATGTATGTAAAGTAGCGCAAGTAACGTGTAACTATGCATAAATTTATTACCAAATCTTCATTTAAATTATTAAAATCAATTATCTTAGTGAATGTCTGCTAAATGGAGTCCTCTGAACATGAGATTACATAAGATTCAGTGCCATCTTTGCCATTAAATATGAACATTCATTTTGGCAACATGACACAAAGGCAATTAAAATGGCCTTGGACATGCAGCTAGAAAGCTTGCCAAAGACCTGACAGTCTTTTTTGACTTTTTTTTAGAAGGATACAATGGAAACATAAGCACAGAAAGGAACCACAGCAACTATAAAAAATTTTAAAAATGCCCTTACTGTACAAGCAGACAACACTGATTTGATTCATCAGCGTGAATCAAATTTTTTAAAACTTAGTATTTCATTATATCAGTAACTGCTCAAAAAGCATCTATTTGCACCTATACTTTAATGGACACCATGTGCTTTTTTTTGATACATTCGGATTTACACAATCAAAAACTGTGTCCAGCACAAGTACTGTTTATCAGCTGTAAGAAAGAGTTTCAGGCTCAGTTTCTCTAAGTCAGAAAGATGATTTGCCTTGCCCACTGGTAACATGCTCAAGTGTTTGCTGTACAAGACCAAAAAAAAAAGCCTTCAGGTCTTACACTCTGAAAGACAAATGGAGAAGAGAGTTTTTCCCAGAAGCAACCAGTACAGCAGTTCAGGCCAGTGTCCCTGCCCACCGTTCAGGACGACACACTTCTGTAGACACATCCATATAGAATTTGACTGCCAACATGGAAATTTCTTGTGTAAATAGTGGACAATCATACTTCTTCCTGCATAGACACCTGTTCAGCTCCTGCTGATTCACCTACTTGTTCAAAACAGACCAAAAAAAGGGCAAAAAAAAGGCAAAGAGAATTGGCATTTAGCAGCACAAGAAACAAGGTGCAAGTCTTACCCTCAGGCATTATTTTCTATCCCCTCACACAACAGTAGTATCTAGGGACCAACAAAGAATGGAACATCACTGATATATGTAGCTCTGGGTCATGGAGCAGACAGCCCCAGCTTACTGGCCTACACCAGTCCAGCACCGATCTGCAGAACCTTTCCTAGTGTTCAAACCATGCCTTGCTGCGGGAGACAAGTTACTCTTCAAAAGGAAAAAATGGAAAAAAGTTATCAAATTCCTTCCCCACTTTACAAATAGAATTATTAAGGGTATAAAATAAGGTTTTTGACTCTTCTCTCATCACTGTAACTTATTATATATAATGCAATTCACAGCTCAGTGGAAAGTTGAAACCATAGGATCACACATTGCACTGCCTTCTTAAGAAAAAAATGAGAAAAAGAAATTGGGGAGGTTGTTTTAGATCTTTAGATCACTATGTTATCCCCCACTCTCTCAAGTCCAAATTGCTGAGAGTTCAAGAGTAAAAATAAAACAAAAAGATATTGTTTTTATTGGTCCTTTTTAACAATGTAAAGCAGTTCTTCTATACCTTGGAACATCATGGAATTAAAGTATGCGGGTTTACCACTTACCATAAAAAAAAGAAAAAAAAAAAAAAACATGAGGAAAAAGAAATCATCTTATGCTAGACTATATAGAATCATAGAATGGCTTGGGCTGGAAAGGACCTTTAAAGGTCATCTAGTCCAAACCCCTGCAATGAGCGGGGACATCTTCAACTAGAACGGGTTGCTCAGAGCCCCGTCCAACCTGACTTTGAATGTTTCCAGGGATTGGGCACCTACCACTGCTCTGGGCAACCTGCTCCAGTGTTTCACCACATTCATTGTAAAAAAAAATCTTTTCCTTAAGTCCAGTCTAAATCTACCCTCTTTTAGTTTAGAACTATTACCCCTTGTCTTATCACAACGGGCCCTGCAAAAAGCTTGTCCCCATCTTTCTTATAAGCCCCCTTTAAGTACTGAAAGGCAGTAACATCTCCCTGGAGCCTTCTCTTCTCCAGGCTGAGCAACCCCAACCCTCTCAGCCTGTCTTCATAGGAGAGGTGCTCCAGCCCTCTGATCATTTTCGTGGCCCTCTGGACACACTCCAACAGGTACATGTCCTTCCTGCACAGAGAACTTCGGAGCTGAATGCAGTCCTCCAGGTGGGGTCTCCCTCAACCTGTTAGCCATGCTTCTTTTGATGCAGCCCAGGATACCGTTGGCTTGCAGCCCACATTGACAGTTCATGTCCAGCTTTTCATCCACCAGTATCCCTAAGTCCTTCTCGGCAGGGCTACTCTCAATCCCTTCACTCCCCAGCCTGTATTGATACCTGAGGTTGCCCTGACCCAGGTGCAAGACCCTGCACTTGCCCACGTTGAACCTCATGATGTTCACAAGGGCCCACTTCTCCAGCTTGTCCAGGTCCCTCTGAACAACATCCCATCCCTCAGGTATGTCAACCGCTCAGGTATGTCAACCACTCAGACCAAACAAATGCACAAAAACATTCACAAATTTGAAGTTTGATTCCATTTAGAATGCCATTTTGTCATGAGGCATTTCTTGTCAGAAAGAATCCCATATCAAATTTAATAGCAAAAGATGTCTCTACATTTGCTATAAAGAAACCAACCTCAAGTGTAAAAGCAAGCTTTAATGTAGCTCCAAATATGAATGAATTCCTTATTGAAAACTCGAACACCTTACAGTAGATACAGAAAAACAATAGATTTGCAGAGCTAAGAAATAGAGAGGATGGTTTTGCTCAGTAAAGTGATTTGACAACCATGGATTGCTTCCAGAAGAAGTGAAGAAAGTGGAACATGGACAGTTTTGAAATGTGAACACATGTGAACTGATAATGCTTATTAAAGTGTTTGCTAATGTAGCCCAACTATCGTCATCCATATTTTGTTAGTATGACGTTTTCAAAATCTGGTGTTCTCCTCCAATGCTGAGGGTATCTACATGACCCTCCAAAGAAACACTTGTGTTGTGTAACACTTGTAGTTGCCAAAGTATTCTATCAATATATATCTTCCATTTTACTGTTAATTTTTGCAGTGTGAATTATTACACGATCCTAGGGCAAGACAGAACATGTGAATAAGCTGTGCTAATAAAACACCAGCTACATCACCAGGAGCCAAATTTTGAAGGATATTGGAGAAAAGCAGGGGATTGTATCAGGCATTCTCAGGAATGCAAGTCTAGAATGATAGCTGAGGTCTATTAGCTGTGTTTGGACTATTACTGGTGCTTGGTTTCGTACCTTACCCTTGATACCTGGCTGTAGTTCAGGTGCCACACTACTGTTGGCATTAATGTGCATCACAATCCCATTACAACTGGAAAACAGTCTTAAAGACACGCATGGAATTTTTTTAACTGTCTCAAGAGCTCTGCTAGAACCTTTTTCAAATTATCATGTGTCTCCTGTAATATTTTCTACACCCTTCCTTATATAATGCAATAGTAACATTGTACGGACACAGACAATGGAAGAAAAGCATTTTTCTTTACTCTTATTTACAGTCAACTTTGCTTTAAGGATTTGGTAATCTTATGGCTCCCTCAGTATTTATGTCTCCAAATGACTTCAAATAATCTGATCCTAGAAACTGTCAGCCCTTAAAAATTAAAACAAGGATGCGCTGCATGGGTTTTCTTTTGTTTACTTTTTTTCCCCAAGCTCATGCAGAATGAGCAGAATAAATATTGCTTCACAAAACATCGAGAAAAAGCAGCATCAACAAGCAAGCATAGGAAACTGATATGAAATTTACACTGTATTCCCTAAAGACAAGAATGTTCAGGAGTTTTATACAGTGCAAGAGAGACTGTAGACTTAAGATCCAAACTTACTGAATGATAATAAATTCATTAAATAGATTTTTCTGGCCTCACAGGCAAGTAGCACTGCAAACACTTCTATCCCAACACATTTTTATTGTTAAAAAGATTCACTTAAAACAGAGTGGCATGAATTAATTCATCAGGATCACTGCTATTATAATGAATCATTAATACCCTAGTGAAAAATTTATTATTATGAATAATACATTCAAAATGATGAGGGAGAAAATGAAGCATTACTCTGCAATGTATCAGAGAGAATCAAAGTGATGTCATGGAAGCTGGCAAAATAAAAAACATCATTTTTTGTTCTAAGTCTTTCTAGATGTCTTTCCAGATGCTTTACCTTTATTTTATTTTCTCATCAAACAGCTGTATATTAGCTGAAGAAAAAACAAGTATTTTAAGCAACATTCTTCCCTTTGTCTAAATAAAATGTCAAAGCGCTCCCATTACTTCGGTCACAAAACCAGTTCTGCCCTCAGAAGGCACATCTTTGTCTTCAAAACAGTTACTTGAGCATATGCGACCGTGAAACAAAACCCCTCCTTCGCAACAAATAGCAAAGTTAATTTTTCAGACTCCTGTATCTACTGCATACATAGCAGAGTTATAGTAGGCTTAGATAACAAACTGATTAGAGGAGATAATTTTTCTACTTGCACTATTAGTCTGCTCAGTTAGGAATTAGAAGGACTTAAAGTAATATTCATCTTAACATAAATGCCACAGAATAAAAACTTATCACAAATAGGATAATTGCTCTCTTTCCTGTGGAGTTAAAATCAGAGTAATTAAACGTGTCTTTGAAATGCAGTACACAAAAACGGCACTGCAGCTTACACAACAGAATTTGGACAGCCAAAATAACAAGCATATTACTGAGATGGACTTCTGCAGCTAACTAGTTTTAAACAGAAAGCACAGCATTAGAGTCCAGTCAGAGGGCCATGACAAAGGAAAAATTAAACTTTGAAGGGTAATTAAATATTCCTTATACTATAGATAGATTTGATTTTTCCATTCTCCTAGACAGATTTGTGTATAGTCCATCAAAGCAACTATATCCTTGCTTCATACATGACACTTAAAACACTCAGCAATACCTTAGAATTTGATGTAGATTCCAAAAAGCAAAGCCTGTTGCCAAATCCTTCTGCAGCAAGACACAATTTCTGTTGCTCCTTGTGAACAGTTGCAGTGCACTGCAGAACCACTTCATCATCCTACCAAAAAAAGCAAACAGAAACAGAACAGTGGTTATGCTTCTGACCCAAGATCTGAACAAGCAGATGTAAATTACTTCACTAAATTACGGTGTATTTAATTCTGAAAAGAACAGGAGATTAAGTAGAGTTTGATTAATCAGACACTTTAACAATTAATCCATGTTACCCTGTTTTAGTTGACGCCGTCGCCAGCAAACCCTAGCCTTAAGTGTAGGTAATGTAAATGCTTTCTCATTGCTAAGCTCAGTAACAGTTATCCCTGACCACAAGCAGAATCAAATCTCAGCATAATTTTTGCTGAATTGGGAATGTGGGCAAATCAATTAAAATAATTATGACTACATATGCACTTTTCCTGTTTGCCTATCCTTGTAACAAAAATCAGTATGCCTGAAATACAAATGTTACGCGAATAAATGCCGGTAATAATGTAGTCAAAGATCTTGTCAACAAACTTGAAAGAATGAAGCAGACCCTTATCTAAATCCTACTTCTTCAAAGTAACATAACCATGAGCTGGAGAATCCGTTTGCAGAAATACAATTTAAGTTAGAAAGAAAGCTTTATTGTAAAGAGTCTATTTTCTAGCAAAGGTTTTCTGTTTAAGAATAGAAAAAAAAAGTATCAACCTGTGCATTCTGTCCATTTATTTATGAAACAAAATTGAGTTGCTAATAATAAATTTCACATGAATGATTATGAAGAGGTCATATTTAACACTGTAAATAAAATTCAATAAAATAATAAAACTACAGGATGAAGCGTGCAACTGGAAGCAGAAGAGGAATAGACTACAAAAATGCAGGCATTAAGGCAAGCATGTTTACTGAAAAAGGTTGTTCTTATGGGCACCTTTTTACATAGAGACATTCAGAAGAGTTCATCAAATTAAATAAATGCCTGAATTTAAATTGAACTGAGTAATTTGAAACCACTTGTAAACAACCTATCCTGAATTAAGCTGGCCTTTTATTTGGTTTAATTTACTTCATTACACTCTAGTAATTAACCTAAGTTAAATTAAGGCGTTTTTAATTCTGAAAAGAACAGGAGATTACATAGAGTTTGATCAGACACTTTAAAATTAGTCCATGTTACCCTTTTTTAATTGTCCCCATGTAGCAAACCCTATCCTTAAGTGTAGGTAAATGAATTTTCCTTGTATACCAGCAATAGTGCCCCGGCTGCATATCACTTATGATTGACACAGTCTGACTCAACAGAGGCAAACAGTAGTAACTGCTTCTAGTCAGACATTAACTCCGGAAAAATTTAATACGTACTGCACATATTTTATAATTTAATACGTACTGCACATAATTTATATGCGCAGGTCACAATGTACAATTGTAATTAACAAATTAAAAACCCTAAGGCCAAAATCAAGGATCTAGAAGACCACATACAGAGCTAAGAGCTTTTCTGTGTGCTCTTTATAAAATTAGCATCTATTTAAAACCCAGAGCATTTTCGGGGGGAGCGGGGTAGGTGGTGTTGGTTGGTTGGTTTTGTTTTCTAAAGGACAAAATTAGTATTTCCTAATCTTAATTACACTTGATTCAAATAAAAGTTTATTTTCAGGTTAAAAATAGTGATGTTAGATTGCAGCTATATAAACACACTCTCCTTCCTCTTTCTGTTTCTGGCCCTTCTTCCTAAATTACCACGCCAGCAGAATGAAAACTCCAGCAACCCCGTCACTATCATACGTTGTGCTAGAGTCATCTCCAAAAAGGTCACTAGAGAAGATCTTAACATCGTACCTCCATAGCCAGAGGCAGACAACATAGTAAGGCTACTTTCTACTGAAATGAAGTACAAACATAATTTTTTACTGCCCCATTTTCTACCATTGTACGCTGTGCTTTTAGAGAAAGTCTGAAAAGTGTTCTACATAGCCCATCTACAAAAACCATTCTATGACGACAGCAGCAAAAATATAAGTTGGTTTGGGGCAAGTCCCTGACATACTTAATTTTAATTAATGATCTAACACATGATATCCTTCCCTGCAAACCAATTATGCACAATCACCAAGCATACACGTATAATGTAGATGCTGACTGATGGAGGATTAAGAACAGTAATATCAATATATATCAATATCAAAATATCAATATTAGTAAATCAACTGCTACATCTCCTGACAAACAACCTTCTCAATTCATTTTGAAATCATTATCCCTTCTTTTGCTGTACAGTGTAGACTACACGGCTTACTTTGTTAAATACACAGCTCACAAATAAAGACTGACTCCTTAAAAAATGCTTACTAATTAATGAAAATCAACAATCCTCCCATGCTCTTTTGAAAAGTCAACTCCTGGGATGGCAGGACATGCTTATTAAAACAATAAAGCAAATCACAGCTCTATTTTACTACATTTTCTTTGTTTTATGTGTAGATGGTTACAAAAAATGTTCTCTTAAGTCAGGCCACAGAGTTGTAGTTTTGTGGAAATTCTTGCTCTAGTCAAGGTGGGATTGATAAAATTGGCACAGGAGGTTAAGAAAGATGCGGCACCATTGTCAGATCAAGTGAAAGGTGATTACAGGTAATGAATGATGTGTTATATACACCCAGCTCTAAGTTACTTTGCATTTCTGTGCACATCATCAGAGAAGAATCTAATATAAACTCTACCCTGGATTCAGTATTCCAACATTTATTAACTACATGTTCAGAAGATTCCTATAGATATACAATTTGGTTGTGTTGCAGAATTATATTAAGACACATAATTCCATTCATTTCTTTAGAGAAGACTGATAAGCGGGTAAGCATCTCAGCACTCTTTCTAAACCTATTTTCAAATCAGAAAATCCTACCGAGTTCCAGTACCAGGAGAACTAAAAATGCTTAATTTTCTTACTTGAAGTCACACTGCCAAAGAGACTTTCATTGAAGGTCACTTTGCTCTTGTACAAAGAAACCTATAGCGTGCATCATATTAAATTCTACCAAATAAAAATACTTTTTAGATATTCTTAAATCTGGAATTACAAGATGTCTCAAACTGGTTCATTTCCTATTACCTTCTGAGCGTTTTCACATCCATATATTATGCAGATGAGGTTTTAGATCATAATTTTTTCTGTCAGTCACTGTCAGATAAGAACTGATTAAAGTAATTTATATTTCAGAGGGCTATAACTGTAGCCTTCAAAAGTTAAGCAAATACATCATTATGTATCCAGATACACTCCTATCCCTGTGCTTCCCTCACTCTCCTCTCACACAAGACCAAAAATTCAGGGGTAGAGGCAACACAAAGGTGTTGACTGGAGTATTCATGTCTTTTAAACATCTCTGACAAATGTTCAGTTGCTTAATATCGCGGTAAACTGAACAGATGAAAATTAAAGAGATTCCAAGAAGCCAACTTCAAGCACAGATGTTTAATGTTAAAATGTAATCACTTGTAGGTACTTTTGATCCACTTGGAATCTAAACTCTTGGAACAAACTGTGTTTTAAGAGATGTAGAAATACTTGTCTATGCATTGACAATATTAAGTGCATAGCCAAAAGAAGAAAAGTTAGTGTTCCACAACACAGTTAGAAGTCTTTGTAATTGATTAAGGTAACACATGTGTTAATAAACAATAGTATGTGTCTGTCATACTCAATGAGATGAGTTTAGCATATACTTGATCTAATTAAAATCTTCTTTAACCAGCATCTGTATTCTACCATAACAAAAGTATTTGATTTAAACTTCATATTCAAAACAACCACAACAGACAGATTATACAGACTACAGTATAGTCTTGAAAAAACTCCAGCACAGTTTGGAAGGAAGGGCAATAGCTCAGACATTTCCACTGCCAGATATTTTTGTTATTCTTGTTTTGCTGAATAATCATCACTTTGATACACATCTGCCAGTTTCCTCCACAAAAATTGGAACATTTTAGTATTTCCATCCCCATTTGCTATCACCCTAGCAGCCTTCATTAGTAAGCTCAAAGATGCTGCTTTGTCTTCTATTTTTCCACTTTCTGGATATAGAAAAAGGTATCAAGAGAGTAAGAGAAAGTAGATGCCAAAAACCATGCAAATTCTGTGCACACAGTGATGCTGCAGCTTATTACCAAATGCACGAGGCAAGCAGTCACCATAACAACAATAGGGCACAGGCTCAAATACATCTGCATTTACTGCAAGTAAGAGTGAATATAGCTTGAGCAGCTGCTCATTTAGTTTAGACACTTTAGTGGATGATTCTTCCATTCTCATTCATCCTCCAGTTCACAGTCTGATCCTCTTCGCAACACTCTTGGGAATTTGGAAGTACAGTTATCTCCATTCCACAAATGGGGAGGTAAGGAGCAAAGATGATGCTGCCTACCCACACTAACAGAGCACACCTACAGGGCAGCAGAAATGGTACTCAGATTGCTAAACTGATAACCCGAGTCAGAAAGCTATTCTCCTCCCCAAATTTGCAAAGGAATGTGATGAAGATAATATGCAGCTAAGGCTAATGTGACCAGCCATATACAGTGCTTTAAGATTATGACCAAGTACCATCTTGGAGTAATCCATTAATCTCAGTAAATCCTTATTTGTGAGCCAGTACATAACATTCATAGTTTTAAAGATACCGTATCTTCCAGCAAAAAGACATTCTGCTCTGTGTTACGTCAGATACCTGCACTGACTCAAACAGCACGAGTGTCTGATAAGCACACTACTGCATTTATCATTTTGATTCTTCAAAAAGCACACTGCAGAAAAACAGGTCAATGTTACCTATGCCACAAAGCCCTATTTATTTTTTAAACATCCAATTTTGAAAAGCAAGGACAGCTATTGAACAAAGAGCAGCACACAGCAGATTCTAAATTATATCTATTCATTATGGGCTACTTAATTATTTTCATGAAATTTTTATACTCAAAGAAACTAAACAAATAACTAAATTATTTATCAGAGGACCCAATAATTAAAAAACAAAACAAAGAAACAAAAAAAACCATGCATCTTTAACAGCACCATAACAGAGTTTCTACAGCTAAAAATTAATCCTAAAGCCTAAATGCTGCCAGCAATAGCCATAAACTGGCAAACTGCATGCTCAGAACTGCATTCCAGAAGATCAGAATAATGAGGAAGAGTATGGGTTTGCTGTCAAGGTACAATATTAAAACAGCACGTTCTCAAAGCTCCTTAATAGCACTTACTTTCATCTACAGCGATTATTTGACTTTTCTGTGAAATCCACTCAAATCTCCTAAGATTACACGAAATATATACTACCCTATCAAGAAAAAGGTTAGTTTGTCATGTAAAGATGTGGGCACGTTATGTTCCAACATAAATGTTTTGACTAGGTGTATTTTTCCAAGATCAGCAATTTCTGATTGAACAAAACATACTGACTGAACACAACATATATATACACACACACACACATTTCTTGTGTTACTTTGTCCTGTTAAACCCTGAAAACTGATACCTCCTGTGTGAAGTCAGTTTTGACTAATCCTTAACCTCCTCAATATGTTAATTCTATTAAAAGACAAAAACTGGCTGACGGAATTGCCACAAGTAGGAATCATCTACAGTGCTATAGCCGTTAGCACCTCCTCAATGTAGACGTACCTGTGATTTTGAGGGTAGAATATCTGCATCATGGCATTTTTCTGGAAATCTGCTAGTTGGTGGTTTGAGTTTTGTTTGTTTGTTTGTTTTTAATATTCTTTGTAGGTTGTTTTGTTGTTTTTTTTCATGTGTGTATTTCCCTGTTTTACAACCTATGCCATGAGTCTTTTATTTTAACCATGCACGAAAAGCATAATTTTGGAGTTTCTAGTATTGCTAAAAATCTCTGCAGGAAAAGTTGATGATAAATAAAGTAGCAATACACTACAATTAATATGTTTATTTAGAAACAGTGCCTGTGCTTCAGCCCAAGGTGCTTCAACTCATGTCATGACCTTGACATCTGCATTTTTCTTCCATTTCAAGACAAAAATAGGCAATTTTAGGGGTATTTTCCTTGATTTTGTATTTTATACTTTATATTTTATTCCTTTGCAGTGAATGCAGCTAACAAAACATGAACCATTACTAATTTAAATAATTTGCTGTGCTCTTACTAATCTGACACATTAATACATAATTACCTCCCTTAAAGATGTAATGCTGACTCTGCATTTCTACTGCTCCGTGCCAGTATACCAATTCTGAAACTGTATACAGAATAGAGAATGTCACATTTGCAAAATATAGTATTCAAAGGTTAAAAGTGATAAATTATGCTTATACATTCAAACTCACTTCTGCTGCTGTTTTATATGGTGAATACTGCAGTTAGTGGACTGTTTCCATCAACTTCCATATGCTATAAATCAGGATCTCAGCACAGATTTTAATAGCTCAATCTTTAATAGCTTCCTCAAACTCCACATATGCACAGTTCTGCTTCACTGCATCCCATTTACCGTTCAGCTGCACAATTGACCTGTGCAATGAGTATAGGTGCCACACATACTTTAAAAATAGATTTACAAATAGAAAATTAGCCTCTACAAACTGCTTTCTGACTGAGGAATCCATAGAATACTTCTTGACTTACAAACTTTATTTCAACTTCCCTTTGCCTTTTTGGGATAAGCACTAAAGTGTAGAATAAAAGTTTGTAAATCCTATGGGCCATCAAATACAACACTTCCACAATTACTGGCAATGATATGATAATAACTGCCTCAGAGCCTCTTTCTTTCTGTGCTTTGGAAGAAAATTAAAAGCAACAGTGCAGAAGTCAAGTAACAAATTAAGATGGTGTTTTTCCTTCTACAAATCCCTGCTGACAACAAACAGAAGCCTTGATGCATAGGATTTTTTAAACACCATGTACATACACATAACTATGATCAACAGTGATATAATATCTTTTCAACAATCCTATGGGAGATACCAACAAAACAAATGCTCAGAGCGCAGCATTACCTACTTTAACTGCTAATTCTATTCTTGACTGATCAACCAGTATCTTCAACAAACTACCAAACTCTGTTTTGACATACCAGCCTATTAGGGAGATAATGGTAGAGCTTCTGACACCTGAATGCAAAGGAAGCCTATGACAGAAGTAAGAAAAGGACCTAAACTTCTGTTTACTGAATCTGAGCTTGAACCACAACACCACTATCTTCTTGGTAGCAGATGACCATTGTAATATTTAACAGGAAAAAAATAACAGTAATGTCCTTGGCCAGCAAGAATTAGTGCTCAGACTCTCTTAAGGGAGAACAACCTATAAGGAACTGAAAATAACCTTAGCACAGAGCACATCCCTTAGGTAGGGACGCAGGATAAAAAGCAATGAAAAGACAATGGTGTAGTAGAGAAGGATCTGCTGTTTACAGTAAATCAAATGCTACTCATGAGTCAACCCCACCAGGCAGCTGTACAGAAGCCAAAAGCTGGGCTAATCAGGAAAGAAGCACATGTGACTACACGAGTAGTGATCCTTTGACTTTACAGTCAATGCTGGTAAGGCTTCAGCTGAAGTGAAAGAACTATTTTGACCCTTCATTTCAAACAGACAAAAGAGAGCAACAAGACTGATGATACCTAGGAAAAAAAACAGGAAAGATCCAGAAAAACTTTTGGGAGGCAGTCTGCTTAGACTGGGGAAACATGGCAACAATGTGAAGTATATGATATTGTCATCAGTAAAACATGGAGTAGAGGACTGGTAGTACTGTTCCACTTTGTATTAAGAAAATTAGTGTTAGACAGTTGGGGAAAAGTTTTCTGAGGATAGCAAAGCATTTTCACAGACCAGTTTAAAAGCTTCATTGTTATAAGACTATACAAACTGCTCAAGAAAACCTCTGTCAAGAGGATTTATGCATAGCTGAACTTGGCTTAGGATGAGAAAGAAGAGATGACTTTTGTGGTCTCGTGATTCTAAATAGCCTGGACACATTTCACTGTACACATTTTCGTTTTATCCTGTAGGAGGAGTAATTTCATAAGAATTCAACATAATTCCAATGGAATTATCCTTTGAGACAGAAAACCCCATGTGGAATAGATAGAATTCCAGAGGACCAGACTAGCTAGTAGTTCTTAATACAACACTATGAAGCAGGCTGCTAGTACAATAACAACATTATCTCCTCCTCCTTCCCAAAAAGCTCTAATTTAGTCATCAAAATAATTTTGCAAGATTACAGCAATGTCATGGTGATCTGCAGTACTAAAGACACATGGCAGCAAATAAATAAATAAATAAACAACCCATCTTGCGTCATGTAGATTCATATTCAGCACTTGTCAGAAAAAGTCTTCACTAAAAAACAATAATACAAAGAGCCTGTCAGAAAGCAATCACTAAGTACAAGGCAAAAAGCTTGTTATGTACCACTTAAATAGAGTGATGTTATACGGCAGAGCAGAGGTTATCTAGGACTTGCACATCAACACTGAGCAGAACATCCCAGGGACAGTGCACATCCCAGTCTACAGGTTGCACAGCCACCAGAGGGAAACAAAGCCCATGATCAGAAGGGAACAAACAAATCTGAATGAGTGCCTTGAGCACACCCAGGTAACGAGCACCTTCTGCGCTGTGCAAAGTGCTTCATGGAGAAACAAACGGAGCTTGATCTGACTGGACACTGCCGTGGTATCGTAGGTGTCTATGCCCTTCAATTGTACGTGCTACCTCCCTCTTCAAACATACCACTCACTAGTGATATCAAACATGCACACAAGACTAAAAACAGATGTACTGTCTACGTGTAGTCTCAAAGCTTCCTCTTCTGGCTCTTTATTCCACTGAGTCTGCATAAAACAATGTCAATTTTTTGGTTTCAGCACTCAATGGCCTCGTCTACGCATGTGCTAGTATGCTCTTGATTTAATTCTACTAAAAATATGTCTGCAAATGAACATATTTTCAAATGAGATGACTCATTTTATTATTTCTCACCAATTAGCTTCTGTGGTCCTACAATCCTAAAAAATGCCAAGTTCAGCTGTCAGTGTCTAATAATAAATCTATCTGTAACCATAGTTAAAATGGCTAACTCTGCATCTGATACAGTTGACAGAGGAGTGGTGAAAAACATCTGCAATAAAGTATGAATAACAAACCAAACAGAAAACAGCTAGTGGGCTGATTTTAGCTTCTTAGCAGCCCCAGTATGTCAACTTTATCTCTGATGTAATTCCACTTATTTTAGGAATCTGATAAGAATTTTATCTCACTCACTAATTCCAGGTTATGTCTCTTCTGCAATCAAAGGTGTGATTACAGCATGGGACACATCTATGCTATATTTGATCTCGCTGGTGTGAATAACAGTACCAGTAAAGACAGAGGTGATAGCATGCTAGAAAAGGTGTCCACAAAATTCTGCAGGCGAACACAAGTCTGTATCTATAATCTGAGGCAGGCATTTAACAAGCCGCCTCTAAACAAATGCCAAGTTTCTTATAACCTTATGGTGCTCAGTCCAAGCTAATAAATCCAGACTTTCACCAGTATCTGAAAATACTGTATTTCAAAATAATCACTGAAGGGCTTTAGTTTTACAAGGCTTTTCTGAGAAAGAGTTCATTAATTTCAGCTGGAGAACAGAGATACATGCTAAAACAAATAATTTGTTCAAGGTCACACAATACTTGGACTCAAACTGAACACATTCCTTTTTGTGTCTTCCTCCTACTCCACTAACAGGTTCCACAGAGCAAGAAGGCTCTGACAACACGCCTCTCTCATGGAGAAGGCCCTCTCACCCCAACTCAGACTGTGAAAACCTCCATCCCTTTGATGGAAAAATGCAAGAGAAAAGTTCACCAGCCCTCAGTCTTGTCTCTTGTGAGACTCAGGAGGCTAAGTCAGTAATATGACCATCTGCTTGAGTTTGCACATACAATACTAGATCACTTTCTCTTCACTTAATCTTTTTCAGCAATATTTCTTGAATCATTCCACTTCAGCGCCCTGCCAGACTGGTATCATGCAGCTGCGTGATCGATATGCAACCTTTGCTCTCTAATTCCCAAAGACTCACCTGCCACTGTGGTTTTTTTCAGTTTTGGAGCAAGGTTAAAGATTCATTCTAATCTTCATCTGTTACAGCCATGTAATACTCTGTCAATATATTTCTCCCTGCTTTCATTCTGCTCTAACTTATGAGATTCCTCCTTTCACTTAACACATTTCCCATGTGATGCTTTCTTGTCACCATAAGAAGTCTACCACGTTTCTGAATTCTTCCTTCTTAGCCTAATTTCATTTTGAAGAATTCTGTCAGACTGCTGTTCACAACTTTTCTTCTGAGCGTTGTTGATTTATGATCTATTCTTTCCTGCAGACCATTAATGCAATCATTAAGATGAGATGTGGTATCTTCCCATGATCGACTCCAAAGGGGCTATTACCAACATTCAATTTGTAGCCAGCTTAAAACGCCACAAAAGGGCCATCATACAGCTGGAGCTGTATCATATTACAAAACCCCAAGTAATCATAACACTGAAAACTCAGTTCCTAGACACTTTCACTACATAAACAAGCATACAGAAGATTTTCAGCCTCCCATTAGAGAGACTGGTTGTCCCTTCAAAGAAAAGGGCCAATATCAAATCTACCCCACTGTCTCCAGACAGCACTGCTGTTCTACATTTATCTTTTCTTAACTTGCCCCAACACACCTACTTCTCAAAACATCAATGTACAAAATAAAGACTGCAGCAGTCTTAAAACACTAAACTGCAAACTTAATATCAAAATGACTACAGTACCTAGATATCAAGAAATAATTGTGTTTTATAGGGACAGTGCAATTGAGAAGAACACTAAATGGAGATGTGGCAGATGGATTTTGTTTACAGATCCCCCACCAAACTTTTATAATTTATTAGTGAAGTTATTCCCCTGTGCTTAAGCCCTTTCCACATCTTTTTGTCTGTATTTGTTTAGACTAAGTTTTCCCAGGCAAGACTATGCCAAATTCAGTTTTGAGATAAATCATATCATTAATAAGTGCAAGATTACATACATGCTGTAACAGGAAAGATACAAAAACTTATACATACTATTAAATGCTTTGTTTACTGGGGGCGGGGGTTTTTCCATCAAGAGTGAGTTTAAGCAGCAGCTACAGACCATGTCAGGAGAACTACCCAGTGGTCCAGCCATACAGCCTCCCAAGAAGGCACTGAAAACTTGCACATCCCAATTTTTACTCAAAAAAGTCTCCATAAGCACAGTGCTAGTGTCCTGGGTTGAGCAACACAGGACTAACTTTTCTTCTAATGCTGGGGAAAATTACACTTTTAGAAAACTCTAGCGTCTGAATCTGTGAAAATATTTACTTTATAGCCAGCCAGGTTCTGTGGGATTCAAGGTCAGTGTTTTTGAGCCTTGCCAGGTGCAGGGACAAGGAGGGGCAAGGCCTGGGCATTTGACACAGGCTGGCCAACAGGATTATTTCATACCATGAACGTCACATTCAATATAAATTAGAAAAGTTTGCTGCATAGCACTCTCTCTTCCTTGATGGTGGCGGTCCAGACAACTCCTTGCCCCGGTGCCGGAACCCTGAGCCCTTCCCTTCCTCCTGAAGCCATTGCGTTTGCAGTGTCCAATATTTGCTGTCCACTGCTGGGAGTGCACAGCTCCCTGCTGATATAGTTGGCTGAGTATAATTCCTGTAGATCTTATATCAGTACTGGGATTAATACTGGTTCTTTAGTATTATTGTTAATTATTTAGTCTTAGTCTATTAAATCTATTTATATTTCAACTCTTGTATTTCTTTGTGTTCCCCGATTCCCCTTTCCGGGTGGGGAGGGGTCATCGGGTGATATAATAATTGTCTAACGACAATAGATTGTTATGGGTTCTCTCAAACCATAACAGCTAGAAAAAATATACAATAAAATAAACCAGCTGGAAGTTTGCTTGGTGGCTTTACCTGCAGCACCCTGGGAACGGGCAGCAATGAATAGGTCAGGTTCTTGGTTCAATAGGCTGCCTGTGGCCCACAGCTGAGATATCTTTCCTCTGCTTAGCAGAAATGTCATCAGATTCAAACAGTAATCATATTTTGCAAAACCATATTATTGGAAACTTACTGCTTTTCTCTTCAAGTAAAGAAGATTAAAAGAAGCAGCAGGACAAATGGAGGCTGAGATATTCAGGGAGCAATGATTAGTGATTTTGATGACATCCAGTGATCGTCAGAGCTACAGACAACAGGTACAGACCACTACTCTCCCCCAAATATGAAACACTTTTTATGGCTCAATTTTTTAATTTACCTGTCCATGTCTGAAAAAAACCAACAATCCATGGCATTTGCCTCTAGATTTCCAGACATCTCTTAGGAAATCAGTCCTCTCAGCTGTATTCTCTGTTAGTCCCTCACTTTTCTAACCCCACCAATCCCATGATGAGCTATTCTTCCTACCTCACACAACACTTCACACTCTTTTCATTGTTCTTCCTCTTATAATCTTTCTTCCATTGATCATATCTCCTGCTTTCGGCTCTCCACTCCCCATCCTACAATCCTTTGTTCACATCCCACCTTCCAGCCCTGACACTGTTAGACTGTACCCAGAAATATCCAGCACCTTTCCACCCTCCTTCTCACACCCACTCCTGCTCTCAGGTCTCCTCCCTGGCCACAAGAATAACCCTTGAAAATGCCCCAGCACGAGCCTTCCCAGCAAGATGTATTATTTACTTTCTGCCTTCCCCTCTGTTTAGTGAGCACAAGTGTCTCCTGGAGGGATGCTGCCAGCTACACATTGATGAGAGCTTTCAGCCTTTCTGTTAGGGAGCGCTACAGGAGCAGTGGTGCCGCCAGAGCAGGCAAGGGGATGCAGGCCATGGCAAATGCCTTAGGAGAGCCACAGCCCAAACAAGGGCAGGAATTCCTTCCTTTCACTGGCTTATCAGCTTCTGCACCCACCTTAGCCAACTGGGACTGAGCCCAGTACCCCATGATGGGTAAAGGGAACCGAGCATTCTGGCTGAACAGCTGCAACAGAGCAGTTGGGACCTACAAGTAACAGTATTTAGAGAGAAAAAAAAATTTAGACGCACTTCTTCAGTTTAAAAAGCCTCTCTAGCTCTCCTCTACCTTAGTTCTAATGATGCAAATACTTAGCCACACTGAGCAGTAGGCAGAAAGGAAGGGAGGTTTGGTAGACCTTTCCACATACCCAGGAATATCAGGGAAACAGACATTTTTGCAAGCGTATCTTAAAAAAAAAAAAAAATCCACCACAGCATTCAATAAAGAAAAAGAAAACAAAGAAAAAGAAAGAGACCTTCCCTGTTAACCTGCAGTACCAGACTTCAGTGTACTAACAGCACAAGAAAGTCAAAATACCAAACAGAAGATGAGAAGCAGCCTGATCTTGATCACATTTAAGAATAAATCATTATACCTAGCACATTGCAGTTTATACACATATTGTGTGACAAAAATAGAAATTATTTTATTTTTGGGGAGGGTATTCTATCTATACTACTAGCTGCCAGTCAAGACAGCAGCACTGGGATGGCCAAGGATGTTAAGCCTCAGCTGATCCTGGGGAGGCTGAGAGGGTCATTTTTTTGTTGCAGACATTTTCAGTCCTAGTAAGAGTACTCAGTTTTAAAGAAAAGAATTATGAAGAAAACATTCCTCAAGCAAGGAAACACAGATTGTGTTGACAATTCCTGTTAACTTTACCAAAATTTAGAGTCATAGTAGTTAAGCCATATTTATTCTATAACTTTAATCAAGTCATGGTATGACAAACCACACTATTAAGTATGTTTTTTTTAGTGAATCCTGCTTCATGAGAAAGATGTTCTAGACAATAGAATTGTGCATTTTACGTCACTTGCCAGCTCTGCTTTTACCTGACTTTTATCATAAAAGAAAACTTGAAAAATATTATTTTGTTTTTAAAATTAGGTTTCAAACCACTGTTATGTAACCCATAAAATTGCCATGATATGTCTCAGGAAAAGTATAATGCCATTAACTACTAAATCTTCAATTCATTTGGCACATCACAGGACTCACACTCTCTAAACTAAAGACATGTAATTTACTTTGTAGAATTTAAAAAATCACATGTATAGAGGGTGTAAAGAGACAGAAGCCTTTTCCAAATGTAGTAGATGCATCTAGGCAAGATGCTACAATAATCCCAAAATATTTTGCCTGGAGTCATGTTCTAGCTTGTGCTTGCTGTTTCTGACACTAATAGGTTACTTCTTGGCAACTCCTAAAATGCTGTTGAATGGGGGAAGGGGGGTGTGTGTATGTGCCTGTGGCATCCTGAAATACAGATATATCTCAAAACAGCATCAAAACACCTGAACAGTTCTTATCCTGACTGCTGTATTTCCTCCTCAAACAGAACACATGAAACTCTGAATTTGTATTCTACACTGAAGCTGCCATGCAGGGTCTGCCAACACTCAGATTTCTGCTGCAGAATTTAGATCCAGACCATCAAGCAGTCACATATCCATGGGTTTTAGTGAGCATGGGATATTCCTCTGTACTTGATTAAGCGCTGCAGCTTGCTACTGCTCAATCGGTACTCGACAATATCAAAGAATGCCTCCTCCAGAGAAAAATATACTATAAATTTTGTAGCAATTGTCATTCCATTTTCATAGACTGAAAAATAGTATTAGTATAAAAGACTGAAATATTCAGTGAAATAGCAGTACATGTTGGACTGATAAATTCTGCAGAAGAAATCAAAGCAGATTGCAGTAGAAGATTGGGTTATTAAAGACTCTGCAGGTATTAACAGAACAGTAAGTAGAACGCGATGCATTCTGTGCTAAGCCTGTCTTTTGAAGTAATAAAAATTTATGGGTTCCTAAAAGAATTTCTCTGTACCCTAGCTTGCATGGCACTCTTAAATTTTAAATCATTTCTCTCGAGTCCTTCATGGTCTTATCACAGAGCTGAACAGTTCATGGAAAAATTGTGAGATTCAACTAGCACACTGCATATTGCAGCAACTGCTAACCAAGAAAAAATAACTATTCTTCAGATACACAGGAAAATGGCTTTCTATCACCAGGTTCTCATGCCAGTAGGTAGTTCTTCACAGTTTTTAACCAGGTGCAACGACAGAAGGCTGCAGTGAACTGAGAGTCCCAAAAATATGTTATCCAGCAGGTGCAAAAATATCTTTCAAGCTTATGTACATGTTGCAACGTAATGTGCAGAGACAGTCCGATTTTTATTTCCTGCTTCCTCCCCAATCAAACTCACCAGCTATCATAAATGAGCCAGTGAAATGCAAAATTATCACCAAGAATATTGAAACAGCAGGAGTATCTTTCAACTGCTTCTACTCTAGCTTTACCAGCAAATGTTTCAACACACAAAATTATGCACAAGCACAAACTTAAATATTATAAACCACAAATTTATACTTGTATACTCATTTTTGTTCTTCCATATATACATTTTTTACACAATATGGGATAAAAGGTATGCTTCACTACCCCCAACTAAAGAAAGGGGCAAAAAACAAACACCAACAAAGTCTTGCCATGTTTGTTTATACAGTGGAATTAATGGTTCAGCATTATATCTAAAAAATACATTTCCTCAAACAAACAAATGTTGACAGTAGGTTCATCACTGTTGAAAATACAAATTCTCAAATACTGATTTCATTGTCATATGCTGAACTCCATTTTTCCCACTCTTATTTACAGTAAGAAATTCTGTTATTGCTTCCACTGTACTTTGAGAATATTGAGACTGTAAAAAGTATGTTATCATACGAGCTCCATCTGATACAAGGCCTCCCAGAAATCTGTCAGAGTTGCTACTAAAGAAGAGAGCAAAATTAACATTTTTATTTCCAGTAGAAATTATATGAATAGCCTGTTTTTCACCGGCTGCTATTTATCAAGTGCTACCCTCACTAAAAATTGCACTATTGCATTAATTGTAAATCAGAGAAGTCTCAGAAAAATAAAATTACACTTTAACCAGGAAAGCGGACTCATAATAATGGTTTCATCTGAGTCAAAGAAAATTAAGGGTAGAAATTTTAATGCTGGGGTGTTCTTTGCTGTTTTTCTGCATATCTAGTATGACTAAAGAGATGTGTTTTAACAATACCTTTTAAATTTAATACTTAATGTAAGATATGTCTAAATCACAGAATTGAATATATTACCTTGCCTACTTATTACAGGGAATGTCACTTTGCATTACCATTTTTCATTCCTTCATGCATGTCAACTGACAGCATCACAGGTGTAATTGACAATCCCATGAAAGCTTTCACATGCACATAACTTCATTTTGGGTCACAATTATATTTCAATGCTTGCCCTCTAAATTCACTAATTTTAGTGTTTATTTACACAATTTTAAGTACAGCAGCAAAGCTAGGCTGATAACCATCTGTATATCAAAAAGGCTAAGAACCACGAGCTCTTAAATGTTTCTTTTGGCTCTACTGAGTCCCTTCAGCTCAGTGAGCTCCTGCAAACCATTTAGACTAGGATGTATCACAGCTAACTTAAGGCATCTAAAATTCACTCACCGAAGTCTATTTGGCTACTATCCATCATTTAGCTATTTACATCTCCTCAGACGCAGCTGCCTTTACAGTCAATGGCAGGAGATTGGTTTTCCAGGAAGTGAGGTACCTTCACGTGAAGTCAGATTTTAAGACAGCCATGATTAACTTGCCCTCTGCAGGTATCTCCTCCTCTCCTTGGACTCTGCAATAATCAGCTTAGGCTGAGGTGATCAACACATAGGTCGACACAACACTTAAATGAAAAGCTAATGAAAATTCTGTGAAGAAAGTGAAAATTGGTGAGGCTTTGGCAGTCCAGCATCCACACTGGTGGCTGTCCCAGGAAGAGGAGTGGGACTGCTGCAGTCAAGCCTTAGGACTCTATGGTTAAAATGGTTAAAAAAAAAAAAAAAACAACCAAAAAGGGTGTTTTCAGGTCCTCCCTTGACTTAACAGTGAAACTAAAGGAGTACCTAAGACATACAGTTCCAGACCAGATCAGATGAATCATGTCATAAACAACAGACTAATATCAAGAAGAAAAAAACCCACAAACTGAATAGCTGGTATAAATCCTGCTATACTTCTCATTTTAGACCCACATCTTGGGCTGCATCAAAAGAAGCCTGGCCAGCAGTTAGAGGGAGGTGATTCTGCCCCCCTACTCTGCTCTTGTGAGACCCTACCTGGAGTACTGTGTCCAGCTCTGCGGCCACCAACATAAGACAGACATGGACCTGTTGGAGCAAGTCCAAAAGAGGGCCATGAAGATGGTCAGAGGGCTGGAGCACCTCTCCTATGAGAACAGGCTGAGACAAATGCGGTTGTTCAGCCTGGAGAAGAGAAGGCTCTGGGGACACCGTATAACAGCCTTCCAGTACCTAAAAGGGCCCCACAGGAAAGATGAGGAGTGTAGGAGGAAGGGTAATGGTTTTAAACTGAAGGAGGATAGATTTAGATATTAGGAAGAAATTCTTTACTGTGAGGGTGGTGAGACACTGGAACAGGTTGTCCAGAGAAGTTGTGGATGCCTGGAAGTGTTCAAGGCCAGGCTGGATGGAGCTTTGAGCAACCTGGTCTAGTGGGAGGTGTCCAGGCCCATGGCAGGGGAGTTGCAACTAAATGGTGTTTCAGGTCCCTTTCAACTCTAACGATTCTATGATTCATGTTCAATTTTTGTGGGCAGGCACAAGACAATAAGTCTGAGCTAACAGAACCAAGTACAGGTCAGAAAACACTAATTCTTCCAGTAACTACCACAGCAGAAAAGGATGTTTAATAAATAAGCTGTTGGTAAGCCCAAGGCATGATAGAGCATACTGTTATCATTACAGCATACAGACTGTTGAACAAGATTTATACATACATACACACACACACACAGACATATACATATATCAGTATCAAATCAGTATTACTGGTAGTTAAAAGTTGAAATTCAAGGTTTCTGGTTTTATTGCCCTCCAGGCCCCAATAATTCATCTTAAGTAGCAATTAGACATAAAAATTTTGTCTTTTCCCCACATGCTGTCATAAATTTTACGAATATCTATAGCTAGGTAGAGATTTTCATGACCCTTGTAAAGCAGGCCATTGATCTCAGTACTGCAGATGTAAAACAGAATGAAAAGAAAATCTCTTTGGAAAGCAAGATACATAGATAAGGACAGATCATTTTAACTACAAACTTTGTTTACAAAAACATAGCATATTCTCTACTTCAATACTGATGTAATTTTAGGTTCATTGAAGTTGAGTGTTTGTGGGTAAGGATGCAGGGGAAGGCTAACAAGGGGGATTTTGTATTGGGAGTCTGCTATAGACCACCCAACCAGGATGAGCAGGTTGATGAAGTATTCTATAAGAGGCTGGCTGAAGTCTCGCACTCGCCAGCCCTTGTTCTGATTGGGGACTTCAACCTACCAGATATCTGCTGGAAATATAACACAGCAGAGAGCAGGCAGTCTAGGAGGTTCCTTGAGTGTATGGAAGATAACTTCCTGACACAACTGGTAGGAGAGCCTTCCAGGGGAGGCGCCTCGCTAGACCTACTTTTCACAAATGAAGAAGGACTAGTGGGAGATACGGAGGTCGGAGACCGTCTTGGTCTTAGCGATCATGAAATGGTCAAGTTTTCAATTCTTAGTGAGTGAAGGAAGGGGGTTAGCAAAACCTCCACCTTGGACTTCCGGAGGGAGGACTTTAGCCTGTTTAGAACCCTGGTTGGGAGGGTCCCTTGGGAGATAATCCTGCAGGGCAAAGGGGTCCACGAAGGCTGGACGCTCTTCAAGAAGGAAATCCTAAAGGCCCAGGAGCAGGCTGTTCCCATGAGGCGCAAAATTAAAGGGAGGGGAAAATGGCCGGCCTGGATGAACAAAGAGCTTTTGATGGGACTTAGGGAAAAAAGGAAGGTTTATCACCTTTGGAAGAAGGGACGAGCAACTCAGGAAGAGTACAGAGATCTTGTTAGGTTATACAGAGAAAAAATTAGGAAGGCAAAAGCCCAGCTGGAACTCAACCTGGCCATTAATATAAGGGACAACAAAAAAAGTTTTTATAAATACGTCAACAAAAAGAGAGTCAGGGAGAATCTCCATCCCTTACTGGATGCGGGGGGAAACATTGCGAGCAAGGACAAGGAGAAGGCTGAGATACTTAATGCCTTCTTTGCCTCTGTCTTCAATAGTCGGACCAGCTACTCCCAGGGTGTTCAGCCTCCTGGGCTGGAAGATAAGGATGGAGAGCAGAACAACCCCCCCTGTAATCCAGGAGGAAGTAGTTAATTCAGCATTCAACTCCCTTTAAATTTTGCAATTAGGGAGACTATCTAGGCCTTCATTACAGGAATACAACTTCTCAAAATATTATTCTTCTTATAATATTTACACAAATACAGAATGCTTTCAAAAATCCTGAAGTGTATGCCTATGTGGCTTCACCATAAGCAAAATATTGTCTTTAAAAAAAGATTTTTAAGCTTTATAGTGCTCTTCTCGAAAACATACAATTCAATGTTCTTGGCTTTATCTCCAAAGACCTAAATGAACTTTTTTCAAGCCCCTTCTCTTGTTTGTGTTCCTCCCCCTTTTATTCCCAAGTCACAAAACAACACAGGACATACTAAGTCTAGCATCTAAGACAGAGGAAAATAAATAAGCAACCTTTCCCAGAAACAGAGGTAAGTCTCTCCAATTTTAATTAGAGGTGTATTTAATTGTAGCATGCTGATCTAAAAGAAAATAGATCTTACAAACCTACTCGGAAGCACAAGGGCAGTAAGAACAAAGGTTCCCGTAAAGTATATGCTGAGAAATAACACAAACTAGTGCTGAATACCCTTGCCTGGAATGGACTGGCACTGTACAGCACTTGCTGCAAAGCTTAATGATGCTAAAAATACTAGCTTTTGTTTTATTTTTTTGTTTTGTTTTTGTTTATTCAATTGCACTTTTGTAATCATTAAAAAACTGTCTATAAGTATCAATTCCATTGCCATTTCAAAACAGGTAACACCTGCACTAATCTCATTGCATCAGATGTGTTCCTCTCTCCAAAATAAGACATCTGCTCATGCCTACAATCCATGCAATACACCAAAATCTTGATGTCTCCAGCACAGTCGCAGCAGGCAAAGCCATGATTCTCTTTGGCTTATAACTTGTCTGTCAGGCTTGGATCTCTGACTTGCTCCTTAGACATCCCAACTGAAACTCAGTCCTGACTCTAAGTAACACCTCTCTGCCGCTACATTTTTTCTGCACCAGTTTCTCCAAGCATCCTTTGCATCTCAATTACCAAACCACTCACTTCTCTTGCCTTAACCAATATGTTCTCCTCCAACTCCTATCTTGTTAAAATGCAACTATAAGAACAACTTCCCTAAACTTTTGCTTTGAAGCTATTTTCACCTTCCTCATTGCCATCTTGCTTTTCCTCATACTTCCCCAGACACTGCAAATATCACTTACTCCCCCTTGTCTGTAGACGCAGCTCATGAAGCAGAGACAGAGAGACTGCCCGTTTGCTCCAAATATGACCAAGTGACCCAAAGTGTCCAGATACAGTCAACAGGTGACCCTGCCATGCAGCTTTACCAGATGTGTCAAATCCTCACTTAAATTGGTCACACAGCTGCTCAGTGTGTGCCACTTAAGATATGCAACAACTGTTCGTTATCTAGCAGCACTAACATACTTTGGAACAAAGGCACCAGAGGAAGACTCCACATAATGCCAATTAATATGCATATCCCAATTTTGTTATTAATTACAGCTGGTCAAGAAATGTAGTACCTGGTTAAAAAGGAAAACTACTGGGGCGGTGAGGGGCTCTAAGAAGGGCTGAACAGCAAATGACAAGAAAGTCATTTTTACATTCAAGGAAAGTTTATGTAATTTCATACTTTACTGCTTTTATGTAATTTTTAGGAGAACTCCATACAGTTCAAAAATCCCTTGTAGCAAAGTTTTATTTCTTAGTCACATCCTTAACATTTATTGGAAACATTTTGTATTACGAAACAAATATAAATTCCTAATTCCTATGTAAAAATAAGAGTATACACACAAATATAGCACAAGCATTTTATTTGATGTTATTGCTGGTTGCTGCCTAAGAAGCTTTTACAGTTTAGAACGTTTATATTAATTTTCTAAGAGTGTTTAACCAATCTCCCTGGCAAAGCCAGAAAACAAGCTACTTCTCCAAGAACAATTATGCACAAGTGAGATGCCTTTTGGGGGGATTAAGAACCTTACGAATCATGCAAGTTTTAAATAGATATTTGAATGTGAAAGTAAATATTTACATAAAAGAGGGTTGTTAGTGCTTATCTGAAATTCTTATTAAACCTCTAACCAAACATGAAGAAACAGATCCAAAAATGGAGAAAAAATCTAAAACTCTAAGCTGCTGAGGTATTTTGGTAGTCCTTTCCACACGAACATACTCATCACCTTCTTGAACACAAAGTAGCAGCAGCATGCATTCAGAAGTGGAAGATGATTCCTGAACAGTTGTTGAAGAACTCAGGCCAACAGAAGAGTACATGCTACTAGTATTTAAATCTAGGCAAGCCCTCAGATCCTTCTGAAGGACGCATGCGGAAGCTACACAAGCGCTATTGCCTGCAGCTCTCAGCTTCAGAGACATGTCTTGCTCCAAATCCTTTCATCTCAGATTGCTTCTCTCATCTCTTTAAGGCAGGGAGCATATGCAAGTATGCAAGGAGAGAGGAAGACGTGCTGCACTGTAAAGCACCAGCAACAGAGCTTAGGAAGATCCTTGTGGCTTCCACACCAAGTGTGAGAGAAAGTCAGCTGGAAGACTGGCTAATGAAATAACTTTATTTTTCCCTTGTGTAACGAATGTAGTGATATTGGCGTCTTCTTACAATTTGCAATTGCAAAAGGTTTCTCAGCCAAAAAAAAAGTCAGTACTTTAGCCAGGTTTTCCTGAAATGGAAGACAAATAAAATAACAAAGATAAAGAGTAGATATAGTTTGAATTTAACCAGTGTTTGTTACTTTCCCTTTCTTAAGACAGCTTTGAAGCAGAAGGGATATTTGTTTTTTTCTATATGGCTTTTTGTTTGCTTTTGGTTGTTTTTACGGTAATTACCTGAATGCTATTCAGGTTCATGCTGAATGCTATTTCTGCTTTCATACAATTTACTTAGGATCATGTTTTCCCATTTTTAACACGCTGACATTCCCAGGATAAATCACAGATTATTTACCTATTGTTATGCAAAATGCCTTTAGTCATCTATAAACAATTATTTTTTAAAATAATACACATAAGCAGGACTCACTGTTTATTTTGAAAATAAGACAGCCTTGTCTTATCTACTGCTGAATCACAAAGCTGGAAGCTCCCAAAAGTGTAATTACAACAAAATCTTCTGTATAAAGTACATAAAAGAAACCATAAAACCACAAATTTCTTCCTTGTAGGGCAAGGAGAGCGTTTGCCTTCTGTTATTTTCAGTAATTGCATTAGTGAGTTTGTTTTGCTCATTTTTAATCCTTGAGTTCCCTAGAAAAAAAATCTAAGATTCTGTGGCAGTGAATTAATTGGGGGTAACGTTTCCCAAAGATCATTAAGAGAAAAAGATATTAAAGTCTGGTCTCTCATTCCTTAGTTTTGCAATCTGCATCTATTAAAAAATACTTGCCTTTCGAAAACCTATACTTCATTTTCTGTCTTAAAAGACAGCTGCATTTTCTGCATAAAAGTTATAATTTTTAATCAAAATAGAAACATTTGATACAAAAAGAAAAATCCTTTTAGTAGAAAACATTTTTCAGTAAAAAATATCTTCACAGATATTTTCAATGAGCTCTGATATTATTATAGCTATAAAATTGACCTCCAGTTTAAACTAAAAAAAATATAATCCTCCATCTGGTTCTCAAGAACTGGAGATGACTCATTTTTGCCTCACCACTGCTGCTATCTTTTGGCACATTTTCCTATACACGTGCCAAATTTAGCAAATCTCTCTGATCTCTAGCTACTGAAAATTCCTCTGATTGCATTTAGATGTTTGGGTTTTGTCAAATTTTACCTGCTTCAGTTTTTTAACTTCCAAAATGCAGCCATTTAGTAAAAGTGTATATAATTTAATATATAATGAATGAATATATAATATATAACCCAATATATAATGAATTGGAGTGTTTAATTAGCAGCTATGAACAAGGCAAGAACATCATTGTTGTGGTCCACTGGCAGACTATCCCACAAATACACCTTTTACACGTTGTTTTTTTGTTTGTTTTTGTTGTTATTGTTCCTAAATATTTCCAGGAGTTCTATTAACTATTGCAACCCTTGACCGGGTAAATAATCATCATATACCAGAGAAGACAGACAAGACAAGGCATTGTTCCACGTCCCTTCTCATGTATCTACTCACATGGAAACACTGAGTCCATCGCACTGCCACCTAAGGACAGGTTTAAATTAGAATTATAGAATCATAGAATGGTTCGGGTTGGAAGGGACCTGAAAGACCATCTAGTTCCAACCCCTCTGCCATGGGCAGGGACACATCCCACTGCTAAAAGCGCCATCAAGCCTGGCCTTGAACACTTCCAGGGATGGGGCATCCACAGCTTCCCTGGGCAACCTGTTCCAGTGTCTCACCACCCTCCCAGTAAAGAATTTCTTTCTAGTACCTAATCTAAATCTCCCCTCTTTCAATTTAAAACCATTAGCCCTCATCCTATTGCTACACTCTCTGATAAATAGTCCCTCTCCATTCTTAAGATGTGAATTCCACACCATACATACTGTGAACTAGGACAGGGTTCTTCCTTGCTGATGATCAGGTAGATCTCTCAAACAACCTTAGTGAACTACATGCTATCGCATATCTTAGCATTATCAAATAATAACTGGAGGAAGTACCAGGTTTCCCTTATTCACGGTTAAATCTGTAAAGAAACCACTTCAGTTTCAGTTTGCTAGGTTAATGTGCACACAAGCACATTCAATGCCTCACTTCTGCAAACCTCATGGAATGAGCATGTGAATGCCCATGCATGCAACAGATAGTTCTGCCAGCAGTTACTCAAACGTACGTCTTTCTCCAGCACAGCGAGGACACTCCAGTTCAGACCAGCACTGCTGGCAAGCACACAGATAAATGTACTTGACAGATCTCGGAGAAATAACCACATTGAATTCAAGGGGCTGCAGTGGGGCATCTCTGCTTAGAGCTACAGAAAGGTAAACTCAAGCCAATCACCTTGCCCCTTATACACGTATAAAAACAAAAAAAAAATTAACTTAATTAAGCTACATACAAATTATGCTAATGGCAATATTGTCTGTATGTTATGATCATATACATCAAATAGCTACTTCCATTCATATTTTAATCTTTAACTAAAACAACTACATTCTTTTATGGCATAAAATTATCTAAGTGTAAAACTTAGGGTAAAGTCCTTTCTTATTGGCACTGAGGATCTGCTGAGATCTCAGATTTGTTATATTACTAAACTAGGGTATGCTTATTTGCTCTTATTCAAAGTCATTAAAAATAGGAATATAGAGAAAAGCTGCATCAGTGGTGAGCTATGACATGAAAGAAAGCATTTTATCATACTAATGAAATTAATGCTTTAATACAACAGCTGAAATCTGAAGCAGTACACAAACAATTAGTAAAATTACTGGAATAAAGGAATTAATGGGGTGAACAAGAAAGATGCACTGACTCTCAAGAAAATAAAAATATTATTGATCCATAACCATGCAGCTTTCAAAGTCCAGCCCTGGAGAAATTTGCTTCCATCAGTAATAAATAATGTGGCAAACTATAATTAAATCCCTTAAATCATTGCACAGTAACAGGATCCTTAGCGTGCTGTTGAATCTGTCCATGAGTTTGAAGCAAATTTTCTATATAGAATATTATAATATTTTCTATTTTGAAATTTGTACATAAATGGAGGTAATAATATAAATCAGCAGTTATACAGCTTGCTTGTGTCTTTCCAAAAGTCTTTTCAGAAAGAGATCAGGTTATTACTAGACTTTACTTTGCTGACTGTAAGGAAACCCCATCCAAGAATCCTGTATCTCGGTTGGCAACATGCTGTAAAACTATGCAGGGATGCAATGAAACCACATCTAAATAAAAGCCCAAGAAAAATTCATGAGCTGATATTAGCAAAAATAATGGGCTACATTGCACAGCAGTAGTCCATCAGTAAATTAAAGGGGAACCACCATCTTCACGTAACTACTTCAAAAAGCGGAAACGCAGCATTTTCAGAAGGGGAACACACTGTTGCTGTGTGTAGCATTTAGGTGAGGAGCAAGTCAATTCTGCGAACAGACATCGGACTTCAACTCCGTCAGCAGCTCCATCTACTGCAAAATGCTAATGGGCTTGTCCTTCCACACACTGACACTACTTCCAGCAGACAACTGCCCAGCGTGCATTATTTCACATACTGTGTTAAACAAAAGGACATCACCTCTGACTCCACGAGCTACAAACCGCTGGAGGCTGAAAAAATCTTCTAGGCAAGTACCACGACATGCTTACACTATTCACCTCCAAACATCCCAACCTACAGTTGCCTGCCTCTTACTGTGCTTACTTCAAAACCTCAAATCTTATGAATGCCACCAGACTTCAAAACCCAGCTTTGCAAATGTTCTCCTTCATGTTGTGTTATAAACTGCTGTAAACATTTAAAGGCAAGTAAAGATAAGCCTTTTATTTATATCTGCTTGAAGACGCATGGACCAACTGAGATAAAGTCAGAGGCAGGGAGACTTTTCAAAAGTGAATGAAGAGTGGTGAGATACAAGTCCCAAAGGGCCACTTAATCTACTGATGTATCTTCCTTTTGTATTTAGCAAAATCCCTAAGTCATCCCAAAGACACTCTTCACAAAAAGCACAAAGCCAAATTTTTGTTTCCACGTCATTAAGATACACATGCCTCTGCCACAGCGCATCAGAGACCAGCCTGGTGACAATCGTTCCTGCAGCTATCTTCATGGTAAGAATTCATTAATGACAGACCTCCTTTCTTCCTGAGTGAAAGAGAAAGCATTAAGAATACAGAGTGCTTTGGGAGAAACAAATCCATGGATGTTTGTTCCTATCTAAACCAGTCACTAGGAACAGTAATTGATACCTGTCTTCTGATAGCTGTCTTATGGACCACAAGAAAAAAAAAAAAAGAAAAATTAAAAAAAAGGAGAGAGAGAGAGTCAAGGGAACTGCTCTCCACAGAGATAATGTTTGCATCTCTAAACTGTAGCACTGCAGCTAACTACATTATTGGCAAGTCCCTACAGAGAGGCCAGTGACCGAATTCATGCTGACACTCAGTTCCTCTGGTATCTGCAGAACAGACATTGTCAGTCAGGGCTGAGGCTCTGGGTGGGCAGGAATGCCGTGGCAAAGCTGGCACAAACATCTCCAGTTTTTCCAGTCCTGCTTCTCTGGGTAAGTCAGTTGGGTCTCTCTAGAATTTTACACATTAGTTCTTATATGAATATCAGCTAAATTATTGTAATAAATAAACCACATCAAGAACAATTCCTCTACATGAATTTTCCGATTCTCCTTTTCTGCTGTATACTGCTAGAATAATGGATGGACTTTTAGGATTAAGGGAACTAACATCCAGACATACAGAAATTACTGTTCCCACATCCCTCCAACTCATATCCTACAGAACAAGCTCAAAAAGTGTCTGCAAGTTGCAAAACTGCCCCTTTTACAAATCTGCATCTACAATCACTTATTTAGATGGAAGCCAAAATGGTCACAAAAATGATGACAATTCGCCAGTCATGGTACTCTCCTTGGACTTTCTTACATTTCAGACTGCCCTAATTCAAAGAATCCCTTTTATATTTTAACCCAAATTAAGTAGACCATGAGGAAAACATGTTTTAAAAACAAATCCACAAACCTTCCCTTGTTCACTCACTAACATGGGAAACAAAGGTGCAACATTAACAAACTATTTACTGATTAAAGAGGATATAAAGGAGAAAAATATTCTTAAAACTAGAGGACTATGAGACAAAGGGTAGAGAAGAAACAGAGGTACAGTATAATCCAGTGGCACAAAATAACTACAATAGCTGGAAGCTTTACAATACATGGCCACGTGACCACTATCCCACAACTACAGCAATCTGTCACAAACACAGATTAGCAAACTAAGGATATCATATATCCCAGGCTCCTACCTGAAGGATGCTACAGACACACCTATAATCCAGGATCCTCCAAGATAGCACTATCAAGAGGCTTTTACAAAGCACAGAAGGAAGAAAACACTGAAATACTAAGAATACCAGAATTGAGGGCAGCAGACCAAGACACACAGGAAGGACGGAATATTTTTGTGTATGCTGTTTAGCCTTGTCCAATCCAGTCACAAAATGGGATACAGAGAATTAAGCAAGCTATGGAAGACTTTCAAGCATGCTTGGTAACAACTCCTCAGGCTCAGCATAATATAAGATTGTGGACAAATAATTTATACATTCTTTGCAGAAAGCCACAAAAGCAGGAAATTATCTGAACACTCTTTTGATGAATTTAGCACTTGAGAGTTGCTGAAACTCAATAAAAGGCTTATTGATTTGTTAGGGCAAAAACACTCAAGCTAATAAGATAAAATTTTAATTTTGAGAGGTTCCCTCCTCCTTTTTCTTTTTTAAATCATTGCTCACCTGCAGCAAAAAGGAGATTAGAGTAATGCCTCCAGACTTTTAAGCATGATTATATTTTAATGAAAAACTCTATTATAGAAAATGCACAATTGTAGGTATACTCTTATTAATGGAAAAAAAAATACACTTAACCAATATAAGCGTGATAGACCATTTCCTTTTCCATGCCTCCACTCACAGAAGAAATCAGATCTCCTCCTGCTTGAAATGAAACTGCTTAAGTCATTCTTGCTATTATGTAAATTTAACATTAAACTGTTAATACTTAACTGCCAAACAACAGACAACCCTTAGAAATCAAAACAGTATTCATAAGCCAAAAAACTGGCAAAGAGAAATGAGAACATTTAAACAGAGGGGCCAAATATGGATTAAAACTGCAAGTATCTCTGAAAAATGAAGCATATAATAAACATGATTTTCAAAACAGTACAGATGAAAGACGTGAGGCAGACTTGGAGAGGAAATAATTCTTGTTCTTCAGAAGACAATACAACAGTGGTTCCTCATCTACAGGTCCAAGGGGAAAAGCCCTGACATCCAGCTGAACAATTTACAAGAAAGTCATAATGGGTCATGTGGATGGAGAATGGCTGATGGGTGGGTCCTGGACTCCAACATTAAAATGTGGGAATCTCTCTTCTCTTGATTAAATTAGCAGAGTCATTAATTTAAAAGTTTTTAGGTGACTAAAACCTCTTTTACGTGGTCCCTGCTCCTTACAAGTCTGCGGAATTAAGTAGAATATGCTTGGATCACTAGACACAGTTAAAATCTATTAAAAAGAAATGTTTAGGCAAATGTCTGTGCTAGTTCAGCAACAAACTGAGCAATAAAAACACCACAAAAAGAATTTATGTCTTCTAATACATGTAACAATCTGCAGGAGTCCGATATGCCAACCAAATAGCCCAGCCAGTAGCCCAGACAGCCAATTTGTCTTCAGCAATTCAACAGATCATTCCAGAGCATAATCTGCTTGTAACATACAGAGTTCTTTTGAAGGACCCTGAAATAAAGAAAAGAAGCTACCTCCAGAGGCCTGGAATCAAAAAAAGCATTTAGCTCTTCAGAGTTTACATTACTTCAAATAAATGGGAAGTTCGCCAAAAAGTTTTGCTGAGCCTGAGCTGTGTCTAGCCGCAGATGGAAACAGAATAGGTCCGATGGGAGACAATAGACAAGTCAATATATAAACTTGAACTCTATTAAAATATACACTCAGTCCTATATCCTCACAACATTATGCCACTTTTCTGCGTCTCTGTTTTCCCATTCACATTAAGGGGGTTCTTTCTCTCTTCTGTGAAGCAATTTGAGATCAAAGAATAAATAAGAAACATTTATTATGACAGTGTTGTTCTACAAACAGAATTAATCTAGGCCTTAAGTCGTTTCCGTATGTGATTTCAAACCAAGCATAGCAAAAACAAATCTCTTACTTAAGCTGGAAAAACCATCTTAATAAAATGCTCTGATTCATAATGTAATTTCCAAGGCACTATTACTGGAAATAAAATTTTCACTCTTCAAGATAGCCCTCTATATTGAGATAGTCCTCTATATTAAGTATAATTTCCAAGTAATAAACACACTGAACTAAAATTTAAAGCTGTATCTTAAATAGTGTGAAGCACTGATATATTGAAATACAGTTCGAGCTCACTTGTTAAACAGGCCAGTGCTTAAATGAGTTATTTGTAATATTGACTATAGACAAAAAAAAAAAATCTCTGATAGTTTTAAATATTCTGAACCGTGTAAGATTTTTTTCTAGGTACACGAAGGGGAAAAAAAGCAATCTATTTTTCCTATAACAACCCTAATTATTTTTTCTCTCTAGTCTCCTGGAGAAACCACAACCAGCTCATAACCATTATGAGTTAAAATGAAAACTACACAGAATATATATTTAACTTCTTCACCCCTTACTTAATCTGAAAAGGATAAATATTTAATACTTATATTTGTAAACATTCACATTGCTGGTTTTTAGATTTAACCCTAATGTATGCTCTGAATGAATAGTACTTTCTGAGGGATACTTCCTTCATCTTCTGGCTGATTTTTCTGCTTAAGAACAATAATGACTTTAGAAATAGAATGGAAATAGAAATAGAAATATGCAATTATTTCATTATAGAACTTAGAACAAACAAAAAAAATTATATTCCCTTGTGATTTCCACTAATAATACAAAGCATTAACTAAATGCTGGAATTGGTGATACGGAAAAGAAACAATCACTATTTCAATATCAGAAGATATCAGCATATGGAAGCAATAAATAGAAGTAATTATTGGGTTTTAAAAAAACACAAATATTGAATCAGAACAAGCGATGTCAGCATAGGCTAAAAGATACTACTGGAATTCATCAAAGCTTCAAGAATTATTAAAAAAGAATAAGTTTTAAATATTCAAAAGTTCAGATTTATGACGAACTGTTAATATTAGGTCAAAGCTATCCTTCAGCATAATCACAGAGCTACCTCACCTTATTTTGTATGGATAGTTAATGCAAAAGAACGATGTGAGAAACATTCTCAAAGCACGGGCATCTTTTACAACATGATCACTTTCATTTGTCATTGTTCCAATTTAATTTATTGTGAAACAACAAAAAAGTTGTGTCCCTATAGGTTCATTGAAAGAAACATTGATCACATTTCGAACTAATAAGCGATACCTGTCCTGTCTCTTGCATATTTTTCTTTAGCACCCTTCATAAAGGAGTCCATATATGAGGTGTAGCAGAATGCTGCAGCAGCAGCAGTACTCAGGCTGGACTGAAAGCCAGTAGTGCAGCATCCTCTTGTACCGAGGAGGCTCCTGCATCTGTGGGAATCTGCCGTAATAGGCAAAAGCCAGTGGTAGCAATGGGAGATTTGGTGAGAGGGTTTGCAAAGTCCAAGGGGACTGGCCCATAATTCATCCGCAAAATCCAAAGACTGCAGAAATGGCCAGAAAGTTAGATGAGTTATAATTGGCCATGAAAGAGAGGCGTTCATGATCACCACCCCTGTCAGGACTCTAGGAAGAAAGGGAGCGTAGGAGGGATGTTCTGAAGGCTACATTCAGTTTCTCAAATAGGAAACTGAAATGCTTCCAAATCCACATGTAGGGCATAAGAAACAGGCTGATTCTCAATGTAACCATGGGACAACGATGATGAGAGAAGTTATGTTAGGAACTGGGGAAATAAGGAATAAAAATGAAAGGCAAGTCAGACCACCTGCAATGTCAGCTGACTAGGACATGCAACAGTGAACAACAAAGTATTGGCAGAACGTATAAATGCTTCTACAACAATATTAGAAGCCTAAAATTATGATACTGGAATTCATCAATGGACAACTGCAACACGGCCAGTGCCAAAGAAACATGGTGAAATGCATATAATCACTAGGATATGAGACTGACAATCTACCCATCTTTTAGGGGTGACAGAACAGTATCTACAGGAGTAGGAGTGGGAGTGTACATAAAGGATAATAAAAATGCAAATGGTTAAAAACATCTTGGGAGATTAAAAAAAATCTCAAAACTTTGTCAATTCCATACGCAAATAACAAAAACACAGTAATGGGACATCCCTGACAAGAACAATGATTTTGATCAGGAGATGTTGAGACGAAACAAACTCAAGACATGCAGAAGCAGCACATTTCAACTACCCATAAAGAACTTGTCCCTTGACTGCACGAGGCCCCTTCCCCAGGACAAGCTAAAAGCTGCCTTTCAGTCCTGAGCAAGAAATAAACAACTACTCCGGCAGACAAGAAGCACAGCTGCCAGCCATATGGAAGCAACAGCTATCCTTAATCAGCTCAACACTGTTTTCATTCACTATTGAGATAAAGTAACTGGAAAAATTGAATTTGTTTTATTTTACAAATGCTGTATCACAGGAAAAGGGAGTCAGGGCCCACCAACTCTTCAAATATTACAATGAGCTGAAACGGGAAATGCACATACAAAGCAATAGGTTTCTGTCTAAGGCAACAGACAATTTTCTCCTTTCTGATGACAGCAAATCCTCAGCCTCAGTTCCTTATCCCTAACAAGGGGGTAAGAATATGGTACTTTCACATATTTTAACACTGCTGTCTGTATAAATTCATAAAATATTTTTAAAAGATGACACTGCTGTAAACAAGGCCACAACAAGGTCAACAAGGCCCATAACTTACCAAAACCTCAAAAGTTAGGATTACGTTTCACATCTCTCAACTTACTTGGACAACTAAGTAACAGAAGAAAGCACAATGAGGTATACAAAGGATATACCATAGTTAAACTCATTCTTTTCCTTCATTCTGACCATCTTCAGCTTTGGGACTTTGTAATACAAAGCTAATAAAGACTCTCAATCATTCTGTACAGGGAATTACATTAAAATAATGACACTTGATTGCAGATCTATTACTAAGTCTGTTTAGAAGCATGTAAATCCACCAGGTTTCAGTCACCAATCAATGCTGGGTCTATTTGCAAATTCCAGGAACAAAGACTATCCATAGCACCCTGCTTGGCTCAGATCCAGTCAGTCTTAACAAGTTCCATTGCTTTTATTGGTGTTATTTTATGCTTTTACCAGTGTTATTTTATGCTTTTATCGGATGCTTTTCAGTTGTTCTGGCAGCTTTCAGTGACAATCTAGTGCAGAGTAGAGTTGCCCTAGATTTGTAAAAGTCCCCAAGCGAATTGCCTACCTGACAGCAGAAGCACCAAGACTTGACTCTTGGGTTTTATAGAAAGAGTTCTAAACCCCTTCTCCTCATGACCTTGCAGAGAAGCATTGGCCAGTGCCACTCTGAAGTCACTCATCCACTTTTTGTCAGATCAAAAGTCATTTCCTCAAAGAGATAGCTAGGTAGCAAAATCTTGTGTGACATCAAGTTTCTAAATGAGAAATTACCCAAGTGCCTCACAACTGCTGTTGAAATACTACCTTTAAAACACAGTTGTGAAGCAAAACAATTAGTACAAGTAGTACTCAGCATGGGGAATCAAAAGACCTGTATGAAGCATTGAAAATCTATGACAAAGCCAATCATCTAATAAAAGTTTTTCAGAAATCATGTTTAGTTTCTACCATAGAACACTGAAAAAAGAAAAAAAAAAAGTAGGTCCTAGAATGGAAAAGTTTGTGACATGGGAAGAGATGCTACAAGTGACTTCTTGGGTCAATGAATAAATCCCTTACTATTGCAGATATCACATCATATTATTCCCTAAAATTCTCTCCATCTTTAAATGTACCTGCTTTCTCTTACACCAATCTGAACAAGGAGGCTAATAATTACAGTAGGAAATTTATTTTGATTTCCATCCTACATTTTATTTTTATCCAAGGTATGTGTTCACATATCAAAAAGTTCCTGAGCATCTATAATTCTATTTTTTCCCTCCCTGATGTATTATACCTCTCAGAGCAATTAAATTTCCTTTTGGCCTTAAACTTTCCTACACCAAGAAGCCACTATCTTCTCATTTACCTCATAAAATAAATTCTCTATCCTAATTTCTCCTGCCTCTGCTTCATTTTAGTTCCAGTTTCCCTGAACAGATTGAGTTTTGCTAGCAAGTTGTACAACAGCATTAATATTCCTCTGTTGGGAGATTAATAGTCTGAATGGAACATATATAACAGGTAATTTACAACTTTAAAACTGCAAAATAAATCATTTTTAATTGCAAATTATCTTTGAGATTTCTATCTTTTAATTTCATGCAGAAATGAAATCCACGTCTTAAAATTTAGTATTATTCTACAATTAAAAAGCTGCATTAATAACTTTAATGTCACAATTAGCACTTTTCTGCTTTGAGATACTTGGCTGAATCTGTAATCAGGTTTGCAAACCTGAGGTAAGAGACTGACTTTAGCGGCACGACCTGTGACAAAACAATACATCCACTGTTTTGAGGTAGAAGTATTTAGCATAGGTTTTTTCCTTCTCTTCTGAAATCCCTGAGTTTGTTTACTGAACTGCAACTGCTGCTTTTCCTCTGCTACAAACTGCAGTCATAAAGAGTTCTTACAGCACTACTCACATATCAATAACGTGCAAAATTTTTTTGAAGAATATAAAAATCCCTAGAAATAAAACTTTTCATCATATCGAACTTTTTCTTAGAGGCTTCAAACTGCCTCATTGCTAGCTTAAACATTTCCATTTTGTCTATTTCTTTGCCATATATTAAAAAAAATAATAATCCAGAAGCTTGGCTCACAGGATGCTTCATTTCTTCAATTCCTCCTTCCCAATATTTCTGAGAAGAAAAAAAATAACTCTTTAATATATAGTTTCTTGCATCAGTTGGTACACTTAGCAATATATTTTTCAATAAATGGTCTTCTGATAACATCTCAGTTAAAGTTATCTCATATAACATGATACTGATGTAAGAGCTTTTGGAGGAAACCAGACTTGACTGTATTAGAAGGAATATTTTTTCACCTTATCCAGGGGAAAAAAATCCTGAATCTCTTCTGTCTGGCATAAAAGGCTCCATGAAGCCTTATCATTCATGTTTTTGTCTCCCTGCCTTGGTCTAATATTATTACATGTTTTCCAGGGCTATATAAGAGACACTCATAAAGTATTACATACAAATAAACCTTGAGAGCATAATGCATAAATCCTGCACATTAAATCTAAATAGAGCAGGGACTGCAGAACAGCATTTGCTTAATGTTCCCCACAGTCATTTTTTTAAACAGCAGGGGGAACAGATAATATCAGCAAGCATGACATATGTTATGGCTCTATAGAAACAAAACCAATTCACTGAAAAAACAATGGAGGGTAAAAAGCTAGATTCAAAATACTCTATTTCTTTCTAAATATTATGATTCTTCACAGGAATCTTTACTCTAATTATTATGCATAAAAGATTTCAAAGATGCTACCAGAATGCTGAAGTACACAATTATTATTAGTCTCATGGAAAAGCAGGATCTATATAAAATGTTAACAAATAGTACATTCTCTGTCCTCTGTAGCTATAGACATGCATAAGGCATACAAATCTTAAGTAAAATTCTATTAGACATTATAAGCTTGTTTGTCAGTTCATGAATTATGTATTTCATTTCAGTGCTGAACTGTGAGAGAGAGCGCAAAGCTTTCCTTTCACTAGACATTACAAGGAAAATGAACACTGTCCAGGCTCTACGTAGCAAATCAAAATGTGATCTTATATTTGGCAAAGATGCATGTTGACTGCAAAGAACTCACTGTGTCTTCCAAGATTTAAAGTAAATATTTAACCCCAAAGATATCAACAGTAAATAGTAGCATACAACAGCACATAAAAATACACTGTAATGAGTTTCAACAGGTTGGGGCTGGGAGGAGGCAGGATTTTTGTTGTTTTTAAAATGAAGGAACATTGTTATATACTTGGCCACAGTTATTAAATTTCCTGTCTTTTTGTAAAAAGAGAAACACAACAACATGGATAACTAAAATGCCAACCGATACCTAGAAAACGGTCATTAACAAAATAACTTTTAACAGCTGACATTTTAAAAACTAGCAGTGTGTGTTGTTGTATGGTTACATGCAAATAATGTATGAAGTTGTTTTATTTCTATGTTGAGGTACTACAGTTATGTTCATGTGATGAACATCAGTCAGAAATGAAAGCTAGTATTTTTTAAAATATTTTCTAATTTCTAACTCCAGTAGAATTATGGATGTATTACTCCATGTGGGGAGGTAGAAGAGCACAACTTCAGAAACTGTGGCTTTCCACAATACCAGGTACAAAATGACACCCATTGGTAGTGTATACATTCAGTACTTTTGAAGATAAGTGTAAAGTACAATTGAGGACACAAAATAGAGCAAAACATTTGGGAGTACAATTTAAAAATACTCTCTCTTTGCTTAGTAGCAAAATGGGCAATTAGACCTCTGATCTGAGCTGAAAAGCTTAGTCTATCTGTTCTCTCAGAAACCTTTAGGTTTCCTTCCACAGACTAGAGGAAAGCCAGCTACCTGAGACGAAGAGGAACTAGGTGAATGCAAATTTTTGAGAATGTAATCCCAAATATCCAAATGTCTTTATAGCTTTTACCTTCAGGGCATTCTAAATATGTCTCACCCTGGGTTACTGATTGACTAAATCAGTTGATATAGTACTTCCCCACTAGATAAGACATATGCCACTAATTGTAAAGGAATAGCACCTCTGCATGCGACAGCTACATTTGGCTGTCCCAAGGCAGGCATTGATGGAACAGCGACAAACATCTGAACAGACAATGGCAGACCCTCTTCACTCAGGACAGCACTGCTGCCTCCCTCTGCTTGCTTCAGGTGGCTGCCATCCTGCCTCTGGGTACAATGCCCTCAGCATCCTTCTCTCAAAGGGTATTCTAGCTCTGCAAGGCACACTTCAGGACTGTAAAACATATGAAGTATTTACCTAGAATATCAACATAATGTTGACTTATTTATTCTGGTTTGAGTTGTTGTTTGACTGTTAGAAGGTTTAAGCAACACAAGGACCTCATAAGGTTTACATTTCCTGATGAAAACAGCTTCTTCAGAAGCGGGTTCATTAAGACTAAAATGTTTCATTTAAAACCTGGGTTAAGTGAACAAATCCAAAGGAAGGACTCTGATGAAATCTTGTCTTTATTCCTTCTCAATGTTGAGGACAACCTAAAAATAACATCTATAGTTAAATTAAATTTGTCCTCCTGATAGTAACCTTGGCTGAGATGCCAAAGTCTTCAAGCAGACAAAAAAAAAAGCAGTGAAAAAAAAAAGGGGGGGGGAGGAGGTGACCCCACATTCCCTCCCAAACAAATAACAAGATAAAACAAAAAAACCCAACCACCAAAAAAATTATTTCTCATTCTTACATGTGGTTCCTCAGTGGAAGAGCTGTGACACGTGAAAAAGACAAAAAAAAAAAAAATTCACATACACCGCAGGATACTCAGACAGACTTCTGTCAATAAGGATAAATTCCTGAAGCCTTTCATAAAAGGTAAATTCGCTTTAAATGTAAAACAAGTAGATGATCGTGGAAATTTTACCTGTAGTAATAAATGCATGACTAGCTTGTAGGGTACAGTGAAAAAGAATACCAATCAAGAAATATTAATTACTAGCTATTGCATTTTCCTTCCATAGTATCCAACATTCATGCATTGCAGTTTATCCTAGGAAAAAGCATCTGTCCAAAATTATTTTTAAAACCAAAACAGACAGATGTCACTATTCAGCTCTGTCAAAGGAAAAGCTGCATAAAAGGAGTGTCAAGACCTTAAAGAAAAACAAAAAGAGCTAATGGAGGTAGTGAACAAGCATCAAGTCAAATTCAATATCATTCATATACTAAAAGAGAGAAAGTGACAATGGATGGAAATGCATCACATCTCTATCTATATCAAATATATTTCACCATCCTAATCTAAAAGATTTGTCTTTTTGCTGGTTCACTCCAAACAGCAGAGTAAAGAATTGCACTGATAATTTATATGCAAAGTGTTCTCCATTAGAAACTATCTAAAATTCATGTTCTAATATTAAATAACTAGCACTTGCATAAATTTTCTAACTTACCATGCACTTCAAAAAGAAAATACAATTCTTAAAAGTAGCTTTACAGTTAAAGGCAATACCATTATGTATAGCTACTGAGAGAAACTGAGAAAGAAGGTCAATTGTCCATGTTCTCAGAAATGGCCAGGTTTTAGTAGAAAATTAGGAAGACTCAATCCATCCATGATCTTTTGCCAGGCGCTGTAACCCTACATTATTAATCTCTTACTCCTTACTCTGTATCAGCCTTAACCAGATGTTCCTAGGGACCACAAAGGGACCACTAGAGAACCTCAGCTAGTACCCCTGAGAATCACTTTATGTCTCTGCAATGACTCCTTCCAAAGAAGTTAAAAGCTCATTAAAAAATAGATATATTGCATATAAATTTCTCATGTACGTAATTGCTAGAATTGCCAAAAGTCTTGTAAGCAACTGAAAGGGAAGGGCAGTGGTTCCACAACATAAACTGCTGAAGTGTAAGCTATGCAATTAAAAAACGTAAATACCTTTTTATGAAAGGCCATGACTGAACAGCTACTGAAAATACGTTATAAAATTCTGATACTAATATGCAGTGCTGTGCATTTTAAACTCACCTTATGCTAGCAAATACACACTTTGGTTCTTTGAGCTTATCATAGCAGCACAGGAAGGGAAAGAATTGGGATTCTTTCCTCTTCAAGACCAAGGCTGACAGAAAATCTACTCTTTTTGTACTGCCAGTCTTGCTCTTCAAAACAAGATGACACAGCAAAACGTGTATTACTTTGTAAACACATGTCCACACTCAGCAGAAAAATAAAAGTGAGGTAGCTGATGCAAAAATAAAGGGACAAACTGTTTTACTGAATTCCAAGAATTCTGTTTTCATTTGTTTAACTATTGATGAAAGCATAAAAACAAATTTAAAAGCGTGAAACTGGAATCCTCGCATGTGCTTACAAACAGGTTGAGCTGTGGTAATATTTTGCTATTATACTTCTGCAAACTACCAGCGATAAGGAAGTTGCAAAATTGAGGTAAGTTTACCTGAAATATATCCTCCATTGACTTTGATAGGGTTACACATTCGAGTTAACTTCAGTTTTCACGTTAAAGAAATGTCCTTTGACTAGCTAAAATATCAACTATATACCTGTTCTAAGATTCCATGGCTGACTTTGCTATTTTTAATATGAAAACTAGCTACCATGCAATGGAATAGCATAGATCATATTAACAAATAATGAAATAATCAGATTGTAATCTAGTTAATCACATTCAGGAAATGAATGCTGCAACATTCAATTACTTGAGTGCTTCTATACCTGTGGGAGTAAACATACACAGCATGCTAGGACCAGAGGGTAACCAACACCACCGGCAGCACAGCACCACAGCCATGCTCTGAATTTTGCCCCTTAATTTTAATGGCAAAATACCCAGTTTACTGGAAGGTAATATAAAAAAATCAGCGTATCTTTCACATGATTCTTACTGGTAGTATGCACTGGTAGTATGACTGAGGATTAAAAGGTCGTATCAGAAGCAGACCTGTCTGTTAGAAAAGGCATAAGAAGACACGATTGCACATTAAATTGGTGTCACTAAAAGAAGCAGGGGCATTGGTTCCTCCAGCAGCCCCATTCCTCCTCTTGGGATCTCCCTCCTCTTTATCCCATCCCTTGGCACCCCCTCCCCTCCAGTTCCCCAGCCATCCCTCCTCAACCCCACCCATGCTGCCCTCCAAACAGCACAGCCATGGGGCAGCAGAGCATCGGGGTGGAAATAACCCAGTGACAAAATGAAAACAAGAGCCAGTTTTAAGGGACAGCAGTTACTTTAATGTGCTTCACAACATGGGCACTTGAATCCTTGCAGCAGCACCGGGAGGAAGCAGTTAGGGCAGCAGGGAGAGCAGGACTGTCACCTTCAGGGCCTGTGCTGGCTTTTGAGCTGCACTCTACCCTGGTAGGGAGTACTGACATCAAGTGAGCATTTTTCTGCCCTAAGGCAGAATGACAAAAGACCATTAATGCCCTCCAACATGAGTGAAGCATGTATTCAGGGGACACTACTGCAGGTAGATGGTGTTTTTTCCTCTGTTTTTTTTATGCTAGTCCATTGATCCTCAAGACATCCACATGCATATTTCTAAATCTCCCCACTTCGGGCAGAGTTTCTAGTGTCTGCTACCACAGAGTTACAAAATCAGCACAAAAACACTGTCCACCAACTCTTCTCCCTCCCCCAGTCTAAAGGCAACTTTTTATTTTTCTGTCTTAAGTTTTGTTTTCAGCAATATAGAATTCAGATTCATGGCACATGGTTACTCTTAAATTAGATTAAGAATACTCAGAAAAAAAAAAAAAGACATAAGTCTTTGACTTATGACTCATAAGACTCCCAGTCTACCCTTCAGAAGTACTGGGCACCTACAGGTGCAAATAATGTCAGTGGAGGTTGTAGGAAGGTAGCTCTCTGAAACCTAAATACAGATGCTTCCATAAAACACACTCTTACTTGCTTCCTCGTGCAATGACAGCTTGAAATAAAGGAATCCTGATGAAAGCTCAAGAAGAAAAAGAAATAGCATGCTAAAAATCTGCAACTATCTTCTTTTCTAATAATACTTACACTTTTCCTAGCCTTTTGGCACACCTCTGGACTACACCTGAAAGCACGTTACAACCTTACAAAATCATCTAATCTGTAACCTGTTTGCTTTGTTATCCATGACCATCACTGAAAAAAGCATCCAACAGTACATCCTTTGCTTGACTTGCAATGAGACAGTATTCAGGCATGTATTCAACGAGGCACCCCATCAGATCACCCCAAACTGGCCATTTGAGATAAGACTCAACACCACCACTACTAGCAGCTGGGAAAAAAAAGGCTTAATACAAGAAGTGTCAGGACAAGAGCATACACATCTTGCAGTAAAACTTTTATAAATCATTTCCTCTAAAAAGAAGATTGAGGATTTTAAATAAAAAGCAATGAACGTTGGGATAAGAACTGCCAAAGATATCTCTCCTATCCCAATTTAATCAAAATGGATGAAATTCATCTTGGAGACAACCATGACGTAGATACTGAAATCTGAGTTAGTTACATGCAGCTCATCTTCTGACCAGAAAAAGGAAAAATTGCACCCCTCGTAGGGTGCAATTTATCGGATCTATTTTCAGTGTGTACATCAAGGTAATATTAATTCCACACAGTGTGACTGGCAACTTTTCAGGGAAACAATAGCAACATTTACTAGGTAGACTACAAAATTTAATTTCGCATGTAAACTCTCCCTAAAAACCAGCATGCACTTGTTAAAACTTAAAACAATCCATTTTTTATTTTTTAACGTATTAGAAATAGAAATCTGTAAAGCTCTTTGGGACCTGGAGGACTTAAAGGTACTGTTGACACATGCAAAGGGAAAACCTTAATAAAAATAGCTAAAAAGTAGGTAGCAGGGTAAGAAAAATTTTGAGTCTTCATTAAAGTGAATAATATCTGGAAAATAAAGTCTTTAATTTCTTTGTAGCCTGCATCCTCCAATGCTACCACAAACTGGCCCCAAAACAGGGAAAAATGCTATTACCGTCAGTTAAGGTCAAGATTAAGGTCAATATATATGTCTCTGCTTATTTAACAAAGGTACTACAGGTGAACAATTTTCCTAACATTCCACATGCTCAAGACTGAAGAAATTAATCAACTGTAATTAAAGATGAATTAGTGTGATTCTGGTCTAAATATTAGAATAACAGTAACAAATACATTTTACCAAGGCTCGCTCTTCTCTCTAAAATAAATAAGAATTTGTGCAGATGATTGATCTTCACCATCCCTTACTTTTGGCCTCCTTTCTCCACTGCAAACAGACAGAGGAACTTATCTATAGAAGAGACAACAAAAGCAATTGTTCCTTACCAACACAATTAGGAATTTCAGGCTGACTCTGCCAAAGCTTTTTGACCAAATGTAAGTGGCTATGCATTTAACATTATTTGCCTTAACATTAATATATGTCTCTCCCTAAAAAATACGGATTGGAATTAACATTTGGTCTTCCAAATGGCACACAGTAAAACTCCAGGTTAAGAATCCACAGGCACTTGATACAAATTTAACAATGATAGGATTAGCATTTGTAAGGGATTTACAGTTTCTTTCCTCTCCCTTCCCCTATGATTACTGCAACAGATGTTTACTTCCAAGAACAGAAGGTTGAAAGCATTATCCGCCCCGCACCCTCCCAGCTTTTTCTAAATCTCAACCAAAGTCTGACATTGGCCCTGAAGGGTAGGATTTTCATAAGCACCTAAATGACTTGTGCTCCTATGTCCACCAATTATTTTGGAAAAATCCCTTTCCTACTAACCTCCCCTTCAAAAGATTATATATTTTCTGTTTAGGTAGCTGCACAAAAGTCATACACATACATGCCAAATGCACACTATATCCTAAAGCTGTTATTGGAGAGCCTCCTGGCTCTTCAGTTCTGGAATGAAAATGCAGTCATCAAGAATCTGTTTTAGTGAAAACTTTTATAAAGTTAATGTATTAATTAAAGCAGTTGCTTTATTTCTCATCATTTGACAAAGAACGTGAATTTCAAGAGGGTCATGGCCAGCACATTTGCATATTTTCACAAATCACAGTCTCCAAGTGGAGGCTATTACAATTAAGAACAAGTCTAGAAACTGATAAGCTGACTAACGAAAAAACAGCATTTTTTTCACACACTCATTTCATTCTCATAAACCAAATCCTTTCTGATGTTCTTTAGGACATATCCAGCAGATATGTCTAAGTACATCTAGGTAATTCTTAGTATATCTAAACCATGGTTATTTAATGATTATGTTTTATAATAAAAGTCTTACACAACAACTAAGTTTAAAACATGAATAAGCAATTAATCCCTGGAAAATTCTTTTGGATATTTCATCTGTGGCTCTTAGGACATCTCCAAAGAGAAGAGAAAACCTCTTTTGTTTTAATCAAACATCATGTTCCCTGACAAGAGACATGTGGGTAGCAGCCAGAATTCTGGATATGGGAAGAAAATTTTTTCTCCTAAACAGTGTCAACATTTATGTTAGCAGCTGCTCATAATAGTTTTTCAAATACAAAGTAGTATGTCTTTCTGCAAAGATTACTTTGTCTCATGCTCATTTGAGAAATATGTAATGAAGAAAAGATGTTAAGAATACAGAGCACCATGCCAGGGTGACCTAGCATAAAATGTTGGTTCCAAGCCAGGCTTGGAAATCACAAGTAAAAATGAGAAAGGGAAGTTCAAGAAAGTCTAACAACATGATTACTTTACTTTTTTTTTTTAAAGAAGAATAAAAAGAAAAATAAGGTTCAAAGTTCATTCTTGACTGTACGTCTTGCAAATTCCAGAGATAATACCATTAACTAAAGGGGATTTTCCCTGACTTTACAACTGCCATGAATCATCTTGCTATGCTGTATTTACTGTAAACGGTTAAAAAAAAAAAAAAAAAGGAAAAAAAAAAAAGAAGCTTGTTCTCTCTAATAATTTCTGGATAAGTCACAGGTCCAATAAGAGGAAGCTAAATTTTATTCCAAGCACTTGAGCGGGCATAACTGCTCATTGTGAAATGTCATGTCCCTTCCAGAGTCAGCAACTACCTTTTTAACCAGCCATGTCTGCTAAAAAACAAACGAAGTCTTTAGCAGGACATGCTATCTAACTAGAGGATCCTTCTCAGGGTCAGGAAGAAATTCACACACATATTGTGCCCCACAGCATCCTTCTTCACCTGGCATCCTTCTTAAGGAACTGGAAGGCTCACTCAGGCCCACGACACCTGGAACAAAATCCTCAATTACTGTCTGAAGCTTTGCTTAATCAAGACATTAAACCCAAACCAGTTTTGAACTTTTGAAGGTCTTAGGATTGGAAATTTCATGTGTAGGTATAAGTTAACCTTAAACATGTCAGAAGTAAAACTTAAGGGTGACAAGGAATGGTAACCTTTTTAAAAAAAATATCTCATTTTATCCTCTTTTAGCACAAATCCCAATTTCATTAGATTGATCAGGTATCACTAATATTGTAGCAGAAATATGCAGGGAATCAAAAGGCAAGTTCAGATTTAGGAGAAGGACTCCAAATTGCTCTTTTATTAACTGTAGACAACCACCTTGATTTATCGTCATATTACTCCAGTTGAAGGTATGTTCATTTGGAACTAGTTTGATGCAAAGGAAAAATCAGTTTCATTTCACACATATATATTCAAAGTTTCAGAAGGTGAAAATTTGATAGCTAAAAATGCCATCTTAAGAAGGCAAAATAATTGGAAAACAGTTTTAAGAGACAAGGTGTTACTCCACAATGCCTTTTCTGAATAAGATCAAAATATCTGAGAAATGGAATTAGAAACAATGGACAATTAACTCCTAACAGATATTTGCAACAGGCTTGACTGTAATACTGAACAGGCTTCAGTATAAAATTTTACTTCCCTAGATAATTCAGTCTCTTGTAGATTTTAAAAACATATGACAGAAATTGAGCAGATATGAAATAAAACTTTAGACAGTTTGCTTAAGGTTCACAGTTCCTCAAATTAATTGTAAAACTTTTTTTCATCCAAGAATCAATTAATTTGATCAACAAATTTCAAAATACTTAGTAAAATAAGTCCTTTGAAGCTTATATAAAAGTGGTATCTCTCCAGTTATACTATCTTGTAGACAGCAACGCAGCAGAAAAGGAAACAAGAGAGATCAGCCCTGATTTTATAGTGTAAAGCTGATTCTGAGACTTCTCCTGTAAGCAGTCCCAACCTATGCAGAACCAGCAGAAGATGAATCTCCTCATAAACAGAGAGAAAGAACTGAGACCTTGGTTAACAAGTCAGTACATGCTATTATCAGCATTTATGTACTACAGACAGCATGCTTCAGAAGCGTCTAAGATGGATCAGTCAGTATAGTGGGTCTTGCTGGAAGAGAGTTAATTCTCTTCATAGTAGGCCATTAAGTGCTCTGGGATTTGTGACTAGAACAGTATGGATAACACACCAGTGCTTTAGCTGTTGCTGAACAGTGGCTGCACAGCGTGAAGTTGTCTCTGTTTCTCACTCTGACACCCCAGCAAGCAGGCTAGGGATGGCCAAGAGGTTGGGAGGGGACACAGCTAGGAGAGCTGAACTGAATTGACCAAATGAATATTCCACACCACGTAACGTCATGCTCAGAAAAACTAAGACAGTCTTGCCAAAGTAGCCATTGCCTGGAGCCTCGCTGGGCATCAGTCTGCTTCTGGGAGGTGGTTTGATTGCCTTTGCATCACTTGGCAGGGGGATGTCCCACCTCTTTCCTTCACTTTAATGAAATTCTTTTTATTTCGACTCTGTATTTTCTTGATTTTGTTTTCCCAGTTCTCTTCCCCATCCCCTTCAGGGTGGGGAGTGAGCAAGCAGCTGGGTTGCTGCTGGCCAGCAACTAAACCACCACAGTAAGATCTGGGGTTCATGAAACTGTCTAATTTTTCTTTACATTCCAGACACCTCCAGTTCTATTGCATCTGCAGTAAGGATTACTATTTTTAAATTTACAATGCAGTAACATTCCATGCATCTTCACCTTACATTAAGCAACATATCAAAGGTAGTATCTCACCAGCCTTGTTTCATTACTTTGCATAATTCATCCAAGCCCTTTTCTAGAAGGTAATCATGCCAAGGATGTTCATACAAAGCATTTGAACTTCAATATTATAGTTATCAAGAGAGAAAGGCCCTTAAAACCTTGCCAAATTGCCTTTTATATATCAGGCACTTTGTCTGCATCTGAAGTTCTGTCATTACAACAGTTGTTTTATATTCTTACATGAACTTCTTTCATTAACACTGTACTGAAGTGGTAATAACAGCAAATCACTCTTACACAATAACTGTTTTTAGGTATAGTTTTCCACTCCTTTTCTAATATTTCTTATTTGTTCTTTTATTGGTTTCTGTGTACTAGATAATCTTCTTTACTAAACTAACTAGGAAAACCTAAAGAATGTTTCCTAATGAAACCTCCCCAATTAGGAGTCCTTAGACAAAAATACATGCTCTGAATCATGAACAGTCTCTCACTTGTGTCTTTGTTAACTTTCATCTGCCACCACAGTACTTAGTCCCTCAGGCTGGTTTACCCCTTCTGGAGATCCACACAAGCTCTGTTTTGATTCTAAATTAAACTGAAATCTGAAATATGTGGCCATTCATAAATGATACACAGCATTGTATTAAGTTTGTCTTCCCATAGACTTTACTCATTTACCTCATTCCAAGGGGAAAAAAAAATGAAAAAAAAATATATCAAGATGGCCATAATAAGACAACCTTTGTAATTGAAGGTAATGTGCTTTTTCACAAGTAGCAAAGGAAATGCTACATCCAGTTTGCATGTATCCTTTCTTTCAAAGTGTTAGCCATGTGACAGCTAATTTATCTTTAATAAAGATTAGATTTTTGCAGAAGATACAACGTTCTTGTGGAGTCACCCCCATCAAATTTGGAGTAAACACTGAATCCGCTACAATCAGTTTTAAACAACTCTTGCTCACATGTCTTGGCACAGAATAAATTATTAGCATACCTTTAAAGCTTATTAATTAAATGTTTCTAATATGGATTCTACCACTTGTAATTTGAAAGGCATCATACTGAGTACTTGAACAACTCTCTCTTTTTCACTTCCGAATTTCTGTGACTTGATGTATAGGATTTAAATATGAAATATAAATTAATTTGTCTAATACAGCCATATTTAATTTCAGGTCCTATACTTATTCTTACACTTTATCCATTGTTTAATCTGGAAACACATCAGTGGTGCCTTTACAGTTTGAAAAAGCGATGTGCAGAATACATACCACTCATAAAAAGCTTGAGGTTTACTTCAGAGAATTCTGGATTAGAAATCGAAGGCAAAAAGCCTTTGCCAGCACTAAACAGCAGGAAGAACATGCTATATAACATGCAGCACCCAACAATCCCCAGAGAATTCAGATGTCAATTCTTCCCAATCTGCACTGATCACAGAATCACATGGGGTTGGAAGGGACCTCCGGAGATCATCTAGTCCAACCCCCCTGCCAAAGCAGGTCCACCTAAAGCAGGTTGCACAGGACCTTGTCCAGGCAGGTTTTGAATGTCTTCAGAGAAGGAGACTCCACCACCTCTCTGGGCAGCCTATTCCAGTGCTCTGCCACCCTCAAAGGAAAGAAGTTCCTCATGTTTAGGTGGAACTTCCTATGTACAAGTTTGTGCCCGTTTCCTCTTGTCCTATCCCTGGGCACCACTGAAAAAAGACTTGCCCCTTCCTCTTGACAACCACCCTTTAAGTATTTATAAGCATTGATCAGATCCCCCCTCAGCCTTCTCTTCTCTAGACTAAAAAGACCCAAGTCCCTCAGCCTTTCCTCATAAGAGATATGCTCCAGGTCCCTAATCATCTTGTAGCCCTCTGCTGTACCCTCTCCAGCAGTTGCCTGCCCTTCTTGAACTGGGGGGCCCAGAACTGGACACAGTTCTCCAGATGGGGCCTCACCAGGGCAGAGTAGAGGGGGAGGATAACCTCTCTTGACCTGCTGTTCACACTCTTCCTGATGCACCCCAGGATGCCATTGGCCTTCTTGGCCACAAGGGCACATTACTGGCTCATGGTCATCCTATTGTCCACCAGGACAGGTCTTTCTCCTCAGAGGTGCTCTCCAGCAAGTCAGCCCCCATCCTGTACTGGTGCATGGGGTTATTTCTCCCCAGGAGCAGCACCCTACACTTGCCTTTGTTGAATTTCACCAGGTTCCTCTCTGCCCAACTCTCCAGCCTGTCCAGGTCTCGCTGTATGGTAGCACAGCCCCCCAGCATGTCAAAAACCCCTCCCCAGTTTTGTATCATCAGCAAACTTGCTGAGGGTACGCTCCATCCCCTCATCCAGGTCATTGATGAATATATTGAAGAGGACTGACCCAGTACTGACCCCTGGGGCACTCCACTTGTTCCAGACTTCCAACTAGATTCTGTGCCCCTAATAACCATGCTCTGAGCTCTGTCTTTCAGCCAGTTTTCAACCCACCTCATTGTCCATTCCTCTAGTCCACACTTCCTAAGCTTACCTATGAGGATGCTGTGGGAGACTGTGTCAAAAGCCTTGCTGAAGTCAAGGTAGACAACATCCACCGCCCTCCCCTCATCTAATCCAACCAGTCATGCCATCATAGAAGGCTATCAGGTTAGTCAGACATGACTTCCCCTTGATGAATCCATGTTGACTACTTCTGATAGCTTTCTTCTCCTCCGTATGCTTTGAGATGACGCCCAGAATGAACCGTTCTATCATCTTTCCAGGGATGGAGGTAAGGCTGACCAGCCTGTAATTTCCTGGGTCCTCCTTCTTGCCTTTTTGAAGACTGGGATGACACTGGCTTTCCTCCAGTCCTCAGGCACCTCACCTGTTCTCCAGGACCTTTTGAAGATGATGGAGAACGGCTCAGCAATGACTTCTGCCAGCTCCCTCAGCACTCGCAGGTGCATTCCATCAGGGCCCATGGACTTGTGGGTATTCAGTTCACTTAACTGCTCCTTAACTTGGTCTTCCTGCACCAAGGAAAAGGCTGCCTTTGTCAAGTCTTTCTCTGATTCTTCAAAATTCTATGGCTCCCAAGGGCTGGCCTGAGCAGTAAAGACTGAAGCAAAGAAAGCATTTAGCAACTCCGCCTTCTCTGCATCCACCATCGCCATGGTACCCATCTCATTCAACAGTGGGCCCACATTTTCTCTAGTTGTCCTTTTGCCTCCAATATAGTTGAAAAAACCCTTCTTGTTAACTTTGACATCCCTTGCCAATTATAATTCCAAGGAGGCCTTGGCTTTCCTTGTTTCATCCCTGCATACTCTAACAGCATTCTTATAATTGTCCCAAGTGGTCAGTTCTTTCTTCCACTCAGTGTAAACTTCCTTCCTCCACTTGAGTTTTTTCAGAAGCTCCCGGCTCAACCACGCAGGTCTCCTGCTTCCCTTGCCTGTTTTCTTGCTCTTAGGGATGCACCGATCCTGAGCTTGGAGAAAGCGATGTTTGAACGTCGGCCAGCTCTCATGAGCCCCCCTACCTTCCAGAGCCTTATCCCATGGGGTTTCTCCTAGCAGTTTCTTGAAAAGGTCAAAGTTAACCCTCCTGAAATCTAAGGTTTCAGTCCTACTTATTGGTTTGTGCATACTGCCCATGATCCTGAACTCTATCTTTCCGTGGTTGCTGCAACCAAGGTTGCCCCCAACCTTTATGTCCTCCACCAGTCCCTCTTTGTTTGTCAGCACTAGGTCCAGTAGTACTTCTCTCCTCATTGGTTCCTCCACCAGCTGAGTTAAGAAGTTATCATCAATACACTGGAGGAACCTCCTGGACTGTAGATGCTTGGCTGTGTAGCCTTTCCAGCAGATATCAGGGAGGTTGAAGTCCCCCACAAGAACCAAAGCCTGCAATTTCGAGGCTACTTTGAGCTGATTGTAAAAGGCTTCATCAACTCCCCCATCCTGATCAGGTGGCCTGTAATAAACACCCACCACAGTGTCCCTCATATTGGCCCGCCCCTTAATTCTCACGCACAAGCTCTCAACTACCTCTACATCTGACCCCAGGGAGGGCTTTGGGGACATCTCCTCACACTCTATCCATTCCTTAACGTAGAGGGCGACACCTCCACCCCTCCTTCCTCGCCTGTCCCTTCTGAACAGCTTGTAGTCCTCAATAGCCACACTCCAGTCATAGGATTCATCCCACCAGGTTTAAGTGATGGCCCTATATCATATCTTTCCAGCAGCATGGTAGCTTCCAGCTCCTCCTGCTTGGTGCCCATGCTGTGTGCATTTGTGTAGAGGCACTTCAGCTGGGCTGTTGGCTGTGCTGCCTTTTTAAGGGAACACTCCTTGAGGTGTCTCACAGGGGTTTCTCTGTTTACTTCAGTTACCTCAGGAGCTGCTGGCTCTTCTCCATAAGACTTTGACTGCAATGTAGTGTCCTCAGCTTGGCTCAGGGAGCCAGGCTGAAGGTCCGAACTAGCAGCCTGTCCCCCTAACCCTGATGTGTTATCACTCAGCTTGCCACAGTCAAGTCTGATATTATTAACCCCCTCCCCCCTCACATCTAGTTTAAAGCCCTGTCAATCAACCCCGCGATCTTCTGCGCTAGAACCCCCTTCCCCCTTTGAGAGAGGTGCCTCCCATTTGCTGTTAACAGGCCCGGTGCCGTGTGGGTGAATCCACTGTCAAAGAACCCAAAGTTATGGTGGTGACACCAGCCATGGAGCCACATATTAATTGTCTGTATTCATCTGTTCCTCCTAGCATCATTACCCAAAACTGGAAGGAGCGATGAAAAGATAACCTGTGCCCCAGACTCCTTTACCAGCCCTCCCAACTTCCTAAAGTCTCTTTTTATGGATCTGGGACTGTGAGTTACAGATTCCTCTGTGCCTATATGGAAAACCACTAATGGATAATAGTCTGAAGGATGTACTAAGCCAGGAAGTTTCCTGGTAACGTCCTTAACCTGGGCTCCAGGAATAACATAGACTTCCCTCTGAGGAGGGTCCACACGGCATACTGTTCCCTCCGACCCCCTTAGGAAAGAGTCACCAATGACTATAACCCTTCGTTTTCTCCTTGTGGTTGCGGTGGTGATCCAGAGTGTATTCTTTTTAGCTAAGGAGGCATCTATAATGAAGACTGCCCATCATCTACATCCTTCCTTGACTGGCCTTCCTCAACCAGTACCTCGTATCTGTTCTTCAGAGGTACAGGACGGGGCAAGGTGGCCAAGGGGGGAGTTCTGCTGCCCTGACCATGAACCTGCCTCCATTCATTCTTTTCATTTAGGTTTCTACCCTTAGCCTGACTGGGGCTGGATACAGGGGCTCCTAGTCTCTGGCTGCTTCCCTCCCTAGTACACCTCAACCTTTCAGTTTCCCCTCCCAGCCTTTCAACTTCCCCTCTCAGCTCTGCCACCAGGCCGAGCAGGTCATCATTCACCTGTTCACATCTCACACAACAAGTTTCATAGCTGCCACTCGTTACCAGTAAAAGGTCCTGGCACTCCCTACAGCCTGTGGCCTGGACAGCCGCATGCTTCCATGGGAGCTCTTGTCTGTGTTCCCACGCCCATTTTGGTTGAGGATGAGAGCTTGACCTTCCTCCGGGTGGAGACCATGGCTAAGCTCTTTCCGAGGGGGTGACGCCACCAGCAGGACTCACCTGTCAAGCTGACAGAACTTCATTTCCTCCCTACATGCCCTTTCCCTGCTCCCTGCACCTTGCAGTGGTGCTCCCAGGCGGCATTCGGGTTAGGCTCACTTGCTGCTTGCTTGCTCAGTGCGCAGTGACTCGCTGAGCTCCTGAAAAGCCTCTTTTATGGGGGGAAAAGGGTGGGAGTGGTCCTGGCGCCTTTACGCCTGGTTTAGATCTGCCGCCGGGGGTGCTGGCTCTGCCCAGGCCACCTCAGCAGCCCCCCACCAGCTACCGGCTTTCCGGCACAGACTAGCCACTTTGCCCGGCTTCAAAAGCCCTCAAAACAAGCTCCTTGCTGATCCTTTTTGCCGCGATTCCTTCCCCCAGTGTGGGCTTACCTGCTCTGGAGGCTGGTCTCCTCGGCAAATGATCCTTAGCTTCACCCATCCTTCAAAGCTTGATTCACACAAACCCATACTGCCACCACTTCTCCTACTCTGAACTTCACTTTCTACACAACAGATGTGTTGCTTACAAGGAAAGGTGAGAAAAGATTACAGCTGCCTTCAAGAATCAAAACTATTCCATCCTTCCAGTTTCCTTATCATTAGAAAAATAATGTATCGCAACAGTCCAAAATCACCACTGAGAGTTTGTAATCTCCTATGCTATGCAATCAGATGGCTTTCAAAACAGCATACAATGCCTTTAAATAAATAAATACATAGCCCCACAAAGAAAAACACTAGATGAAGCAAGCAATCACAAAAGCTGTTCAGATTAAATACAAAGAAAGGAAGAACAGAGTTCATTAATGTGCAAATGACTTCCATACAGCTTCATCTTTCAGAGTTTCTGAAGTTATAGAGCACATATATTAAATACTATTAAGAAAAAATTCACTCTAAATTTTTAGCCCTATTTGCTATGTATATTAACCCTATATAGGCTCAATTATCAGAATTAGGACAAAATACTCAGAACAGATATTTTCTTTCTGTTCACTTCAAAGATTAGAGGCAATTTGGGATGGAGCCTAGTCAGTGATGCTTAATGTTCCATGCTAACCCGAAGGTTAGACAACAAAATTACAGTAGTTCCTCCTGGCCATATAGTCTATGACACCCCAAAATACGTTATACTAACTTTTGCTCTGTTATTGCTCATCATGACGCTGTCATGCCTTCTCGATACAGGCTTTGAAAGCAACAAATATCAGAAGCTGGAAAGCAGAGAAAGAGCAATTGAACAGAGAGTCTCAGCTCAACATGAGCCAGCAGTGCACACTGGCAGCCCAGAAAGCCAACCGCATCCTGGGCTGCATCAAGAGAAGTGTGGCCAGCAGGTCGTGGGAGGTGATTCTACCCCTCTACTCTGCGCTCATGAGACCCCACCTGGAATACTGTGTCCACCTTTGGAGTCCTCAACACAGAAAGGACATGGACCTGTTGGAACGGGTCCAGCGGAGGGCCACAAAGATGATCAGAGGGATGGAGCACCTCCCCTATGAAGACAGACTGAGAGAGCTGGGGTTGTTCAGCCTGGAGAAGAGAAGGCTGCAGGGAGACCTCATAGCAGCCTTCCAATATCTGAAGGGAGCCTACAGGAGAGCCAGAGAGGGACTCTTTGTCAGGAAGTGTAGTGACAGGACAAGGGGTAATGGTTTTAAATTGGAAGAGGGGAGATTTAGATTAGATATTAGGAGGAAATTCTTTACTGTGAGGGTGGTGAGGCACTGGAACAGGTTGCCCAGGGAAGTTGCGGATGCCCCATCCCTGGAAGTGTTTAAGGCCAGGCTGGATGGGGCTTTGAGCAACCTGCTCTAGTGGAGGTGTCCCTGCCCATGTCAGGGGGGTTGGAACTCGATGATCTTTAAGGTCACTTCCAACTCTAACCATTCTATGATTCTATGATTCTAATAATAAAAATATATCCCCTGAAGTGGCTACCAAATATGTTACCTTACTAACTTTCTTCAAAAACTATGACAAAAAACCTCTGAGTTTTATTTACTGCATAATTTGAGATGATTACTGATCCATCCCTGCTTTTTTTCATATATTGGACTTTTGATCAAACACCCTAATAAGAATTTATATTAAAATTTCTTCAGAAAGAAATAGTATTCTTTTTGAAGATAAATATTGCAAAAAGATATATAAACAGGGCATATGCATTTTTTTCTTTTTTTTTTTTTTTTTTTGAAAGCTATCAAGTTCTCATTATCAATTTTTTGAAGTTTCACCTAGGTGAATGTAACCCTATAGACTTTCCATACTCCACACACTGGCACACCGAACAAAACAAGTTAAGTAGAATACCATATAGAAAACTATGGTCCAAATTAGAGGTAACTAGCACAATCTTCTTCCATTTACTGGCTACGTTCATTAGTTCTTCAAGAAACATAGACCTAGATATAACAGATTTGATCTGTTCCCAGTGAGAACTACCATCCAGGGCCTCAAGCTACCTCACTGTTGTTGTGTTGCACTGATTATTGTGAACATGTATTCACAGATTCTGGATGACTAACAGGCACCTACTCCTTCTTCCCAAAATATACATATACAAACATGTTTTGATTCCACTACTCCTTTCCATCTCCATTGTATGGGGAACTACTGGAAAGAGTCCAGCGAAAGGCAACAAAGATGATTGAGGGATTGGAGCATCTCCCTTATGAAGAAAGGCTGAGAGAGCTGGGACTCTTTAGCCTGGAGAAGAGAAGGTTGAGGGGAGACCTTATCTATGCTTATAAGTATCCAAAGGGTGGGTTGAAGGAGGAGGGAGCCAGACTCTTTTCAGTGGTTGCCAGTGAGAGGACGAAGGGCAACGGGCACAAGCTGGAACATAGGAGGTTCCACTCAAATATGAGGAGAAACTTCTTCACGGTGAGGGTAACAGAGCCCTGGAACAGGCTGCCCAGGGAGGTTGTGGAGTCCCCTTCTTTGGAGATTTTCAAGACCCGCCTAGACGCAGTCCTGAGTAACATGCTCTAACATGCTCTAGGCAATCCTGCTTCAGCAGGGGAGTTAGACTAGATGATCCCTATGGTCCCTTCCAACTTTAAAAAAAAAATTCAGTGAAATTCAGTGAAATTCAGTATTACCTGGGCAATTTCACAAAAACAGTACAAGAGCACAACTCACTTGCTTCTTATGCCAGGAACATGCTGTAAGCATATAGTTGGCCGTACTGACACTTGGAATTGCCATTAGGAGATGACAGAGTAAAGTTTGCAACAAAATTTCATCTCATGGATACTAAAGTTATGGAGAGATTTTTAAAGAGTATGAAGTCTATCAAAATATTCATGTCTGTTTATTATCAATGTTACATTTTTTGACCACACAGCAGAATTTTATCAGGCATTTAATGCACCTCTATCAGTTTAATAGAAACCAGTGTCTATGTAACATTTTTGCTAAGGAATAGACATGGAATAAATTTCAATTCGTTGTAACAACATAAACCAACCTAGAAGTAGATTTTGGTAAATTTGCTAGTTTGCTAAATTGATTTACCAATCTGGGCACAATCAACATAAAAGGCTGGTGGACGTAATTACATCAAACAAAATAAATTTCTAAGTATTATATACATGAAAAACAATACAGTTTTAATTTATATAAATTCTATTCATCATTTTCATAGTCTCCATATAAATCAAATCACAAGCGAAAATATACAGGTGTATAATAAAACAGCAATTCAAGAATGTTGAAGGGCAACCACAAAAAACCCAAATATTCAGCAAGGCATTTTATAACTACTGTTTCAAAATGTGTTTCTTGAACATGAAATACAGCTCTGAAAGTCTATGGTTGCTCCAGCTTTTACTGCAGGTACAGTTTGCTTGATCTGATTCTGCTAGCCAAATACAAACATTTTCAACACAATAAGACAAAGAAGAAAAGGTATATTTTTGCAATTCTCTCCTTATTCCAAAAAAAGCACTAGGGGCAAGTTTAAAAAAAAATTGTATTTTCTTAATACCTGTTTAGAAATTAGGTCTTTAAAATTCACATTTTCTGCTGAAGCAACAAAACACCCTGCTATTTAAAGTGCTAAGTCTACAAAGGTTCTTACGCAGCATGAAGAATCTGGGAGCTGCAAAGAACCGCGTAAAGGAACACTGATGTCTCCATACACTGTGGCAAACCACACGGTCAGGGAGTTCAGGCTGAAACAAGTCGGTATTTGTTAAAGGCACACTAAGCTGCCCACACCCAGCTCCTGCCAACAAGCTATATATCACACTAAATTGCAAGCAAGCAGTTTTGGGCTCTGGACCTGGCTGCATCTTTTGGGAGTGCTAGAAAAGGAAAGAAGAGCTACTTCTTTGGAGAATGACAAACTTTGCTGAGAGGCAAAGTTTGTAGCAGTGGCAATTAGTACTTTGTGTTGCCAGTCCTCATTCAGAAACTCAGGCTCAGATTTTATAAATAAGACATGGAATGAAAATACTTCTCTGTCTGCACACTATCAAACTTTATTGAAATAGGGAAATGTCCAGGAAAGGTCAAAAATCTCTTAATGCTTAACATACTGGCTGTTCTCGTATTCTAACAAGCTACATACCCTACACAGCCAGCAGCTAAGCCAAAGCTTTGCTGGCAATAATTCTGGACAATTACTCAGCAGAGAAGCACAAGGAAGAAACAAATTAATTTACTTCAAATCCAATGCTATCCATATTCTAGTAGCTAGTTATTTAAAATTAGAGAGATTTGCATTTTATTTCCTTATGGTAAAAATCTTGGTAGAAAATGATGAAAAGAAATGGGCATTCATAGTACATTCAAAATACAAGAAGAAAAGGAAAGCAGGATAACGGCTTCACTTCTTTCAGTTTCATTAACAAGTAAAGCAATACTGTAGCAACAATACATCTTTAATGCACTCAGCCCTGACACTGAGGCCAGTAATATTGTTGATTCCACTGCAGTAAAGAGTTAAGTATCATATTGTACAAGTTGAATTGTATGAGATCACAAATATTTCAAAGATGGCAGGCTATCTTTCAGTTTACGTAAATAATTACTGTTAAAACTATTTGTCAAGCCTTGTAATAGTAATTGGGCTATTAAAACATTGCTGAAAACCATCACATAAGAATCTACTTAATTGGATTTCCTCCTTTTACATCTTTCCAGATCAGTGCAATACTGCAAAAGTGTTAATTATTTCATGGCAACAAATATTTCGTAAAGGTGGGAAGCACTGTGAAAATGCAAGGAGCTTGGTTAACAGTCTTGCTGCTGAACCGAGATTAAAGTTGCAAGGAGTTGGGGGAGGTAAGAGACTTCACAAATTATTACCATTTATTTTCTTACACAGTCAACATGCATGAAAAATTGTGTATTTAGTCATGGACCAAAAAGCTCTTTCATACATTGTGCATCTCTCTAACTTAATCCGGGACTTATAACATTGATCATTTCTGCTGCCTTTATTCTTTAAACTGCGGCAGTGGAATGAAGCTTGGTTTATCAGAGCAAGCCTCCCTGAAGACTTAACAATGCAGACTGCATCATCCGCAGCCTATTATCACTGCAGCCGTTTGACACAAATACATTCAGATGCTGAACACTCACTGCAGGCTTTGGATACGGTCATATGCCCTCTACAAGGCAAAATGGGAACGGAAGGAAACAAGACAAAACACAGGCTTTCCTTAGATGTTTGCCTTAAGAAAAAAGGAAAGATAGAGAGCTTGGACGATAAAAACATTCATATACTTATTGCAAAATGTTATAATGAATATTGATGAACTATGTGAATTATGTAGGTGCAATCATATTGCAATTAGATATAGTTAAGAAAAACATTTAAGCCTTACCCTCATTAGCTCTAATGCTCCTCTGCAGATTTGGACAAGAAAAGTAATTTCTAGCAATTAAACTGGACACAAGCAGCAATTAAAAGCAAGAACGCAATTAGTAACTTGGTATATGTAAAGAATTTAAGATAGCTAATTTTTCACTTCATTTGCATGCTGTGTGGCATTATTTTTCTGAGCAATTAAAAATTCTTTCAGGAAATATTACTAAATACTACAGATATCTGATCCTGCCAAATATTACTTGCCCAAACTCTTTTTGCTCAGAAGTGTGCTGAAAGATTTCCCTTGAACTGCTATGAATTTTAAAACAGGAATTTTAAGTCAGCAGTCTATTTAAAGGAAAAAAAGGAAAGGCGCCAGGGTGGGGGGTGGGGAAGATGAAAATTATGTAATACTAATATAACTTTATGTCACAGAATCAGATTCACATACTGGAAGAAGTCACTATCAGATAATGCTAATATCCAGGGCATCCCAAACGTGTATTACAAACACATCTTCTAGGAACACTTTTCCCACCTAAATAAAGACTTCAGAAAAGCAGCAATATGTGTAGTGCTGAGTGACACATTCCTTCTAACAGCCAAACAGAACATGATTCCCTCTTAGAGGGGCTGTTCGTGGAATTTAGGTACCAATCCACAACTACATATGTAACAGTAAGGAGATTATATACCATGACACAGGACAAAACCAAGACTGACAATTGCATGGTTACTATTATTAGGCCTGCATAATTCAGACGTCTCAATAAAAAGCTACTTTAATTATTAACTTCTAATGACTTGCATCTTGTGGTAAGTGGAAGTGTACAGCTTTAATCAGGTATGCTGAAAGAAGAAAAAAAAATAGTCCTGCAGCAACTTCCAATAAAGGTTCCTGCAAAGGGTTACAGAAACACATGCATGAACTTTGAGAAGCACCACAGAAGTCCCTACTGCCTAAAGTTAAGCGCACTTAAATCTCTCCAGGATCAAGAAGGTCCTAGGCAAGGGTGTAGGAATGAAGTAAGAGGAGGATCACCAAGTACAAAGTTAAAGGATACTATACGTAACTTACACAGCTGCCATAAGGGTTGTGGCTTTCATTTGAAATAGTAGAACTTCACTCACATCATGAGAGTAACATTATTACTGTAGATAACTGCATTAGAGTAAGAAAATTATATAAAATTATTAAAAAGCCGTTTATCACTGGTACTTTAGGAATAAATTATACTGCAGTAAGCACCTTACCTTACTATCAGCATAACTGTACACCCAGAAAGGCATGCACACAACACAGCATGTGTTGGAGAATATACTTAACAGCTATTTAACTTCCAAGGAAAAAGATTGTTTCTTTTTCAAGGTGATTACTCTTAACAATATGGAATGTAATAAACTATTGCAATAAAAAACAGCACACAAATCTGTATTAAAGTTTTTACTTGGTTATAAAGAATGAAATGAAATTCATATAGAATTATTTTGGTTTAGAAATATCATTTGTCTTATGAAATAACGCTACAAGATGAAGTTCCATGACCAGGCATATTAAAAATACATTCTGATTTTAAAGTATCATTCTAAGCAAATAATACTAAAATTCTCCACCACAAATTAAGTGCTAAAGCTGAAAATGGCCTGCTCCACCCAGATTTAGCATCTGCTACTGATAGATGAGCAGAAAAAAAAAAAAAAAAGCCAAGAGAAGCAAAACTCCCTAGATTTTCAGTGTGAACCATACACGGATTTAAGTGCATTCATAATTTTATGTTAACATCTTTAGTAATTAAGTTATAAAGTTTTGTAATAGTAGTATAGTAATTTTAAAAAGTACATCTAAAATAAGTCAAAGATGTCCTTGAATACTACATACAGTACTGGACTACAATGTAATTTGTCAAAATACAAAAAAATGGTATAGTCATACCATGCTCATAAAGCTAGATTCAGAAAAACCATGCTGCAAAAGTTGTCATCATTATAAATAAGTGGCCTTTGAATTGGATGAGATCCATATAACATGACAGAAGAGCCAAGGAGTTCCAGAGGTCTGCCATATCAATATCCTAGGCTCGACTCCCACCTGCTCTTCAGTGCGCACTGCCATTGGTGAGATGCTTTAATATAAAGGAGGCAGCTGCACAGCTAACTTCACATCTGCTCTACGCTAAGCAGCATTTGAAAGTATTGATGCTGATACTTGTAACAGGTCTAAATAAAGAGAAATAAGAACTAGCAAAAGTAAAATTCTTGCCCATTTGGAAAATAAAGTTTACTTAAGTTCATGTGTTATCATCTGAAATCCAGGCAGAGGTCACAGTCAAACTTCCTTCCAATTAGCACATTCACACAAAGTTTTAGAACCCATGAAGTATGAAACAAGACATACAACTCTGAATTTTGTCCTGCTGACTGCTTTGATTATTTGCTTATTTTTTTTTATGTGATGAAAGCTGAAAAGCTTTTGCCAAGTGCCAACTACCAAAATTAAATTAAATGTAGTATTTTAAAAGGCACCACCAAAATTACATACTAAAAATCCTATACCTATTATTCCAATTAAAGTAAGAGCCAAAATATGCTAGGGAAACTGTCTTAGAGGATTTTAAGAGCATTTAGGTTTAAGAGCATTTCTGAGTTATTACACAGGTTGTGAAAGAAGACACAAAAAAATTATTTCTATTATCCACTCAGTTTATAACTTAACCTTGTTAATTTATGCAAAGGCCAACTTTTTCAGGATGGTCACAGTGTCTGAGCATTCAAGTTGACGCAGGCCAGTCTCCAAGAAGACTCAGAACTTCTCATTTCAACAGACCTCCAGAAAAGTTTAGCTCCTGCATGAGCCTGAAGTAAGAGAACAATTAAAAAAAAAAAAAAACTCAAAAAACCGAAACCAACTCTGCAAAATTATTAACCAATATAGTTTGCGTATTTTAGGAAATATTTTCTTAAATATACCTAAAGCAGTATTTGCCAGCAGTTGAATACCCTGAAAAAAATTACCAATATATGTACATGTTACACAACTGTACTGTGCTGCAGCTATGGCTGGCCAGGAACATAAGGTAAGGTGCACGTATAGGATGAAATAACACAGGCAATCAAAAGTGGCCTTGTATACACAAAATTTCATCTTCCCCCGACCCCATTTACTTTCGTAAGGCTAATATAAGACTTCATATTTCCTCTCTACTTTGATGACCTTACATGCCACGTAAAAAAATTATATACAATGTGCAAATATTTTATATTATAGAATATTTTTCTCTCTACAGCTGCAGTTAACACTTATTTATTTTGTTTGCAACATTGTAGCCAGGTCTTTTGTCTTTTATAGTGAGAACAGAAATTTAGCGATATGGTTTAGTGATGGTTTTTTTCAGTGTTAGGTTGATGGTTGGACTAGATCTGAAAGGTCCCTTCCAACCTAGACTTCTATGACCTATAATTCTATGATTCTATCTTCTTCTGCATACTTTTCTAAAGCATCATTTACTTTGTCAAAAACTTCACAAAAATCATTGATTTCCAATTATACTTTCACAGAAAATAAAATTACACTTAGGAATAAATAACTGAAAAGTCTTCTTCTACTGGCTAAATTAAACTCCATAAATGCAAGAAAAGCTATGTTAAAAAAAAAAAAAAATCTAGGAACTGAGTTCTTCCCTGTAATCTATCAATCTTTATTTGAAAAACTGTTAAAGGTTAATTTGACCATTTGGAAATGTCTCTTGCACTACTGAAACTCACCAGGCAGAGTCTTGCCAATTAGACCACATGCATTCTCATTTATACATGCCCTAATTCTCATGCGCATGTATTCTGTGCACTTGCATTCATTGTGTTGTACATCCAACTTTAAAAAAATAGATGCATAAAGAAAATCACCTAATGGACAACGGGCAGCACAGAAAGTATGTAAAGGATATGGACTTCTCATCCAAGTGAGTTCAGGTAGTAAAAATCTCCAGGTTCAAGATTTGGCAGCTATTTGTTGGAAAATGGTCCCACTCCTAAGGTATGAATTTTTTTAATTGTGAATTTAAAAGGCACAAAATTAACACAAGTCAATTTTATACCTGCGCATACACAGAACAGTTCTTCCATGCTTTAATAAGAATCTCTTTACACATACAGATTTTATTTAACCTCTGACTTCCTAAATTATTTTACTCCAGAATTCATATTCTAATATTCTGATAAAGTCCTGTCTCATCATTACTTTCCTGTCTCCTCCATGTTCTCACCCATACATCACTGGAATTACTGAAACTACTTCTGATAAAGCAGCAAAGGTAAGCTCAGAAATCTGCTTTTTAGGTTGTTTTTTTTTTCTACTGACCACTGAAATCTCCCAAAATTGACAAGTTTTTCCTATGATGAAAAAAGAAAGGCCTCAATACACTGCATCATGTGACCAAGTTCTCAGATGTTTCTTAAAAATTTAAAAAGCCTCTCATATATTTACTTTTCAGAGGTTACCTGAAATAGTGTCAAAGATTGTATTATTCAACAATTAGGGATCCTGGCTCAAAACCTCACTGCACTAGGCACAGCAGAGAAGTAACTCAATCCCAGAAGGCTCAAATCTGCATATCAGATGGAACAAACATACAGATGGAGGTGAGGTGAGCCGGAAAGATGAACAGATCAAAGGGATGCATAAAAGAAAAACACTTTCATTGTATAAGCACCCCCTCCCAAAGCTTAATACAATTCTTTTTCAAACTATCAAAACATGCAACTACCAGGTCAGGATTTTTCCACTAAAATCCAATTTTATTTTTGTTTGGGGGGAAAATGGGGTCCTAAAATATTAATAATAATAGAATCATAGAACAGTGTGGGTTGGAAAGGACCTTTAAAGGTCATCTAGTCCAATGCACCTGCAATGAGCAGGGACATCTTCAATCAGATAAGGTTGCTCAGAGCCCCGTCCAACCTGACCTTGAATGTTTCCAGGGATGAGGCATCCCTGGGCAACCTGTTCCAGTGTTTCACCACTCTCATCATTGTCCTGATTTGAGGTAAAACAGAATCAACTTTCTATTCAATAATTTTACTTCTTAGCTAAGCCTCTTCTAACTCTCTGAAATAAGCAGCAGAAAACTGTTCGCTCTCAGAGTGATAAGACCAATGTTTGTACTTCATGCCAAGGAATGGTATGCAGAGAGGCCCTTTCTCATACTTATTGCTATAATAACCAAGGTCAGCTAACTTCGTTATTTGCCCTGTTGGAGGGTCAGAAACGGAAAAGCGTAGAGGGGTCCCACTTGCAGGGAGGAACGGACAGGGCAGGTGACCCAAATCTGACCAACAGGGTATTCCATCCCATCTGCCCCATGCTCAGTATAAAAGCTGAGAGATCAAAGGGTCAGGTCTCTTTCTTCAATGGCCGACGTCCGAAGAGGACCCTGTCTGTTCGTCTGCCTTTGATCCCGATCAGTGTGTTCCTGACTCCACAGCTGGAATCCAGTTCCCATTCGTCACTGAGTCCAGTCTGGGACTTCCCCAGTGCCTGCTGGTGACATCATCCTGGGAGTTTAGGCCAATTCGGCCTAAACCACGACAATCAAAAAAATTTCTTCCTTCTTGCCTTAAGAAAAATAAAAAATAATCACAGCACATGACAACTTTGATTTTACTTGAAAAACTCTCCATTTCCCTTGGGAAAGCTGAAAACGCTTCCTATCCTCTCTGCTAGAGACACCCAAGGGGCTTGGTTCCTATTTGCATGCCAGCTGAACTGCCCCACTCCTTCACCAGACCTCCCAAACCCCTTGCTCCCCTTTGCAGGCTAAGCTGCTGGGATGGCAGCCTTCCTGCTTCCAGGCACACTCTGCCTTTTTCTGTCTACTGGGCTGCCAGATTTGCCAGACCACCAACCAAGCGCGGTGCCATGTGGGCTTGTTCTGCCGGCTGCCTGGCTTTACAGCGCCTTTACAGCAAGGCGCGCAGACTCTCTGGGATTCTGTCCTTGGTTCCTCCGAATCCAGCTAGAACTCAGATTTCAAATCACAATGAAAGCTACAAAATTTCAGCAATATCTCTTTTCCTCATGAAGGAAAATCCCAGTTCCTACATGATTCTGTCCCTCATGCTGAGACATAAAGACAATATTCAGACACTTTTCCTTTCTTACGTGCTTCAGAAAGACTGGAGAAGTGCTTATATAAATACAGAAATAGTGCTCTAATCCCCAGGTTCCAGGCATCTGCCACTGATAGTCACTGCTATCTGCCTGTCTGCAGTATGCTTGTGAGCATCATGTGAGTGTTGGCAAGATGCACAGGGTCTCTGCATCTTACCAACGTGATCTTATGCTAGGTGAAGAGCTATCTTATGTGACGTCACTGGCCACTGTGGTCAGAAATAGTCTTGTTTCCTGGCATCTCTGATCCTTCTCCTTTGCTGTATCTTGATTCTGTCTGTTTTTCCAGCAAAAAACAGTTTTTTCTGTTTTGCTTTACTAGTTCAAAGTTGTCTGCCTCTATTTCATTTAACGTCTCTTTCATTTAATTTTAACTGCATTCTGGAAACACAGCTCATCAGTGGAAGCTCAGACATTAAGCACAAGCCTACAGAAATTTGTTAGAACCTGCCCACACATCTAGATGATTGTCCCATAAGGAGGAAAGAATGCTGCTAAACGAAGCATCTTCAAAAGGAGACTTTTGATATCCATTATTCATGGAAGCAAAAAGAACGTCCCCGCCTAAGAAATGGTGATGAGAGCCACAGTCAGTACACAGAGTGTAGAGTAATTGAGTTCAATCTCCAAGAGAAAAAAAACCCAACCAAAACAACAAAACGCACAACCATAAAGAAATAAAAGCCTCCTGCCTTTTTTTTTTTTTTTTTTTGTGAAGTTTTTTGGTGTGGTTTTTTTGATGGTTGGTTGTTACTTGTTTGGGCCAGAGTGTGTTCTTGCTTTTTTTTTTTTGCTTTGCAGCAGCTGCTCTATTGATTGCTTCTAAAATGCTTTGACCTAACACTCATCTCCATGCTACCTACTTTTTATTTCTCTTTTCCCTCACTCCCTTACAGTTAATCTAGAGAAGATTGTAAAAGCAACATAAAGACAAGGTTGTGTATCTTAATCTCTTCCTGGACAATATTGGGGAAAGGAGTTTATACATAAAGTTTTCTTGTACAATGGAAAAGCAGTCTGCTCTGAAGCAGGTTTTAGGCAATTTCCTCAGAAAAGGCTGAGCACATCAGATCTCATAAGCTAAGAGTAAAGCCTGTCCACCAACGTCTGAGCACTGCTGGCACAACAGAGCTATTGCAACAGGCAAGATTAAGGATTCTGCAGATGACACTCTTCCCTGAATCAACACAGACCTAATGCCCCAGAATAAACTTCTGAGCTCTTGTCAGCACTGCACTGTTGTTTTTTTTAATTAAACATATATTTAAAAAAAGAAAAAAAAAGAGTTTGATCTACTCTTGATAAGCATCATATGCTACCCTTCATCAGAGAAGTGTCAGTCTTAAATAACATTTGGATAATGCTAAACACCCCCCTTCACAAATTCCTTAGATTATCACCACTCTCTTCTATCACAACCCTTAAGTGCCAAGTTACGTAACTGTACACTGTTCAATAGATATTTATACAGCAAATTTTTCCACTCATATGGCCAGATAAGCCTCTAGCCACAGCTGATAATTACACATACAAAGGGAGCAGCAAACAAAATTCCGTCACCTTTTAAGGACTACTAAATGGCATCCTTGTTAATAGGCTGAGAAGAGTTGCATTCAGCTACCAATTGCTTCCAACATACTGAGAGTCAATTATTGTCCTGTTATTTCCTGGAGTCTGAACTAAAGACACTCTAATGTTACTCCTGAAGAGCAATATGGCAGAGGAATAGTTCTAGTAGGAAGAGTAATAACCTCTGCATTGTAAAACTGGAAAATCATCATATTATATAATTCATTCACATTCTTATATAAGCTTACATAACCAGTTGTTAATCGAAGTGATTTGAAAGGATCACAGAATTATAAAGAAATTTAAAAAAAATACTCCTATCTTCAAAATTGACAGTTTATCTGTTTAAACAAGGTAATAACCTTAGATAACCTCATCCTTATAAAAAGCTCACACACATAATGCTGACAATACAATCTGTGTAGATCCACAGATAAACCATCACATTGCTCAGCTGATCTGTAAAAGAATACAGAACATAATATTCACTCTTGATTTAACCTCATATATTCAAATGATGTTTGTGCAGACTATCACACTATTTCTCTATTCTTCTTCACTTTTGTTCATTGAAAAGCAGTTGAATCTTTCCAGTATTTCATCAGCAATAAATTATCAGGACACATCCAAATTTATCTATCAGTGTCTGAAAGACTAGCATAATACTTTCATAAACGTAGCACATCCTTTGCCAACTATTGTCACTTTTTCATTATCATTAAAAGGGAGATCATTACCAATGAGTGAGAGTCAGAACAATTAATACACAGGAAACTCCAAATATTAATTCAGCAAATTCTATTAAAGGCGCACGGGACCTTACATCTAAAGGTGAAGGGTGGATTGAAAATAAACATTCTTTTTCAGTAGGTCCCTTTCAGAAGTTTTCCCACTTAGGGATATGTACATATACATCCTTATAATCTCTGTGATTTCTTTAAGGACTTTACAGCATCCATAAGGAGTCATAACACCATGTGCTGTTTTTCTGGTACTATTCCCTGATAAGAAATAGAGATGCTGTGAATTCTGTATTATATTTTGGTTTCTCAAACTCTCCACATTGCGGTAAGAGGGGAAGAACACAACTGGGGAACCCAAAGAAAAGGAAAGCCTTAAATGGCTCATTTGCTCAGTGGCCAACACCATCTTGCACAAAAGTTGCTTTCTTTTCCTTAGAGATGCTAAGGCAAATGGGGCAAGGCATTCAAGAACAGAGAAAAATGGGAAAGATGTGACTATACTACTTAAAACTGTGGATTTGTTTTGGATTGCATATACCAGCCAGCCTGGGAAGGGGTGTGTCTGGCTGTTTCCTGATATAACAACTTGTTGAAAGTAATCAATATGTTACAATTGTCAGAGTCAGCATATCTGGTAGTTTTTATAGAGATTTGGGAGCCCATGGCAGCTGGCGATGGGCTTCCCAGACTGCCCAGAGGTAACCTGTTTCATTTTGGGTCTGCACATGCCCATGTGAAGTTTTTACTGCCCACAGCACTGCCATCTCAAACAACTATGAATGCATGCGCGGTGTCCATAGCACAGAAATACAACTTCAGAAGAACAAAATACACATTAAATAGAGATTTCCTAAAGAATGCAAGATTACAGAGAGAACCTCCTGCCTCCACTACGGAGCTTAAAGCAAAGAGTTTCTCATTGTAAGGTTTATACGATAAGCAAGTCGATTGTTCCCTTACTAAATGAGGGAGCCCATCCAAGACATGAAGAACCCTGTAAGAAAAAAAAGTTTACAAAAAATATTTAGACAAGAAAGCATTGCAAAAAGCTAGTTTAAAAACCAGAAATCTACCTGTACTTACCACCTTTTTAGCAAAGACAGAACAAATTCCTACACCAGCACAGAACAACTTTTCTGTCATCTGCAATATCACCCTCTCAAACTCCTTCTCTAGAGAGTCAATTTCAAGTGCACTAAGAAGCAAATGCATCTTACCATTCACCTTGCTCTTTAGGATGTGACTCTGCTACTACATTCTCCACTTCCCGTGTACTTTTTTTATACCTTTCAGAGGACTGGCCTACCAGCTCTAGGTTCTCAGCTTGTATCTTCCCTTTGTTCTCATCTCCCACCCTCGATCTTCCCTGTTGCCCCTCATGGCCACATCAAAGCTGCATCTTTGCCTGCTGACGCTGCCCACCTCATCTGTCCTTGCCCAGAATGGTTAGGGATGCCTCATCTCCCTATCATCACTTTCTTAGTGCGGCATCCTTGCCTCTCCTCCTAGGCTGCTACTGCTTCTTCCAGCTTCCCGTCCCTCTTTACTGTCATTCCTGTTGGTGGCAATACCAGAGCAGAGTCACAACTTGCATGTCTGGAAGAGCCTGCTTGAGTATTTCAGCTTGCTAAATTTCATTTTAAATGTCGCCACACCAATCTTTGGTATGCCTAACCAATTGGAAAAATACTGACCAGTCATTTAAGAAAAGGAACTATCAACTCATTATTTCCTCAATGGCTTGGAATAAAAATACAACAAATAGGGATCCTTTATGAAAACTGTCTCCAGGATGATAAGCAAAGTACTCCAGATAACCTTTTTCGTTCTCTCCAGTGAAATAACAATCTGAGTATGTTCACAGAAACAAAAACAAAACTACAGGAAACCTCCCGGGCCTTTGCTTCCAGCTTCCATCCTTGCTTCTGTCAGCACAGACATCATCTGAGAGTATCCATCAGCCTACTAAGGTCCGCTTTTACCATAGTTCTATTTCGTCCCTCATCTTTGTACCTAGTAGAAGCCTGATGTCCTATGCCTCTGAGAATCAGATACCCTCTCCTAATTTCCAGGCTAAGCTTATTCAGGGTCAGTTTATACCATTTTGTCTTAGAGCTAACGCTGTCCCTAAGCTTAACTAATTCTTACCCTTCCCTGATGTTTACCCCCTCAACATTTTTAAAGGCCACAATCTAAGTTTTTATTGTCCTAGGCTAAACAAGCCAAGCTCTTCCAAATCTCTCATAAAACATTCTCTCCTTTGCTACAATCAGCCCACAGCTACAATCAGCCCACAGCCTTTACTTTTACCTGTGTCAGTTTAAATTCACTCTTCTTCAACAACAGGGCCAAGAAACAGAGGCAAAATTACAGAAGAATTCTTATCAGTGAATTAATACAATAGTATTAATAATTTTATGTCTATTGGAAATACCTTGCCTGACATATCCTATGCTTTCATTTCCCTTCTTCATAGCTACAACTCATTACTGAGAGAGTATCTAAATAGGTGCTTTAGATGCCTTTGCTGGTTTTGCAAAAAGTACATCATCCAATTTGAAATATTTCTTCTGTATCTATACTGCATGTGCAAGTGTGTGAATGTAGTTCAAGATTTATTCTTGTTATTTTTATCATTACTAAAAAAAGAGATGCAATTTTCTCTGTATATGCAGCACAGTATTTTTCCCCATTTCAAATAAGTACTTCTATTTTCTCCAACTATGAAACTTTCAACTGTATGACACCATTTACACTCTGATCTGGAGGAAAAGGAAAATAATTGGAGTCATCACCTTGAATAAACTAAAAATTACTGGAAGCGTGGTTAAGAAATTGCTAGATCAACTAACAAGAAGTAACTTCAAGACTAAAAGTTTCAAACAAATTAACTAATTGGAGGGGAAAAAAGAAATAAAACCCAGCAATTAAATGAAAGCTAACATTTATCATGTAAGTCGATTTTTATTGCATTAGGGCAACCACACTGATTAACAGCTTTAGAATGAAACGTAACTAAAATGTAATAACAACTATGGGCTTAAATCAATTGTGCAACATTACATATTGAGGAAAAACAATCCTCTTGACCCCGCAAGGGATCAACTCAATCCTCCCAATACTACAGAACAAATGACTTTTTAATTATTGTTTTTATCATTACCTCGACTAGAATGCCCAGTGAGGGAAACAGGAGCCTGGGGAACTGAGCACTCTTGAGAATTCCCTTGTATGATCTGTGCAGTGATTTCAAACCCAGTTCCCTGAAATTGGTATTAATGAAACTGGGAATTTCACTGAAGCGTTACTGCCTTTTTGGTGCACTTCCATTCCAAGAACATATCTTTTTTTCCCCACATTATTGTACAAACTAGAAAGCAATCGCTTTTCACTGTTACCTTTAGAATTTTGACTCCTTCAAGTCTATAAAAAGAAAATTTATATTTGTTAATGTTTTATTGCCATTCTTACTTTTCTATTATTTTTACTGTTTTTCTCTAGCCAGTGTCAAGTTTTGATTTATGCTTCTAAAGGCAAGGAACAAGGAGTACACAGTCATCAAGTGAGGACTACTATTAAAGAAATAGACTTTACATTCTTTTTATTCTACGGTGTAAAGCATCTTCACTAGCCTACCTGCTTTTCCCTAATAGGACAAATATTCCTCTCTCATTTCTTCAAAGCCTGCAATCTGAGAAAAGATTATTAAGCTCTTATATATATATAAGAGCTTATACAATTTTCCACTTATTTCAGTCATGCATTTAAATTTCACACTTCTAGTCTAGAAACTAAAGAAACTCAGCACAACCAGCAAATCTTCCACTTTCTCTCTCCAATTCACCAGCAAACGTATAAGCAACACTGCTTCCAGTAACCTTTCTCCAGGAGAAAAACCTTCAGCTCTTCAGTAGACTCTATTTTCCTTTGCAGTAGTTTTGGGAGCAGAAGAACAATCTTAAGGACATTGACAGATAAGGCCAGACCCAGCAAACTACTGTATATCCAAACATTTGGGATTTTTAGTTAGTCTAATAGAAGCACAGTACCAAAGCTCTATAAACTTTGCTCTTTGAACTTGCATGGTCCATGGAACTTAATCAGCATTTTCCCAATAATTCATGAATGCTGACATCAGTATATCTTGATCTCCCAGGATCTTAAAAGTAGGAGAAAAAATTATATAAGCAATCCAGGGCTGGCCATGTGCATGTCAAGGCACAGCTCAATGCCTGGCCAGGCACCAGGAGCAGTGGGAGCTACCTATGAGGGCTGTTGGGGACAGGCCAAAGCCAGGCTGGGATGTGAGCCCACAGGTGGGCATGGCTCAGTGTGGCCCGTGGCCCAGCAGCGCTGGGCTGTGGGGAGCTGGAGACCAGCCCTGCTGGCAAGGGCTGATGCGGGGCTGACTTGGGGTGCTGGGCCATGGGCAGGTTGGGGGAAGCCCTGGGAGAGGCTGTGCAGGAACAGTGATGTCCATGAGTGCCCCCAGGGTCCTTACAGCGTGGACAGCGATAAAAGAACTCTTCCCAATCTTCTCTTCTTCATAAGTTTCTCTTCTGGCTTTAGTAGTGCTGATTGCCCTCTAATTTAGTGATGCCTCTTTCCCATTCACATGGCTCCTACACAACACTGGCTGTGGAATCACTGAACAATCATTCACTCTATCTTAGGGTGGAGTTTCTTTATCATTTTCCTCCATTTTTTCACAGGGAAGTCCTTTCACCTTATCTTTCTTTTGCTCTACTCTTCATCCTCAAAAGCCTACCTCACTTCTTGTCCAGGAGTTTCTTCCTTCAAGTTTTATCTTCCAGTCTCTGTTCACTTGCTTTATCTTCCTATTGCTTCCTTTTTCACCTGCACCTCATCCAAAGAATTTTCCTTTTCTCAGTCTCCCCAGCATATTCCCGCTCTTCTCAGCCTTGAGCCTGCTCTTCATCTCCGTCTCACCAGTGATTTTTACCATCTTATTTTTATCTCTTTTCCCTTTTATTTTACTATCCACTAATGTGATATCACACATTCAAGTTGAATCCAAAATTCAGGGACCATAAAGACAGAGGAAGATGTTGTTTGCTCTTCTATCTCTTTTATTGCCAGTCTGCAGTGAGAGTCAGATAGAAGTAGAATGAAAAGCAACTTCCTCAGCTATAATCCTAAATGGATTGGACCACTAAATTTTTTAATGATTTTTTTTAAGGTAGTTCATCTACGCAGTTTTGTGTTTTGCTGATTTTAAAGGACAGGAAAGACAAAAGTATCTTAGGATCAAAGGGATCGGTTCTCCCCTTCTCCCCATAAAACTTGCAACTAAACAAGGATTTAGATTTTTAAAAGAACCTACCAAAAATTAAGCAAATGCCAAAAACACAGATCTCAACAAAGTAAGTTCCTTTGTATCACCATTATACTATTTTTACTATGTTATGTTTCCATATGTAACCCAGTGATCTTCTGGGCAAGAAATCAGTTCTTCCCCACTATGTTAACATTGCAACTATTAAGTAGAGGCCACTGTATAATTATATGCATCTTTGTTACGTCTTCTCATTTTCCTGGGATATTCGTAAGTTCTCTCATGCTAGGCAAGTAACCACTTAGTTCTCAAACACTGCAAATTTACTAAGGGTAGATTTACATTATGTCATTCTCTAGATTTGCGCACTACACTATTACATCCAGCAGGGGAGTGGGAGTGGGGCTGGGGGGAACAGTCTCTGCAGGAGGGCAAGCTTTCAGAAAGAAAGAGGACATGAGACCAAGTGGTTGACTGCTTCTTTCCTTTCTTCCAAAGTTTTTACTGCCTCCTTCAAGAATTTAGTACATGCCTCACTATGTATCACAAAAACAGCTGCATAAGCACTGTCACATGCATGACCTGTTTGCTATTACATTCACAGTAGTTGTGTGTATTAAAGCTGAGGGGCTTTAATTCAAGCGGCATTCATTACTGAACGTAAATGTAGCCAAGAGGATGCTTGTATCTCCCTTTATATTTTAAACGGCCTAATCCAAGGCTCTCTTATTCGAGTAGTAATTTCATAATCCTCAAATGACCTGACAGCTTTACAGCTTCACCTGACAGTTTTTTCAGGCACTGTGTAACATTACACTGAGCCAAACTTCTCCTAATATCCCACAGTGAAGTTAAGCAACTTCTGTCTGGAAGATACACCAATTCTGATGGTAATTTAGGGTAAGGAATCACTCTCAGGAAGATCTTGGAAATAGTTGCATCATTCTGGTCTGGGGTGAAAAAAACCTCCTTGTGAGTCAAGTGCTCAGTTAAGCTTCTTATACATTTTTTTTTTTTTAATATAAATATCCCTCTAATTAATGGTGACAAACTACAAGATCCTAATTTGCCCAGTATAAGTCTACACACTATGCAAGTATCTTTCTCTTGAAGTTTTGTAACACATTTATAAAAGGGGCATTATGTAGAATGTTACCCAGCTTTCCAAAGCTACAGAAGCCATGAAAGCCAAATCCCCTACTGCTCATTCTTTAGAGCAAAGAAAGTAGAAACATAATGTATTATCATTAAATTATTTTACAGATTTTTTAAATACAAAATGATCCCTCTTTGAAGGATCTTGGACACAATCTACCAAGCCTACAGAGGCAGGCTCTATACAAGTGACACTTACCTCAATTTCCTATACTTGTTAGCCCAAGCATGTGCTATAGCTTGAGCATTTTTAAACAGCCTTGCAATGTATCATTTAAAGAGATTAATCTCTTTTCTCTGATGTCTTTTGCTTACCATTGTTTAATATCTTTTGAGAAACTGGAATATACTAATGCAAAATATTTACAGAGAAAAAGAAAAATGCAAGTGACCTTCTCCATTTAGCTGTTATGATTTTTAGAATGTCAAGAACGTGGCTAAAGCCTAGCAAAGACACAAAGCATATCTTGAGAGAACAATGCCTGTGGTACAATAGCACCAAGAAGTAAAACATGCCAAAAGGCAAGTTTTAACCACAGGAAGTGAAAAAAAAAGGAGAGGGGCAAGGTGATGATTCCTCCAATACATTAAGATACTTAAAACAACTAAGCCTAAGAAATTTAATATGTAAATTTATGCCATATTTATGTGGCAGCTATATGCAAACCTATCATACACTGTGCAGAATATGAGACTGTTTAACTGAACAAACACTTTGACTGCTAAGTATAAACATCTCTGTCAAGATTTCTTATCCCAGAAATACCATATAACTAACTCCAATAGACGAATTTGCCTTTTCAAAAGCAACTTTGCTTCTTAGACATTCTTAGGTTTAAGAGACCCAGTGTATGTTGAATGACAGAGCAAAATGTTGCTTGTGAGGCTTTCAAGTTACAATGTTCTTGACCACGTATCTTAAGTCAACATGGAGGGAGTAGAAACAGCTAGTTTCATGTTTAATTAACACGACAGAGAAGATTCTGTTGTGGGACTTTCAATTTCATTAGAAAACTTTGATTGTAGTCAGTTGAACACAAATTCAATCTGTCTGAGAATAATAAAGAAGGACAAAGCCCTCTGGCAGATGAAATTGCCTTAATTAAGACTATATACAATCTAGCTAAGAGATAACAGGTGCGATTAATATATGCAATTGTGCACTTCCACCAGCAAGGTTTTAATGCAAGACAAAGGTTTTACATAAAAGTGACAGGAAAAAAAAGCCAACCACAACTAACTTTCAGGAAACTTTGAATAACAGTAGGATAATCCATATTAATGGAAATTACATAGAATAAACCCCTAGTACAATTGCTAAATTCACAGAACAGATAGAAGAGGAAACAATTTAAGACTTCATCTACCCAGAGAGGGAGAAGAGAGTGTGGTTACTGTCATGGCAGCTTTTCCCTTCCGAGATACCTACTAGGGCTGAGCAGCTTTATGACAAAAAGCTTCACGAAACATCCCAATGGCTGAGCATGTCCCAGAGCTGCACCAACGTCACATACCGCCCTCTGTGTCACCACTACGCATAGTTATTTTTCCACTTGTTTCACATACGCCCCACTTTCCTTTTCTACTGCCTGTCTGGCCAGAAAACATGACACTGCCACGGGAACACACTGACACAAACGTCAGATAAATCTTACCATTAAATTCAATTTATATTTATCTAATTAAAGTGGAATCCAGACCTATCAAGAGAATTATAAAGCAGTGGAATGGCTGCTGCACTGCAGCTGAGAGTATGCTACCTGCTAGGGGACTTGCACATACCGAAGCCAACGTATGTAACATATATTTCCTACCCTACCTGTTCTCATGTTACCAGATGCATGAGGTCGTAGCTGTTGCCAGAGAATAAACTGTTGTAAGAGAAATGCTTACCTCAGACTAGAAAAGACAGTGGAAGTACAATGCACAGAAGAGTGTGAACTATTCAACCAATGTATTTCTAAGGTACTTTCTTCCACTTTTCTACTATCTTGTGCTTCCCACCACCAAGCTGCTAACAATGCATCAATCTGCCTTCACCTTGATTGCAATGAATGAAGTTCAAAAGAAAACATGAAGTGCCTTTATATCACTAAGGTGATAAAGTTCTGACATATCACACACACTAAATTCACGTATTGACTCAGTATATTTGTTGTGAGCACCTAACATTTTCAATCTGTATAATCCATAAAAATGGAAGATTTCAAAATTGCATTGATTTCAAAATATTACCTAACCGTTTAAAATTGATCGATAAAAATGAAAGAACTCTTCTTAATCTCTCTACCTCTTCCCAACTTCTTACACAAAGACTAAAAGAACTGTAATCAAGGTCTGAATTACTGACTAGGTCTGGAAAACAAACCACTCCTATTTTACAACATTTGTATCACAAAGATATTTTATGGCTTAGAGTAAATTCAGGAATACTTGAGCAATGCTTTTAGATTTACTGTGGCAGTGATGGTCTTTAAAAACAAAGCTAATACCACCAACACATTAGGCAGGATCCTCAACACAAAATAATCATGACCTTTCCTGGTGTTTCTCACAGCTCATCATTAGTTATTGTGAATCTTAACACCCTACTATCTTGACCAAAGTTCAGTTCGCCACTCAGATAGTGTTCCTTTAGGAAATGGAGATAAACAGTAGCATGTCTGCTATTTGTGAGCCTGGAAATTCTCTAGAACCGCTTTCTATTTTTAAACACATTCTTTAGATGGAAAGTACTGGCATGCTGTAATTTTTTCCCTAATGAAAGGCAGTATCCAACACATTCTGACTGTCATGAACACAGATTAATTGCTCCTTTGTGACGCTGTGGTCGTAGAATATAGTGCATGTATTGCTAGGTTATATATAACTCTCGGTGAGAGGCTAGAGAGAATCACTGAACAAATCCAACACAGTGTATACTTAGGAGAAAAACTAATGAGAACCTAAACATCAAACTTCTGAAGAGACTCAAAAACAACCAGTATTTGCTCTCGCCTATAGCTACTCCATAGGTATTTAGATAACGAGTGACTCATATTCTTTTAACTCCCGTAGTATCAGTACTCAGGTTGTAGATCCTGCCCATTTGAAGAGTAATTACATTGTAGATTAAACCTAATGAAGGCATGGAAAAGCAAACCACACTTAAAGAAAAAAAAAAAAAAAAAAAAACACAACAAAAAACTGCAAGACTTTTTATCCCATTGGAAAGATGCAACTCTGACAAAGTACAGTAGCACAGGCCAGCTGGCCAAACAAACAGTGGTGGCTGCTCCTGCTGCAATCCAGTAGCAGTAGGAGTCACCACATGCTCAGATTCAGAACAGAGGTGACAGACGACACTCAGTACTTGGCCACAGCATCTGATATTACACCTAACTGATCCTGGTCAATTCCCTCTGTCAACTAATGTCTTCTCCGAGTTCCTCATTTTTGATCCAACTCGCTCTCATCTGCATTCTAGCCTCATCCAACACACAGCAATTTTACTGAGTGATGTGGCTACACCACAACAGTGGCATGAGCAGTGCACTGCATCTGCTTCCTAAATACCTCATCAGCACAAGATACACACACACACTAGATGCAGACAGTACGAATACGTAAAGATTGACAGAAGGTTTCCATTACTCTTTCCCACTCATATGATAACCATAGCAGGAAGGTAGCAGCAAGGTACTGAATTTGAGTTTCACCAGGATTTGCAACACAGCACTACCTACAGTCAGAGCTGTATTTAAAGGCACACACCTGAAGATGCAGTCTTTGCCTCTATCAAAAGCTATTGTTTAATTGTGGAGGCCCTTGAAATAGTTTATTATAACAAAGGAAACACAAAAATTAAACATTTCAAAATGAGATGCTGACATTTTCCAGCTTGGAGAAAAAGGTACCTCCTGGTCCGTGCCCCTACCGCCCATTCCCAACCCCAGAAAATATTAATCAGAAAGCAGCAGTTTCAGATTACAGCCTTGCCTGACTTAAAAATTTTAATCACCACTAAGCTTACACACATAAAACCCTGCACTCTGCTTCAAGCTTGCCTGCCCATAATTCAGCCTGCTCAGTGTCATTCCCAGAAGTGATAAGATTATTTTACTGCACAAAAGCAGTGTTGCATGAAGACATTTAGTGTTGTCTTGTCCCTGACTGCTATTATCTTTATTGAAACCTGATATAAGGAAGGGAATGAATTCTGCAAATAATCCATAAATAATTTCATGATGGGATTTGGAAAAGCAGCATATTACTGAAAGAAGATAATGGCCAGATAGTGACTTTATGCTATTATTTTAGACCTAAGACTGGATGAAGTAATGCATCACTGAAAATATAACTGCATCCACAGTAGTTTTCTAGGCTTTTATATGACTTCAGGAGCTGATAGGAATTAACTGTTTTATCTCTATAATGCCATATGAGCAGATGCAAACTGCAGGGGACAAAAAAAAAAAAAAAGGTTGCAGATCCTATTGGTTAATAGCTTTATTGTATTAAGAAAAAGTAGAGCTCTCATTAGCCTTCTATTGTTTTCTTCTCTGAAAGAAATGAGCAGTATAATTTGGATGTAATCACACTGGAATCACTTCAGCATTTCTCTTCTCATTTTTTATCCCTATTGTACATTAGTCATTCAGGGTGTAAATCCATTAACATTTGCCTTTTGCAAATCAGCAAGCAGCTTTCCCTCAGAATAGAGCTGTCTTAATTTCTGCAAATATGTTCTTTTGCCATTACAATGAGATTTTTAAGGGGAAAACACTACTCTCTTGATACCTCAATTCAAGAAATCACAGAAGCGCATCGTGGCTTCAAGCACGTACCTTAAACTTACTGGGCCTTGAGTAAGATTCTAAGTGTTTTTCTGAATCAAGAACCAAGGTTCCTAAAGAAAGTATTGGTTTTTAAAAAAACAGATTTGAATGATAGAAAAAGCATAATGTCTTCTGTAGATCCATCAGAAAACCACTGACCTACTTGAGTACTTTTGAAAAATCAGACACCAAAGTATGAAGCTAGGAATTTTATCTACTTATCCCATTTTGGTTGACAGTTTTAAAGTATAAGGTGAATCAATATCAATAGTGAACAGACCGGAGTGCTTTGGAATCCAAAAACACTCTTGCACAATAAGTGAGTTCAGATTAGATATCACAATTACACATTAATTAGAAGACGATTTCAATAATTGTTTGATATTGTTCTCAGTGTACTAGATAGCAACATATCAATTATTATAAAAATCAAGCCCACGTCCTGGGACTATGTACGAAAATAAGTGAACTAGCTATGTTGTATAATACTTTCCGTATTATTTTTTTCCAATTGGACCAACTGCAAGAACAATTTTTTTTAAAATGACAAAAAAACCCAACCATAACTAACCTTTATATCTAAAGACCACCTAAATTGTATTATACCAATGGAAGGCCACCTACCTTTCTTAAGTTTTCAAAACAGCAGAGAAAGAGGGGATAAGTCTGTTACCACATAAAACCACAGGTGTTTTCCCTGTCTCAAAAACATACATGCGTATTTTATACATGGGCTAGAATGCCTAGAAGTAATAGCTGTTTGCTACGGTCTCACTCTTGCTCACGGTATTAATCTGTATTAAATAGATGACCCTTTCAGTTCCCTTCCAGCCCACACTGCCACATTTGTAAAGGATGAGGGAAGTCTTCATATTCAAGCTTAACTTTCTGTTTAACAACCAGGGTATTCACACACACACAAAAAAATGTTTTTTTTAAGTTCAAATGTATCTTCTTGCCATAGTACTTGGAAGATCAAAATACATATGCTTTATTAAGAAGCCTTCCAATGGTTTCTTTTTTGTTGGACAGATCCACATGCAAAAGCGTAAATCTGTTTAGTATCAATTTCTTCAGGAGAATGGGAACATACAGAGCAGAAAAGGCAAACTAAATCGTGTTTCTATGTCAATCATTATTATTAGCCTAATAACTCTGACATTAATACTTTGCACAAGTTTCTGCACAAATAAATGCTTTAAAAGACTATTTGCAGCTTGAAATAAAATACTTCAGAGAATTATGGCAACTTGTATATAGTTGTATTCCTCCAAACTTCAAGGGAACCCTGTAACGTTCCTGCAAGTTTATATTTTATATAAAAATGTATGGTTTGTTCAGTCTCTCATATTCTAAAGTAATGATTTGGCACAGAATTTCCAAGTTTCTGTAATCACTTTTCCAAATAGAGAAATCTTTGCATCTCTACCACATATAATTATTATACATGCATGTGGTCTCTTCATGCATTTATACAAAGCGTACATTCTAAAACCACCAAAGAAAGAATAACAGCAATATCTCACATTAGCTATGACCCTTATAAATGTAATTCATGTCATCAAAATAATTCTCTGATATTACCTAGAGATATGCTATAGCACTTGAAATCTACACACTAAAAATTAAAGAGCACAAGTTGACTTTTTTTCCTGTTATCATTAGGGTGACATTTCTCTGTTTTTGTAAGTTTGCAGGCACTATTGTTTGACAGCCCTACCATCTTTTCCTCAGATCAATGGACGGGATGTATGCTAAGTGTGTAGCTCCTATCTAGAACAGTAGCTTTTATATGTATTTAAAAGGTATAAATGTATATATTTTGCTGGTTTTGGCAAGACAGATTTTATTCTATCTTCTTCCACATGTTTACAATTTTTGTTCCTCTCTCTCCATCCCTTTCTATTTTTCCTGTTTCTGCTTGTTTTTTTGTCCTCCACATATTCTTCATTTATTTTGCTTTCCAAAAGTTGCTTTAGCTCTTCCCTGCTTCTTTCACACAGTATTTCTCTCTTCATTCCTTTTGCCCTCTCCTATCTCTTCACTCTGTTATTCCTCTCTAATCTATTTCTCATTCTCTTTCCTGCCCCAGCACCCATCTGCTTTCTTGGTCACCATTTTTCCATCCTTTCCATTTCCATCCTTCTTCCAACCATGCCCTTATCAGCCCTGCACAAAATCCTTGGTACGTAACTGTGGATTTTTCTTCCACACTTCCCCTCCCCCATCTCAGTTAGTTATTATGTGCAATATGAAAACATTCAAGATTTTCAAGTGGTCTTTAAGTTCGTGGTGTTTTCTACTGTTCCCAAAATCTAGGCCATACATGATTGTATTTTCTTCTCTGCAGATAAAAGTGGTAGTTAAAATCTCATCCACAGGTTAACTTCATCCCTTGTAAGAAGAGGCACAGGGAGGCTAATAGGGGAGGCTAATTGTCAAATCCATTATAACATTAACTTATCTCAAATAGCAAGGGCACAGACGTAATGATGTTATACTTTAGACCTTACCCCCTTATATTCCAATAGTAGTTTAAAGGGGGGGTTCATTGCATGCAAAGTTTAAGTCATATTCTTATGTACCATGCTACATTTCCTGACTGAACGTTGATCAAAATATCGTGTTTTATTGGCAGAACTTTATCTTGTGTTACTTTGCTGGTGGAGTATCAGCATTCTGAAAGCACCCAAAGTCCAAACAGTGCTGTTTAAGTTAGTTGTGCTATCTCTCCTTCCCCTTCTCTGTCACACAGGGGTGTCAAGCAGATTCAATCACTGCAAATCCCAGAAAGGACAACTAACTCTTAACTGCCAACAGGGATTTGACTACACTTGTACTGCAGAGATCTGCAGTCTGTTTCATCAAGCTTTCAGTAAAAGTAAAGCTTCCAAAGCCAAATAAAGGCCTTGCCTGCACCTCTCCTATTTTTCTCCTCATGACTATCTGGTTTTATAGGCTTTTTTATAGCTCTACCAGAGCTTTTTTTATTAATTTTTTTAATTACATTTTCTTGTAGGCCACTTAAAGGAATGCCAATGTGGCCACATTGTCTCATTTCTTTTAATGCTACCAGTGTAACACTGACCAGTACTTTGCTTTTTAGACATCTAACGTTAAGTTAAACCTGGAACTTGGAAAGCAAGTAATTTATTGTGAATATAATGATCTCTTCATCCTCAACCCTAACAAATTAACAGAAAAAAGCAGTGCAATTCTTCTAATGCATACCAACTTCTGTACTGCAGTTTTGTCAAAGCACTACTGGAACTTACTTGCCAAGGGAAGATTTATTAAAGGAATGATGAAGAAAAATTCTCAGAGGAAGAAGAGTTAGACACCTAAAATAAATCTCCTTATCTCTTAATAAATAATGCATAAGATTTCTATTCATTAACGCAATTAATATGTAACATTCACTTGATTCTCTTCATTTAATATATGCTTATTTTTAAAAAAATCAGTTATTTATCTGAACTTAAATATCATTTAAGCAAGAGGCTGCATGTATGGCATAAGAAAGTGCTAGAATAACCTTTCCTAATACCCCGAGTAGGGGAATTAATTCTTCCAGATGATTTAGAAGTAATATTAGTTGGTCCACTGTCATCTTGACACAACCCTCTGATTAAATTCTCACTTGAACACATGCATACATTTTATGTTTATTCATACTGGGGATGTTCATCAATCTAAAGATAGTCTTAAATTAGTTTGTGTATACTGTCTGTAATGCTATTTTGCAGGTCACTTTCAGAATGTTATTGACGTTATTGGAAACGTACTCTTACAACAGGGAAAATTTTTTCACAAGGATCCCTAAGAAGAGATGATACATAGTTTTCATGTCTATTACTGAAGTCTACAGAAGCTATATAAATGTACCGTCTCACTTAATTAGTTATATTTTTCTCATGAAATAAGTATTTCACAAGAACACTAGTTTGCACAACATATTACTAAATAACCGGGATTACTAAATTAGAAGGCATGATTTACTTCGCATGTACAAAGACATACTAAAAGTTATTACAGCTGAATTAAATAATCTGTATTGCATTTCATTTGTCCCTCATATCACAGTATCATAGAATGGTTTGGGTTGGAAGGGACCTCATATCTTCATGATCTTCATAACTCATATCTTCATGATTCACTTGCAATTACTAAATAAACATTAAGAAACCAAATGTTTTTTGCTAATAGTATTCTTCGATAAACTATTACTTGTTATAAACACCAATTCAAAATACTGCACATTCCAGATGTAACTTACTGATGAGCCTGTGATGTTAAATTTCTTTGGGAACATACCAGGGAGAGAGTAACTAATTATAAGCCTCATTTGTTATATCAGACAAATACAGCATAGAAAAAAAAACAGCAACATTGTACAAAATTAAACTCATCATCCCACCAGTTAGCAAGGTGGGGGGCAAAACCACATTTTATTCAATTCATTTTGGAGACATGGCAGACATTAGAATGATGAATATTAATTCTAGGTTTCCATTCCCAGTTTTTCAATTTTGCTCATATTCCTGCTATTTACTTTAAATTGTATGCAATTTTAGACTAACACACTTCAAAAATAATGTGATGCAATGGGGGAGATAAGTTTTTTTAAGAAGTAAATGACTACTTGTAAGATTGACTTTCACATCACTATGCAAATAAATACTTTAACCCACCCCCATAATAACAGTATTGTCTAAGAAAATCTGATTTTTTGACATTTTGCAGATTTAAAATCTGTACCTATTCTTGCCTATATCTTCCAAATGATTTTAAATACAAAGGAGTTCCTGCTTTTTCCACTCTGTACTTATTCTCATATGAAGTCCTCGTTTAGGGTAATAATTTTATTCAATCTTGCTGCACAGATTTGGAAAAGATGTGGAAGTAGTTGGGATGAAACTTATGTCCACCAGGTCAGAGGGCCACAAATACCAGTTACATCAGCCTTCTCACTCTGAAACAATTTTCAAAGTTTGTTCCATTTTTGTCAAAATTTTTATTCTTAAGAAAAATATAGTTCTTTCTACTGTGAAAATCTCAGAATGATTTTTAACAAGCAGTAAACATTCAACGTCCAGTTTAAAGTTTGTGACTATTTTTGGATGCAATGCTAAGAAATGTTATGCAAGTATCTTTGTTTCTAATTAAATCTCTTTAAAAATCGTAAGTCCAAACCAAATATATTTAGTTGAAATCAGTATCCAGGCAACACAGAAGTTCAGTAACAATGAGGAGACTGTCTTATTGTTCCAGTGGTCTGTTCGTCTACTCAATCATTCTAAACCTTGAAATACAATATTGTCTAGGAAAAACATACTAGAAAAACAATTTTCTTACAGAAAAAATTCTGATAGGGATGGTATCTGAATTAATATTAATATTAACCATCCTACATATAGGACAGAATTCAAGTTCTAGTTTAATGAGATAAATCACGCAATTACCTACTTTTTTACAACTTTGGCAGCACAGAAATCAGGTGAAGCAGAAGCTATCTGAAAATTATGCCCAGAAAACTAACAGTGGCTTAAGTGCTCATTCTCACAAAATGCCCTGCAGATCTTTCTGCTGCTAGCAGCAGCAGCTTTTCTCCTTCAGTCCCCCTTCTGCAGCCTGGATAGCCAGCCAGACTCAAACCCAGGACAGAAATGGGCAGTAAATAAAGGGACTTGCTACTCTTAACAGGAGGAAGAGTTAGTGTCTGGCAGTTGACAGCGCTAAAGAACAGATGCAAAGTACAGAATCTAGTTCTCTCCATATAACACTGTTACAGAGCACGGGAAGGGAGTTTTGCTTTTACAATTCCTCCAGGGTTGACCAGAAACTAAGAGATTTTTTACAGTATGAAAACAACCACCTGAACAAGTAAAATAACAATTCAAAAGCTACTTAATTTCGAGGAGTTTTCCCCCATTATTTCCTGAACAAAGAAATCTACCTCAGCTGTCAATCTCACAAGTCATTTCACTACTCAACTCCATTTTACTCTGTGGTAAACGGTAACTTTTCCTTAGTTCAGTTTTATTATTATTATTACTATCTCATCCTTACCTTTAATATCTTTAATACATTTTATTCTGTCTAAAATGTGAATTGCATGCTCTAAAGACCAATAACTAGGCTTTTTTCTTTTCTTTTAAATGAATCACCTAGTACAAAAGGGGCCCACATCTTCCACTGAGGTTCCCAGCAGCTACCATATTAGAGACAGTAATTCTCTCACATTCCAGATGGCAAGTGTCCCAATGACAGCCAGAGTCCTTTTAACCAGCACACCAGGGTGAATATAATGACACTCTTGGGAAGAGTTTCCTGTAAAATGTTGAGTTGTTGGCAGACGAGATAGAAGATTTTAAGACTAACTTTTTGCCATGAGTCAACTTGGAAGAATTATAGCTGCTATGAAAACAAGGTCTCTGGAGGCAGAGAATTTCTAAAGACCTCTTCCAAGAGACACTCGAAGTAGCCAGGAGTGTGTGGGGAAAAAAAATTCATTGAATCCATACCTTCTCCTACATTGCCCTGGCTTTTCTTTTCCTCCCCTGGATGTTACAGGGTAAATAGGGCAACAGTTTTTAAATTTAAGAATTTTATTTTACACACCTAGGAGGAAGACCTAAGGTAATTGTACAGAAAGAATGCTTCTGGGACTTACTGTTTAACCTATCAATCTGTCATTCAGTGTAAATGTTGCTAAAGGATACTTGCCTGCACTAGAATGTTGAGAATAGGAAACAGAGAAACTATTCTTAAGAAAAAAAAAAACAAAACCCAACCAAAAAGACACAACTATTTCTTAGGCAGTCACCTAGACATCATAGATCCAAGAGGTAAAGCCTTCAATTCCATCTCACTTACTCAGCTTCCCCTTACACAAACCTGGGCCACATGCTCTTGAAGATAAAGCCAGTAAGCATTGTTAAAAGAGACAATGCAGGGAACCCCTACCCAAAGGCTTGAAGAGTTCACATAATGTTGCTGTTTTTCCACACCTAAAAATCTCACTTGGCATGTGTTAAAGATTTGCACCATCTCTGGAGGTCTGTTGCTCCATAAACCAGCAGATATATTATACTCTATATCCTTTACATAGTTTTTAATCCCAAGCTGTGTTAGAAATACATAAAGAGTATGATAAATTTTATGTTAGTAATGCCAGATACTAACAAAGTTTTGAAACATTAATTTTATTCATCCATTATACCATTTCTTAGAAAACATTGGAACAAAGTCTGCTTCTGAAAATGGCGAAGAGTTTGCATATTTATTTGCAGCAAATGTATAACTTGCTTTAGTTAGTACAAAACCCACCACAATCAAAAAATGCTATAAACCTAACTGCTTGATGCATACCTGATAATATCAGAAAACATTGGACAAGTTAGTCCGTGATTTTCTAACACAGGGAACGTGAAATACAAAGCACATTTTCCTGACCAGATGTAAGAAAGTGTAACTATTTGTATTAAGAGAGATAGAAGTCTTGAATCTCTGTTATCTTGCCCCCTGTATTATGTAATTTACACTTGTGCAAAAACAAGCAGAAACTCTACACTATGCTTATTCAACACATACTTTCTGTATGTGCTAATGCCTGCAGCAAGGTGAAAGGGAGTGGAAGAAAAAAAAAAAAGAAAAATCACATTTAGATTGCCAAATGTACATGGAGATGCAATTCCAGTAACTTTATTTCTCAAAGTTAAATCAAGCTACTGTACACTTTATATTTTAGCCATTGTTAAGAAGACAATGTAGAACCTACCTTCAGATGAAGACACAATTAAAAAGACATGAAGAAAAAGATCGCAGGTAATACAGCAAGAAGCAAAGCACCAGACCAATGCATTAGCACTGAATTAACTGAAGGAAAATAGAAAGGGCAAATAGCTTCTGATCTTATTCAGGAAACATAGACTTCCAAGAGGGCCAAGCTGCGCATAATAGCTGTAATCGCTCCAATGGACCACTCTATATGTGTACAATTACGATAGCATTACATAATTCCCTCTGAATTTTCCCCAGCTAGTATCATTGCATCCTTTATCTTGTATAGAGATGGATTACAAAGTAGTTGTTAATAATTTTGCGAGCAAATATCCTTTTTCCCCCCACAGAATGAAGCCTTGTAACAGTGCACAGAATGAAAGATGTCCAATAGTTTGTTTCACCTCTGGTGTTTACTACATGCAACAATGTCTTGTCATCTTTATTGCACAACACTTCATTCCATCCACCAGCAGATTTCATATGCTGCCAGGTGCTCTCTCTGTAGGACACAGCTCTCCAGCTCCTCATGGCTTCACAGGCATTGAAGAATACTTCAGAAGACTTCTGCACAGGAAAGTGTCATTGCCTTCATTTACAAACAAGGAAAAGTTCTCAAGACCAACTGATGGTAAAAAGGATGAAATATAATTTTGAGTGCCCAACATACACTGCCTGGGAGCAGTGTTTTTGGAATACTTACTTACAATTAAATAACAATTTACATGTTCGTAATACATCCGATACTGGTTTGTGTTTCACCTGTGAGCACTCAGCACTTCTCCAAATCAGGCCCAGGTATTTCACACTGGATAGTCAAGAAAACAGGACCATCTACCAAAAGTTGGTCCAAAGTTGCTCAGTGTTACACAGAAGTGGTGGAAGAGTAGCAGATACAGACACCAAGCCCTAAGAGTGCACAGTTTTGAAATACCCTCTATCCAGGCCAGTCTTCCAATAGCAGCAAACCGTCAAGCACTTGGACATCCTAGAGATGGCTACGTAAGATACAATCTGGTGCAAACTGATTTTTAAAAGCAAAGAATAAAACCTAAAATTCCAAGTTGAAAAGATTTAGTCCAAATTTTGTTTTTGAGGAAAAAAGCTAGCAATGAATTTAATTTACCAAAGAGGTAAATTTTTTTGAGTTGGTCCCCTTGCAAAGTATTGGATATTACTTATGAAAGTAATTTTCTTTGATTTTCTGAGCATACGTAAATGTAGCTTCTGCTACCAAGGATGCAAAATTTAAGTCTACTATGCATTTTTATTTTGGCTATACGGAGAAGGAAAAAAAAAAAAGAGAGAAGAAAAAAGCATTTACTTACTTTTTTTTTTTTGCAAGCTTAATAAACACACAGACAGAAAGCCAAGTTTATCAGTGTCCTTGCTCATGCATTCACTGACCATTTTAAAACTGAACAAAAATCACCACACATCAACTTTGTGCAGGATGGGAACACTGAATTTTTCTTGTTTACACTGTAGATTTGGGACAGCTGAGGGCTGATAAATAAAAATTTACAACTTTGGAAGTTGTGGACTTAAAGGCAGAGAAAACTCAAATCAGTATTGCAGTTTATGAATTCTGTGGTGTCTTAGCAAATACAGCATGCTCAAATACCACAGAGGCCAAGTCCAGACAACATAGCCTACATGATAGTACTCCTCCCACAGCAGTCACAACGGAGAACATCAATAAACTTTCCAAGTAGATTCAGGGCCCTGAAATTAAATATTTGAAAAATTGTCCTTCTCAATTATTCAGGCAGACTTAAAGTCAAACTGAAAACAGACAATTAAAAGAAAAGTGCTCAGTTGAGGGCCCTTAATTATTGTTGGTCAGAAATTAATAAAAATTTCTTCATTTTATTATTGGCCATTTCTTAAAGCCCGGTATTAATAAGACAAACTATAATAAACACCTAACATCTATTTAAACAGATAATGGTTTTCATTATGAAGAGAAGAACAAATCTCTCAAAAGTGCCACTCAAGTTACCTGTGGCACCCATGCTAATTCATACAGAGTACTTCAGAGAGTATTTTAGTTTGGGGCCAGAATGACATTGATAGCTTGATATTCTTAAATGGTTTTCTGAGAAATTTGGTAGATCTAAGAATGAGTCAAACTTTGAAATCAAATCTGAACAATATCAGCCCTTGTTGTGGTATATCTGCCTCCTCTGTTCTTGCCATTAGGGGACTCAACAGTGGAAAATCTAGTCTCAGAATAGGGTATATTTCAACACCACACGGAACAATAATACCTGGAACCAATACAAAGGCAGCCCAAGGTGCACACACATACCCTTGGAAAGTAACCTCAGTGTTCTTCATTTAATATTTATTGACAGAGGGAGAAAAAACACCATTCTCACTTATGTCAGCACCTGACCCAGCAAACCACAATATAGCTAATGCACTGAAAACAAAGACCTGAATTGAAAAGGAAAATAGGTGTAGATTTTTATCCATCCTGGGTGGGAAGAAGCCATACCAAGCACATCCTTCACTAAAACCCTCTGCAAACAGTGCTAGACAGCACTGGTTTGCCACTTAAGCAAACAAAGGCTCTTTTCAATGAAGAGGCACATCTTTGTTTCCTCAGACAGAAGCAGCACTTGCCATAGCACATGTAAGTTTAACCTGGAAGTCTCAGTACAATGGTTGTTGACAACATGGGCAGCAAAGAAATACAAATCACTTCACAGTGAAGATTTAGCATCTTAGAATCATAGAATCATCTAGGTTGGAAGGGACCTTCAAGATCATCTAGTCCAACCATCAACCTAACTCTGACAAAAAAACCCATCACTAAACCATGTCCCCCAGCACTATGTCAATCCGTCTTTTGAACACCTCCAGGGATGGTGCCTCAACCACTTCCCTGGGCAGCCCATTCCAGTGCTTAATAACCCTTTCAGTGTAAAAATTTTTCCTAATATCCAACCTGAACCTCCCCTGGTGCAACTTGAGGCCTTTTCCTCTAGTCCTGTCGTCTGTGACTTGGGCGAAGAGACCGACCCCCGCTTCTCTACAACCTCCTCTCCGGAGGACCCCTCACCAGCTTTGTTGCCTTTCTCTGGACCCGCTCCAGCACCTCAACATCTTTTTTGTGGTAAGGGGCCCAAAACTGGACACAGTACTCAAGGTGGGGCCTCACCAGTGCCAAGTATAGGGGGACAATCACCTCTTGAGTCCTACTCACCACACTGTTCCTGATACAGGCCAAGATACCATTGGCCTTCTTGGCCACCTGGGCACACTGCTGGCTTGAGAAAAAGTAAAGGGGTGCTGTCATAATACTAATACTTTTTAAAATTTGAAGTTGTTTATGAACATATTGTTGGCTCAGCCTGGAGAAGAGGAGGCTGACGGGGGACCTGAAAGGAGGTTGTAGAGAATCGGAGGTCGGTCTCTTCTCCCAAGTCACAGACAATAGGACAAGAGGAAGTGGCCTCAAGTTGCACCAGGGGAGTATCAGATTGGATATTAGGAAAAACTTTTACATTGAAAGGGTTATTAAGCACTGGAATGGGCTGCCCAGGGAAGTGGTTGAGGCACAACCCCTGGAGGTATTTAAAAGACAGGTTGACATAGTGCTGAGTGACACAGTTTAGTGATGGTTTTTTATCAGGGTTAGGTTGATGGTTGGACTAGGTGATCTTAAAGGTCCCTTCCAACCTAGGCAATTCTATGATCCTATGGTTTTAAAACATAACTCACACATTAAGAGTCTCTCTACTCCAATCTCTCTTTTGCGGGGTTTTACAACGCGTAAATCACTGCATTATTGGTACTGTCTGCAGCTATGGAATACTGTTGGCAGTATGCTCTCAAGCTCTGTTATGTGTCCTGATAGCACAGGAAAGAGAAAGAAATTGAAAAACTAAGGGAAAACCAAGCATAGTACACCAACAAAGTTGACCACAACAAATGGTACAATTTCTGAAAAGAGTTGCCTTTACACTACCTTTCACCCCGTTTCTTGAGCCCTAGCTTATATTAATAGGCCAATGAAAACCCAAAGACTGTATTGATGTTCATACTTTAAATCAAGACAATTTTGTATGTACATAGGCAGGCACTTTATTTTAAGTTGGCCCATAAAGAAAGATTGCATATACACCCCACCCCAATGTACACTATATATTTTTCTTCTCAACTGACACAAGCAAGAATTACTCATGCACTCCAGGTATCTTCACATTGAGATGAACTATGTGAGATCACGATTATGTAAACAACAGCAGGGGACAAATCTCCAATGTAAGTGAATTTATGGAATCATTAATGTAAGAAAAGTCTTAAGATTTAATAACAGTCCAAACATACAGTGCAAGACAGACTCTGATAAGCACACTCACTTTCTATTCGCTCACCTAAAAATTGAACAGGTTTCCACTCTTCCTCTGTGCTTTCCCCCAGTAACATGCACTGCTGTGGGACATTCTGCACATCACATAAGCAGACTGCAGTCAAGCTTGCCTGTGGTATTATAAATCAAGATCAATACCACAGGCTTTTACAGTAGATATCTACTGGTGCACTGATTTGTAGGACAAGTACCTTTTGACTTGTTTGTCCCAGTACACTGCAAAACCATGGGAACAAAATAAAATTCATTTAATCGCACAACTAAAAATAATACTTAGAAAAAAATTCCAAAGTTACTTTTTTATTATGCTACATAACCCAAGCTGCTATGTTGAAATATTCAGACACCTGCAAAAATACTCACACACTCCACACTAGGAAGTTCACCTTAAAATAAAAAGCACATACTGGATTTCTTCTGAAATGCATAAACAATGACTTACTCATTCCAGGTAAACAGAAAGTATAAACAACCTGAGAGATGTAAACCAGAAAAAAAGAAACTCCACAGTATTTCCACAGACTACAAGTTGAAATGGATTTAGTATTTAATCACTTGTCAGTAATGAAAACATCTCAATCAAATTAAAAGAATACATGAGTTATCCTTATTTGAGAAATAAAATTTTTAAAGTGCAATAAAATCGGAAATAAATCATTACTGAATTATCTGAGGAAACTGAAAAGTTGGTGGACACAGTAAAAGAAGTTACCAAAAAAAACCACAAAACCATGTACTAAACCCAAGCCATGATTTATAACTAGAACAAAACCAGAGATGGTTAGAGGAGAAGAAAAAGTACTTTTACAATAAAATCCTGAGGTAGAAAATACTTACAGAAAGCAGCTGAGATTTACATACAGTAAAGGATATGGGAAACAACTGTGTCTATTTGAATGTAATATATGGTGAAGCCACTGCATAGGAAAAAATCACCTGCACACAGACATGAAATTAAACCTGAGAAAGGCAAGAACTAGATTGCAGTCCTATCTCACAGAAGGACTGCAAGCATTCATACTGTTGTAGGTTATAAGTGCATATTAAATTTATCTTTTGGTAATAAGACATTACTAGAGGACAAATTAGGAAAAAAAATCCTAGGAATAGAAAGCATCAGTTTTAACTGTAAGAGTAAATAGCCACAGGAATATATTGTCAAAGAAAATTACTAGTTCATAACACAGTATTAGCTGCTTAGAGGTTTTGGTTTTGCTTTCAATGAGACATGACTTAGCTTAACTGTACATTAGTGGGCTTGGTATAATCACCAAACATTTGACCTTAGACACGTGAAATAATGTCTCACAGAAGAGTGCAATTACTGGGCAAAACTTTGACTTGTAGTAACATGGGAAGTGAGACCGAAGAGCAGCAGTGGGCTCTCTGAGCCTCAGAAACCACAGCTCAGTTCAAAGACAGGTGCTATGGCACTTTCAGAAAGAGTGAGAAATAAGAGGAGAAATGCTCATGTCAAGAGACGATATATGCAGTTCAGGGAGTGAAGAAATGGCAAACTGTGTCTACCTTCACCACTTTTAGACAGCTCTTGCATATTCAGGATTTGACTTTAAAAATAATGGTAGGTACAGCTGCCAGTAAAAATCAGCGAGAGCCTTAACCATCAGGCAGTTCTGAGAATATCTTCATCATGGAGCAGATACCACAGTAAGAGCCTTCTCAGTGCAAAACTGTTTCCGTCAGAGGTACAAATTGAAAGTCCCACAGGCTTCTGGTTGAGCAATCTGGAGATACTTAGCTTAGTTCAGACTAGTACTTCAAAATCTGCCTGAGCTATTACATTGTGCTAGTATAAAGTAAATCTCCTGTACTGTACTGCATAGTACAAGCCTGATCAAATCAGAAAAACAAATCATACAAAATTACAATCTTTAATGGAGTAGCAACTGACTTCCATTCATTAATGCAACAATCTTCCCATCAGTCCAATACAGACTATGAAATCAACACTTTGTGGCTTCCTCGTGGAGAAAAAATTTGGGGAAAAAAGCGCACCAGTGAACTCATCAAGAAGGTTGTTTCTCTGCTTCTTACACAAGGGGCACTGCAAGGGGATACAGAGGTGTTTTCCACAAGGGGCAAGGACAGCAGCTGCAGCAAAGAGCAAAAAAACCAACTAATGAAGATTTCAAGGGAAACATACAGTGACTGAGTTTTTTTTTACAACCCACATTTCTGTAGGTTCCCCCGTACTCTGTGAATTACATTATTTACTTTACAAGCAAGCTATGGAGACGGTTTCACATAAGAAATGGTATTTTTCCTTTATTATTAAAAGCTACTTCCTCAAAATCACCCTGCTCGATAGTCAGTTTGTCCCTGATCAAATGACATAGCTCATTATTTTACACAGAACCAGCAGCAATTTAGCATTGAATTCATGCCTATCCTCTTGAAAACTTGCCAAACCCTTAAATACTGCAGACACCATTTGGGAATGAAGTATTTATTTCTTATCAACAGTTACTGTTTAAATGGAGCAGTAATGTAAATGCATCATTCACCCTATCAGCCCAAGGATGTGAGAAGTACATCTAGCAGGGGGAAGGAGAGTACTCACAATCCCTCAAGGACACACGCATCCCATTTACAACAAATACATGGCCAGGTGGCTAATTAAAAAAAAAAAAAAGTAGGGAACTCTCAGATTGCATTTATTACGTGTCCATAATAAACCCAAAAGCTCAAAATGACAACATCACCCTCAAGGCCAAAGTTGAAGACTTTCTGGTCACATACTTATATCTTAATAATGAAAAATGTATGCTTTTCCTTGCCCATAAATTTCAATGAAAAATTATGTTCTTTTCAGTATATACTGCTTTTGGTATGGAGGTGCTCTGAAGAATTTTAATCTTAACTCATAAGAAAAAGGGTCTATTACCAAACTTTAAAAACATGCCTTTCTTGAAATCACAACTAAAAGGAAACCTAAAAGCTTACAAATTTTCTTCCTGAAATTAACAGCATTTTTAGCTAACCTTGCATTTTTCAATCCTCTCCCTCAGAATCTCCAGGCATTAAGTGGCATCACTGAAAGGTGAGAATTAGTGACCTCCCTTTTGGAACATCAGAAGCCCAGAGATGCTCACCGCTTGGTTACCACACAGTGTGTACTCTGTACTCGGCCCTGGTGAGGCCTCACCTCGAGTGCTGTGTTCAGTTCTGGGCTCCTCACTACAGGAAGGACATTGAGCTGCTGGAGCGTGTCCAGAGGAGAGCCACCAAGCTGGTGAGGGGTCTAGAGAACAAGTCCTATGAGGAGAGGCTGAGGGAACTGGGCATGTTTAGTTTGGAGAAGAGGAGGCGGAGGGGGGACCTCATTGCCCTCTACAACTACCTGAAAGGAGGTGGTAGAGAGGTGGCTGTTGGCCTCTTCTCCCAAGGGAATAATGGCAGGACCAGAGGAAATGGTCTGAAGTTGCAGCAGGGGAGGTTTAGATTAGATATTAGGAATAATTACTTTACTGAGAGAGTGGTCAGGCACTGGAACAGCCTGCCCAGGGAGGTGGTGGAGTCGCCATCCCTGGAGGTATTTAAGAAACAAGTAGACATGGCACTTCAGGGCATGCTCTAGTGCCTGAGATTGTTGGTTTGTGTCTGTTTGTGGGTGGGGTGGGGTGTGGTTGTGGGTGGTTTTTTTGGTTTGGTTTTGGTGTTTGGTGTTCTGGGATTTTTGGGGGTTTTTTTGGTTGGGTTTTTTTTTTTTTTGGTGGGGGTTTTTTTGGTGGTGGTGGTGGTTTTTTTGGTGGTGGTGGTTGGACTCGATCTCAAAGGTCCCATCCAACCAAAAATATTCTGTGATTCAGTGCATCCTCGTACTTACAGATGCTCTCACTGCACAGCTACCAACAAAAGCAGCTGTTGTTTTTTCTCTTCCCTAAATCTTTATAGGGGTGTTACAAACCATGTCTGCTGCCTGGTTGGAAAGGGAACAGTAGCAGGTGCAACACTGGTTTCTTTGCTGCCTGAGGAAATTCCCTTCACGTCATTGTCTTTCTAACCTCAGATTGGGAGTTTCAAGAAGAGCCTGCATTTGAATATTTGACTGGGAGGCAATTAGCTTATTATCATAATTCATTTTAAGCATATGGAGCAGCAACAACTATTAATTTTTAGTTTTAATGGAACTCTTGTTTCTTATTATTGTCAAATTCAAGACAGCAGCCCACTTTTAATATTAATCAACTCAGCAACCTTTCACAGGGGAAAAAAAAATATCCACTTTACAGTTCAACATATTCTTTACAAGAAGAATCAAATTAAAAATACCCATACTGCTTTATTTAAAAATAAAAAATAAAAAAATTGCAACTACTGGAATAAAATATATGTATATTTTATTTTTTTCCCCCCACCTCTGAGATTTACTGTTTGAACACTGGCACTTACTTGTTAATACTTCCCAGCACTCAAAGATGGACGCTTATAATTGCTAAGCATCATTACTGCAAAACAAATCTAAAGAGGATCCATAAGAGATTTTACTGCCTTACCAATAAAACATTTAGACTGCAAGTTTCTCTTCCACCCTGATTAAAGGGTGAGCACTTAGTGGTTAGCACTTAGCCCACCACAGACTGCCTGTCCCCTCGCAGCACTGCACAACCCGCCACCTGTTCCATATTTGCTCTGCTCCCCTACATGTGCACAAAGGATGGGGTTTGAATCACTTCCCATCCTGCCAGTCCTCACAGTAGAGGTATGCCAGGGGATGGAGCTCTGCTGCACTGGAAAATAGGTAGCCTGTGCAGCCATGGAAGATCACACCTTGTACATCCATAAGGCTAGTGTCACCCATGACTATCTGATCACTGTTGTTGTTGACTTCTTAGGCTGTCCTGCCAAGAAGAGCCACACACCACAACTCTAGAAGGTTTCTTCAGCTACAACTCAACCACATCTCACTCTCAAATATACGACAGCAGCGATGGTATGAAGGGGAAAAGGAGAGGATCAGAAACTAGAGGCCAAACAAAACACATCAGTGCTTAGTTCATATCACTTTCCTTAAGGCATGCTGACCCTCACCTTCCACCCTGTCGGCTCCCTTCAGCTGAGAAGGATCCAGTGCATCCGATTACCACAGACTGGATTTCTCCACCCAGACAGCAGCAGCTGACTGGGAAGGGCCATCCTGACCCTTTCCAGGCACCCCCCAGCAATGCTTCTGTAGACTTCCCAGCACTGAGCCCAGCCACACAAACCCCAGCCAGGATGCAGAGACAGAACCATGTAGCAGTGGATCCATAAGGAAAAAAAGATTTCAACCTAATGATGAAAATACAATAAGCAAGTAGCAATGATTTGCATTCAGGTGCAAATGATAAGCACACTTGACAGTATTTCTAATTCCCCAAACACCTTCCCCAGTAGCCACAATGAGAGACAGGCTGATTCTGCCGCAAAGGGTCAGGAAGCCCCCAGAATGCAGTCCACATGCAGCTGCAACTGTTTGGACCCACGACCATAAGAGTCAGGAAATCTGCAGTTGCAAATCCTTCTATAAAATTACAAATTAAGAAACACAAAAAGGGAAAAGCGGATGGGGAATGTGAAATCATAGAAAAAAATACATAAAGAATCGCAGTTACTTCTCAAAAACTTTTTCTTTTTCCTCTAAAAGTTGCCTCTGTTGCAAAGCTGGGTAACAGATTTAAAAAAAAAAAAAAAGGCAATTTTCTTTTTAAATCAAAAACACTTCCTTTTTTTTTAATACTGAACCTTTTCTGTAAGCCTAGAAAAAAATAGTTATTAAAATAGTTGCAAATATATATTTTTCAGTTGTGATTCACTGCCCTTTCAAGTACAGGAACCAGCAATAAAAAGTTGCATACAACAATTCAAAACAAACAGAAATCAGCACTTTCCCATGCAACATCCACTTCAGCTGCAGAACTCAGTTTGCTACCAAATTCAGCATCCCCAGGCCTGAGTCTAATTCCCCCAAGTCACAAATCTCTACAGGCTGACAGCGCAGAGAAAGTACATTCTTGTCCTCTTCCCTTGCCGTTATTGACCACTACTGGAGACACAATACTGAGCTAAATGGAACCCTTGGTCTTCAGTTATTTTTATGTTCTTATATAATCTATAGTAAATAAATAAATACGACACATAAAAGCACTGCAATTAAGGATAAAAGCAGTCCAACTTACTTCACTGTGAGCACTGATGCAGAATACAGCAGAAGATACACAGATTTTTGAAACACACTACACTAGCAAGAGATGAATTCTTAGAATAGCCTTCCTTTTGTGACAGCAAGCACTATTTTATCCTGGAATGTGTATTTCCTGAGTAAGGTAAACCTCTGACATTAAATCATAAATTAAAAGTGCAGTCCCACATAATTTCTTTTAACTATTCTTTTTAAGGCATTCTTTGAATATTTTAAGACAACGGTGGGGAGGAGCATATATCCACGAATGTAATATAGGGCCTGGCCAAAAAAAATTTAAAAAGGCATAAAAACTCTGTAAATCAGGAAGAGCAACTGGATACAGTTTGTATTACTATTTTTACAGTGTCTTTCCATCATCTGAAGTGAACCAAATACTTGGGCAATCTTATTTAAGGCTTTTTAAACTGTGAGTCATCTGTAAGTATGCTCTTGCATACTAAATAAGCTGAAAACAGTTGGTACTTCATGCTGAGTGACATCCCTCTTTTGCCTAAATCTTCAGATTCCATCTTTGTATGGTATTTCTGCTCATTTTAGAAACAGTGTATTACAGGTTGCATATCTTTGCTTCTGTTTGCCTTCTTTATTCACCATTGCAGATGATCATTCAAATTTCAGGTGAATCATTAAATAGAGGGAAAATGTTCTCACTGGGACTTAACCACAACCATAGAATCATCCTTCATTCTTCTTCCAACCCAGTAATACCTTGAGAAGACATCTGTGTAGTAACTTGCCTAGGAAAAGAAAGACAGAAGATAGAGCTAGAAAAGCATTCTTTCACTGTACTGAAACAAAACCAAAAAATCTTGACCTATGCAAAGCTTACTAAATGTAGCTTCCACAAAGAAAAAGAATCTGTTGTGTTAAACCATCAAATGTCTCTCTTACTCAAGCTTCCAACTACAAATTCACTGCTTTACCAGAACACAAACCAAAAAACCTGTAAGGTCTTACTAGCTCATTGCTTTTTCATTATTTGCACCTGTACAAACAAACCACAATATGTAACGAACAAAAAAATGAAACTAAATTCTCACTCTTTCCACAGAATAGATATTTCTAACAGAATAAACAGATTCTAAGAATTAATTATCCTCACTTAAAATACTTCATCCAAAAGTTCCTACAGTAATTATAACAGACTGACACTCAGGGAGGGAATTCAATAGCTAACTACAATTTAAGATTTTAGAGTGCAAATTAAAGAGTTTAAATTATGCTAGCATTAAGGACCCTTCTTTCTCACGGCATCTGTCTTCATGACTAAGGATGGTCATACTCTTTCACAGCAAATTACAGTGTGCTCCTCATCCAGAAGGTATCTTGTATTTACATAATACAGCTGAAAAGAAATAACATTTAATAAAGCTCATGTCTAAGCACAAATAAAAACTGCATTGACCACCTATAATATTAGTACATATGCAACACAGAATGATAAAATAAATCAATGTACATGAAACAATATACATTCTGTAGGTGCACAGAAGAAACAAACATACGAGTTAAAAATTACCTCCAAAGACAACTTGCATCTCCTCGAAAAAATTTTCTGAGATTTCCTATATTTATTCAATTCCAATTTCAACTTCTTTTTAAGCACTTAAGGAAATTCTAACGTAGGCAAAGCACTTCAAATGAGAGCAGACCAAAAAAACCACCAAAAAAATCCACACAGCTTACTAGCCTAGCTTCCTCCTTCTAATTGACATTAAGAATCATTTGGAATCAAAACAAATAATATGTGGTTATTACATCCATAAAGATTATACAAATGCCAGACTTCCCTTCAGGTTTTGCCACACATGGCTGGAGCAGACTTATAGCTTATCCATTAACACTTGAAACTTAGGACAGTCAATGGACAAATTAGTTGTTCTTTCTTATTCACTGTTAACAAAACATTCTACTCAAATACTATTTTTTGGGAGGATGTGTACGCTCCCACGCAACTCAGTAAAAGAAGACTCAACACTTTCAAGTTTCCAGGTTTATAGTTATTACTTGGCTATACAGTTACTCAGAATAATTGTTCTGTCCCCCCTGCTATTTTCTCCTTTAAGAATGGCTTATCAAAAAGAACTTCCTCCCAGTCTTTTTATTCTGATATGCCATGAACACAGGAACCATAATATATACTACTTAAATATTATCAGTACAGGCCAAGCACAGTTTAAAATCAACCACACAACCAGAATTTGGAATTTCCAATTCAGTAACTGTGATTTTTTTTTTCCAACTATGCTATAATTATCAGTACTATACATTTTGTACAGACCTCTTCACATATTTCTGATAATGGCCATCAAATAAGTTGCAAATAAAGTCACCTTTTTTTGTCCAGTCTTCTATCCTTTAGGCCTTGAATCTACGCACCAACTTCCAGTACCCTCCCACATAACGTCCATATTATATGTCCTCATCTTCAATAGCATAGCTCTCCATGTGTCTGTATTTTAAGTCATCAGAGGAGCCCAGAATGGACCCCAAGACACCCTCTGTGTCCCTGGGCACACTACTTCGTTTCCCTCTCCGTTCATCTCACCTCAGCGTTTCTCCATCTTGCCTATGTGGAGTCTATGCTCTTTCAGGCAGGAACTGTGACTGCACTTTTGTACAGCAGCATAGGGGCACCCTCGCCTCAGCTGAGCCCTTCAGGCACTATGTAATACAATCGATAATAATAATTTTTGTCCCTTGTTTCCTCTTGTATCCAACGGCTGTGATCTTTCCTCTAGTAACTGAATACACATTGTAGCTCTTCAGGTTTTATTTCCCTAGCAAAGATATCCATTCCTCCCCTCTCCTCAGACCTACAAAGTCTTCATAGAAAGACATAGTAATTGGTTTTCTTTCTTCAAATTCCATCCCAAACTTCATTTCCTTCATGTATACTTTCATTACTAATCTAAGGCACTTTACACTATTTCACACCCATAGGTTAAGGAAATAAGAACTAAATACAAGTTTTTCAGAATTAAGGTACAAATGATACATATGGAAAATACAATTTTCCATGTAAATATTATCTCCTATCAAACTAAAGGGTGACAAGAAGTACCAGTCTATAGACAGAGCAGATCTTTCACTACAGACTGGGACCTCTAACAATGATTTAAATTATTTCAGTAGATTCCTATTCACATTGTTTTTCTGACCATTTTCCTGTGTATATTCATGTACTTTGATTCATACTCATACACACACACACACAAGCAGTCAAGAGTCCAACAAAACAAGTGCTCTTTTAGTGACAGACCACAAATCAAAATTCTTTTCTGCCAGCACCATTTATCAACAGTTTCTTTGTGTCAGTCACTTATATACTGCAGCACCTATTGCCAGACAGGAAACACAGGTCTTTACCATGTAACCATCCCTAACATGACTTTTTAAGAACTTCCATTATGGATGCCTCTCACAGAGCCGAGATGTGAAGGTGGAGAAATCACAGGCAACTTGTGCCATTTTAAGCAACTACAGACACTAAACCAAGCAAAACTAAGTAAAATTTGGGTTAAACCACAGGGAGGTTATCTACACTAGCACGTCGCATCACTACCTCTTGATTGCTATCACCAAGGCAGCACCACATAGAAACATTAAAACATCTTATCAAGATGTTAATGTTTTAGTATCATGTCTCGCACTGAAACGGTGCCAAAACCAGCCAGATTTGCTTTAACTTGACTGACAGTTTAGGGACCCCATCCTTGATCAGGAAACACTAACAAAAGGATTGCTTTGGTTTAGAGACCAAACTGTAAAACTTTCCTGTTGCATATTAAAAGTCAGATTGTGACAGCTCATGAGCTGGAATTAACACCATTCACATAGCGGGGAAAACTCAGCTTTGCAAATGCAAAGTGACGCAATATTTCTGTGCAACTATCTAAAGACTCCAAATATTTCCTTGAAAAAAGCTCTTCAACGTTTTCTTTCTCTCAAATCAAAGCTGACTTTAACATTTCAAGTTTTATATCTTCTTATTTACAGAGATTTGCAGAAATTCCTCCTCTTGTTCACTGTGGCCATCAAATTAATTGGGCTTTTTTTATCACTCTGATAGCGATAAAAGATTTTACATACAATAAAATCTAAAGGATCTTTCATATAACATTTTTCCCTTTGCGTTGAACTCCCATCTGAAGTGATTTATATAGCAGTTAGGTACTGTTCTTAAAGAATTGTTTTCTTTAAATTGAAAGGAGCATAATACAGGTTCACATTCTCTATGAAGAATGAGCACTAGACTAGAAGAGGGAAAAAAAAAAAAAACTAATGAAAAAAAAGTATCTTTTAACATTGGAATTCCCAAAGAAGTTTGAAGGTAACTTCCTAATGAAAAAGTTGTTTTAACATTTCTTTTTCATGTTGTTTCTGGAAAAGAAAACAAGCATGCCTCAAAAGGTTTTGTAATTCACTGCCCAATGTCCAGAGTTGGAATAAGGGAGATTTTGACTGACTGAATTTGAATTCAGATCTTACAGGAGTATTCTAACCACTGACCAAATCTGAATGTGAATAAGTTTTCTTTGAGAAGTTCTTCTAAAAAGGTACTTTTACTCATTATGGGAAAATCCTGCAGTCATGGTATATAGTATAGTTCATTCTGTCATAGACAGTTCATGCTGTCTTGCCGGGACCAGCATAGGTTCTAAAACTATCGACAAGCCCCGAGGTGAGACAGGTTGAACTCAAGAAATCACTTTTTTAAAACTCTCTAGATAGACAGACACTGGAATAATTGCCCTCAGACGCTGTGGACTCTGCATCTGTGGAGATGTTCAAAAGCTAGATGGACTAGATGATCTTGAGAAGTCCCTTCCAACCTCAGTGATTCTGTGAGTGCCAAGCGTTGCATTAATAATAATTTAGCTATTCAGACTGCATTAATCACCAAGAACCCCCCAGTTCAATTAAAACACCTGCTCAGTGCCCAGAAGCAGCCAAAATCAGCAGGAGAACAGTGATGGTTATAATTAATTTGGACTTTATATTTTTGATCAATCTGTCTCCAGGCAATTTACAGTGAGAGGAATGCAACTTCATCTTCAAATTTTAAATTGAAATCTGGGTATGATAACACACACTGATTCACATTTTAACAAACCCAGTCTTAACAGCTGAAGATACAGTGATTATGTGTCTTCAGTTTAGCTGAGGATTATTCTATACCTAAAGAGGGATCCGAGGGTTGTTTTATATTCCAACAACATTGTATTTAAGCTTCCTCTTCAGAGGATAAGCATCCAGAAATCAGAAACTACATCTCCTTAGCCAATGTGCTGTCAACTAGACCACACTCTCTCCCTAGCAATAAAAACATATTTTGTGATAGGACCCTCATTATCTTCACTCATAGTCACCCATAGAGGTGCTTTCTACAGCGACTCTTAACTATCAGGATAGAGCGTCAAGAATTAATCAAAGATTAAACTGATTAAATATTTCAAAGATCCCAAATTCCTTAAGCAACAAGTAGCCTGAATCCATAATATTAATTCCACAGTTGATCAATACAGCCTCACTATAGCTAAACAAAGTACTACTTAATTTTTCACAGTTGCCTGGACTCCACTATCTTGCAAGCCCTCCCGTCAGACTTGCCTCCACCCGATCCAAAGAAAAAGCTAAACCACAGAGAAAAATGAACACCAGAGTATTTGTTGTTTAAAAATCAAACCATATTCAAGTGAAATAGTTAGGAGCAGTCATAAATCATTAAATTTCTCATGTTTTATAATTCTCTTGAAGGGAAAGAAAAAAAAAAACAACCACAAACCCAAAACCTTTTTCATTCTTCATCTTGCAAGCTCCAGGACTAAGAAATTGCCTGATTCTTCTCTCTGTTTAGCCTGGTTTGTCAACAAAACCATGCCAGCTGAGCTGTACAGCTAATGCACTGAAGTGTACCAGAACAATGCAACAGTATTTTTAATGCCTAAAGTCTGAAGAATGGAAAAAAGAAAGGGAAAAAAAATGGGAAGAAAAAAAAAAGAGGTCATGAAAACCTTTCAAGAGGCTCAGTGGTCTGATAGTTCCCTTAAGCAACCTTTGTAATCCATAAGAAAAGCCTTCAATTTAAAACAATACTGGAGAGGAGGGTTCCACATATGAAGCTGTGCCAGTTTCACAGATGTCCTGTTGACTAATCAGGTGGGAATGATACTTCTATGAGCTAATCTTTAATAATACTCTGATTGACCCCTGGATCATCTCCAAATCTCTTAACTGCAGCTTCTCTCAACCTCCAGAGTCAGTTTAAGAGCATCACATTGTGATGCATCAATTACAGTGATATTTTCAATTGACACATCCCTGAATTTCAAAAGATCATGATGGTCTTTGTGCACATTTCAGCTCCAAAGACTTCCTCTCTGCAATTATTATTGTTCTGCAGCATTGGGCTAATCACAATGCACTAGTTCTTGCATTCAGTTTGTCTTTACTGCTTGTTAAATACTGTCTGAACATACAGCATGTAAAAATCCAATCCTTGGACAGATAACTGAATCTGAAAATATAACATGCAAACAACAGCTAAGAGAGCTACCTATCATCTCTAGATAGGATATTAAAAGAACACTGTTGAAATAACAGAAGTTACACAACCAAAGTCTAGTGAGTTCTAACACTGCTGACTAACCATACTTTCTCATTTGAATTCTCTTACACATCCAATGAAAGAAATAGTCTTTGGCCACCAGGAGGTGGGTGTGAACTCAAAATCTTCGGTTAGCACTGAAGTAAAAGGTTCATTTTTTTCCAGCTGAACCTGACAAAAAATTATCAGGTACAATGACAGAACTGCCTTCCACAGACCAGAGGATTTGGTGGGAGAAACGCAATACATTGCAGACCAACTTTCTCTTGCTGCTGAGAAGTTTGAAGCTAGTGCAGTGAAAAGTCAACGGGGAACAAACTTCTCCTGGAAGTCGGCACCAAACCTGGGTAGGCCAATTCTGGTCTGTTTCCTGTCTTGCAAGATTGAGTGGGGTGATGGAAATCTCTTCTGCAACAATGTTTCCCTCGCCTCATAAGGAGTGGAAGAAGTGCGTGCTTTGGGCTACCTTCCAGACCAGAAGTATCCAAGTCCACCCAAATTCTTTTCTGTTCTTCAACCCACACATTACTACAGCTTTCAGCAACACATGTCCATAAATAAATACATTTTTTAAGACTGATTTTACTATACCGTACCTTTACTATACCGTACCGTTACCGAGGAACACAAATTACAGACTAGAGCTTGCTTTCTACCTTGGGGTGGGGGCGGGGGGGGGAACCAACACAAACAATTTGGGTTTGGATACAGAAAAAGAAAATACAGGATACAGGACAAATAAAAGGTATGGCTCCTGCTTGCCTAAAAAAAAAAAAAAACCAAAAGTTGATTGCAAGAAAACACACGCCCCCCAAAAAAACCAACCACAAGAATCTTAGGAAACAGAAAATATTAAATAATACATAAAAACAGTTTCCAACTCCCCTATAATAAATATTACAATGTCAAAATAATTCTTTATCCATAGTCAAAGAAAAAAGTGTGATAAACTGTATTTTTTTTAAATCATAGAACTACAATGAGTTTAAGATTTTTTACAATGCTCTTATCTCTTCAGGGTATAAAGTCTTTTATATGAATATTTCATTTTAAAATAATACTAAATCCAAATCAAGAAACATATTAACCTGTAACTTCAGCAAGAGTTGGACCAAGAGAACAAAACAAGGTATATCAGTAGGTCAGTTTTAAAAGAGGGCAACACGTTGTTTATACATTCTTCCATTTTTCTCAACATTATCTTCAAGGCAAAGGACTACCATTTAGGGCTCACCCCTCCAGTCTTAATAAAGAAAGAGATGTGTTTTTGAAAGAATTTAAAGTTTGGAAATTTGTTTCCGTTCCAGATATGGGTTAGTTTAGACACAAAAAAAAAAAAACCATACATAAATCCTTACATGGTCAATAACCACCATGAATCAGCAACAAGAAAAACAGAAAAGCAAATAATGTATATTTTCAAGCATGTATCAATACTGCAATTTTCTTTCTTCACTCTGATCAAAATTAACTCCTGTGTTTAAGGAAAAAAAAAAAGAAAGTGCTATACAACATTTTAAGTAAACACAGCCATAAGACCATGGCATCATGGCATCAGAGACAGAAGTCTCTGGACAAGACAACTGGAAAGCAGTGACTACTGTAGAATAAAACATATGCAAGGGTGCACAAAAGATTTGGTTCTGCATATGGAAAATCCAGTAAGTATGAAGAGAAACTTACAGACCATTTTAGTAGGAAATAAGCTGGAAGAGGACTGTTACCAGGTACTGTCATGCAAATCATATGTAACCAAAAATTGGTTGAAGAGATTTCCATTTAAGGCTTTCAGTTTTACTGTAAAGCCAGGAGCTGAAGTGCTAGACCAGAGTAGAAAAATGCGAGTAGAAGGTAAAGACCTTAATATTCCTTTGCCTGTATGTTTTCTCATTATATATTCTGTTGCATTCCATGTACAAGGTAAATTATTCTGATGAACTCCGAAAACTAGCAGACCTATTTTACTATTTACCTGCTGTCTATAATGAACCTGAAAGTGTGCATAATTTTCGCTATTTCACCATTGCTATAGTTAACACGAGACTGAAAAACACTGCACAGTGAGATCTCAGTTCCATGAAGTGCTGGTATTTCTAATACAGGCTTAAGTTCAGCTTGCAGACACCAAATAAAACCACAGGAGAGGTTAAGATGTTTCAGAAATTTTGCGACAAGATAGTTTCTTACCTTGAAGTATAATTGAAACTTTCTTCAATAACTAAGCAAAAGCAATTGTACTCACCTAAAAGTAAAAGCTTCAAGACAAGACAGATCTCCCAATCTTGTAATACAGACCAAGAAAAAAGATTATTTTAAAAAAAGATATAAAGAAAAATATAACACAAAAAGAGTAAAAGAAATAAATGGGAAAAATAAGTGGTTTGTACGTATCAAGCACCTAAAAAGCAGTACTTCCCCACAACATACATGACCTCCTGAGTGAATGAAAGAGGACATGTAATCTCAAATCCAAATGAGAACAGACTTTAGGATCCATCATTGACATAGTAAAATTTATGCTGGACACAGCAAAAGCACACAACACAAATTACAAATGCTACTCTGCTTTTAGCTTCTTAACAAAGACTTCAGAGAGATTTGCAGAAAAAGAAACATCTAGCTTTCTTCTCAGAAAAGAGGAACATAAAACAGATTATTACCTTTGCAGATTTGGACAAGACGGTACATCTGTGTGGCAAAGTTGTAACATTTTACCAATAATTAGTTGTAAATATTTTTAAGGACAGTTAGCAATGCATACACATTTTTAAAGTAATTGTGCAAAACCCAGGTCACACACTTTTGGTGCATGAGAAAGATAAATATTAATTGTGCTTAAAATGGCAGGCAAGGATACGCATTCAACACATTTGGGATGTTATATACGACAGTGCACAATGCTATTAGTGTATGATTTAGCTCAAGTTAAAACCTAGAGGAGGTCTGACATTAACGTCAGTGAGAACAGAACCAGACTTGTAAAAAGACATACATAGCCATATACAGACCCTTGCAGTCATGACCCAGCAAATAGATTCCTAAAATCTCTAATGGATGCACAGCAGATTATTCTGCTAGATATTATACTGAAGTTAATTAATTTACATTCTCATCACAATATAATTTAAGCAATAGGTAAGAGAGGTTTTTACATGAAGCAGCCTATGTAATACAGAATTTGTTTTTAGACTTCTGGCCAAAAAAAAAAAAAAATTTGTACTGTATTTTCCTCTATCCTTTTGCTATTAAAATAACCTTTAACAACCTATTATACCAACCTTCCAGTTTTATGTATTTCTTCCATTAAAATAATTTCTTCCTCAAGCAGAGAAAATGAGATCCAGGTAGAAATTTTGAAAGTAATATAAGGATTTTCTTCAGCTCATTACTCTGTTTAAAGATATACAAGAAGGCTACAAACCCATTTCACTCACAGAGCTCCTTGTTTCTCTGCCACTCCCAATAAAACATATTACTAGGGTACAACCACTAATAATAAACTGTAACTTTTGAATAAGAACTTACTACAACAAAGTGCGCTTCCCAAGCTCTAGATGTGGTTCCAATTCTCAAACTGTAATTCTGTAACAGACATAAATCATCATAAAAAACCTCACTCATCAACAGGAAGTCACATAGGTGCATAAAGAAGTAACTTTGTTAGCATTCACACTCCCACACAGTTCACTACCCAATTCAACTCATTCCTTCATTGAATGTATGTTCTGACCCATGTTAGTTTTTTCTGTTAGTAAATCAAAAAGCGCAGCAAGGCCTTCCTATGTAAACAGAATTGCAAACGCCATGCATGGAAACAAATCTCCCCCACCAAGTTCTGAAGGTTGAGCATTTCTTACATACTATATTAATTGGATTACTTTACAGGATTAAAGCTTCAGAAAACTGATAACCTCTAGGTGGGCGTTACTGTTTCTCAGAGTCAGCAGAACATTCCTCTGCACAGAGGGCCAAAGTAAACAATTCCTCATGCCAGCCACAGGACTTCTGCAGAGAGGTGATTTACCAAGTCAAAGGGGCAACCCCCAAAACAAATTGGTTTGGAGGGAAGAATATTGTCACTGATTAACTTTTTGTCACTTTTAACTTTGCAGCTGTCAAGTGAAAAATAAACTGTAGAACAGAAAGCAGAATAAAAAAAATGGAGATGAAACAGAAAGTGTCTAATTCTGCTTCACTAATGGATTTATAGTATAAGGAAAGAAGAAATTCAGAGACTTCAGCTGCAATTGCAGCTGACATCCAAATTATAAACTAGAATTCAAATAGAAATCTCAAAATAAAAAAAGAGCAGTACATTACTTCTGACATAATCAGAATAAAGTAATGCTTGTAATATTATCACTGAAATATGTCAGCATTGCAGCTTGATATAACTTTAAACCACATTCATTTAATTTTCAGCAGATTAAAACAGGTATTCCTAAATCAGAAGGAAAAAAAATACCTACAATCTCAGTTGGCTGTAGTCAATAAATAGGTGTAAATATTTCAGTATTTAAAAATGCAGATATACAGATTTTATTGAATTGAGCCACGCATTTCACCTAGAAAAAGATACCTCCATTCACCTTTAGGAACATGAAAATATAATTCTCACTACCTAATTACTCATTTTTCTCCTCCCACTCCATCAAAAATGGAAGCGTTTCTTTTTGCGTCTAGTTATATTGCACCTTCTAAGCAAAAGCATTTTTTTTATTTTGGAGAAAAGCCAGGCAATGTGCTATGCCTATGACAAAGCTCACCTATGAGATTTGACAACCCTCCCTCCTACATTCCATCCCTCTCCCTTTCTAGATAAATTCTGTTTATTTGAAATTAAGGATTTTGGAGACCTTCAGCTCAATGAGCTAAACTTTCCAGAGGTCAAGCATGCAAAGGAAAAGGAGAAAGAAAATACAGACTAATCACACATTTATATTAATGATGTGGAGCAGCACGTATTATGGAAGTTCTCATAATGACCTCTCTCCTACTTAGTAAATTTGATGTGACATTTTTAACACACTTATTTTCTTGTTCTGATAGAGGAAAAAAGAAAAAAAAAAAACCCTGACCTTGACCTTTGTCAGATTCAAGAGAGAAATTAAGAAGAAAAAAAAAGAAAAAGAAAGAAAAATGAGAAAAACTCCAAATCTAAGAGCCCCCCTCAAGGAATATATCCTTCTACTAATTCAAATGAATGCTTATATACATAACTAAAAACAGCAAGTTCTGCCACAGGCTTAGGTTGAAGTTGTGTCTGACTTTAAATCGGAAAGAGCAATCAAGCCCAATACCAAAAGACAGGGATCTCAGTGGCTCTGACAAGAAAGAGGAAGAGTGAGAGAAATTAAACAAAAAGTTTTGGACTCGAAGGTTGAATGTCCAAAGAAAAGCAACTTCAAATGAACCAGAAGAGAGCGTACAGAAAAATTACAGTATTCTTCTTGTATGAGATATTGCTAACAGATTTCAGAAATGGACTTGGAGGCATAACATTGCAAGTAATGTTCTGAAACTATCCAAAACGCAACAGCATTTCTTCTACACCATTTCAGGAACCTTCTCATATCAAACCAGGGTTTATTTATAGGGTGTTTCTACAAGAACCGTGGTCAGCTCAAAATGGAGATCAGGCCTTCACTGATGACTTATTTTGCAATGCCTTCTTTTTGTACGCTTTAAGGTTCTTCTTCCATCAAAATACCAGTATCAAAAGTAGTTACTTTTAAAATGCATGTTCACTACATTAGAGATATTAAAAGTGATTCAGGAGTAAATAATGGCTAACATACCTGACCAAGCAGTCAAACTATAATGCTAAGACCTACTCAAAAACATCTTAGTATGTGAATCTGTAATTCACAAGCCTACCCTACAGAAATTCAGACAACAGTGATGGAATACCTATGGCATTTGAGATGTTTTCTTGATTTACCTATGTAGCTATCACTCTTCTGCAATTACTAAGTACTAGACTAGTGCTTTTTTGCTCACAAGCTTTTCTAAAGGACTTGCTACATAATTCTAAGACTAGAAGAAATTAGCCAGATTCTTACGTACACACAAATAAATGCAACTCTTATCTGGGTTATCCGTACTATTCTACCATCATGTTTAGATCTGTGATGGTACTGCTTCATGGATCCTTTGCCTCAACAATCACACTTCAGCAACGTTATTAACATTTTTGGTGCTGAAAATTCATTCAGTGTTATTTGCACAGCCTTTGATCTCTATCAGTTCCTTCATTAGAAGAGTTAGATCTCATCAGCCACACTTGCTATGATAGTTCTCACAAATGCATGCATTTCATGTCTGCATGAACGCGGTACTGCGGTTCCTTCAGTTGTCTGCTGGTACGTATCAAACCATGAGACAAGTCTTTGCTTTTCATAAGCATCAACTAGGGCAGAAAAAAACCATGCCCCACATTTATTTAATACAAGCTTTTATAAGAAGTTTAATCCAACTCTTTAGCAATGAAGGGCTATTAAATTACCTGTAACACTAGAAGAAAGGTTCTCTCCATCTCCATTTCATTCTTACCAAGTATTTCCCTGCACCACATATTGTGAATTTTTTTTAACTGTTCTGTTGCATGGAAAAAGGGATATGCTTTCCATCTCCCTGGTACTCGTAACAAGACCGTGTAAATGCACATAACTGTCTATGCATTAGCATTGCAAAGTCTACTCCACAAAAGGGCAGAAAATAGTCAAAAATATAAAGTCATGTGACTGATGCTTGCTTTCAGTCTAACCCTCTGTGTTAGAACCCCACAGCATTCTCATGACTGTTACAGGGCTAAAGGATTCTTATCCATCTGTATAGGTATTTATGTGGCTGCTGTCACCATTGGAACCAAATGCTTTATCAAAGACTGCTTCAGGATGAAGGCCATGTGTCCATACAGAGAGGTTTAATCATCTAGCTTGTTCTTATGCCTCTGCTAGTTCTAATTAAATTATTCCACTTTGTAACTAGAAAATAACCACACCATAGGTGATTTTCAAATGTTTATCAGCATGGCTACATTCCTGATGTACAATAAGGATCAGTTATAAGTAAATGAATCCATCTATCCAGTAGTTTACTGAGTCCCAAGCAGATCTATCCAATTACCTAGGCTAACTTTGAACACTCTTCAAATTCCTTTCATTCCTCCATCTAAATTCTATATAAGGAATTCTACTTGGCTGTTACAGGAATGGAAGATGTTCATCCAAGAGAAATTATATGGCATATTAAGCATACCTTCCTCTTTCTCCTTTGATGAAACCAAAGAATGCATCCCACACAAAGCCCAGGTAGTTGCTGTTTTTCCAGCTTTGCCTGGTTTGAAAGGAAGAAATATAGCTGTGAGAGACAGCTGTTTCTGGCTTGATTCCACTAATATAACTCCACTTTCTGGCAATCCCCAGGAAAACTCACAGCCAGCCAATGCAGATTTTGGGTTGCTTCCTTCCATCATTCCTTTGAAAGATGAATTTAAGCAGGGACATTCTTCAAATTCAGTGCACTCGGTTTTCACAGCAGGATTCCAAAGAAATTTTCACAGAGGTAGACAGGACCTCTGCCTCCTCTGCAGGACAATGCCAGTGTTCAGCATTTGGTTCTGCCTACTAATATCCATCAGATCTTATTTCCCACAGTCAAGTAAAAACCAATCAGGTAACAGAAGTATGTTGTTACACAGCACTAATTATTCTGAAATCCTCCAGGAAGCTCCCTCACAAAATGTAATGATCTTGTTAACCCTTCTCTGTAGTCCTACAGTGTTCAGAATATGAACAAAACCTAATCAAAAAAAAAACCAAAAACAAAAAAACCCAAACAAACAAACAAAAAAAACCCACAAAAACCTGTCCTGCACTAAAAAGTCTCACATGTTAAAAATTACCTGATCCATGCCTCTAACAGAATGGTACCTTGTCAACTTTTGCCAAAGTCCCTCTGGGAAGTCTATTCTAGGTAATCTATTATATTTCCAATTTTCTTCAAGCACATCGTAATTATGAGGAAGTCATTCCTGACTATGATAAACATTGAAAGAGTGAACCCATCTCTTCATTTAAAATTCAATGCAGCTGCTAGTGCGAGTGCTCCTATAAATACATTAACATTACTGTAAAACTGACCATTATAGCATTACATTAACAGAAATTGCAACTGTCAAATAAGTTAATACAGCTCATGTTATAACACCTTAACTGTCATATCTCTCACTTTCCAAACAGTAGGCACATAGATACTAGTTTGTTTTTATTAAGCAATTCTGGCAAGCTAAGCAAAGATTCTATTAAATTACAATACATGCCTCAAACAGACATCTGTTCAAATCTATAGCTGAGTAACATATATCATCTGGCTCTAGCAGCAGCAATATATTTGCACCTGACAAGTTACACCACCATTATTATGTAAAAAATTACAAAGAAAAGCAAGAGTTCTTTCATAAGTGAATACATAATTAGTTAACAAATCTCACGCTTATTAATAAGGGAGTACAGTATAAAACTACACTGCAGTAAAAGCACAAGGGACTTCCTGCTAGCCTTCGTTAGGAAACTGGGGTGACCTTTTTTGTGATGATGTTGCAGGCAGTGGCTGCCCTAAATTGCTCTATTTGTTACAATGAAAACAGAGAAATACCACTGCTGCGCCCCTGATGGGCACACAATATTGCGGTAAACTCTGCATTGCTGTGGTTGCATTTAAAATGCTTAAATTGTTATATAAACTAGTTCCTTTATGCCCTTTCTCATTTACTGAGATGCATCAGGCAACAGGCAGCCTCTTCCAGAGGCCTTCCATTCCCAGAGTACCACAGACAACACAGCCAGACATGTCTTAAGTGCCATACAATTGAAAAACACAGTGTAAGTCTTTAGCAGAATACAGACTAGGCAGAAAAATATGCCAGGCTATCGTTACTTTGCTACTAGGAGAAATTCCAGGGTATCATTATCGACATAGTTATACCAGTTAAAGTGCTTTGTTTTCACTTCCACCTGACCACAGTTAAGGTTTAAAAATGGGTGTTTTCAAGCTGTCTGAAGGACAAAGTAACAGGATTCACTTTTCAGCTTTCATTAAAAGAAAATGTATTACTCAAGTTTTTATCATTTTATTTGCCACATTTTATAAAAGTGTCTATTAAAGCTTCTTCATTTAAATGAGAAAAAGCAATGACAAATCCTAGGACTAAAAGTCTGCCCTGGCTTTTACTTTTCCAGTCATTTTACTAGTTTTGGGGTGTTTTTTTTCTTCCCCCCCACCCGCCCCCCGCCCCGTTCTTCAGGAAAATCATACCCTCTTCCTCCTACTTCAGAGTACCATTAATATTATGTCAAGAATTCATGTTATGAATGCAAGTAGATTCCAACAAAGGAAAACTTAGACCAAATGAAATAGCCATCTGTATAATGCATATGCATGAATTTGGACAAAATATAAGAAAATCAGGGTGTTCAGATTATGCAATTCATTAGCTACTGCCTCTATTACCCTATGCTCAGCGTTCTAGCAAAAAATTCAAGCCAAGTAGCTCAATCAAGGCAGAAATCAGCTTCGGATACTTTATGTCAATAAGAAGTTCCCACTTATGAGATACAGAACTTTTCTTACAAGAGAGATCACTTTCAGAGATGAAGTCTAGAACATTATTAGCAGGAAACCATTACCCACTCAACCTTAGAAATTACTTGTATTGAGAATTTATTCTTTTGAGGAACTGTCCACTTGCAATCAATACCAAAGTTCTGAATTAAAAATGCTTACATAAAACAACTTATGCATAGCATTTGCAAGTAAGTATTTGCTAATGAGTAAAGAGATATTACTCTTTTTGTGCATAAATTAAGAAAAAAAATTTATACAGTTACAATATAGAAGATACATTCCCGACTTCTTCCCTTAATCATTATTAAAATTGCAACAACTAGAGTAAGAGAAATTAAAATTCTTTCATTCACTCTGATAAAATGCGTTCACTTTACAGTTCAAAGGTTATTTATGTACCAGTATCATGACATCAAACAAAACAAACTTATGTAACAAGTTTTATTAGGAAATATAGGAATATATATGCAGTTTCTGACTTTTCTTTTGTCATCCACACAAAGCCAAGTCTACTTTTTCAGTCAATTCAAGAACTTTAAGCAAAAGCCTAGGTGTAATTTAGAAAACAAAATCAAAACTAGCTCAGAGTTTTAAATGAAGCATCAATAAGTATAAAAATCAGAAGAAAAAGATCTCTATATTTTCAGTTTAATTAATGTACTTCCTGAATTCAGCCTACTGTCAGCATTTCCCCAAACAGTCACTTTCCAATCTTTTACCTTGATTCAGAGAAATACTTCAACACAGCCTGCGCAAGAAAGACTGGTGTATTTTCCTGAATTACAGTGATCCTGTGCACTTTCCACACAGCTATGTAACAGGAAAAATCACCTTTACAATACGCCTGTAATAATGCAGCATTCAAGTAGAGAAGTTAAAGGCAGACATAGCTCTTGAGACCATTCTAAATCTTGGGTCAGAAATTAACTAGAATTCTCTTTACAGACTGTAATATATATTTTCCTCAGACTTTCACAATGCTAAAGAGCACCATGCATCAAAACATCTTCAGACATTGAGAGGAAAAGCAGCTCTCTGTCTCAGAACATTAGTCAACCAACTCACAGGGCAAGCAAGAAACTTCCCTAGTGAACCAACTATTTGCTACAGAGCTTCCTCAGCCTTCTTCTCACACATCCGATAAAGACAACTTCCAGATGCAAAACACTGGACAAGATAGTACACAGACTAGACAACTGATTTTATCCAGAAATATCATTTTAATGGTGGTATAAAATTTTTGTCAAACAACTTGGGAATCAAAAATTTTATATATAAAATGTTCACACGTAAATCCCAAATAAGAAATGGACTATGTGTCCTAGCTAAAACCCGTTCACTACAAACAGCCTGTCCAATTCAATTCCAAAATAGAATTTGAGATCATATTCAGTATGTGTACTGCAGTGCAGTGCCTTAGAGAGGAAGGTACAAATGCTGCAATCTCAGCCATGCCATCACCCACATGAGCTGTTAAACAGTGGTCTCTTGTGCCAGTCCCTGGTGAATCTTCAGAAGTCATATACTGACAGGTACAAGAAATACTTTTTAAAATAAACAAGGCTAGCCAAAGTGTTTTTCAGTGTTCTTTCCTTCTAAAATTCCTCCTAATATCCAAGATTCCTTTTGAGCATTTTCTTCAGTGCATTCTGGCAGCCGTGTTTGTATGCTTGATGATTGCAGCTACCGGAATCCAACGTATTTTGATCAACCCCTTTAAAGATAAGTAGCATATGAGAAGCATCGAGGGATACTTGGGGAAATAAATAAATAAATAAAATGTCTATTATATTTCACTGAGAGATTCACATAACAGTTCTTCTTTAGTTTAGTAACTTATTTTACAATAATCTTCAGATCTTGTTTTTCCAGGCTGCTTTTGTATCCTCCAATTCCACAGAAACTTCATTCACGATGGCATCTAAGCATATGATTTTTAGTCATATTTAAAGTGACATTTCATTGTTTAAATGGTGCCATAACAAGGAATATCTGGAACAGAATTGACTCTGGAATCACAGAATTCCTTGTCCTTGAGAGGTGACCACATTACATTCTTCGCTTCAGAATGAAAAGAAATTCTCTACCATAAACTCCATTCTTTTATTATCAGAAGTATTAAATCCCAGCACTGAGCGAATAAAATCTTTTGCATGTCACACATGAATCCTAAATAATGTTTCATTTCATTTAAAAGTACTTTTCCAGTGTTGGAAAGTACTCTTACATTTTTCTCTAATAGTCACACTCAGAAAAATTAAATTCATGTAGAAAATAAAGCAGCACAGAATATGTTCACATAAAAGATCCTATTTTACTGCAAGTTGCTAATTAAACAAGTGAAAAAGCACTAGAAGAGAGTATGCAGTGGAACATCAGCATTCCAATCTTTTAAAAAAAGAAAGATTAAAAGGAGATAACGACCTCAACGGAGTTGGGGAAAATGTGCTGCTCGCACTGATCATGCTTCTGTTTGCTGACAGGCATGGTAGTCTTCACTGTCTCAGAGGACAGTGAGAAAGGCCATAACCCTGTCGGCCTGACTTTAGCGTGTCCTGGTGGTGTCTCCTACCATAAACATCTAAAAGAAGACCTGCCTCTAATTTCAGAAACTCCACAACTCCAGAAAACCATACATACTGGCATCAGGAACATTCCAAGAACAAGTGACTTAATTACGTATTTCTCATCAGTCTTAAGTACATATTGCTCCCAAAATTCAGGACACCTTTAACACAAGGAATACAAAGGATACTCATAGGCAGTGTTTTGTTGAAATACTGTAATTGTTTTAATCCCATGATCAGTTTACCACCCCACTCCACACAAAGGCCTTCCCTTAGCAGGGTTCTGCACCATTAAAAAACAAACCAAAAACAGTCCTTGCATGTGTGCATTATGGGAGGAGCCTCTGCGTTTAGACAAAAACATTTTCTGTTCTCTCCTGAAACTCTCAATTATTTTCACTCTGGTCAAAGTACACATCCTGAAAGAACCAAAACAGAACAAAAAGAAACAAAACAAAACAAAAAAAAAAAAAAAAAAAACACCAAAAAAAAAAACCACACCAAGGCATTTTGGTATTAAGTATAAATGTTTTAGGTTCTTGAATGGGAAGACTAAACAATTAAAGTTTATTTTGTTTTATACACATCTTTCTCCTTTCAGATATTTAAAAAAAAGAAAAATCCTCTACAGGGAAGAAGTCCTCCACAGACACACAACTAATAAAAGCAAGATCATGATACTTGCTCCTCTTCACTCCTCTTTCACAGCATGTATGCATTCAGTGGGAAAAGTCAGGAGAATGTGTATCCAAGACTAAAAAAGGCTACACATAATACAGGGTCATCTCTACCTGGAGTATTCAGCAAAGTAATGAGGTAGACCCCTGTCTGTGAAGAAGCATGTCATTCACAGGACTATAGAAGATTTCCTTGAGGAGAACTACACAGCACAGAGCTAAATTTCGGACAGACTGGAATTATCTCAAACAATGTAAGGACTGATGCTTCCAGAAATCCAGGGCATTAACAGGTTACATTCCCTTCTCAGAAGCAACATATCAAACTCAAATCATTCCCAAAAGAAACAGAAATCCACCCTAGCAGCAACTTTGTAGGAGGAAATGCATGACACCACCTTATCAAGAAATGTGAATAAAATAAAAAATGCAAAGGAAGACGACAAATCATTAGGCAAACAGGAATATGTGAAGAGGAAAGGAAAAAGAAAATACCAATGAACATGTAGATTGCAAATAAAAGTTCAGTTTAGTAGCTTAATGTAAATAAAGAGATTTTTTTTTTTAATTGAATAAAATCTCTTATTTCTCTTTAAACATTCCAGGGTAAACTAAAGATGCTACAGTAATTTTGAAACATCAGAAAGAACCCACAATTTTATAGCTCCTATCAAAAAAAGAAAACATGAAGAGTGCTGTTTACGTGTAGTAGGCCTACAGATGTCGTCATTAAGGTATTCAAAGCACAGAAAGCTTTTTCGCTTGCATAAGGTGTTCTTTGAAAAGTTCTATTTAATCTACCAAACTATTTCTGAATCTATCTATCCCTAATTACTCTTTTAAAAATAAATAACTAAAAAGAAAAACTGCAGCAATTACCAGGTAATATCAAATTTCCAGTGCTTTCTATCAATGTCATTCAGAAAGCTATGCACATCTAAAAGCTTTAGAGAATACTAATCCAAACTTTCTAAGAACAAGGTGAAGGAAAACTACATTGACAATATGTCTTAAAGCAACTAACTTTTCCAAGAAATGTTCATAACTTTGACAAAGTAGAAGGAAAAGAGGAGTAAAAATCACTACCTACATACAACTACAGATTACAGATTCAAAACTTGACCTGAAAATGATATTTCTCAGGCCTTTTAATTTCAGTACCCAAAAAGCCTCCCCTATGCCTCAGTTTACCATATTCAAGGTCATTTTACCACCAGTACGACATTCTAAAAATTTCTAAAGCATTGTCTAAGGCTGGTTTGCCAAATCTGTATTAAGCCTGACGCACATTATCAGGAGCGCTGTTTTACATAACGGGCTGCTGCTGTCAGGTGCTGTAGTTTAACATTACTGTATATGTGCAGAGCAGTATTAGCATGCTCGTTGCTTCTCCTTCCCTATTAAGCATTCAGATAACAGCCCTTCCATGAGCTAAGCTTAACATTCTAACCTGCAGTAAGATTGCCATTGTACAAGGCTTCAAAAAATGTTTACCAGTGAGAAGTACTAATAATAAAACTCTCATAGAATGCGATGACAAATTATCTTTCAAATAAGTGTTTTTCTGTTTTGTCTTAGGTGTTAGACAACACTACAGCAGAAGTCGCATAATGCTGAGAGGAAAAAAAGTTGAAAATCTTCATGCCAGTGTTGCATAACAGCTGTGTTCCCTGTAAAACCAGATTTTCTAAGACTTCTCAAGCAAACAATCAACAAAAAAAGAATAATAGGATGTATATCTATTATTTTATGGTTTCTGATTGAAATAAACCTAAGATGCCTGAGATCCAGGATCCACAATGCTGCAAACAGCACAGGAATATGCTTCACATATATTTCCCCTCCTTTTTTTAATGTATTTTCTTACAAGACACTGATCATGAACATTTTCTAAATCAGACTGTACTAAATAAAAAGGAAGCTAAGCTTTACCCTACAGTCTCCGTGTTTTTAGCTCTACTTATCAAACATCTTAGCAATTTTTCCTCAAACTGTGACAAGGTTTGTGTACACCACCATTCAAATATGCCCATCTGCAAAACTTGCTAGGATTGTGCATATAAACAGCACTTGGGAGATGGCCCAGAAGGCAAATTAAAAGCATTGCTTGAAGAAAAATAATCCACATAAGCACAAAATGCAGCAGTCGCGATGTATTAATTAAACTAAGGCAAGAAATGCTCTAGCGCCTTAACATGCTTTGGACTGAAGAAAACAGAAGTAAAGAAAGGATGCTCACATCAAAAAAAAAAAAAAAAAAAAAGAAAAAGAAGGTATTAGTCCGTGCTCAACGAGGAGAACGCCTGCAAGTTAGTGGGAGCCTTGGTGGGGAGGGGATGGGGGGTGGGAGAGGTGATTTGATTTTTTTTTTTTTATTATTCAATTCCATTTTAGCAAAAGGAGCGCGATTGCAGCTTTTAAGCCGGGGAGGGCTGCTCGGTTAGTATCTGCAGTACGCGAACACACCGGCGGGCGGGAAGGCAGCGGGGAAAGGTACCGGGGGCCGGCGGGGCTCCCCGCTGCCCGCCCCGCTCGCCCTCCGCCCGGCTGCCCGCACCTTGCCCTGCCCGCGGTCCCCCCGCCGCACAGCCCGGGGCGGGCACCGCCGCTTCCGCCCCGCTCCCGCTTATCCCGGCATCGCCTCATCGCCCCTCCGCTCTCCGGAACGGGGGGCACACGCTGCCGGGTGGAGCGGGAAGGGGCTGGGGCTCGGGAGCCCTCCCTGACAGGACTCCCCCGGGGCGGCGGGGGCAGAGCGCACCCGCCTCCCGCTGCCCCCTCCCGGCGGCCGGGAGCTCCCCCCGCCTCCCCTACAAGAGATTCGCGGTGCCCGCTGCCCCGCGGCTCTCCTCAGGGCACGGGCCGGGCGTCGCCCCCGCCGCAGCCCCCCGCCCGCCCGGCCCCGGCCCCGGCCCCGGCCCCGGCCCCCTACCCCACCCCAGCACGGAGGTGGGAGAGGCAAGCCCGGCGCTTACAGTTCGCAGGAACTGGATCTCGTCCTCGCCCTCGCCCCCCTCGGCCATGGCTCCCCCTCTCTCTCCTTCTCCCGGGTGCTGCTCCCGGTGCCCGGGCGGGCGGTGGTGGTGGCAGGAGGCTCAACGGCCGCGCCGCACCGGGCTGGGGCAAGTGCGAGGGCGGCAGAGCCGGCAGCCCCAGCCCGGCCCTTGCTGCCAGCAGGGTGCGGGTGCCCGTCTGCCTGCAGCAGGTTGACAGCTCTGCCCAGCCGCCCCGCTGCCAGTGCCTGCCGTGGGGGGAGCGGGATGCGATTAACCGGGGGAGGGGGGGGAGGCGGAGCTCCCCGGCCCCCCCCGTCGCCGCTGCAGGTGATCCGCAGCCGGCTCCCTCCGCTCAGCAAACCCGCCGCCCAGCGCCCCTTACTGGCTGCTCCGCGCAGAGGCGGCTGACGGCTCCCCCGCCCGCCCGCCCGCCGGTCGCCGCGGCGGGGCTCGCCTCAGGGGCTGACCTCGTCTTAGGCGGCCGCTGCCCGACCCTCAGGCCTCGGCCTCACACGGCTCGGGGCCCGAGTCTGCCTCGGCTTCTTCGGGAGTTACCGCGTAAGCCCGGGGCCGTGTCGGCGTGGACAAGTCTGTCCCTCCCGGAGTTCTGCGCGATGTGAGAGAGGCCTCAGGAGCGGGAGAATTTAAACAGCTTTGCATGGGTTTTTTGCCAGCCAGGAGTACTCTCGGGGAGAAGAGGTGGAAAGGAACAGGGAACTGCTGGAGAGGGTACAGCAGAGGACCACAAAGATGTTTAGGGGCCTGGAGCATCTCTCTTACAAGGCTGAGGGACTTGGATCTTTTCAGTCTAGAGAAGAGAAGGCTGAGGGGGGATCTGATCAGCACCTATAAATACTTAAAGGGTGGGTGTCAAGAGGAAGGGGCCAGTCTTTTTTCAGTGGTGCCTAGCGACAGGACAAGAGGAAATGGGCACAAACTTGTTCATAGGAAGTTCCATCTAAACATGAGGAGGAACTTCTTTCCTTTGAGGGTGGCAGAGCACTGGAATAGGCTGCCCAGAGAGGTGGTGGATTCAAAACCCGCCTGGACACGTTCCTGTCCAACCCGCTCGGGGTGGACCTGCTTTGGCAGGGGGGTTGGACTAGATGATCTCCAGAGGTACCTTCCAGCCCCATATCATTCTGTGATTCTCTGATTCTGTGATTCTGAAGGGACAACATGGCTTCTCAATGGATGTTGGCCTCCAACCATCGGGTGAGTGAGCTTAATCCAGGGTGAATTAAAGGCTTTAAAATACACTTTGCTTGAAGGATATCTACCATGCATTTACCATGGGGTAAAGCGGAGGGTTGCCATGGAGTAGCTCATCTATCCTGAGCGTTCATGCAGTCCATACCTTACCAAGGACACTGTAGTTCCAGCAGTGAGGAAGCTAGGCCTCCTGCAGAAAGAAGTCTGGCAGCCCACAAGAGCTGCAGGGCTTCTAACATTCACAGCACTCTGGAATAAATATACAGCAGAGAAGCTCTGCTGATGTGATGCAATGGTCATGAGGTGGGTGGTCATGAGGTAAAATTAACATTGGGTCATTGGCAGAGTAAAATGTGTGAGGGATGTGTGACAGCAGAAGGCTTTTGAAGGGCCAGAACCAGTAAACATAAAGAAATGACAATAATTTTGGTAACCAGAATGTGTGGCTAGCACAACAGAAGACATAGTAAATGTTTCTTGACAAGCCATACCCATAGTCTGTAACTTTACGCTGTTCAAGGACATCATAAAAAAGTAATATCAAACACTTCTTCTGAGGTTTTATCATTACTTCCAGCAGTAGAAAATCTGTTTTTCTGACAGTCTGGAAGTTGTAAGAGTAGCCAAGACCCACAAGGTCTCTAGAGCAAGTAATGTATGAGTTTTTAATGCACAGGTTCTACAGATGACCTCCAGAGTTATGACAGCTTAAACATTTCCTCTATAATTTCCTGGTTTCAAATACTACGGACTTCAAGAGATTTTTTTACCTCTTGACCTTACCTCTGACTGAAAATAATTTTTTTCTAAGTATGATAAAATAGTGAAAGACATTTTTTCATGTTGTTGCAATATTCAAACCTTTTAAATATCCCTTCCTCCAAGTTATTTAGATTGAGAGATATTTGGCCGCACTCAAAGGGTTGTGGTCAATGGCTCAATGTCCAAGTGGAAGCCAATGACACGTGGTGTTTCTCATGGGTCAGTACTGGGACTGGTGCTGTTTAGCATCTTTGTCAGAGACATGGACAGTGGGATTGAGTACACCCTCAGCAAGTTTGCCAACGACACCAAGCCATGTGGCACAGTCAACATGCTGGAGGGAAGGGATGCCATCCAGAGGGACCTGGACAGGCTTGAGAGATGGGCCTGTGCAAACCTCATGAAGTTCAACCAAGCCAAGTGCTTTTACCATTCTTTACCATGAGGGTGGTGAGACACTGGAACAGGTTGCCCAGAGAAGCTGTGGATGCCCCATCCCTGGAAGTGTTCAAGACCAGGCTGGATGGGGCTTTGAGTAACCTGGTCTAGTGGGAGGTGTCCCTGCCCATGGCGGGGGGGTTGGAACTCGATCATCTTTAAGGTCGCTTCCAACCCAAACCATTCTATGATTCTATTATTCTATAATTCTTGAAACAGACCCCTATTACGAGGAAAAGTCCTGAGTTTGGATAACTTTAAAAAATTAGATTTCATGAAGATGCACTGAACAAATCTAATTGCCCTTTACCCCACTTCCAAAACAAGTCAGTTTCAAGACAACAATTTGCTAAGGTATTCCACATGGATATAAAGCTCAGTTCACATGGTTTTTCAGGACCAAGGTCTTGGTTAGATCATAGAACATGCAGGATACTTTCCATCATGCTTTGAAGGTGAGTAGTCGATGCCTGCTTTATTTGCTGCATGTAAAGCAAGGACATTATAAAGAAAAGAAAGAAAAAAACCTATAAATAGTCCACTGTAACATCAGTGGCTGAAACATTTTGTACAGCTTTTGGTACAACATTATGATGTAATGCAATTTGTTCCAAGAATGGTGGAACTGATGATACCTGGTTGCTTATAGATTTGGAGCATAATTAGACTCCTTGGTGTTTAGCAAGATGCAAATTCCAGCTGAGGCTTCTCCATGCAGATTTGTTGATGTCTAAGATGAGTGAAATACATGCTGCAGTTTTTCAGACAGCAGATAATACTCTTTGATGCCTTCTTTACCTATGCATCCATTTTCATGAAACAGCTAGGAACATGCATGATACTATTAGCCCTCTGTTAAATTGCTGGAATTTCTCAGTTAGTTTGAAAGATATTATGCAGTAACAGGGAGACAGACAGCACACCTGCCTACATAATTTAATTTGCTTGGGAAGCAAAGTTAAAAGTAGTAAAGATAAAAGATTCTTCTGGAAACTTTCTGAACAGGTTGATAAAGTTAAAATGTAGCTGGAAGCACGGCTTCTTGTTAAATTATTCATCAAGGACAAATATTCATATGTGCATACACCTTATACATAGAATATTACATGCACACATGTGCCAAATGAGCATTAAATATAGTTATAAAATATACGCAGAATATAAAATGAGCACACACACAAAAATGCCCGAACAAGGCAAGTAAATTCCTGACCCATGGAGGTAGCTTTGACTTCCTCCGTATTACCTGCCCACATCAACCAGCTGCAATGTCTGTCCCTCTCCCCTTTCCACTCAAGACACTCAGGCTTACTCTACCCACGTGAAAAGATCAGGAATGTTTTCAAAATGTTCATGATATTGGACTGGTGGTGTGTTTTAAAAGGAATGCTCTTTGTCTGATGTTAGTTTGTAATCAGTAGTTATACTTAATTGCACTGAATAATTAAAAACAACTGATTGTTTTTAAATGGAAATAACATAATACTTTTTATCATAACAAGAAGTAATGTGGAGTTTGCAGAATTGTTGCTTAGGTAAACTAGTGGGAAAACTAAAAGACTAAACATCCTCTACGGCTGGTATTTGCAAGTGGAATTCAGTGGAATTGCATTTTTATGTGGGGGTGTGGAAGAACAGGGCATTTTGCTACAGGACTGCCAGTCCCAAAGTTCAAGATGCCAGTCAACCCTGTAGCAGTTAACTTTGTGTTCCCTACTCTTACATGCTCATTTTCTATCTACATTACATCTGATTAAGCCCACTGTTTTCCACAAGTCAAAAGGTTTTTGTCACCAACTAGCTATGCTTTCCACAGAAAAATGCAGAAAAAAACCCAGTTTCTGTTTCTGCCAAAATAATCCCATACTGATTTGGGAAGTTAGTTTTTAACAAAGCCTCTGAAAATTAACAAAAAGTTTTAGTAAGAAAATTGTTCTTCCCTAGCAGCTCTAATTAATGGTTTTTTTTAAGCTAACTTGTCTTACGACACGCATGTAGTATGTCTGCTCCTTTTCCATTCAACCTAGAAGTGGTTTTTCAAATTTTCAGTCCAGAAGTTTTCCCAGCTTACGTGACCTGCTGCTTACTGTGTACTGTTCCTTTTGTTACCTTGTTCTTGCTGTGTTCTTAAAATCCCATTTGAAATCTGCTCATCTCCATGCTGCACATTAGTGATTATCACAAGGACAGATTCTTTACTTAGTGCCTTTTGCCTTTGGACAGCAAGGGCTTCTTGCTCCTGCAGCCCTAGTTTGTCAAGGCAGCAGCACTGTGAGGATCAGTAGTAAGCCCTTACCAATATTCACCAAAACCAGGTTTCTTGGTGTGATGCAGAGGCAGTACAGCAGCACCAGCGTGACAGTGTCTCTGAGGTACCCCAGCAGGATTCTCAACTGAACATAAATTAAAACTATTATAAGAATTTTAGCACTTTAATTTCATAAATTTTAATCACCTAAATTTGGAAACTTATTTTGATGTTAGGAGAAGATGCATAGATATATTTGTATGCACACACTCAAAATAATAATCTATGTAAAACAAGTAATGTCTGCTGTCTATAACAATAATAATAGCAAGTATTGTGAACATTCAATATTCAGTAACTTCAAGGGAACTGCCAGGTGTTTTTTTTGTTTTCATCTAGCAGGATATACTACCACACTATTTTTTTCTTCCTAGAAGCACAGAATACGATAATGCCGATAGGAGTGAAATGGGGCAGATACTATCCTTTCTTCCTCACACTGTTTTTTCCTACAGCACGTCAGACTTTTCAGCCAGATATCAATCTTGAAAACATGTTATTCCAAATGGTGTAAAACTAGAGAGATTGCATCTTCTATCACGTCATAAATCCACATCACTGTGGTCAATGAAATGGAACCAGTGTAAAATGCTACTGTAGGTCCCGACTGTGACTTGGCAACAAGAATAAAATTAGTAGACCCAATTCCACATTGAATTCAAAATGAGATTTTATTGCAGATTAGCAGAGTTTAAGGAAGCGTAATTATACCTAAGATCATGTAGTTTTATGCTTATCATGACCACCCAAGTTCAATAATATACTGCATTTTCTTTGGTTAGTGCATATGCTGAACACCTAAAATACAGTATAAATGTTAACTGCATGTCTGTCATTAAGTATATGTTCTGTTCTCTACAAATAGCATGTATGCAAGAATTTACATAGGAATACAGTGTTACAATAAAATTCAGACAGTTAAGCTTTTCCTCTTTTACGAGAACTTTGGTTTTAAGCAAAACCAAAGGCAAGCCCATTACATCTTGATTAATTACAGGAAAAGTCTTCAAAAAAATTGCATTTTGCATTTGGACATGTACAGTCATTTTCTAAGATCTTTTCTGTTACTTTACCTTGTGTTTTCGGCTGCAGCTGATGAGCTCGTGCCTAACGTAGCCTGGAACATGGCTGCAGCAAAGTCTGGAAATCTACACTTCTCACCCTACACCAAGAAGCTGTTGCTGTCTGAGGCATCCTTCCTGGCAAAACTCAAAACTTTTAATTTCTCTTTTCATTATTGTGTGTGGGATTATTAACATTAACGAGGAGCTATGGATCTTGTGTTTTAGATTTTAGGGACTAATAGCTTGCTTGGGTTTTTTGTGTTCCCATCTCCTTGGAGTTTTTATTGCTCTTTTATCTTTTTTTCTAATATACTTTCTGATAAATTCACTGGAAGCTGTTGGGAGGCACAAAACCAGGAGAAATAGTTTTCTGAAGGGATTTCTTTTCTTTTTTTTTTTTTTTGTAATCCTTTGGTCTGCTTGGCAGCATTAATATATTATGTTTCTGAATATTGTTGGTATATATTAAAAGAGCACATGAAATAATACCATCCTCAAAACAGAATTTCCTGGTTTCCTAGGTCTTGTAACAGGTTATGTTATTATGTAACTACACTATGTAACTACTACTATGCGGTTATGACGTATATAAGGATATATCCAACTCTCTTGTTTTTGTTAACAAACAGAGACGTGTTGGTGCTTTCTTCAGCTTGCGTCCCTGAAATTGAAATTCCATTTGTTTTTAGCCAATGATAAGAAAGCAAGAGGAAGGTAATTCCAATTTTATTAATAATTCATGTTTACCATATGTCAGTATCAAAAATCAATGCAGTTGCAAATAGTTGGAGATAATCAGGTTTTCCAGGTGTTTCAAAATCTTTTCAAGTGTCTAGATATTCAGGGTTCCTGATTTATTCTCAATGAGTTAATATCTGAGTACCTAAATAACATCCTGGAACAAAAAAGGGGAAATCCCTCCTTCTAATTATTAACATCCAGCAATCTGCTGTATAGTTTTCCAGTAAAGACCTGCACAACATATAAAACCAGGAAGACTTCATCTCCTGTCCCTAAGATGACAATCTTTGCTACGAAGACCAGTTGTGTGATATTTAACAACTCTAGTCATGTTTCTAAAGAAACAGGCAGTTTTCTGGAAGAAATTTTAGTAGCCATAGTGCTACACTGTAACTTGAAGAATTCAAATCATTATTAAGAGATTCACCTATCTCAAAAGAAACTTGTTTGAGAAGGCAGTTTTTTCACACTTTCATTTTCAAAAAATGAAATTTCATTGATTTTGTTCTGAGGAGATAGTTTTTGTCATGGCTGCTGAGACAACCGGTTGTACACAGGCTAAAAGAAGGACAAAGGTAGCCAGCAGAAACACTGGGAAAAGCATGAAATTTCTGCTAGGATAAATGAACTCTCTGCATTACAGGTATTAATCAGATACTAGCTGGCAAAGATGAAAATTGTTGGCAAGTTCTGGAGAAGTAACCAATAGTTCTTGTGTCTTCAGAGAAAATGAAAAGAATATTACTTCATGGGGAAATATTTACATTAGTTAAAATGATTATATATTAGTGATAAAAGAAACGGGTAATCAACACAAAATTCAGTTGGAATTGACCATTCTCCAATTGCATACCCTTTCTACCAGCAGTTGAAATGTATTTTTCTCATAGGTACTATGTGAGGTAATGATGTAGTAGCCTGAAGAAGCTGCCAGAATTTAAAAAAAAAAAAAAAAAAAAAAAAAAAAGGAGGAAGTGGAGGAAGAGAAGTAAGAAACGTTAAAGGTCTTTTAATTATAAATATTAAACCGGTGAAGCACAATATCATTACATTAATATCTTAATTTTTACCTTTCATCTAAAGGTCATAAAGTCCAAGACTTGAATATTCACACAAGATGCAAAACACCACCAGGAACTGAAACTTAAAGCCTAGATCCATAGCTAGTTGTAATGCAAACATCTCATTTGAGTTGTGACTGTGACAACAAAAGTACAGGATTCCAACTGTTAGGAGGCAAACTGTTCACTGTGAACAGATGATTAATTTACAATTTTTGAGTCAAAAAATTGTGTGCAAAGTGTTTTAGTAATAGTTATTCATAATTGTTAAAAAAAATTCAGGCCATAGTTTTGAGAATTATACACTTGTTTTTTACTGTAGAATACTTCTTTAGAAGACTAGCTTTTGTAATGTCTGTGGTGTTAGGCAAGTGACAGAGTATTGTTTCTGCTCCTTCACTGGGTGACAGAGTCAGAAGAATGAGAATTAAATACTGTACGTAAGCACCGTAAGCTTGTGTTGTAATATAACAATAAATGCCAGTGAAGATAACCAGGGAAAAAATAGACATTCCCTACATACTCATAGGAGAATTCTGTAATGATGCTATTTTCTCCCACCATTATTTCACAGACCAGTAAAAACACAGGCCCCCAGATTTCTCCATAAATTATTAATTTCTTAAATATAGGATAATTACACAGGGTAAAGGATTTGTTTTTCTTTGTAATTATGATAAGTTGATTCCAGACTTCCTCTAAGTCATTCTAATGTCCTCTACATGAGCTACTCTGCCTGGAAAGGCATGCATGAGCTATAATTTCCTTTTGACATTAAAAGCCACAAATCTAAACACCACTGCAGTAATGCAGAGGAAAAAATGTTTGGCTCTTAACTCAAGTTTAGTCTCTGTAGCCATTAAGAAGTGAAAGCTCCATGGAGGTAACAGAACCAAAACCACCGAGTACATTCCAGTCACAACAAGCACTTAACTGCTGTAGATACAGCATCTGGACAATGATATGTAGTAAATAACCAACATTCAATTGTCCATTTCACTAATAGGATTTTAAGAAAATATTCATTAACACAATTGTAAAACAGAAACAAATCAAATCCTTTATTGAAAAACAATAGTTAATATAAAGGAATAGTGGAATTCCTTAATTGGAGTCTTGTATCACAGACTAAGAATAAAGAAAGACATTAGCGGTACTTAAGACATTCTTGCTGGAGCAGAAGATTTATATTTACTATGGTTCAGTTATTCCCATAATTAAAAAGAAAACTGTTTTCTGAAGCTCTATAAGGAAACTGTATTACATAAATATTTTGTTTAGGCACTTAGCACTCATAAAATACCTCGTCTCTAGAAACTGCATCTTTTTGTGACTGCTTACTGAACAAAATAAGGAGAAATGCTGGAATGCATCTGAATCAAAATCTATAGAGCATAATACTCTGAATTCTGAAAAGGAAGGATTCAGGGTTTGCTGTTGTTATTTTAATGACACATACAGTTTGCTATGCTAAACTCAACCTAAAATCTGTGAAGTCCAGTTTCTGGTCACCGTCTGTGGCAAGCAAAGAACTGATGCAAACAGGAGCTGTCTAGTTCTCCCCTCCTTTCCAGTCACAAATACCTGATCTTGGTTGAATACCTCTTTCAAAATCTTTGTTATAGTTGATTTATAATAACAATGAGTACTCCTATTATGTATGAAATTCTATTTTAATCTTGCTTAAAACCCAGTGACTCTTGTTAGGTTCAACAATACGCTAATCATTCATTGTTTCAAAAATATTTTCCACCTCTTAATTGGATTGTTTTGTACCATCACTAAGATCTTAGATGTGTCTAGTCAATATTTTGTAGAACTGTTCACATAATTTTCAGGAGTACTAGTTCCCTCCAGACCTTATTTTTCCTGTTCAGTTCTCCCTCCCAGTTCATACTTCACGTAGCTCAGACTGACTTCACAGGCAAAGTTCCTTTACATTTCCCAGAATATGGGATTTAAAAAAGCACTTTTAACATTCTATTGCATTCTTCTCATATTCAGGGGCATTTCAACAAGTGATCAGTGCAGACAAGCTGAACTGTTTTCTCGTTGTATCATCCAAGATTCTTAACTAAGGTGCTCCTGCTTCCCAGGCTCATCTGACAGCAGAGACCAATTGTGTAGTCACTGAAACAGTAAGTGAATATCACTTAATCTATCAGGTATTTCCCATCTTTCTTTTTGCTTTTCTTTATTTGATCTTTAAAATCAATCATAATATTGCAGTATTTTTCTTTTCACTCCTTTTAGCGCACAGCTCTTTTTGAAATGAATACACATTGTGCAGCCCATTAACTATGTTTATATGACTACATTGTATGCCTTATGCTAGAGCAAAATAGTCACGTAACAACTGTACTGTATGAAGTAAGCATTGAAAGTGCTGTCAGTGAGTCACTCTGAGCTGAATGGGTTTATTTCATTAAAAGCAAGAAAATCACACCTACTCCACTTAAGACCATCTTCTCCTTGAGGTTACCAAGGTCATTTCAATAGTTTGGAGGTTTTATTATTCTAATTCAGTAGAGCTAACCTCCTAGTAACCACAGCGTGAAAAGGCCAGCTCAGGGCAGGATGTTTCACTCCAAGTAGAGCAATTGTTCTCAAACCACAGGAAGACTGAAGCACCATCCAGCTCCAGCATTTCTAACAGGCCAACATATTCCTAAGCCAGGAAGGGAAACCACGCTGCAGCGTCACCCACTTAGAAATCAAAGGTTTGTAAAATTTCCACATTTCATTTCAAGGCAGGCGTGGTTTCAGTTGAAACACTCAGCTTTACATTATAGCAGAACCCCCAGGCTTTTCTGCATATCATAAATGGGGATTTTAATTGTCCAATTAACATTTGCTTTTTCAACAATACATCATGATTTCTGGCATTTACAGCAGCTCTGCAGCTCAGATTTCTCTGACAACTCTGCCTAATCTGCTTATTGAACTTTATTTTAAAGTCTTGATTCCGTGCTTGCCTCTTAGCGTGTATAGTCATCGACACCAGCAAAAAGTGGGCGTAAAGCTCTCCCACAACAGAATGATAACATTTTACACCCACGTTACCCAGATGTATATCGCTACAAAGCAGCGGAGAATAAGGTTTTTATGTTTTGGAACAATATTAGTAGATTTTGAGCTGACTGCTGCAGGAAACTATTAAAACAAGCTCATAAACAATTAACAATGGGACTTTCAGGTTTGTGCTGATTTAACAGAAGGCAACAATTTGTTTGTGATTCTTTATTTCTCCTGCTAACAGGAATACATTATTTGCTAATCTGTTTCAGTTCCTGCCTAGTGATCCTAAAGCATGATGTTATCATTCTTCACCTGTCTTACCACACAGAATAGGTATAATGAGACTATACATATACTAACATTAAGTGAGGATGGAACTGTCAGTGCAAATATGGCACCAACTGCAATACCCACTCTGAATTAGTCTTTAAGCATGACAGAACTAAGACGGCTTTTCTCATGTTGCAGAAATGTGCTTTTATTACTGGTCAAGAAGACAAACTCCTGTTTAGGCCACATAGCAGATCTTTCCTACTGACAGCTGAGTTTATTTTTAGTTAAAGCCAAGCAAGACCCTAAGGAAATGAACCGTTTAACAACTTTTGCTCACATCAGGTAACTAGCTCTAGGATAACTATTCTCTGCAGTGATACTGCTACTGCTTATCCTGCCCTCACCCAGCTTGTATGAGCAACGGTTGGTTGTTGGGCTTCTCAGCTGTATTTCAGTGTCATTCTGTTACAGGGGAAACAACTGTGACTTTTGCATGCAGTGGTCCCTGCACTTTGGATCTGCTCTCAGAATTCATAAATATAATTGTTCACAGGGAAGATAAAAGATTAAAACGACACCTTAGTCCTAGCCAAGGAGAAGCAGCATAAAGGAGGGCATTTCACGAGTCTTAACATAAAGCTTTGTCATCCAAGTAGTCACATTTGTGGTTCTGCACTTCCTCTACCGTTGTGTGATCCCCCATTGTTCTTTTAAAGTTGTTTTTGCAAGATGTCTCAGTTCTGCTTCAATTGCAGCTTCCCACAGTTCTTGAAGCTCATTATCCTTCACTATTGGTGAAAGAAAGAAACAACTCAGGAACTAAATATATACTGAATTTCAAGGAGGCAGCTATTTGTAGTGATATTTCCATGCATTTATTTTCCCTTGCAGTGCTTGCATAACCACCCCCTCTGAGCTCTGCCCATTTTAAGTGCAAGTGCAGCTGAAAAGTACTATTTGGTCCACTTGAAGAGGCACAGAAAGATAGCTTTATCCAGAACTGAGATTATTTGTTTTATCACATATGGTATGATGCACAGCTTTAATTTTTGCCAGACTAAAAGCAGAATCCCTGAAGTTTATGTAGCATGCTTATGGCCATCACCAAATAGTGGAGAACAAAGTCTTCAATCATGCTCTATGTCTGCTCCATTTAAAAAAAAAAAAAAAATGCATATGAAAGGAACTTCCTGCAGATGGAGGACATCTTGGTCTCTGATTAGGGCTGGGAGAAAGTTATTATAAGCACATTTGATTTCTGTCTGAGATTATGTAACATTTGCTGGTATTCAAGAAAATTGTCCTTCCTAGTCAGAAGTTCAAAGTTAACTGTTGCTCTTCATAATAAGTTTTATGCAAAATCCAGGGTAGGACACCAAGCAGGCAGAGGTCCAAGTGGTTGGGTCATTCCTCAAAAGCTCAAGAGAATTTTTTCTGTTGAATGGCCAGGGAAGTGTATTCATTTTGGTAGAGAAATTGAGTGAGAAGTGTTTATTTGAATATGACAGTGTGTAACACTTGGATTAAGAGTTTCAAAATGTCCATTTGGTTTCACAGTAAAAATTAAAGTGCTTTGACTCTTTTCTTAAATAACTAGTAAAAAAAGGGAGGAAAAAACCCAACACATTAAGCAGTACAGTAAACAGTTTTCATTTTCCATTGCCGTTATCTACAGTCTTTCGAGAAAGTTTTCATAAGGGAAAGCCCCTTCTCCTTTGTGTTAAAGAGGGCAATAAGTGTCCCTCTGGGATCAAAACCTATAGTTAGTTGAAATCAGTACTATAAAGCAAACAAGTCCACAAAAAAAGAGCTTCTATTCTGGTGCGTCTCTTACTTTCAATTCATTTGCACCTGGAAAAAACCAGACCAGCACATGGTCTTATCAACCACTCCAGAACCTGGCAAACTCCTAGCAGCGTCTGATGATTACAATGCTGCTTTTAGCTGCCCTTTTAGTCATGGGTTCACAGCAGTGAAACAAGACATGCCAGAGCCTCAATCAGCTGAGTCACACCTCCTAGGGAAACACACACACAAAGGTCAGAAAAAGACCTCTAAGAGGAGGGTAAGAAAGAAAATGGATACATGAGATAGGAGGTGATGGTGAAAGCCAACCGTCGTACCTTATATTTATTCCATTTGGTGCCATGGATTTAGCTTAACTCAGGGGAATGATAAGACCCTTCAGTCTCTCCTCAGTGGAGCTCGGACAGGACTTCTGTCAGGATCAGATGATAACTGTGCATCAGCCTCATCTTCACTTCAACATTCGTAGGCCCAAAGAATCAATGACGGTGGGAAAGACAGTGGATTTATTCACCACGTTTAATTACTTTAGAAAGATCAAACAGTCAGTCACATATTTTGATTTGGTTTTATACAATGGAGTATTTTACATATTCTGCTTCTTCATTATTAAAAAGAAAAAAAAAGTCAGTCTTACTCAGACTGACTGCAAAAGCAAGCAGATCATTGGAATTGTACTACAGAAAAGATTTCAGCAGAAGCAGAGATAACCATGTCATTTCCTTAAACCTTGCAACAATCAGTAACTGCATTTTTCAAAGTACAAAAGCCTCTTTTCCTCAGTTTTCTTAGATTATCAGATTTGCCCTGTAGCATACAGAACCCACTAATTTGAAGTCAAATTGGATTTACCCTTGATTTGTGTTTGATCCCACAGAATCTTGACATAATAAAGATTAGATCTAGAGATAATAAAGATTTTCAGTCACCCCAGTATTATTACCAGTTGCAGCTTCCTTACTGTTTTGATGAGATTTATTTCTATCTGTCAACTTCCTTCGGGATATTACTTCATGACACAGAAACTGTGTGTCTTGCAAACTTTTAAAACTGGTTGTCAAGATGAAATGATTTTGCTTTATTAATTTCTTGCCATTAGTTCTTCTTAGTATGCTAAAAAAAAAAATCCTTTTAAGAATGCATAATTCAGGATATTATTACTAAAGCTTTTGCAGAATACATATTAGAATTTTGTTTTCATACAAAGGGCCTGCTCCTATAACTCTTATTCTTCTGGGTGGCTTTGTTACAATAAGGCTGCAAAAGCGTGACTTCTGTAATGCGACAAATCAAAAGATTTGTGGACAAGTTTTTGACTCGTATAGAACTGACAAAATATACAAGGATTGATTCATGTGCACAGACCATGACCCAGCAACGGGGTGGCCTCACTGAGCACGTCTAGAATAGACAAGTCATTTTCCTTTAAATAACTATATAAATACACAAGCCCCGTCTTTTTGACCAGAGTTTGAATCACACAGACTACACACTCCTGAAAATACCCTCTCCCACTACAGTTAGTGGAATAAATCCAAAGTAGACTTCTCAGGGAGACTGTGCTCCCATCTGTGGTGACGTTAGCAGTAAAAAATACCTCTTCATATGCTTGCTCCCCGTTTTCTGAAATGAAACAAAACTCGGTGCATGACCAAGAAAAGAAAAGCAAGGCAACACAACAGCTATCTGCAGGTATGTAGCAGCGGGTCACATCACTGAAGGTAGTCAATTCCATAAGGGGAACAGCACATGCAATTGCTCTGAATATGTTTGACATTTTTTAAATACAAGCATTGATTTAAGGGAGTCAGTGTGGCATGCACTTGGAGTGAGAAATTGCTCCTTTTGTATCAGCCCCTGCCTCCTGGAAAATTCATTTCATAGGATCAGATGTGAGCCCAGAACATCAAAGCATTTGAAAATAACACTAATCTCTTAAGGTGATATCCTGGGGAAAACCACTGCAAAGAACAAAACATTTGTATGAGTTAGGTAAGTAGTAGCTCTATTTCATCAAAGATCAAATTTGAAAAAACAGTTTATATAGGCAATGAAATTACGTAATGCCTAACAGCCAGGCCAGAAGGAAGTTCCTTGCCCCAACAAATCCTCATGTTCTTAGGGTTTGTATCAGAGTAAGCAACAGTAGAGCTTGATGCTTAAGTAGTCATTGAAGCAAAAGGTATTTGCCAATGGGAAAGCATGATACTGTGTCTTGCTTGACCACTGAGTCCTAAACCACATACCAAAACAGTGAGGAAGGAACAGCAGGGCTAGAGACACACAAAAACAGCAGGAGAAACAAAAGTGCATAAATGGAGGTTAGATAATATCAAAGGACAAGGAAACCACAGAAGCTTAGATCTGAACACACATTTTGCTTGCAGAATGAGTTTCATTGTACAGATTTCTACTACATTTTTGTCTCAAAATAGAGACCATTACACTGTACATGCTGGCTTCTGCTCAACAAATGCATTGTTTCTTTCCTAACCCCATGAATTTCCCATTTTTCTTTAATATGAATTTTAAGACATTTGAGCTTACATAGCCCAGTCGCAGGTCCAAAAACTAGAGCTCTGAGCTGTGCTCTGGCCCTCCCCCAGAGAGAGCTCTGGCTAGGTAAAGAGCTATAAAATTTCCTTTAGGTGACCAGAAGGCTTATATATTTGTGTGTCTCCTGACTGGTAATATTCTCCAGACGCTCATGCATGTATTTAATGTTTGCAGTAAACATAAAACTGAAGACCTGAAATCTAAAAGTCTGCTATGCCAACTGATGGAAAGTTTCTGTTTCGGTCTGGGTCTGTTGGCTTTTTTTTCCATTTCAGTGTTGTATAAAACAACCTTATAGGTTTGATGCCATTTACTTGTCAGCTATAGTGGATATTTTTAGTCCAAAAATTTCAACACTATCTTGAAACAGTGTTAAGCTAAGGACAGCCAGCGATATGAACAAGTGTAACTTGACCCTATTTTTCTGAACAATATAGATACTGAAACTATTAATCTCTCCTGCTGTATCTATGTTTTCAAACTAAAACTTTCAAGAGGAAAGACATTCAGTAAATGACTTTGAGTATACAAATACTGTCCCTGGGTATTTGTGTGAAAACAGAATCCACTGTAGAGAAGATGACAGATGACAGGTTTTCTATATGTTTTTAAGATATCTAGACTTGGAAACCGATACACTACATTTTGTCCTTTTCCATGACTGCTGCTGTATTTGTCTTAAGTAGCATTCTTCTTTTTTCTCATGTTCACATGCAATTTGCTAACTTTTGTTAAAAGAAAATACATTATTTCACATCAACCTTTTAACAACAGAAAGATGTATTTAAAAGAATCACAATAAATATACAAGATGTACCTATCTGTGTTACAGCATCTTCATAAAGATTGCTGGGAGTCTAAATAGCATTAGTATAACAGTGATGCCTACACAAACACCTGAATTTGGTATAAAATTTAAGCCATGTAAAAAACCAACTTTAATTCTGTTGCCCCTCAGAGCGCTGGCTGTGCCTGCTGCCCCACCAGTGCAGGGCTCAAAAGGAACTCTGCAGCCACCCGCGGCAGAGCAGCATCCTGAGAACAAGCTGCAGGAGATAAAAAGATCCTTTCTTTGTAAAAGCTCCCTAGAATCAGGTGAATGACAACATTTTTTGATCTTTTCTTTCTAGTCTGAGAAAGGATGAATACTGACAGAAAAATTTCATCTATTGGAGATGTACTCTTTTTTTTTTTTTTTCACTTTAATGGAAGAAAATTTAACCTAGTCAAAAGAAACCTTTGGATGCAAAGCAGCCCTAGTTCCTTTGGTAATATTATTCAGTATTTAAATAACCAGTTTATCAAGAACACAAAGGCCTAATTTCAGAGCTGGATATCAGGTAGATATGCACTTAACAGCCTAAAGGGAATTAAAGTCTGAGCCTATTTTAAATGACTGTTGTGATTAAGATGTTTGACTGTCCTGTTTCTTTCCTTCTTGGACTTTTTAATAGCCCCATAATATCTCAGTGATTCTATCTAGGTAATAGGACTTTCAAAGCGTACCTTTCCACTTTCAAAATGTGCCTTCTAGGGATATCGCTCTGAAATTTCATATACCTGTATAAAATTTTTGCTTACATATCTTTAGTATTTTCATACCAATTACTGTTTCAGATTGCCTGTTTTGTTCTCCCACTCAATAAAAATACTTATTCATTATCCCAGTTTAAATTCTACCTGCAAAGCCTACTGATTTTTAGCTTTTCCCATCTTTAGTTTTGTTTCTGAGTGGTCAGCTGTACACATATATATTACTACATGCTGAAAAAAAAATTATTATACTTTGCATATAGTAAGAATTGCTTCTAGTTGAACTGGTATTTTTGGTGACTGGTTTCAAAATCATACTAAATATCATTTTGATTAGAAATAGTAACTTGTCGCATACTGAATCAACAGCCATGTTTTTCTAAAATTGGGAAGGTGGCTGGCTATACATCCAGCATTGATACCTAATTCCCTCTAGTTAGCCTCCAGAGTAATTTTCCTAAACCACTTGAATACAACAGAAAATGAAGTTTGATCGATTGCAAAATCATACTCAACAAGCTTTAATTCTCAAAAGTTAACTTAAGCATAGTAAGTTTTCCCTCTCAGTAAACTTATATAAGTGAAGTCTCCTTATAACTGTTTTTTCTCCTCCTATATCTTATAAATATTATTCAGAGATCTCAAAGTGCCCCTGAAGAGATTCTGATGACTGAGAAAGCTAGGAAGAAATGCCTCTAGTGTTTTTCCCTGGTCCTGCCTTACTATCAGAGCACAACTCACAAAGAATAAATTGCAGAACTGAATTGCAAGATTCAGGGACGGGAAAAGTTTAGTTGGAGCTTTTCAGCTGTGTCGTTGTCTGCAAGCACGTAAGAAGAATCATATTATCTATAGCTCTCTGTATTCCTGAAACAAAATCAAGCACCAACTAAAGACAGAGATTTTAATCCTACAGCCTACATGGCTTCTAAGAAAGATGTTGTAATTTAAAAAGGAGGTAAAGGTATTATGCAGAATTAACTGATAAGGTTCTACAGCCTATAAAAGAGATTAGAGTAGGTGATGATTTTAATAGTCTCTTCTGAGCTTTAAAATCATGAAAGCTTTGCTCTGCTTTTTTTCCAAAGTTGATCATCCAGACTGCAGTGCCTTTTGACATTTTTGGACAAGTCCTAAGCAAATACAGGTACTGCACAGATTTTCAAAACTTAGAACATTTGCTAAAACTTTTGAAAAAAGAAAATGTTGAAAAACTGGCCCCATACAAAGTTTAGGGAAAGGGATACGTGTATTACCAAGGTTTTTCATGCACAGAGCTTTATATGTTCTTAACCACATGCTGCTTTGCTAACTCCTAGTGTGTCCATCACACTGGCAATGCTCATGTAAACTTGTTTTGCAGCAGCTCAGTTTTTATCTGGTCTTTGCGCTTGGGGGACTGGGAGTGCTTCTCTATTTACTTCTCTGCTACAAAATCACAGTCTCTTCCAGCGTATAGAAACTGTTAGAATGATGAATTATCCATTCCCTCTGCTCCCAGATATAACCATCTCAGTTACTTGTAAGACTAAATATTTGTTGTCATTTCACATTCGTAAGTATTCTACTGTGGCCAAAAGTGGCAAAGCAGCAACACATAAATCAAAAGTTTTAATTTTCCATTCCATACGCCACAGTCCGCTAGAAGATTCAAAACAGACTGAAGAAGCTGTAAAGGAACACAGACCTTACAGCTATGTGTATAAGAGAGCAAATGGAGGCATTTACCAGACCGGTTAATGTTGTGTAGACCTTTTATAACAATAATTTGCTTAGAGCGTTTAGTGTGTCATTTTTATTATGCTGAATGGAAGAGCAGTTCAGCTGCTGCCCTGAATCTCTCTCCGAGGAAGGATTTTTCTTTCCACAGCTCCTACAGGGAGCCTGGCACAGCTACGTTTCTAAATTAGGTGCCCAAACTTACGCAATGTGACTACTCTTTTGCGTAGAATAGTACGCACTAACACCCACAACCAAGGCAGCCTTTTTGCCATTTGAAGCAAACAGAGTGCACTCTCCCGGGCAGGCTGGTTTCATGCAGTGGCAGTGTTTTGCAGGCAGCTGAAACCTGTGTGAACAACATGGATCTGCGAGAAATTGCTGTGTGGCTGTTCCTTACATAGCCAGCTAGGAGGCCAAAAAAAAAAAAAAAAAAATAAAAAATCATGCTCTTTCTCATGCTACTACAATGTCCAGGTGCTGGAGTAGGGTTGGGGAGCATCAAAGGAAGGTGAAGGAAGGTGCCTGCACTTACCCATTTATGCCAATGCACGCAGCTCCAGAAGAACAGTGTGTCTGGGGTAACATTGCTGTGCTGTAAAACCACTCTTCTCCCAGAGGAGCTGCCCAAGCTCTCAGCTCTGCCAGCAGCACATGATGACGTGCCAGGGGAAGCTCTAGGCTGAAGGAAGAGAGAGCTCAGACCCAACAGTGGTATGAGGAAGGTGAAAATACAGGAAAGGGGACCGTAGGATTCAGGGTTGAGGGCTAATGTTTTACAAGGGGTGTAGGAGGCTCCAGGGATCTGTTCTGCAGGGCTGTATTTTAGGCAGCAGACCTAGGAGCAATTGTGGAGCTTCACTCTAGGTTCTGTCTGCATTCCAACTTCAGCCTCACGGATCTCCTTTGGTGCATTTCTATGGCAAGAAAACTGCTGAAAGCAAGATACCCCATGCTCCAGCCAGCCCCATGAGGCTGGGAGGAGAGTAGGATGATGGGGTGCAGGGCATGGTGATCAGTCTGGGTACAGCCCCTCTGTCACCTCCCTCTTCCCCTGAGCCTGCCTTCAGGCTCACCTCCTCAGTATCACCTCTGTGGCCCTCTGTGCAAGGAGGAGGTGGCCTTGCTCTGTACAGGACCTAGAGAGTAAGGACACAAACCAACTGAGAACCCACTTCTAGGCCTCAACAGCATCAGGAAGGGCAGCAAATGCTGGCTTGGGGAAACAAGCCCCTTGCAGCACTCCACATTTCCTTCACTGTCCAGGTAAAATTCACACTAGAGCTGGCCCTCCCTGTCCTTTCAACCTCTGTCGCCTCCCAGTAGGATTTTCCTTCCTTTCTACACTGTAGGTAACGCTGATGGACCCTTTCTGACATACGCTGATAGGACCCCAATAGAGTACCATTTAGGCATGAACAGATTCAAATGTTCAAAGAGCAGTGACCTGGACTTGCATGAGATTTATTCATTTCAACTTTTTTTATTATTTTTTTTAATACCATTTGTGCCTGTCTCCCTTTTGTGCTGCTGGGGAAGAGGATGGGGGGAAGCTGTGTGAAGCGAGTGGCTTTGTACTATGCTCCAAAGTTCACTATTTAGGGCTTATTCTCATTGTTTCCAGCAAGTTATTCCGCAGCTTAAACTCATAAGATCTGTCTTTACAGTAGGGAGCTTCATTTTGGGGTAGTAGTCCTTTAGCCTGGCCAAAGATAAGTACTATCAAGACAAAATAAGCAAAAAAAGGGAACAAGTTCTTGCCTAAAATTAGGCAAAGCATTGACAGAGTCACCACAATGTACCATCCCAGTTACAAGCTTCAGATTTTGACCAAATTATCTGATTTCCCTGTAGCACAGCGAAGATTTCACTATGTGATTCTTGCACAGTAATTGCAGATGAAAAGATCGATATCTCTCAGTAAATTAGTTATATGTTAGAAATTCCTTACTATTTTAGCACTTTGTGATTTGTTCATCAGGTAGCTACCCTGACTCTAGAAAAATAAAGGTATGTCTTTCATTTCCTGATTGATCTACAGGCTCCTGCAGGCCTAGTTCTGCCAGATGGGCAGGAGGAAGTGGCTTCCTCCTTGACCACTATGGGAGACAAACCCCTGAGAGCAGCCACAGTTGCACCAGGAGAACAGCACTGGCCTGAGCATAGCTTCTCTCTCCTGTACAGAGCAATTTTATTCTACTGCTATGTAAAGCAGAGCCCCTCTGCAGCTGAGCAGGGTGGCAGGTGCTTGATTGCTCACAAAAAGATGGTGCAGCTATTTCAGACAAGGGCTATGGAGTAGCATGCTGAACTGGGGAAGGATGTAGCTGTCCTCACTGAAATCCCTGCTGGTAACATTTCTACTCTTGTGAAAGTCACTGCAGTCGTGCACTCATCCATGACCACATTTGGGCAGAATTTCGTTTTGGATCTTATCAAGTCTTTCTTCCCACAAGAAAATATTTTGCAAACTGTCGAGACTTTTCTTTCTGCATTTACTCCTTCAAATACTTCAGTGATTCTAAAGCCTTTAATTTTTAGTGCTTAGAATAAGCGGAATGCAACAAAGCTTTGAGAGCCTAAAATATTTGTTTACACAGTACTTCTTGCTGCTATACTTTATACTTCCCACAGGTATTTTTACTATGCTTTTTAATTCACCGCAAGGCCATAACTTGAAACACAGTCCTTAGATGTCAGTGGTTCAAATACCAAATAAACAAACTCAAGCAGTAAGAATCAGTTTAAGCCAATTACCCTTTTAGCCAAAGAAAAGCGTGACCATCTCAGCACGTTTTCAGCCAGATCTCATGACCACACCTTTCAAGCAAGCATTTCTGAAGAGTTTAAACATCACCAGCAAACCAGGAATGCGAACATTTGCAGGGGAAGTGAGGTGTCCTGTCGGTAGCATTACACCTTCCAGCTTAAAAAACAACCGCTTCTTTTTCCCCTATCATCTCCCATATTCGTAACCTTAACTACTGTGGAGTCACAGCTGCTATTTAGCAAACTACTTGAGCTATGCTTTAACATTGTATTTGAGCTGACACTCACTCACACCAAACAGAAGTATTGCCCAGCTTTCTGCCCGCATGTCTCTTGGGCATTCTTAATTCACAGTAAGCAGCTGGATAGTCAAACAACTTGGGGTTACTTTTCAGCTGTTTTGGCTTCCCAGGCAGGGTGGGGAGAGGGTTAGTTTTGCAGCCACATTTGCTCGCTGAGGCACCTCCCCGCAGCCACAAGCACTGGTGCCAGCAGGGATGAGCGTTGAGGCTGGGGACGGGGCCAGGCAACGACAGCACTGGCTTCCAGGCACGAACAACACCAGTAGGTCGCTGGCAGGCTTCCACTTCGCACAACCCGCTGTGCATTAGTGCAGTCTAAAAAGGCATTTGGCAAGGATCGCATCACCTCATACAAGAGCATCTCCCTCCCTAATGTCATCATTAATTCTGTACTAAACACATCTCAAGTAGGAAACAACAAAGAAAGGCAAAATTCTGGAGACAACAGTGCAGAGAAGCCTGAAGAGTTGTGCTTCCAGTGGATAGACCTTACCAACAACATCCCAGTGCTTTTAATGCAGTGAAAATCAGAAAAATAGGATTAGTTGTAGTCAAAAAAGAATATAAACTTAAACATGATCTGAGGCAAATCAATACTATGTTAGGTATTAGAAGTAAATCGATTCATCTTGAAACTCCTAGGAGTTCGTCTTCATTACTGAACAACAAAATGCAGGGCAATCTTTCACATAATTCCATAAGACATGGTGTTGCAGTAGACATACATATGCCCAATTTTAAGAAACACCACAAATATAAGCAATTTTAAACTGTATGCAAAGAACTTACTAAAGCATTATGATAATGACACACATAGAAATTAAAGTATGCAATCTCAAAAAGAGAAGGTTTGGAAACAAAGGAACTCAAATTGCATTGGTCTGAAATTACTAAAATAATTGAAAGGTAAAGGGGTGCAGAGAACACTGTTCAGAGGATATCTGTGGAAGAGATAAAAAGGTGCCTCTTCACAGTTTGTTTATGGATATCTCAAAACCTTTATTTCTAGTGAGCTAGAAAAAGATTCAGACTGTTTATCCAACTTCCACATGCATGGTATGTGCATTTATTTGTCTGCTTACCCTCTGGTGTTGATGCTAAGCAGTTTCTCAAACGTGTACCGGACAGTGTAGTGCAGCCTATACATTTGCAGCACTTACTGTGACATCAAGGATGATGAAGGAAACAAAATGGAGCTGCTGTCAATGGAAACCAAATCTTTTTGGTTGATGGATGATAAAAATTCTTCAATAAGGACCTTCATAATTTAAATGTCAACAAAGTTGTTCTTCCCATATGAATGGCATCTCTTGTTAATTATCCATTCCTTATATGGCACTTGGATCCTTTACATAATCAAATGGGGTAAGACTAAGTTCACACTCCAGTAGAAAAAGAAATCATCCTAATTAACATTTCTGTTGCAGGAGAGGCTGGTATTCTCTATTTCACATACAACAAAGAATACAGTCCCCCACAAAGTGTGTGAAGACTTACAAACTGTGCTTCGCTATACTCTAAAGGCATAGCATATAAAAGCTGTAAACTCTCAAGCTGAATATAGAATTCTCACTCTTTCTAAAGAATATTCATGCTGATCCACACAAGCATTGGTGATTAACTACACTGTGCTCCTCTAGCCCTCATTTATGGAGCATAAGGCTATACTTGTAGAATGGCGCACCTGCTAAATACATATTTATGGAAAAAAATTCCAATCTGCGTACCTTATCTGCTCAGATAAATACTGTCCAGTTATCTTGCTGAAAGCAGGAAATATTTTATGCTTATGCATCATTTTTTCCATCAAGAACTTACTTCTTAAAATTACCGTGCCTTTGGAAATACAACACTAAGCTACGCTTTGTGTCTAGTAATCTGCCATCCACTGTTAGTGCATTCGAGAATTAAAAAAAGTATGCAGCAGATTTCAAATTTGGGGATCAGTAGGAATTTCTCTGGATAATAAAACACAACCTACAGTGCAGTATATCTGCCTCCTGCAGAGTAACTGGCTACCTTTGTTAAGCAATGTTTCGTTTTACTGTGAAAAAGCAGCATGATTACTCTGTACCAACAGAATATATTTTAAAGCCAGGCCAATTGCATTCCAAGATGGATCAGACTTATATTACAAATTGGAGCTCAGTCAATGATCAAGTTTTGATTAAAGGATCAAAAGATTACAGAGACTACATTATCCATGCATATTTACTTAATGAATCATATTCATTGGTTTTAAAAAGCCCTTTTAAGGGTTCAAATTGGAACACAAATTGCAGGCTGGTAAGAGTCTCTTATCTCAAGTGCTCTGTTGCATGGTTATCCAGGTGCCGGTCCCCCAGTCCTTTAAGTAGTGGTGTCTCCCCACACTCTGCTACACTAGTTACTTCTGCAGGCAAAACTTTATGATTCATGCTGCTGCTCCGTGGCAGCAGCTGGTCAGGAATCCCAAGAATCAAGAATTAAATTCACACAAACTATTAGAAGAGAGCAATCTGCTTCTTGTGCCGACAATTTTGCATGGCTGCTTCACAGTAAATCGAGAGAGGGGTCATGTGGGAACTGGATTTCACTGATCTCTAGCCATCAGCCAGGATAAGTCTACATCGTCCTCCAAGCGCAAACTTGGCTGTCCCCGCCATGCTTGGGCATTCAGCCGCGCTGGAGATGAGTGGACCAAAACGCTACGTGTCCTGCAGTCCGCATTGAGCCTATTTCCCGTGGCAGCAGTATTGCACGGCAAACACTCACCAATTCAGTCACGACAGCCCAGGCTTCGGCTGGCTCTGCAGCATGGCCATCACGCCTGCTGCAGCCAGCAACACGGCCCTTGCTCAGCAGACTTTTACCTAACTCTTTGCCCTGCACTTGACATCACACTACTGAAGAAGCCAAGTTCTGCAGTGAGCCTCCATGTCCCACTGCCCTTCTCCCACACCTCCACCTGCTCTGCAGCACGGCTGAGAGAAGTCATAGAATCATAGAATCATCTAGAGTGGAAAAGACCCTTGGGATCATCGAGTCCAACCATCTACCCTACTCTACAAAGTTCTTCCCTACACCATATCCCCCAACACCACATCTAAGCGACTCTTAAACTCATCCAAGGATGGTGACTCAACCACCTCCCTGGGCAGCCTGTTCCAGTGTCTGATCGCTCTTACTGTGAAGAATGTCTTCCTGATGTCCAGTCTAAACCTACCCTGTTGCAGCTTGAATCCATTCCCTCTTGTTCTATCACTATTTACTTGTGAGAAGAGACCAGCACCAACCTCTCTACAATGTCCTTTCAAGTAGCTACAGAGAGTAATGAGGTCACCCCTCAGTCTCTTCTTCCTCAAACTAAACAGTCCCAGCTCCCTCAATCATTCTTCGTACAATTTATTCTCCAGGCCCTTCACCAGCTTCGTTGCCCTGCTGTGTACCCACTCCAGCACCTCGATATCTCTCTTGTATTGAGATGCCCAAAACTGGACACAACACTCCAGGTGTGGCCTCACCAGTGCTGAGTACAGGGGGACAATGACCTCCCTACTTCTGCTGGTCACACTATTTCTAATACAAGCCAGGATGCCAGTGGCTTTCTTGGCCACCTGGGCACACTGCTGGCTCATATTCAGCCACTTGTCAGTTAGAACCCCCAAGTCCTTTTCTGCCAGGCAGCTCTCCAGCCACACGTCCCCAAGCCTGTACTGATGCATGGGGTTGTTGTGGCCCAAGTGCAGGACCTGGCACTTGGTCTTGTTGAAGCTCATACCATTAATGTTGGCCCATTGATCCAATCTACCCAAGTCTCTCTGTAGAGCCTCCCTGTCCTCATGCAGATCAACACTCCTGCTTAACTTGGTGTCATCTGCGAACTTACAGATGATACACTCTATGTCATTATCAAGATCGTCAATGAAGATGTTAAACAGAAATGGCCCCAGCACTGAGCCCTGAGGCACACCACTTGTGACCGACCACCAGCTGGATTTAACTCCATTGAGCACCACTCTTTGGGACCGTCCAGCCAGCCAGTGCTTGATCCAGCAGATCGTATGCTCGCCCAGGCCATGTGCAGCTAGTTTTTCCACTAGAATTCTATGGGGAACAGTGTCGAATGCTTTTTGAAAGTCCAGGTAGATAATATCCACAGCCTTTCCCTCATCCAATAATCGGGTCATCTTGTCATAGAAGGAGATCAGGTCCGTCTGGCAGGACCTGCTTTTCATAAACCCATGCTGACTAGGCCTGATCCCCTGGTTGCCCGTTATATGGTTTGTGATGGCACTAAGGATGACCTGCTCCGTGACCTTCCCTGTTATCGAGGTCAGGCTGACAGGTCTATAGTTTCCTGGATCCTCCTTTTTGCCTTTCTTGTAGATGGGTGTTACATTTGCCACACTCCAGTCCATTGGGACCTCCCCAGTTAGCCATGACTTCATATAAATAATGGAAAGCGGTTTGGCAAGCACGTCTGCCAACTCTGTCATGCACTGTCTGCACTGTCATGGTGCAAACTGCCACCGTTCACAATAGGTCTCCCTCCAGCCCTGCTGGAGCAGCAGTATCAAACACCAGCCAGGCAGGCAGAAAACTCTTGTGGCTTTTTTTTTTTTTTTTTTAATTCAAATTGGTTGGAAACAGAATTGCTGAGGTACCAACAGGCTGACTCCTGTTCTTACCTCTGCCATTGGAGTGGTTCCAAATATCAATATGGTGATAGGTGCTTTATATACTGGCTCATCGCTACCAGTAGCAGGCTGGGAATAATTCTTTTAAAATATTCCCATGGGAAGACAACTGTTACAGTTCCGTATGTATTACACAGCTGCAGGTGAAGATTGTAACAGTTTATGGAAATACTTACGGAACTATCACAGACTAGCCTGGAAATTAGCATTTAAAGTTATGGTTGTTTGCTGTTGGTTTTTTCATTTTGTTTGTTTGGTTTTTAAATCCAAGACTCATAACCGTTTGAGTACATAGAAGTAGAGGCCCTAAAGACACAAAAAAACCCCCCATGTTTTTCTTAAACTAACTGTTCTGGCTTTTCACTTATTCATGCGAAGAGCTACATTTAAACTTAGGAGCAGTCTCATGTTCAATTTCCTCCAATCCTGTAATTGTTATTAGCTTTGTAGTAAATAAAGCAATTCTTACCTGGGAAAGGGACAGTCCATGCATTTTTAGCAATTAGTGAATGCACTGTTAGAAGCTTTGGAATATTAAGGCCTTTTTGGAAAAAAGACCCCTGTAACCCAGCTGAATAAACATTTACATACACTTACTTGGTCTTCTTCATTTTCCAGTGCCCTCAGCTCCTGAGCCAGGGGAGGGGAGGACACCAGCTCTGTGCAAGAGGTCACTTTTCCAGCTGCTCCAGCAAAAGCTCCATGGGCTTTTCATACCACCACCCCAAAGGCCACAGAGATGAAGTGTTAAGTGCCATGGCTGCCTTACAGTTGCTGGGGGGGTGAGGGAAGGGGAAGTGGGAATTCATCGTTGTTTCTTACTATTTGTAGATTCCCAGATCTACAAATTTGAATGGTGAAACCAGTTTGCAGCCCAGAGACAGGAATTCATTTTACCATCCTTTACCTTCACACTTAGTGAAGAAAAACAGCTGCCAATAAAGGCCCAGACCTGGGTAGATGGCTTAGAAAGATTCCCACCAACGCTAAAGTTGAGTGCGGAGCGTGTCCTCTTCACAGCTGGTGGCATTTCCAACAGAAGATATCAAAATACTAAGTCTGACTTCCAAGCTACTTGACAAACAAGCATGAGTGGAAGAAAAGAACTGTAACAGTCTGGAAGCTAAGTAAAAACTCCAGTGGCAAGAATGGAAGCAACGGCAGCAAAAAATGATGAATGAACCTGTCAGTTCCAAAGAAGTATGTATACAGCCATTAAAAGTACTGTGAGAAAATAAAAAAAAAAACCTTTCAGTTTACTTACAATCCAGGCATATTTTCCTGACAGATCAAGAGATCACGTGAGATGTTTTACATAACATCAAGAATTTCACATCGTTTCAGACCTCACTTGAGCTACAAAAGCAATAGATTTTTGTATGCTTCATGCCAATATTTCTGGCAAGAAACCATAACACGCTTCTCAAATTTCTTTGGATTGATTAGCAATAGCCGTACTGCAGCAGCTGCCTTGCCATTGCTCAGCACTTTGTGTGCACAAACAGCATGAAAGATGTGACAGTACTGGGATTTTGCTGATATCTGTAGAATTACATAACAGGAAACATATATTTAAGGAGGAAATTTCACTAAAAGGTAGCTCTTCTTTAAAAACAGCCGAATGAAACTGCAACAGTATACAGAAAGTTAGCACAATGTATATTCACATCACTGTCAAGGACAATAAAGCTCAAAATCTCATTAAACAGTGTTTGTCTTAAAATTACGAGAGGCTTGAAATCATGAAAATGTTTTCACAGCATGTGAAAGGTGCCTCATCGGAATCAAGGCACCTTTACACCTTCCATCATTCAGAAAGCAAATCAGAATCAATACCTGGGCTGCTGGTTCTAGTCGGCAATCTCCCTCAAACGTCCCCGAGATGGATGGTTACAATTGATCGCACTGGGCCCGCAGCTGGAAAATTCATCTGTTCCTGGCTTAATAGGGTATCACCTTCTGTCAGGTAAGTGTTTCAGAATGAGAGTAAAAATTACTTTCATAGTCCCAGCTATCTATTTCAAGGAAGCTGAGCCACTGTAGGGGGTTTAACAGCACATCCTGTTAGTCCTCAAGTGGTTTTGACAGGACTTTAACACTGAATTTTCTTCCTAGATTATTGCATTAGGATTGATCAAAGTTGTGTTTTGGGTAAGAAGTAATTTTTCCATATACTTTAATAGCAGCTGGATTAGACACTAGAACATCTGCTAAGAGGTGTTCCAGCTCACTTCAGCTCCAAAGCAATAAATATGACAGCAACAGATATGCTAATCAAGAATGAGAATTAAAAAGTACTATAAATCTCCTTTCACTCTTCATTCTCTCCCCCAACATACTTGGTTCTACGAGGAAAAGCAGGCTGTTTCATTCTTTTCACTGTATGGTGAAAAATGCATCAGTACCTGGAGGCTTTTTGAGGAAAACCAAGTATTTCACAGTTCAAGAACTTGAAATTCAATTCATCTACACTGTGGTGCTTTAAACTCTATTAGAAAAATAATCCCAGAAATGCAAAATCTTCAACAAAATCCACGTCAAACGCTTCTTGTGGAATAACCAGGGATTTGGATGCAGCAGCAGGATTCTGTTGTGGGAGAAACTGACACAGAAGGCGGCAAAGCATGCAGTGTAATGTCTAAAATGACATAAAATACTGCTGATCAGACTAAAATCTGCTGAGTGTCAAAAATCTTCAGTTAGCCTTAGCTGACTGTGGATTCCTGTCTTACAGCATCGTCACCTACTGTTTATCTGAAGAGACAAGATGATATTCAGTAAGTACCTTGTACACTTTTACATCACATTGAGTTTTGAGTCTCTTGCTTCAGGGCTTCTCACCATACATATATAGATGGTGGTATTACAATTGGATCAAAGCTTTTATTCCTTTAGCTGTCCTGAGATGTGAGGAACAATGTTTAGAAGAAAGTAAAAGTAAAATAAACTAAGTGCTTACATCTATTTCCTAACTAAGGTGCATAAACACGGTTATGTTTTTGTAAGTAGCAAACTTCTTGACTAATGAGATCGGTCTGCAAAGCCTTAACCACATGAGTAAATTTGTTAGATCAGGTGTTGATAATAAAAGCTGATCTTATGGGCCTTCGAGAAGCAATGTACTTATTTGCTCTACAGCAGTATTCTGAAGAAAGCCATCTATTTGGTTACAGAAAGGTTTATGAAAGCCAAAACTGTAACAGCAGATAGTTACTGCAAAGTCATTTGTTATAAACGCCTGATTAAGTGAAGAGGACCTTGTACAGTATTTAGCAAAGCATGAGATCTCACAAGTGGCGACTTCCTGAAATAAAAGCAGCTGAGTATGGACAAGGTTGAGACAGCAGTTAAAAATGCATCCCCATCAACGACAGCAGTGAGAGAACACGTTGTACCAATCCATCTCTAAAGAACAGTTTGCTAAATAAGTCTTTTGACCGTACAGTGCAGCTTTTTATCTCTCTTACTTCCCGTCCCACCACTGCCCTAATCTACAGAAAGATATGTACATATTTGTTCTCACAGGTCATAACAGAAACAAAAGTGCAGAAGGAGTCCACCAACCACAGAGAACTGACACCTTTTCAGACCTCAGATTTGCACTCCACTTCTGAACCTCAACCTAGATTTCCAATTGATGGCCAGATTAAAAGGAATAAAATTGTCCACTCCCTGAGAAGGGGACATTTGGTAAGAACCTTGCTGAAATTCAACAAAAAGCAAAACAATATATTTTTTTTATTAAAAAAAACAACCAAAGAACATGCAGCACTCACAGGCCATTACAGAGCTCTGATTTATATCTCCACACCTGTACTGTGGAGCAGGAGAGGGAAAAAGAACACAGACCAAGTATATGAGAGAAGCGAAGTAAGAACAAAACATCCAATGAAAGTTGCATTCCCGCATACAGAAAAACTTGATCTTTTAAACACCATGAGTAAAGGGGAAAAAAAAAAAAAAAATAAAAAAATCTGCACCTACACACCCAGTGCTATTTTTTCTACTGGACTGAAGCAATTCTCAGGTCAAAATTGCACTGACATCGACATGCAGATATGGAGCTGATGCACTCAGGGAACAGCAGCATCAATTGAAAATTCTGTCCAAACCTTTTATCTAAGTAATGGTTCCCACAATTCACAAGAGGTGGGTTGTTTTTCTTTTTTTCCTTTTTTCAACATCTTGTTAATTTACTCCAGGAATAAATTCACAACCTAATTGTTATTTCCTCCTCATTCTCTCACTCATAAACATGCAAATATAAGTCCTTAATTCCAAGCACGCATTAAATTAATGAAAGCTCCTTAAAAATTGTTCTCAAATTGCATTTCTTATACTCTGACAGTATACAAATGGTAGAGGCTATAGCTTTTATTTTCAATTACTGAGACTTGATATTGAGAATACCTGTTTTTCTGAGACATATGTTTGCCATGACTCTTACTTAAATTTCCTCCTCCCTAAAGAGCTGCCTGTTCTTCTGAAATTAAGTTACCCTCTGTGAATCCCACGCCACTCTAGATGCTTTTGTTACATATAGGCAATCCTACACGCATAGAAATTTCTTCAAGTAGTGCAGCAAACTTTCCAGTCTCCTACCTAAATCATTTAATCAGCTATTTCTAGACAGCAATAGGTAAAGCCTTTTAAATCAAATGATCAGTGTTTTATAACCTGAGTTTATATTCAAGATAAATTTTTCATCACAAAATAACTGTCATCAACTACCTAAAGAATTTTAAAGGCACAGATAAATTCTGTACTTCTTAACAATTCATACCATTAAAGTATACTTCAGTTGAAAATGACATTAGTTTTATATAGGTTTTTTATTATTAGCTTAGTATTAACTGGGGGCTTGAAACAGTACAATGACAGAGGATGCAATTTAATACACATTTTGGTTTTGCTATCTAGACGAAAACAACCACATAAATAAAGATGCAGTTAAGCAGTTAGCTGTTACAAAAGACTAACATATATAGTATAAGGCTCCTATAGGCAGAGCTATTAGCACGATTTGTTATTAACGTTTTCCAACACTTCCTGGGCAAAACCTCCTCCTCCTGTAACAGCTAACCGCTTCAGACTTTAAAAGAGACTTATTTAAAACCACCTACCATTCCATTTTGGCACAACCTACAGGGGCCCCTGACATGCAGGGAAGAGGGACCGCTGAAGGGAAGAAGAGGAAGGGAACCATAGAATTGTCTAGGTTGGAAGGGACCTTTAAGATCACCTAGTCCAACCATCAACCTAACTGATAAAATACCATCACTAAACCATGTCACTCAGCACTATGTCAACCCATCTTTTAAATACCTCCAGGGATGGTGCCTCAACCACTTCCCTGGGCAGCCCATTCCAGTGCTTAATAACCCTTTGAGTGTAAAAATTCTTCCTAATATCCAATCTGAACCTCCCCTGGTGCAACTTGAGGCCATTTCCTCTTGTCCTATTCTCCTGTGACCTGGAAGAAGAGACTGACCCCCGCCTCTCTACAACCTCCTTTCGGGTAGTTGTAGAGCGATAAGGTCCCCCCTCAGCCTCCTTTTCTCCAGGCTGAACAACCCCAGCTCCCTCAGCCTCTCCTCATGAGACTTGTTCTCCAAACCCCTCACCAGCTTCACTGCCCTTCTCTGGACCCGCTCCAGCACCTCAGTGTCTTTTCTGTGGTAAGGGGCCAAAAACTGGACACAGTACTCGAGGTGGGGCCTCACCAGTGCCAAGTACAGGGGGACGATCGCCTCTCGAGTCCTACTCACCACGCTGTTCCTGATACAGGCCAGGATGCCGTTGGCTTTCTTGGCCACCTGGGCACACTGCTGGCTCATGTTCAGCCGACAGTCGACCAACACCCCCAGGTCCTTTTCTGCCAGGCAGCTCTCCAGCCACTCTGCCCCAAGCCTGTAGCGCTGCCTGGGGTTGTTGTGACCCAAGGACAGGACCCGGCACTTGGCCTTATTGACCCTCATCCCATTGGTCTCAGCCCATTGATCCAGCCTGTCCAGATCCCTCTGCAAAGCCTTTCTACCCTCCAGCAGGTCGACACTCCCACCCAACTTGGTGTCATCTGCGAACTTACTGAGGGCGCACTCGATCCCCTCGTCCAGATCATTGATAAAGATGTTAAAGACTGATTCGACAGGGAGATGGGGTAGAAAAGACCATGAGCTAAGAACAGAGATGGGGTAAGCCTGACTTCCCACACTCCCGCCACTTATTTCATGCTCTTTCTGTAGGAAGGAATGGCAGAGACCACCCTGGCATGAGAACACTCCCCATGTGCCTGATCGGGAGCTTCAGGCAGAGACCACAGCGGCAGCGAGACAGCAAACACCCCCCTTCGTTTCTCAGTCGTCATGGCAGCCCCAGGCCAGCAAGGATAATTACCAGCGTGCTTTCCACATCCTGGTGCAAGTTGAATCACAAATCCAGCAGGCCAAGTTTGGTCATCTCAGCTGAGTTCTGCTTGCACAGCTATTTATATCAGGCACGTGGCATGGTCAAGTCTCTGGATATTCAGCCATGGTGGTATTAACAGAACAAAAGAACATGGAGGCTCACGGCATTGGTTTTCCGGTTCTGCCTTTAGTGGGGCAGTACACAAATTATGTGTGAAGGCAAGATAAACACGTCTCTATTTTGTTCACAGTGTATCTTCATTTGAAAACTGGCGCCTAAAGAAGCCTAAGAATCAAGCAAAAGGACTTCGTAGAGGGGCTGAACGGGCTTTGCCGTGACATGGCTACAATGATCGACAGTATGGGAATTATTTCTCCAGTGACTGAGAACACTGTGCTGCTGTACCTGTATGGAACCACCCTCCTGAATTAACCCATGAAGTTATTCCTTTTCTTGCTCTTCAAACTCTTTTAAGACACTGAATCCACCTTTTTCAAGGAATGCTCAGGTAAATCAGCTAAAGATTTCAAAGACCGTTTCATGACACCCAGTTACAGTTACTAATAAACTAGCCCATTCCTAAATAGCAGACTTCTAAAAGTTAATATTCTACCCTCAAAAGCTTCTCACTGTTCCCCTCAGTTTCTGGACATCACTTGTGTTTTCAGGAGCAGAAAGGAACTGAAAGAGTGTACTGAGGTTCACGTTGTTGAACAAGGAAGCAGAAGATTCTCAAATTTCATCAGAAATGATGAAAATTCATTTCACTGTAAAATGGTCAAATACACCAAAAATGAGTTTCGGGGTTTTTTTAGGAATGGCCTGACCTACGGTAGCACCCCTACCCCAAAACAAGCTGCACTACAGTCTTTATAAGAGTAACAGCAGCACGGAAACAGAGCAGAGCTCAGAATGAAGAGGCAGGTTTAGGGATAGCATTCCCTTCTGACACACATAAATCATGGTATGTACCTCAAAACTTCATCTCTGGGCTGCTGGCCTCACTTACAGTAACAAAAAAACCCCAAACTATCCAAATTAAGTTACTCACAAGAATTAAAAAAGAATTGCAGAATTATTTACAAAAGCATTCTTAATTTTTCATCTCTTAAATCCTGTACCTTTGTTAGCAGCACTTAGAAAAGCACCGCAAAAAATCTTTTATGCCTTCTAAAATCGTTGGTCTTTCCTGGACAGTATCCACTCCATTTCATTACTTAAAAGAGGTATATTCTTACCATGACTTTTCAATGTAGTTTCATGGAAGTGAAATAGTCTCAATCTGGTAGAACTGTGAGACTCTTTTCCTTCACAATTTATCTTTTTGCTAGAGGGAAGAATGAAGCTTATTCAAAGTCTTATTCAAAATGTCAACTGAAAATTTAAAGTAACAAACTTTTAAAGATATTGTGCTTGGTAAAAACATTTGCGTTAAGAACAATGAGTAATTCTTCCAAACAGGTTCTCACAATAACAAGTTTTGCAGGCAAGATGAAGATCTTTATCAGTGCACGATGCCGTGTGTGAAGGGATGAAGTAACTGCACACCATTTGAAACCCTCTGCTTGTACCCAAGGTAACAGCAGCGCTGCTACACAGGTGGGCACCTACTGCTCTGTCAGTCTGATTCTGCTAAAGCTGCACTCACCCAACTGTGTGCTACTGATTTCAGGACAATAAATAATTAAACAAACGAAGCTACACAAGTCAGACTTTGACCTCATTCACACAATCAAAATTTCAGACTAATAAGGCACTCTGCTTCCAAACCTAAGAACGTGGAAGAGTGGTGGAGAGGAGACATTCCAAGCATTAAACTAATTTGCAAAAGTGCAAGTATCAAAAAGAAAGCAAAGACTATCTCAATTTCTACAGGGTATATATTTGAGGAACAATTTTTCCTTAAGACTTTTTAATTGGGTTTTTTGGCGATCTAAAAGAGAGTTCTACTGAGGAACCATTTGAGCAACAAGAATCAGCTGATCAACAAGGACATGTCTCAAATCCCTTCACATGGGAGGAGTGGGGAGAGAGAGATGGATTCATTTAGAAATTATTGTTGTAAGGCGTTAAAGGATGAGACGCGCTAAAACATTCAGTTCAGAACACACTTACTCAACTACTTTAAAAGCCCCACAGCAGCCTTTAGACTTACAGATTCATGGTACAACGTGCATATTAATTTTGACATTATCTGTTCAGATGACTGCACACACTTTATTGTTGTCGTTTAAAGGATTCTAATAGGATAACACCATTGACAGCTTAACCCTTATTAAACTGTTGATACAAGATGATTCTTTTAGCATAAAGGCAGATGAAGACATTACAAAAATTATATAGCTATTAATAGATTACAGATAAACTATTTAAAAGAACATTCTCTTTACAATACTGGTCTTTTCTTTACAATTAGAGACCAGAAAAATGAGGGGTTTCTGTCATAATATTTTACTAAATTAGCATTTAAATAATACCTGAGGCACTTTTCAGAGATTATTAAAAGCTATGAACAATTAGCTCACTCAGAGTTAAATGTGAAGAACAAGCCTATGATATTAACTGTTACTTTTGACAGTATTGCTGCTATTTGCTTCTAAAATCCAGGTACATGGAAGCTTAAAGAGTTTGTGAAGCACTGAAGTCACCTCCAAGCTTCTGTCTGCCTGTAGTAACATTTATGCTTTTCTTATACTTTTCACATACAAAAGATTGTTTATCTATGAATTAAGCCTCCCAACATAACTGTAAGGGAGGAAGTGCCATGACCCTTTATACGGAGTAGAAACAGATTGTGGCTTGCTGAAAGGAAGAGGAAGCACGAGATGGACAACCCCAAGGACTCAGTCATCCCATTTCATGTTCTGTCATAGAGCATCTCCAATAGTGCTCCAGCTTTTCAGTTATCCAGTATCAATTATTTTGATACTTCTAGTTACAATCACAATCAGAAAGCAATTTAAATAACTGGTATTATTCAGAGAGAACAACATATGTTCCCAATCACAAGACCTAAATATGGAGCAGACAGATTTTAGAAGAGGAGATCTGTTCTACTTCAGTTGTTTTTGATCACTCATTTTAAGACCTTTGGTGACTACACAAAAAATCACATTGTATTTCTGTACTGGGACTTGCCAAAACACAATTAAAATAACAGAAGTCAAATTCTGTTCTACGTATATCCACAGCCAATGGGACAGAAATTCTTGCCCCTGATTTCAAAGCCTTCCTGAGGACAGGAGGGCTCTGCAGCTTCCACATCTCACCCTATGCCTAGCTGCTCAGCTAGATGACTTGTGCAAGAAATAAAAATAAATAAAAGCGTGTTTCTGTGACTACGAGATCTGCAATGCATTCATGGTCCCAGATGAAGAGCACAGGTCAGATTTGAAATACGAGTTCTTTGATCAAAAATTAAAAACAATACGACAAGTTATTGGGATGGATGGAAGAAAGCTGTTTTCAGTGGGAAGGAGTTTCTTGTTCGATTTTCTTGTTCCTTCTGGTGAACAGACCACCAAAAGAAAACGTTTGCCCAGAAGCATCACAGTTATTCAGTATCATATCCCAAAACGGGTCCCAGCCATTTCTCCACCTCTGCCACAGACACATTTTTTCTCCGTGCATAATCTTCAACCTGCAAGGGGACCATAAAACATAATGAAGATTTGGGAACTTCAGCTTTTGCTGTTTACAAAATTTTCCAGAACGTCTGCTGGTAGGGTGGTTTTGAATGCTGTAACATGATCACAACGGACAGTCCAAGTTACCTGATCTTTATATATCTTGCCAACAGCAAAATATTTGGATTTGGGACTGGAAAAGTAGAGGCCAGAAACTGCAGAAGCAGGTATCATTGCTAGTGATTCAGTTAAGCCAATTCCTGGAAAAGAGCATGAAAGTTTTCTTATTCTCTGAATTGATAATAAGCATAAATTCAGAGCCCTTTTTTGTTGGGCAGCTTCAGGCAAACTCAAAAAAATCAAGCAGCGTTCAGATAAACTAAAACCAAAACTATTTTCCACTTCTTATCTATTAAAAAAATACACATAGCTTTAAACATATTGCAGATTCATTACAGTATTACTGTAGAGTAACTGTGCAGTTTGAAGGAAAAAACTTCAGACATTTTGGCAAAAGAAATGGGTAACGAGAGGTTCTGAAACACAGGAAGGTATTTTTGGAAGTAGCAGTGAAATGTCTGACACATAAAATATCAGAGGAAAACAAACGGAATTCATTCCTTTTTAAAGAGTTACCATTTCAAGGAGTCTGTGGACCAGGAAATACACTGCTGAATTGGCTTTTTTCCTGTTTCTATCTGGAATGTCTTCTTGCAACTGTAAGGATGCTAGAATTTTTCCCTGTGTAGCAGAACCCTGTTTGCATGCAATCTGCTAATTAGGGACACAACTCCTTCACCAAAAGCACTGGCAGTATTTTGCAAATTCTTCCTTGAACGAGGCAAAATAAAAATGGCAATGAATAGGGGAAGACAGCAACCACTTCAGTTCAGGGATTTTTTTATGTAGCTCTGCACCACCCAATTGCTGTTTTGTTCCCATTTCAATCTTTCATTCGCATAAAAACAGTTTAAGAACCTTAGTAAAGCAGACAGAGGTACCTGTGGTTTCCTCAATGTTTGCGAGTTTCCACATGGTGAGTTTCTCTGTATGGTCAGGCTGGCTTGGATATCCAGGTGCAGGGCGAATTCCTTCATATTTAATTCTGCGTAGGTCAGAGAGATCCAGCTGCTCCGTACTACAATAAGCCCAGAATTCCCTTCGAACCCTTTCATGGAGCTCCTCAGCAAATGCCTTGGAATATAATACAAAGATTTTAAAATTTTTTTTTCTTAATTTGTGCAGACTGATGCAATAGCTATTTGATGAAGACAAACAATGAGAGAGACTTTCTCCCTGTTCCCATTTTAATTTTTAAGGGGGCTCTTATCATAGGTGAGAAATTTGATAGCATTAAAATTCACATACAATACTTATTTTGCTAGTTCAAATAATTTACTTTTTTCTCTTATTGATAGACAGTGGTTTTTTTGGTTGTCTTGCTTTGAAATCTTACATACTAGAAGCGGTAAATATGTGGACAAGTAACTGGAAAAGATGAAGTTCATCAGCCTATGGTAGTGGTACATCATTATAGCACTGAAGTCATTAAGTCTTGACGATCTGGGTATCTCGTCCAGGTCTAGCTATGGAAGGCCATATCATTCCTGCATCCATACGAGTGTCAGATGTAAGTAAGTGCCGCTGCTCTTTTCAGTGGAGGACTTTCCTCTAGCTGGAAGTGAGCAACAGCTTTTCTTAGCTGCTCTACGGCTGACACTATTTTGCAAGTAATGGTTGCCTTCAGGAGAAATTTCCACTTCAGTAAATATCTCTAGATGGCATCTAATAGTAATTTCTGAAACTGTTACAAGCTTGAAATACACAGCTAGAGCTAATCTTATTTGCATCGCACTGAAGTTGCTGTAAGTTTTAACATGGTTACTCAGGTGTAAGCATGAGGGCAGGCAGATGGGGATAGAGAGGCAGGAGGGAAAGGGACAGCATTTTCTAAACCACTTCAGATAGACCTTTGAGAGCACATTTGCCTAACCTAAGACTTGTTAACTCAAAAGACTTGTACCCTGGATATATCTGCATGGTCACTATTAAAGCAGAAGGCATGTCTGCAATTCAAGAATATAATTGGTGCATCACACTTGGGTCCAACACATTCTCATGTAGATAAAACAAGACTTAAAGATAGCTCTTTTTAAACAGCCTTATTTTAAAATCTACTAAGCTCTATCAATCACCAAAACCAAAAAAAAACTTCATCATTTTGCAGCTGGAAGATACAGGCAGAAGAATCCCCTCTGGCTAAGACGAGGACTCTCCTCTCAAGACACTTTTAGCAGAGCCCTTTCACTTTCAGACTGAACAAAGAGCAGACATTACAGGCAACAGTCTAAATTTATGCTAAAACTTGAAACAGCAACCTGTCAAGCGAATCTAGTCCCCAGTCAGAAAATTTGCACAGAAACACATGATGAAACCTCGTACCTCTGCCAACCGATCGCCAAGAGCCTTTACCATTATGATGCTGTATTCATCATCCTGTTCCCTAAATTCACTGCATAACTCATCTACACCAAAGCAGGCCACAGCAAACAGGCCTAAGTAGTCACAAATGCCTGAATCCAGCGGTGCTATGAAGTCAGAGAGGCAGTAATATGGATCTGTGCAGGCAGAGTCCTTTTCAGCCTAAAGTAACAAAACCAATGCAAAAAATCAGAACATTAAAAAAAGTATATTAAATATTAGTGCATTATTAATCTAAAGACCAGTAGTAACACTAAAGGGCTTAGGGCATTTCTGACAAACACTTAACTAGTCTTTGAGCCATGACGGCTTTCTTGTACTTGAATTAGAAGAACACCTCTCTTCCTCTGAGGGTGTTTGGATCATTGAAGAGGAAAATGTCAAATGAGAGAGATGCTGTGCTGGACACATATAGAGAGATGTTTCACTTCTACCTACAGCTAGTAAGACTTAACAGCTTATTCTGCAGACAAATTATTACAAAAGAAGGAACACACTTGTGCCAACTCTAGCACTCAGATTCCACTTCTGTTAGTAAAACTGATGGCTGATGGTTCACATCCCAGTTATGTGAGCTGCAGAATTCTTCAGCAATTCCCGTTTTAGAACGGCTGAGAGAGTTCATGAACACTCTTAGCTTTTAGGCTACAAACAATGTGCTCACTAATCCAGATAAAACGGTGCCCCAGGATGTAGGTTTACACTAGCCACACGCAAATACAAACAAATTGCATCTATCACTACTGAAAAGTTTAATCCCAAGCAAGGTTCAAGGGGGTTTATGCAAATAGGAAATATCCAGCTCACTGGATCCTTTTCCAAAATGGAAAAAAAAAGAATAGAAAGAGGTGACTGAATGCTGGCTATAGCACCTAACAAGAAGTTTTACAGTTGTGGATCATATCAGCATATTCAGTGTAGGAACAGGACTGCTATTTAAAAAGTGGCACAGCTCTTGGAAATCTACAAACCAAAGAAAAATGGTCAACTCTTTCCCTAGTTTCTATGACCTATTAGGTTACAGGAAGTACCATAAAACTGAGCAAATATTCCTTCTCCATACAGGTGAAATCCACGTTAATTTTAAGGTTCTTTTGTAATGACTACAGTTAAGGAAAATTCTAAATGCATCTCCAACTTTTAGATTTACATCACATCCTTAATAGTGCCAATGCTACGGAGAGAACTCTCTGTACTGAAAGGAACATTTTATATAAGAAACAGGAGATGATTATTTTCTTTTACTTTGCCCTGGTGAAGCCTCTGCTGAATTATTAAGTACACGAGATTGAAAGAGATGCAGCTAAAATACATGGAGTGCAGAAGAACACAATAGCACAGAGTTTCACGGCCTTAATCTTTGAGAAAAGTCTGAATAAATTTGGAATATACAAGATAAAAAGACTAAGGAAAATAACAGTATTCCAATAGTAAAAAACATTACAAGAAGAACATCAAATCAGATACTCTCCTTAGGAGAATCCTGGGAAAAGGCCAGGAAAAGCAATTGTAGTAAACTTGATTTACATGGGATATCAAAATGTTTAACTAGGTAGTAAGGCCCTGGAACAGCCCTGCCTGAATGCTTGTGAGAACAGTTTATATAAACATCTGCCATGGATTGTCAAGGTACACTAGATACATCTCCATGCCATAGATAATCTGTTCCAGAGAACTGGAACAGATAAATTTAAAGTCATGTATTTCTTAGTACAGTTCTGCAATATTGGCACAGAACTCTCCTCATAGAATACCTTACTCCAGAAATTTAGGTATTTGTTAAATTTGTTTTCTGCCATGTTTGATGACTCTGAACATGTGAGCTATGAAGAAGCCGAGTCAGAAGGTAGAGGCAGAGTATCTTGAAAATGCTCAATCCATCAAAATAAATGCAAATTTACATAAGTATGATTCAAGCATGAATACTTAAAATAGTAGTTTTCTCAATCAGAATTAGCAGCCAACTAACTAATTCTAAACTGTCTCTTCATATGGTGAATTTTACATGAAAATTAAGACTATCAAAAACACTTTTCTACATCAAGCTTTATTTTCCAGGTATTTTAAGTGTTTTTTTAACCTTTAACACATTCAAGCAGAATTTTTCACTCAAGGCACAATCCAGGGATATTATAGAATTAAGGTTCATTAAGTTCTAATTTAGAGCCCAGGATCCATGTGATGAATTTATACAGCACAGTCTTTAGGACATCTTAAATATTAAAATGAAGACAGAAAACGCATGTCATATCTGAAGATGTCAAATCTATAAAGCATTTTGTAAAACTGCTACAAATGCAAAGTACTACAAATACCACAATATGAAAACCTGGGTCATCACTAACAAGATCTTGTTATTACTGAAAGAAATGGCAAGACAAAGGCTGCAGACAGATTATAGCCACCAATTTCTGCACAGATTTTAATAGGGCACTCCTGTTATGTTCCTCCAATTCAGAAAAAAAACAAAACCAAACCACTTTATTTAACAGATGTTCTGTCATTGTACCTGTTGCCTCAAGCCATAAAATTTTGCTATTGGTTCCGAAGATCCCATTGCTTCTTCTACAGCATATAAATGGATATCATCTTGAACACTTTGAGCTGGCCAGAACCCAACCACGCCTTTGGCTTTTAATTTCTTTTGATTAATCAACACTTTCAGTAGATTTTGAGCATCGTTATATACTCTCTTTGCTTCTTCACCTATCAAAAAAAAATATAAAAGAGAACCCTTTAGAAACAGCATGTTTTCACAACTGGCTAAATGAGTTTAAGAATTGCTGAAGATTGGTTCATTTTCCACATAATTCTCTGATGACTGCAACAATCTGTCAGCTACAGCAAACAGAGAGATAGCAGTGTGATTATGTCTACACAGCTGTAACAACATATATCTTGGGAAAAAAAAAAAAGAAAAACATTTCGGCCAGCACCATTCTTGTAGAGGCAAAGGATGCAGAATAACATGAGCAACAAAGAACATGTATGTGCACCGACATTACTGCAGTGCAGCAGATCCAGAGCATTGATTTCAGTGTCACCCTCGCAGTTTCATCATGTATTTCAAGGCCCACTGAATAGTTTCAAAAGGAGGCAAAGCCCTCTTGCCATCTTCACCCACAACGGGAACTAAGATATATCAAGTGCTCTGCTGCCGTTTTCTCTCATTACAGTACCTCCCTGTGTTTTGGCAGATGAATTCTAAGTAAGACAACTGAGCGTTTTTCTCCATTTATTTTTCAGCCACACTCTTGGTTCACTAAGTGTTGCTTTAAAGAATTTATTTCAGTGACACTTCAGAATCTTACTGCAGCATGGCAGGTCCATTAGGATTATTTACAGGAAGCAAATGCAATTTCAGTACTCACCTACAGCTTTATCATTAAAGATTTTAGGGAAACCCCGGTTGGGATACTTTCCCCTAAGTTGCCAGACATCAAAGAAAGGCTTCCAGTCAATGTATTCTACCAGCCTCTCCAGGTCATAATCTTCAAAGACTTTTGTGCCGACGAACTTTGGTTTAACTGTAGGAATCAGAAGTACAATCTGACATGATGAAAATAATTTAAAATTTCTCTCCTATGTGCAGCATAACTTATGCTCACCAGCCTCTACCACTGCACACAACCTCTTCCAAAGTAACTGTCTGGAATTCTCATATTGTTCCCAAGTCATACCATACTCTACAGTTACAATGTGATAAAAAAGCATGAAAGGCATATAAAGTTGAAATAGATAATTTAAGGCCTTTTGTTCTTTCATATAAATCAGTACTTATTAGCTGTTGGAATTCTGAACTTACTTCATTGGCCAAAATATTGGCTGAAACAGAAGACCAAAAGAACCTACACAACCTATCAATACCTAATATATTTTATGGGCACATACCTTTCATATTTACAAATCACACTTTCTATACACAGACATAATATGTGCTATGGTACTGAGAATAATTCTGTAAATTAGTATGTAATTTATAAGACTTTTACAACCACCACACACTTGTTCAGATGCACGTGCACAAGTGAAAACGTGAGATAGATCTATGTTATGATGTAGTCACAAGCTTTGCACTTGTTTTGCCTGTACTGTTCGCTATTTCATAACACAACCTTTTTTAAGATGAAAATTAGCATCTTGAGTTTTGTAAAAGAAATGACAGAAAGCAGCGAAGTGTTAATGTCACTGCAGGATGCAACTTCTTGTGGAATGCTGTTTATACTTCTAGTCTGTAATTAAAAAAAAAAAAAATCAAAACAAACCAGTACAGAAACTGATGGGGGAAGAATAGGAAAAAACGTAAGAAGGAATTTGACACAAATGCTATGGCAGAACGTGTGTTTCCTAAATATGGTATAGAAGCTTTGCAATATAATGACCCAGTCTGACATTATTTTGTGAAGCAGGGATTAGACTTATCTTTGATTATGTGTTATTAGTGATAACTTGTTGTTTTAGTAAGTTTTTACCAATTTTTTTATTAACAACTTATTTTTTAAATATACTGTGAAAAATATAAAGCAGAAACCGGAGGCTCAAATTTATGCAAAAAATATAAAGTCTGCTCAAAAGGATACCAGTTTACTCAAGCTGTTACAGTACTATATCCTGAGGTTTAATGAAGCATAATCTAATTAAAAATATATATAAAATAAATACATAAAATAAAAGCACAGCAACAACAAACAACAACATGTAAACTGACCTGGTTTACGGCCTGATAACCAGTCATTATGGAAACCTTTTCTTCTAGCTTGCTGTAAAGACAAGTATCTTCTTTCCTGTAAGAACATAAAAGACAATTTCACAAAGCAGCCATCTTTCAGACAGATAACCTGTAACTGTTGACTTGGTGGTAGAGTTTTACTCAAAATGGTCTTTGGGATAAATCTGACAACAGGCAATTTGAGTTCCAACAACTCCTAGTTCACAACTGTTGAGTAAGATTGCATCACAACCATACCATTATTTTTTCCTGTATACTTCTAATGAAACTGGCCTGCAATATTTCTAGTTCCTCTGGACTATACCAGAAGTTCCTTTAGTACTTCAAGTTATATGAAAACACAGCTTCAGCAAGATATTCTGCTCCTGCCTATGAAAAGCTTAGGACTGCAGTGACTCCACCACCAGTGACTGCAGCGTGCCTCTGGGGAAATTACTGGCTCTTCTGAAAGGCGCAGGAAGTCTACAGAAACTTCAGTAAGGCCCATGAATTCGCTGCTGACCTCTGCTTAAAGGAGAGCACTGCACTCACTGACCTCAGCTTAGTGGACTGGTTCCCTGTGCAAAGACAGTCTTAAACTTGGTCAAGCCAAATGTCCTCAACAGAAGGCCTCACGCTTTATCTTTCTTTAGGAAGAGATAGGTAAAAGCCAGACGACTTTCAGTTTGCTTTTGTTTATTTACATAGATAGCCTCAGAGGAGCCGTATGTTGTTTCCTATTGTTAATTTGCACAGTACATCTCCACATTCCATTGCTTCCTTCTCTTAACATTCCTCAAATGGCAGCCTCAGCCCTCTACTTTGAGACTGCTCAGATCCCTAAACAATATGAATACTTCGGGAAAGCATGGTCTTATAAAATACTCAATAGTGTGGCTTAGTATCAGCAAAAGCAACCCAATGCAGCTCCCTCTTTCCAGTTACTGCTCCAGGAGAGCATTGGTCTCCTGTATGTTGGTTAAGTTGACATGACTACCAGCTTCATGGAGATGTCCTAGATACCAGTGATTGCCCATTGAGGACAATCAAGAATTTGCCAAGCATGTGTTAGGCTCATGCAGAATTTTCCCTTATAGGTTAGAAAATTTTATTTCATAAGTGCTTCTAGAAGTTTTCCATCAATTCTACTGCATGTTTTAATCAGCACAAATATACCTGAAGGTCTTCAAAAGGAGTTGAAACTGAGAATTAGTAATGAGGCAAGTACTAATCACTTCAAACAAGAAAAGAAGCTAAAGCAATTTTATTTGTACCTTGAGAGACTCATAGTGCTCTTGTCTAATTTCTTCATATTCCTCTAATATTTCTTCAAAGAAATCATCCTTTACACTTTCATCTAAGAGCTGGGAGCACTGAAAAACGTAAAGAAAAAGCGCTAAGGACATACTGGAACATACTATAGTAAGGACAGAGTATGAACTTGAGACTAAGCTATTTGTCTTTCAAACTTTTGTTTCCAATTACTCTTGACAACACTAAACTAAGCCTTGCCACTAATTTGCAAACTAGGTTCCAAACATATGTAAGAATGTGATTATTACTGAGAGTACTGCCTCACTACACAGGCAATATTATCAGAGCCAAGTCTAGCTCTAGACAGACCCGAGAGAAGAATACTCCAAGAGTTTAGAGACTGAATAGTCGTAGAAACACCACACAGCTTGGCCTGCTTCTTTCCAGCAGGTATCTGCCGGCTCAGACTATCCGTTTGTTTGACAGAGAGAGCATCCATCCCAGAAAACTCCAGCCAGATGTTTCATAGCACTAATGTTGCCATATTACTAACTTTAGAAACATATCACATCTAATCCCATTGCTCTTCACTATAAAACATGTCAAAACTACAGTCAAGGACTCAGAATGTATCATGTCACCCTCACTGGAGAAATGGGCATTTAAATAAAGGTATCCAGTGACAACAATCGGCACAACTCAGATGAGATAACCATGTGGCAGCAAAAAACCTGAAGCAATAGTAGCTTAGAAACTGGTCTCTGTTGTGCCTCTTCAATTTTCTGCCATGATATTAAGCCTTGGAGGAAAGGATGAGAGGCACAACAGAAAAACAGGGCATATATTTTCGCATGGATGAGAAACTATAATTTAGAACTTACAACCACAACACTCTTGGATGCATCCAGGACATGAATTACAGGTGCGCTATATCGTGGGGCAATTTTAACAGCTGTGTGTGTTCTTAAATGAAAAAGAAAAAGAGTGAACGTTTCACAACTGAAACAAACAAAAAAACCCACCCCGAACAGACAAAACCCCCAGCAAAATAAATCCTGACTTAATGCATAGACCAGAACTTCAAAAGAAGAAAAAGTTATCCATCTGCTATGCATGGATGATTAAACACAGAGTTCAATAATAGGTACATAAACGCTTTTCTTCAAAGAGTATCAAAATGTTTCATAAATAATGTGCCAACTCACATTCCCTCACTGTCTTACCAGCTGACTGAAAATCAGCAACTCATTAGTTTGAGTCTCAGGAAATTCCAGTGAGAATGTTCCAAACTAAGTCTATCAAAAACTAACATTTTTTTCTTAATCTTTTTTACTCATCTTGTATTTTCCCCTCCCACATGCTAGTCTCTGGGCCTATGGATTAGCATTAACATATTTCAGTGAAGATTATTCCATTTCTGTGATGCTCTACTTCAAAACCAGAGGCACAAGCTCTCTACTCACATGAAGAAGGAATTCTGCCTGGAGTCAATAAATATTACAACCTTGCACCTGCTTGGTCAGTCAAGTCATTCACATAATAACCTACCAATTCATCCAATTATTTAGCATTTACTCATATTCCAGTCGTCATGGAAATATTTCAGCATTTAATGAAGAATCACTATATTATAGCACTTTTTGATCAAATTAAACTTTGGAGTCCTAAACTGAGACCTAAGCTGTCCCATGAACTACAGCTGGCCACCCCGGTTGCTCAGGGTCCTGGCAAACTGTGCAAGCAAGTGCAGGAATGAAGAGCTTGTCAGGCCAAAGCTCAGTTTGCTTTCTTAAATGCTACAGTCAAACACCATTTTTAAAATTAATTTAAATCAGAACCCAGGAAACGTTCTTCCACAGCAAAGATCATCTTTCTCTTCAGGTTCTGTCAAATATTTTAAGCACTTGGCCAGGAAGGTTACTGATGACTGTGCAACACAGCTGTGTAACCAACTGTCCAGGATCTTTAAATTTGCTTCTAGGCGATGCACTTCTGATCTTGGCAGCTCTATTTTTTAGAAAAAGATACTGTATCTTCTATTTTGATAGGAGCAGACCAGACACAAACAGGGCATGGTCCTAAAATGGCACTTATCAACTAATCAACTTATTAATTCCTACATTTTTAAAAAAGAAACATTACCACAACAAAACTGTCACCATTATTTGTCAGCATCTCATTTACCAAAGCAGTATAGTAAGAATGCAAATATCATCATTATTGTAAGTTATGAAGAAACTCTATTATATAAATTTTGTAGACAAAACCCAGCCCCTTTCTCTCTCTCTTTCAAACTAACTTCACTTTCCACCCTTCCAAGCACTTATGGTCTCCTTATTTCAGATAATGATGTCTACTTACTACAGGGAAAAAGTGCAGATGTTTCTTCATTAGCAACCTCTGACTTGTACACAACCTTCCAGAATGCGCACGTGACGTTAAACTTAAGATTGCGGATGTAAAATTAAATATATATTACTAATCCAGCCTTCCATAAAGAATATGTTTATTTGACATATGTTTTATGGAAATTCCATGTGTCTGGGCATCTGCATAATTATATCTTTATATACAGTTCACATGAATAGAATTATTATTTATGTATACAAAATTATACATATATTCTTCAATAATTTCCATATTCAAGGATAAAACTAGTACTGCCTTGCTGTTGGCAACATTCATCTCTGTGAATAAATTCTACAATGCTGTTGGATGCTGGTTATTTGATATCAATTACCAGGCCATAACACCCTGTGTACAAACACTAAAAAGATCTTAAGAATGGGCTCTCCTAAGACCTCCAGTTAGAATAAAGCCTTCCCCCCCCCCCCCCTTTTTTTTTTTTTTTTTTTTTTTTTTTTTTTCAAGAAAAAGCCCTCCATGTTTGTACTCAGTATCAAAGCCACAGGAAGAGACTCATATGGAGGAGAAAAAGGATATACTTAACCTTGCTAAGTCCAGAACCAATAAACACGGGTAGTGATCCTACTCTTCACTGTCTGTCAAACTATGGGACAATTTGCTAAGGCCAAAAATACAGAATACCTTGAGGTAATGGTTCTGCTCTGATAAAGAAAGCAACACTACTAACAGCTTCTAGTTATGCAAGAAATGACCTCTGCAGTCTTCTGAGCTGTCACCTACTCAAGCATATTGTAGATAAACCAGTTAGCAAAGCGTGACCCAAGGCCTCAAACACATTTGTGGTAATGTTAATACTGGGTGTCAGTGAGCTGTCAACTCCAGTCTTCAGGACATCACAGCAGCTGTATTATTTCACTCAAATGGCTTTGAGAGAACAAGATCTTAGCAGAAAAGCTCAGTCTATCAATAGCAAAATGATAACTACTTAAAGGCAAACAGCTAGAATTTATTCCCTATCAGCCTGCTTGAACAGGACTGGGGACTCAATCCAGTCGTCACAAGTGCTGAACAGTGATCCAGGAAAATACGTTAACTTTCTCAAAGATAATAGCTCCCTGATGTCAACGTGACCATTTCCAGTCTCAAAATCCTGCATTTTCTGAATGCTTTGGTGAATTGAAACAGATTAGATTATTCAATCCCTTAGAAGAACTGTATTCATATGCATACGTGCGTGACATTTTAGAAGGAAATACAATACTTCCACATACAATATACACTTGCAAAACATATAACACTTACAAAGATGTCCATTACTTGTTGTGTCCCAATGACATTTTACCTGTATACTCTAGGACTTCTGATATAAGGAAATAACATTGTCAAGTATATACATACCAGTAAGTGCTGGGGGAAAATGAGGGAAAGGGAGAGAGAAATGGCTATAAATTTTCTTTTTCCCTGGTTAACGCTATTTTTGTACACATTCCCCATCTTCCCAACTGAGATATCTTACTTAGAAGTAGTTGCTCCTCCAATCAGCAAAGGAATCTTTATTGCCAATCTCTCCATTTCCTTGGCGACAAAAATCATTTCATCCAAAGAAGGGGTGATGAGACCAGATAGGCCAATTATATCTATTGCAAAGTTACAAACAGACATACACAAAAGGTTTAGCAAATTCACTCTAGAAAGACACAGAAGCTATTACAGAAAGCATTACTTTCATACAGCAGATAGCTTCATGCATCAGACAGAAAATAGCGAGATGAAAAAGCTACCTAGTTGCTAGTCTAGAAGCAGGGTTTGACCTAATTAGAAAGCAAAAGCTTTCCAAGAATGAAAGTGATTCCAAATCCCCAGTTTAGGATTTTCCTCAAGCAGTCTTCACAGCTGCTGAACACCCACTGCTCTAGTTCCAGCAATAAATACACAGTACTTCTGATTAGCAAGCTTCAAACCTCAGAAGTTCAGCACTGAGGAGGGAAATAAGACAAAATAATTATAAGCTGTGCTCTTAGAAACAGCAAATGCTTTCAAACTTCACCACCTATGTTCCACACAATTCATCTTTTCCAAGATGCAATGGACTGTTTCAAAGCAACTGTAACTTGTTTCAGAAAGTTCATTATTTATTAGAACAATTCAGTCCTGATTTCACACTCATTGATCTGCCAGGCTGAATGCCAAGTTCTTTTACTGTTTTAAGACCCAACACAAAGTTACTTAACCTTTCCAAGTCTTCATTTATTCATCTGTATAACAAATACTAAAACATGTCTCTTGCAGTTTTCCTTCTGATACAGCTGTTCAGTTCCTTGGCCTGGGTTTCACTGAAGTGCCAAATACTAAATAATTACTACTGTTAATGCAAAAAGTTCTGATTTATCTGAAAACAGTCTGACCAAATCGTAGACAGCATAGGAATGCAATGAGTAGCAATAAAAAAATGTGAGTGGGGTTTAAAATCAAACAATTCAGGAGTACTAATGAAATCTGTCTATACCTGCTTTGTTCTCAACAGCAGCTCTCAGTATCTTATCACATGGAGTCATGACTCCTAAATCAATAACTCTGTGAAAAGAAGTGAGAGGACACAAGATTCCTTAAAAAACAGGTCAAATTTCTGCTAAAGGGCATATACAATGCTCTTACTGTAAATGACTGACTTAAAATTGAAGTTAAAATTGAGATTTTTTTATTTTTTGGTTCTCTTAAGACCTCTGTTTGGGATTGTAAGATAGGAAATACCTCCGGGTCTGGCAAAATTTTCAATACATCAGAGTTCCAAATGATACAGTAGATAAGAACATTCAAGTGTAAGAGGCTTTTTTTTTCCCTTTTCTAAATATTTTTTGTGGTTGTACTGAATCTGGCTGAGACACCAGTTAATTTTCTTTAGAGCAGCTGGTATGGTGCTGTGTTTTAGATTTGTGACCAAAACAATGCTGATAACACACTGATGTTTTAACTATTGACGAAGAGTGTTTGTCCAGCATCAAGGCCTTCACTGATTCTCATTCTAACTCCCCAGGGAATAGACTGGGGGGCGCACAAGAGGTTGGGGGTATATGCAACCAGGCAGATGGTGTAAACTAACCGAAGAAATATTCCATGGCGTATGATGTCATGCTTAGCAATAAAAATGGAGAGGAAGGGGTTTAGCAGGGGTTAGCCATCTTTTGATCAGCAACAGTCTACCCATGAGAGGTGGTGAGCTGTTGCCTTTCCATCACTTGCTTTGGTTTTTCTTCCCCTCTTCTTCCATTTCTCCTTGACTTATTAAACACGTTTTATCTCCACCCACAATTCCTCTTGCTTTTATTCTTACTTTCCCCTTTCCCTATCACACCAAGGTTGGCTGGGTGAGAGTGAGTGAATGGCTGGATGGTGCCTAGCTGCCTACCAGGGTTAACCAACAGCAGTGGCACTCCTGAAGTTATTTGGACAACACGAAAAGCTTTTGTGGACATCACATCTTATGTCAGGAACGTAAGATGATTCACATTAAGGGTTTTGTCTTATTAAAGCATACGTTTTATGAAACGAGACACTGCACTTCCCTTGCTAACATTTTAGTCCTATAAACCCTAGCCATTGCCAAGGTTTTTATTTTTTTCCAAGTAAGCCACCCCAGCCTGCTAGCTTCATTCGGTCTCACTCACACTCATGGTGACAGAAAACACCATGGCTTCAGTTCAGTAAGTCTAAATAAAGGTCAAGAAAGCCTGAAACCAATCGACAGAATTTCAAGAGATAATGAAATGGAATATACTGCATATACACAGCACTGCTACTGGCTTCAAGCCTTTGTGTTTTAAAATGAAGAGATCATTTTGGTTCTCTTTAGACCAAATTACAGCCCCAAGTCAAAAACTGTGAGAACTAAAGGAATGAACGGTAAGACAGAGTTCCAAAGCAGATTCATCTTTGTGCAACATTTGACAGACACTTGACAAAAGGGCTCTGATGGAAATGTGACCATCATTCCAACACTGCTGCCAACCCTGCTGCATGTACACAGGCCTTGAAAAAGCTAACTTTTCTTGAAGTTTTATCTTTTGAAGCTCAGAAGCAGGATGCGGATCTCATCTCTTATTTAACAAAAACATACCCCAGCAAGTTTTTACAAACAGCTTGAAAAACATATTAAAAGGTTCATTTGAATCTTACAAGACTTCCTTTTTCCCAACACAACACAAATCGCATGTGTAGTCCTGCCTACTACAATTGTCTTATCTGATTTTTTCAGACATTATACTTACATGCTTAAGGCATTATACTTACTATATTTAATACAAAACAATTACAAAAATAGATGCTCTCATCCACATTTCAATTGATGTTAAACTGTATTCACCTCAGATGCCAATTTATTAGGAAAAACAGTATTAAAGGAGGAGGCTATACTGCCTCTTGCCTCCCCATTAGTAATAGCTGGCATGATCTGTGTTCCCAACCACAACCTGGGGAAGAGAGGACAGTTCCCACGAAATCCCCTGCTCTTATCACCACAGCTGCAGCCAGCCTAATATATTGATTAGCTAGCCTTATGCAGTTGTGTTCCCAGCTACCTAACGTTAGTCTCTATACCTGAAGTTGTTGCAGCCCAGAACAACTCCCACAATGTTCTTGCCGATATCATGTACGTCTCCTTTCACAGTTGCTAGTACTATTGTACCATTATAAGGATCCTGAAAGTTGAACAAATAACACGAGAGTTAAATTACTCAGAAGCCTCAGTGTGTTTGCACAGATCCTTCAACAGCACAACCCCGATCCATGACCAAGACTCCTACTGTAACACAAGCAATTGCAAAGCGTAGTAGAGGTAATACAGTCAATATTAAAAACTATTTTAAAAGATCTTGCACAAGAATTATTCTTGCAAGTTATGTGCGTGTTATTCAAAAATCTGTGTTTAAAAAAAGAGATGAACAAAAAATCAGATCTGGATAGCATTTTGTGCAGTACAATAAATGAACTCCTCAGGTACCTCTGCTTCAAATATAAACCTCACCAATAAAGAGTTTAAATAGATTAAATGTTTAAAACAAAAGGCTATGAACACTTATAATTAAATGCCTGTTTGTGCATCAAGAACAATCTTTCAATGCAATGCTGAGAAGAACAAGAGGAATTAGCAAAAGCAGAAGAGATTATTTTTTTTATGCAACAGGAATAGCAAGGGAAACATTTCAGTGCAGTGATCAGACTACTTCAGACTATGCGAGCTGGACAGACAGGCTGGAAAAAGGATCTCCTTGAAGAAGGGAAGCTCTACTGTCACATACTGGTCCTAGGCTAGACAGCATTCAGCCCTGCCAAAGGGGACCTGCCAGCAGTGCAATAGTAGAACTTCCTACAGCAATTCTCCACCAGGACACAGGTCTTTGCGATACGTTTTTAGTTTTATAATCAGTGTTGTCATTTGGAGCAGCTCCAGGTTATCACAGTGCCATGTCTGAGTAAGTGCAGGATCAGATGACAGTAACAGGCTACTTAAATTGCACAGAATTTAAACAAAGTGGAAACCTGAGCATATTCTATGTGAAACTACAAAATATTTTTCCAGCCAGAATCTCATCTCCTTGGCAGATGGCAGAACTGGAGGCTTAGATCCTTCTATGAAGCATTTAGTATTTCTGGACAGTATCAAGTAGCTCTCTACTTTATGAACCTACACTGCCTTCTGTACTTGCGATTTTATTGGGGGGGGGATGTGGGGGGAACCTTTATATGTTACTAAGACCGATACTAGCATTTCCCATGGTCCTAACACATTTGTTGAATAAAATCCCTGGGTCCCCACCAGTGCTACTGTTTACTAAAATGTATTATCTCCCCAGTGCTCCTTTTTTTTTCAGAAGATCAGAGAACAGAGAAGGCAAAATGGAGGTCTAAGTCAGCCATCTCAGTACATCAACAAAAAAAAATTTGTAGCTGAAAATATACTGCTGGAACACAAGATAAAACTGGGGAAAAAGATTAATCAAGGACTGGGGGAAGAACAGAAAGTGCTGCCCATGTCTATCATACCCAATAACTACTACTGATTGAACTAGTGATTGATAACCAAGAAAAAAAAAAATGGATTTGCATATGAGGAGGAGGAAAATGTGTGCTGGGCAGCAAACAACATGGGCCAGAGCACACACTACTTAAAATAAACCCTATTGAGGGTACGCTGTGATTTCAATTGTCTCAAGCAAGGAGGTCCTCAAGTTCTGGGCACATATCCAAAGGGCTTCTTATTTTTGTAATCTTGATAGAGATCCACAGCCACAGCTCTTTATCCTCAAATGTAACTATCAACGCTTTGCATTTCCTGGCAGCCTGTGACTAAAACCGTCCTGGAGGTTACAGTAGCCTGGGTAACATCAGACAGATCACCTACCAGAGTCTGCAAATCATTTTCCTTCAAGTCAACATCTAACTTTGGAAACAGATGCAGCTGGATTTTTCCTCTCTCACCAATTCTCTATACAGTGACAGTTTTTTGAAGAAGGCGGCACTACATCCCTTGCCCAGCAGAAGGTAGAGGAAGCAGGACAGAAGCCCTACTTTTTCCCTCCTGCACTCCTCAGCCACACAGAATACCCTACAATCTCTTCAGAGTGCTTGCTATATTTTTAAGAACCTTTCCAATTTCACTTCACTTTTTAGCCAGGGAATTAAGCGCCAGAGGGTTCACAGTAGATCCTAATTCAATGCCTAAGGAAGCAACAGGGTAATGATTTTGGTAATGATTTTCACCGACTTCAAGTAGCATCAGAACAAACCAGAAGGTGCCAAATACTGACACTCTCATCTGAATTAAAATTAAAAAAGAACAGCATGACCAGGAGATAGATGACACATAGAAAGGTGACTCATGACAGCCAGAGAACAGATCCGCTTGAGATACTGGAGAGAAGACACCTTCTTCACATCCAGAAAGTGCATGGGAAAAGAGACTAGGCATTCTCCTCCTTCCATTAAGGTTAGTCAGGTTTGATTATCAGGTCATTTTTCTTTCTAAAATATTTGCTGTATTCATTACATTTAAGCTGACAATCACACAACAGGTCCACAGCAAATGGAAAGGTACAGTGTAAGAAGATTTCAAGGGAAGAATTAGGAACTACTAAAAAAAATCCACAGAACAGAAACCAAAAAAAATATACAAATATCACAACTTAAGAGAAATTCTGCTATTCTTCCTTTTTGTGTGTGTGTGTTAAATACCAGGTTTTGATAATATTTTAAATTACATATACTTTGTATATTACATAAAAAGTAGTCTTCAAAAACTGGTAGAAAAAACACACATATGAAAAGACAACTATATTCAGATCCTGTTTTCATAAACATTTGGCCCCTGCAACTTGGTCACGGCTATACACGCAATGAGCATACTACTCTATCATAACAAAAGGTCTTGAATCTGTGAAGAAAAAGGATGGAAGAATTTGGTTTGTTTAGCTGGCAGAATGGTAGGGGGTAGGGAAGAGCTGAATAAAGAGAACCACAGTAACAGGCTTCGAACATGCAAGAGGAAGTTCTGCAGTTCGCTGAGGGCAGAAGTAGTAGTAGCAAATAGCAAAATTTGAATTTGCTATAAAGTTAGAAGCACCATAAATAAATAACACTAGAATTAAATATATAAACGTATAAAGGGTCTACAAAGGCTTATGGCAGTCTTCAGGAAACTTGTGAGAACAGCTTAGACACACACCAAGCAGAGTTTCACAAAATTTGCACTTTATGAGTTTCAGACCTGCTTCAAATTATGCCAGATTTTCCATTTCCATAGGACTGCACCAACTCTCCAACATGAAAGCTGAATAAATGTCATTAGTAAAAAATAAGCTCCATTTTCGTCATGGCATGCTATGAAAGATTTACAGCACAAAGGACTGTCTTACTTCTTCCTCTATGCTGCCTCGTTCAGCTCTCCTTTCTTCTCTTTCTTTTTCCATATAGGGAATAAGGTGGCCAACTGCTTTCTTCATAACCCGAGCAGACTTTATCACCTGCATAGATAAACAGAGAGAGGGAAAAGAAACAACAAAGAGCAGGTATAGGAATAGCCTTGCATTTCTCACAGATTTCTTTTATATCCATTCAAACAATAAAAAAACCCCTTTGTTTGCAAACCCAGATTCCAGCTTTGCAGAGCGTTTTGTGATAGCAGGCTGCTGCCCTTACTGGACTAACGGCCTACAGACGACACTTGCTTTCACAGCACAACCTCTCAGACCTCTCACAACAGAATTGGAAGCTACAAACAGGCACAGACTTGGATGGCGCTAAAACCAGCAATTTTTATTGGATCTTTTTTTTCCCTCTTTCATGGGTCGAGACTTAAAACTGCATTTCAAACAGAAGCACTCAGGAAGAAAAGAAACAAACACATAAAACTACATAAAGAAAGCCAAGTTCCAAAGTAAAGAAAAAATAATGCTGCTTCTTAGCAGCACCTGAATTTTCCCAATTCATGTGCTATATCTGAAAAAAACAGCCAGCATAGAATGTCTTGCCTACATTTTAAATTGCTAGTTTTTGCAAAATAGGAAAATATATGAAATCATTTTCTCTTTACCTGAGGCAGAAACATCTTTCCAGCACCAAAAAGATCTCCAACAATTTTCATGCCATTCATCAAAGGCCCTTCAATTACATTTAGAGGTCTAGGATATTTTTCCTGATTTAATCTTGCTTCTTCTGTATCTGCAGTAACATACTTCTCAATGCCCTGGGAAAAAAAAATGAGAAGCTTTTATCTTGCTAGAAATACAGTTTTTCTTTAGTTGCCTTCTCCCCCCAAAAAATCACAATGAAAGTATAAACAGATATTTTAGATACTGCTAGTCTTGAAGAATACCTCAAATGTGTACTTAGAATAGGTTTTCTTAGGAAACAAAACACTGTAGTTCTTAGGCATATAAAGTTAATCAAAGCAAGAGTCCCCAGTATTAACAGGTTTGTTTGTTTTTCTTAACCATGTCATAAGAAAAACCAAACATTTAAAGATTGCTTCCTCAGCACAAGTGCCACTTAGTGCAGAACTGTTAAAGGACAAAAAAAATCCCTGGAAATTAAAAGGAATGTGTTACAAAGTAAAAGCAATATGTTGCTACCAACACTACTGGCATAAAATATTAAGGGTCAAAGTCTTGAACTTGTGAAATTTAAAGAAAATCACCACAATTTTCTCTGTTAAAGTTAATTAGATATATGAAACATATTATTCGTTATTAATTAATAGCTCTCAAAAGAATGGCAGCTGAAGAATTTTTAAAGCCAAAAGTATCCCTTAAAGTCCGAGCTGAAATCGTGGCTCTGAGAGCTGATGGGTAGGACAATTTTCTGCACAGATTCACCTTTATGAGAGCATATTCCAGCCTTTCCTCCACAGAGCTTTTCCGCCACTCATCAGTCTGTACAACTTTTTTTCCTCCTTGGGCATGATTCTGAAAAGGAAAGACATCCATAGGAGCTTGCAAGCATAAAAAGTACAACCACAGACTTCACTTTTAGAAAAGTGAGGATAACTTCAAGTACTGACCCATAAAATAATTTTAGATTATTCAAAAAGTATTTTATACACATGCAAATCATATTGCAAACACATGTGATGTACTACAGACACTTAGGGAGTCTGCATCACAAAGAGCATATACCTCAATGAAGACAAACGTTGTAACAAGTAAACAAAATGAACAAAGAAAAAAAAGGAAAGAAAAAAAAAGAGTGAGCAGTTTAATAATTTTCACACTCTTAAAAATGATGAAATGACTAATCCTAAGGGTTTTACTTCTGGGAACATAATTTAAATTGATTCTTAGCCCACACACTACAATTCATTTTAAAATTCTAATTAATTTGACACTAATTCAGTTTCTGCTGGAATAGGTTATGTTATTCCATAAAGCAGATGTGTTTTCAATCAAGTGGCCTACAGAACTACCGTTTCTCATGCACGTAGACTGTCCCAAACCCTCGCGTATTCTCTTTGCCTCACACTCCCCTTTGCTATGCATGCAAAGGTGAAAAGGGCTTCACAATGCAAGAAAGGTCATGGAAGAGCATGGTATCCATTACATCAACCACCACACTTAGGCAAGTAATTTCTTTTCCTTCCTTGGTTATTTGACATAATTTTTTGGTCTTTCTGAACATCCTATACTTTTGAGTGCTCATCAGCAAGTTTTTAAAGACAGAGCCATGGAAAAAGTCATGGAAACAAGATCTCACCAATGGGATCAGAATCCAGAACAAGCTTTCATTCGTGTTTATATGAATGTTAGCTAACTTCACAGCTTCGCGTTGCCAAATCTTACTGCCCTCCTCAGTCTAGTTTCTAAAAATGGAATGAAAGAACGAAAATGTTGTGCAGAGAGGCTGGAGAGTCTCTGTCCTTAGTTATACTAGAAACTTGACTGGGCAATTAAGTCCCTGAGCAACCTGCTCTTGCTGACCCTGCTCTGAGCAAGAGGGTTCTACGAGACGACCTCCAGAGGTCCCTTCCCACCTCAGCGCTTCTGTGATTCAATGAAAAGGTACCAAGTGCTCCTCAACCTCTGGCCGGACACTTCAGCAAGGGAACCATTCCAACCTAAAAATAACCCATGAAGCTGTAGGATGGGCATGCAGGGACCACAGGGGTAAGCACTACATGCAGATCTTTAAAATAATTATGGGATGCATATAAGGATGATTATACTGCATGCTGAGAATGAAAAAAAAACAACTGCCTTTTGAAGCACAACTTCCACTGCCATAAATGGGACAAAGTTTCAGTCTAAGAATGTCTGCAGCTATACACTTTATGGAAAACGTTTTTAATCTCAAACTTCAAATGAAGACTAGTATCCTAATTCTGCAAGGATTAAGTTCCTCATTTTTCCCCACAGGTCTAGCATTCAAGCAACTGACAACATACATTACTATTGCCTTAAGGAACTAGGAGGAAACTTCACTGGCAGTCTATTAGAAGAGTGATACTTGAAATGGGACTGCACATTCTATGTTCTTTGTGCAGAATAAACTGCAGTAATTGGAAATAAAAAGAACATATGCTCTTACTGTCTAATCAGTATATTTTTGTGCTAAAAAACCCCACACCTTTAGACAAAAGAACTTAAGAGCCATTCAATTCCACTGTATCAGAGGAAGGTCTGAATAAATATTTTGAAATATACCTCAAACTCCAAAACCTTATGTAATAACCCTTCTCGTTGGCTGTGACTATCTGTTTGGACTCTCACATGTGTCCAGAGCCAAAATTAAACCCAAATCAGGATGCCTATCTCCACTGAAAACCCAAAAGTTGTAATATTTTGTTATATTTTAATAGAGCTTTGAAAGATGTTTTGAATCGTGTCTCTCTTTTTTGCAATTGGGAGCTGTTTTACTCCAACAATAAAACTGCCAACATGAATAAGAGCAGAGATTCCAACAATGGCTTCCCAAACTTCTAGACCCAGAAGGAGTCATCATTCACTTCCATTTCTACTTTTCATGCTCTACTTAAATTCACATTCTGCCTTTTGCAGAAACACTGCTTGAGCAATCCCTTTTCTAATCCTCCTTCTTCTTTTTCTTTACGCAGCTCTAAATACCCTAATGGTAACTCTGCTTATACAAACAAGATCACTCCCAGGTGAACTGCGTAGACACTAAGAGCATCATCTAAAATAGCCTAAACACAAGGGATAGGAAGAGTCTTCCTGTACTGGTTTTCAACATGTTGCCATTGCTCCTAAAAAACATGTACTACCATAGGGCATACTACAAACCAAATGAAGCTGCACACAGAAATAATACCTCCAGGAACTACAAAACAGGCATGCAGACCTTTTTGTGCGCTTAAATCTAAGAGCCACCTAACCCAGAGATTTTTTTGCTGTATGTTCTGTTCATACAGCAAAAGTTCTTTTGTCTAAAGGATTTCACCAACTGTCTTATGGCTGATAGACTGGAAACCTTCAGGCGTGTAATCTTTGTCTTTTATCACCGCTGTCATTACAGCATCTCAAAAACATGAAATTGCTGATCCTCACTCTTGACATAAGTTACATGAACTGGAAGTCGATGGCACAGCCAGGAACCACAAGCAACTACTTCACCTTTTACATACGCTCCAAACAAACCATTACCACCAGAGAGACAGATTTACTCTTTGTCTCCCATAGCGCATTTGCCAGTTAAGCTCTAGCACCAAGATTAGCTTCAGTTGTGGGTTGGCTTTTTCTGGTTTTTGTTTGGTTTTTTGTGAGGGTTTTTTTGGTTTGGTGGAGAGTTTCATTGGGATTTTTTGCTTCTTACTTGTTTTGGGTTAGTTTGGGTTTTTTTGCTTTGTTTTTTTTTTTTTTTTCCAAATGCAGCTTGGTCTCCTGAAGCATATGAAGAACTCTTGTGCAGGATCTTTCAAGGCACCTATGAAACTGGAGAGGCTCAATCCATCACAGAGTTCACGTTTTTATCCATATTAGTAACTGAACCACTTGTAGTATCATTAGTAACTTCTAACACCCACTTTAGATTGACACGTGCAGTTTATACTGTTCTACCTATCATCAGCAGGCAGGTGTTAAAGCCCAGGTGCTAAGCTAACTACTATTAAAAGTTTATAATTGGAAGTTACCTGAGCATAATGTAAAAGTTTCTCCGTCGCATCAGGATCTTTGTTCCAGATTAGATTCTCACACAGCTGTAGCAATTCCTTGTGGATATCATCATACACTGGCAGATTCCCAGCATTCACAATTCCCATGTCCATACCACACTGAAAAAAATCATACAGAATCCCTCAACCAGGGCTGTCAGACATAGCACTGCACATCTGCCAAGTGCAAACATACGGAAATCAAAAGCACATCATACCTTAATTGCATGGTAAAGGAACACCCCATGCATTGCTTCTCGAATGGCATCCATTCCTCGAAAGGAGAAAGACAGATTGGAAAGACCTCCACTTATCCTGGCTCCCGGCAGTGTTTCCTATAGGAATTGCATGTAGATTCTCAGAAAAGTCCTTTCCAAAAAGGAAACCTAAGCAAAGCATTCAGTCCATAGAACAGTTGCTCTCTAAGTTGTGGTGCATTGGCTATGCACCCTTTCTCCCTTCTGTTTCAGATCCTTCTAGTTACTCAAATTCATAAAAAGCAATTCAAATCTCTGTAGAAAAAATACAGAAGTAAAAGAAAACATCGAGCCCGCTTATGTATAAGCAACTATCATGGTTTCCATAGTCATAGGTGCTATTCTAAACTTATCAGTCCTCCTACAGCAGCAGATTTTCCCCATGCAGACCTGCTCATGGCTCTTCCATTCCCCACTCCTTTGGAAACGGGAGCAGCAGCCAACCTGCCTGCTTGCAGGTTGACCTCAAGGGTACAGCCTCCCTTCCAGAAGCCCTGTGGTGACCAAAGAGCCTGTAGGGTGTTCAAGCCCTAGACTGATACTGACAGAGCATCTCCAGACCAACCAAATTGCCTTGTGAAACAAGACAGTGCAGCTTTCCTTAGCTGTATTCAGGCGATGCTCTTCATGGCTATATTTCCTTACACATATTTTGGCTAAATAAGAAGTCAGGTTACTGCACAAATCCCTTTCACAGTAATGGTAATTTTATTAATTTAAAAAGGCAGCTTTCACATACCTTCAGAGAGGTCCTTTTAGTTAGAACATGAATGTGATTGTTACCTTATTTAATATATTTACAGTAGAGATAATGGATTGAAATATATTTATAGAACTATTTGAACTTCTTCTACCAGAAGTACAGCAATACTGGGGAATGGCTGCACTTAGAAGAATAGTTCCCCTTGCTAATTTAAAATTTGAATCATTTTGCAGCAGTGTTTTGTTGCTGTTGTTTGGGGGTGAAGGGTGTTTTTCTGTTTTGTGGTCGTTTGGGTTTTTAAGTACTCTTGGCAAAATATTTCAAGTTAAAATACTATTGTTTTTTCTTTAATTTTCAGGGCAAAATACTTCAAGTTACAACTCACTTTTATGATTTTAGTAGCATTGATAAAATTCATGGCATACAGGTTATGTTCTTCCATTCCAGTTCCTATGGTCAAAATATTAGGGTCAAATATTATATCATTTGGATTGAAGTGCACTTTTTCCACAAGGAGGTGATAAGCTCTGGAACATATTGCAATCTTGGTTTCTGTTTCTGTTGCCTAGTGGAGAAAAAGAATTCTGACATGAAACCAACAGGTAACAAAAAATAAACTCCCCAGAAACCATTTACGGTTCCAGTGACTCAAGACTGAGAATCTGAACATCACTAATATCAGAAAAGGATTATAAATAAAAATTTTGTATTAAAAACATCACCACACCTGTACCTGGAGTTTTGACTCAACTCATTAAAAACAATTTTGTTTCCCAACATTTCATCATTCTGTACAAAGTTTAATATGTTTTTGACATAAGCACGTCAATTCAGAAAGACTCCACTCTCACACAAAACTCAGCTTCTGAACTAAAAAGTCATTCTACAAAGGAAGGAAGAGTTCAGCACAGCTGAATAGCAAGAGACACACTCTTGTGCTAGCAGAGCTACACTTAAGGCAGTACTTGGATTCCTCAAACATGTGAGCAGCATAAGAAATGCTTACATATGCAGGTCAAAACTATTGCTAAGACTATATAGAACTCTTTGAATCACCTGTGTCAATGAAACAAAACCACTTTGTCTTGTACAAGAGTGAGAAAGCCTTGCACTCCAGAAGAAAAATACCTCTCCTTTAAAGAGACACTCACCTGTCCCATTTCATCAAAAGCCATGACAACCACAGCTGCTCCATACAACTTAATTTTCCTTGCTTTCTCCAAAAAGTCTTCCTCACCTTCCTTCAGACTGATGCTGTTTACAATGCATTTCCCTTGGCAACATTTTAAACCTGCTTCAATCACTGAAAAATTTGAGGAGTCAATGCATAATGGCACCTGTAAATAACAGAGAAGTAAGCCAGGGGAATACATACAAGTTATAAATTAGAGTTCCATATGCTGTTTACCCATTTGAACATAAAAATGCACACAAAATTAATCAGCATTTATGAATAAAAAGTTTCCAGATGGTATTTGCAGATTCGCTTTGCTTTAAATGCAAAACTCAGAGCAAAATTAACTCAAGAGCTTCTATGGCAATTCCTATGGCAACATATCAGAGAGGGACTTCTCTGTTTATTGCCTTGTGTTTCTGAATTAGATACTCATTTTTAGAGAATGCACACTGCAGAACTATCTTTTAAAACCATGCTATATCCATAGCAATTTTAAGTTTTGTGGAAAGTAATATATTGGCAGTGCGTAACAGTATAGATCAGGGCTTGTAGCTGCTGCAAAAGGAACTTGCATTCAGCTTTCCTAACCAATGAAAAGGAAGGACTGGCATGTGTCTAGCTGAAATCAGATAGAGAACATTAAAACCTCTGTCTCCCCCGAAGGCATTCCCCATTATCATAGAATGGTTTGGGTTGGAAGGGACCTTAAAGATCATCTAGTTCCAAGACCCCTGCCATGGGCAGGGTCACATCCCACTACACCAGGTTGCTCAAAGCCCCATCCAGCCTGGTCTGGAACACTTCCAGGGATGGGTCATCCACAACTTCTCTGGGCAACCTGTTCTAGTGTCTCACCACCCTCACAGTAAAGAGCTTCTTCCTAATATCTAACCCAAATTTCCCCTCTGTCAGTTTAAAGCCATTAACCCTTGTCCTATCACTACATGCCCTTGTAAAAAGTCCCTCTCAAGCTCTCCTGTAGGCCCTCTTCAGGTACTGGAAGGCTGCTATAAGGTCTCCCTGGAGCCTTCTCTTCTCCAGGCTGAACAACCCCAACTCTCTCAGCCTGTCTTCATAGAAGAGGTGCTCCAGACCCCTGATCAGTACCTCTACAGTACCTTTTCCTCTTGGGGTGACACCTACATCTGCTTACTAAATGTGGTTACTAAATAAATCAGTATCAAAATTGGCAATTTCCAACTCAATAAAATGTTATTTATTGTGCTTTGGAGTGACTCAATAACAACCTTTGCAATATCAGGCTCTGAAGAAATCAAGTTACAAAATCTCGTCATTGCAGCAGGGCCATCCAGCATCCCATCATCCATATTGATGTCAAGAACCTGGGCCCCCATCTCAACTTGCAATTTGGCTACACTCAGGGCTTCCTAAAGAAGAAAATAATAAAACCAAAACAACGGTCAGCAGAAAAAAGCCTAGTCAATCTCAGGATAACATTTCATTTCTCCAAAATAAGATGCAGCCAAAAATTAAAAAATTAATAAGACATCCCAGAAGAGAGTAAGGAAATGGTCTGTGATGCACAACAACATACAAAAGTCATTAGTACAGCACAACTGATAACTAATTTGTTCACAAAAACATGACACCAGAGACCTAATGTGCTGGTAGTGTCATTGATTTTAGACAGCTGGTCATATGCTTAATTGAATGATTTAAGATTTGCATGGTAACAAGGACTTCTGACTGCACAAGATTACAGAAGAACACTCTATGATGGTATGAAATAAGGGTCTTGCATTGCAAGCTCTGCTGTTTTATAACACAGAATACTTAATTTTTAGAGGTTGTCTGACATTTTTTCCAGCTGCAGAATAATCACCAAGTGCTAAGAAGGCTATACTAAAGCTTTCCCTTCAGCCTACATAATTATCTGAACACCCATGTCTGCTCGCTTTCTATTTTTTCTCACTTTGCAGACTGAGGAGACAAAAAAGAAAAAGGTTTTCAGTTGCCCACAGTTCCTAACAACCTGTGCTTACAGCTCTCTTCATTTAATAGGTCTAACCTGCTTCATGACTTTTAAGAGCTTAAGAGTCAGGCTTCCTTAAAAAAAATAATCAAACTGAGGCTTTAGTTTTGATTGCATCAACCAGAACAGCAGAGCATACTCTGGGGCAGAGTCTCAGCTCTCAAGAAATGTCACTTTACTACTTGTTTGAGCGTTACAGTAACAATTTACACCAGAAAAGAATAAGCCCTCCAGCCTTTTCATTTCTGCTCTGCAGCTGTTTCAAGAAAGCAATTACCTCCTAAGCACCTTTTTGTGTAGCAACTCTGCAGCCAGTCATCAAAGTACATAAAGATTAGATGCAACCATAATGCTGACCAGGACTGGAGAAGGGAGGGCTGCACAGAGCCACAATCTATCCCAAGTCAGATGTACCCCACTTGTTGGAAGGAGGTATTACACCTGCTTTCCTTCCTCCCTCCTCTGTAAATCCACCTCCCGATACAGCACAGACCAGGACATTTTCTAAACCATCATCAGCCGTGCAATTTAATTCAAAATGGAAAGCCATGTCCTCCGTAACAATTGTCAAAAAAAAAAAACCCAAAATAACAAAGCCCTTGTAAAACCTTTCTCACAAATTGATTAGGAGCTGGTAAGCACAGAAACAAAGGATAGTGAGAAAGTAAATCCTCCTTTCTTTGTCTTGTAACTGGTATAGAATAGTACTTTGTGCCAGCAAAACAAACAACTAATAACACAATGCAATGTAGTAATAAAAAATCAGAGCATTAGCTATAGAGATTATTGTTAAAATGTATACTTCATAGTTGCCTGCCATGATGAGTTTAGCAAACTTCCGTGATCCTGCAACATTGCAGCGCTCGCCAATATTAACGAAGTTGGTGTATGGCCCAATCCTGAATGGCTCCAGACCTTAAAAAGATAGTTTTGAACACATTTGTAAAAACTGAAAAGAAAAAACTGTGTAAGAAAGACAAAATCCCTTTTCTAAACTGTGAAATGGAGGCGTCTCTCTCTTTAAGAATAGTTATTTCTCAGCACATCAGGACATGCACAAATCTAATGAGTAACCAGCAAAGAAATGCATTGAAATAACTTCCAACACATATGCCAAAGGTTTCTATCCTTCTTCAATGACAGTTAATAATTTACCTGACCCACAAAAAAACCCAGCCAATTTGTCCAATATAAAATGACATGAAGCTACGATTCTTTGGGCATCTATATGTATGCACATACACACCTTCTCTCAAATTCCAATTGTGTTATCTCATGACTCTACCACCACCAGAGAAGCAGCCCACTGAATTGACTAACAAACAATGGCAGCTCTTAACCATGAACCCAAGTCCAGAGAAACAAGCCAAGTGACCCTTGGGTAGCAGGCAACTCAGAGGCAAACAAACCTTACAGCAGAACAGAATAAGGTATTCCATGAAAACACAGGCCAACGATGATTTATTTAATTTATGCTAAACTGATTTGACTTTGAGATTAAAATACAAGACCAAAAATAAGGTACTGTTTTACTTGGATACACGGCCCAAAGGCTTAAAAGAAGGCCTGGCTGAAGAATGTACAAATCTAGACTTGGCTAAAACAAAAGCCAATCTAGACCTGGATGTATTGTTGGAACACTCTCCCAGTATGACTGGATGGACATCTGAGGTGACACAGGGCAGCTCTCTCACAGCAGATGAACAAGGATTTCATCCCAGCTCTGCCATCAACTGTAGTCAAATTACCTGATCCCTCTATGCTTGATCCTCCCCCTGTTGCAAACTGATGATAAAGATACTCAGTCACCATTATGAAGTGTCTGAGACTTGCAGAGTAAAATATGCTGGCTTGGTTATATTATACAAGTTCATAGTAACATGCTCCATTAATCCTTTGGCGAAAGCAGGAAGATTTAGATTTGGTTACACGTCCACAAGCTTGCTGGATTCAGGTAGAACCAGAAACTCACAGTGCCGTTCTGATCAGCAGAAAATAGCAAATAAATTTATAACGGAAGGTTGCATGAGTTAGAAAGCTCAAACTGTTACACTCCATTTTACCTGACAGCAGCATGTATCCTTGAGAGGGAGAAGGTGGAACGCGAGGCTTACAGAATTTCATGGCTTCGGCAATTTTCCTGAGTTACAGAAAGAGGAAAGAAAAGAATAAAGTTTTAAATTAAAATTAAACCATTCCAGATAAGACTACAAAATACTAGTATGTATACCTACATCTCCAATTTAGCCCTGTAGCAGACAAGACTAATTAGCTAGTTTCACTTAGTGTGGCCAAAGGCAAAACCATACTCCCAGAAGACCCTATCATAGCTATTTGCAGCAAATGTACAAAGCTGAAGATTTATCAAATACAGAATGTGACATGCCATGCCAATGGGGTACTTGATGGATATCAGAACCAGTCCTCAACCACACTCACAGTATTCACAATTTGCTGAGCTGAGCAATTGCTGATGATTGCAGCAAAAAAGCCAAGGGACAAACATTGTTCTATGCTGAGACACATTTCTCAGATGCCAGAATGACTCACAGTGTTCAAGTTCACTTCTTTGATCGATTCAGGAGTGACACACGGTGTCCTCTACACTTTTTCAGACCACCTCTTCCCAGCTTGTACCAGGGTCAAAATGAGGGCCCCTTCTCTTTCAAGCTCACGTGAAAAAGGGAGGTTTTTCCACTGAGCTACTTCCAGTGAGAAAGATATGAAATGCTCCTTCTGACTGGCCAGGACTAGTACAGCTGTACAGCATTCCCAGATCTCCTGTTCCACACCCACACACCTTTCTTCCTTCTACCATCAAAGGAAACCTTAAGTTTCACCTTGTGGCTGTGAGTACCAGAAAGAGAAAGAACATACGGCATAAGGGAGCAGAAATGGGAAGTCTATTCGATCCATCAGTAAAGAGGGAGGAATAATTCCGAAACAATTTTAGATGACAAAATAGCAGAGGTATAATCCTTCTTTGAACCATGCCTCTACTCATTCTTCATGATACACACAGCTATGAAAGCCAGGTTATTTCTACTCCATATATTGCTGCTATTGGCATTAAAGTGTTCCATCTTTTCAGGCAACTCTAAGACAAGCCATGGAATATTGCTACACAAAAGCAGCACTTAATTTACTTCCCAGTGCACCTAAAGTCGTAGCTCATGAGATACCTGATATGCGCTGGTGTAGTACCACAGCAACCTCCAACTATGTTGACCAAACCATCCAAAGCAAAATTCTGTACAAGGGAAGGAAAGAGAATTTTGTTTCAAGTTAATAAAGGTATCCGGGGTTTTTTTGGTTGTTTTTTTTTTTTTTTTTCTCTGCGTGTTGAGCAATTTGGGGGATCACACAAAAAAATTAAATTAAAAACCAATCAGTACTATTTATTCTCTTTAGGATTTGTTTTGAGATGTGGATTCCCAAGGCTAGCCAGCAATTTCAACACCTTATTTTAGGAAACTACATTTGAAATTGGCCTATTTTATACTGAATCCCCAGATGAAAACTTGGATGAGTATCAAAGACTCGTCATACTGTATTATAAAAGGGAATTAACATGCAGCAGATACTGCGTTCTCACTGACACACTGCAGCTCCAGCCACACAGTTCCGTCTCGCACAGATCAAGTAGCATGTGGAAGGACACACTGCACTGGAACATCACCAGCATCAGCAGTTCCTATATACACAACTCTAAAATTCTGCCAAGTTCAAAAAACTGCTCAGCTATTGGAAAATTCCCAAATGTAAAAGTAAAAACATAGGAGTGCAAATGAGTTACATCCACAGATCAAGCTGCAGGAAAGCTACTTAGTGTAGGACATGAAAGTAATTACGGTTTCAGAGTTTCCCAAGTAGTTTTTCCTAAATTGATGTCTCAAATCACTATCATTCAACAAATGGTCTATAAACAATCTAGGTGACATATAGAGCCATCTGAGGGGAAAAAACCCACATAATACTGTAACAAATACGCATAAAATACAAGCAAAGAATTCTTGTCTCCTAGTACGTCAGATATGACACACTCACGAGATATTTCATACCTTTATGTGCTTGGCAGTCACTTCTGGAGTTTCATCATAGCCACCAAAAGTATTGGGAAGACCTTGAAACGTAATTTTTCTAGTATTACAATTTGTTTAAAGCCCACAAGAACAGAATTAAATTCCATAAGAAATATATTTAAAGTAGCTACATTTGTATGAGGACTACAGTGCCCCATCACCTTTGCAATCATTACTCAATAGATATTAATTATGCAAGAAAGCATTCTAGATTCACCATCGCAGAACTAACAACAGCTACTTTCAGCAGTTCAAAATATTCTTAATCTCTTCTTAGTAGTAAAACCAATCATCTTTTCAACCTAATTCAACTCTATTATTGCTAATGAGATGGGAGGGTTTAGTTCCATTTCATCTACCTGTAAGAAATATGCGCACCACACACCTGCGTTGGGGTAACAGATGATGTAGGCTGTTGTAGATTTTCCAATTGTTTCAATAAATGGTCGCATTTCAACCGCCCCTAAAGCACAGTTTAAGCCGATACTGGAAAATAAATTTTCAAAAATTATTTTGAGGTAAAAACACCTTTTAAACACAAGCCAGACAAATGTCAGTGCTGGCAACTGCTAACTCCCGCAATCATCTATAACAGAACCAACCTGGTCTCCAATTTCTTTAATCACCACCATCAATACAGCAAGACTGTGCAAAAGGAGAAGTCTCAGGTGGAAGAAAAGCGCAAGGGGGAAGGGGGCTGGACTGAACTGGGAACAGTAAATCAAGATTTCATTTCAAAATCCAGGAATTAAGTGGCAGCATTTTGACAGCAACTGCAGCAATACGACAGCTCTGTATTTTCTAGGTGAGAGAGAGAACAAATGGAATGAGGAGGACTGGAAAGGAGTCTTGTGCTACAGGAAGAAGTATGAAAAAGGTTGAAAAAGCAAGATCTGCTTCAAGCTACTAACATCATTTTCTTTTAAAATTATACATAAATTATTTCAGCCTTGGAAGAAACCAAGTGCCTCCCCCAAGATGCCTCATGGCTAAGCTTGGGCAACTGAATCTGCTACATCTTAGTAACCAAGACAGCACTACAGCAGAAGTATTTGTGTATAAATAAGCTTCTCAAACAATTTTACCAGTGTATGAGGTACAATCATGTTTTCTTTCATTCAATGACAGATACAGAAATGTGACTTGCACTCCAAATGTCTACATTGATATTAAAAAGGGAAATGTCTCTTTCAGAAAGCATGCAAGCGATCTTTTACGCATGTTTCCTGATCTCTCTGCACCACTCTAGGAACCATCTATGAGCACTGCAAAACTCGACAGGCACTCGCAGAGCTGCTGGAAGAGGAAGACGTAAAAAAAAAAAAAGCTTTCTCCTTTCCTGCAATAATGGAGAGGATGCAAGCTAACCCCCTAAAACAGGAATGGATAACAGTCACATCTCCCAATTTACTGAGCCACAAAGGCTGCCTCCGAGGTGGCTAAGTTAATAAAGTGCATGTACGCTCACTTAGTTTCCCAGAGGTCAACAGCAATAAAGCCCTGCAACAGGGCTGGGAGCGCAAAATGGTTTTTGACTCTCCTCCTGTTTCCAAGGAGCAGGCAGGGGCTTGGTAACTGCACAAGTAGTAGCAGTAAACCCTTGCAGCCAGATTCACTTGTTGGACAGAATGGTAAATCCTTGAGATCCGAAGGGCAAAACACAAGCCCCTTCTTCCAAGAGGTTAGAGGTATAGGGTTTGTTTTTCTTTTTTGGGGGGGAATATATGTTTGCTTTTTGAAACAGCCATCTCTACCTTCAAATGGCTTTTTCTAATGCATCTCAGATAGGCCATTCTATTTAAATAGAAAAAACTTTAAAAGAACCCTTTTATTCTCATTTCCCTATTCAGTGCTTAAATACATTTAAATCCTTCATACAGATCCCCTGGATACAAACAGGACACACAAGGAATACACAATTAATTACAGCAATGAAGTTCTGGAATTTATTTCAATTTATTTCAAAACCCCTTGGGATTTTCGAAGCAAAGCAAGGTAAGAATGGTTAACAAGACTGTCCTAATCAAATGCAGATGAATAGAAAGTATTTCCTACTGTCAAGTCATTCAATTTACAAGCTTCCAGCTCACACTCCTCACACCCTCTTTTTAAGCTCTCTCCTGTATTAGGCAGTTTCATCTCTCCCTTCCACATTTAATATCCACCTGTCTCTGGTTCTGAGTACAAACTCACCTGTCACTCTCTTTACCTCACCCTACCAGAGAGATACTGTAAAAGCAGCCAGCATACTCACCAAACAAGCAATTCTTCATGTTCTCACTTGATTTACTGCGTATTGGCACTCCAGACTGCCTGAATGATTGCCCACTACAGGGGTTGCTGACAAATACACCATCCAAGCATTATCTGTATCAACACTGCCAAGTCAAACTAAGCACAAACACGCACATTCACTGAGAAACATAAAGTACCTTCTGTGGCCAGTATCATCTCCCCACAGCACTCAACAGCACCACAAAAGAAAACATTTGAGAAAAGCAAACCATTAACCACGCCTTAAAAGCCAGCAGCCTTGAACCAGATTGCTGGTATGCTATCACAGCTACCCTACTGCAATAGCCATCACACCCTCATCTTAAACATCACCTCCCTACCTTGCTCATTTCAGTCACACACCAGTTCCTGTGAAAGGTAAGCCTGCAGAGCACCCTTGGGACCAGAACAAAGACCACATTAGGGCCCTAAACTCAGCATACATCTTCTTAATGTTACCACAGTTGAAACAATCACGGGATCCAAGATAACACAAAGGGAACTCATACCACATCTGAGCACCTTTCACAGCAAGCAGCTTGCCACGAACAGTTCCTCAGCTATTACCTGTATCAACTGGACACAAAGCACACACTTTTTAAGGTGGCTCCAAACCAAACAGACTTAAGGACAACACATCACCCTAAACAAGACATACAAAACCCAAATGGAAACATGTGGGTATGTATAACATGATTCCTAGGAAACTACTATTAATCAGTTTTTTCACCACCCTAAAGCCACTCAGTACCAATTTGGCAACAGAAAAAACATTAAATGCAATCTGCTCCCACAACTAAAACCCTTCTGCCACAGTGTTGTATAGTAGCCCTCGCATAAATGGGAAACAGGCCCTAAGCACTCAGACCCAGAAGATAGCTTTTATGAAATATGGTTTAATAAATTCTTGATTTCTGCTCCAGTGCCCTTCTCTCCTCTTCAGAGGCAAGAGAGTTATAAGCAAGATTATCTGAGACAGACTCATGCCAAATATGGATCACTAGGCTGTGATGCTGAGAGAAGGAGTCAACTACCACCCTGTTCCAAGAGGCTCCATATGTTACTTCTGGAGCACCGTCTGGTCTGGGAAAGTGAAGCCTCAAGGGCAGTCAGGAAAGCTGTGAATGCAGTCTTCTGCTTTTGTATCACCAAGATGACAGATTGCGCGTTTTAACTGGAATTTTGTCGTAAAAACAAACAATGGCTCATCACAATGTGCGTGGCATGCACTGCTAACAGTGAATTAAATGTTTTAACTTAGAATATTCTAGGAAAAAAAAAAATAGCTATTTCCAGTGTAAGTTTTTGTGTGAGCAACCAACCTGAGAGTGATAAAGAGGGAGAAGGCAGGGAGGAGATAGAAAAGGGCATAGAAACACAGACGAATAGAGAAACAGGGAATGGTATTCAAATTAACATGCAAAATCTTGCAAAATGACCAAAATCTGCTTTATTATGCATTTTCACAGATCTTAATCTCATGCTTCTTTCAACTTTTCTGCCTGAACAGAAAAGAATGCAAGTAAATGAGGAGCTCTCAAAACAACAACGCGCATCCTTGAGAAAAACACTCAGGGAATTTATACATTTTTGTAAGTTCAGCAAAAAGAACATTGGAATGAAATCTTAATGATTTGCTCTTTCAAGCCACCCTGAAACATCCTGAGCTGGCACTGCTTCCCTCTAAAAAAGAGATGTAATCCCGCCCATACCAGGAATTAGCTCCTTGCACAATCTGAGACAGTAGGAGACGGCAAACTACAGATTCAGAATTACTTTTTTTTAGTGCTTTAATCTAAAGCACTTCAGACCCAAAGTGATTTCAGCGGCTGTTGCAAACACAAACCCTCAGATTATTTAGAACAACGTTTTAAAAATTCAGCATTCTTTGGAAACATAATTCTGTTGAGGGAATGACAGCAGAACACGTTAGCAACACATGTGATTAAATATGATCACAGATATCACAGCTTCCATTTAGCTGCAGGGGTAAATATAGAAAAGAATCACAATCTACAGATAACTTTCTAAGAGAAAGAAACTTACCAAAGTGGATTACTGTGGGAAACACTAATGACAAATGCCTCTCCTGTCTGGCCTGAGAGGGTACGCCCACTCTTATCCACAATGGTTCCAGAAACCTAAGTACCAATTGAACATAGAGAAAGGAGAAGAATTAAATTAACAGTAAAAACAGAAATTTAAATGGCTGAATTGCTAAAAGTCAAAGCAGAGAGACCTGTGCTCCACTCAAAGTGTTGACGCAAAACTCAAACAGAAAAATTAAACCTTTTCCTCCCTACGAGTGTTTAAATATTTAGCTAGGGGAAAGGCAAACCTTCGACCAATCTTCTTTCTCTTTTACCCTTGGGGGGAGAAAAAGAAAATTAAAAAAAAGAGAGAAAGCTACCATGAACCATTCAGCAGCAAGGAAGCGTTAGTACCATGGTATCATTCTGATGATGGCCTCTGAGCCAATCTGCAGCAGTTACCTGTTTAGGCAGCAATCAGCAGTCACAGTTCCTCTCCTATTCCCCTCATCCTCCCTGCCTCGCCCTTTTTGTTATTTCAGGTCTCAGCACTGCTATTAGGTTGTTTGGTGGTGGCTGGTGGTGGGGAGGAAGGGCTGGCCTTAAAAAAAAGTTACTCCTTTTTCTATAAGGGAACATCAGATGTTGAACCCAACTACAAAGTTGAGAATTCTGAAGCCTTCCAAAGTCTACTTTTTTTTTTGCAGAAGATAGAATGAGTTTAGAAGACTCCATGCAAAAGTAAATCCATTAATTATTCCAAAACATACTTTAATACTGCTGCTACCTTCCTTCAAACTACTCAGTCAAGCGAGGAGACCAGCGGAATCCTACAGAGCTGTGCCAAGGGTTGTACTTCTCAACATAACTGAACTGGAAAGGCAGCAGAGAATGAGGCAACCAGGCTCACTGACCACTCTGTTCAGGACAATGAAGACAAAAAGCCAACTCTATGTAATCAGAAAACACTCAGTGCTAACTGACTTGAATGATAAAAAAGTGGAAACCCATTGCTGATAAAGTATGAAGTTGCGAACACAGGAAAAATTCTACATAATGACACATCCAAACTAGTCTTTGCTGCTCAAGAAACTAATCTGAGTAACAAAATAAAGTTTTATGAATGCAATTTCAAAGCTCATTAGCCATAAAGTAAAACACCAGGAACTACAGAAAGAAATGGACGAGGCAGAGAACATCACTAGGCTATCATACAGATCCCTGGTGTCTGCACTTGATGACTGCTGTATGCTATTCTAATTCCCCTCTGACTCAAGAAAGTGGAAAACAAAAAGGTGACAAGAATAAAGAATGAATGGTATGGAGCAGCTAAATAGAAAATAGCTTTCCAGGATGAAAAAAAAAAAAAAAAAAAAGACTAAAGGAGGGTCTCACAGAGGACTATAAATGCCACGACTATGCAGCAAAGGGAACACAGAACAGCTGCTCACTGTCACTTTCCAGAGACAAACAGCAAGACACAAAATAAGTCATCAGGGGGAATGCCTAAAAGCAAGCAAACTTTCAAAACAGTGCATTCATAAACTGCGAAAGTTACTGACAGATTATTTTGTGGATGCCTGGGTCCCTCACAGGTTTGCACATAGGTTCAAAGGAAGGAGTAAACGCATTCAACAAAAAAGTACGAACAGATACAAACTGCAAATCAGAAAGCCTGGGCTGCAAACTGCAGAAAACTGGTAGAACACGACAGAACTTTCAAAACAAGCCTATTCTTTTTCTATATTCATTCCTACCTATTCATGACTGCCTGCTGTCAGAAAAAGATATGTCAGAGAAAGAATATGCAGTTAGACAGACCTTTTCTGACTTCAAATGGCCACTCGTATTCTACTTGAAAATATTTGCTTAATTTAATCCTTGAAGCACTGGTTCTTATTACCCTTAAGACAACAAGCCTGAAAAAACCTTATGATCAGACCTTTTCCTGTGGAAATATAGAGAATAAATACACACTCGAATGAAGTCATTCCTTAGTCTTCAGGTTGATAAACTGCACTGAGCTACCAAAGGCTGATTTCATAAAGCTCTTCACAAAAGTTTTCCCTTTCACAGCCATATGAAAAAAGCATGTTTCCAAGACACTTATTTCCTTCATTTCAAAACGCTTTAATCAACTGCAGCCTCAGCTAGTTCACAAATCAAGCTTAAATATATGTAAAATATTAAATAATACATACTTACAAATATGGGTCGGGGAGCATACTCTTTTTCAAACAATGTCTGGAGTGCAAAGAGAGCTGCCTATAGAAGAGTAAGTTGCAAAATATTAATGGACATTTCAAAGTTCTTCAATTTGTTGGGTGTTTTGTTTCTGTGGGTTTGCCTTTTTCTTTTTTTTTTTGTAAGTATTTTTTATGGCTGTTTATGCAACTTGCTACCTCACATTGCCTGCAAGAATGTATTACACTCAAGAGGTTTCACCCTTATCCCTAACATCTTCCAGATGTTCCAAAACACATTTTGGTAACAAGTAGAAAGGAAGTCCCGTGGAGTCACCAAGTAAGATCAAAGCTATTCTGAAACCCAAACCACATTGGGATATATTTCTCCCTCACGCCTGCAGGACAACACCCACCCCAAACATGGCTGTTATGTAGTAGTCTCAGTACACGTTCACTGCCCTTGAATCTGTTTAGACATGCAGTTTGCAAAGGATTCTAACCATCACAAATTTTAACAGTAAGGGTTACAGTGACCCCTTGGAAGGTCCTGAATATTTCCTGCCTCCTTAGGGTAAGACAGTTACATGTGAACATGAGCTCAGCACAATGCTAAGCCTCAAGGATGCTAGCCAAATTTCCATGATGACTGGTCAAGACTGCAAAGGACAAGACATGCCACTGCACACATTAATCAGCCTGTGGCAAAAGCCTAAAGAAATGCTGTGTGCATATCCAGCCAGGCTTTTCCACGTAAAATTGCAACACAGTTTTAAGTGCCCTGACAACTCCCACCACCTGCATTGAGAAGTTATTAGATAAAGAAGGTCTCAAAATCACATTAATTGTGACTTATTTCAACATTTTATTCCTTCTATTTTACACTTCTGGTACTCTGCTCCCAGTTTTTCTTTTTCAAGGCTGATGGCAGAGTGCCAGAGTTCCCTAAAACCCCACATTTTAACACGACTGCCTCACAAGCCTTCCCACACCTGCCATCAGATACATTGGACATTCCCTCTCCCGTGTGCATCATAAGCACAGACAGACACATCTTATGGTGAAAAATACAAACATCAGATGCATTTGGAGATGTTTTGCAATGCAACAGAGCTTCTGGGAATAAAACAACAGCTGGAACAGACAGCCAGAAAGATACTAACAGCACATACTAAAAGGCAAAGGAAAAAAGTCTGGTAAAGGCTGTTTTATCATTAAAACGTATCTCCTTACATTCTACCTATTTCCTAGCAACTGAAGATTCTATTCATGTATTTAGTAAGCAGTAACTGATAGCTCTTACAAGTACCATGTTGAATTTCCTTAGGTAGTACACCAAATACTTATATTACTGAGTTGGTTTTTTTCCAGGAGTCTCACCTTGGCATTGGCTGTATCAAATATGGTTTCCACTAATAAAATATCAACTCCTCCATCCAAAAGTCCTTTGGCTTGTTCCTTATAGGCTTCAACCAGTTCATCAAAAGCTGTACAACAGGAATGATGTTAATTTCACTCTTTCAAGACCATCACCCAAGTTAAATAACCTGATGGTTACAAATACTTACTTATGTTCCTGTAATCTGGTCTCTCCACAGATGGTGACACAGAGAGTGTCCTGTTTGTTGGACCCATGGCTCCAGCAACATACCTCCTAATTCCTAAACCAAGACACAGGAAGGAAAAAAAAAACAAAACAAAACACACACACACAAACCCACAAAAGAATTTACTTCTGGTTTTACAATGACAGCCATGTCAATGTAAAAAACTTCCAAGGACACCAAGACATGTATATCATTCAGGGATGAAGAACTATAAGACAGGAAACTCCTGTCTCAAGTCAAGAGTTTGATCAGCACAAGATTACCCAGCAGGGCTGGCCTGTCTTATCCAACAAGATGTTCAGTGTATACACACAAAAGAACATGTAAAATAAAGGCAATTGACTCAAGTTTTCTTCTAAGTATCGTTTGTCTCTCACACAGGAAGCTTCATTCAATTACTTTAAATGCACAGCATAGAACTGTCCTGGCATTTTTTACTAGATAACCTGATTTGAACATTCTGGCATGTGTTCATAAAAAAAAAAAACCCACCACCCTTTTTTAAAGCATATTTCAAATACTGCATTTTTATTGCATACTATGAATCACATCAGTAAGGTGTTATCTGGACAGCACTAGAGCACTGTTAACTTGAAATACAGTCTGATGCAAGAATACAAGAGGAAATTAATTGTCTTTGAAAGACAGCATTGTCTACAGCAGCGTAAATGAGCTATACCCCTCTCGCATAAAGCCTGGAAGGTAAAAGACACATTTACAGATGATGGTCACATACTAGGCACAGTCCAGTAGTTACAAAGTCAAACCACAAGACTTAAAACTAGGAATATCTGGTAATCCACACTTACCTACAATCAGCCATCCTAATTCTTTTGTACAAAGACTTGTGCTGTACAAACCTAAGTAACTTGTAACAGTCCCTGCTGAATTTGTTTTCTTTAAAACACATCAGGAAGATGTGTATTGCCTTGTCCTGATTTTGGCTAGGATAGAGTTAATTTTCTTCATAGTAAATGCTATGGAGCTATGTTTTGGATTTGTGCTGAAAACAATGTTGATAATAGAGATGTTTTAGTTATTGCTGAGCAGTGCTTACTCAGGGTCAAGGCCTTTTCTGCTTCTCACCCCCCCAGCAGGTAGGCTGGGGGTGCACAGGAAATTGGGAGATGACACAGCTGGGACAGATGACCCCAACTGACCAAACGGATATTCCATAACATATGATGTCATACTCAGCAATATAAATCTGGGGAAAGAAGAAGGAAGCGGGGAGGGGGCACGTTCGGAGTGATGGTGTTTGTCTTCCCAAGTAACCGTTAGGTGTGATGGAGCCCTGCTTTCCTGGACGTGGCGGAACACCTGCCTGCCCATGGGATGTAGTGAATGAATTCCTTGTTTCGCTTTGCTTGCGTGCGCGGCTGTTGCTTTACTTATTAAACTGTTGTTATCTTAACCCATGAGTTTTCTCACTTTAACCCTTCTGATTCTCTCCCCCATCCCGCTGAGGGGGAGTGAGCGAGCAGTTGTGTGGTGCTTGGTTGTACACCTGCAGTCTGAAACAGGCAGACACAGGACAGCCATCCTGCAACACGCACTAAGGACCAGATCCTGCAAACATGCTGAAATTAGTAGGTTATGAATAAAGATGTGAAACTGCTACTGTGCCTAAAATGAAGAGTGTCTGCAAGTTATGTCTCTGTGATGTAAACCATCAAGCTATTCTCTAGTTAGCAACTTTCAAAGGTTGTAGCAAGACAGTCAAACCCACAAATGAATAAGAAATTAAAATAAATATTGCTTACCTGTCTGAGCAGTTACATCATCTGCTGCTTTTCTGGCTACCTGTGCAGAGACTCTGTTTAACCGATATGCCTGGAACAATTACAGAAATTTACCAAGTAGCCGTTAGTTCAGTATAGCATAACTCATCCTCAGAGAAACATAACACTTCCATTCAGTAGCTTCCAGTATACTCTGAAGTCTCCCTATGCCATACAAATACATATAAGCACTATTACAAAACTTCCAAAGGAACAGCCCCATACATGTCAGCAACAGAATTCCATGGCAGGTCTCATCACGTACACTCCAGCCTACAACTCCCAATCATAAAATTTCATTCTGTAAGGTACTAATTAAATCCTACTGAAGTCAACAGAAGCTGAAGAATAGGACTTCAGGGACAAAATTAACCTACTTTTAAATTCACTTTTTATTCAAGTAGCATATTTCCAAGCATTTTCTTTCACATATTTCTCAAATTCTCAAAACAACACGTAACACAGAGCAGGTATGACAAATGCAAGCTTGGAAGAACTACATACACCAGTACAAACAACACACAAATATCCAGGAAAAAAGCAGTTCCATTGTGGCATTTGCTAAGTTTTAAGTTGGAGAGACTGAAGCAAAACATCCCTGTTCACATAACTGAGACATTCTGGGAATGCTCAAACAAAATCTAGGACAAATTATTATTGCCTGTGCCTTCATCAACAAGAGGCACACTAGGACTGTCACACAAGGCAAGTACAACTGTCTACAGCAGTAGAAATGAGCTACAATCCCACCACAAGGCTCTAGAGACAGCACACAGTCAATAAACACAATACCAATGAACTCTGGGACTAAGCTAATCTTGGCTGCTAAGACAAAAATCCTGATTAACATTTTAATGTATAAACAGTTTAGCATTCTTACCAAATGTTCAAGGCCATAGTCAGCTTGTGCAACTCGGGTGCTGCTGAAAGTGTTAGTTTCAATGATGTCAGCACCTGACAGCAAGTATTCCTGCAAGACATGAAAAAAATCTTCAAGACCTCCAGAACTGAGATCTGGAATGAAAGCAACCCAACTATTTTGTCTCATTCAGTTGACAGAATGTCACAAATCATCTCCTAACTCAAAGCAGGTCATACTCTGAAGGCCTTACTCAAAAGCACAGGGCCAAAGCAGCAGAAGTGCTCCATGTAACCAATTTTCAGAGTTTTAGTGTCAGCCACACTTTCTATTAACAGGTGACATTTAGTCACCTCTGCCACTAGTCCAGCAGCTGGAGCACATTCTAGATTTTTGCACAGAGACATGGTGGGACATAATCCAACTGCCATCAGCAAGCGAGGGCTGCTGTGGGCAGACTCAGAAAAGGCACCAGTTAAACAACAGAGGATTAGAAAATTTAAAACATTCTGAAGGTAGCTGTACAGCACAAGAGCATACCGGGACAGAACACAAGCTTAGGAGAATTACATTTTGTGCAGATCACATTTAGCATTTAACTAATGGCCCAGATTCACAGAATAATTAAGCTTTCTGCTCAAGTTTGGTTGTCTAATTCCCACTGAAGTAAACTGAAATCAATGCAAACTGAAATATTTTTGCAGATTCTATTATGTTTTGCTAACCTCTACCAGTTGCCCTCCTCCCTCCCTAACTCCTCTTTTTGATCAGGTTAACACTTAGGTGACCCCTACATATTTAAGGAAATTAAGACATTCTAAGTGCTATTAAGTGAAAAATACTTATGTGGCCATTAAATATAAACCACTCAGATTTTCCTGTAAGAAGCAGATAAGTTCAGCAGGTTCAACACAGCAAACAGTCTTGATCCAAACAGCAGAAAAGAATTAAATTTGCTTTAAAACATATTTTGCTGCAAACTAATATGCTTTCTCTTGACTCCTCCTGGATACATATGGAAACACCTGCAAATAGCTACACGAAAATATGCAAGTTCTTAAGTGTACACTAATAACCAAGTAACGAAGTTTCTGAAAATCATCTAGACTATAGAAAGATGTTAAATGTGTACAGCTTTGTACTAGCTTTTGTTTATTTCAGACCTGTCATTTTAGCAAAAGCCCATAGAAGGAAATAATGTGCACAAAGCAGGAACATAATTTTTTAACACCTCTCTGACTCTTACTCTCTCTTACTACACTGAATCTTACTTTGCCAGACAAGCTACAGCTAACATTAACTTGTCAAGTTACTGATCATCTGTGACATCTGACTCCCTGGGCCATTAAAAAAAACCCCACCAACCATACATAAAGTGGGATTATAGTTACTTCGTAGAAACATTTTCATCTGTTACTTTAAATTCTGTCCAATTCTCAGAAGGAATAACCACCGGCAGCTATAAAAAATACAAAGTCACCACCCATGGCTCAGAAAGCACCTTGACTCAAAAGTTACTGCAGGCATGGGGACCACCACAGACTTTTCTTTTCTTACACTCTTCCTAAAGTACCTGCAACTGGCCACTGGAGGGATGACAGCAGGCTACCATTGGTTTTACTCAATACATTCATTCTTGAGTCACGTCACTATTGCTCTGCTAAACTTGCAAAAATTCAACTTTTAAACCAGCTTACCCGATTAAAACCACAAGCTATTATAAATTCCAATGTTCATGACCACTACAGCTCAGTTGACTGTCTAAGGACTGAACTCAATCTACAAATATTTCCTCTTGAAATTTTTGTAGGGCAAAAACTTTGATTACTTTCAACTCATCGTTCTTAAAATCCAAAGAATGACAGAGTAGAAATATAAAAGTATGTATTACATACCAAGTTTAGCAAGCGTAAGCCAATTAATGATTCTAATCAATGAAATACAGATCTTTTTAATAAACGATTGGTAAAACCCAGAACAGATGTGAAACTTCAACTGAATACCACCTAGTTGCAATGCTATTCAAACGTTCCAATTCTTACAGTAAGACCTACAAATACTTGCAACTCAAGAAATAAGAGACTTAAGAAGTTGTTTTTTAAAGTCTAACTGAAGGTAAGAAAATAATAAAATCTGTTTGCAAATTCCTAATGTTTAACTCTAGACTGTTTTATTCTCTGGGCCACACATTAATATTCTAGGGAAAAAACGAGAATATGGAAGCACATATACTCATTAGGAAGCCCATATACTCATTAACTACGGAGAGGCCTGCTTCAGGCTGACACATTTAACAGCTCTTTAATACACAATTACAGAAACATGCATCTAGAATTCAGTTATGTCCTACTTAGATGCACTTCAAGTGCTGGTTGAGGAGGAGAAGAGGAAAGAAAAAAGAAATAAATCTGAATCTACAATTCATAGAAATGCATCAGGGACATAAGTCAAAAAGGGGTTTAAAAACGTGACATCAGGAACCAAGACACAAATGCTGTGCTCACACAACCAGAAAAGTCAAATCTGCTCATTCTTTTTCGCATGGTTACCTGGCACTCTCTTCCCTATCCCCAAAAGACGCCTGACAGCCAGTAGCCTGCGGCATGGAAAACGGGAACACAGAAGCCAAATTCTCCTTCTTTCTCTTGTAAAGACACAGAAATCAGAACCACCTACCTTGTGTATGTCACAGATTATATCAGGTTGAGTTATACTGAGAAGGTCATTATTGCCTTTCAAAGGCCTGGAATGATCTTTAAATTCATGCCCTCGAAAATCCTCTTCTGACAGGGCATGTTGCTGGATCATGGTACCCATGCCTCCATCCAAAACCATTATCCGCTCCTGCAGAACTGATTCAATTTCATCTCCCATGGTTTTCTGCGGATCAGCTGTAAGAAAATAAATCCAATATTTAAGCAGCTTTGAAATTCCCTATTTATACACTTGTGCAAACTGAGCTCTTCCCATTTAAGAAACAGAATAAAATAACAATCCTCTACTGAAATCTAACAGTAATTGGTTTACTTCACCTACAGCTCCAATCACATGATGTCAGGTAACAGCAGCATCTACCTAAATAGAATTAGACTCAATTGCTCCTTCGTCTAAGTACAGTCACCTGCAGGAACAAGAGGATCTGAAGTTCACAAGGGCATACACCAAACTCTCTATATAAGCTTGCCTCCAACACTGAAAAGCCTGATAATTTCCACTACAACAACATTTAAACAGCAAACAGAGCTGCCTTTTGGTACCAGACACCGTACTGTAAGTGAAATACTAGTACAATCCAGAAACTAGTAAACGTCACTAAAAAAAATATTCTACTTTAATTGCCTATGCCATAATGATAAAGAGAAATGAACTGAGCAAGCAGAAACAATTCTTCAACTGAGTTGAAGACTAGATGGGGGGTTGGACTAGATCTCCAGAGGTCCCTTCTAACCCCATATCATTCTGTGATTCTGTGAGTCTTTCTAGGATTAGAATAGTAAATAACAATTTTGCACTTCTGTTAGTAAACAAACACCAAGATACACCAACAGATAAGAGTCAGATTTTCTTTTGCATAAACACTGCAAGATTTTCCGCTCCACAACAATGCCAGAAAAAAAACCAAGTCAGGCAAATCACAGGCTAATTATAAGATATTGGACCGGGTAAGTAAAATAATGACCAAAACGGAAAACTGTAGAAATTTCAGAGCTATCATTAGGAATAAAGATGCATATTGTAATGCTTTAAGATCCCAAACAAAGCCCATCCCAAACACCAAACAAAAAGCCAAAACTACAATCTGAGACATTAATAAGAAAACAAGCAGCACAAAACTTAAAAAACTCCAACAAAAGTAATCCTACTTTTCTTCTTCAGAACACACGCAGAATCATTTCGGAACAAAGACACACTTATATGCGTATAGCAAAATAATCAAACAGCCTCTTTACCAAAAACCCAATTTACAAGAGTGGGACCCCACTTATCTTTCACAACCATGCAGATGAATGATGTGTTACTCTTCCTCTCTCTCATTCATTCAGCTTGGGCTTACTCAATTTGAGTAAACACCTGTTTTGCATTTTGATCATGCACTATCATCAAAACACTTGTAATAAAGGATGATTCCTGCAGCACAAAAACATCCTTACACCTCATTACAACTTACACACAGTAGTACTTAAAAATCACTGGCAACTGCTACCTGATTTGACTTTTTTTCCTTCTGCAGTCTTGCAACGCAACTCTGTTTTGACAACAGTACTGTTAAAAAAGAATATGCTGGAGAGAAGATGAGGCCAAGAGTAAAGTGATAAGATAGGGATAAGTGTGTCTCCACTAACATGGGAAGTTAACTGAAATTGCAGGAGTGAGATAACCAAAAGGAGAGTTAATTGAAACTGCAGGAGTGAGATAACTGAAAATGCAAAAGTTAGACAATTGAAAAACTGCAACTACTTTTATGTAATAGGCAGATCGAGAAGTCTGTACCTTCCAAGCACCTCAGCCAATGGGAAAGGAAGAGGGTTACATGCGGCTGGGGAATTAGGATAAAATGGAGGCTGCATCCTCCAGCAATTTGAGAGACCCCACAGGGGAATGCCCCAGTGGACTCTCCCTCTACTCGAATAAAGTCTTTGCAGGACTCCTCTGTCTCCTTTGTGAACATCAACCTCTGGCAATGGGATTTTCTGAACAAAAGTGTTACAAGGCTACATTTACACCAACACTTTGAAAAAATGGTTCTAAATTAGATGTAGTCTCAGAGAAACCTAAGAAAATTTGCCCTATCACAAGTATGAAGCATTTGAAGGGAGATTAAAATACCAAAAAGCAAGCCACCCTCATTTCAAGTTGAAAGTTTTAACACCATGCAGGCAAGCTCAGCAGGTTCTTATGCAAGAGGCTTAAACCTACTCATGTTAAACCATCAAATTATTCATGAAAATAAAATCAGTCCTTCAGCTAGCGGCTTTCAGAAGCAAGACCCAAAAAATTATATCTGAAAGTACAACTGCAATGCAGACTCCCATGGAGCGTAACTCATGTGCTTTGCAAGAGCTACAACCCAATGCAACATACCGATAAGCTTGCCTTTGCCTTAATGTAGCCTCTAAGTGAACTCCTTGACACCAAGAGCTGCAGCCCAAACAGCTGAGCTGGGCCATTGGAGCCTTCCCAGAACCAGTCCTCTTTTCTATAGGTTTCTGTCCCTTTTACCTACGTGCTTCCCGACTACCGTCTCATACACACTGGGAAGCAAACAAAGTTACCTGTATGGTTTTAAATCCTGCACCTTATCTAGTCTGTTTTGCTTCCTATACAGTGTGCCTTGCTGAACAGATGCCGCTTCAGTGTACAGTTTTCTGCTCACAGGAGCACAGATTTCTGCCTCATCTCTGCCCCTAGCTCTATGCAGAGCCTTATTCTGAAGAAGCTTTCCAAATCTGTACTTCTTCAGCAGCATCTCAAAAAGCTGCAGGAAATACGATGAGAATCATGAAGGTGGCCGTCAGCGCCGGAGGTGCACAGACTCTACATTTTACAAATGCATGGCATAGCTCCAAGCCCACCAAAACCCAATTTACCTGTCCTTGCTATGGATAATGCTTGACTCTTCTTCCATTATGAGCCTGTGCTACTTGAAGCCGTGCTCTGGCACACTGATGCTGCAATTTTCAAGTTGGAAACAAAATCTGAAGACAGGTCCAAAAAGACCCCAGAAATCAGAGAGGATCAATTCATAAAGGCACACTAGAAGTGCTGAACTCTGCCCTTGGGAGAAAAGCAGGGAGGAGGCCGGGAGTCAGCTCTGCTAAACAAGTACCATCACCTTAATTCAGCATTCAACTCACGTAATTCCCCCCTCCTGCACAGACAGGGCACAAGAGTTTGTTACAGAATAAGTAAAAAAAAATTTTTGGAGAAATTCCTACGCAGAGAAAAATCAGGTCAGCCTTTCCCCTCCCCACTTTTTTTTGTTGTTTACAAACCCTGCTCCTACCTCTGCTCAGCCAGAAGCTGATGAAAATTTGTTTTATAAAGATCACTGGCAAGCTTTGGGAAATGGATTTCCTCTTCCATTTGGAAGTGTCCAGGGGAAAAACTGCCTCCATAGCTATAACAGAAATAGTAGCAAACCAGTGGTGCTAACAAGACTCAGGACCAATTACCTTGATTTTACACTCTACTGAAACTTAAAATGTAAAGTGCATTACCACAGTGTTCTAGGGCTGGAACTAGTTTAGCAGGCGATACCAAGACAGAACAAAAGTGACCCAACAGTATTGGCTTAAAAGCCAATGGGATACAGAATGCAGAATAAAAAAACCCAATATCCTACTTTACTTCCCCAAGGTAAACATTCTGGCTTGAGATTGCTTAACAAGGGAATTACTAGTCTGGAAAGGAGAAATGAAATCAGCTGCAACTTTTACCCCTTGTAGATGTTTCCAAGTAAATTTGCATAGCACACAAGGTGTCCCTCTGGCACAGCTGTTTACCCCTAGTCAGTCTATTGCTAACAATTATAAACTTTGCCCAGCTGTAACTGACCTTTTTCACAACACAGCAACTAAACAACTCATGAGATAAAGCAAGATGATGTTCCTTCACCTCCTTATCCCAACCCACATACAGGCCATATTAAGCACATGTTCTCCACAAGAAACAAGACTTCAAAGCTTGCAATTTGCTTAAAAACACGTTTTTCTGATGCCTGCAATGATTCTCAAAAGGTGGGGCTTTATTATTTATGCACTTCTATTAAAAATTTATTCTTAATATAAAATAGGCTGGCATTCTTGGAAAGGAATAAAGGATTTCAAGTTGCTTGCAAAGCTTTAATAAAGGATCAATGTAGCTATGACAGTATTAAAGTATTTTCATCGCATTAATGTAAAAGAACACAAACTGAAGAACAACTTCAGGAAAGGAGCTATAGGCACTTACAGTACCCCCATTTCCTAAGTTGACCAGGTCCTGTCCTAACAGGCACCAGGGCCAATCAACACTTGCACATCCTAATTTAGCAAACCAGTATTGCCCCACACCAGCTTCAAGCACGTTTCCCCATCATTCAAAAAATTATTATGTAGCGTGCAGAAATTCTACCAGTAGCTAGAAAGGATGCTCCTGCTATCAGCCTGCCACTCACAGCTCACGACAACCTTAGCGTTACTTGGTGTTCAATTCATTAAATCTTCATCAACTGGATGCCCTCTGGCAATATTAAGAGTTTTGTGAACTGTAGCAACAGATGGCAGGCAGGTCCAGCAACAGTGGGCAGCAGCACCCTATTGCTAATGTATTTTGCTGCCCTGCCTATCCAAAGAGAGAAGCACTGTATCTTACCACTTCACCTTGGGCACATATGTGCACCTTGCTGATGTTTTCCACACCGGCACTTATCTTAAGAATCGTTCAGGACTCCCATAACAGACAGACACCTGTGTAGCTGATGCATTTACAAAGTTAGCTTGAAAGGCAACCAAACAACCACAAAAGTCACTGAAGTCCCAGAATAATGGTGGAGGCTAGTTAGTTGTGTCCACTGTCTGTAGTTAAACATGCAAATCTCAGGCTCAGAAAGCTTCCTGTCTTATAACAACTGTCCCAACATTAAACTACCCACAACAGATTATTATTCATTACAGGCAGGAACCATGGGGAAACAAACCAGCCTCCAGACCAGCATGGTCTTGCTTTGTGGCATGCCCTGTGCTGAAAGGCTAGAGAGAAGCACACCACTCAGCTTCCCCACGGCGTGCTCCCAAACACAGGTCCTTTGCATCACTGCCAGATGTACACATCAGCCTCCACTGCCTTCAGTAGGGCTCCATAAACAGCCCTGGCATGCAACTTTTGCTGTCATCTACGAAGAACTTTTCTTCAGCTGCTACCACTTCTCAAGCTGCTGCTGAAACACTCTCCCATGTTACCCATCTCAGCCAAACTCCTTCGGTTCTGCAGCAGCAGGGCAGTCACTAGCCATGGCTTGACCCCAAATGGCACACGAACAAGGGCAGGGCAGGTCAACATCATCAGCAGAAGAATCTGGAAAAACCTCAGACCACAAAAGCTAATGACAGAGTCGGTGCCACACACAGCTCTGCAGCCAGGAGGAGCACAGGTCTGTCTGACAAGCTGAGGGACACAAGGCTGGGCTGAAGTACAGGCTCAGCAGCAGGCATTCCCTCAGAAGTATTAAGAGGGAATGCACTTGGGATCTCTGCAGGCAGCAGCACCGCTGAAAACAGCCACTGACGGGACTGTCCATTTGAAAACACGATGTCAATTAGCAGCGAGTTTTACTTCCCCTCCCAACAACTTCTGTTTAACCCGCGAAATGGCAGTTTTGGCTTGGAGCCCCGGAGCAGCTGGAGCATACCCAGTCCCCACCACCGAGCCGTAGCCTCTCACGCACTTGGGTGGGTTTTTGTTTTAAATTTTATTTTTTCCAGCTCAACTCTGTCCGACGGGGCGGCGCGGGTGCCCCAGCTCCCTCCTAGGTAGACCGAAGCCTACGCCAAGGCACCGCCTCATCCCCGGAGCGGCCGTACTCTGTACCAACACCGGGCCGGGGCCGCGACACGCCGAGCCGCCAGGCGCTCCTCTCGCAGAACTTTTAAACGCTGCGAATAGCCGACACTACCACCCCCCCGCCCACGCCACCACTGCCCGCACCCCTCAGCGTTCGCGCCCGTTACCCGCGGGCGCCATGCTGCCCAGACGTCACCGCTGCGCCGCGGGGCGAGGGGGCTCCCCCGGGGCGGGGGAGGCGGGGAGCCCGCGCGGCGCGCGCGGCCCGGCAGGGCTCTGTCGTCAGACACTGACGCGCGAGCTCCGCCCAGAGCGTGGAGAGGAAGTGCGGGGCGGCGGCCGCTGCGGCCGTTGGCGGGGAGGGCTGTGGGTGCCCCCGCCTCTGACAGACACGGAGTCGCTGGCTGAGGGGAAAGCTGGGGGGCTGAGGGGAAAGCTGGGGGGCTGAGGGGAAAGTTGCGGGGTTGAGGGGATAGCTGCGGGGCTCGGGGAGCCGCCCCTCCGTAGGCTGGAAGCTACCCCGACGGCCCGGTTCATTTTCCTTCCGCGGCCCGAGGATGGCGGCTGCGAAACGTAGGGCTGGACGGGGAAAGCAAAGCCTAGTTTTCTGTCTGACCGTCTGACGGGAAATGCCGGTAGCTTTTGGTGCCCCTGTAGCTACTGTCGGGTACTTTTGCCGCTGGTTAGGGCTGAACAAAACGAGTTGTCCCATCATTGTGGGAAGATGAGGGGGCATGTAAGTCTTTAAAATGCCAACAACGCTGGTATTGCAGTTAAAGACTTAACTTAGTATTGAGAGGAAACGTGCAAATATGCCTTACATAAACTGGAAATCAGGCTTCCCAGTGCTATGTGGATGCATGTTACTGGCGTGTACACCTGGAAACAAGTTTATACTAAAGGAGTCGAGCAAATGAAGGTACAGTTTCCTTGGCAGTCAAACCAAACAAATAATACGTGTTTTATTTTGTCATAAGAGTTTAATTTCTTTTCCATAGTACGTAATGATAGGTCCTTGCAATTTCTTATCTGAGGACTCACGTTTGAAAAGACAGGAATACCTGCCAACGTGACAGTGCATGCCTCCTTGCCAAGAGTCAGAATAGCTCAGGGGAATAACGTCTGCACTCATTTAAAGTGCTAGTAATTCAAACACCACTAGTAAACAAGAACAGCATTGTCATTTAAATCAGTTCAATGTTCAAAATAAGAAAAGGAAGTCTGTAAAATGGATTATTGACTAGCCTTTCCTGTTTCCCTTGGCTCGTTCAGTAACTTAAGCAAGCAAAGCAAGATGCAGAGGCCACTGCTTCTGTGCTAACAGGAATGAACTGAGTTTGCTTCCCTCCTTCAGGCGCCAGGGCCTCAGCTCTGGGCTGAAACAGTAAGCCTTTTGTCAGCTAAGAGTATGTGTTGCTACATGTACCGTACTTAATAATGGCTTCTGCATTTTCCCTGGAAAATTATTAGGAGACTGAAAATGAGTTAAAAGCCATTAATGTAGATGATTCCTGGAGGCTAAATATTTACTCTTGAATTTTCTTTTGAGACACAAACCCAGTCGGTTACAAACCCTTTTAGTCCAATGCGATCTAGAAAGTTTTACAATCAACTGTCACGTTGGTCAATGGTGATCCAAGTACATATAAATGGCTTTACATATATATACACACATATATATGTAAATATATATGTGTATATATATAAAATACATATATAGCTTTATGTTTAGATAATATATATGTCTAATTCAGCTTCAGAAAAATACAGGCAGCTTGCAAATCAACTATGTAGTAGTCCAACTTCAGTTGTAGAGCCCATGTTCCAGTTTTGAATGCCAGGAGGACATCGCTGGAGAGCAGACCTTGTCTCTCGGAAAAACCACTGCAGTGGTCAGCCCAAGCTCCCACTACAAAAATGTGCCCCAAAATTCCAGTGTAGGATGCAGTGGTCTGGAAACCCCTAAACTTTAAAAGCCTAACGACAGAAGTGGGATACACTAGACAGAAGCAAAAGTCAGGTACTCCTAAAGACTGCTTAACTTTATCACTTTTCCACAGAATTTACATGTATTGTAGAGATGGGCAGTTCTTTGAGAACCATTCATTAAGGGATTTTACGGTGTGTATTTCCTTGCTTGACTTTCCAGCCTTTTTGTCATGATACATAACACACTGAAAATTTTCTCTAGCAGCAATTCTAGGTAAAAAGCTCACAGTCTCCACAGTTGCTCTGTGGCGACAGATCTTTGTACCACAGCTCAGCACGTCCTTGCGCGTGCTGATGCAGTTGTTTGTGTAACTGCTGCAAAGTAGGTCAGTGGGGAAAAAAAAAAAAAGCTGAAAATTTGAAGGTGCTTTTGAACAGGATCATTTCACATGACCCTTTTACTCTGCAGTTTCAGAACCAGTTTGAGATAGTTTGCGTGGTGCTGTGAAAAGTCAGCTCCAAATTCCACCCTGTGTCATCCTTGTATTTCCTCGCTTTTCCTTGTGTGGGTGCTAGCCCTCGAGCACAATTCTTCCTTAAAGGTCAGTTTGCAGTGAGAACGGGTCTCTGATCCAGTTCGTCTGCAGCTGAAAGGTCTCCAGGGCTGACGTAGGAGCAGCAGCAGGAAGAAAGGGCAGCAGCCGCCCAGCCTCAGACTGTGTTTAATCTGTTTGAGAAACTGGAATTTTACAAACTGAATGAGCGCAACCAAGGCAAGATACACTCCAGAGGCTGAAGGGAAGAGGAATGAGTGGTCAAGGGTAGTGATTATTGAACCTGATCATCCACCAAAGGAATATCAACACAGAACTTCAGCCTCAATGTGTTCTGCAGTGTTTGAGGATCCCAGTTCCCTTTTCTTGGTCTAGTTTCAGTGATGACAGTAACACGCAGTGCTGAGTGCCGGTACCTGTCACTACCCCGAGGCTGCTGCACACCTGCACTTACCAGAATTTTTTAACTATTTCTTTAAGAAGCTCTAATGCACAGTGTGTTCACAGGAAACCTTCCAGAATTTGCACTGAGCATGCCCAAAAGCTTGAAAAGTGCTTTTTCTTTGTTTTATGGAATGTTGCTCTTATTTTACTAAATTAGGCTGTCAAAAATGCTGTTTCTTCTCATACATTTAGAATAACACCAGGAGCAGCTTAGAGTTGCCGGAGCAATGGAGTAAAAGAAGGCAGAATGCAAAGGTGCCATCAGTCCCGTGTCTGGGAAACCTGCCCTTAACACTGTTGGGAATGAGTCCTATTTGAACATTAGTTGCAGACAGTATCATGCATGCAAACATCTGTCATCATGCTGAGAATCCTGGTTTCTGAAGGTGGTTGTAAGTGATGCTTCAGTGAAGTTAACATCTTCCTAATTGCAAGAGGACTACACTATAAATCCAAATTAATGTACTTAGCACAAAACCCAATAATAATCTTTAAATCAGACCGAGTTCTGGTATTTCAAGTATGTTTCAAGGTATTTTCAAATTCCTGTTTTCTCCAGCTCCTCCCACACACAGCTAGATCTCATAGATCTTTTAAAACCAGGTGGTGTTTGAAGCAAAGCAAGCCATCTTCATATTTTCTTTTTTTTTTTCTTTTTTTCCCAGTGCTAAGGGTCTGATTCACTAGTTTGTTACTCTGCTTGCACACCCGTGTATTCAAATGGTACACTCACCTTACACCTGGGTAAGATCAAACAAAGGGTTTGAGCACACTCTCTTAGCTTTTGGGTATGTCTTTTAGATACCTCCATAATACTCATTACAAAAATATGCCTTTCATTTCCATATTATCTGCCTTTATTCCTGAGGAAGCGGTTCCCAATGGACTATTCACATAATTAATCCTTACTTAAACAAGAACAGTGGGATTATTCACGTTACTAAAGAACAGTTGTATTTCAGAGGCTTATATCCGAGTGAGGCATTCACAGCACCATGGAGAAATCTGAAAGAGAAAACAGATTAATCTGATTTCAGAGCGCAGCTCTTGGCACTCTGTTCTCTCAGGTTACTTACCGCTTCTGCTATTTTGCTGCAGCTGGATTCTTGGCTTTTTCGGATTACTAAATTATGTTACTTGTGTTTTATTTTCAGAAATTCCTTAAGAGTTACAGTTTCTATTTAATAATTAATTTTCTAGCCCCACAACTTAGAAGATGATTTTTTGCAATTCAGGTACAAATTATTTGTTCCATTTAAGTCAGATAATGATGTTAACATTTCTTCCAGGATCAAAATATTACCAGAAACCAAAAGAAAGAAGTTCGTTTCAAGATCATTTCTAAGCACACTCCAAATGCCAAAATAGCCTATTAAACATACGCAGCTTAGAGGAGTATCAATAAATTTATTCTACTTACCATAGAACAGATTTTGGACTTCACTACTTTAAAAAAAGCCCAAGGTCTCCATCACGGCAAGGACAAACACACTTAAGTGAACTGAATATAACCTTTTGCACTTTTTTAGAGAATCTGTGTTGATCAAAAAGTGTATAAATGCCTAGGAGGGCTGAGATGCAGATGTGAGGAGGAGGACTGGGAACTCAATAGGGGGTGTCGTCCTGCAGCTCATCTATACTGCTGTGCAAGGCAAACTGTGTCAACTGCTTTCAATTTATTACAAGTTTCATAGGATTTTGAAATTTTGCAGCATTTTTAAAACCTTCAGTATGCACCTTTCAGGCATCCACATCAAATCCATAGAAGAGAGATGAAGAACCACCGCAGTCTTGCCAGCTGCCCCATGACAGTGTGGGGAAATGGGGAAGAAGGGCCAGGAACACATACACCTAAATGTGTGCATCAAGGAAAACCTGCTCAATATTGAGCTCAGAGAGTTAGAAAACATTTTGCCTCGGATGTGGATGAGATTCTCAGCTCCTTTCTCCCTGTTAGCATGGCCTGGTGAAGTCTGAGCTGCATTGCTCCTGCCCAGGACAGGACAGTATCTACCTTGGATCAGTCCAGACTGGTTATGGAAACAGGTTTCTGAAGGTACCTTCTGGTCTCTCACTTGCTGGCAGAGCTTCCTGCCCATGTTGCCAGACATCCACAAGCTGAGGGGCTTCAGTCGAGGCTGCCTGGCTCACCTTGTGAAAAACTGGAAGGTCTTGGTGACGGAGTAGGTGTGAAGGTGACAGCAGGGCAGGCAGTAGCAGTATCCTCACAGGCAAGGAGGCGATCTTGCAGTTCCCGAACAAGAAGAGCAGGTCCAGCAATTGCTACCAGATTCAGCCCACAGTCCAGTGATCATTAGGCAATCCATAGCCGTGAGAGAGGGCCACGGTCAAGCCAGAAAGTCTCATAGACAAGGCAAGAGATAGTATACATAGAACATAGCTCAAGCAAGAGCAAGGATGAGGGCCTGAGTTAAAAATGTGTGTCTGTGGCTAATGGGTGGGAGGTAAAGGGGTGGAAGTCTGATATGTCGAGGGCAGTTGGAGCCTGCTGATGTTCTTAGGGCCTTACCAATAGATAGACTAGCGCGGGGACACAGATGCAAGAAGTTGAGGGGACTATCAGCGCACAAGCCCTAGGCATACTTTTGCTGCTGATAGTGCGATCACAGTCCACCTGGCAAGCACAGCAGTTTGTGTTAACACAGCTCGAGATCTATGAAAGTGTGTCTAATAAGGAGGATTGTAGTTTGTAGGAGTTGTTTGGCCAACTTGGAAAGGTGGACAACATGAGAAGTACAGACGTAGCCAAGAAATGCAGCCATCTGCATCTTGGTAGTGCAGATTTAGCACAACGGGGCAGAGAAAAGGGACATGCGCTGGTCATACAACATGCGAGTGACACTGGAGAGCTTCCAGCAGTGCTCCTGGCTGTCAGTCATGACTCCATTCCAGCAAGCGACCAGCCTCTATTAGTATCGCTTTCTGTCATGAACATAGAACCTTTTAAGATTTTTTGCAAGGGCAGAGGGAATCCTTCTGTGTAAGATACTGTGAAAGACCAGTGCCCTACTTGCCTTTCTCTGACTTACACATACAAACAATCCTGTATGGTATAAACTGCCTGTTAGAAAAACGTTTTATAGGCAATTCTCTGTCCTTCAAAGGACTTTGAAACCACATGGTTCATTCAATTTGTTTTAAAGTCTAACCCACTAGATTTCAATCCTTTGTGAAAACTGCCTGTGATCACAGATGTAACTGTGACATTTTCTCTACCCTTTCTACAGACAGTTGCAATCTCCTCTTTCTTCAAAGTGGTCTGAACAATGCTATGCCCTCTCATGTTCCATTCATTCCTGGTAGAAAAGCAGGAACAGAGAGGGGAGCAGGCAGCTGATGAGGTCAGGAGTAAGGAGACTCTGAGTCCCAGACATGAGCTAGAAAACAAGTTTAAGGAACCAGTTCCAGAAATATGAACCATTCTAGAAAACTGCTTTTGCTGGAAATATTAAATGTGAATAAAGACATTTTTTTTCAAATCAAAATATTAAATGAAAGAAGTATGCAATTAGTATAATGATATAAACTTACCAGAAAAAAATCTTCATGCTGAAAGTCTTGTATCTCTTAAAATATGAAGCAATACTCACATGTGGTGGTGGTCCTAAATCCTGCCAAAGCTTCAGAAATTAAATTGTGAGGAAGAAGAAGCCTCTTGCATCTGCAAGCATTAACCACAGCATGAACAGGAGATGCTGACAGGGAATGCTGCTTTAGGGCAGAGCCTTTCTTTTATTGTCAGTAGTATAAATTTACATTAAAGCAAACATGCCCAGAGGATGCTTTGTCACCCTAAAGGCCTAATGTTTCCACTCTGTGGTTACTTAGAGCAGTCAGGTCTTATTCTTTAGCTAGTTTTTAACATGGAAGTGAAAAGTTTCTTCTGTAGTCCATGGTCTACAATAATTCCCTTTGATTTTTCTTCCTTCTTGACATCTCTTCTTGTCTTGTCAAACTAAAAGACATACTTTTGGGCCATAACACTTGTAAAGCCTAAAGCGTATTAAGCAGTCTAAGATCTGCTGACAAGTCCTCAGAAGCCTCTACTAGCAGTGCTACATCCCATTCAGCATTTTCCAAGCAGATTTCCCAACTGTTGTTTAGGTCAGGATTAGTCTTTATATGCTGTACAGCCCCTCACGTAATAGTCTCTGTCAATGACTTGAGCTTGTAGGTGCTGTTAGAGGGCTGCAAGAGAAAGTAGATCTGAGTCTCCCTGTATATTCTGGCACATGAAAATACTCTGTATCACCCTCCCCTTTTCTTTTCTCCTATTTGCACCTGGATGTGCATGCAGGGCAGGTACACTGGGAGCTGGCAAAGCCACCAGGAGGGTATGAAGATGGTGCAAGCTGCAGGGCAGGTTAATCTCTCCTCTCTTTGCTGTGTACAGCTAGACTCGCTGCAAGCATCTGGATTTTGATGCCAGAGAGCGCTGGTTGAATAATCTGTGGTTTTTATCTTCATTTTCCATGTGGTACACAAATGTCTTTCCACGTACAGGTGGTGGCTGGAGAGGCATGTTATCATTCCTGTCTATTGAAGGGTCTAATTAGTACTCGAGGAGTAGCAGGTAAAGCTAAAGATATTAAATGAAACCAAAGGGAGTAATACTTTATTTATTGCCTTAGTACAAATAAAGAATAGCTGCATTCTGATCGAGTAGAAATAAAGTGTCTCCCTTCAAAATCCAATTGAAGGGAGCCTTGAGATCATTAAACTAGATTTAAGTTAACATGTGCAGTCAGGAACAGTTAAGCTCTAAGGGACAGCTGTTCCAAGTGGGAAAAGGGCAGTCGCAGAGAGAGGTTGGTGCCTGCATTAGAAGGGACAGTCATGCTCACAGGAAGGGAGATGCCTCCTCAGAAAAGGCAAATGAGTGGCCGCTGCTAAAGACAGTCCTGTCTGCAGAGTAACACTTCAATTAAATGCCACCACTGTAAAAAGGGCAATGACTTTGAGCTAGGTGGTGCCATAACATTGGGTTCTTGGTCTGGCTTGAAGAAACAATGAGTCTTACAAAAAATCTTCCCAAGCCCCCAGAAGAGGGAGAGGGGCAGGGCAGTTAGCTGGGGGCAATCATAAATTAATGTTTTCAGTTTTTCTCACTGAAATAAAATTAAAAACCCAGTGATTCATTTTTGATGGAAGGAAGGGTTTGGCACATGCATAATCAAAATATTTAATTTGGACCACATTGGGGCCAGTCTTCTTAAGTTTAGGTGGCTGATAGAAATATATTGATTGTTAAGGAGAAGAATAAAAAGTATTTTAAAATGGATTATCTTTTTTCTTTTTATAAAGTTTGCATTTGTTTTTTTGCCACAAGCATAATTTCAGCTGCTTACAATTCTATATGCAACTCTTTTCAAATGAAAAATGGGAAAAAATGAAACATAATACAATGGCTAAAGACCATAATGATATTTTTACATTTTTATTTACCTTTCAAAATATTAACATTTCAGCCCCTTCTTCCACAAGTAACTTCAGATAATGGCACAATTATTATTTCTGAGTAGCAGAAATGTTTGCTGGACACTACGGCCTCTTGCCAGCTTGCTGTGCCAAATCAGGCTCTGTCACCTTTGCTTAACAAATAACAAAGCTAAAAGTTAGCACTGCCATAGAGCGTTGTCCCTGGATGATGCACAGGTAACAGCAAGGCTGTTACTCAACATGCTGCACCATATTAAATTCTGTGCCTTTGCTTTAATCACAATGCCAGAAGACAGGACCTGAGGGATGTAGTGTCCGACGGCATTGTGTCTGCCACACACATTCATCATGCTCACCCAGGCATCCACCAAACATTGTTGGGTGTCTGATTTTCATTTGAACAATCAGGTTTGCTAAAGAGTTTGTTAAACTGTGACTGGGGTTTGGGGTTTTTTTAAGTTTTTGTATCACGGGAGGTAGGATTTCCTCTCTCTTGGATTGCCTGCATTTTGCAAGCATCCTTCAGAAAGCTGGCATCGTGTCCATAAGAGGAAAATAGGATTATAAATTCTGGCAGGTTAAGTGTAAACAGATAATAAGTGAAACCAAAAAGGCTTTGAGGAACAGTTTGCAAAAGATAAAAGAACAAGCAGTAAACCTTTTTTCAAGCGTATCCAATAGCCTGCTGGAGAATTTATAGAAACAGTAGGTCCCACTGAGAGGCATACAAAAAGAGCTCTCAGAGAAGATCATGCTTTAGCAGAAAAACAGACTAAATCTAAATTTTTGGCATCAGTGCACAGTGTTCCATAAGTTCCTGATGTACAAATTACTGGCGGCTTGGAGACTTTTCTGGGCACACATGCCCACATGCTGCCTCGCTTTTACACTTTCCCACCACTGGTAACTGTCAGAGCCAGGATACAAGCCTGAGCAAGATGTTTGATACAGCCATTCTGAGGTTTTCTGTGGCTTTTTTTTTTTCAATTATATTAATTTGGTGTGCCTATATTGCTGTTCAGTCCCAATCAAGGCACACCTCGCTGGCAACTTATGCAAACATTTCTTTTTCTTCACTCTTGACAGCAGACTCGCTGAGCCTGGAAGACGACACTGGGTGCTTGTGGTGTGCCACTAGAGCTCTTCTGTACCTGAGCTTCTCGCACAAGCAGCCATTGCGCAGTTGGAAGGCTCCAGCTGAGGAGAGCACATGTGATAACCGCTCCTCCTGAGGGCAGCGCTCCAGGGCATTTTTCATTTAAAGCATGAACAGATATCTCGAAGGGAAGAAAGTTTCCATGAATTGGGGCCAAGTAAACCAGCCAGGTTTTGAAAAAGAATGGCCAGGAGCAAGTAGATGAGGGATGGATGGGTGTTAAAATAGCCTCAGGACATTTAACCCCCTCAGGATACTCATCCGGTATATTTGGTTTCCAAGTAATTAAGGCAATATGTTGATAATCAAATTTGTGTAAAGCAATATTACAAATGCTAATGAAATTTCCTAAACCTTAGCAAATTGGCAGAGGAATTTCTTTTGAAGCTTAGAATATGAAACCCTAGTCAAGCTCATATACGGAAAAGACTGGGCTTGTCCTTTAATGTAGCACTTAACTTTATGAGGGAAATGAGTGGCACTCCTAGTACTGGCTCAAGGTTTGTTGTCTACACATAAACGTTCTTTTATTTTGAATAATAAAGGAGTTCTAGTGAAAGTGCGTGGTTGGGTCCCTAATTCCACATGTATACTGACGTTTTTGAATTTTACTTTATTCTGTAACCCTCATTCACATGATCATCAAAATAATGCTGTGCCTTCACCTGTGGAACCTTGATTTGGCCCCTGTGCTTGGTACGTTCCTTACCTTGGGCTCAGTTATACTTCTATATAGTAAAACTAGTTTGCTGCCAGAATTGCGTAGACAGAAAATGCCACTGAAGCCATTGATTTCCAGTGTAAACAGAGGGATTCTACAGAAAAATACAAATGCCACCTAATAAAAATGGGGCCTTAGAGGAAAAGGAAATCTCTCTGTTAAAACCATTGCCCTAGAACTTGACCACAGAATATTTTAGAAGACCTTGAATTTCACCCACTTCAGGCTAAAATAACACAGCTTGCTTTTTTAATCTAGTTATCCTAAAAATAATTGATGCTGGGGGAAACAGTCTTTTTTTTACATGAAAGACATTAAAGTAATAAATATTGTATAACATTTTTCGCCAAGTATGGCTGGGTAATTTATCCCTGCAGCTCTCTGCCACTGGTTCTGTTCACCCTACTTTAGAAATTAGAAACATGGTATGAGAATGAAAAAATTCCTTTGCAAAAATCTTTTTTCTTGCTACTGATAACATTATCTCTCACATGCTTTGATCAACAGAACATCTAGCTAAAGGAGGAGTTTAGAAGTTTCTTCCATACTATCGAAAATAAGAATATCACAATATAAAAATTAGCAGGTAGAACATGAATGACAACCAATAGAAGCATCAGATATAAACTGTCTCTGTGCCGATTTTTAGCATAATCCTGCCTGTAGCACTGAGATTTTGCTTTTGTGCCATGTTTGAAAGCTCATATGTTTTATTCTTCCAGTTGCATTAAACTGTGATGAGAGATATACAGATTTATTTTTCAATAGGATTCATCCTGCCCAGCAGCCATTTAGCTGGAAATGCCATTGCTTTAAGGCAGAGATTCCCACCTTAATTTGTGTGGGCACTGTCATCACAAAAGGAGATGGCACTGCACCATCTCAGTATCAGCAGTGGCAGCAGCAGATGTGATTGTAGCTCTAATATTTCTCTAAGTCCTTTGCCGGCTTTTGTACACAAGGTGGAGGAGGAAGAGGTATTTGGTCATTGCCTATCTCCTCTGGGATTGTTTTGAAATTGCTCCCACCACATGCACCATACCTGCAGGGTGCCTGCTTTAGGACTGAATATGAATCTTCCATAGACTTCAAAGCAAAGGCTAGTGTAAGCATCGTTACAGACTTAACATCTGCACAGGAGGGAAAATAGAAATACAAAGAAGTTAAGGCCAACATCTTCAAAAGCATTACTGCCCAGGTCTCAGTGAAATCAATCGAAGCTGGGAGTCTGACAAGCTATGGACGTCTGTGCTCTTAAATGGAAACTGTCCCACTCATTCTGAGCTCCATCTCACTTCACGAGGCTGTATCTGTCCCTCCAGCATGTAGCGACTGTTGTTCACACAAACACAGTGTATAGAAATGCATGACATAATTTCTGAACTTTTACATTAGCAGACCGAAACCTCCTTTAAAGTTCAGAAATATTTCCAGTTCTTAAAGAGAACCACTAAGTGATTGCCAACGACAGAGTCTCATAAGGTTTTGAAAAGCAGACTTTATTTAATAGGCACATAATTGCTTTAATAGCACTGGGCTGCACAGCTCACTTCACCATTTGTAAATGGTTTTGTTTGATTACATTGCATTTCCTCCGTGTCGGTAGGATTCAAGTAAAAAAGTTACTGCTTTTACTTCTCTATCATTTCTCAAGATGGAAAAAAAACAGTACAACAACTAGCGCACAGGAGCATAATACAGACAGAAATGCCTGCGATCCAGTAGAAGCCAAGACAAATTCTCATTTGAGCACTGAACAGTTAAAGCTGCAAGACAACCACGCGACATTTGCTCAGATGGGATTTTGCATTGCACAGGATAGAGATGAACGTTGCCCACTGATACAAGGGACTGGCTTTCTTGTACTGAGAAACAAAGACTGCCCAACACAGACAAGAATGAGGGTTTCAAAACAAAACAGCTCACATGAAATTAGCTCGCTTATTATTTCTGATTATAAAAGTTGTACTCCCTCAGCTGTAAAAGTTAAAGGCTTAAAAGAAAAGTACTACTTACAGAACTCTAAACCTGCAATTTAATCAGCTTTTCAGCTTTTCCCCCCTATATTACAATTCTTTGTGACAAAAGAAAACCATCTTTAGGAGACAAAAACATAGTATTCTGCGTTATTTCTGCAATTAAGTAGCTTACTTCGTTGATATATTTCTTCCCTGAAAAACTGCATTTAATATTTTATTAAATTCCACCAGTAGAAGCATACAAAATCAGAAATCATTAGAGGAAAATAATATTGCTCTACGAAAGAAAAAAGCATGACTTCTAACATAGTTTTATGAACATGGTAAAAGAAGCACATATGGCATTGAAACATTTTGAAAATGGAGAAATATTTAGTGAGTTTCAATGTTCTTAAGTTTTACATTCTCTTTTCTGAATGGATATTTCCAAAGTTAATAACTTGCAGGTTTTTTTAGTATATTTTCTAGGACTGTATAGGACAGACAACCTAAAACCAACAATGCAGATATCTAGCGTGCTGCACACTTTAATATACACTAGTTCCTTTAGTTACTAGCACTTTACACTGACGGTACCTACTGTATTTGTAAATCTCCTTTTTAAATCAGCTTGTCAAAGCTTTTGAGAAGCAATCTGGGCAATAAGGTGGGTATTTTTAGTGTTTACCATGAATATGGCCAATTACAGAATCAGAGGTCGCTCTCTCCATACAGTGCTGACGAAAAAGAGGTGTAATCCAAAGCCCCAGGCACAGAACCTGGGCCAGTGTACGGAGGCATTCTCTTGATGCAGTACTGAGCCTGCTCAGGAGGCAGCTCTCGACGTAACTCATCTGCCAGGATATAAGGCTGGGAGGGGGGAAAGGATTGAAAAATTCAGTATGTATTCTTCAAAGACACAAAATATATTTCTTTTCTGTAGCTGTGACTAATAAACTCTGACATCCTGCCTATTTTCCTGAGACCAAATATTTTCCTCGGTAAATCCTATCCCTAATGATGACTTGAAGGGAACAGTCCTACCAACAAACTGACTAGGTCAAAATCCAGTCTCAGGATACGTGACTGTGTGTGTTAGCTACCGAGCGCTGTGCAGCTATGGGTAGACTGCTACTGATACAACTCATCCATGGGTAGGTAGTGAGTATCTCTAAAGTGCACTACTGGCCCTTCTGCAGTGACGGGATGGGCACATTTTCAGTTAGATCCAGTCGGTTTCATGGTCCCAACATATTTGTAATGAAAGATGCATTATTGCTCTTAGTGGTTTGCATTTATGATATGAATGATACCCTCTGTTAACAGACTTGACATTATTTAAAATAGCAATATAATGAAAACCATTTTTTCTTGGGACTTTGGCTTTCATCTTCCACACAGATTCCTACTGAGAACATGTCTGGAATTCAAAATGTGGTGCACAGCAACTGAGATCACAAAATCAATACAAACAGCCAGAATGAGAAAATCAATAGAGCGAGCTTGGGCAAATAGACCTGTACTGCTGTGATGTCTCCTTTCTCCACAGCACAGGATTGGTTTCCTGGCAGCACTGTTTATGGCCCTGACTCCTCCAGAAGCTCTTGTGTTGCCATTATCGTCCCTTTCATCTCCATACACTGCTCAAGTCGCCAGTGGATCTGGCTGTGGGGAGGAAAGTGTGCCAAATTCAGGAGCTTCCTCCGTGTACCCAGTAACTAGAGGAGGCCTCCTCCCCCCAGGACAGGGGTACACCCCATTGCATCACCCTGTTGAATGAGCTGTCACGTCACAACATGGCTCACAATTAGGTATAGTCTTGTGCAGCTGACCCAGGCTGTCTTCTAGAGGGCCAAACTCTGCATTGAAACATCCAGACAACAGCATGAAAGGGAGAATGAGTTCCCCTCTAATCAAGGCTGTTTTGTGGACATGATCTGATGCACAATATATCCATTATACAGACAAACTGTCTAGGTCTTGTCTAAGATGTCTAATTTTATGTTGGCTCTTTGTATATGAGGGTATACGGGTATAGAGACAACGCCTTGAATTCTGCACCCATTTCAGCTAAGAGTCTTGGTTCCAAACAAGAAGAAAAGGCAAGTGCTTTCTCTGAAGTCTTACAAACTGAAAAAAGCTTCACTATTACTAAAAGGCTTGTATAAGACTTTCAGCAAAGAAGGGCTAAATAGGAGACCTATTGAATCCTTGCAGCCAGCAGCACGATGACTGACCTTATCTGAAGCCAGGATTCTGAAGGAAGCTATCACTTGCTCAGCCGTGTCTGTGTCTGCTGTTTCTCTGGTCATGAAGTCAATGAAGGACTGGAAAGTGACAGTTCCTTGCCCATTGGGGTCAACCAGAGACATGATTCGGGCAAACTCAGCTTCACCCTTTCACAGAATCCAAAACAAATAAACAAACAAAAAAAGGTCACCGTAATATCAACCGCCAACAGCCCCATGTCTCTCATGAACCAGCAGGGACCAGTGGTTACAAAGTCTTTAAAGCATCTCCCTGATTTAGAAATATAAATTTCAGAGTCAGTGAAATTTGGAATCGTAAACGCCCACCCCTCTTCTGTAAAAAGGTCTCAGTGCTTTTGTCCTAAATACATAGTATGTATCTTTCAATTGACTTTCTGCATCTTCTCCCCCTCCCACGCTCACTCAGTGCCTGTTTAACTTGTTTTAACTTAACACTTCATTTTCCACCCAATTCTAAAACCATTGTAACGTCGGTACTGCAGAGGGAGGTGGAACAATAGCCCAAGAAACAGTTTACTTGAAGACCCACTGAACTAGTAAGTAAGGGAAACAATTCTGAACATTTCATGCTGAATATAGGAGAGTTTTTTTCCACTAAAAAGGGTGAATTTTGGGGGAAAATTTTAGAATAAATAAGTGAAGGAAAGCAAAGGCAACCCCCAAAGCTGGTTTATGAGAATTAAACAGCATCAAAATCATTCTTCCCCATGCACATAATAAAGGAGAAATAATAAAATAAAGAAAAAAATCACTTAATAACTGTTAATTTCAACTTTTAAAGTTTCCTTAATTCAAAGAGCAATGCAGCAGACCATAGAATATGGTTTTCAAGCGTCAAGTACTTTTAACTTCCTTTTTAACCATTTGAAAATAGAGAAAAAGTATAGAAACAAGAAACTAGCATCTCTAGGGTAAATTGTTAGTATTCTGTCAATTTAAATAAGCTTTAGTGTTGCTGTGGTTAATGTTAGAAGCTGTAAGCAGAACCAGCTGCCATTGTTTCTTAAAATTCATACCAAATCATAACCCATTGAAATCAAGCAAGCTCTGAAATCATCGTGGTCCATCAATCCGTTCTTCCTCTATTGACCAAAACAACGTAAGAAATATAGAAGGGAAGGTTTGAAGAATCCAAGGTAATTTCCAGAGAGATGATGAGTTTAGACCATTGGCATATTGGATCCAGTGTATGAATAGTATTGATTGATATTGCCCAAGCAGGTCACCAGAATCATCACCAGTTTTAAAGGAGGAAGAAGTAACTAACATATTACACACAGGAAACAGACATTTTCACCACAATTAACATCAGGAAAGGTCAGGGCAGAGATAAGGGAAAAGAGGAGGTGAATAAGACAAGAATACAGAGAACACAACCAGAGAGGACAAAGAGAAGGGCAAGGAGAAAAGTTTGTTACTAAACTAGTCAAACACAGGAGATGCTCAAGCTGCCTCCCTGATATGAAATGTCTTTGAAAGGTTCCGCAGGGGATGCTGTAATGACTAAAAGTATAGTTAAAAACAGTCTGAAAATAGTGTATCACTGACTATTTCAAATAGTCCACTCCAAGGCTAAGGTAGGTACACCATGAGAGCTGTCTGCTGACATATGGGAAATAAGTGCAGGGATTTTCCTTCGGAGGGCAGGCTGGCAAGACCTGGACTACAGCAGAGAGATGCTCATACTGGCTTAGAGGATGAGACTTAGAAGACGGTCAGCTGAAGGTTGCTTATTTTCCAGGCAATAACCTATCTGTGGCATTCCTGGCTCAGAGCTGAGTAAACATTAAATGGCGTGATAGTAAGAAGGTAAATAAACATTTCTGCTATGTTGTGATACAGTGTAGCAGTTTGGAGAGAATTGTGTCATCCTGAATCAGGAGAGAGCAGTAGAGAGCTTGTCTTGAGTCTGAGGAAAGGAAAATTAGCAAAAGTCTGAGTGCAAGAAGCATAGGAGCTCCTCACAGTTATCTAGTAGAGTCCAAGCAAAGCAAGTAAAAGAAAAAACTTGCAAAATATTTGAAAATTGCATAGAAGAATATGGCTCCAAGTGATGCTGACAGTTCATCTAATCCAATTGTCTTCCTAGAGGCAGGATCTTTTCAAAGCATTATGACCAATACATTGAAGTTCAAACCCACAATCTCTTTGGCTATTATTGTATTGGCCTATCTTAAAAACTGAACAATATCAGCTTCCTCTACCTGCAGGTCATTTCCAACCTGTCCTAGACTGATGAGGCAGGCTTTAAATTCATCAGAATGTAGATTGTCAGATTCATCCTAGCATCCCATCACAGGTCATGCATTTGGGGAGGTGAAAGGAAAGAAAGACAAATCACAGATCAGGTTAGTTGGTAAGTGAAGAACATTCTCCTTCTATATTAATAACCATGTTTTTACAAAACTTCACGGAAACATAATGTCAACATATTGCAATTAATTTCCTAAAAAGTGTACAGCTTTTGCAGTTTAATGCTTCTGGATTTTTTCTAAGTGGAAGGTCCTTACTTCAACTACAGAGTTAAAACTGTGCTTCCTCTACAGGTGCTTTTTAAACTTCTTTGCTGGTAAGGCAGTTTTTTATTCTATTGAACTGCCATTTGCTTCTTTCATTTTCTAGTTATGCAGTGTATGTAAGATGCAGTATAAAGATCACTGAACCTGGGCAAAACATATTTTCCCAACTCAGTTACTGTTACTTCACTCTTGATCTGATAATATTACTTAACAACCTCATATCTCAAAAGAGAGTAGAAGTACAAAAATATTGATTTCTTGTCTAGATCCAAAATAAATTTATAACTGACGTAACTTATTTTCAGTTATCTGTCTTCTTTAATAATCTATATAGCAAGGTTTTGCTTTGAAAACTAACTTTAAAAAAGCCACATTGAATTCCAGGTTAAACCGCTCCTAGTAACACATCAACCGGGACCATTGTTTTGATCCAGTATTTTTTTCCATTTTGCAAGTCAAGAAATTCACACTACCTTCTTAAAAACAGACTGGCTCATCTTTTTCTTCCTGTTCATACAAAATGTGTCCTATCAGAGACGTACTTCAGATCGAGTGCATACAATGCATACATGTATACAATTAAAGAGATGTTCTAAGATAAAAAATTATTATCTTGAATGATTTTACAGACTGACAGTTTGGAGAAGATCCAAGGTTTTCTGTCTGCTACATATCTGTCTGCTGGATGAATAATTTATTTTTGAAAATTTCTACATAGTTATGCATAACTAAAATGATAGGAGTTTTAACAAATGCACTGGGTTTAATATACTGTCCCGGTTTGAAGTAAAACTGAACCAATTTTCTGTTCTGTAACTTTACATCCTAGCTAGGCCTCCTCTAACTCTCTGAAATTAATGGCATATTGTGGAGAAAACTGCTCGTTCTCAGAATGATAAGACCAACGTTTGTGCTCCAGGCCAAGGAATGGTACGCAGGGAGGCCCTTGCTTATACTTATTGCTATAACAACCAAGGTCAGGCAATTTCGTTATTTGCCCCCTTAGGGGGTCGGAAACGGAAAAAACGTAGAGGGGTCACATCGGTGGGGAGGAGTGGACAGGACAGGTGACCCAAACCTGACCAACTGGGGTATTCCATCCCATCTGCCCCATGCTCAGTATAAAAGCTGAGGGATCAAAGGGTTAACCCCTTCCTGTGATGGCCGACGTCCAGAGAGGACTCTGTCTGTTCATCTGCCTTTGGTCCCGATCCGTGTGTTCCTGACTCCAGAGCTGGAATCCAGTTCCCATTCGTCACTGAGTCCAGTCTGGGACTTCCCCACTGCCTGCCGGTGACGTGACTGTCGTCCTGGGAGCTTAATACGGTTTTGTATATATTGTATCTATTTCATTATTTTCTTCTTTATTTTTATTTTAATATTAATTCTTCATTAAAGTAGTTTAGTTCATTCTAAACTTCTGAATCTCCTTATCTCTTTCTCCTCCTCTCTCCCCTTTTGCGGGGGGAAGAAGGGGGGGGGAAGGGCCATCTGTCAGTCTGGTTTTGGTAAATTTGGCCGAAACCACGACATATACCAATAGGATAGATAAAGTGGCACTTTATTAAGTTCATAATGCCATGCATTTTTGGCATATCATGCTGTTATTATATTGACTCCCTCTGCATCAACCTCCACCAGCTCCATAAAGGGAAGGCAAAAAATAACAGTGGGAAGTCGATGAGAGATAAAGCAAAGCTGCAAATCTGGAGCAGCATTTAGTAAAGGCCATAATCACAGTGAAGGTTTTTTCCTTTAACTTTTCTATTTTATAAGATAATTTCTGCTATGAAGCATCCAAAATAGTTTATCTTATCATTCTGAAAATGTTAATATAAGCTGGCTTGAAACTCCAAAACCATCCTACTGCATGGCTACAGCAGGTCACACTAAGAGTAAAGTATTCCCCAGAAATCTTTTCCTTTCACTTTGCAATTTGTATGTGGCCTTATAAAACAAATGAGCTTCTGAGTCATAGTAATACATTCTTAAATATGTCCTTCGGTTCCCTGGATGCTAACTGATCTGCATAAGCCTGATCATGCGGTTCTTTCTTTTAATAGGGAGCTGTTGTTTTTCTGTTAGTAAAATATAGGGTGGCATGATGCTATTGTTCTGCATGCAGAGCTCCTACTTAAAATCTGTAGTCTGCACAAAAATCAATACTAGAATATGTTAACAGTCATTAGGATATTACATGCAGAGCAGCTGCAGATATTTTATCACATACTTCGCAATCTTATTTAGAATTTACTAAATATGCTGAATCTGAAAAAGGAATCTCTGCATAAAAAGACTTCAAAACCAGTGACTGGCAACATATCTGTGTTGGTGTCCCAATCTGTCTGCATACCATAATGCAGCTATGCACCATTTTGAACACCTCTAAACTGCTTCTGTGATTCAGACGTTGTGTCCCACTTTCTCTTTTTTTCTCTCTATGCAGTCACATTAAGGAAGGAAATATACCAGCTTTGCTAAAGATTTATATTTATACCTACAACTAGACTGTGCCTTCAGGCACAGCCTCCAGCAAGGAGTAGTGGGCAAGCAGCAGCATCCTCAGGAATAAGCTCCGGGGTACCAGTGTGCGCACATGCCTATTGGAAACACAAGAGCCTAGAGGCTGCCTCCTTGCCCCAAGGGAGATAATGTATTTACCACTTGCCTTCAACAAGGATGACTGGTAAAACTTTCTGTGCTAGCACATCTCGGCTGGTGGATACACTGAAAGAAACACAGCTCTTCCTCCCCTTGTAATTCTTATATGCATGGTGCCCACTTATTTACTGCAGTTTCAGAATCAGGGGCACGTAGGTCCCCAAAAAAACCCTTGTAAAATACCGAATAGTTTTCTTTCAAACATTCAAGATATCGAAGCCATTTAAAAAAATTCACCCATTATTTAGCTCTCTTTCAAAGGATTAACAACTGCAGAATTAAGCCCCATAATGGATTATGAACTGTAAGATTTTATTTTTTTATATATTCTTCCTGGGGAGGAAGATAGGGGTTCCTTCCTAAGATTTATAAGCAAATTAAGTTGTTTCTAGAAGCACTCTATAAAACGTTGTTAGCTTTATGTGTACCAAAATACATTCTTTAAAATAGGGAAGGGAGGTACTCTTCATATTAGTACTTTACTGACATCCTTAATGCACACTAAGAGTCAAACATTAAAAAGATATGTCTTAATTTGGAGAAATGTCACAGAAGTGAGAGCTATTGCATGCATAAATTATTCTGTTATGCTTAGGTATTTAAAGTCTACTTGTCAGGGACAGTATTAATTTTTGGAATCTTTTCTGGCTATTCATCATTGTGAATAGCAGTTCGGTTCTTTCAGTGTATTTTCTAAACTATGTCAGGCATTCAGAAACGCTGCTAAGCACAACAAAATTACTATATATATTGCTAATTCTATCTGATGTGGAGAAGCCAGTATTTTTCATGTTAGTGCTTATGTTCAGATGATCTGGTTTCATCTTCAGTTCTATTTAAGGTAATCAAGACCATAGAAGAATCCATTACTGCCTTCTCTTTCTAAATTTCAAGTTTAGAGTCTTCATTACTTTGTGTACTCTGAAGCAACTCTGAAGCACCTTGGGTTTCCTTTATTCACCAACACTAAATATTTGAGTGTTCAAGCACATAGAAAGGATATAAAAATGAAAAACAAGCCTGCCTCTCTCAAACATGTTTGCTCAATTTGTCCTTCTAGCCTGTGTAGACTGAGTCGCATCTGCCCGTTAAATTACAGTGTAATTTAATCAGTATAAGCTTCCCTTTTATCAGTATTTCTACTGTCTGTCCCCTGCAGAAAGCCTGGATTGATGGCTGAGTGGTTTTAGATCTTACCTTCTTCCTTTCTTTAACTTGCTTTATGCTGCTAGAAACATAATTGTTGCACTGTGTCAGTGCAGAAGTCCTCCTCGATCAATTTCCCACGTCTGATGCTAAGGGAAGGAGTACACTAAAGCAGGCATATGCAAAATGGTCCTTCCCTTAATGTGATCCTTCCAGACCTCTTTTTAAGGCCTTTGGATTATATCTGTCATGGGGGAAGGTAAGGTCTGCAGCTTAACTTGCAACCCAGGCCAAGGTTGTTGAGGCCATAGAAACCGATGAAGCATCTATCTCCTTCTGCTTCTAACGCAGCCACTCAGGCTTCCCGCAATAGAAGTAAGGGCAGAAGGGACACTGCCTGAAGCCATGACTCATTATAGCCTGAAGAAAGGAGACAGCCAGGGACAGGCAAGGATCTAGGAGCTGGTAAGCACTTCTGTGTGGCACATTGTCATAGCCCATCTCTGGCCTGCCCGCAGCCATGTGACATGAGTGCCCTCTTCCAGGCCATACAGCCTTTACTAAGGCCTTGCTCTATTGTATCCTTGCAATCTCAAAATCTTACTAAATCTGCAAAGCCTAAAGATCCATAGGGCTGGTTGGTGTAGGAATTAGCTTCTCCTTTCAAGACTTTCTGAGGCACCAAGAGATGCCCACAGTATCTCCCTCAGCCACTGAACCAGCCTTGCTGTGAGCGTGGCAGGGAACTCATCTATGAACTACAGAGATACAAGGATGCTAGAAATGGCCATCTAGTGTAAGATACACTAGGGTTCAGTCACCTTGCTTCCTTATCTTTAGGGAGCTGTCAAATCTCTGTGCAAAGTCCTTGGTTTCCCTTAATAGGGTCTCTCAAATACTGGTGTGTAATTTATCCAGGCCTGGTACTCTGTCTGCTTTTAATAGCTCTAATTACTCAGTTATCTGCTCCAGTGCCTTGGAAAAGCCATTTAGTATGCTACTTCCTTCCACCCCAGGAAATTTATCTCTGCTTCTGTGATGTTATCTTCTGCTTCCTTAGAAAATAGAACAAGGAATTATGCTACACTAGAATCACATTAAGATTTTCCATAAAATCTGTTCCTGGTTCCTTTGTAGCTAATCTTTCCTATACTTGCGTGTTTCTTCAAAAACCAGAGGTTTGGCAATTCTGCTTTTCTTTCTAAACAATTAAGGAATTCTAAAGAATATTTATCAAACTATGACTGTCAGAATCCAATACACACGAAATATTAAGTCCAGGTATGGGTAACCATTTTAGATAGAGCTGGACAAACAGGATGCCGGTGAAAGAAAGTGGCATTTTGCTATCGCCTGAATTGATTTGAAGGACCTGACTCATGTCATAACAGAATATATGTTGGAGGTTAAGCACAGTCTGCTAACTACAGGAATCTGTACTGGGAAAGAAACAATAGCCTGGTGCTACATTATGGTAATCTTTTCTGTATTTGAAATGTGAACTTAGTTTGGAAGGTGGGTTCATGTGAGCACAGAGCCAGCAGAGCTAACTCATGTTCAGATATCTCTCCAACTGGGAACATCAGATCCCTGTCTGCATGTATTTTGCTATTGTGTCTAATAATAGCTATGTTTCTAACCCTCTATCCATGAATACTACGTAACTCACTGAAGGAGTGTTTTCACTCACAACAGTGTTTTCAGTCCTACTTTTTTATTTATCCGTAATTAAGTAACTGAAAAAAAACCCAGCCTCTTATTTCCCACATACAGCCAGAAAAATGAAGGATTTTCCTTGACAGCCATCAGTGCCCCAACTATATTTCCTACAAATCTATTTCTAGGGGGGACAAATTGTGATTCAAAGGAAAAAAAAAAAACAAAACTAATCCAGATTACAGCAAAATTTAATGAGATGGAAGCTGCTGGCAAGCAGAATGTCCTGCACTGCCTTAAAATAAAGGGGCACATTATTTTCCAAAACACAGATTTATCCTGTTCTGCCTGTTATTTGAACAAATACTCAACCATATTAACAGAACTATAATTTTGCATTACATTTAAAGAGTACAAATTAATCTTTAATGTATCTGTAAAATGCTATGATTTCATAAGGCTATAAATTCTTTGTTAACTGATCTTTTTTTCTGTTTTAAAAAGAGCCCATTACTACTGCCTTTGCAGTTTTTTAAAAGGCTTACATTTGGGATGGAAAGAAACTTGCTTTTGGGAACAATAAATGTTGCTAGTTGAATAAAAACAGGAGTACTGTACCCTGTCAAAATGATTGAATGATGCTCTGAAGTCATTCATTTGTTCCTGGGTGATACCCTTGGCATCTCTTGTGAGGATCTGAGTCTCAACCTCATTGATAGTTCGAGCAATGGTGGTAAGTAGGAGCTCCCACCCAACACGGATGTGCTATGAGAGAGAAAATATGGAATTATTAAAGAACCAAATATATTCTTCTAAGAGTATAAAAAGCAGAGTAAGCAAAAAATCAGCTCTAAGTATTTATGTGATGTCTTTTCCACACCACTAACTAATGACTAAGGATCATTAAAAATAAAAATGCTCTTCAGAAAATATGGAACTGGTTTCTAAATGGGTACTTCTTCACTAAAGGTAAAAATAAATGAAAATAAACCAAGGCTTATAAGATACCAGAAAGTTTGCTAAATTCCATCCTCTGTTGCAGTCTCTTCAGGTTGGGGAAGGTAGTTATATGGCAGAAGAGGGCAGAATAAACTAACAAGTACAAAAGGGAGTAACTGGCTACCTCCATAGTATAGTTGGTGTGCTTGTTGTCAAACACCAGGGCTTCTTGTATAAGCTGATGATCTCCTTCCAGTTTGTCAATGTTGTGTTTATAGTTAATGATATTGTGCTCATATTGCTTAAGCTGATTCATCTGGTCCTCCAAAGGCCCTGTCATTTCAATAGAGCTGCGGGCAATTTCCTGTCAAAAGAAACAGAGACACACCCCCACCCCACAAAATTTAAACTGCAGATTTGCTAATTTGACCAACTTTGACATAAATATTTTATATTTTCATACTACGAAGCAATAGTAATTACATTTTCATACAGTGGAGACAATAAATTTTACTGTGGAAAACACATTTCAAAAGGAATGTGGCACGTTTATTTCTGGAACCATTATTGAGATCCCAGTGATCCCGGTATCTTTCCTTTACAGAAAGCAGAAGCTAAAGGGTAATTGTTTAGTGATTGATTTTTCAAAGCTACACGTCCTGCTCACCATCAAGGTACCACTTGTTCAAGCTTCCACAGTTTTAAAAATCATCTTAACAAGTGCTAAACACTTCAGGATCAAACAGCTGGTGAACTATCATGGAAATTGCTGTTGTCCTGTATATAAAGCAGAGAGATAAAAAAAATATAAAACACTGTCAGCTTCTGCTTGAGGGTCTGACACTCACCTCCATCTTGGTCTGGATCCAGGGCCCTATGACATTGGCCTGAGCAGCAAACTGGCGACGCAGGCGCTCGTTGGCGTGCTGGCGGGCTAGTTCCTCCTGCAAGGATTGATCCCTCTGAGGCACCAGCTGCTTCACCTGTTACGGTGGGAATGCACTGAGTGTGAGTAGGCACAACTGAATAATTTAAAAACAAATGGAATAAATAAGTCTACAGTTAGTTATTTTTCATATTGGTCTGAAGCTTGATATCAAAAGGACAAGCCAGAAACATGATCGCTATTTTATTTACCAGTTCTGTGCTAACACAAGAAATTGCTAACATGGTCTTGGGGCAGCCTAACCAGAGAGACTGACATGGAGAGAGGAGAAATTTTCACCTCTGACTGGATTCAAGTTCAAGACAATTATTTAACTTGAACTCTTATTAGAGCAGTTACTTTGTAGTTCTTTTGAAACACGGATGAGTCTTCAATCTCTAAGTAATTGTTCTAAGAATAGTCAGTGCAAAACATTTTATTTGAGCACAGCCATTATGACAGGATAACGAGATACATTCCATCCATCATGTATATCTGAAGGTCTCTAATACATTGCAAATGGTTTTTTTGGCTTACCCTTCTGGATTGCCCTGGGAGATTCTGAACTTAGTCCTTTTTGCTTGGTTTTTATAACCCGTTGAGGGTGGGTTACTGTCTTTGTAAGTTTATATATTTGGTAATATCATGCATTCTACACAATCATTTACCTCCAGCATGTTATCTGTCTTGGTTCCTAATGAAATAAAATTTATGTGATCGCTCTAGGAGCCTCTTTTTAATACATCCTCAGTGACTTTTTTTAAGGTAGTTGCCAATTTCAGTCTAATTGGACAGGATATTAACGGTCCCAAAGATGCTGATTTTTGACAACATTTGTGAAAAGCAGCAGCTGGGTAGAAGAGACACACCAACTACTGTTTATACTTGCGAGAAAGAAAACAATTTTGTTCCTTTGACAGCACCGCACTGCCCCATCTGCTGGCCAGCCACCAGCTCTGCACTAGCCCCAACCAGTGCTTCTCTTGCCCCACCAAAAAGGACCATAGGTAATACTCAGCAAAGGATATTGTGAAACAAGCCTAGCAAACATAAGGGAGAACATAAGATACTTTAGGAAGTTCATTCTGACATCTGATGATCTGGAATAGTTTACAGATTTATTCTAAAGTTCTCTGAATATCCTCAGTATTCCTAAACTAGAATACCATGTTACAATGTCCTTTATGTATTTAGCATACGTTACCTTTTCCCACTTGCTACGAATCTCATCCACAGTAACAGTGCTGTAAGGATTGCTTGCGCTTATTCTCATGCTGTAACTCTGAATAACTTTTTCAACTTCATTCTGGATTGACAGTATGGCCTGTCTTTCACCATCTGCCTCTGGCAAAGTAGCTTTAAATTGATCATGTGCAGAGATTAAACTCTAAAATCGGAAACAGAGAGGGAAGCATGAAAACTTTAATGCTCCTTTGTACATCTGGAAGACTTGCTGTAAATAACAACTCCTCTCTCAGCCTCCCACACACCCTGTCTACATGTATCTGTAGATACAGGAAATAATACATGGAGAGTAGATATATTCATGAAACAGCCCTCGTTGACTTATCAGCACCATTGCTTCTTCTGTGATCTCTGGAATATGCTTTCATAGCAATGAAGAACCCTACTTATAATAGAGCAGACAATGCCTATCACAAAGAAAATGTCAAGACAGAATCTGGGTTTTTTCTTACACATGTTCTACTCTCCAAGAAGGAAAAACTTCCTTTCTTGTCTTCCCTATGACTGTAAGACAAAAAAACAGATAACCATTTACCTGAATTTCCTCTATACTATGAACAATAAACATGTCCTGTAGGTCTTCCATAGCACCTTCCATCCAGTTATTGAAAGGAGCAGCTCTTTTGGCAAACTCCAGGTGAAGCTGATCAATTGTTTCGAGCAATTTCTCCGTCCTCTGTACAGGTTGGGAAAGGTACATTCCTGCATTACTAGGGCAAGAGCTAACTCCACACACATACCCACCCCATGCACAAAGTCATGCCTCGTCTTTCCAAAAGCAATTGATTGTATTGTTGACTGTTTTCACCACCTGCTTTAAGGATTCTCAGTCAAGGCAATAGGACTAATTGCAGTAAAGATACTGTCATATCCAATATGTTAAAAGAGGTGTATGCCTTTGAAGGATAACATGTGAAATGTGAAATGTAGTAGTGAAATGAATTTTTCACTACTGATATTTTAAGTATTTTTATTATTGTAATCTATCTGCAAATCAATTAAAATCTGCTAATCTTGCTTTAGTAATTTCTTGTAAGTATAAAAAGGAAAAGTTAGACATATGTTTTCCACCTTGGCATCCATGAGTGTGACTTCCTCTTTTCTTAAGGAAAAAGGTATTGGAAAGTATCTCAGTGCTTTGAAATACTCACTACCAAGAAATTACCAGTGCCAGCTGTTATCCTGTATGTCACCTGATTAAGCTCAGATAAGCATGAAAAGGTAAGCACCTAATGGCCTTTCTTATCCTTGCAGGACATCAAATTCCCAAAGCGTGGTGCTATAAACCGCATGCCGTTTGTTGCCGCTTTAGGACTGTCCTTGGCAGCTGAGCACTGTCAAGTCTGCTCTGAGCAATTCAATCTATTTGCAAATGAAACCACACCAAAATGAAATGGAGATCTGAGGAAAGGGCTTATTGCTGTTTGGATGCCAAAGTGGATGCTCAATTACACTGTTTCCAGATCTGAAACAAATGGTTCATTCTCCCCTCCCTGCCTCAGCTGAGCTGCTGATCATTATGTGGTTTACCTCCAGCGCTTCTCTCCTTTTCTGAGTAAGTGTTCCCAGGCTGTCCCATTGGTCACATATCTTTTGGCATCTATCATTGACACTTGCAGCATCATGGTAGTCCAGTTCACTAAGAAAGAACGAAGACAAAAATATGTGTGACTTTCTGAAAGACAGGAGCAGTTGCATTGTCCACACTCTTCCACTGACCCCCAGTAATTCCTCCCCTCTTTTTTGCAATATTTCTCCTCCAGGTAAGCAAGTCTTGCAGTACAGACACGTGTGATCTAGGCATTCAGCATTTCAAGAAGCACAGCACAGGAAAAGGATCAACCTTCTCTGTTATGAGAAAAATCAAGTAACCATCTATGACATCCAGATATTAAAGACAATTAAGGTGTCTGACCATCTTTGTATCAGCTATTTCTGTAGCACCAGCAATTTGATCTCCTGAAGACCACAATGCTTCAGTCTGGGGCTTTATCAAGTTTCTGAAGATTGGTACAGTTTTTAATTAATTGTCCTGAAACATAGATTTTGTTTTAAATAATCCAATGATCCTTTCCAGCCTCATACACTCTGAAATTATTTAACTGAGAAACAGACCTCAAGCTGCATTCAAAGCATAATCTCTCTCTCACAGGCCTGGCAATACTAACAGGGGCTGCCCAGATCTGGGGCATAGAGTACAATTCTCATCTTCCTCTCCAGGAACTTCTCACAGAGCTACATCCTAGAACTGGCTGGTTTGGAGAACAGGAATCTCCTGATCCACGTATGCCACCAGCATGAATCAGTGCACCCACAAAGGACATAGCAGTTAGCATTGCTTTTTCACCTGTTCATACTACCCTGACAGAAAGCAACTTACTTTCCTCCCTCAGACTGGAATAACTTTTTAAGGCTCTGTCCTGAGATTCTCCACTCAGTCTGTCTCAAATTGAATTTTTGATCTCACTGGCAGATAATCCCCTTGTTTCTGCTGCAGCCATCATGACCATAATAAAATACGCGTTTGGCACTTTGGAAGTTCACTTTTATTGGTGTATCATCATCCACTGAATTTAGCTCTTGGCTGCTCCTTGAGGACACTTTGCCCAGTACTAAACATTGCAGATATTGTGATTATGTGACAGCATGACAATATGAAGCTAAGATTTACTTTAAGGCTTGAACAAGACATTAAATGCAGATAGAATTTGTTCCCTTCTTTTGAACATTCTTGTCTAGGCAACTGGCAAGAATTCTTCCATCAGTAACTTAGAGAATCACAGAGGAAAAAATGAGAACAGAGGTAGCTTTCCTCTGTGAAGCTACACTGTAGGCCAGGGGCAATGTTCACGCTTCCTCCTCTAAGCTCAGTCAGAGCAATCTGGTTCAGGATAAAGTTGACAAGTATGTGAACCATTCTGTTTAAAAGAAGCTTCAGATGTGCTGCAATCAGGCAACTGTTGAAAGGGAAGAATGATGAAACAAGAAAAAATAAAATGCCTTAACAATTTTTAAAAACAACAAAACCAACCCAAAATTGTGAAAGTAGAACTGTTACATGTAAGGAGAAAGCTGTCAGTAAGTCATATTACACAAGGGCTCCTTAACTCAAAAACTTGCTTCCTCCTTTAGAGAAAGCCTTGTTAGCCTTCAAAGGGATGCGACAAAAGCCACCTGCTAAGAAACTTTAAGTCAGAAGCATGAAGTTTTGAATGAAACAGGCTAAAATATATTTTGCTGCCATTTTTGGCTAGAAGTTGAAGAAGAAATAAGCACATTGAGCTTATTAGATGATGTTCCTGTGTGAGCTGTGAGCTCACTAAGTGGATGGGATGTGGAGATTTGTATTCTGGTCTCTTTTCACATATCAAATCCAGTATACCAGAATATGGACATATGGTCAGGGTATTTTTCCAGATACTTCAGGTCACATCCCTGAGAGCACTGCAAATTTTATTTTTGCTTCACTTATCTCCTTTTGTCAATTAGGATAAGGGCAGGTGTCCTTCCATGAAAGTGAGGGACTAATGGTACCAGCTCTGGTCAAAGTCCTGGAAGGTAACATGCAACGTTACTCCATCAGCTCTGCCAGGGATGTTCAGTCATTCCCCATAAGATCTCTGCTATCCTATTTCTTCCAGGGATATGTGCTGTGGACAAATACGTAGGAGAATAATATTATCAACATAACTTTTAAAAAGGACACCCGTGGGTCAAAAATCATAAATTGGATCACCAAGTGGCATTAAGCAGTGTAACTCCACTGTCCTTCTGGGCCTACTGTAGTTCACTTCAACTAAGTTTATTTTATGTGTCAAAAAACATTTTTCTGCTCAAAGCAGGAATAGAGGAAGAAATAAGAACTTGTAGGAGATTATTTACTTAAAATACAGGTTTACATTCCTTATCCTATTAATTATTCTCTCTCAACATGAAGCTGTGAAGAGACTAGATTTCACATCTTGTAGAAAGAAGTTTTATCATGCATACACAAAGTACTTCTGCAGATGTGTCACAGAGTTTCCAATTCCAGTAATTTCTATTTGTTTGGTTATTTGAAATCTGCAGTCTTTGGACTTTAGAAATCATTAAGCTATTCCTATTCATCTTACAAGTAATTCAATTTTATCTGTAAAGAATTAAAAATTCAGTCAAATTTTGTCCTGGTCCAGAGAAGCACTTAAGTATGAGCTCACCTTAGGAACAGTGCTAGTGTCACAAAAATAACTTGCTCAGCAACATGCTTTAGCACTGCTTCAGAACCAGGCTCATGTTCACCATGTACGTAAGCACAATTTGAGCCCAGGTTTCCAGAAGCAAAAAGACCCTCCAAATCAGTGTTACAGATAGTGGTCTTGGCTGAAAATAAGTTGCTGTACTATGTGATGGATATGCAAGAAACTACATCCCAAAAATTTTATCTTGATGACTGAAAACATTGAAATCACACAAGGCCATAAATGAATATGGCACTTCCTAGCACAGCTCGATCAAGTTCTATTTAGTATTTGCTATGTCATAAATGGCAAATCCCATTTTAGAAATGCCCGACTTTTCCCAGCTTTGTATATAGCCCTATCCAAGCCTTGCCATGCCTCATTGCCAAGGATTTCTAAGTCTACACAGGCTGAAACACAAACAATCTTATAGCAGCATCCTGGCTGGAATCACCTGCTTGCACACACACACACACACAAACCCTTTATCTAAACAGCAACAACCAACAAGTTTGCAGTAACTTTAACGTTAAGCACACCGTGGACTGAGCTGCTGCAGCAGAAAATACCAGAACAGACAGGAAACTAACTGGTAGAGTTCAAGGTCACACAGCAATTGTCCTCCTTTGAAATAGCAACATTGGGCAGCCAAGAGATTGACTAAAATAAAAAGGTGGAGGTGTACTGACTTGGAATTTAGACAAAGATTATGATTTCTGTAAGGGCCTGATCCAGTGACAGAAATAAACCAAGAAAAAAATTTACTTCAATGGGCTTTGGATCAGGTGCTAGTGTGCATTTCTTAGCATTCAGATATTAGTCATTGCTTCTTTAAAAATATGGATGGAGAAAGAAATTAGTGTTTTCCTCCATAATTTCATTATGTGAGGAATTATGTATAAATAATTAAAATCGCTATTTAAACAGAAGCTGCTAATTTGCTTGCAGCTAATAATAAAACTTGACCTTTATGACCTTTCATTTAGTGTTCTCCAAGGGCATTAAGCTCAACTGAGCTACTGACTCTCAGTGAAAAATTAGGCACCGATAGCTCCATCGTATGGAGAAGCAGAGAAGTCAAAGAAGAGCATCTCTAAAAGCAATAGGTTTTCAGCACCTTTGCAGCCCAAGCCACAAATAACTTGTTTAACTTCACACAGCAAATTACTGAAACAACTGAGAAGAGACAATCTTAAAATAGACAGGATACAGTGTTCGCTGGCCTCACCAGAGGTAAAGGACACAGGGTTCAAAACACTGGTAAGCAGATGCTGTGCTATGTATACTATGTTCCCAAAGTTTCACATCACTTGTAAAGCTGAAGCTGAATTAACAATGATTAGGTATTCCAGAAACGTTCTTCAGTATAAAGAGGAACAAATAACTCCACAACAGAGATCAAGGCATGACAGAAGCTGTTTCATAAACTCACGTACTCAGTGAAATCTTCATCCTCTGTGTTTTTCAGATGTCTTTCACACTATCTAAAAACTAATACTTATTTTGTCCACTGTGCTTACTTTTCCCCCTTTAAATAATCTTGAAAAATAGGATTTTTCTTCTAAGTCCATTTGAATCATACAATTACTCTAAGTGCTGCAGCTGCTATCAGGTATGAACTACATTTTTAGACAACTCTAATTTTTAAATCGTTAATGAATGTGGACCTATTTATGAGTCATGGTCCTTCGCAAAGTGAAAAGAGGGCATAGGGCATGATTTTAACACTTGATTTTTGAATAGTAGGCAGAACTGTTCTGCCTATTCAAGAAGGTGAGAAATTGAAACTTGGAGAGTTGAAGCCAAGGGTGTGAATTTGAGAATTTTGATGTTGGCTCCTGTTTCGACCACTACCACACATTTGTTCCTGTTGACTTTACAGATTTATACTGCGGGTGAGCAATGAATTTAAGTATGTGCCAAATTGCTAAGATCAGGAGTAGCGCCACTGATTTACACTACAAAACCACTGCAATGAACTGCATAAGATTATAAAATCAAACGTGCTTAGCTTGGTTTACACACCAGGATGACTTTCCTGGCATAGGGACATCAGTATGTAACAATACAGTCCTGTCAGTGTGGGCAGAGCTTTGCTGACAAAACTGTGCTTCACACAGGTGAATTAACAACCTTCCCACAAACAAAAGTAAACTCCAGTGGGCTCCACTGAGAGTTTAGCCAGAGTAACTGCATCAACACTCAGGACTTCTGCTACAATAAGGGTGTCTGTCAGTCAGGGGCCTTGACTTTTCACATCCCTGAGCTCTACCCTGATGTCAACAATACAGATGTAGCCTAAATGTGTTGTAGAATTGTTCTCAGCTTTGCTTGTGTTTTCTCTGGGCATAGTATGCTGAGTGAGCAAGTGTTGGTCCTGTGGCTAAGCTGATGGAACTGTGGGTGAAAACTCCTGTTCTCCTATAGGAGAGCTTGTGTGCTTAATTGCTTGTGTGACCTTGAGCATATTATTTAGTTTCCATATGCCGCACTGACCTTTCTGTAAAATGGAGACAATGACACTTCCAAATATAATATGAAGAGATTGTGAAAATAAGTATACTAGAGGTAATTAAATCTTCGGAAAAGTCAGCGATGACCCACTACTATGGACATAATTTAAGGATGTGAAGCCTTTTGAAAGGACCAATATACTTGTGGGAAAATACTTGATTTTAAAGTGAAGATGCTTGATCTGTAATTTGTGTAAGTAAAATAATTTTCAAAGTTAAACATCTCATAGCCAGTACCTCTCAGCAGATCATATGAACTGAGAAATAAACACCTCCACTACTCCCATCAACACACAACGGACTCATCAGTAGAGCTAAGCTAAAAGCTTACTGTTAAATCAATTTTAAAATGTTTGTTTTCAAATAATTTTGGTCAGTTGAATATCTATATTTGGTTTGGGGTAAGGGGGAGATGAGCGAAAGGTCTCAGTGGCCAGCTCAGATAATATACTTATAAAGCTATCTCTGGAATTCTTACATTGGTACCTATGACACTATCAAATTCATTGGAAAGAGTTTATCGCAAAGTTAAATGTCAGCAGCTGCAAGCCTTTAAATGGAACATACTTCAGCTCCTGGGCAATGGCAGCGATCTGTTCCACCCTGTCCTGGTGAGCAGCCAAATCGCTCTCAAAAGCTTCATGTTTCCTTAACATGGCGCGGACTTCTGTCAGAGAAGCAGATTCATAATCCTTCTGAAGTAAGGTCTGCTCTTTGCCTGAAAGAGAAAATTATAATATAAGTCCTTTTTCACTACTTTTTGGGTTAGAATAATTGCAAATTCAGTCAACTTTTTAAACTGAGGCATAGTGAAAATTACATATATGAGATGAAGTCCCACCCCCACTGAAATCAGTGGCATATTATCAGCACAGAAGTGTTAATTAGAAATACATATTTTTACAGATCTCTCAAAAATTCCTTGATTCTTGTATGGGCTGTTTATACTGGTCTAAAATAGCAAGTACTAATTGCTTGAGAAACTGGCATAAAAATGGTATGATGGCAAAAACTGGGGCTTTAAACTATTGTGGCAAGTCGTTTGTAGTGTTGACTTACAAAACCAGAAATCACACTGCTATGCTTAGCTTCACTTTTACTAATGATCTGTTATTCTTTTTCATGTTCTGCCTTCAATTCATTATTCATTTCAGCACTTCCAAAAAAAAAAAAAGATTGAGATGTGTGGCAAACACTGAATTTTAAGTGGAAAATGTCAACCTATTTATAAAAGGCTAGAGAAGCAAAAAGGAAATCAGAAACTGAAATATTAGTCCTCGGTAGCTCCTGTGTTGGACAACCAAATCTCTGAATCTATACAGACAGCGCCTACAACTGCAGCTCACCACATGGCGTTACACAGCTCTGCGAATTCTAGAGCCAGAAGGGACTATTGTTTCACTTGCTGTGTACCAGCTTATGTGAAGTTTTCCCTGCATAACAGCCATAACATGTCACCATGAGTAGTTTATGCTCAGAAAATAGGCTCTGAGGGCTGATAAACACTGTAGTTTCCCTTCTAGTATCTGCTTGGCAGCCATTTACAGCCTTGTATGCTTCCAGCAACTGTGTTACAGGATGGACTCTGGTTTACTTTCACAGCGTGAAAAGATTCTAGCTGGAAAAAGCCAGAAGCGTGGCAGAAGCAGGAAGAGTAAACAATAGGATGACAGAGCACATCTACGTTTAATGATCCCCAACGAAACTGTATGCCATTGTATGGTCCCATAGCTGCTACAACTACACGTAAGGTTAGGTAACCATTAAAAAACAGAAAAACTAGAAATAGGGTGTAATCCAAGGTACGGAACAAAGCAGAAATGAGTCCGTTACCATGTAGTTTATGTTGACTATTCAAAACATCATGATGACCAAATGATAATCACCTCAGAGTAACTGTTAATAATTTCACACTTAACCAGTGGTGTTATTGTGTTCCTGGTTGGATTGCTACTGTACAAATACATATGAATCCATTAGCAGTAATGGATTCAAGTGCTGAATAGTCCCATTAAGTTTGACTCACTACAAGAGTATGATTTTTACAGTTACATTTCATTAGCTACATGCCTACAAGTTAGGTCATGACTAACAGTCAACAAAACCTGCAATTTTATCTGTTATTATTTTAGGTTTCTAAAACTATCCAAACTACTTCTGAGTGAGCTTCCGCCTGGCAAATATTCAGCACTGACAGTTCAACTTCGAAGATTAAAACATTAACAATGTTAAAAGCCGTCTCTGCTCACCATATGCCCACTGTTCATGAGTGGAAGCCTTCTGCCTAAATTTCTCAGCCAAGTGTTCCAGTCTTTCCAGTCTTCGTATTTCATTCAGCAGCCACTCTTCATAGCCTTTCTCAGCTTGTTCAAGTCTCTGCCAAGCACCAGCAATATCCTTTGAAGAGAACACATGGGAGAGAGGGGATGAAACTATAATCTCTTTTTATCAAAATTTGTGGATTTCTGATTCATTCACAATTTTGCTCCAAAAAGAGAAATTTTTATGTCCAGATTTTGTAAAATCATAGAATCATAGAAAATGTTGTCAGGCAGCTCAGGAAGTCTTGTAGTCTAAACATCTGCTCCTAATAGTGTGTTCTGTTCAGGTGGGTTCATGAAAGGAACCCCTATACAAATGGCTTCCAACCATAGCTACTCATTCAGTGTCTTGACGATACATTGCTTTTACCTCCTATTTTACAATGTGCATGCTCTTTTATGACATACCTATCTGTTATCAAAACAAAAGCGCTTTGCTCTTGGAAGTTGACAATAGCAAAATAATTAGTATGAAGAGGATTTGGTGCGTATCTTATCTGGAACACAAGCCCATTTCACTTTCTGCGGTGCACAAAGTTTTGTGAGCTTCGTTAGAAACTCAAAGGCGTAAGTAGGAAACTGAAGTAACAGGGCCCTTATTTTCTGCATATGGGGAGTGGACAATGGCCATTTTCAGATAGTGCAATCACCTGTTTTTCAAATCTGAGCAACCAAAACACAATGATAGAAGAGAGTACAGAAACAGGTTTGCTACATTCCACAGGAAATGTTTTGACCCACAGTCAATTTATCAGCAGATGAGAATTCTTGGTACTGACTATTCTTATCTTTGCAGACAGAAGAAAAAACAAAACTTAATTTTTAAAAGTAGAAGAAAGCAGAAACATATATTGAGCAATATCTGTTTCTGCAAGTCTGATGACCAAAATGTCACAACCACAGTGAAACCACTGTGAGTTTTGCTTCAATAAACAATATTTGGCCTTGCTGATAGAGAGGTATTGATAACACTCCCAAAGGAAGCTCTGTAACGTCTCACATCTCAAAATAATTTGGTCTTGGGGAAAGCCTTCAAAGAGGCAGAAGCATGCTTAAGAGAAAGCAAGATTCTAGAATAAAAGGGAATGTGTAAAAAGAGTGGTTTGATATTGATATAATAGTGCCACAAACTGACGTTTCTGAGGATGACTTAAAATGGCACTTCCATCTCTCATGTTGAAATTTTTGTGAGCACATTGATAAAAAGGAGAACAGAATACTGATGCCTCCTTTACTTACTGAAACCATTTTTCCCTCTGATGGCATGAAAGCTGGCCGATTGCTGATTCTCAGTTTTGTCTGCAGGGTGTTGAAATTGATCTCCAGTTGACATTTCTCTTGGACTTTGGGAGGTTTGTGTTTGCGGCGGTAGTCCCGGAAATCCTCTAATTTCTTCTGCATAGCCTGCATTGTTTTTTCTGGGGTCCTGTTTTCCAGCCAAGGAATTGTCCGGCGAATCCATTCTAAAAGCTTTCAAACCAACACAAACAATTGAAATAAAAGCAATGGAAAAGCAACCAAAAAAAGAGATCATATGGAATGCACAAATCCTAATCAAGTTGGCTCCATTTTAATATAATTTACTTCAGTTTTTATCAGTGCCTTAATGGCAAGTAAACACAAGATTTTCAAAGCTGAAGAATAATTTTTCATCTAATTTGCCCAGATACTCTAGGTATTTCTAGAAATACCCTGATTCTCGGAAAGATGAACACACATGTAAGGTGTCTCTAGCTAATTACTCAAAGCCTGAGTTACTCCAAATCACTTGCCACTTTCAAAAATAATGGTCTTGATGTCTTAAGTAATCATATTTGTGGGATCAGGACAGACACCAGCCAAGTAACTTAGGTCATATAAAAATCTTCACTCAGAAGTCCATTAGTGCCAATGTAGCACTATTCCCTTTGAATGTATGATCTCAGTACGTTTTTGCAGGTGACTCACTAAAGACAAGGGAGCTCTCATTTGTGCACTACACACCTGTAGTTGATGTCCTGACTCAACAAATTTGCCATTGACCAAGAAAGGACAGGAGGAGCACAATGTGCTCCCTTCTTCATTCATTTGCTGCCTTGTGTTCATAGGTGCACTGTGAACACCCTGAGAGACCCTGTCCAGGTGTACTTGCAGTACACAGAGCCAACAGGCTTTCTTGGAGTGACAGGATCCTGTATGTACCACATGTGGTCAAGAATGGCTATCTTCGGAGATTACAGAGACAGCAAGCTTGGTCTTGGGCTAAACTGACGACAGTCCTCAAAACACCCTTTTTGGCACATTAATGAGGCTGAGTGACCTGCTGGAGGTCACACGGGATATCTGTGGCCAAGGAGTCATCTGAACCTTAACATCTTGGGTAACTGAGATTTGTACCCTACTGCTGTGAGATTTACCCTCATAGTGCCTTCACTTTGCTGTCTTGCATGAATCTCTCAACTTTCAGTATTTCATGAGCAAAATTGTCACCACATTACAGATGCAGCTGCCTTTACCTCACTTGCTAGTCTCTCATACTCTTCCATCAACCTCTCATTTTCCTGATTCACAGCAAGCACCTTACAGATCCGGTTAGCTGCAGTCTCTGCCTGTAAAACACAGCAAATAAACAGGACATATTCATAAACACATTCTGAGAAAGGTACAGGCTTGGAGAAAGAGAAAGAATGTGGCTGCTGCAAATAAAAATCACACTGTTTTATAGTTGTTAATTTGTGTTCCTAGGTTACTTAAATATATATTTACCCTCCTTCTGTAGTCACAGATTCCAACAGCCTGAATAAGGCACAGATCAGCACAGAAGTTACCTTGTTGTACAATGAAACCTTATTATACAAGGGAGAATTTCACACTGCCATTATAGTTGTCTAATAAATCTTTTATTTTCAAAGATAACTTAGGCCATTCTTAAAGTTATCCTATAAGGTTATTTTTTTTTAAATCACACCAGAAAAGTATTAGATTTGTTAGTCACACTGGAAAGACACTGCATGTGATTCAGGAGTCCCAGACCACTCTATATCTGCACATCATATGTACATATACCCTTGAGAATATATGCAGCTCAATCACTGACAGCAAATCTTTTCATACCTCCTGCCAAATTTATTTGTGATGGCACTGTGTAGTTCTGCCATATTTAAAATTTACATCAGTAGTTTGACATCACAGATCTATACTTTCATACAAATGTGAGTCTGAAGTATATCTAACCAAATAAATGTCTGTGTAGACTCCTATGTTACAGAGTATTTGGAATCCCCCTTTTGCATGAATAGCAAAGCCTTCATACCCAGAAGCAAGAGGGTGAACAGCATAGCTGTGGTCTGATAAGGTGTAGGGGGCCTACCAGACAGGAAGGGAAATTAAGTCCTGAGGATGAAGGAAAAAAATCAACTACTTCAAGGTTTCTTTATTATTATTTTTTTCACATAAACTGGGTTATGCCCATTTGTAAGCTAGAAATGTATGAAGCAGAACAGTGGGAAATGCCACATTTGTAAGAAAGAATCCCATCCTGTATGACAGATCTGATGAAGATGTTCCGGCTTTTAAACTAGTACTTTAATCCACAAATAATTATGTGGGAACCAGGCACAAATACTGTGTTGGATGTCTTCTGTGCCATTTTGCATCTTTAGGCATCTTTGAAAATCTAGCCCTAAGGTACTAATCAGCATGAGTAAGTCTAGAATAGTCTCAATCTCCAAAAGTCAAACATTCTTTTATGCAGAAGACGCCTAAGATGTTGATGTAGCAGCAAACAACAACTGCATTTCACAGTATCCTCACATACAGTTTTCCTGAAATAGTCCTTATAAATCACCAAATAAAGACTCAAAATTAGAAACAGGAATGTCCATTGGAATTAAAGAAGTTCAACTTGCTACACAACATTCAACTAAAACAGATTCAAGTGTTGGTTAAAAACAAGTATTAGTGCTCATGTAATACTTGCAATTGTTAATTAAAACCACAAAGTACTAAATTAGGGTCTTTTTAATAAACTAGTGTAAATGTGAGACAATCAAGAACACAGCAACCTGAAGGGACAGTTGATTAATACCTGCTCTGCTCCAGCAAAAGCATGGTAGAAGCAGGACACATATGTCATGATAGCTCTCTCATCGGGTTTGGGAGTGTTCACAATATCTACAAGGTGGGGGGAGAAATGAAAACAAAACAAAACAAAAAAAGAATCGAGGAGTAGAAAATAGGATGGTAAATAAAAGCACAACATAGTGTCATTTTGATTGTTTTCTTGTCCATAGCTCTGTACTCTAGAAACTCTACAAAGTTGTAATGAATTTAGCGTTAGATTGATGAGTGCTGACAGAATACAATGTACACTAGAAATTCAACATAAGCTCTTACAAGAGGTGGATTTTTTTAAATAAACTTGATCCTGCAGTATTGTCACAGGAGGAGTGACCTTAATTTTACCAGGACTATCTGTTTAAGAACTGCCACGCATATGTCTGGTGACTTAGAATGTGGGGGTTTTTTGACTAAGACACAGGAAAGACAGACTATATTTTGATGTGGGGAGATGTTCTCTGGAAGTTGCATGTGGATTAGTTATAACCTTAACAGTATATATCAGTATTCTTTATAAACTAATACCTGAAGTATGTCCAACTCTGAACCGCCTTGCTTTTTAAAATTTTCCTTTTTTTCATTAGGACATGATTCCAGAGCTCTTCTGAGATGCCCGCGTACGTTTTTATGTCTATTTTTCATAGTAGCAACACTTTATGTTGCTGTTTGTACTTACCATTAAGCATTTAACACTTTAAAAACAATCCTGAAAGCATAAGAGACGGGTTTATTTTCTGAGCATCTGCTTTTGACAGTTTTGACATCTGTAGCAGGAATAATATCCAGCAGGGAGAAAAAAGATGGCATTCTGCTATTGAAATGTTTTTTTTCCACTATGGGCTTATTTTCAGCTTGCATTTTTAAAGGTGCTTCAAATGAATGAACACAAGTTCAATTAAAAGGAATATTGTCCTCTATCCCATTCAGTAACCAGCTGTCAAAAAACTACTGGATATTATTAGCAAATATACAGAAAGATGAGACAGGAAGGTTTGCTTCTATGGAACAAATGGATAGACTACTACTGTCTCTACCAAGACAGTGGCTCACAAAGAAAATCAGGCAACAGGAAATGAGCTCAGCTCTAAGATGTTGTCCTAGTAACTAGTGAGGAAAAGATCAGAAGAGGAAAAACTGCTGAAAGAAACAAGACAGAAGGTGAAGGATGAGATCTGATCCATCTTCTACAACCTCACCTTCTGAGCACCAGCAAATGCATGGTAGTAACAGGAAACATAAGTCATAATGGCTCTTTCATCAGGTCTGGCACTGTTTACTACATCTGTGTGGAGAAAATAGCGTTTATTTCTCAGAAATTCTCACAAGGTACTTCCATCAGATTATGCTAATGATGCCACCTCAGTGCTATAAGGATTCAAAATAAATACAGCATTATTCAGCTTGCATCTGTTTACTGACATCAATGCAAAGCTACCTAAGCTTTAGGAATCAGTAAATGGAAAAGATATAACTCTCCCTGAAACGGCAAAACATCTGAAGGCTGAGACTGTACCAGAAGGGTATTGCTACCTTCTGGTTTGTGGAAACTTCCAAGCAGATGGCATGGCTGGCAGATCTACTGGGTTCAGCTTCACTGTCACTCCAAAGTAACTTCATCTAAATCACTAGAATTATTCCAGAATTAAACACAGCCACTGACAGTCACAAAATAGGAGTGAGTAGAGTGCATATTAGCACAGGGTGCCCGTGACTGACAGGGTATTGACATGTATTGGAAACCTGTAGAAATGTGCAGTCCAGAAATACATTTTGTTCTAAGAAAAGCTTGGGGAGTAATAGTTTTGCCATTCCTGCCTCAGCCTGTCTTTTTAGTTAATAGCATAAATCACAGAAGAGTTTGACTTGGCTGGCTGATAGCTTTGTCCCTATTATGGCAGGAAAGAGTAAAAGTATAGAAAGGGTGCAATCAAGGTATACATACATTGGTAAAAATGGACCTTTTCAATGCTTAACAGAGAAAGGCAGAAAAAAGTGGTTTTACACCATTTATGGCTGAGTGATGAATAATGCTAGTACAAGCTGCAAGGTTTCCTGCCAGTGTAAGGAGTGGGAAAATACTGGTGTGAAAAGACACACGAACGAGGTGAAATTTTCTAATATTAACAATGAGATTTCTAAGTTGAGGACCAATGTATTTACTGATTTTGCATCTACTTCACATAGTTGTGAATAGAACTTTGCAAAGTTTCTACTGAGAGCACAGAGGAAGTAAAGAGAGTGAAAAGTGATAGTGAATACTTTGAGGGTGTTAGAAGCAACATGATTTCATTTCCCTGCCTCCTCCACCAAGAAGACAAATGGGAAGATAAGGGCTAGAATGTGCAGAAAATCTGGAGGTCAAAAAAAAAGGTTTCTTACATTGTATCTGAAAAGAAAAAAATGAGGAAAGGAGAATGATAGTAGGAGGTGTTCAATGGTAAGGAGGTAGCACTTCTGCTTATTCCTTTCACAGTATTTCAGAGCAAAATAATTAAGTGGTGCTTGAAAGGGGAATTGCAATTCAAAAAAATGAAAACAATTTGTTTTGAAGCATGAAAGTGAAATGAAGAAACCTCTTCCATGAAGATGTTACAACCTGGATTTTCCAAATCATCCTCTATTGGCCTAACTTTCCTACTAGAGACTTCAAGAGGAGCAGACACAGTGAGTTTGACTGCTTTGGATAATTCCCGTGTTATCACTGCTGTACTGACAAGCCACCAGAGCAGAGTCTGCATGCTTGGAGAAGAATGCTTTGAACTAGTGTAGGCAAATTCCAGTATTTTGGTACTATTTTTTGCCTGGAGTACAGAAGTTTGGTTATCTTGAAGAAATTCACAAAACTTTAACAAATATTTCTTTGTTGTTTGTCAACAAACTCTGTCAACTTTTATTGGAGAAACCAAACATGAAAATATTTGTTAAAACTATCGCTACACAAGGTTAACAATTTAAATAAGCCCAAAAAAATGCTTCCCTTAACCTAGCTGTTCTTCACAGAAGGCATGTTGTTAGAGTATTTTGAAAGTTTTGTACTTCTATTTCTATTTCTGGCCCTCTCACTTAAATATTTAAAAAGTGAATCTGCTTTAAGCTGCTAACAGTTGTGTTTTCTTTATTAGATTTAGATTTTAACTTCTTAAAGGCAAGGATTATCTTTTGATCCTGCATTTTACCTCAGTTATCACAGCAGGGCCGTGTGCTGAGGTTAGGGTCCAAAGTACTATAATAGATACAAAAAATACAATAAGGAATAAAGCAAAAAGTGAGTGAAATTATCCAATACATGGGGAATAAGAAGAAAAACGTTTGAAGACAAAGCAGGTCGCTCCATTATGATTCATGGGGAAGGAATGTTGAACATTTGCTAGGTACAAAACAAAAGAAGTTTTCCTGTCTCCTGCTTGTGAGTAACACAAACTTCAGTGATCTGTAATTCTCACCTTCTGCATCCAACATCTTAGGGATATCCAAATGCTTTTCAGCAATTTCCATGGCAAGGTTGATATTTCCTATGGGGTCATCCTGCATTAAAGAAGAAAACACAACTAGTCAAAGATAGAAGTTTTTTCTTGAAGCAAGACTACAGGAAGTACATAAAAGCTTACTCTGTTTTTCCAAACTGTAAACTGCAGTCACAACTATTGTTCTTTGAAAACCAGAGTATAGGTATATCAACTTTTGGTCTATCTATTGCTATACTTTCAAAAGAAAACATTCATAAGCTAGGACCTAGCTACCACTAGGACTCTGCTGCAATTATATTCTGGAGGGGAACACAGATAACATACACAGTGTACACTCCTAATTCTGAATGAAGTACAGCAGTAACACATACAGTCAAGGCCATTGGTCCAGTAGGTTATACTGGACAGTTCATCAAAAAGTTAATCCTACATATTTTATACCTACTATACCTTATATTATAGTGATAAAAATTCTACTGAATTCTTGGTTGGTCAGGTGCATGCATGAGAAGAAGCAAGCACAGAGAGAAGAACACTACTCCAGAAAAGCAAAACTTCCCAGTTTTGACTTGGACAGAGAAATCTGTAACACCTCTATAAATGGAATTTTAGAGCTGTGGACATTCAAGGGCTTCCTCTGTTTTTGAGATTTTGATTTTGGTTTTTGAAGGAAAGAGAAAGGAAGCAGTGAGCACAGTTCAGATAAGCAGCACACATTTCATGTCTTGCACTACAGACAGATATTGCTGACAACTGAAGAGCATGTCAGATGAGGGCTCCTCTTAAGGCAGCCTTCCTGTATCACCTTGAAGTGAAAACACCCCATGAAGTGAAAACCCCATGAATTGCAGTTCATGCCATTAATGCTAGTAATATTTTCATGTATTCACAAACTGCTAAATGATCATAGCCACTCTGAACAATGCCAATGTCTACAAAGAGAGGGTGGGGAAACAGGACACGGAAGAGCAAAGTTAAAGATGCTGGAGCGCACTGAAAAAATGTTAATAGGTTTTCTGTAGGGAATTTCCAGGGCTTCCATTTGAATACAAACACTTCCTATAAAGGGATCTAGTCTCAGGCATGCTTCTTTTGTAACTTTGAAATGAGTAAGATTATTTGCTATAGAATCACAGCAATTATTTAAGTTTCACAGAAGTCTGTTCCTCATGCACATACATATGCCCTCATCAGAAGTAAAGCCCATGACACATCTTTCTACAAGCATTGCATGTTCAATAAAATGTGTTATAAAGAAGAGTTTACATTGTGAAACCTAAAAATTTGGTTATACTAGAATACAAAGTCTCTAATCATAAGTTCTCACTCTATCATCATTTAGCAGTTTTGTGTATCGTTGACATTAAGAGGAACTTAAAATGTAGACAATATTTAAAACCCATGACCTTATTTTTGCTATTAGACAAGACACCATATATAATACAACATTTACTAACTGTGTATACAAAAACTTACTGAAATTAAATGGGACAAAAATACAGTAAATCTAAGTGAGACCTATTGACTAGGTTAAAACACTTTGCAGATGGATGAGTGATGAGCACCTCCTATTTGTGTGCTTGGTACTAAGTCCCTGAGTAAATTATGCTCCACTGGTAACAGATTTGTTTAAAATCACAGCAACTTCTGAAGAGTTGTAAGAGATCTCCATCACCCATCTTTTTAAACAAAACTACAAGCCACAGTAACTAAAGATCTCTGCTACAGCTAAAGAAATACCTCATCTAACTTGTCATAGTCAAGAAGATCAGGCCTGTGTCTATGGATAAGGGCGTTGAAAGCAAGGCCATCTTTCCAGCTACAAGTTCACACAAAACACATTGGTGAGAAAAGGAAAGGACAGCATGCAGGAGATAAGAAACCAAGAAACAAGACACCAAGACAGCTGTTAATGTAGCCAAAATGAGCAGTCAATCAAACACAGCCAAGTCAGAAAAGCCAGATCTATTTTAGGATTTTTCTGCATGTGCTTTACGTGCCGCAGCTCAGCCTCAGTTTGAAACCTGACCTGTTCTTATTTTGGGAACCTCTAAGAGGAAAATATTAATGTTGAAGCAGGTCTGCTTATGTTCTATTCCCTTTTCTCAGCACTCATATATAGGATAGTTATACTGCGGAGTTTTTTAGTACTGTCTACCACTTTTTCAAAGCACAAACTCAATCAAACTAACTTCTGTTTGTGCCATGCTTGAGCACACATACGCAGAGGCAGGTAGTTTAGTCATTCCACGAACCTGTTTATCCATATAATGATTGTAAAGAGAATTAGAGAACAAGCTGGTGTTGATGGCTAATATTTTACCCTTGGGTTCAGATCTGCAGGTGTCTTAACAACTGCTAAATTTAAGTCTTATGTGTTTAGGAAAAAGTTCATTTAATTTTCATCACTGCACTCCTTGGGGACCCCAGCAAGAATTTATCATATATATAAAGCAGACTAAGGTTTTCAAATAATTTAATCTCATTCATTCATCTTTTCCCTCATCAAAAGCTTTCTGATAACAGTCCATTCCACTAGTAAAATCAATTTGTAATGGAAGGGCATGGAATGGAAAATATAGCCTACGATTTATCAGTCTCCCTCATCAATGAAAAGTTGCATTCATCGAATTAAAACCGTGATTAAGTTTTCTGCTTTACTGGTGTTTATGTGAGACCTCAAGATACATTCATCCCAGAGAGCAGAAAATGGTACGTATGTATTGAGAGCTAATATGAAAAGACAATATTCCACTTTCTTTCTAGGTTTTATTCTTCAGTAATGGTACCCAGAAATTCTGACATTATTACTTGCTCCTCCTTCCTCCCTCTCAAATCAAAGTGGCTGGTATCTTTTAGAATATGTGCATTTTGCCAGAAGTAGCACATTGTAATAAAGTAGTTTTGTAATCCCCCTGAGGTACTGCCTAAGGAAATTAGGATATCAGTTTTGTTACCACTTGTCTGAAAGTATAGGTAGAAGTATAATCTAAGAAGTGGTGAATATTTTCTATGTAAGACTAGTAACTTATTGCATACTCCTGATTACCAAGGGTAGTGTTTGTTCTCAGGAATCTTAGGATTAATCAGCATTTCATTGTTTACTGCTCTGCAGCGTACAGTCATTTACACCAGATACAAAAGAAGATGGACTGTATAATACTATCAGTGGTGAATGGAGAATTCCAATGTATTTGATTTAACATCCATATCAGGCAGTGTAAAAGACTTCATCAACTGCCTAGCAGCTGAGGACCAGATTCAGCAATTCAATGCTGAATTCATTGCAATAGAAAGGAAAGAGGGACACAGGACAGTCATGAGGTCCTTTCCTCCATGTGACTCATTCTTTTGGAGGGAGCTTAGAAAGCCAGTCAGAATTAGTATGCACTCCTCAACTTGTGTTTTAAAAAACATGCTAAGCAAACCAGAAGTGAGCCAAATCACTGCAGGACAGCATGCTGTACCACCCAGACTGATGACCTTATTTAGCTTGGAGTAGTCAATAAGATCAGGTCGGTGTCTGTGGATAAGTGCACATAATCCAAGGCCATCTTTCCAGCTTTACAACAGAAAAAATAGAATGGAAAAAAAAATAGTTAATAAATTCACGGCATTTTACAGTTTGATCCTTGCTCAAGGCTTAAAATCAAGCAGGAACTCTCCTGTCAAATCCTGACACTTATGTTCTGTCAATTCTCATCCCTCTGAGCTTTTCTGTTACTGTACTCTTTTTCCTGTAGTACGTATCTTACTCTGCAGTCCATAAACACTTAAGGACTCCATAATACTTTCTAGGCAGTGTACGTTATGTGCAACAGTCCCAACAGTCCCTGATTTCAATTGCTTAATTTGTGCAGTGTTCCTGGATAGCTCAGAGTACACATTCATCAATGAAAGTACATAATCTCCTATTACATTTACAATGTTTGCGAAAAAATGAAAGGAGAGCAAACCTGCAATTACTTGAATTTGCTGAAGCAACTGGATTTTTCTGTCAGTTATTTCAGTCAATTTTAATGGCACAATCATGTTGTGCTCATAGATGTATGAAGTCATAAAACAGCTTAGTTTATTTAAAACACTTCACACATATGGCAGCTTTGATCTGAGCTCTGAAACTTCAATGTGACATCCTTTCAGTGTGACACTACCTTTCAAGGCAAGAATAGGCAATGACCGGAGCTACAAATAACATCCATTTGGAAAGATTATGAGAGATTCCTTTCAGCCAGCAGCAATTATTCTGAAAGATGCTTTATGTAAACACTTTATGCAATCACTGGGACTGTGGGTTTGAGGTCTTATCCTGTGCAGTAACTGTATGATACTAAACATGTTAAAAATGTTAGAATCCCTTACACTGAGCTCTCTGGATAGGTCCTTCAAATAACAGCACCATCCCTAACAAAAACGTAATACAATAAATCAGAATATACATATATTGTATAATATAAAATCATCCAGAAGGTAAAACTGAATAAAAATGAAAACTAACAAAAAGCTTTTTTCCAAAAGGTATAGACTAAAATGATCTGGACAGCCCATTGTGAAGTAGTTCTGTAAGAGCCGATCAACCTAGACATGAATCAAGGTACTTCCATTCAAGATGTTTTCCCCATACCAGGTATCAGACCAGCATCTATAAACACTAAGATTCTGATCATGTAATTTACATTCATATAAAGCTCTACTGAAATATACCTCTATATATTCAAGGAAAATAACACATAACACATTTCAGATCTCCGAAAGGCAATACAGGGACTGTAAATCAAACAAATGTAGATACATGTGTGAACTGTATCTTCTCTGTCACTACACGTGCATATTAAGAATTAATTCAAAACACCAGAATACTCTTGTTATAAGTACTATAAAGGGTTTCACGGAAGGCAAGAACACACAGTTAAACAGTGCAAATGGCAAGTCAAATAGCTTAATGAAGTGGGTCACCGGCAGAGCTACAGGAACTAGCCCGGTGAAATCCCCAAGCCAGGCAGCCTGCATATGGCCTGGAACTCCCTTTCTAGCCCTTAATGAAAACACAGAACCAACGCTGGAGCTTCACTAAATTTTCCAACTTAGGTAATGATTCTGATTCTGAAAACAGCCATGTTTTTGAAGTGCTGCTGTTGTGTACTGAGTGCATTTTTGGCTGCTTATTTATAGTTATGTCACAAAATAAGAAAGACTGATTCACCATGAGATATTTGCATGCTCAACACATTGGTATTTTTGCCAAGAACAGTCCATACCTACAGTGGCTCTCATTTGAAAGCAGTCATTTGTCAAGTCACTATGCTGTGGTATTCAGGTATTCCTACATACCAAGAACCTCTAATAATGTAATATGGTCATTCTGTAAGTAGTAGGGATTTTTTTTTGCTTTTAAATAGTAACTGTGGATGCCATGGTAAATAATGCCAAAGGCTAACCAAAATAGGACTCTGGAGATAGGGCATGAGAATTTGAAAAAAGTCTAGTTAATGGTGAAGAGTGAAATTCTCCTGTCAAATATATACCTACACAACTGTGGGGAAAATTTGACCTAAAATATTTTAGACTGCTTCTACCCCTTGAAATAATGGCAGTTTACCTAAGATGGAAGTTCTGAATGTTCACATTTCTGTAAGGAGCAGTTTTCCTTTGACACCACAGCAGCAGCCCTTCTTTGGCAGAGGTCTCTGTAAAAGACATCAGGGGAATAAAAAAAGTGCTCAAGTAATTAATTTATTGTCATCTTAAATGTGGTCAGCCACTTGAAAGTGGTTGGCATAAGCCAACATTTAATCCTCAAAGATACTTATACAAATGGACTAACGGGGCTCCATTAGGACACGGAAGTCAGCTCAACTGGAACAACTCAGCCTAGAGTCTCAGCAGGCACAATAATTCTGGGATATCAGGAGTTTAAGAAATTATATTGGTTGGACAGCAGAATTTATATTTGGAGAAAAATACCCAATACAGATATAATAGAACTAGACATAAAAGATTGTGTTGGTGCCTACATGAAGTATGCTTCTTGTCTCAGGCCATCTGCTTATGGGGAGGTATAAGTGCTGAAGAAATACCTTCATTATCTGAATCCTGTGGGCATCTGAATGCATTAGTAAAGGATGGAAAAGATCAAATAGACCGTTAGGTCCACATTTAATGTGCCACAAATTACAGGCAGGACAGTATGCAGACCTTGAATTGACTCTACTTTTGTTGAAAATTGAGATTAGTTTCTAGAATTCTAGACTTTTCACAGCATAGACTTGATTTAAAGAGCATTGTAACTACAACACACTTTTTGGAGCCAGTTAAGAAGCCAAGTGAAAGTTAAGAAAAAAAAATTCTGAAGCATTAGGGGGAAAAAAAAGTGATAGAAAGAAGAGGGATATAATCAGAAAATATTTGCAAAGAATGTGAGAAATGGACAGGACTAAAAAAGTATTTTGGAAATAGGACGACCAATAGGGTATAGCATAGTTTCAGGCCACTGAAGCTCAGAAACACAGGCATGTTTCTATCTCTACAACTGAGAAGCATGCCCAGAACTTCTGCATTTAGAAAGCTGGGTCGAGGTCTCTCTTAGGATAAGCAGAGTAATTACTTTTGCCCTCCAGAAATTGATTTTGTCACCAGGTAGGGAACTTGCAGTATCATATTCTGTGAAAAAATAATTCATTTTTAAAACATGCATCTCACTTGTTCATAATTCATATTAAAATATCTTTAAACAAATTTCCTAATTATTTAACATAGCTGCATGTTACCTTCCACTGAAATATCCTGAATAGCAAAGCGAAGGATGATAGTCCAGATCATACCCAGAGTCATTTTCACATTGCCGTCAACAATTTCTGAGGTGAAAAAAGAGATAGTAGTAATATTTAGAATGTGTTTTCTATTTTCTCTTATTTTAATCATATAGAATCATAGAATCATCTAGGTTGGAAGGGACCTTTAAGATCATCAAGTCCAATCATTAACCCAACACTGCCAAAACCACCACTAAATCATGTCCCTCAGCACCACATCTACCTGTCTTGTAAATACCTCCAGGGATGGTGATTCCCACTTCCCTGGGCAGCCTTTTCAAGTGTTTGATAACGCTTTTGGTGAAGAAATTTTTCCTAATAACCAATCTACACGTCCCTTGGTGCAAGTTGAGGCCATTTCCTCTTGTCCTATCACTCGTTATTTGGGAGAAGAGACCAATGTCCACCTTCCTACAACCTCCTTTCAGGTAGTCGTAGAGAGCGGTAAGGTCTCCCCTCAGCCTCCTTTTCTCCAAGCTACACAACCAAGGTTCCCTCAGCTGCTCTTCATTAGTCTTGTGCTCCAGACCCCTCACCAGCTTTGTTGTCCTTCTCTGGACATGCTCCAGAACTTCAATGTCTGTCTTGCAGTGAGAGGCTCAAAAGTGATCACAGTTTTACATATATTAATAGAACAAATATCAATATATTATAGAATATAATTATAAAACAATAAAAAAGAAAAAGAAAAGAAATACTAAAATAATAAGAAAAATATAGTTGTGGAATTTATATAGAATATATTTCTATAAATAATATACTGTATTTAATAAATTCATTATATCATCTGGATTCATCAAATGAACCTGGGTTCATTTTTCAACAAACTCATGCTTGTGCTACCCTGGCAGTAGGACTGAAGATTACTGAAGTTAAGGTCACTTCAGCCCTTTCATGCTAAAAGGCTTCTCTCCAGGCAGTTGTAACCGTCTGAGATCTTTACCTTTTAGGATGACTTTTTTTTAGAGAGCGCCTGAAGGGAAATACTTCTTTAAAGTTTGAACAGTATCAGCCTTCTTGTTTTCAAATACAAAGGAACTGAAAAGAACATGGTCTTACCCCAAATTTTAAGAAACTACAGGACATTAACAATATTATTTTTTAATAAAATGGTACTCAGAAATCCCCTTATACTATTTAGACATTTTTGAGAATTTTATAGTGCCAGCACAGACTAGTTATGAACAACAGCTCAAGAGACACAGTACCTCCTGAGACTGCTACATAGCTTCCTGCCAAACAGTTCAGAAATATGGCTTTGAGGTTGTAATGTCTTACAGCTCTGATGCTTATGCACATTTATGTATCTTTAATATTACTGCTGAGGTTTCAATTTGTTTCAAGACCGCTTGAGTCTATCTACAACACAGAGCACTAGGAAGATGCTTTCTCCAACCCTTCTTACACAGACACAGGAGCCCCTTCCACAAACCAAGTCAGAATCCAGTGCTCCTACACTGTAATATGAACAGTGGTACCGCTTAAATTTCTCAACTCCAAAACATGTACTGCCAGACCACTTAAGTGTGGTGATAATAATGTCAAACCAATCTGAAAAGTATGGTGAGAGACTCAGAAGAACATAGTGAGACTGTAAGGAGGGTCCAGCACAGGACAGGGAGGAGGTGGGACAATGAGAGAGGGGAACTGCAGACTGCATTTCCAGTCACCTCACACTAAGAGAGCAGTGGAGCAGGGAAAGCACCAGCTGCTCTCCTACTTGAAAGTCACCTCCATCCTTCCTCAAAAAGCGGAGCAGCTGTGGCTGCCAGTGGGCCCACTGGTGTTCTGGGGAAGAAGCAGGAGGAATTTCCTCAATTTAATGTCAAATGCCAGTAGAGGTGCCAGCAGAAAATGCAGTCGATCTACTACGTAAAAGTTGCCTGAATCCAGGAGCAACTTTTACAGAACAAAGCAGCTGCTAGCTCCGAGACTTGAGGTACATGTTAAATTGCAGTAGTATGTGGCACAAGCTGTCATTTGAACCTATGGAATTAACAAATGTAGTAGGAGATATGGCACCCATCACTCATCTATATTTACTTTGTTAGTGTGATAATCCAAGCTTATATATGAATGGCTATTTTTCCACTTTCCCCTTTGGGTTCTACACTAATTTTCCAGAATTCTTACCTCACTTTGCCTGTCTTCTGTGCCTTATTACTATCTTATTGGCCTTGAAAGACCTCAAGCCTCTTCAAATCTCAGAAATAAACTCCTTCAGCCAAAAAAGACCAAATGGCAATTAGAGTATGTAGCTACTTCTCTCTCCTCCCTCTTCCTTGGTCAAGTATTTCATTGTATTTTGATCAGATGTCCGATACGTATATACAATAAAGAAGAATTTCTTCAAATGTAAAATAAATGAATTTAAATACTCAGGAGGCATTGCTGATTGTCAGGCAATCAAATCATGTATTTGCATAATCACTGCATCGTTGTTTTGATTTACATATCTGTATGTACACACAGACAGAATGAAAGTGCAAGAGAGGGAATTTTCTATGTTGTGCCTCAGGAGAATTTTCAAGCGATTTGCCAGCTTTGGTTTCTCATTATCTACGGCTAGCATAAAACACAAAAAAGTCATGTATAAAAGACAAGGAAAAAATATCTAAACAGATGGAAAACAAAGTTGTTAAATGTTGAAAAGTGCCAGTGATGAAAAAATTATTCATTCCTATCATTTTTCTTTACAGGTCAACAGAAGACTTCATTATTTAATTCACACTGCCTGTTTGTCCTGGGAGGAAGATAGTTCCTACCCCCTCACATATGCAAAGCTACAGCTTTCTGGGGAAAAAGGTCTTGCCAACCTATCAGGACAGGAAAGGACAGAAGGGAAATGGAAGGGGAAACAAAAACTGCCTAGGGAAAAAGCTAAGCAAAGCAGCGTGGCAAATTTTCAAAGGTTTCTGCTTTGGCTTTATTTATTAACTTTTTTTATTTTAACCTTCTTGTAGCAGATTCACAGATCATTTGGTCTTTAATATTTCTCCTGCTCCCCAGAAAAGCAATACAGAAGTGTTTCCTATTAACAGGATACTTATCTTTTGTGGCTCTACATATCTCAGTTCATTTCATTCAGGATGCAATTACCTTGCGAATGGAGTTATTGCACTTTTTTAAAACAAGGGAAAACTAACTCCTGGTCTGTGAATGGCTCATAAGGACTACTTTCACAGCTTTTGCGTTAGCTTCTTGACTCTCCAGTCTCATTTCATCACTAATGGATAGAAAAATTTTTTCACAGGACAGATCAGAGTAGCTAAATTTGGCTTCTGCTCAGCATCACAGCTAAAGGTGATCACCTCTCTCTTTCCACTACACAGACAGCCCAAGGAAGTCAGCCTCAGAACAGCAGTCAATGGCTTTAAAGAATATCCCTGGCCCCTTAAAAATACTAAATTGAATTTTGTACTGATGACCCACAGGAATCGCAGTTTAATCTTTACTTTGAGGCCCCATTTAAAATGCCAGTTGGTCCCCTTGGGCCTACATGCTTTTCACCACTCAGCATGTCAGATAATAAAACATGATCCTCAGCAGATTTAGATATAAAAGTTTAATGTTTTGGAAATTAAAAAGTATTCCAAGCATCCGTGTAACTCAGAGAATGCCAAAACAGATGGGTGCAGACAGGCACATATGCCCCATGCTCACACATAGAGGCACTGAGTTAAGGGTTTAAGGACTTTGACAACAATAAAAGCTTAAGGAGCCTGTGCTCTGCCTCCCAGCTGGCATTCATTCCATCTTCATACTATAATGACTGCCCAGTCAACAATGCTGAAAAATGCGGCAAAAGAGAAAAAAGAGGTAAAGTGTGTTTTAAAACCAGATCAGATTGCTGATCCAGTCTCCAGCATAGCTACAGAAACAGTTGTCAGCCCAAGTGATAGGGTAGGGCTGTGAAGTGTGGGAGCAAGTATGCAGAACAACAGGGCACGGGGACTCTCTAAACACATACTGGTGCCAGAGGTCCCACACTGTGAAACTATACCCAGTCAGATGTGATACTGCATTGCTGCATCAGCACGGCACCGTGCCTTAGATAACAAATTTAGTAGAGGGGATGTGGTAAACTTAACAGGGCACTAAGCATGTCTGGGCCAGAGCTGGCTTTGTGTTCAGCCTGCTTAGAGTAGGAGTGGAAGGCACACGAATCTATCTGCTCCCGCCCACATGGATGTAATCTAATGTGTGTTTGTAGCCATACTTGACATAGTGCAATGTCTTACAATGACAGGTTCCTCTCTGCATCTAAGATGTGACAGTAGCAGTGGATTTTTCTCCCATGCTTCAATCCAAGAATTTAAAATGTTTTTTTTCCAATGCTAATGAATGAATTTTTACTTCTAATCCCTCCATTTTACAGATTAAGAATTCCAGAAACAGGCAATAAAAGCATGTGGCGTAGTCAAGAACATCATGTTAATCTCCTGGCTTACTAACTATGGCCTGCCATTACATGCAGGAAGAAGTATTGAGTGCGCGGACAGACATCACCTTGCAGCAACTGGCTGAGAAGCTGGAAGAGGCCTCTTGTTCCTGCCTCCTTCCCAGAGGGAATTACCTATTACTACAGAGCATCCCAGCTCATGCCAGTTGCTGCCAAGGAGAAAAGCAGGGTTAGCTTAAATGGTTTTAGTAACTGATCTGAGCTATCCCAGATGCTTTGCCTTCAGGTGATAGATAAGGTGCTCCAGCTCTGCTCCCCAGTCTGAGCACCCTGGTAGCAGTGAGTAGCAGTAAGCAGCGCAAAATGAAGGAGATGGGAGTGCAGAAGGCTGCCCTGCTCCTTTCAGGAGCAGATATGAGCTGACGTATCTCAGTTTAAACACTCCAGCCTTGCTTGAAGAACCTAGGTGTGAAAACATTAGTACACTGTGCAAACTGTGTACAAAAAGTGTCATCAGAGAGAACAAGCACTGTCCCACAAGATACTGCTTCTGTTACACTCTTGTTTGCAGTCAGGAAGCCTCAGAGTCCCAGCGTGACATGACAGAAACTACCATTCATTTGCTCCGCACTCTCAGTATTTCTGCACCAGCTATCAAACAGGCTTCCATATTCTTAATTTTCATTTCCACAGATAAATTGCCTCTTCAGTACCCTCTGCTGTCCATTTAATGCCATGTCAGTCTCAGAATAACAACTGCAGAGGTTTAGGGTAGTGGCATATTTTTCCATCCCACTTCATTTAATTGAGCAAAGGGCCCAGCTGCCTCTGACTGCCTGTAAAACTGGCGTAGGGAGCCAGGCACCTCTGAAATGCAGTAGAGCTCTTCTGAGATCTGAAGTGCCTTTGGGAATTGCCTGTTTCTCCCCACTGGTGATATGTGCCTCAATAAAGGTCTCTGTTAGGCACCTAAAGATAGATAGATGGTATGGATTTGGACTCGGCCCACCCAGTTCAGTCTTGAATGAACAAAGGGTGAGTTCAAACAAATGCTCTACCCAGAGAACACCCGTTTCTTGGTATTCTGTACTTCTAGACCTAGAAACCAAAGGTCATTCACCAAACATTTGGTGAATGATACTTGAGGAATCAAGCAGGCTAGGTCAAACTGTTGTAGAATCAATGAATGCTGATAGATCTCTCCATTACTTCTACAGCCCTTATTCCACCTAATGAATCTTCCTGCTCCAGCCACAATTACAGTAAGCTCCCTGAGATCAAGGTCTGGAAGCCAGAATAAGGATATATATAAGCTTGGAGAAATCAGAAAACAGGAAGAGAAGGCTCATAAATCAATCTAAAAAGGCCTAGCAATGTGAATAGAATATAGCTAGTGCTCCTCTCTCACCATGATACTGCAGTTACAGCCAGAGTTTTGGTCTAAGGACATGTTAGAGACTGCCCCCAGAATTGACAGCACATCATTAATGTGCAATGAAATTGAAAGTAGTTGGATGTCATGCTAGCCACATCACTCCTTTGTATGGTAAATTATGCAAATATGTCTATGGAGCAGCTAGTTCTAGAGAGATCTTTGTCCTTTTTAAGCAATTAATTAGATCTCATAGGAGGCACAGGTTCACTTGCAGTGAGAGCCTGCCTTCTTTTGCTCAGAGTTTACATCTATCAGCATTTAGCTAGCCAACTGCATGCTTTTATTTAACTACCTGAACAACAGAACAATAATAAAGTAAATTTAGTAATAACATCCCACCCAACTTTCTTCATATGTTCAGTCTCTCCCCAGCTACCATAATTTCTTTTGATTACTCCCTTGACTCTGCATCTGAATTTTAGAAACACAGCTGGCATCCAGTCAGTCTCATAATAAAATGGGAGTAGGTCCCAGTCACCTGGTAGTGATGTCAGCCTTTGTCTTGTCTGAATAATATCTCCTAAAGATAAAAAAAGATCCCAGATTGGATAAAGCACACCCTAGAATCCAACCTGGTTTCTAAAGGAGTTCCTTATTTTTACTAATGTATAGGAAAAACATAATGCTCTGAAAGAAGAAATCATTATCTGAACACACACTGAATGACAGACAATTCAATTTTACCTTAGAGATAAACTAATCTTAGAGCTCATTTATAGCCCTACCCTTCTCCAGGTGTCCACAGATTTCCACCTCTCATCCTTTCAGAGATATAGGTCAGCAATCAATATTAAGAGAATTTCGAGGCACCCATATATAGAGAAAAGCCTGCACAGTTTGGTCAAGGGTCTCCATCAGACTTCAGCTTGGGGCTGAGTGGCTGGAAAGCTGCCCGGCAGAAAAGGACCTGGGAGTGTTAGTGGACAGCCAGCTTAACATGAGCCAGCAGTGTGCCCAGGTGGCCAAGAAGGCCAATAGCATCCTGGCTTGTATCAGGAATAGCGTGGCCAGCAGGAGCAGGGAAGTCATTGTGCCTCTGTACTCGGCACTGGTGAGGCCTCACCTCGAGTGCTGTGTTCAGTTTTGGGCCCCTCACTACAGGAAAGACATTGAAGTGCTGGAGCGTGTCCAGAGGAGAGCCACCAAGCTGGTGAGGGGTCTGGAGAACAAGTCATATGAGGAGAGGCTGAGGGAACTGGGCATGTTTAGTTTGGAGAAGAGGAGGCTGAGGGGGGACCTCATTGCCCTCTACAACTACCTGAAAGGAAACTGTAGAGAGGAGGGTGTTGGCCTCTTCTCCCAAGGGAATAACGACAGGACCAGAGGAAATGGTGTAAAGTTGCGTCACGGGAGGTTTAGATTAGATATTAGGAAGAATTACTTTACTGAAAGACTGGTCAAGCACTGGAACAGCCTGCCCAGGGAGGTGGTGGAGTCACCATCCCTGGAGGTATTTAAGAAACGTGTAGACATGGCTCTTCAGGGCATGCTCTCGTGCCCGGGATTGTTGGTTTGTGGTGGGGTGTTGTGTGTGAGGTTGTGGGTGTGGGGTTTAGTTGGTGGGTGCTTTTTTTTTTGTGTGTGTGGTTTTTTTTGTTGTTGTTGTTGGTTTTTTTGTTTTGTTTTGTTTGCTTGTTTGTTTGTTTTTGTGTGTTGTGGTTTTTTTTGTTGTTTGTTTGTTTTTTTTAATGTGGTTGGACTCGATGATCTCAAAGGTCCCTTCCAACCACTAAGATTCTGTGATTGTGTGATTCTGTGATTCTTTGCAATATGAATGCTTAGGAAGTAAGTTAAATGCATTGTCAAGCTCTGTCACATACCTTCTGCACCGATTGACACAAGTTTCACTCCTTTGCTGGCAATATAATCCAGAGCCTTGTTGACATTAGCAATTTTATGGAAGCGCATCTTCCCTCTGTCTGGTTTCGGTAGTCTTTCCCCTGCAAAATAACAAATTTCATGTGTTTATTGTTATATACACCTGGCTACAGACATACAACTGATTAGAAATCAAGAGTGAACGTGCCCTGAACGCTGTCTAAAAGTTATTTTAACAGGTATTTTTCTGAAAGAATGTAAAATGGCTTTGAACAAAACCCTGAAAATTCAAATCTGACTTAGATCTATCTGATATACTAGTAAAATCAGAATAAAGTTTTTATCTTTGCCCTAAAGATATGTGAGTGCTTCCTGATCCTCAACTTCTGGTTCCTTCCTACTGTCTGCATTAGAGTAGCTGAATATTAAGAAGGCAGGATGTTCTCAGATCTCATCACTCTCACCTGCCTGATTGTAAAGAGAGGCTGGATTCTATGTGGCAGATTAGCCATGGCATCCTTCCACATCTGACCAAGAACAATGGCTTTTAACAACCTCATCCAGTACAGTAGAGCAGCTAATTTCAGAGCATAGGCTGATGTGTTTGAATGAACTTCTCTTTTCAAAGGATCACAAAGAAGAATAATTTCTGAAAATGTGACTCTCCATTTCATGAACAGTGATCATTTGAAGATCTTATTTCCCCACTGAAATCTCCAGCAAAAACATAAACTGTCTTTTCCATAAAGATATCTTAAAAATCTTCTTGCCCTTTTTCATCTTTGTTGTGTGTCTGTAACTTGAGCTCTTCAGGGGCATTCTGAGTGTACCTTGGGGACTGCCTCTCTGAATAACACATCAAATGAGTGACATCGTGAGTTTACATCAGTTAGTCAAAAGTAGTTCTTGGATGCTCCACCCTTCTGAAAAATGAGACTTTTTACTTGTGACTAAATATTGATCTAGTTTTACACTCACTTTTGAAAGCATTGTTACATCCAATAGAGTTCTTAAAAGCAAAGCAAAACTTTTATACTAGAAGTGGAATAAAATGAATTTGTCATCAAAGAGTAAAGGCTTTTTAATTGTTTGGGGGTAAGATCGGGTCCTCAATGTTTGTGGTTTGTCCAACAACACTGTGATGTCAGTGATACCTTGATACCCTGTGATATTCTGGAACACAAGCACAAGGTAAAAACAGAGGGCTTTTTCCTCCCTTATGTTTTACAGAGTGTTTCTTCTCTCACTTTTCAGCCTACTTGAAGTTTGTGTTCATTGCTCTGAATTAACAATTTTTGTTCTTTTAAGAATGTTTCAGTTAGCATGCTGTAAACACATAGCAAAATTCATTTTAGCCAACCTGAGATAACTTCCAAGAGGAGCATCAGTTTAAGGCCATTTCTGAAGTCCTCTTCAATGTTCTCAATTTGCGTGCCTGCTTTCCTGAGGTGGGAATTGCACCAGGCTGTAAACGTCTGTAATAGTAATTAAAAATACATATTTATCAACACGGCATTTTCCAGAACAACTGCTACACCATCTGAGTAAACACTGCATCTGAGATTTTCACTACTGCCTTAGAAATTTGGATGTCCAACTTCCATTCATTTTATACATGTCGCTGAGTTCAAAATTCTTACCCCAGATGTTCATGAAGATGCAAAGAACTGCTTGATTAGAAGCAAAATTGTGCTAGATTCTGCTTGTAAATGCATCCCAAAAAAAGATCTACACATAAAGGCAAAATTTGTCAAATAGTGATTATTACGCTTACCATTTTATGAGCACAAAATTTTATGTTGGCACTTAACCTGTTACACATTCTTCCTCAAAGGAAAGATTGATAAGTTTTTAGGGGAGTTTTAACTCCCCAGTTTTTAAGGGGAGATTTAGATTGGATATTAGGAAAAAGTTCTTTACCATGAGGGTGGTGGAACACTGGAACAGGTTGCCCAGGGAGGTGGTTGAGGCCCCTTCCCTTGAGATATTCAAGGTGAAGCTCGACGAGGCCCTGGGCAACCTGGTCTAGTTGGGGGTGTCCCTGCTGACTGCGGGGAGGTCGGACTAGATGACCTTTGGAGGTCCCTTCCGGCCTGGACCAATCTATGAATCTATATGGTATAAAGGAAGCTGCGTGATAGTAAATTGTAGGCAATAGCAAACACAGAAGCAAGAATTTCTACTACTTGAATTCATGTTACAATAAACAGTTCTTATATAGATTATCTATGCCAGAGAGAAGTAACAAGCATTTCTCAGAGGCAAAAAGTTATGAGAATACTCTTCAGGATGAAGTAAACTGAACAGAGACTTTATACAGCAAGGATACCAGCAAAATTGCAGCTGCTCCTACTTGTAACTACAGTGAGAAACAGCATGCTTTTTGAAAACATGGACAATTGGATGGTTTTTGAAAGTTTACAATAATTCAAGCACAGAATTTCAAATTTCAAATTTCAATAATTTTCAAATTACAAATTTCAAATTACCATAGTTTTAAAAACATTTAATGTATATAGTTTAAAAAATAAAATATATCCTAAATCCCCATTGTCAATATGAAATTTCCTTTGGCCTTCTTTTTTTCTTGCCTGTTTTTTAAGATTATTTAATTTCTGATCTCTCAGAAACAGAATAAGAAAGGCCAGTAGATGAAGGCAAAAACCTTCCCTGGAACTGAATCTTGTAAATTCTAGACAGATTTCATATCTTAAATGAATTTGAATTTGAATTTTCAAAAATGGTCTGTTCTTAAAAATGGAACTTTCTCTTAAAGAATAACATTTTGATTGTTGTTGGGTTTGAGTCCATTTATGTGAAGAATTTATGAGCAGCTTGCTGGGCTCTTTTCTCAGTGCTCCTACAGTGACAAGGGCCAGCTTGCTAAACTTTAGTTTTATCAGCTTCTCTCCAATTGAAAGGAAGAAGCAAGAAGCGCTACGCATATGGGGGAGCTGTGCAGTGAAATCCCTAATTCTAGATACCCAGAGGAAGGAGGAGAGAAGACAGTACTGGAAGTGGTTTCTGGGCAGGGGTCCTGTTGACATGCAGAGGATGAGTTGCAGGCAGAGGCATAAGAAAGTCATTCTGTGTGCAGGTAGAGGTAAGTATGGCTGCAGCTGAAGCGTCTCTGCAAATGCATCTATTTTAATAAAGGGACGTTAGCTTGAAAAGCAGTCATTCAGGAAGGTACAACTTCCCTCATTTTAAGGTAACTAGCTTTACTGAGCTCATGGGAGACATGAAACCAGAGTGCATCAAGATTCACAACAGAGATACTAGGCACCTCTACCCTCAGGGCTCCACATGATGGAGTCTTAGGATGGTATTTTGTTTGGATTATTATAGGGTTAGGATCTATTTTATAAGACTAATTTGTCTGCCTCAAGCAATATCTTGTTCTAGTGATGTGTATCTAAAAAGGCTTAGCACCACATTAAGCCATTTGCAAACACCAAAAACTGCAACAAGCATTCTTGGAAGGAACAATATTAAAGTAATATAGAAAAAACAGCTGAGAGCACTCAAGGGTAAATGCACATGAACCTTGCATGGCAATTTGGCAATAAATATTGGAAAGCTGAACCAGTAAATGAATAAGCCTTTCATGAATTGAGCTTGTGATGGACGTGCTTAGCTGCAGATGCTATTGCAGTTCATAGAATTGTTCCAAGCACAGCACGCTAAACTCAAAGAGGAATTTGGAAAAAAGAACCTCAGCCATTTCCACCTCTTCTTTTAGACACTTTACAGTGAACATTCTGACCTTGTACCACTCAAGTAAATGAGTTTTCCCCATTTTTCATTTAATGAAGAGTTTAATGGCAACAACTGCACCAGTTAAGCAGTCTTGAAAGACTAATCTGATTCCTGCTGTGAAGAAAGCTACTTCTCACGCAGTTTCTTAAGAGAAAATGGAACCTGGCACTTCTTAGCTCATATATGCATATATAAATACAAAAGCAAATTAGAATTTTGTCCACCTCTAATCTCACTGTGGTCCTCTACTTCGCCTCTTCAACAGCTGATTCAACTTACTGGATGCTGCACATAGACAAAAGTAAAAGTTTTGTTCAAAGATCCCAAAATTTTCAAGTAATTTATATAGTTTCTCTTGAAAACAGATGCTTTTACAGGACTGAGTTTGCTGAGAGACAAACTCTCTTCTCGATCATGTTCACTATATGAAGACACTAAGTAGCCAATGTTGCTGTGATATAAACAAGGAAAAGATGCTCCTACTGCTGAGTCAAGCTGTTTTCAATAAATAGTTTGATGACAGTCACTGGTTTTGGGGTGCCTTTTTATATCTGTAGGTTATTTAAGATTCTTTCCAATATTATTAGGGTTTGTCATTGACTGTAGTATTCTGAAGGATAAAGTTGAAATTACCTATGAAGCCCCCATTCACAAGATAACAAGTTCTGCTGAAGCACTCTACTGTGCACAGATTCTTTATTTAGACTGTCTGTATCTAGACAGTTTAGATTATCTTCTGTACCTAGAATAAGAAATTTAGATCTTTTATCTGAACTACAGTTTCTCAGAGCTTTCTGTTTTACCAGCGCACCACGTCATGAAATCGTGCTATCCCCTTATGACAGTTGTCTTGTGCCTCATGGAAAGTGTGGCTGCAGTACATTACAGCAGACTCTCGGCATGTGGCTTCATAGCCTGGTGCCTTCTGAAGTGACTTACTTTCCCTAGGACTAAACACCATTATAGGAATGTTACTTAATGAAGTGTTTACTATCTTTCAGTGATGCAATCCGTAAGCGACTGCATTAAAACTACTGCAAAAATTAACCTGCAAATGTTAAGTTTCCACGATCCACATTTTATTTAACCCCCATCCTTCTGTTCTTATTGTGATAACACTTGTTCTCACTGCTTTGGCTTTAACTAACAGTTCTATTCATAGTTATTAAGAAACAATTCAAAGCATGTTTAAGTCCTGGAGATCAAAATACAGCCAGCATAAAGTACCCTGCAAATTTGTAATCCACTGGGATTTAAAAGCTATTAAATGACTTAGACAAAGCAAATTCCTTTTTCTGCTGAGCTGTACAGTACATTTCAGAGTATCAGATTGCCCAGAGAAACAAGGCAGGACTGAAGGCACCAAGTTGAATACCAGGAGGGATACAAGTTATGTGTCTAGAAAGCTAGACATTTCTTTTTAGAATTTATTTACCATAGGTGGCTTTACAAATTTTAAAAATTAATAAACAAACATCTCTCCTTTTGCAAAGTTGTTACTACAACTCATTCTTAGATGAGAGACCACAGAAGAGGGGATGCAGGGCAGGAAGCCAAACAACATGCAGTCCCACAGGTAAATGTTCTCATAATGCACTATTAATTGTCTACTGTCACAGGTCTATTTTGGAAAAGCTAACTCCAGAAAAGGAAACGCAGTTTATGTTCTATGCCCTCTTAGCCTCATTGTGAAGACTGCCAATAGCATATTCTCCTTAATTTGGATTCATAGATCTGTGATGGCAAAATGCATACCCAAGAAAAAAAGACCTTACCTGGTAATTTACTCAGGCCACTTAATTTTACAAGCCCTTGACAAGTAGAATTGCCACAAAGGGGCAGGAAAAGGACATATCCCTAATCAATTACCAATCAACTGCAGGTAATGCCAAAAAATAATAGGATATGCCCACTCTGTGAAAATATTTTTACATGTGAAGGACATACTTTGATGGAAAAAGTGGTATCTCTTGAAAGCTGAGTTGTCCTACACTCCCGAGAAAGCCCACGTCCTCTTTATGTGAATGTAATGACATCTTACTTTTGATAGTGCTTCAAAGCCAGAAAACAAGATGCTATAGTAACAAGTTTCATATGTGCACTTAATAATAGGGATAAAGAGAATTGAGAAAGCACCAGTTACTTCCCTCTCCAATACTGTTACCCACCGGTAGGTCACAAGACAACTTGTTCTACCTGCTGAAGATAGAGGGTAAATTTCTAGTTTGCAACTGACAGTGAGTCCAAAATGTACATCACCAAAACAGCAGCATAACTTGCATGGGGACATGTACAGGGGATACACTTCACAAGTTCAGGAGGATTTATTTATTTGCACTCAGAATTGAAATTGAGAAGTGGATCCAGCCCAATAACGGACTGGAGACTGGTATCCTATTTAGTATATATTTTTCATAACAAAGTTAACACTGCCTTTTGCTCTCTCCAACTTAAATTAATTTTCTGTCTCCTATAACATTTACAAGTTTTAAAAAATAATATTTATTTTAAAAGGTATGTGTCTGCTTGTCTGTACCCCTACCAGAAACGCTGCTGGCCTACGAGTCATTTGTTTTTTGAGTTTCTAGCCTCTCTGTAACATTTACATAAGAAAAAGTAGACAAAATCAGATTTTAACCTGTAAGTTATGAAAAATATTGCATTTACAGAAAATGTAATATTTCCCATGTCTGTTAAGTAAGGCAGAAGCACAAGTCATTTTCAGTGGACCTTAAATTCTAATACCCGGAGCAGGAGAACACACCTGAAGAAAATTAACTTCAAATATAAACATTCGACACATTTGTTTATAAACATATGTTTTATCCCTAATCATCTCACTTTCATAGAGTTGTTTCTTATAACTCCGCTTTATAGCCCTTCTTCTAAAGTATTTTTCCTCTCTACTTGTGCTAGCTGAGGGTCTTCATTACTCCTAGGCTAAATAGGATGCAGTGATTCATTCTGTAGTTATACAGAACATTACTGGGCTCTGAGCGCATGGCAAGGGTGTTACAGAAAGAGCTCTGCCAGAACATTCCCACTAGGCCAGACTGAGGTTTCCCCTTGAAGAATTGCCCATCTGTCTGTTATCCATGTTTTAAAATATAAGTTGTGAACCTGCAACATGATCTCCTAGCTCCTGGGTCCACACAGTGTTCTAATGACTGCGCGATCAGGGCTTTTCTCTGGGCTTGAGATACAGTCTGCGTTGGCCCTCGTTCTCTTAACTATTTGATTCTGCTCCCAAAAGAAGGGCCATGAAGGTTAAACAGCAGAAAATTGCACAGCCTTTAAAACTAACTTGATGTGAACCAATAACTACACCTGGCGTCTTTTTAGATGTTCTTGGAACTTCTAAGTCAGCTATATTTTTAGTATATTAGGTGCATGAGTATATTTTTATGAATTGAAAATACATAAAAATCTTCCACCTTACTCGTTGGTTTGAATTACTCTTAGCTGGTCTAAAGTTGTGGCAGGGGAGGTTTAGATCAGACATTAGGAAGAATTACTTTACTGAGAGAGTGGTCAGGCACTGGAACAGCCTGCCCAGGGAGGTGGTGGAGTCACCATCCCTGGAGGTATTTAAGAAACGTGTAGACATGGCACTTCAGGGCATGCTCTAGTGCCTGAGACTGTTGGTTTGTGTCTGTATGTGGGTGGGTGTGGTGTGTGGTTGTGGGTGTTTGTTTTGTGTGGGTTTTGGTTTGGTTTTGTTGGGTTTTTTTGGGGTTTTTTTTTGTGGTTGGACTCAATGATCTCAAAGGTCCCTTCCAACCAAAAAGATTCTGTGATTCTGTGAACTGTTCCCTTGCTCTTGTTTCCCCTTGCAGTGGAAGCCTAAATGCATTGGTACATGTTAGTAAAATAACTAGAGTAACTGTAACAGGAGAGGTGGTTCACCAATACAACTCAATCATGACAAAACACCTGGTAGGCAAAGTGGGATTTTAACACTGAACACACCAGAGCACAGCAACAAGTCAAATGAAGCTCAGTGAAAGCATAGTGAGGATGCCATGAAGGCTAAGGTAGAGGGAAACGTTTAGTGTGTTCCAAAAGGTCATTAAAAGGAAACCCTCAAATCATAGATAATATGTCAAAGCCAAATTCCTGGGAACAACAGAAAGGATAGCATAGAACAGTCTCACAAAGGAAGTTAGTAGGAGCTCCATCACTAGATCCCCATATCCAAAGCTGTGGAAAGCTCTCCCTGCTCCAGCACATCCATCCATATAGCTGAACAGAAGGTGTCAGAGATGACACACTAGCATACTCTGCACTGTCAGCAGATTTGCTCTAGTAACTAAGGGAACTTCACCCCAGTTCCTTAACTGTGTCATTCACAGGAGATGTTGTCAAAGGGATACATTCATCACACAGGACATCACGTCTTGCTAGCATTCTGCATTTTGCTTGCATTGAAGAGCAAGGGGAGACCTCAGTCCTTACAAAGCAGGTGGCCTAATCCTATGCGAGTCTAGGGTTTCCTGTAAAACATGTAACCCCCTCTTCCAGCACTGAATGATCGCACGTGTTTTACAGTGCTCACTATTAACAAAAAAAACCACCCCAGAGCATGTAAATATCCCTTCAAGAGTAATTTGGCAAGGCTGAACTATGAGAAATATCAGGAAGATTACTGAGCCTTTTGTTACAAAGTGCGTGACATTAGCTCTTTCTTTCAGAGGAGGCGAACAGAGAAAGGTTATGTTGTCCAATTGGTCTAAAATGGAAGAAAACTTAGGAGGCAGCAAGATGTATGGAAAATTCAGTATGGGTAACTGCATGCACTATCCTCACCTCAGCCTTTTTTTTCTGAAGGGAAGAACAGGAAGGAAAAGAAGGAAGATAAGAGGTTTCACAAGGTCTTTGGAGGGGCTAAAACAGTTAAGATATTGCAAGGTTTATTAGGAGCAGGCAGATAATGTGTTTACTGGATCACCTGAGACAGCTGGGAAAGACAGAGAAGTTTCCATGCCCATAAGCCCATCTTTACATGTGAGAAAGAAGCATCAGTCATTCTGAAGCATGAAAATTTAGATAAGTCTTCAGACAACCCAGGACTTTGATGGATCATTGGTATAATGCTACAACAGCTCTACTCCATGAAGGAAGCTCCTTCCTTTTTCAGCACTGTTGATGACACCCAGTTATTAAAGTTTTACAGCAACAGGCATCTGTGTGATCCAAATGTGTGACTTCTCAGAATACATGCAGTGCCGTAAGGTTGCCTGCTTGTGTATTTTTATCAGTTTAAAACAATTCTGCCTATTTTAAATGTATTTTCAATCAGAAACATTGATATTTTAGAAGTAGGAGCACACGCAATGTTTAAAATCCCATTTGAAACTAAAAAGTGTTCAGGGTCTGTAGGAAAATTCTGGTCTAAATCTACTTTTCATTTTTGAAATTTCAAGAATCACTCAAATTAGAGAACCCTGCTCAGAAAAATAATGCAGAAATAAAAGAAGCAAGAATCCAATGAAAATCTTTACTAAAAGCATGGGCATGGTTTTACCTTGCATTATAAACACTGCAAGACATCTTTACCCATTCTTATCTTTACAATATAACTGCAACCTACTCAATTTATTAAGGTGAAGGAATTAGAAAGACAAAGGAACTGTAAGAAAAGAAACTTACTGTCTACTTCTGGTATGTTCTTTTAGTTCTGAATGTTTTTTAACACATTCCTATCACTAAGCAGACCAGAATGGTCTGTGTAAATTTAAATGTGGTAAACTTAATAATAAAGGGAGAAATATAGTCTTATAGGTGATAAAAGGTTTGGCATATTTTATTTACACAGAAGTGGGAAATTTTGCTATGCAAGTAGCATCAACTTTTGCAGAATCCAATCATATTTTAAAAATTAAACTTCCAAGGACAAGCAAGCAAATACTTATGTTGTGCTACCTTTCTAAGCTTGCACTTACGTACTTGCATGTCCTCCCCTCATGATTTTGCCTACCTCAACTCTAGCCATTTGTCCTAGTTCCACTAGTTGAACTAGAGTATTTTAAAGATGCCCCCACCAGGACTCTACAGAAGCAGATCTCTTTTATGTCACATACCTAAGCTGGTTGCAACAGCAGAGAGCCATTTATTTAAGAAAACTGAACACATAACCGGGGGGGGGGGGGGGGGGGGAGTGTTTAGCAAGTCAGAGAGTTGATTCCTACTAATGGTGAGTAATGGCTCACTATTAAGCAGAAGGGCTTATTAAGTGCACTTCTGTAGGAATCTGCCCTAAACTATTTCCTATAACACATTTTACTACTCAGTTAGATGACAGAATAGAGCATATGCTTATAACATTCGAATATGACAGCAAAATGATGGGTCTGTAAGCATGTTTCATGACAGCTACAATTCAAACTAATCTTGACAAATCAGGGAGATGACTTGAAGAAAACTGGATGCAGATTAGCAAGAAGTCTGAAGTGCTGGCCTCCTCCAGTAATAAATAACTGCAAAAACACAGGATGGAGAATTACTGGCAGGGCAGCAGCACTGAAGAAGAGGATCTGGGAATAACAGTGGATCACAACCCAACCAAATTAAAAAATGTTGTGCTGTTATAAAAGGTGAATACAATACTGGAATGTCTAAGCAGAAGAACAGTGTATCAATATCTGAAGTATTTCTTCCAATCTCCCCTGTGCTGGAAAGGGATTAGATGTAGTATTGTCCCCTCTTTTGGGCACAAAATTCAAGAGGACTATGGACCACTTGGAGAGAATCCACGAAACAGCCATGAAAAGAATAAAATTCTAGAAAATTTAATCTATGAAAAATATAGAACCATTGGAAGGGTTCAGTCATGAGAAGTTTGAAAAGAGTAATACTTGTCTCAACCATTTAGGCAGTCACAACAGAGAAGAGAATAAATCAGCTGTGTTTATTTAAGATAGAGCTTAAGATACTCATGAGCTTAAATAACAACAAGGAAGACTTAGATTAATTTTTATCTCTAGAAGCAGTGAAGCACTGGAAGACATTGGCTGAGTAAATGTGAAATCCTTCTTCTTGGACAGCATCAAGAACAAGTTGGATAAATGCACTGAGAACAGCATGAGCATATTTGCTTCTGACCGAAAGTAGGGGAATGGACGAAATGCTTTCCCAGATTCTCCCAGTCATACTGTCTATGATGTTAATGGAATATTCCCATCCTATTTGACATCTACAATGCAGCCTTGAAAAGGGATAATAGGCAAGCAGACTCTTTTTCCTTCTAGATTCTGTGGCTGAGAAGCCCTAAAACTTAGCTATGTGTATTATATATATATGTTATCCAAAGATACCAAATAAGAAGTCATTCAACAGAAAACAACTCCCTTCTAGGAATCCAAGCACTTGGCATGCATCAGATAGCTGTAAATTTTGATTCTGTCAGGGTGAGGTTTTTTGTGGTGATCCTCATTCCCCTCTCCTACTTTCATATGACCCCCTAATTTCCCTTAGCAAGACGAAATATAATATTGGAGGAGATTTGTCAGGGATATTGGAGAAAAAGAAACTAGAAGCCTGAAGACAGAGAATAATAAAGAAACAAAGCTGAAGAAATGTAACAGGATAGAGAGAAAGAAGATTCAAAGTCAATAGGCAGAAGAGCGTTCAAGGAAAGTTAAACATAAATCAAATTAACATGAAAGTGGATTCAATGATCTGTTCTATGGATACATACATTTCCCAAGGTTTGTATTATGATCCTGGAGAAAAGATTCTGATGCTTGTGTTTTCTCCCCAACTTTTTGACAGCTTTTAAGTCATATAAGATGGGAATTTAAAAAATGTTTTTATTGACCTAAATGCTGAGCATTTTATGATCCGTGATTGCTCATATGGGACTATAAGCCTTTAACAACAATGGGAGCAGATGTTAGCCATAGCTGAGTACTTTTAAGTGTCCCACATCTGTATTCAAGGATAATGAGAATAATAAACCCTCCATATCCCGCAGCACTACTGTGGATGAAAATTCACTATTGCTTTTGAGGTGCTCAAACACTACCCTGAAAAAAAGCCCAATAAAGAAACAGTACCAAGAAAGATTAGCAAGTTGACAAAACTATAAATATCTTCTAAATAAAGAATTTGAAAATTAATCAAAACCAGAAACTACTGTGAACAGATGGAAAACAACACATAACAATTACCAACATCTTCAGCATCTGTTCTCAGTCATCCAAAGTTAATTCTACATTTAAAAATCAAAGCTAGCTGTTTAGCATAAACCAGTTACCTACTACTGTAAATCTAGTTGCATGCTAGTTATCCTTCTCTCCTTTAACTCTTAGTGAATTTTGAAATGTGCCAGCCACTGGGGTATGGAGAAAGAAGTAGCTCAGGGACTGTTCAGAATAGCAATGACTGTGAATAACCCCACAGATGCAACCTGAGAAAGCATTTTCACATACAGAAATTGCTTTAGCTTTCACCTCTAGGATGAAAAGTCACTGTCCCTACCTCTCACTAATAAGGTCAGGTTTGGGCACCTCCAATGAAGCTGCCATTTCTGGTGGTTTAAGTGATGGGGGCACCTGTCCCCCTGAGAGCTAAACTGAGAGTATAACTCACCTCATAGACATTGCCAAACAGCCTGCATGTGTTAGCAACCTTGTCACTTATTCACCTGGCCTGGGTTCAAAACACTGACCTAAAAGTGAAAGGTTCCCCCCAGCCAGGCATTCCCAACCAATAAATTCAAACTCCATCTTCAGTACAAGGTTATCTTTAATCATGAGTTGGGGTGTAGAAGCTATTAGAATATTCCACTCAGAAGGCTTTGCAATACTGAGACTTAATTATTATTGTCACCCCATGGTTAAGCGGCGACAAAGGTCAGGGTTTTGCAAGTCAGCTTTCTCTTGGATGTGAATGACTTTTTGCAGTATAGTTTGTTCATTCACATCATGTGCATGAATCCTTGAAAAAAGACGGTCACAAACAACATACAGACAATACTCTTTGAGAACCCCTTTTCCAAATGGCAATGTCCGGCTCTTACTCCAGCCCTGGACAATTCATTCTAGCTTGATGGAATAATGGGAAGCAATGCCTTGCTGTTTGCAATGATCTTACTTCCTCATATTCCCTCCTACGTCAATAACAAATACTTTGTCATAACAGAATTAATACCTCTTAATTTTTTGGATTACATACCATTATTCAATGCATTAAAATGCTCAAGGTACAAGATTAGCACTACAGAATGATAAATAAATGGTATAATCTGTGAAGTAAACATAAAGTTCTCAAATTACTACCAATTTCCAAGTTATAATAGCCCCCATATTAAATTTCTTTCTCTAATGAGAATGAAAAGACAGTGAGTTAAGACTCAACATTTGAGTCTTTGCTCTTCCACAGCTTTTTCATAGAATCATAGAATGGTTAGAGTTGGAAGGGACCTGAAAGGCCATCTAGTTCCAACCGCCCTGCCATGGGCAGGGACACCTCCCACTACAGCAGGTTGCTCAAAGCCCCATCCACCCTGGCCTTAAACACTTCCAGGGATGGGGCATCCACAACTTCCCTGGGCAACCTGTTCCAGTGCTTCACCACCCTCACAGTAGGAGAATTTCTTTCTGGTATCTAATCTAAATCTCCCCTCTTCCAATTTAAAACTGTTACCCCTTGTCCTGTCACTACACTTCCTGACAGAGTCCCTCTCCGGCTCTCCTGTAGGCTCCCTTCAGATATTGGAAGGCTGCTATGAGGTCTTCCCAGAGCCTTCTCTTCTCCAGGCTGAACAACCCCAGCTCTCTCAGTCTGTCTTCATAGGAGAGGTGCTCCATCCCTCTGATCATCTTCGTGGCTTTTTGTACAACTTCTTCTAAGTAGTAAAACCTCTTTCCATATCCGTCCAAAATCTTTACCCCACAGTACAGGTGGGATGTAGATATGCCCCATGGACTAAGAGTTCTAAATGCAGAATTAGCAGGCTGCTGGTTCACCTCTAAAATGGAGTGATTGTGCAATATTTTACAGTCTCATGTACATTTTGCAAATTTAAAATGCTGTAACGAAAGAACTCTTCTTTCACAAGCCTCAAAAAACAAATATTGGTGAAAAAGGTATCTGTGAATCAAGCAGTTCTTAAATGGAAGCAAAGCTTTAAAAACAAAAACAAACAAAAAGGGACTAATGGAACAATACAAATGCAAAGCTTTGAGTAATCTATCTTTGGTCAATGGCTTTTGGTTTTTTTTTTATTTTCAGATGTTGATTTTGTATTTCCCTCCAAGGAAAAGTTTATGGACATGCTGATCTCCTTCAATAGGCCATATTGTTCCTAGCATTTAATAATATAACAATCAACAGATCATTGTACATTTTTTTTTTTTTTTTACATGCAACACTGCCAAATTCTGCCCTTCAAAATGTCTCCTACTGAAATCTGCAGAAATAGAGAAGCATCACCCACAAGGATGTGGGCCTGTGCCTTTTTGATAGAGACACAGTACTCCCACACAGTGTGGCTGGGAGTGTACAGCATCCAAAGTGAACCTCTGAGGACTGCCAACTATTTGCACGGCACAACAGTATTTTCCTCTAATAGGTTAACTTAACTTTAGAGCATACTAACCAAATATTCTCCATTCCAATACACTGCACTTTGCAGAGCTTGAATTCACACTATAAAAACAAGTCATTCTGGCCTTGCAACCTGAAATAGTGTGGCTATAGCAACTAATATCTTACACAGCATTCCTGATCACTTTACCCCACAAAACTGTACAACACATTCACACCCAGTTGTCAGAGCATTAAAACAGATTTGCCACTACACTGCACAAAGTTGAATGCAGCAAAGAACTGTTGCACGCATTTTTAGAAAAGCTTTAATGGACTCTATCACCCATGCAATAAAGACTGCATTTTTGCATTTACATAGAAATATATTTTCATATGTCCTGAAGTGCTGTCCAAAAGATACCACTCCCCAGCCAATCAGGCAGGACACTAGGGACCTAAGCAGAGAGCTTGCAGAGCATGAAGTGTGTAAGTTCTGTTAGAAACTCCAATGTACTGATGCACGTTCCCAAACATCTCTCCCTCACACACTCTCTCGTGTTCTCCATAAGTTTCTAGATACAGATTTTGGGTGACCAAAATGAAGACAACTCCTGATACTTTTGAAGGCATGCTCAATTAATGGAACAGTGAGCTATTAGCATTTTGGTGCTTTCTGGATCACTTTTGAGCAAAGCGATATTTGGGAGGTCTCACTGTAAGCATTAATTAGACAGAGAGCTGTATTTAACGTGCAATTTTTGGATCTAACTACTAAAAAACTAGGAAACCCAAGGACAGAAAAAGGTTATTTATTATGTCATGGGACCAAAATATCCCATGAAAAGTTGAACTGTTACCGGGTCAAAAGAAATTCACTCATTTCTACGTGGCTCAGAAGGAGTTAATTCTGGAGCACCACCTTCCACGCTCAGCATTTCTACTTCACAAGAGTAACAACAAAGTAGGCATCTTCAGAAGAGGATTCACAGTAAAATGCCAACAGGTTTGAAGGGAACTGTTTCAGCAATGACAAAAGGTTTGATACGAGCCATTTTTCTGGTTTTCCTCTCCCTCTATATTCTTTTCCAACTAGCCAATTCTTCACTATTATGGCACAAATGCACAATCTCTGTTATATTTGCCTTATATTTGTTGTATTTTAGAGAGTTAAAAATGAAGTATAGGTAATTCAAACAGGGTCTTGAATACTGTGGCGGATCTGTAAGGGAAAAATCTGCAGGTGTGCTTTAAAGTCTATGTGCTTTATCCTGTCTCGGGCTTTCTCTCAAGTTTTAATTAAACAAAGAACATGCATTATTACTACTCTATCAAATGAATCTTCTTATAAAGAGATCATATCTCCTATTCTCCTTTCCAGTCTCGGGTCCTTCTTCCACCAGCTGTGCCCTACAGTGCTCCTCCTGGTTTCCTGAGAGCTCCTGAACTATCACAGATAGTGCTGGCTGACGTTTTTGTTTCAGCAGATACACATTTAAGCTGAGATGAAAGAAACATTCACACATTATAGTATGGAAGAAACTAAAGGTATGTCCTCTGGAAATAGAAGGATTAATTAAAGTAGGCTAATCCAGGATTTAGTTGACTGGATTTCCACATGTCTTTCCCTTGCTTTCTCTGTTGATTTTCTTCACCGTGCTATCTTTATCCAATAATTACATACTACATTGCCAGGTGAGTAAGTAAATCCATTATAAATTGGTCAATACAATCAATCACAGTGGGATAAAAGTATGTTCCTATCCAATTTATCAACATTCTTTAAAACACTTCCATAATCAGAAAAGCATATCTTCTGACTGATGAAGCTGAAACAGATTTTGAAAGTTTTTTCAATTCCACACACAAATATTTAAGTCCCTGACACCAATAAATGACGAGAAATGTATGTCAATAGTCAGACCCCAAGATATTTACACAGTAAATGTCATCTTTGCACTCTTTTATGTAGTGCATTTGAAGACCACCAAATCTAGTTTCACTTGTAATCTAACCTAAGGTCTAAGTTGAGATTCTTATAGAGAAAGGAAAACCTCATGCATTCATTCCCAATTATGCAACAAAAAGCTTCTCTGTGGCATATACACCAGGTTACTCAATGCAATAGTTATCAGTACACAAAGCATATAAACCATCCATGTTATTTATTTACTATTGCAACTGATGATTAAGAAAAAATCAATTTTGATTTCATCCTTGTTTCAAGAATCTATTTTTTAAAGAATTTGGTAAGTTCTGCTGTTAAAAATACTACTCAAACATATTGGGTTGATTTTTTAAAGGTCTAATGTTTCTTTTTGAGGCAGTAGCTATAGAGTAACATTTTCTATAATATTAAAATATCCTGTAAGCCAGCAGACTTTCAGAAAAATTACAGAGTTCCTAAATAATTTTTAGTGAGGCTCAAGTTCCTGAATTACTGAATTTTCTTAAAAACAGAATAAAAAGCAAAACACTACTTGAGATCTTTGAATGGCTCAATTATATATGAATATGAAATTTAACTAAGTAACCTGGTCTCAAGCACTTAGCTAAGAATAGATGGGTAAATAACAAACAATGATGGCTGTAACTGCTGAAAGTATAAACACCTGTGGTTTGGACAGTAGAGTGTTTGTGATAAGTAAATTGCTTTGTCAATTAAACACACAGTTCTTCATTTATCACACATCCATTCTTAACAGGAGCCATGCTGGGACCAGTGCTGTCATGGAAGCGAAGGCCATAGACAAAAAGAAAGCAAACAAACTTCAGCCTCATGTACAGTGTTTTGTTTATCTTTTAATATTAATGCCAGATGGATGATAAGTGTATTGCACATAACATGTACATGTACAGAGCGGCTTGCGTGGATGCACTGCAATCTACATCACTGAAATGACTTGGGATTAAGAAGTGGTAAGAACAGGGAGGGTTGCTTCGAATTTATTCAATGATCTGGTATATAGCAGAAGATCATTGTACCAGCAAATGAAGAGGACTGGAAGTCTACGGATAGGAGTAGATTCAAAGGTGGTCCAGCTGCTCTGCCAAAGAAAACGCATGGTGTAACTATACTCCAGAGCACAGCTGGAGATGAACTTGGACTAGAGGGTTTTCCATAGCCTAAAGAAACTCCTCTAGGTGAAAAAATATCCCAGAGCTATACAATGATTTATGTAGGGTTTTTGTTTGTTTGTTTGTTTGTATTTAGTGCAGCTGGGTAGCAGCTTTCTTCATATTAAAGAGTGTGATGTCTTAAGTCTTGCAGCAGTGAAAAGCTACACTGGTGCCCAGATTAAACATAAAACAGAGTTAAAAAAAAATATCACTTAATGCTAGATGGTCAAGCCTGTGACTGCCAAAATAGCAGGCTAATTTTCAGAGGTGCAAAACAGACAGAAGTTCCTCCTGACGTCAGTGGAAATGCCTGGGTGTTCAACACCTATAAAAAATATGAGCGTTTCCTTACATGCTTAAGCAATAATCACAAGTGCTAATTTTAGACTAGGGTAGTCACTTTCTGCAGACTCCTGCTATGGTAGTGGGGGTGAGCAAGGCTTTTCTAGGGGGCAGTTCCAAGTAAAAGCCATCTGTTCTAAATTAGGTTCTGCTAGTTATCAAAGTAATGGATGGCTGGACTGATTTTGCTTACAGGTTTTTGAGGAGAAGTAAGAACAAGCATCAGATTTCAAGTTGAAGGGATTCTGACAGTTAAGAGCAGTTGGGAGGAGGCATTTGAAGTAAATGGAAAATCTTACTCATACCAAGTACAGTAAACACTTAGCACCTTTATCTGTAAAGCCAGCATATAGGTATTATAAGCACAATTTTGGAGATGAAGACTTGGACAAAGTGGTATGTCCTTATAACTCAAAAGCAGGGAAAACTGTGACCAGACAAGAGCAGCAGTGCCTATTCTTGCACTCAGCACATAAATTCAAGACTAATTTTCTCACTTGTGTGCACATATGGAAATTTAAGGTCCAAATATAGAAACTAACTAAACATTAGCCAGACAACTGTCAGTTTCTGCTTCCTTCTGGACAGGCCTTCTAAAGAATGAATTGTATTTCTACAAGCCACCATTTCAAGTGGGACAGCTTGCTAAAAGGAGAACATTGCATTTCAAAGTCTTCTACCCTGTAGATGCTCTGTTCCTGCAGAGCAGTAACACCTGCCCTGTAATCCTTTCACATTAGTAGTTTGAGGATTACTAGGACCATGCTATCTTGATCTGTATTGAAAAGCTACTCGTACTACCAGCAGGAAGAACTATTGCAGAATATGTACAGAAACAGTCACAGAAGGTGATCATAACATTGTGTTTGCTGGTTAAATGATGTTGAAAGAGGTAACTTCTATCTTTAAATACATGCCAAATTTTATCAGGTAGAAAAAGAGCATTGTATAGCACCTGTATAGTTATAATCAGTTTTATGCAGCAAGTCTCTCAACATAAGGCATATTTAAAACCAACAAATCCAATGATTTTATAAGAACAAATGTCACACAGGTTTCATGAAATGATGGTCTTCAAACAATGAAGACTTGAAAATCACCCCAAACTATGAGGAATAAAATTTAATTTAGGAGGAAATGGAGTGCTTGATGTGAATATGTTCTCCTTCTGGTATCAGCTGAGAGTAAAGAATGCATAGCCATAGAAGACATATTTACTCAGGGTCAGCAACTTTTCACTGCTCACAGTAGAGGAATAGCACATCAGTTACACATTGCTTATCCCAACAATTAGGGCTCAGAAGAAATTATGCTTGGCAGTAAAGCCTTCCAAAACCACTCAACTTTGCCAACTGTGTAAGCACTTTTATATTTGTTTGCTTGTAAAGATATAAAGTAACACACAGGAGGGATGTCTTTTGACTTGGGACAAAGTCAAGCAGCACAGAATCCCATCTAATTCTATTTCACTGACATGCTTCTTCCTGCATCATGTCCACCTGCATTCCAGATATGAATCCAATGTGTTCTTCTGTAAGCAGGCTCTGCAGTATAACTTCTAAAACACTACCAATATCTATACAGTATTGAACAGTCACAACTAAAGAAAATCCTAATGCTTAGTCTCAATGAAATGAATTCAGTAGAACTGTACAGTGCAATACAGAAATTGCTATCAAAACTAAACATCATTAAATGGATCACAATTTATGCAACAACAATTAAATTTATGCTAGACATTTGGTATCCAATTTTTCCATCATAATGGTGAAACCCCTTTTGTCTTACTTGTAAGAGGATGGAAGAGCTTTAGTGGAAGATTTTGAACTGTTACCCCCTTGGCAAAAAGCAGTCAAAATTCAGCTTGCAGAGCTGTCTTAGTTTGTTTTAGAAATTAGTGACGTAATCATGATATTTTCTTACTGGGATTCATTAGTTTACAGAATATATCTGAACCTTGCTTTTGCTTGCACGGGGCTACAAATTGTATGTGCGTGGATTCCGTATTTACTGCAGTCTCAGGGCTGAAGACCCTCAGTGCTCTTCCAAGCAAACTCTTCCTATGCCTCTCTCTTCAGCTCTCCAATGACCCAAACACGGACCCACGGCAAGATGCAGACCTCCGCACCCACCCCCCCAGGAGATTACAGACAAGTCCACTACTTAACATACAGCTTTTCTCTAGCTCTTAAGCACCTTGGTTACAGCTTATGAAAACCCACTTAGATCCATACTTTCTTCCAATCCTTATTGTCTTACTAATTGGATCAGTGTATCTGCAGACATTTTACTACACAAATTTCAGGGGAGGCTGTGGTGTGTATCTGTGAGTGCAGGCAGGAGGTAGCCTTTGCTTCCCATTATAAAATGTTTCTTATAATTTCTTTTCATAACCATACAGTTCTGTTGCTGGCAGATATTTGGGGGTGAGTGGCAAATAACAGCTGAATTGGGACTATAGGAATTACCCATTTGACAACACTAACATAGAGAGCATGGAATGGGTCAACATTAAGAGGCCCATTTGAGTTTAAATAGAAAATATAATACTGACTAATATATTGATTTTTTGCACTTACTATTGGTAAAGAAAACCTTCCCATTTGAAAAAACTACCTCCGTAAATATTTCTAGTTAAGTGAATTTCATAATAGCTTTCTTTGAATTTTCCTTCATACACCAGCACCACGGTATTTAGGGCCCTCTTCAGCTGGACACAGCTTCTAAGACAGAATATGAAGCACACTGACAAAATATGATCATTCCACTATCCTTTCGGCACGCTCTTCTCAAGCACCATTCCACGCAAGTAACATCAGCAAGAGGAATTTAACATGTTACTATTTTAACAAGCACTAATCTCTAAGAGGCCAATCCTACAGAACAAGCCATAAACACCTCCCATATTTCTATACAGGGTCCCTCTACCCTCTTCTGGCAACTCTTCATAGGACTACATAAACTGCAACTCCATGTCTTTCTGTTGCATCAGTGTCTAATACTTAGGATAGTTACAGTATATGCTGAGAAATCAAGACATGCTGTGGCAGCAAAAAATGAAGTCCATCCATTGACTACCAAGTTCTGAGTCAGATGCTATATAGGGCCATCTATGACTGTGAAGGTCAAAGAGCACCCAGAATTTAAAAATAGACAAGAGATGTTTTAAGTGTATGTTCTTAATACTAGAGGTTTTGGCATCCACTGTTTGAAAAGAAAATTCTTGATGTACCTGGCAAAGAAGGATTTGGCCTTGGAGTGCTGAAATTTCATGTTACCATAAGGCACACTTCGCATCTCTAGTGGCATATATCATTTGGCAAGACATTGTTCTTCTGTAGAAGACAGTCACGGTACTGGCTGAATACTAGAAAAATAAGTCTAAAAAGGTGAAATTGTTTGCTTTTCTAACTATTAGTAGTAAAAGAAAATACTACATTTCAACCTACAGAATTCTCAAGCCACCTATGTCATCCTGATTCTGTGAATAAAAGGTAAGGGAGGCAGAGAATTGCACTGTAGGATTCAGTACAGCACATGATTTTTCCACTGACTATCATTCTGCTTTCAACTCCAGAGGATTTTCCTCCTAACAAATTAAATCCCCTTCTGAAATTAGTCCTTAAAGCTACTGAACCCAGGACCCCCATCTTATAAGAAATACCCAACTGCTAACAGGTAAGTACTAGGAATAAGTATGAGAAGGCTGATACTGTCTTAGAAAGGAGTATACCTTTTGCCTCCCTCACACCTCCTACATTTACTGCTGGTTCTCTTCCAGACCCTGTTCATGTTGCTCACTTGCAGAGGGGAATCTCTGGGCCTTCTCAACAATCCCACTGGTATTCCACATGGGTAAAAAGTATGACCTCCTTAAAAACCTTTAAAAGATGAATGTAAACCCATGAAGAGTGGTTCTACAGTACTGAATTTTCCAGGTGGCATCCAGCCTCTCCCGCCAACATTTTTCTGCCTTACATTTGTTTTTCATTCATTCATGCTTGGTTATTTCTCTCCTTCTCTTCCGTGTTGAAGAATGAAGCTGTTTCCTTCCACTATTTCATCCGTCTTCTCACTCAGCAGTAGACTTCGTCCAGGAAGAGGTTTCTGATAAGAAATCAATTTAGATTCCATCCATAGAAGACCACACTAACTTCAGAGTGAATCCAGGACACTGACTGTAACTCTATTTATAGACGCTGAAGTCAGACTGAACATAAGGTCAATTTCTCTTTCAGGCTGCAATGAACCTCTCAAATCTGCTGAACTTAATGAAGTTGCAGCAACACTAGAAAAAGGATATTGTCCATCATTCATAGTCCTTGTAGCTTCTTCCAAATAATTTGCCATACATGTGTCTTCCAAATGCATTATTTGTATTTGCAAGGACAACAGAAGTTTTATTACCAGCCAAAGGAGGTAATGCAGATAAATCCTTACAGGTCACACTGAAATGTAATCTGGTATGTACTGCTGAAGACTGAAAGACACAGCTTCTTTCCTAAAGAACCTTTTCCAGAGTCCTCTCTCATGCACAGCATTCAGCGTCATCAAGATTTGCATTCACAAAGAGTGTAATATCAAGGTAAATAAATATTCTGAGTCTTTTTGTTTATTCTATACCACTGTAAAAAAAAACATCAGAATGGTCAGAAATTCCGTTGACACCTACATTAAAATCTTTCTGCATTAAGGAGGTGGTGGTATCAGGGCCATAACAGCAAGCTAGAATAAGATCATTCATCTACAGTAACAGCAATAAGGCAAGGAGTATGTTTCCAGTTCTTTCCTTACATGTGTTAGTGCAAGTGTCAGAGACAAGTCTGAATGACTGGAGAAGACACACATGAAATACGTGGAGCCAATTTAGTGCTTTACAATACAACCATCCTGAAGAAGGGATCACATCAATTTCACAACCTTCAGATCTTTATCCTGAAGGCTTAAGACTTCCTTGAAAACCTAACAAGCCACATTTCATGTCAAAGTTTAAAAGAGCATACTCCTATAATAAAGTATGTATAGCAAAAGTTACAAATAAGAAAAAGCACCATTTAACACACAGCTCACCAAGTAGTGTTGGCAGTTCAAACACCTTGCAAAGAATACATTTGCATTTTGAGTGATACTGTTGTGCTCAGTTTCCTAAGCTAAGGGACACTGCATTTTCCTATGTTCCTTTTAGTTATATTGAGATACAAGCTAGTGAAAACTAAAAGGTTTGTGGAGCTCGTTGAACTGTTTTTTGGAAACTTAAGAAATAAATTTATCATGGAGATAAGAGAAATCAGGTTTTAGGTCTTCCACTATAAGCTAGTATGATTTTTACTCCCACTCCAGTTCAGCAGGGTAGGGACTGAAAGACAGCTAATCACTAGTCTGACATACCATAGAACCAACCACTTCTATCAGTTGTTACAAATATCACTGCTGTCCTCTTTTCACTAGTGGGAAAAACAAGGTCTGAGGTGAGCTGACCTTGCCTAAGGTTACAGAGCAGAGTGAAGACAAGAATCCCAGCTTCTCTGGTCAGACTTTTTGATTTCCAATACTTTTCCACTTCCATGTAGTGAACAAACAAGGGGCCATATTCACAGATCTCTCAACTGCTGCTTAAGTGCCCATGGCCGGTGGAAGTGTACTGGATCAAGGAGCAGATTTCAGAAGTTTCCTATGGTTTCCACCTACATGTTCAAAGACATGAAGGCTGTAGTTCTGTAATTAGTTCCTACTGAAGACAGCATGGCCATCCAAAATACAAATTTTTTTTGTTACTTAGTCTTTCTCTAAAGATGCTGCCTGAAATTTCCAACCGTATGATCCTGTTTAAGTTTTTAGCAGTAGCGTCTAATGCAGCAAATGGTCAAACTGTCGTATTTTCTTGATTTCTTGGTTTGACAGAGGCTAAATTTTACCCCAACTAAAGCATTTAAATTGTTATTCACATTCAGAGAGACAGAACTAAGCTGCAACTCAGCTTCCTGTCCTATAGTGTACTTCATATTTATTCTGACATCTGCAAGGAGCCCGGATTACAGCAGACCATAATACTCTATGAACCATGGTTATAATTAGGCGTCACATCCATTGTAATCCTATGGACGTCATCATGTGTTACCAGCATCTGTTGACAGATCTCATACCAGGCATATCACTGAAATGGCAAGTCTGGAGAGGGCAGCCCACAATAGAAACAATGGCATTTATTTTTGGTTTGTTCCAAGGCTGCCTAATAGAAAATATATGCTGCCAACTGCCAGGGCTCCACCGAGATCACTTTTCAATATTATATTACCAGTTAGAACAAAGATCTGTGCCCGTGTATCTGCAATCTTCTCCTAATAAATAAGGAAATACAGAAAACACTTTCTGCAACTGTCTTAGCACCAATTAGAAAAAGATAGAAGCCTTGAAATTTTGTAAAGTTTATTGGGCTCTTTTGCATAAGAGTACCTATTTTTCATGCAACAATAAATTCAGACTCCTTTCCAAGACAAGGAATGAAGATCCCCTCTCCTAAAATTTTATTTAAATGTGGTCTCACTTTAATATTAAAACTAAGACCCGGGAACTGGCAACACAGAGTAGCAAAGCCACAATCTCTCTACTCTATGGAAGTAAAGCAGAGTCTGCTTTAATTTATAAATGTGCAAACCTGACTTCCTGCTGAAGCAGTGTCTGTTTAGAGGAATGGAAACAAAAAATTTGCTATGGGGTCTTATACTAACTACTCCCTGCTCTTCTGTAAAAGTCAAGAGACCTACTGTAAGCATAAGAAAGCCTGCAGAATCCAAATTGTCTTTTTTTTTTTTTATTTGTATTGTAGGAAAACTGCATTAGAGTACTGACTATCTAGTAACCTGCCCATTATTTCTTTATTTTGAAAACAGCATTCTCTAAAATGCTGGACAATTGAATCTTAATCAGATGTAACCATGACCTGTTACAGCTGAGCAGTTTCAAATCACTAAAGCACTAAGATAATTTCCATTCTCATAAAACGTAAAAGAATAGTTCACCATCTAAAGATCGTCAAATTAAAACAAATGTCAGTGTTGATGAGTACAGCTTAATAATTGGTTAGGAGCTGCAGCAGCTGGTAAGTCAAGAAAAGTGAACTTCAACCTAGCCCAGAACTTCTCCCACTATACTCATACAGCAGGAACCGAACCACTGTGAATGTTGGAAAATTAATAAAACCAGCTAAAACTTACAGAGGGAGGAAGGCTATAAGTGAAAACTGAGAGGAAAATATTGGCTCTACCAATTTTAATGGAAAAGCAAACCCATTGGCCCCAATGATTCTAATAGCTCTCACTTTTATAGCTATACCTTTATTGTATAGCTTTTATAGAAGCTGTGACTATAACAGTGGGCCAGACTCTGTCATCAGATATAAATTGGCAATTTTTATTTAAGTTTTTGAAGTCAGCTGCTCACCTATAGCAAAAAGCATATTCAACCTTACTGTCTAGAGCACCATTTCTCTTCCCCCCACCTCTTTTTTTTTCATTCTTGTAACCAGCAGATAACCTTTTAATCCCAGATCTGTCAGCTGTGACTTCAACATCACCTTTTACATTAGGAAGTAAAAAATCCTTTACAATATTTCATCTCTCTCTTTTTCATATGCTAAGCACTCAAGTGTTCTGAACGTAGACATTGCAAATATTACTAAAGCACCAAACCATCCACAAGACTGCTGATGGGATTATAATCTCTGCCTATGTTCAGAAAAAGAGCATGGGCAGTACTCGCTGGCATAATAGTTTTCTTACATCTAAAAGGCAAGACGCATTTCCTCTACAATGGTATATTCCCAGAAGTTTACAAACCTGTTTTTTCCTAGACAGTGAACTGGCATGTGGGAACTTAATCATGAAACACGGTTTTCCAAATCTATCCTGGATATAGTTCTAGACAATATTTTCCTTGTCAGATTGTTCACTCATAATTAAGAGTAAATTCTAATAAGAGCTGACTCACAAGATCACAATTTCAAAAGCGATTTCTCAGTCTGCTCTCAGAAATATTTCAAACTCTTTGCACACCAATTTTGATTCATTTCCCTGTTTATAACTGCAATTTACTGTTTCTGAAAAACAATCAGGCACACACATTCAGAGTCTGCTTTCCAAAAGGAAGACCCAGGAAGTGAAGTTAAAAATTACTGAAATACTAATATATAAATCTAGAGGTACTGACAGAATATTTCTAGTGCTATATAAAAAGAAACTCCTGGGTCTCATAAATTAGCTTCACCTTACATAGGTTGCACTTAAGAATGCAAAAAGTGAATGCTTTATCCTCAAAATACGGCATAGCTAATATATACATGCGTTATACAATGTAAAATATATTCTTTTACAAAATTAGAACCTCTTACTGCACAGCCCTGACAATTCCAGATGCAGCACAGCAATATGAGAGGACATCATTCAACACAGAAGCACATATACAGACACACATTGCTTTATTTCCAGACCTTCCTTTGCTGTTTCTCCCATGCTGGGTCCAGGAGCAGGTCCCTGTCCCATTCTTCTTCTTGGGTCATGTACTCATCTTCTTCATAGTTGTAGGTGTACTGCATGTTTGTTTCTATCTGGTTCATGCTATTCATACTACCTGGGGATCAGCTTCAGCTGCTGTGGCTTCTACTATGTTTAAATATATATATTTAAGCTTAGTTTACTTGCTGGTTTGTTGTATATAGCAGTGCCCTTTTTTCTTTCCTTTTTTTTTTTCTTTTTCCAAGGTGACAGGGAGTGAATATTGATGACTCTTGCAGAGAGCAGAGGCTGAAACTGTCAGGTAGGTGCTGCCCTGTGGTGACCTTCCTTCCCTCTCTCTCCTGCCCTCCTTCCCTTTCTCTCTCTGCTGCTGTAGGTCCCTGCGGCTGACCCTCCGGAGAAGCCCGGCGCGGCTCATTGCTGCGCCTTATTATCCCCGCCGGGCTGTCACGTGGCGCGGCGGCGGCTCCAGCCCCGCTCCCGGCGGGGAGGCGCCCTCGGGCGGGCCGGGGCCGGGGCCGGGGCCGGTAAGAGCTTCTGTACAGGGCAACGAGCCGGCCTGCGAGAGGGGATGGCTGACCAGGGGAACGCACCTCCCATGAGCGCTCTGGCCAAAAGTTACTGTCTACTCGTCTGTTTCTTTCCCTCTCTCTCCAGTTAGGTAAAATATCTGTCTGTTAGGTTTTTCTACTGACATATATTTCTACTTCTCAAGACCCGCCTATGATTCGCTAATGTAGTTTGACATTGTTTATCATTAGTCTGAGGTCTGTGTGGACCCTTGAGTCACTTCCCACTTTCCTTTTCAGATTATGGATCACAAGAGGCAGCGCAGACAAGGACACCCAAGACATGAAACAATTTCCAGTGGAAATCAGGTCTGGAGTTAAACCAGAAAGTATGGAAGCACAACTTAGAAAAGCAACATGTCTCTTTTTCATCCAGGCAACACGCTCAGTACATCCCAAAAGCAGATACCAAGAAGCACATACAAAGGTCTGTGGAACCAATAACTATAAATGTGTGACAGGAAGCGTTTGCCTGTGCTTTCCACAGGGTAAAATCTGAAAAGACAGCACTGAGATCAAGCAGCCTGGCAAGCTTGTCTCATATCTCCCCTGTCATATCATTTCAGTTGCCCTGGCGACAATGTTTCTTCTGGGAATTGGCAAGTTTACTATGTTCTTCATCTAGCCTGTCATTAACGACTGCACCTATCATCAGCCAAGGTCATCCTCTCTAGCAGTGTCTACGCTGGATACATTTCAAACCTTACTTACAAAAAGAAAATGCTCACTAAAGCCTAGCTTTTGGAAGCCATAAAAGCCAAAGTCAGATATAAGGGAGAACTATGCTCAGTAAAGGCAACCACAGGTCTCTAAGCCAATGCGAGTGAATAACAAGAATAATTAACAGCTGGTCAGCACATGTCCTCCACTTTGTAGTGCTAACTAAAGCTCTGCTTTCTGCCAAGTCGCCAGAAGGCAAATAGAATCCCATAAGAAAGAAAGGCAAATAGAAATCCCATAAGTCTACGCAATTTAGAGGAACATGCATACATGCACGGCTAATACCTACCCATCAGCTCAAAAAAACTTCATAAATGCAGCACTAAGGTTACAAATTGGAATTCAGAAGAGGATTGCAACATGTTCCATGCAGTTGAAGCAAGCTGAACTTCCAAAGATTGGTGTACATATTCTAAGATAAACAGTCTAAAAAACAAATTCCAAATCTAAGCAGCAAAATCAGAACTACATGCTTTTCACCTGCTCAATGCAAATATTCTCAAGGTTGCTACAACATATATCATGAAGTAAATGTTGATGAATGCAGTGCCTAGATTTTTTTACTCAAGTGCAGATAAGCATTCTCTTAGGATACTCTTAGACAACATTAAATAGCAATTACAAAACAAAATATTTCATGTATGTACACATTATGTGTATGTTGGTGTAATTTGTGTGGTTTATTTTTATAGCTGGGTAGTTATGTGTGGTTTGTCATACATGTCCAATTTCAATCACCCAATGACTATTGAAGCCTTTGAAGTCAGCAAAACCATTCTTTTTATTCACCATACAGAGCACAGGAGGTTGTGTTTCTAGAAGAAAAGCAGGAGGAAGTCAGAAAAGTCCCAGAAGTACATATGTAAAGCTGTAATGCTATGAACCAGGGCTGTCTCCTGGGCAAAGAGCTTTCCTGCGCTGACAAGACCCACGACCTTTTATGCACTCCCTCATGAGAGGTGAGCCGTTGCAACCAGCTTCATGCCTTTCCTCTGGGGATCTATGAGGATGAAGTCAGATGGTACCATACCACTCCCCACTGCACACTACAGGTGATCCTTATGGGAACTGATGGCTTCATACAGGGAGGTACTCATTAAAAGCCACATTTTATTTGTTGGCCATCATGCTATAACATGGCCCAAGGTGCCTGCATCATGAAATAAAAACTAAGCCATTATGATGACAAAGAATATCCAATCACACACACTGTGGATTAGGGCTGGGGTCAGATCCGTGCCTAGATTTCTGGAAATCAAAGGGAAATCTACCCAGATTTTCTAGAATTCTGAAAGAAGGTTATTAATTTTTTTTATAAAATAACTGGATTTGCTGAGCAGCTACTGCTTTGCTAGCCACTGCTGCAAAGGTACTGATCATTTTTTCATGTTTACTTGGTACATAGGTAAACTTAGTACTTTCATAACAAAACAAATAAACCAAAAATGTCATCATTGTTCCAAGGAACCGACAGCTACAACTATAGTATCTCTCAGCTAGTCTGAGAAATCAAAAAAATTCAAGTTAATTCCAAATAGGAACAAACCCACATTTTTCTGTAAGAGGCAAGTATTTCAAAATCCAATTTGTGTAGGTTATGTTAAGTCATTTTGGATGAAAAAAATATTTCAGAATGAAAAATCTAATTTTTTAATTCTGAAAATGTCAAAATAGGGGGGCCTGAACTTTGTCAGTGCGCATTTTAAGAGAGTTGGGCTTTTTACTTACGAAACAGGATGCTAAACAGAATATCCCCTTTTTAAAAAACCTGCATATCCTGATGGAATCTGACCTGTTTTACGTTCCCTAAATAACTGCTTACTGCCCCTTAATCAGACAGCATGAGTAGGCATGGGAGATATTTATAGATGGAGCTTTAGGTGGAGTATCTGGTATTTTGTTTACTACTTTAATTTAATTTTATAAATGAACTGTGTGGAGGGTAACAAGAAGCATATGAATGGAGGTCCGTAGTGGAAAGAGAGCCAAAATGGAACTCTGATGCCAAACTTGAAGTGGAAAGGGAGCTGCCTCTTCCAGCTCATCTAGAGAAAAGGAAAGCTGTGCCCAGCTGAGCAGTATGAATAAAGCAGAGTGTGCTTTAATCGGTTTATTCCCACATTAGAGGTAGGTTAGGACTATCCCCTCTAAAGCTGGCAGTTGCACAGCTATAAACTATGTGTGCCTAAGGAGAAAGAAAATAAAACCAAAGCAGAAATAAGCTGAGCAGGAAAGAAAGGACAAAACTCTCAAGTAGAGAAAGAGGAAGAAACACAGTGAACCATACAGATACGGAATTTTAAGCCGACACAGCAAGATACCTGAGAGCCAGCAGGTATATTTGAGGTAGAAATTACAAAGATTGCTTACAATGTGGTAAGACAAAAAGAATACTCATGATTGCCAAACAGATTAGAAGAAATAAGGTGGCAGAGGGAGATCAGAAATGGAGATGGCAGAGCTGAACTGTCAACTATTTTTATATTTTATTTGTTAAAAGGTCTGCTGTTGTAGTTCATGCTAACGTAGATGTTAGTAAGGGCCTACCCAGTAGAGTGCCTTACCCCAGAAGAACACTGTGGCAAGAAGATATCGCTTCCCATGCATAAGGAGCACCAAGAAGGCCAGAACTTTCCTAACAGGAGAAGCAAGTCTGTAGGTGAACTCACTCAGTATTTCTTATCACAGTTCCAACTTATGAAAGAACTTTGAATCTAATACCACTGAAGCAAAAGCCTCCTGCCACGCTTTGCATTAAGCTCCTTGATAATCAAAGGACTCTTTAAACTAAAGGAAGCACAGTTTTCACCTTCTGTGTCAACCTTTACTATTTTTTAATGAAACGGAAATTGTTTCCTGAAGTATATATTTAACAACCATTTGCTCCCCAAAAGCTGTCCTATTATTATCTCAAGAACCCACTCCTCTGTATTTTCACTGTTCATCAGACTTTCAATCCCTTCAACCTGCTTCTTATTCTTCTCTCTCACAAAATCTTAGAATGAGAATAAAACCCCAACTTTTTAATAAAACTTCAAAAATGCTGAACACAGCAACAATGTTTCCCCAGGTCATTCTTCTATTTGAACTTAGTGAGACTTAGAATAAGAAATTACCCAGATTTCTCTACTTAATAATCGCCTGTGAAACAATCAACTGATGTGAAAATGATCACCATCAATTTTCAGCTGTAACATTTCTCTGTAGGAATACAATAGTTCACATCTGCCAAAAATGTCTCAGAAAGGCCACAGGAAGATAAAGAACCATATGAGAGCTCAATAACTCAGTGAGTCTTTAAGCAATTGTCTTTCCATAGGCACAGCCTGTTTCTTTGTGAAAAAGGGACGGTTTCTCAAGAAAGAAGTCAATGAAAGATAAAAGAAAATAAATCCAAAGTGATTGTTCTCCTGTGTAAACTGTTAACAGAATCTTAAAAGAGGGATCAAAAAGCCCTTTTATTTTCAAAGCATGTCATAACTGTCACTTAAAATTTATGCTTCCTTGGAGGTGTTATCCACTAGTATAAAGTTTAAACAACAAAAATTTGAATTATTTAAAGAAGACATTGATAATATAGATTGGGCCAAAATGTTGGATACTGTTAAATATTATGCATAAATTTCTTGAACAAAGATAAGCAGAAAGTGGTGTGTGCTATAAAATGTATTTATTTTTTATTAGAGTTCAGGAGAAATAACCTGCTTTTTTTTTTTGTCCCAATACAATAAACACAACCGACCTTCTTCAATGTAAGAAACACGCTATTTTGTAAGTTCAGAAAAAAAACAAGGAATTGTTGAACTGTGGATGTTGTTTACCTGGACTTTAGCAAGGCCTTTGATACAGTCTCCCACAGTATCCTCCTGGAGAAACTGGCTGCCCATGGCTTGGATGGGAGTACTCTCCACTGGGTAAAAAACTGGCTGGAATGCCGGGCCCAGAGAGTGGTGGTGAATGGAGTTAAATCCAGTTGGCGGCCGGTCACAAGTGGTGTCCCACAGGGCTCAGTACTGGGGCCGGTTCTCTTTAACATCTTTATCAATGATCTGGATGAGGGGATCGAGTGCGCCCTCAGTAAGTTCGCAGATGACACCAAGTTGGGTGGGAGTGTCGACCTGCTGGAGGGTAGAAAGGCTTTGCAGAGGGATCTGGACAGGCTGGATCAATGGGCTGAGACCAATGGGATGAGGGTCAATAAGGCCAAGTGCCAGGTCCTGTCCTTGGGTCACAACAACCCCAGGCAGCGCTACAGGCTTGGGGAAGAGTGGCTGGAGAGCTGCCTGGCAGAAAAAGACCTGGGGGTGTTGGTCGACTGTCGGCTGAACATGAGCCAGCAGTGTGCCCAGGTGGCCAAGAAGGCCAACGGCATCCTGGCCTGTATCAGGAACAGCGTGGTGAGTAGGACTCGAGAGGTGATCGTCCCCCTGTACTCGGCACTGGTGAGGTCCCACCTCGAGTACTGTGTCCAGTTTTGGGCCCTTTACCACAAAAAAGATGTTGACGTGCTGGAGCAGGTCCAGAGAAGGGCAACGAAGCTGGTGAGGGGTCTGGAGAACAAGTCTTATGAGGAAAGGCTGAGGGAGCTGGGGTTGTTCAGCCTAGACAAAAGGAGGCTGAGGGGGGATCTTATCACTCTCTACAACTACCTCAAAGGAGGTTGTAGAGAGGCAGGGGTCGGTCTCTTCTCCCAAGTCACAGGTGACAGGACTAGAGGAAACGGCCTCAAGTTGCACCAGGGGAGGTTCAGATTGGATATTAGGAAGAATTTTTACACTCAAAGGGTTATTAAGCACTGGAATGGGCTGCCCAGGGAAGTGGTTGAGGCACCATCCCTGGAGGTGTTCAAAAGACGGGTTGACATGGTGCTGGGGGACATGGTTTAGTGATGGTTTTTTTGTCAGAGTTAGGTTGATGGTTGGACTAGATGATCTTGAAGGTCCCTTCCAACCTAGATGATTCTATGATTCTCTGAATTAAATTAAATACATAAAGATAATATGAGTAAACGTTAAACTCATTTCATATTCCCAAAATGAAAACATACAGAAGGAAGGCAGAAAGCCAGCAGAAAAGCACACAACTGGGAACCAAAATTCTGATTTTCTCTGAGCTAAGGAAAAGCACTGTGGACACCAAGCATATTAGCTCTCCCACATGTAGCACCAAGAGGCACAAACTTTGACTCTGAAAATCCCCATGCTACTCATGTGTGATGGTATTAACTATACAGAAGCTAATTATATATTATAATTGTTTTTTTTAAGTATACTATTTCAAATGGCAGGTTTGGAAATAAAAATGGAGAAAGAGCTGAAAAAATGCATTGCTGGCTTCGTAGTAACAACTGACATTGTCAGAAGATCCTGAAGTGCTTCATCAGCTATTTATAGAGACGACTTACTCTGCCCCTGAAATTCAGCCATGGATGAAGTGTAGCAAGAAACATTTATAGGACAGACAAATACTACCAAAGCATAGCTTGGGCTTCAGGAGTATGGAGAAAATGTTGACTGCACTGAGATCACTGGCTTTTGCCAACCCTTTGTGCAGAAGGAAAATCACGGGGCTGAGACATGTGGTGATCTATACCAGCTTAAGATGCCCTATGTGACCTTCAGCAAGTCAATTCAGATAAAATTTTCCCCAAAAGCTACATGTTGGCCCATTAGACTACTCTCCCTGAGAGAAAGAGAAACAAGCTGCTTGTGCTGCACTCTCCAGTCTCTAAAATAGTGTCAGCAATGCTTCCTTTGGTCCTTAATGTCCACCTAAAATACAAATTCTCTGGAGCAGAGGCTTTTTCTTCCCAAAAGGCCTGAGGAGCCTACAGAACAATTATGATTACAGCTTTACCTACAATACACCCTTAACCTCCACGTTTGTCTCTCCGGTCTGTGCATAACCTGCATCCAAAAATGTCTAGCATTATTCTCGTATGTCAAGCTTGCTCAGGCATTCAGGGTCCCTTATATATGATTGCAGGGCCACGCTTGCAGCCTTGTAGCCTGCACACCAGGTGGTCCTGGTTCTCAGAGAGGCTTCAAGGCAGATATTAGTAGGAAACATTCAACATCTGGTCTCCACCACAGTATCATCAGGCAGTACTGTGATACATAATCAGTCACAAACTGCAATGTGAGTGCTGAAAGATGCAATGTAGCAGAGGGCAAACCTGGTAGTGATGGCAGCACTACGCAAGATCATACCTTTCGTGAATGAGGAGAGCCCTCAGACCTCACATTCTGACATGTTTCTATTAAATATTTCAGAAGAAACCATGATAACCTGAAATCCCTTATCCCTTGAGATACCCTCTTGAGGGTGCCTTTTTTGTTTAATAGCTCTTGTCTGGGTAGATGCAACTCACAAAGACAGATTAGATCATGAACTAAACAATATCAGAAGCTTTGCACAGATTAGAAATGTAAAATCAAAGGAAAAACTGGGAAATGCATATGGTAATTTATATACAACACTGCAGTCAGTCTGCTAGCACACTAAAGTTGTAGAGCAATATGCAGACAGCTACAACGTAATACACACAGTAACAGGTGGGGAAACTACAAATAGTGCTGGCATAAGATCGGAAAAAATGATGAGACAGATCCAGGATTTTAAAAATGGTTTAGTGATGAGAATGCAAGAGGCAGGCCTAGGGGTATAGCATGGCCGATTACAACCCTTCTGAAGAAACCTTCACACCATCATGTGTTTTCAGAATCCTGGCTGTGTTCCTGTTTTATGTTGGCTTAGCCTTATCACTCAAAGATATGAAGCAAGGAAGAAACTGTGGGGCTAGGGCAATGTGAAAGCCTGCAACTGACTACACAATTTGTACTTCATGAATATAACCAGTTTAAAAAACTCCCTTAGTGAGCCAGCCTGTGACCCATAACTGATTTAACCTGAGACTATTTGTCTAAAAAAGCACATTATTCAGCAATAGTTTTGGTACACTGAGAGAAGAGAACAGAGATGTGTGTGTAAGATAAGGAATGCATAGGCAACATACTTTTATTTATCTAGAAACAAACATCATCAACTAAGTCAGAGTTTCCAGACAGTAATTATCTAAGGGGCACAGATGAGACCTGGCAGGTTTTAAATCACTGAGGTATGAGGCAGAGATTACGGGCACAGGATATGGGCACTGGATACCAGACACTGCTGTGTTCTAAACTCAGCATTTGTACAGATTGACTGAACTATCTTAGACAAGTTGCAGTCTCAGTGCCTTCATTTCTCTTGCCAGATACACCAATGTAATTCCACTAACATCAATGAAATTGAAGTTACACAGTCAAGAAGGCAACCAGGTTGAACAAATTGCGAGACTGCAAAAACGAATATTAGCTACTTATTATTCATTCCACAGGAGTGATACGAAGATTAGTAAAAGGGGCAAATTCATCCCTCTATACAAGGCAGCATTAGGTGCAACCTGAATTACTGCCAAACAGGGATAACATGTTCTTTTTGCAACATGTACAGTGCAAGTTCTCCTTTTCCAGAACTGTTGTCCTTACATCTTGTCCAACAAAGCTTTACTCTGACACTCAGCTGTATTAAGAATCAGCACTGAGAAAATGAGCAATGTTCCTGCCATGCCTGACATGAAAGCAGAAAGGCCTGAATTTTCCAATTCCTGTTCTGAAAGCAGTTGTTCCCTGTCCAACTATGATCTCTCTCACTAACTTCAGCTGTATTCTCATCTCGGGAGCAATGGGTATCAGTTTTACAAAACATACTTTCCAGTACAAGACTGGTTGCTCTTGAGATCTACCAGCAACAACCTACTCATGGTGAAGGCTCTTGTATATTCTCAGTCCCTCTGAATGTGGACAAGTCCTTTGTTTCTTAATTGGCTCACCTCCCTCCCTGCTTAAGTCCAGTTTAGCACAAGCAAAGGAGAAGAGGAGAGTATTTGCACATTTCTTCACTTTGAAACCAATTTGTCTATAGGATAAATGCAGTGGAGTTGTGCTAATGTGCAGTTTAGACCTCTGTTGTGTCCCATAGTTAAATATGGAATAGCTGTAATCTTCCAGAATTTCATAACCAAATTCACAAGGGTTCTTTTGGTTGGTTGGGTGGGTGGGTGGGTTTTTTTCAGGCCAGATGCTGTTCTAGGTATTTTTCCAGTTCACATGGACAATAGTTACTGGAGGTGGAGTCAACAACTAGGACAAAGGTGAACCTACCCTTATAATAGGCTGTAAGGATCCACATGTATTTATAGCAAACTCTGGAACTCATTTTTCAGTTGAGATAGTCTCTGAACACATCTTCCCCTGGCCTCTTTTCCCATGATAAAAGCATTCAGCAGAAAGCTTATTTTGCAGTTCAAATAGGTGGATTCAAATATATCTTGGCCTTCTCTACGGGAGACTATTCAGTACCAAATGCAGTTCTAGAACACCAAGTCACTTTTTCATTTGTTCCCCATGTCTTAGCAATCCCCCTTACATCTCTTTCACAGGTAACCTTAGCACACAGATGATCTATGGAAAATTAGGCCAATCAGGCCCTAAATTTGTAGGACCTGATTTGTCACTGTTAAAGTACCAGTGGTGGAAGTCAGGAGGGTCACAGACTGCACTTTGCATTGCAGGAGAGAATATTTAAAACAATGCATGACAGAAATACCAGACAAATATAGGATTCTGCTGTGCCTAAAGGTTCAAACCACCAAGCCTGCTCAGTGGGCAAAAAGGCAGTACGTAATTGTACTCTGTAAAGCACTTCAGGGAAAAGACAAATTCCATAGTACCAGCATTCGTTAACCTGAAACTACCCCCTGGATGGGGAAATCAAACTATGGACAGTTTGGAGCATGTGCCTCAGTTTTCCTTCTGTAGACCAGGAATAATACTAATGCTGTGAAGTACAAGGAAGTATGTGAAAATCAAAAACCCAATAGATTTTGAATACTTGAAAACAAGTACAAATACTGCAATGACCAGAGATGAAAATCATAAATTATGTATTTGGGAACATGCTTCAACTGAGCACAACAGACCTCCATTGAATAAAAAAGAGAAATCATAATGCTGTAGAGCACTGCTTACTGAACAAAGCAGGATTTCTGGAGAAAAAGTAGTTTGTGACTTTGCAATTAAGTCTGCATTGTGATACATACAAAGCAGCTCAAGTAAAACTGCTTGGAAAACTTAACTCTGGTATAGTCCACCATTAATTGACTTGCGATCTTGATGTTCTTTTAAGATATCTGCTCTACAACCAATTATAAATACTTTATAAATTAAGTAATCATAAATGAGTTCTGAATTGGAAGACAGTTCATACAAAATGTAAAGGAAAGCACTAAAGGTTTCCAGTGTGGCTTAACAGTTACGTCACCACTACAGCTTCTGCTCAAGAACATCATGTTTTGCATCTCAGTCTGTCTGTTGCAGTCAACACAAGAGTCTTTAAACGTGTTACAGTGACACAGACAGACTAGGCACATACTAAGATTAACTGAGTCATAAGTTGTTTAAAATGTTTTGTTCCCCCTCTACAGACTAAAACCAGGCACATACATCACCATACTGTTATTAATCAGCAGGTATTGCAAACCAAAAGGGATCCTACCACAAGTAAAGTGAGAAAGATTTTGAAGTGTAACCTCCCCTGTATAGTATTTGAGAGCATCACAGCAAGAACTGGCCACCAGGCTTATTTAAAAGAGGTGTATCAGCATCGGTGGCAGAATCACCTGATTCTTAGCGCCACACGCTCTCCTTCACTACACGTTCAAGAGACCAGGCTGCCTTCCTACTGACTGCACTAAGCGCCTGTCTGGCTGCCTACAAATTAGCACTCTCCTCCCAGTGTGCCCAAGGAGTTGCCTGTGATGTCACTGGGCCTATAAGTCTCTCTCAAGTAGTTTCTCCGCAGAGGAGTCTCTAGTCACTGGCATACACAAAATATGCAGAATGTCAGAGAGTAAGAAATGCATTGAAGAAAACATTGACATATACTTTTGTCAGTAAGAGTTATTAGCCATTATTCAAGAACGTTTCCAGTTGTCAGGACTATTTTATGAAAGGCAGCCCAGAGCCTTTACATCATCTCAAGACAGCAGGGCCACTACTTTAACTCTGAAAACGTGGAACCTCTAGTAAATCAGCAAATCTAGAGATCTAGGCTTATCACTAAAACTCATTTGCGTGCCCTCACCATCTAAATCAAACGCACTATTTCTTCTAATAACAGGTTTTCTTCCCCAAGCATTCCCAAGATACGTAACAGCATGAACAGTTTCCAACGCACAATGAAAGTAAATACAAAAGCCAAACATTTTTTAAAACGGCACTGTAACGCAGAGAAAAGTTTGGGGGAATTTTGTGATTACAGATACTTTGTATAATTCAGTATCACAGAAATGCACTCTCTGATTTTCTGATATTTTTAAAATATTATAGTCTTAATACCTCTCTCATATACATATGCATGTATACATAGGTTAAAAAATGTTCAGTTGGTCCCAGTGTTCACACTGCCACTGTACTAGGCACTACATGAACGCATAACTCATTTCCACACAAAAACATGTAAAATAAACTTTAGAAAGCAGATAAATAAATAGCAGGTATATATTCTTCTCTCTGCTACTGAATGTAGACCATACTCTTCTCAGGCATTATCATATAAAGTTGTGAGCTCGTTCTAGTTCAAACCACATATTCACCAGGTATGGAAAAAGCCTGTGGACTGGCAATGACTGGTGCAAATGAAGAAATGAAAGCAGCACTGGCTTCAATGACCAGCCTGGGAAAAGGCTGAAATTTCTACCTAGTGCATCCATATAGGAATGACACTATTTCTCTTTCAGGGAAAGAGCTGTGATTCATCTCAGCATTTAAAAAAAAAACCAGCAAACGGCTCACTGACAAGCAAATAGAGATTTGAACAGCTGCAGGTCAGGAATGGGTAGTTGTACCATATGAGACCTACTGCTATTCCAATGCCTGTCAGTTGCTTGAATAACAGGCGATTGAGGGAGGCAACAGTAAGACAGTACACTGCAGTAAGAAAAGTATGCCGTTTTAAACATGTTCCTTATTGATCACTTTTTCCTTCTCCCCATCCTTCAGTTTATTGCCTCTTTTACTGTTTATAGCCCTGCTATGAAAGATGAGACATGTCTAGTACACAGCACTCTCCTTATTGCTTATTACAACCAAGTCTCTAATGGCCACATTGCTACACTCTGACTACCAAGTTCTCCCAACGTATTAAACAATGTGACTCACAACTATCACACAGCAGATCTATGACACCTACTCTTTCTGGCACAGGTATCTTTTCACAATAATAAACAGCTAACATATACACACAGTGTCATATCTCCCACCATAATAAATATCAAGTCATGACAAAAAAGACTATCGCAATCACAGCAACCACGAGAGGCATTGTCCTACTTTTCACTGCAACAATTGTGCAGTTGTTAAAATCCAAGTTTCTAGTTGACCTTTTACACAATAAACAAAAAAAAAAAATCACAATTCATCAAGTAGTTCAGCACTGAAAGGACTGCTTTTTTCTTCCATTTTTCACCATCTCCATTTGTCTTCCTTACTCTCCTTGATGCTTTTGGGACAAAAAGCACCCCAAGTGAATACAAATGGAGTTACAAAGATGACTATGACCTAACCTTTTCAAGCTGATGCTCTCTCTGCATGTGACTAGCTGAAGCTAGTTTGTTTATTTGGGGTTTATTTCTCCTTATCTAGAATAAATATTCAAAAGCTTCCTTTACAACAGTTTTTATTCAAAAGCCCTCCGTTTATAGTTCCATATCAGAAACCCTTTAATACAGTAAAATCCCCAAAATAGCTTCCCACCACCCCATCCAGAAGGTTTCTATTTATTATTAGATCTGGAATGCAGATACACATGAGAATTTACGGCTGGGGGAAGCTGCAATAGATTTTCCAAGAAAAGCCAGGGAAACATGATACTGCCTGCCACAGTGGTCAGTAAGTTGATGATGTGCTTGATACGCTGCCTAGCAAGGAAGCTTCTTCCAGCCCTGCAGTTCAACTGAAGAATTATTCTCCCTTCAGTCCTGTTCCAGCTATGAGAACTGCAATTCTCTGTAACCTCAACCACCATCAAATTATACTTGATTGTTTCTGCCTCCAGTTACATCAGCTGCACACTCATACAACTTCACTGACCTCATCAGAATTACTCCTGAGTTTCACTGATGTAAGCATAAAAAGATCAAGCGCTTAAGGGAGAAAGGGTAGATGGGGAAAAAAAATCTTAACTCTCTCATTTTACATATTTGCTTTGCTACATGACACAATGGCTCCAATCTCCTTGCTTCTAACAAAAGCTTAGCCCAAGGAGTAATGGCCTTGAGGCCTTATCAACGTATACACTGCAGAAGGGTAGTTTCATCTTTACAATGCCCAAAGGTGAAAGGTGACTGCTGCATTGTCACAGTGAGCAGTAAGAACTGAAAACAGAAAAAAATACAATATAAAAGTACACAATAAAGCACTGTTCTTCCTGATAATTACAATAACTATAAATTCAGATATGGTCTTATAAATTACAAACTTCCAATAGGGAGCAGATGTGCACACCAATTAAGAACAAAGGACACATTAGCTCAGAGTAGCACATTTAACTGCATAGCCTCCAAAACTACAAAACTTTTGCACGCCTCCTACAACCAATAGCAAAACAAAATATATCCCTTGACAATAAGATTACCTTGGCTTTCAAGATGTTCAAGCCACTGCTCCACAACACAGATCAGTTTACAGGTCAGTTGGCATATATATACCCACATTAAACACACATATCTGTTAACACCTACTTTTCTTAAAAAGTTAAGAGAATTTGATACACTCTAAGGAAGTTACAGTCTCCTTTCATATCCTAGAAAGTTTTTATTATTACTTCATTAAGCAGCAATCAGATCATATTTTAGATGTCAGGCACTGTCACATTCCCTATTAGAAATGGCATGGGGAAATGTCAGGGAACACACCAAGATTACTAGCAATCGATGGAGAAGCGCACAGAAGGTGCCTCTCTCATCTCCTTCAGAACTGTTTTAGCAATCCAAAATCATGGTGGCTCACTAGATTACTGGAGGTGGTGCAAGAAGGACGCATCATTTTAGCAAATTAATGAATAAGCTTTTGAGAGTACTTAAGAGTACTTAATACAAACACTGTCTAACTTTGTATGTAAACAGTGAATCGCATAGGCAGGACTTAATTCCTTACCTTCATTTTGATATATTACAATTGAATGCTACCAAACACTCAATTTTTTTTTTATCAGAAGTGATTCCCTTTTCCTCTTTAAATGAAATTCATCCCTATCTGTTGCCTACACACAAAACCAAATGGTAGGTATAGCTCTCTATATACACAGCCAGTGAGGTGAGTTGGAAGGAGAGGAATATAAAGACTTGATCTTTATCTATATAAAGATATCAATTATATTTGCTCCAGCGGTAGCATAAATTTACCCAGACATAAAGAACATTAGAAGTTTAACAGCATTTCTCAATCAAATCTTTCCAAACACACCAATGCTTCTGAATGAACAGGCTTACAGAAAACACCTGAAACAGATCACCTTTTTTCCAAATAAAAATTAGCATATGACAATTTATATTCTAAGACGTCAAGATTTTTTAACAGACAATCTAATCTGTCAAATGCAGTTTAATAGTAGCCATCAGGCGAGGTGATCTCAGGTGTAGTATGACTACGAGAATCCCACCCATACAGACTAGCTACATGATGATGCAGGCATTGAGAAGCTAAAGGGACTGGTTGAAACAAGCCAGGATTTAAGTTTAGAAAAGCATCTCTTTGTAGTCCAGCAAGGAGCAAACCTCTGTGATATTCAGCTTCACCACTGGGGAATTACAAAGCTAACTGAGCATATTTCCTAATAGACTTTCTGCTTTTATATTTTTCCCAGGAAACACTTTTTTAGGATTACATCAAGAATAAATATTTTTCCCTCTGCAGAAGGTGTCCCTGTTCCTTCAATTAACCTCCAAAGGGAATCCCAGCTTTACTCTGAAACCAAACAAGGATGGAGCAGGAAGCACAAAGGTATAAAAACTCTGTCTTGCAGCTCTCCAAGGGAAAGAATAGAGTGAGACAGGAGTATTGAAAAACCTGAACACATTTCAGCATTTACAACTTCTAGTTTACCTTTCTGGGTAGAGTATTAAAATAATGAAAAACATTGCTAAAAAATGACTAGTTTTCTTTTTTAGAAACAACTTTTTGTCCCTTGCAAAATCCACATATTTTGATGTTTAGTATTTTTACATATGGAAACATGCATATTTATGTGGGTTCAAACTATGCTAAAAATAAGGTCACATGAAAGCTTCATAAAGGAAAAAGCTGTACAGAAGCCATGGGGAATGTGAAAAGTTCAATAAATTGACCTCTTGGTTTGCACCACTCCTAGTCAGCTCATTTGCTAGATAATCAGAATCTCAGTGTTAGAACAGTCAGAAAAATAATAGCAAACCCATTAAATCAGTAACATCCTCCAAACACCTTAACACTGTTATAACTGCAGCAGTAGCAACCCTTAGCAGCTCAGCAACTGCTGTCATTATATCCAGACAATACCATGTCAGAGGTAACACCATATATAGTTAAAACATGCTCTCTGACAAGGCACCAGCAAATATAAGTCAGACATCCAGCTTCATTTCCCCTCTCTGCTCCCGCTCCTACAAGGTTTAACTTCGTACAAAAACAGTCTTTTTGCAATCAGTGGATACTCCTAACTGATAAAATTAAGCAGTTATACAATTCGCTGCTCTCTGCAACCCTAAATTTTTATCAGCTTTTTGCATTTCTACTGTATGCTAAATGATTGCCAAGTAAGACAGCTTTACTATGTAAACAAATTTGTTATTTCTGCCATAGCTATACAGCTTCTCAAAAATATATAGAAATAATTTTACAGATCTGGTGCTGGAATTGTTATAGTTGGCATCATTTTGTCCACTCACTGACACCAACTGAAATTAGTTTTATTTCTGCTTTTTTTTTTTTTCCCCAGGTTTCTCCTGGCTTGTCACAAGCTATGTACCCTTTCTGGCTTTGTGCACTGACTTCCAGGTGCACACTTGAATGCAAGTGGTGGGAGACATCATGGTTTTTAATATTAGGAATTTCTTTTTAACCTGAAGGTAATCAAACCTTGGATGAGAAGAGGGTCAGTAAAGCTGTGGAACGTTCATCCTTGATGATACTCCAAATTCAACTTGACAAAACTTTGAACAATTTGGTCTAAGCTGGCCCCACTCTGGGGCTAGATCAGATGACTTCCAGAGGACTCTTCCGATCTGTGTAGCTCTGTGGTTCTGCAATTGGGATCTAGCCCATACACACAACAGTAGCTTTCAAGACCTTTTGCTCATAGGAGTCCTGCACTTCCCCTCGCATCACTCATGGTGATGGTATGATCATCTGATATCATCAGATATGGAAAAATCCTGAGGTGGAACAACTCCAGCTGTGTGCGCCCTTACTGTTAAGACAGGCTGACGCCGTTTAGTGGATCCTCACCCACCCTCGCCTTGCCACAGGCACCTCACTGAGCCTCCTCCTCCTCCCACCCACCCAGCGGTGCCGTGGGCCTTCGCACCTCAACCGGTCGCCTGGACCGGCTGCTTCACCAACGTAGGCCGCCCGGCCGGCCCACACCTGCACGAGGCCTCCACACGGACACTGAGCTCAGAAGCACCCCCACAGGTGCGGGAAACCACCCGCAACGGCCGCCCGCCCTCGCGGGAGAGGCCTCGCGCCCCAGCACCCCCGCGCCCGCAGGTGGCGCGTGCTGAGCGGAGCTCCCTCCTGCCACCGCTCCCACGAGCTGGAGGAGGGACTGCCGCTTCCCCTTCCGCCAGAGCCGCCGCTTCCGGGTTAGCGGCGCGCGCAGCCCACGTGGGCCCGTCAGGGAGCGGCGCGGAGCGGATCCAGGTGAGTATCGGGGGCCGGGTCGTGTCGCCGCGGGAGGTGTCGCTGCCGGCCGCTGTCCCCCTCTCCCCCGGCGTGGCTGGGCCCGGCCCGGTCCCCACGTGCGTGCGCACCCCCGAGGGGCGGCTGGCAGCGGGGCCTGCACCGGGGGCGGGAGCGGGGAGAGGCGGCGTGTCGCCGCGCAACCGCTTCATCCACGGGCCTTCTTTGATTTCCCCCCGTCAGGTTTCTGTGGGGGCTCCTGCCCTGGGAAGACGGCGCGATGACGTCCCTGGCGGAGCAGCTGAAGCGGCTGGCGCTTCCGCAGACCGATCCCAGCCTCCTGAACCGCAGCGAAGTGGCATCGCTGCTCTTCAGCAGCAAGGAAGCGGCTGCCATTGACAGGGACACGTTTTTTGCCATCGGTGAGTTCTGCAGCTTAGATACCAGGGGGTTTAAAAGTCACCTATCCAAAAAACAGCTGGAGAAAGAAAGGTAAATCCTAGAATTATAGAATAGTTTGGGTTGGAAGGGATCTTCCAACATCATCGAGTTCCAACCCCCCTGCCATGGGCAGGGACACCTCCCACTAGAGCAGGTAGCTCAAAGCCCCATCCAGCCTGGCCTTGAACACTTCCAGGGATGGGGCATCCACAGCTTCCCTGGGCAACCTGTTCCAGTGTCTCACCACCCTCATAGTGAAAAATCTCTTCCTAATATCTAATCTAGATGGAAAAGGCAAACCCATATTCAAATAATTCAAGAAACTACAGGCTAGTCAGCATCACTCCAGTCCATGGGAAGATCATGATAACCTACATACGCTATATCCCATTAAGTAGTTGCAGACAGCAGGAAGATTTCCTTTTGTCTTTCTCTTCACCAGGCTGAACAAACACTGTTCCTCCTTTTCCTTGTATGTTATTTTCCAGTTCCCTGACCATCTTAGCGTTCCTCTGCTGGACTCGCAGCCATGTGGCTATGTTTTTCTCCTACTGATGAGCTCGAAATTGTACACAGTACACAGATTCAATCTACAAATGGTGGGGGCAGTTCATCTCCCTCAGCCTGCTGGCTGCGCGCTCGCCCATACAGCCCAGGGTGCTTCTGCCCTTCATTGCCTTAAGAGCGCACTGCTCATACATGTTAATGTTCTTTTTCTTTGTCAGTTAAGAAATACTTGAAGCGTAGCAAAAGTTTTTGGTCTTAGGCCGGTTTACTGTTTGGTTTGGTTTGATTTGGTTTGGTTTGCTTAGTGAGAATGACATATACCGGTATAGCAAAGAAATTGGATATGCTGGTGGGGAGGTAGGTGGGTAGGACTAGTGAATAAAACTGGTGCATTTAAAGCATTCTTCTGGTTTTTTTCCCCAGGATGCACTGGCTTAGAAGAGCTGATGGGGATTGATCCTTCATTTGAAGTGTTCCAGTCCACTTTGTTTAGTTCCATGTCCAAAGGCCTGGAACGCAGTGTTCAGTCTAAAGCAGTAAATCAGGAGCTGAATAAGAATATTTCATTGTTCCTGATTCATTTGTCCCCTTACTTTATGCTTAAGCCAGCCCAGAAGTGCCTCGAATGGCTGATTCACAGGTAATCCATTGAATATCCTACATGTCAATAGATAAGGCTACTAGAAATGCCAGATATTTTTTCCCCAATGAGAATAATTTTGAATACTTTAATTTTCTGAAAATATAGGTTAAAATGTTAAAAATATCCATTTGGGCTTAGTCTTTACAGGGCCAGATGTTCTTCTTTGCCAATTAGATTTTTGTCTTTTGATAAATTTCTGTGAAAGTTTTGATCTGTCATGATATTCTATATAAAAGCAATTATTTCCTTGCCTGGTTTTCACCAAAGTTACCTAGTGTAGCTTACAGAGGACCTAAAGAGACAATTATGTAATATTCTTTTAGAAATGGGCTGTGTAAAATAGCTCATTTTCAATATTAATTGTCAACAGTGAATAACATGCCCTTGTATTATAACATAAGCTAAGTATTTTTATTTCAAGGTTATGTAGGAAGGTGTGAAGAATTAAAAAACAAGTATTTTGTGAAGTGATGATGTATTTATTTATATAAATTAACCAATCCAGATGCAGAAAGTATAATATTTCATGTCATGAAAGAGTGGACGGTTTTATTGGTACAACCTTTGAATCATAATTTTTGCTAAATAAAAATTTATTTTTATAAATTATTGAGAGGGGGGAAAAAATTGCTAGCACCGTTTCTTTCCTGTAGCACATGCAGGGTAGTGGCCACATTGGGATTCTGGACTGTAGGTGGACCTTATGACAGAGTCAGTATCACAATTATCTCTCTTCTTGTTTAAAAGCCAGTAAACCAGGTGTTCTGAGCAGTATGTGGCTGGGTGGGGTTTTTTTGACTTCCAGATCATTTTTAACTGTATATATATGTTTTTTTCCTTAGATTTCACATCCATCTCTACAATCAAGATAGTTTGATTGGTTGTGTTCTGCCATATCATGAGACTAAACTATTTGTGAGAGTTATTCAGCTTTTGGATATAAAAAGCCCAACTCATAAATGGCATTGGATGGATCCAATAAGGGTAAAGTATTTAACAGATGCAAGTTGGGTGAAACATGAGGGACTTTATTAATAATATCTTGACTCTGTTGCTAGGTTTATGAATATGGTCCACCTGTTCATGTGGTTAGTTGTAGAACTGAACTGAAAGGTTTAGTTGCATGGATAGAGCCTGGATGCCCACCTGTTGTTTCTGCTATCTTTCTTTAAATGCACAGTTAATTATAAGAAGCTTTGATTGTAATTACTCTTTGTTTTAGCAAAGTTAAAGTATGCTTTTGAGGTGCAAGTATTTGCTACTGCTAGGAAGAATTAGTCAATTACTAGAATATGTGTTTATTTGAATGTAGATTATATGTAATGCTTTTCATAGTCTATCTTAATGTGGATACAAAATTCCAGAGAGGTGTGTGGGTTTCCATTACTTATTTCAATTTAAATAATTAATTGATCAGTAATTAATTGATCAGTAGGTTTAATTTAGAGATTATATTAATTTTTACTTCGTGTGTTTCACTTTACCTTTGAGTGCTCTAATTTTGTTTTTTTCACCATGTAAAGAAACCTGGAGTCCCACTTGCAAGGGGTACAGTCATTACACACTGCTACAAAGACCTGGATTTCATGGATTTCATCTGCAGGCTGGCAGCAAAATCTGTGAAGGTTGTTCATTTATTCTAGAACATTACTTGTTTGTTGTCACTTGGTTTTCCCCATCGTTGTATTTGTATAGCATAATGCTATTTACTAGTATTTTGAATTACATATCATATAGCAAAAGGAGTAATTTATTAGAAAACAAGATGGAAATTTATTTTCTTATTATTTATATAGATGACTGATAGTCTGTCAGGAATTCTTGTAAGGAAGTGGCTGAGAACCAATGAGACAAAACAATTTGGCAGTACTGTATTGCTTAAAGATACTGTATTGCTTCAAAGTGCTTCATTGTCTTAAATTCTTTTATAAAGTCATTCCTGCTATTAGTTTGTAACTGTGCTTTAAATTTGGGTGTCTCTTTTGGGGTTGTCACGGATGTTTTTAACATACATCTTCAAATATTAATGAGAACTTAAAATTGCGAATGTTAAAGGTGAGCAGATTTATTTGTTTTTTCAGTTATTGTCCGATAGAGAACTAGTTTTAGAGTCTCAGAAGGGTAAGATGTACGACAGTTCCAATTACTTAGAGAACTAGAATGCGTGTACTGTCAAACTAAGCAAAGCACACACAATAACAGAGTTTGGTCGCAGATGTAGTAGAGGGTGTTAAACATACACCAGTCAGCTTCTTGGCTGTCCAGTTCTCAATCTTGAACAATACACCAAAATCACATGTGATTTAGGTTATCTTACTATGATTAGCTATGGTAGCTGATCAATAGCACCCTTTTCCTTCTACCTTGTCTGCAAGGGGGAGCAGTAACCTCTGGCGAGGGTTACTGCTGGAGGAGGTGATGACTGAAGTTGTGCCAGCAGGAGCTAGTAGAGCTTACGTGCTGGAGTTCTGAGATTTTGCTGGTTTGCGGGTAGGTCATATATGTGTTTCTGCTTTTCCTGATGTCTGAACAACTGATTTTTCTGTGGTCCAGGTCTTTTCAGAGTGTCCTGGCAACTCAGCTCAATTGAGAGTTCTTCTTGTGTTTTATGCATCCACCATTGTATCAGCTCTCGGAGCCGCAGAGAAGATAACAGACACTATAGTCTCGATGCTGCTCCCTTACATCCAAAAGGTACAGAAAGCTTTGTTTTCCTTCCTGTGTGATGAAGTTTACTGTCTTCTGTAGACACGTGTCTGCAGATAACATTTAAGGGGTTCATTCTATGTGAAATGTATCGTACCACTCTTAGCCTGCTTTGAAACATGAGGCAGGTGAAGGTCCATGAATAATAATGCTTTTTTCACACCGCAGATGAGCACTTTAAGAATTTTATTTCCTACTCTGCGTGAGGAATGGAGCTATGAGAAATGGATACACAGTTTAAATTAACATCTTTGCCTGAGAGACTTACCGTGATAAACAATGAGGAAATAGAGTTAGGGTGGACAGCCTGTTTTAATATCCACTTTCCTCCTGGATTGTTGCTCTGTTAACAAACAGAGCGGCAGTTAATGAATGGGTCTTCAATATGTGTGCACCCTGTGTGACAGCTTTTTTTTCTTGAGAGTTGAGTTTGTAGATCCCTTAAAAGTTAACACATGGAGAAGAAGGTAGTGTGATTCCATGGGTGTCAGAATGAAAATTATTTTCATGTTAATATACTCTTTTTTTTTAAATTTGTGTGTGTTAAAAATCCACCTTTATCTCCTTTTCTAGGGCTTGAAATCCTCTGTACAGGATTACAGAGCTGCAACATACATGATAATCTGCCAGATGACAGTAAAAGTGACAGTGGAGACTTCCTTGGTGCATTCCTTGATGTTACAGATAAGCAAGACACTATCTAAAGTGCCCTCATTAGCCAGGGATGGGGTGGCATGCTTGAACCTACTTCTACAAACTCAGAAAGGAGACAAACTTGGCAAAAAGTAAGTCTACATGAATTGAGATTTCCCAGTTCTTAAAAGTTTAGACTGCACTTTGATAATAAGCATTTTTTTTTGTCCTCCTTCTTAAAGGGATACTTTCCTATCAGAAATTTTGGTAGTTGACATTTCAAAGGGCTCAGAAGTTTCTTTGCCTTTGAAAATTTGTATGCTCGCTACAGCTAGGGAGTCTGTTATTTTTTGGTCCCTCTCCTGCCTCTTCCCTCAGTAAATGTCGATGTGAAAAACTGAATTCTGCCAGTAAGAGGTTTTTTTTGAAAGTGGGAATCCTGGAAGAGAAGCCATCATAATAACGGTAGTTTGAATTTGCGGTTATTTAAGTAGCTTGGAAAAAAAGAGGTTCTGTCCCTTCAGTGGAAGAGCTTTGAGTTCATGTAGTTTAACACCTGAAGTGTAAGTGCTGCTATACCACCACTTCTTTGGTCCTACAAGTCAGGTGTTCTTCTGGAAGTACATGTAGTATTTCATTCCCATTGATTTGTCTGCCCTGATACAGTTAGCTAGTGCTGATAATGTCCGGTTGAACACAGTGATGGGAATCCTGCATGCTACAGGGAGTTTGCTTGCAGGCGGAGAGGTTAATGTGGGTATTCCAATAGAGTAAATGTTTGCTGGGATAAGTACAATAATTACCTTCCAGATACTTGAATGCAGTCGTAGAAGAGGAAAATGGGCTAAAAGGTAAGGTGTGAAGAACTTAGGAGAGGCGTGCTTGATGCATTACGCAGCATCCAGGCAGGTGGGTATAAAAGGAGACAAGATGAGAGAAACTTTTTATTAGCAGGAAGGGAAATTGCTTCTACTCTCTTTGAGGATCTCCTGTCATTGAGCTCTTATTTCTCCTCCCTTCCTTTTACGGCCTCTGGGTAATAGAGGTTTAGATTGAGTATTAGGAAAAAATTTTATACTGAAAGGGTTATCAAGCATTGGAACAGGCTGCCCAGGGAAGTGGTTGAGTCACCATCCCTGGAGGTATTTAAAAGACGAGTAGACGTAGTGTTCAGTGATACGGTTTAGTGATGGTTTTTGTCAGTAGTAGGTTGATGGTTGGACTTGATGACCCGAAAGGTCCTTTCCAACCTAGGCAATTCTGTGATACTATGATATGCTCCTTGCAATGTGAGGATATCTCTTCATGCAATCCAAACTGTTATTTTCTTGTACTACCAACTTTGCAAAAACACACTGTGCTGTTGCAGCAGCTGTACTCACCAAGACTGGCAGTACCCTGTTTTCTTCTTGGATATTAAAATGCTCCAACAAACCTCTGCCAATAAGGGAGTGGAACCCTTTGAATCTTTTCAGAATTTGTTTACAATGAGGCTGTTCCCTGATGCTGAGAATTGAATCTTAAGAAGTCTGCATGGTTTTAAAGTGTTGGTAACCTGGACATGCAGATGTACTTATTTTTTTATTTCCCTGTTCCATTGTGCAGGCCATTTAATTATCTGTGCAAAACCCCAGAACTGGTAACAATTTTGCAAGGCCTTTCAGCAGGCTATGATATTTCTCCTCTTCTGCGTTACCTGTTGCCTCACCTAGTTTGCACTGTCATGAGAAGTGATACAGGTAAGTTATCATCATTTTTACAGTTTTGTTGAGTGTTAAGGACAGATGCTTGTGATCAGTGTCATAGCTGTGTAATTTTAGTTGCTTCTGCCATTAAAACTCTGCCAATACATGGGAAGACCTGATTGAGCTCTTGCGTGTGTGTTGCTTTTTGTTTTTCCAGGCCCTACAGAGGAGGCTATTTTAGGCATTGTTATATCTATATTGCTTTAATGTAGATGATGATTTGCAGTATTTCAGCAGTAACTTAATTTTGATGTATGAAATTTCCTACTCCTAGAGATGCATTATAGCACCTAAAAATCATTTTTAGGTAGATTACATGTATTCCATATGTAGTTTTAAGTAGTGAAGATCTGTGTTTACCTGATGAATTAAACATGCCTGGGAACAGTCTGGGACAGCAAGGCTGACTGGCACATAGTAGTGGCCTGTGTCTACACTAGTAAGTCTGTTTGTAATGTGGACTTGAAACCGCCGAATCATGTTTGGGAAAGCTCTTTTGTTGAAAAGGCCAAGATTCACACCAGGGAATGCTGTAGGGAGTTGCTGGCACAGATTGTGGTAACAGATCTGGAGTGTTCCAAAGCATACTTGAATATAATGGTAGCAATACAGCCTTTGGCATTTTAATGACACTGGTATAAAGCATTGCTGGTGTTTCATGGAGTTACTGCTAATAATCAGTGAATATTGCGGTCTTCAAGTTCTGTGCTTGGTTCACCAGATGATGATGCCTGTGTAAGCTATTAGCTTTAATCAGTATGAGGGGATTATTCTCAAACTGTTGTTCATCTTTTATGATTACACATCATCCTTAGAGGAACAAGAAGAATCTGAGGAGACAGAGAATCAGATTTACATCAGACTTCTTGAAGCTATTATTCAGAGTATACCACTGGAAAAGGATTTAGATCACCTGTTGGCTTCGTGAGTTAACTTTGATTATTTTTTTTTCTGCAGTACTATAGTAATTTCTGGTTTAATAACAACTATTTCCTGACAATGGCATTAGCGTTATATGAGCATGTTTTCCTGAGTTCAGAAGTTAGCTCCATACCTGGATTTTGAAACTGAAACATTCAGTAATCCAGAAGAGCCAGGCTTTTAGTACTTCTGGGACCGAGTGAAACTCCAGGGCAGAAGCAAATCTGTACTTGCAATAAGTAATGTATATTAATCCTAACCTGTTTAGCAATGTGTTTTTGTAATATTGATGAAAACCATACCATCCAAAAAATGGTAGCTTTTTGTTTTGTTTGTAATTTTAGCAAGTTTCTTGAAGAGTTTATCTCCTGTGGTACAGAGATTGAATCTGATCCCACCAAAATGGCTGCACTCAATCAAAAGATGCTTCCTCTTATCAGACTTCTTGAGAGAAAGTAAGTTCCATTTTTCTATGACAGACCCACAATCTGTAGAGTGGTGATGTCAGCTATGATCTTGGCTTACTGGGTGTAGTAAGCACAATATTGTTGCCCAAATAAATTCAGTAAAAACAAGTGACTCCTAATCTTTGTTCAAATTTTTATTTTACTGATCTGTCCTTACCTATGTTGTTATCACTGTAGTACATGAATGCAGACCTGCTGGCTTTGTACAACTGTTTGTTTTGTAGCATGACCTTTTCTGCTCATTATTTACCCTAGTGGTCTGCATATCATTCATCCGTGTTGAGACATAACGTTTGATTGCCTTTGCAAAGCTACTTAAAGTAGCTTGTTCAGATGAGCGTGTGTGCATTCGGCTTCCTTGTATTTTCCTGGTAAATACATGTTGTTCTGTAATGCTCTGTGGAAAATGTTGGGGGTTTTGTCTGTTGACAGGTATCCTAAAGCCTTAGACTCTGTGTTGGAGAAGCATCTGGAAGATTGCGCAGATGAGGCTGACCAAAATCTTTTTCATCAATTTATTTCTCTTTCGTTAAGCTGTGGCAAATACAAGGTAGGTAGAAGTTCAGTTTACGATCCTAGCTCTTATCTGCTTATACTGTCAGAATGCTGATAGTTTGGCAAAGTTCTGCTCTCTCTTCCTCTTTCTAAACAAAATCTCTACCATTCTCACCAAAATAAAAAAACCCAGCTTATTTAAATGTGATCTGGGGAGTAAGGGGTGTCTTGATCAAAACTGTGGTAAAATCAGAAGCTACCAGATCTTTTAAGTTTGTGTTTATCATGAACAGTCATGGGTGTGAGCTTTTTTTCTTAGTAAAATTTATACATTTCCACCTGCCTCGATTGCTATTAATATTTTTTTCCTTTACGAACATGGCCACTACACATACTGTAGTGGTTGATAGGGACAACATGGTGGTGCCCAGCAAGTCCTCATCTTACTTAAAGATTTTGTCGATGTCAGAGGTGTCTGTTTTGGGAAAGCTGACAAACAACTTTATTGCTGTTGAGAGAAGGTGGCTCTGTCCTTTTTGTTGCATTGATTTTTATGAATGTTTACAGTCAGGAACATGGAAGAATAGAGTGGTTACAGAGTTCTTCCTGTGCCATTTCTGAAGAGCAATTGAAACTGAGCCTAATGCAGAATAACCATGAGTGCAACAGATCTGTCCAAGGAATTTATTATTAAGAGATGGTTAGTATTATGGCTGTTGTTTGCAATGATTGAAATTGAAAGACTAAAAGCTCTTAGGAAAAGATGATAAACTACATATAGAAGTGCTTCATGTATTTTTGTACTGATTTAATGAAGGCACAGATTCTGTGACTGAGTAACAAGTGGATTAATGGGAAGACAAGGCATGCAGAACAAAGGCATATGACTCTTCTAGCCTTTAAGGTTCCTGAGATAAGTGCATGAAATGGGACTGGCAGGGATGCCTTTTTAACAGTTTCTATCTGTGCTCTGTCACGCTGACATTGTCACTAGAGCTTTCTCAGAATCCTTAGATAAGTGTAGTGCTTTTCGAGGCCAAAAAGGTGTCTGTGGCTTACTGTACTTTTCAAGCTGTATTCCAAAAACTGCCTGCCAGAGTGAAGAAGACCAAATTTGAAATAGTTACACAACATCATTGTTCTGTAATTGACGCTTTTGGGGTCTGAATTATACGGGTATTCTTCTGGTACAAAATATTGCTGAAACAATTTCTCCTGTTATCCTTATACATACTTAAAGTATTTTTAACATGCAGTGAGTCACTCTGAAATCTGTATTTCAGTTTCTGGAAGACTCTGATACCTCCCTTCTGCTTAGTTTGAATCATCCTCAGCCAGCTGTGCGGGTCCTGGCTCTTCAGCATTTGAAGGATGTTATTGAAACGTCAAAGGTTTGTCCTGAATGTCTCACAGAACATAGAGTCTCTTGAAAAAGCTGTTTGCCAGACATTTCAGTTGAAGATGGTGTGTTAAACTATTCATATGTCATCTTCACTGTTTTTCATGGTGTTTTCAGTAGGCTTCTGTCACCATTTTCGTGTATTCTGGAGTCTGGGTGTAGATCTTGTTTATTAAGCTGCTTGTGGTCTAAGATAAAATCTAAGTTAATGGATACTTTTGGTTTTCTTTCTTTTGTTGTTGAAAGTTAGTCTGCCTGGTTTTTGAGGTTTAATTAAAATGATGTTACCACTTTTCTAGTACTAGGAGGTGGATATTTCATTAAAAGCCTGTAAATTGTGCTACCAGCAAGTGATTTTTTTATTTTGGGCTCTTTTTTTCCTCTATCTTTTTCAGGAAGGCTTTGACCAGTCTTTCATAGAAGAAGCAATTTTTGGTCGGCTCAAGGATGACAACAGAGATGTTGTAATGTCTGCTCTCAGTTCTTTGGAGGTAAGTGTGTATCTTTTGATGCGTCAGGTGAGATTTTAGCTGGTATTGAATATGGGTGCCTGGAATGTATTCTTTGTAGTTGCCCTTCTTCTGCTCATGTCCTTAGTGTACAACTTTTGTCCTTCAACAGGATGAAGCAGCAGAAATATAGGAGGCTTGCATTGGTTACCTCCTCGCAATTCCCCCCCAAATTTCTGCTTTCTGATCTTTCCCAAAGTGTTTGCAGTTAACCTGAATTTATTAATGGGGTTTTATGTAGCTGCTAAAGCATATTTTGATCTTTGATTATTATTTGAAGTATGCTTCCTGCTTATACTGCTCATTTTCCTATAAAAACCTGAGCTATGTCATCTGCCTTTTGGATGGAAAATGGTGCAATGACAAGTCATTACGCTAGTGAGAAGTGCTCGGTCGAGTTTTTCCGTATGAGAGTCATTTGGTCAGTTGATAGTGGCAAGGTCCTAAACTGCAGCTCAGGTTTACTGGATAGGGCTCTGGTATGCATTGTGCTGATTGTTTCCAGCTAGAGTAACAGTCTCTCCTTATTGCTTCTGCTAGTAGTAGTGGAAGATATTATTAGCAGTAATATAATTGGTCTAGTGTCTTCATTCATTCTCAATCACTAAAAAATAGGAATAAAAGCACGTGAGTGCTTCTTTGCACTTTAGTATCTTTTGTTAACATGCCGTATATTTTTGTCATACAGCTGCTATATGAAGTAAAAGCCATTCTTATTTAATTATAAAGTGTTTTGCATATTGTTTATCAATTTTACTAAATGTTTCTGTATTCAATAAATTTTCTGTGCTTTAGCATATCAAGAGGGTGTACTGGGCAGCCTTGTAACTTCAGTTTACTCTGATAATATTTTTATGATCGTCAATAGGAAAGTAATTAGTGATGTTTGATCCATTTTTCCACTTGGTATAGCAGATGCATTTTCCACTATGATACGGTAAATTATTTTGTATTTTATTATACTTTTATTTCTTTTTCTTGATTACTTTTCAGATTTTCAGGAAACAAGTCAATCCAGAAGTAGTAGTATCAAGTCTTTTGAACATCTTCCAGAGAGCTGATCTTTCAAAGGATGGAAAGTGGTAAAGTGGAAAAGTGTGCCTTTTTCACTCTACATTCTTTCTCTATAAGTTAAATTTCAAAAATGTAACTCTAAAGAATACTTCCACTCAGACACTTTTTGTTATGCTCTATCTAAGCTGAGTTACAAGAGAAATGTTCAATTATTTGCATACTGTTTCACATGAGTTCCTTATTTGTTCTCTCTGATATTTGGATTCAGAAAATTGCCATTTAAAATGGAGAACAAATCAAAGAAATGTAACTGGTATGATTGAGCCATGGGTTTTCAACATCATTTGTTCTTTTTAGGCACAAGGTTCTGGAGCGAGCAACAAAAATTTTGGTCCAAGAGGAGACTTTGAAAGAGAAAAAAGAACTGCTAGATGAAGCAGTAATGCGATTGTTACCTTTTATGGTAATCACTAATGCGAATTCAAAATCTTCAGATTGGAAAATGGCCATTTATCTGTCAGAATCTGATCTCTGCTCCTTACACCCTTTACTGAAAGGTTGGCCAGAAGGTAAAGCATTAATTGTAGCTAATTCAGTAAAAGAAAAATTGCAACAATTTAGAATGTCATGTTATTGAACCTAAACACTTACTGAAGAAGGCTGACTGACACTAACAAGCTATCATGGTACCAGTGTCAATAGAGTTCTTTAAAAACCACTTGACAAAGAAATTGTCTAGTATATTTCTGACTGTTTCTAAATATTATTGAGCCACCAGGTTTTTAATATGTGATTTGTATTCTGATTATGTGATTGTATCTGATTTGTATCTGATTGTATCTCTGATTTGTATCTGATTATTATTTTTTACCTTGGAACAGATCTTGAAGAGGCAATTAAATCTAGCAAGTCTGCAGAGTTGATTGGAGTGGCCAACAAGAAAATGATTCTGCTGTTTTCTGAAAACATGACTTCAGGGGACTCTTCCTTACTATTGCAAATGGTATATGTACCATGTTACCCTTACCTTAAGAGATCTTACTTTCCAGGTGATCACTGTAGTAGAACAAATGTGATATAGAAGAATTATAGAATACTCTTCTTGGCATTAGTGTGTCATCATCAAGCTGCTAGGCAAATATATATATATATAAAATATATATATATACATAACATATGTATATAAAAAATAACAAACCCCAATAAAATCTAGTAAAAAAACATAAGGAAAAGGACGAATGAAGCCATTACCAATTTGGACAAATGATTAGTGTAAATAAATTCCAGGAATTTTTCATTTCCTGAAAAAAAAAAATCTAGAGAATAAACAAGTATACCTGTGGGTAGTTCATAGAAGCAGATGTTTGTGTATTCTTAGGGTTTGAAGAGTACCATTACATCAGACAGTAGTTTGGATTTAAGGATTTAATTGGACATGCAAATGAAACACGGTGTAAAGTCATAGTGAAGTCCCACTGTCTCAGACTTTTTACTGTTGTTTTTTTTCCACTCCCTTTCCTAAGGTTGATGATCTGATACTCGTTGCTGAAACAGAATCTGGCAGCGTGAGACAGAAAGTAACTACTCATATAATTGGTTCAGTGCTTGTTCAGTGCTGCTGCAATACACAGATGAAGGAAAGTTATTTTTCAGTGGCTATCAGAGTATTCCGTTTCTTGGATAAAAAAATAAAAAATCTCAGAGCTTGTGATCCTGCAGAGGTAAGATGTAAACAGTTGGGAGAGGGCATGTTCTCTGTAATGGAGAAATCTTTTTTTTTACTGGAGAACAAGAAGTTCAGAAACCTTGAGAAGGACTGAAAATACCACCTTCATTTCTTTTCAAAGTGAAAACACACACTTGGCAGCAGTACTAGAAGCTGCCATGAGGAATTGCTTTTACATTTTACCACTCTAGTGACTCTGCATTAAAAAATTAAGAACTCCATTGAAATTGTGACAGTATACATCAAAATGAATTTTCCTTCACAGGAAACTCCCCTAAACTGGTCTGTTGAAACAACAGAGGAAACTGTGGTGCCTAACGATTTGTTGACTGCATATATAGAAAAGTTGAATAGTGATCAGGCTGCTTATGCAGAGGAGTCAGCTATGTTCCTGTTCTTATTGAAAAACTTCATCAATGGCCTAAAACCTCCTCTGTCCTTTTCAAAAGGTAGGTTTTAAGGCTTTGACTGTCTTTTATATCAGTCTAGTGAAGAAGGAAGGTTAATTTTTTTTGTCTTCAGAAATTGTTGGAAACAAGCCAGCCTTGCTTCCCCTAACCTTCCTTTGTTGTTGAGATCTGTAAGGATTATTTACTTGTGAATGTGAAATCAGCTAAATGTATTGTCTTCTTTTAACTAGAAATGTCTGTTTTATCTTGGTTTCTGAAGTTGTTCATGTGCATCCACTGTGTCTCATTTATAACCTGTACTTTTTAGAGGAAACTTGGTGGAATCCTGAATCTCTGAATCAAGATAGCCAAGATTACCTGCACCTCCTTTTGGGGCTCTTTGACCTACTTGTCTGTGGAGCTAGCGAGGGAAGCAATGCTCTTCAGTACAGAGCATTGATGAACCTCTTACTCAAGGTATTATTTTTGCATTTGTTGCTCTGATTTATTAGTCATCAACTATTAAGCAGTTACACAATTTTAAGGAAAACTGAGAAAAATGGAGAATTGATCATGCGATGCTGCTTGTGGCATGCTAGTACTGTGAGCAGATAAAAGTCTAAGCTTCAGCTTATTGGTTAACCCTAATTAAATGTATTAATAGAAAACTAAAGTGAAAAAACAATAAATGGACCAGTTGAGGCGAAGGTGAAAACATAACACTGATTTGCAGGACAAGGTAAAGAGCTTGAAGTTTGAACTAAAAGTTTAGGTCCTATCTGGGAGCAAAGTTGCTCTGTAAAATGTGTTAGATATAAATACAAAAATTGAAAGGAAAACTTAGAGGACATTGCATATTTCCTTAGAACACCATCTCATGTTTTCTCACCCACATCAAATGAACATTTTTGTGAAGGGAATAAGGGATTTTGGCAGTCTGGATTTTAGATGACAGAGAATAATAACTGTACATTCTGAGGAAAAGAGAAGCAAGTAATTGACACAGCCCCTGTTACTGGAATTTGATGCTGTTTCATCAAGAAAGCGCATCACAAACACAAACAGAGGAAGGAAAGAACAGCAATGATTTATTTAATAACAAAACTTGTTTCTGACATTATTTCTTGTATATAACTTTGTGTAATTATCAGTCACTCCAAGTTATAGTGATATTGTACTGACACTGAGCTGTTAAAAAGAGATTGATTCAGTGCCTGGCTAGTTAAAGACTGTCAACAGGGAAGGAAGGATGTTATTTTAGTGGGATTTTTGACTGAGCAAGCTGGGTGATACTGCACAGAAGAGAAGAAGGTGGAAGGAGGAACTACAGAAAATTTGTGATACGGGATTAGTAATGTTCCAGGACCTAGTGAAGGCAAGAGCTGCAGTAATAATTTGGTTATTTCACTTGTGGAGTATGGCTGATTTTGGGGGCGTTTAATTTGAAAGGGACAAGAAAGTTATTTTTGCCCACTCTAGCACATTTAATATAACTAGAACCTAGATCTTGGTGGACTTGTGAAAAAGAATAGGCAAGAGTATGTCAGAAGCTGTATCAGTTGTTCTGGTAAGCTGTGTTCAGTTTGCGGGAGGTTGAGTGGGCACTCCTGCCTGATGAACGAAGAGCTTTTAGGATTCCAGAGAGCATCTTGCAGACAGGCAGCATGCCAGCTATTGCCAGACTGTGTAGTGAGCAAGAACTTGATTTGGGATGCTATTAGGAGACAATGTAACTGCCTCAAAATCAGCAGCTGTCCTCATTAAATTTTGACAGAAAGGTCCTAGAGCAAAGTTGAGGTAATTGGATGGATGTAGATGTGTGAAAAACTGAATTGAATCTTCTTGGAGCAGCTATTACTATTGAGGCGGGGGGGGAGCGGAGAGGGAGAAGGCACTCTTACCTGTTTCTCACTCTGTAGTACTCTTTCTGTGTACTCCTTTGATTTGGGTAGTTTATCAGATGTTGTGAGTAGTAGTTTGCAAAGTAAATTGAAGTTATTAAACAAGTGCTTTTCTCTTTTTTCTTTTTCTTTTTGGTTAAATTTAAGGTACATCTAAAAGATTCAGAGATTCTCTTCAAATTCCTTTCAATTTTGTGGACTCACAGTTATAACCTTTCAAATCATCTGAACTATGAAGTCAATGCAATGCTACAGACTCAAGCTTTATATATTGGCTATGCACTGCTTGAATCACAGACATACCACAAAAAGAAACAGCTGCTGTCACCATCATCTCCAGGTAAAGTAAAACAGTATCTGTCTGTCATCTTAAGACTTAATCACTATATTTTATACCGTGAAAGATATCTATAGTCATTTATGTTCAACTGCAGTAGGCTGAGACAGCCCTTTCTTGCTGATTCACTGCTGCAGTTACTAGCCCAAGCTTGGAAGTAGGTGAAATCACTTTTTTTTAATCTTGAAAGTGTTAAAGAACATTCTCCTATGCTGAAGGAGTCAGTTACAGCACCTTACTTTCTGTGCGGTGTAAGGATGTGGCAGTCAGTAGCAATGCATGAGCTCTCTGAGCTTAAGCATGAATATAAGGACTGTGGTGAAGAAGCTCAGCGCCATGGATCTGTGAGATTCACGTTGGTTTTGTGTAGTCTAGAGGTTTATAGTGAAAAAAGATTTTTAATTCCAAAGTAATGTTGATGTCTCTTCAGAGACACATATGGTAAAATTCTGACCACTCATGTCTTTTCCTCCTTCCTTCCCTCACTGTTTTTGCAGTGGTGATATCTTTGCTCATTAACTTGGGTAGTCCTGTGAGTGAAGTTCGAAGGGCTGCTCTCAACTGCCTCCATTCCTTGAGAGGGATAAAGGAGTCTCTATTTCATCCTGTTCTTCAGCATTTGGAGCAAAAGACAGAAGAGATCATATCTGATGCTACATACATTACACAGGTATTTCTGTTATTAAGATGTATGTTAATACAAGTTTTATCTGCTGCTGTGTGCTCCCATCTTTTCCAGAAAAAAAAGTCAAGTTAACTGGGATAGTTCACTGTCTTTCCATGCTATAGTATCAGACTAAAGAAATCAGACTGATATAAGAAAAAAAAAGATTTAAAATACTATAAAAATATTCAAGTGATTTTACTACATACAGAGAATTGAGAATATCAGTCAAGTAAGAGGTATTAACTTGTGGTTTATTTACAGATGAAGAACTCTGTTTGTATCTAGGTTGCATTATTCCAAAAGCATTAACGAAATGTTCGTTTAAGGCATTTTTATTGCAGAGAAAGACTTTAATTTTCACTTTGTTAATGAACTAGGTTATGGAAGGTCTATTTGAGGAGCTTGAGACACAACCAAAACAGAAATCCCAGAAGAAAAAATTGTCGGAAGCTTTGGAAAGCATACTTGATTGTGTACAGAACCCTATTTTCCCATCATATATTGCAAGACACTTAATGAAAATTCTTTGTGAAGTCCATGGTGAGGTAAGTGCAGCCTTTCTAGCTGTTCTGCGCTTGATTGAAATGCTGAAATCAAATTTCATTTAGTAATAATGCTGTTAAATAACTTAATGATGTATTAGACTATTATGCATTAAGTTGAAACCTCTAATAATATGCGGTAGCGCTGCAAAGTATGGTTTAATGAAACATGAAATATTTGCATGCTCCATCCAGGAATGTAAGGGCTGCAGAATTTTGCACCGGAGTTATTAAGGAGACTCCCTTGATGTTACTGAGAAAAATTTCTTCTGGAAGAATCTTCTTCTGAAACAGTTTATTACCTTGGTTAGACATCAGCGAATATACAGTTTTCTGTACAGAATTGTAACACAATACTATTTGTATGTGTTAAGATCTTAACTAGTATATTCAGAATTCTCTTCTCTAAGTGCTGGAAAATAATGAGTTCAGTTTTCAAAAAAAGAATGAAATTATGAATTTTTATGCTCTGTTCAGTTGTATGTGTCTTGAAAGGATTGTGAACTGCATAGAGCATGAGCGTTCTTGCCCCACATTTGGGGTTTGTAGGAGACAGCAGTCATAAATTGGTGAAAAAAGTTGTCTTGTTTCTGTACTTTAAAAATATGACATAGTAGCCTGCAAAGGAGAATAGCAAAGTAGAAGATGAGCACATACTCCTCATAATCTCACAATAAGTCTTGTATTTTTCCTCTTGAATAGCTGTTGCATAAAATACTCTATGTAGTGTGTTACCAGAGAGGGGATGTTGCAGTAAAATTAAGCTGTCCTAGTGGAATTCTGTTGAAATGAGAATGGATAAAAAATTCTCATATGAATTTCCTCTGTTTGCAGATGATTCTTTCTCACCTTTTGCCTGCACTGGACCGGTTGCTAGAAAAGGTCTTTAAGAAGCCTGAGGCAATGTTGAAAGATGAAGTTGTTCTCCTGCATCTCATCCTTGGAAAGTTTAATGAATATTCAGCAACCCTCTTGTGCAAGAATGAGCAGAGTCTGGATTTATTTATCAAAAGTCTGCACGCTGCCAAGAAAATCTATGAAGAAATTCCACCTTTTCAGATCACAGCACTTGGGCAGGTATGGCTTTCTGAAAAATCTTTTATTTTTATGCTTAAAGCAAAGAGAAGTGTTTCAGACTGGTTTTACGAAGACTCTTCTTGTATTAAGGATTCCACAGCTTTTGACCTGTCTTTCTTTTAGTCCAAGTTTTCAAGGTCTTCATAGTGTCTTTGAAACATCTCAAGAGGCTGCAAAACTTTCTCTGAGAATTGCCGGAAGGAGAAATTGCGGCTTGCTCTATTTTTGCATTTTGACAAGTACAGAATAGAAATATCATTGTATTTGCGTGCAGGTGAATACCTGTATCAGACACTACTGTTCCATTGTCCGAATTTTTGTCAGGCAGGAGCTTTACTTCATGTTTTCCTTCTGAGGAAAAATTGTCAAAAAAAATACAGTAGGTGAGAAATAGTCTTATTTGAAGGAGGCTACAAATTCAGGCCTTCTATTAGCCAGGTATTAGCATATACTTACCAAAGGCTGGCAACAGCAAGTTTGTTCTCCACCAGGCAAGCTGTGTGAGAAATGTCAGGAATCGGTATGTCTGATGGGTATTTCAGAAGTATGTGCGTTGCATCTAAAGATTCCTGGATATATATACACAAATACATAGTTAATATGCAAATTTTTACAATATATTTTCATACTAACTGCGTGTTAGTATGATTGGGTGTATCATCCATAATCTAACCTAAGTTGCATTGCTTGTGATTCTGTTACCCTCTTACAGTAACCTCTGTGCATCCTTTCTTTTTTCCCTTTTGTAGATCACTAAGCCATTCTTTGCAGCTGTGTCAGATGGGATGGTGCAACAGAAGCTTTTAAAAGTATTGTTTGACTTACTGTTAAACTGTAAGAACCCACTTTGTGCCCAGACAATTAGCAGTGTCTTTAAAGGGGTAAGTGGCGAACTCCAGAGCACAGAAATATGTTCAAACCCGTTGCGGTGGTTCTATGTTGCTTCAATCAGTAACACTCGTTTATATTATTCATAGCATGGAAGGAATCAGAAACTATTTGTCACATAATATAATTGTGTTAATGGCATGAAAAGTTTGTTAAATGACTGCTTTTAGAAGGTATTTCTTTAAAAGCCACGCTCCAGTCATTTACTATACTATGTGAATGAATTGAGCATAAGTCACTTCTTTCTGCTGCACTGATTTTCATTTTTTGTAATCTGACTTGAATATGTGGATTATATACCCATATGTGCATGAAAGGGATATGTTTTTAAAAAAAGGACAGGCATAGATATGCTATATGACACGTTGTTCATTGGTATTTGCATTATTGTTCTTTGTTTCAGATTTCAGTGTGTGCTGAGCAGATTGTCAGAGAACTGGAGCCTCCTGAGAAAACCAAAGGTCTGGGCACTGTTCAGCAAACTAGAAGGCAGAAAATGCAGCAACAGAGGTAAACTAGCTAAAAACCCAAAAATATTATTTGTACAGTTTAAAAATGCCACTTGTTTTACTACATTACATAGTTTGTATTGAAAGCATAAGCATCTGTTTCTTCTTTTCCTCTGCACGGTAAAATTACTCAGATACTTTTGGCAGGAGAAAACCAACTCATGTCACTGTTAGAGAGCTGATGGAATGATAGTCAAAATTTAAAAAAGAAATAAATCCAGTAGTTTTAGTGTTGACATTTGGTCTTATAGAACCTGGCTTGACACGGTTGAACAAGATTCATTTTTGTGGGTATTAAACTTAGTAATAAAGAGTTATGGACAAATTACACACACGTGGCTGAAGCCCACAGATGCTTATCAAAATGTTCCTGTTAGTTGACTGAAAAGCAGTATTTTCTTTCAGTTAAATGTTAACATAATCATTAATCTTTAGAGCTCTTCGTCTTGTTTGTTCTCTCCATTCTCATGAGGAAGGAGCTGTTTTTCCCACTGTACTTACTCTCTTCTTCAAGCATGATGTCAGCCATTGCTGAAACAGGATATTGAGTTGGTTTTCTTGGTTTGACTTAGAATAGCTGTCCTTATTTTCCTTCTCTCAACCGTATTTAACAATCATCACCCATTAGATTGATCCATCTGTAAACTGTGTCTGCCAGAGTTTATAAACACACATGCTTGCACACACCCCCATTGCCAGCGTAGTCAGTGGTTAGACAGCTGGCAGTTCCATAAGTGCAAGCACATCAGCATTTGGGCAGTTATTTGGTAATAGATTTTTGGTTTTTTTCCACAGAAATCTGCTTTATTGTGTAGAATTTTTGTATACACAGAAGGCATGCTATACTTGTTTGGTTTTTTTCCAGTTTGGTCTGGATTTTCTGTTGATTGTTTAAAATGTGCTGCTGCTTCAGTCACAAGCCCACACATCATCACCTCTCTCAGGAGAAGCAGTAAAGGATATTCATATGTGAAAGAAAGCTTGTCTTTCTTAACTTAAGTGTGTGTTTTTTCTCCAAAATACTGTACTGTTTTCTTTGCAGATGAAACACTGTACTGTTGTTCTTTGCAGATGTATATCCTGATTGTCTTATCTTTTTAGAAAGCCTCAAGATGCAGAATTGGCACCAGAAACAAGCCATTTCAGCTGGCAGAGGGTTATGCTTATTCTGGAGTTACTGCAGCATAAGAAGAAACTTAGACGTCCGCAGGTGTTGGTACCTGCGCTTTTTAACCTGCTGAGCCGGTAATGGTGCCTCCATAACACACGAGTCCTTGTGCATTTTCTTCTGCAGCAGATGCTGTAAAACGTTAAAATAGGGGCTACTTTCTCTCTGCTTTGTTGCCATGTTTTGTAGCTTAGCTTGCCTTTTTTACTTGAACAGTTTTAGGTAAATTGGATGAGGGGAATGGGAAGTTATTACAACTTTTTTGCCCTTTGAACAACGTGATGGGCTTTCTAAGAATTTTACCTAATGCGTAGCTTCTTATGTGAAGACTTTGTTTCTCAGGTGAAGGGCTTGGGATTGCTAAGAAGCATGACACCTGTGTTTAAATTGGCACACTTGACAGGAGTTGTGTCTTTTGCAGAGTTCCTATAATAATACTCTAAGCTTTAAAATTCCTCCTAGAACATTGTGGAACAGCCTTCATCTAATGCAACCTAAGAAAACTGTTGCTTTCTCTGCCAGTCCTGTCTCCAGGCACTTAGGAAAGTTTACATATAGATTGGGTATTTATTTTTTTTCCTTACAACTTGCCTTTATACAGACTGGCAATCATGAATGTCTTTTATTAGACCAGTTGATGCATTTGAAAACAAAAAAGAAGAGACGCTTTTTGGCAAACGCTTTTTAGAAGCCTCAATTTAGAACTTCGGTAGAATGAAGATTGCAGTATCTTATTTGTATCTTAATATGCGGCTTGGTCACTTATTTTTCTGTCTCCTTTTTCAATTCCTAAATTTTTTCCCGAATGTATAGCTGTCTGGAACCTATGGCATCAGAAGAAGAAAATATGGAATATACAAAGCAGCTAATCCTCAGCTGCCTGCTAAACATCTGTCAGAAATTGTGTTCGGATGGTAGCAAGATCCCAGCAGGTAAAAACTGCCAGACCCATTTCTTGGTAGTTCTCTCACCAGCACAGCATTAAAGCAATAGCCTCTAACTTTTTTATTCTCTGAGTCTACGCTGTATTGTTGAGGAGAAATAGACTTCTTTATAGGGGATAGAAGTTTGCCGCCTTCATAATTTTCTGTAGATCCCTTAGGTATGGTCTATAAATGGAAACCAGTGCTTGAGCGTACTGTTTTTATTCCCACATCGTTGACCATTAGAGTGTTAATCAGTGAATATTTTTTACTTGCAGATATTCTTGACAAAGAAAAATTCAACGTGGAAGTGATAGTTCAGTGCATCAGGATATCTAAAATGCCCCAGACACACCACCATGCACTGCTGCTCCTCGGTGCTGTTGCTGGCATGTTCCCTGTAAGTAGTACCTGAAATTTATGCGTTGGCTCTTCTCTTCAGGTTCCAAATATTGGGTAGAGCGAAGAACGTATAGAGCTGTCTATGAGGAGAAGTTGTCTGAAAGGAGCAACAGACAAAATCTGCAGGTTTCCTGCTTTTTTAGGACTTTCTGTTCCATTTTACTTGAAAATAAACCCCTGCCTTGATGCTTTGGTCACTAGGCGTTTATGACTCGCAATGAAACCTATTAGAAATGGAAGAAGCTTTCCGACAACAGCCCTGCCTCACCTTCCAGCTGGGGTCTAAGTTCTGGTGCACTGTTTCTTCATTCCCCCTGAGAGAAAACATCTAGTTCAGTAGCACGTGGATTCTTATCAGCACTCGAGAAATGTAGTTGTAGTTGATGCTAAAACCAGGTTGGTCTGATTTTAATTGGCTGAGAAACAGGTCTTTTCTTCTATGGATTGAAATTTGAGAGTATGCTCACTCTCCTAAGTAAGATTCTTTTGCTTTGAAACTACAAAAGCAGCAAAATATATCCAGATGTATCAAACTCAGTTTACAGCTTTATCTTTATTTTCTCCACACGTTTGGAAAGATGCTGTTTTTCCCAAAAGACAAAACTGGAATGTTTTTGGCAAACTTGTGGAGGGTTTGGCTTTTTTATTGTTGCCATCACCTGCTATAGAACCGAGCTTTTATTCTACATTAATATTGGCTCTTAGAAGATTTCGAAAGGAATACATACATTCCATACAAGGAAATACTTTGCACGAGTCTCATCTCTATTTTTAAATCTAAAACACTCCTTCAGTTCACTAAAACTAAATGAGAAATGTACCCATAACTTCTTGTTCTAAGTTCTGGCAAAATCTAGGAAACTAACTCTTGAGCTCTGTGACAAGGGTTAACCAGGCCTCTTAAAATTAATTACTGTGATTACAGTCTCACCCCCAAAAAAAAGCCAAATGAGCATGATTGCTTTCCATTGTATGACTGTAGATATTGCAGATGTTTTACAAATATAAAAAGGGTGGGTGGGCAAGGTACTGAAAACGGCTGGCATCTTTGTGCCCCACTCCTAATGGTGCTTCGGCAAATCTCCCCATAACTGACTTTGCTTGTTGTTCTACCATGGCACTGAGCTGAAGAGTACAAGGTATTTCATCAGATGGAACTCTCCACTCTTTAATTACTTGCTTAGAAGTGTGTCTTGGTTTCTCCAACAATCACAAAGTAAGTAGCTTTAAGGGACACTATACATTTAAAAGTAGTTAGTGGAGATTTTGCTAGATACCGATGATACTTATTTTCATTTGTACGAATCTAGAGGCATTTGCGGGAAGAAGTGCCTTAAGGTGCAATATACAGACCAACACAGTTCAAAAAGCAAACTAATCTCATTGTCTTCTTTTCCAGGATAAAGTTCTCCACAACATTATGCCCATTTTCACATTCATGGGAGCAAATGTCTTACGTCTGGATGATACTTACACGTTCCAAGTAATTAATAAGACAGTGCAGATGGTTATTCCTGCTCTTATACAGGTAAATTTGTCTACTTAATGGAAAGGAGTAGAAAAAAATGAACAATAAGATAATTAATTGAGTAAATGGTTTAGAATATCAGTGGTAGAATGAGTAGTAGCCTATCCTAGGGTTATTTTTAGATAGATATTAAAGTATATATAACAACTAATAACAGACTGCTCCTCGTCTGACCACCTCTGAGTTCGTTGCACTGCTGCTTCTTTTTAATCTTAAAAGCTCCTACACTTGACAAATGGTTTAGCCAAAACATTATCATAACTTTACTTAAAGAGGACCTGGAACATACTTTAAGTTCTTCATCATAAAAATAGCAGGGAAGTTCAGAAGAGGAACCACTGGAATTAAGAAGGTTATTAGTCCTATAATAATGTGTCATGGTGATATCAATAGTAGATATGGTTTGAAGGAAGTGAAAAGGTAAAATATTTGAGAAAGGGTTTTATTTTTCCAGCTGGTGTTTGTGTGGGTTTTCTTGGTTTTGTCTGGACATCTTGGATAACTGGTTATAAACCAAAACAAAAATACATAACTGTTTTTCAAAGGGGACATTTTTTCTTCAGTCAGATTTCACTTGCACGTAATAAATCTTAATTCTAGAGTCATTCACAGATTTAAACATGAAAAATGCCATATAAATTTCATACATAAAAATAAATTGGGAAAAAAAAAAAATTGTTCTTCCAACAGTGGGCTGGGCATTTCCTGGTGTATTTTTTAATGATATGTATACACATTTTGCATCCTCTTGCAGATCTCTGTTAGAGAAATCAAGTTGCAGTCTCTTTTTTTAATTGGTTTTTTTTATATAAAACTTTTCATAGCAGCCATCACAAGTTTCTGTGACGAATTATTTATGGCACACACGATTATTACATGTGGGGAGAGCCTAATGTTAATTACCTGAGATCGTGTAGCCTACTTGTATCAGTTTTGCTAGGTCTTTGAATCCAAGACCCTCGCTATCGGGTTTATGGGCAAAGTTTTCAGAAGGATGTGGCATTGCTTTCCCTTGCAAACATCCTACTTGTTTCAGCTGATGCCCCTTAACTTCTGGGTTTGTTTTCTTTTTTTTTTTTTTTTAATTTTATTTGAAGCATCTTGCTTAAACACTGAAAAAGAACTGTGTGATTGAAAACTGTTTATTTTGGAGCCCTTATATTTTCCTTGACATTATGCTGCTATCAGGCATGTGGTGCTTTCTTTCATTTTCTGAATTGACACGAAAGGACTGGTACCCGCCTGTGATAATCTGTTTGAACTGCTGTGCCTGTTTGTGCATAGGCTGAAGACAGCGATTTGTCAGAGTCCTCGGGAAGTGTGGAAGAGGTGGTGATAAAGATCGTTCGTGTGTTTGTGGATGCCTTGCCCCATGTGCCAGAGCACCGACGCCTGCCAATCCTGGCCCAGCTGATCACTACGGTGGGAGGAGATAAGTTCCTTTGGGTTCTCCTGGTGCTGCTGTTTGAGCAGTATGTGACCAAAACTGTGACTGCGACATCAAGCACAGACAAGGTTAGAAGACCAGCAGGGTCACCTTTTTTTTCCTCGGGAGACTGATCTTTTTCTTTTTGTTCATGGTGCCTTTAAGAAGGTACAAGACAAGCCTCTAAGTTATGCTAAAATAAGTAGAGAGCTCTGAGCTGGTGCTACAGCAGAACCTGGTGGTGATGTCGACTACGATTTGTATTGTGGGTACTGCACACACTGCACAATACTTTGTATTGTTTTGTCCTGCAGCCTGAACAATAAATGAGATGATATTGTACAGAAATCCTTGACCTGAACAGCTACTAGCTTCAATATTTTTTAAGTTGTTTTATTTTTCTTTAAGTGTGTTTGTGAAATACGATACTGGTCTTCCCATACAGACCAAGATAAACCCTGCTATGTTTTTGTGTAGGCAGGCCCTCGGATTAGATGAAAGCATAGTTTATGCAGAAAACTAAAAGAATTATTAAAGGAACATTGGTGAGAAGATACAGGCTTTGCTGTAACAATTTAATCTCTTTTACACCCTCTGAAACTGTGTTCTTTCCAAGAGCTTGCTGCTCTTACCCTTGGTGTTAATCCTGGCCATAGTCAGTTTACTATGGCATTTTCACAAACTCCCTGAGGAGTTTTTGAGTCTTTTTATCAGTAGTAGTAGTACGTTTTTTTAATTATTGAAATAATTTTTTTTTTTTTTTTTATTTCTAAACCATAAACAGGATGCTGTTCTGGAAGCAGACACTGAATTTTGGATTTCCATTTGTTGCGAATTTAATGTACAATCTCAGTTCCAGAGCATGATGAAAATAATCCAGTACTTGACAGAGCTGCCAGAGAACAAAGAAGGTAAGCATTAAACAGAGCCAGCAAATGCATGTAAACCTTCCTGTCACAAGGGACAATGAGTAACGGTCTTAAACTAAGAGAGGGTAGATTTAGACTAGATATAAGGAAGACATTTTTTACGATGAGGGTGGTGAAGCACTGGACCAGGTTGCCCAGAGTGGTGGTAGATGCCCCATCCCTAGAAACGTTCAAGGTCAGGTTGGACGGGGCTTTGAGCAACCTGATCTAGTTGAAGATGTCCCTGCTTATTGCAGGGGGGTTGGACTAGATGACCTTTAACGGTCCCTTCCAACCCAAACTACTCTCTCATTCTATTACTCCTTTAGACAGAAGACTAAGGGATACAGAATTAGTCTAATGATTTTTTTTCTTTTTTTAATAAAATGGTTAAGATACATGATTACTTTTTGAAAAGCCTTTTAATTATAGATTAATTCGAGCACTTAGAATTAGAATTAGTCCTCATTTTAGTTGAAATAAAAAGCTATTATTCATAGCAGACAAGATCACAGGGACTACCAGTCATTTCTGGGTTTCTTTTAAGGTTTCATTTCTTTTTACTATAGTAGGGTGAAGCAATAATTAAACAATATGTTTTAATATTTTTCCAGTCTGTTATTTCAAAGAGCATCGGGAAGGTGGGTGAGGGTTGTTCGTCTCTTTTTTAGTTAGGACTTGCCCCTGTTTGTTGTTTGAATTCATTTTTTTCAGCCAGGAAGGACCAGGTAATGATACTGAAAGCAGTTTTCCCAAATACATGACACACAGTGTATGTGGTCCCTGCCTCAGAAGTCCCGTGTCTGTAGCCAGTGTATCATAGCTTTAGCACTAATTAAAAAGAAGTTTCTTCACATAAAAATGATCAGATGCAATGGCAGTGAAATAGCACTAGTTCTTTTCAGGTTGTTGAAATGAAAAATTTATCTCCTGTGGTGTTTCAGAGCATCTTTTTGGAATTTTGGCATGATTTTGTACACTGCAGAATGACTAGCCTTGATAGGCATCACTGTACTTTTACTTTGTTTCTGTAATCAGAAATCAAATGTCTTTTTTTCTTGGCTGCAAATTTGTTTTGTGAATGTTTTCAACAGATGATCCGGGACCAAAAAAGTCAAGAACGTGCAAGACAAAGCTGAAAAATCAGGATGGGCAGCTCTTTAATGTGGAGTCTCACTCAGACAAACAACTTCGGCATTTCAAATTCTTGTCAGTCTCCTTCATGTCACAACTTTTATCATCTCAGAGTTTTGTGAAAAAGGTAATAATGGCAGATTGCTTTTAAACTGATCACATTGTGCCATACTGTAATAGATGAGGTTCAATTTGCTTTTTAATATGGCTTTATATTAAAAGGGGATGAAACAATACACTGCCCAGTCTTGTCTTGCTGACACCTTTATTCACACAGTTTTGAAACCTCTCAATAATGTTAATTATTTTTTAATAAGGCTTTTCCATATAGACTCTGTTTGTGTGACTGATGAATAGGTAACAAAGTGAAATTCTGGTCCCAGTGGATTCCCACTGGCATTATGGAGTCTGGGATTTCACTCACGGTCTGTATCCCAAGTTTGGTGTGGGATTCATACTATTAACTCTGAAAAGACAAAAAAATAAATGTTACAAGTTTTAGGCTGCAGCTCTAGCTGGAAGTAGTTCCCAGTTTTTCAGTTGAACATCCACCAGCTTGAACTGTATTTGCGACTGTGACTGTATTGCGTAAGATTCTCAGATTTTCTTCTACAATGGTGACTTAAATGCAAATGTGGGGAACTCATAATTACTATGTCAGTGGACATTTGATTCAGAACAAACAAATTTGACCATTCTGGGATATTAACTTAATGAGGGGACTTAGCGTTTTCATTCTTCTTTTTTAAACCAGATAGTTGAATGTGAAGAAACAGAAGAGCTACAGAAGTTGGAACAGAGGTACGCTTTAAATCTTCTCCACTCCTTCTATTTCTAGCTTTTACTGCAACCTGGGAGTATTTTTTAAGTGTATTCCTATTAGAATATTTTTCCCCAAGAGTACTTTTAATGTTGTCCTTGACAACAAGCAGTATTTACTATATGCGAGTTATTTGGGTTTTGGTTTGTGGGGGTTTTTTTAGTATGATGTGGAGTTTTTTAAATTTTTGAAAGATTGCTCTACCCAATATCTGCTCTTTCTGTATTTCTGATAGTGCTTCTTTACATACTTGGCCATAACTATTATGCTATTGATGATGGAGTCTCTAAAAGAATTCCAGATTTTTAGCAAAACATATCGCTTCATTCGTAGGGAAGAAAAATCATCATTCACAGGTGCCCCTATACTGGTGTTAGAAAATGACCGGTAATCACAGATCACAGTTGTAGTCATTGGGCCGTAACAGCCAATGATGGAAAATTCAGGGTTTCTTTCGTGGAGGCTTAACTTTAATGTTTGTTCTAAGCGAAGCGGTGTGGGATTTATTTTAAATGCTGTGTTATTTAAATGTTCATTCTTAAACATATATATCTTCTCAGATTATTTTTGTTTTAAAGTAGAGTTCTTAAGTAGAACTACTGTTGTATGCAGATGCTAATTTGGGGGTACCAGGTAGACTATAATGTGCACGTGATTGTCCTTATTGCCGTAGCTTTTTGTTAATATGTTGGTGTTATCTGCTAGTCTCTCCATTAGGTGTTTAAATTTCTTTTATTGTTGCTGTTCTGCAAAATTTTGTGCTTTCCAGTAATAAAGTTAACTTCTTGGGTGTCCTTGTTACTTACTAAAAGATGCTTCCTTTCCATCTAGACTATTAGAAGAAGTTCTTCACTATATAAACACTGTGGCATCTTCAGTGGAAGGAAACGTGGACAAGCCAACAGCCAAATTTTGGAGGGTTCTGCTTAACAAGTCCTATGATATGCTGGATAAAGTATGTCTCATTAGTCCTCATGTTAGCAGTGGGACATTTCTGCTTTCGCTTATTAATATGAGTATAACTTTGGTAGGATTTCTTGTTGGATTAGTACTAATTTTATTGGATGGTCTGCAGCCTGGTGCATCATTGTTTAAATTTATCTAACGACTTTAATAAATACAGCAAGCAGCTTAGAACAACCAGAAAAACAGTCAGGAATGCTTATTTCCTCTAGTTAGTATTCTACTGGCTGGAAGCAGTCATTTCACTATCTCCCTGGTGGAGAAGAATGGCTTTTGGCAGCATTTCTCACTGTTAACTCATAAAAAGATTTAACTAATGCTAATGGAACTGTTGTATATTTCTACATGGAATTCAAATGGAGGAAAAAAATCCTTATGCTTTTCTTTCTAATCTTTTTCTGATCAGAAGTGTATTTGTAGAATGGAACTCGCTATCTCATTGCATGCTGTGAACATACTTCTCTTCACAGCTTGGGTGGTTGCTTTTTTGTCTGTGAAGCATATTCCAGTTTTCATGATGTTCATGCACAGGGCACTACCAGGAGTATTTCAGGGTAAGGAAGTATAGCTCACCTGTGTGGACAAGAGGAATTGCTGAGGAGATCTCGGAGCTGGTGGATAATGGCTGGTGAGCAGCCAGTGAACATACATTAAGTACTGTAAATGGAACCTGCTTTGTTCTTTTCCTTGCCTCAGGTACAGCATTGCTGGCCTGTCCTCTCTTCTCTGACCCTGAAACCCACGTGGGAAGCTGAAGAGAGTTTGCCTTTCTTACTTGAAGGCTATGACATCACAGTGCATAAAAGACTGTTTATGGTATTGTTTTGTTTGTGTTTTCTTGTAGGTCAATGCCTTATTGCCAACAGAAACCTTCATCCCTGTAATTAGGGGACTAATGACGAATGAGCTCCCATCTGTAAGACGTAAGGCAATGGAACTTCTGAACAATAAGGTGCAGCAACGCACAAAGTGGCAGAAGAGCCAGGTGAGGCGAAGCAAAGTGGTTAAACTTGGTTCCTTTAGCAGAAGTACCCGGAGAGAGATTGATGTAGGAGCGGTTTGCTCTGTGTAAAGACATCAAGTAGCAGTGCCAAGTCTGGCAAGGAGCTCTTGAGTAGCAAGACATAGGCTGCTTGCCATTAGAACCTTTCAGGTTCTGAGTTCTAATGTGTGTTTCCTCTTGACCTCTTAGATCCTGCAGCTCTTGGAGCTAGTTCCTGAGCTCATTGCTATTGTGCAGTGTAAAAGAAAGGAGGAAGAGGAGGAGCAAGCCATCAACAGACAGACTGCTTTGTTCAGCCTCAAGCTACTCTGCAAAGGTTTTGGCACAGAAAATCCGTTGCCGTTTGTACCTGTTCTGAAAACTGCCATTGATCTAATTTCTTCTGAGAAGGAGGAAAAGAATGTGATGGGAAGTGCTTTGCTGTGTATAGCTGAGGTCACCTGCACACTGAAAGCCCAAGCAATACCTCAGCTTCCAAGGTACCGTTGCATTCTTTTTAATAGAACCAACCACAGCAGGAATTAGACTAAAACACTTTACTGAAGGAATGCTGATGAAGGCCACGTTGGCAGTCTGCCATGTGTGTGATTTGCGTGCATAAGAGTAAAGGTATTCGTAGTGCTTCCTGGTTGTAGAACTAAGAAGCTAGTGGGGAAATTGTAAGAGTTGTATAATCGGTAGAATTCCTTATGGAGTCTGCTACTGCGAGCAGAGTGGCAATATTTATGGCTTTAGAAAAGCCAGACTGTTCTGTATTTTTACTGTAGAACAGATTGCATTTAAAAACATGAGAACCAGCACAGTTGGAAACCCTGCATGTTGCATTATTTTGTTCTCCCTGTTCAAGAAGAATTCAAGCATCTAACTTGTTGCTTTTAAGACTGTTTTATCTCATTGAAAATATAGGTTTCTTATTGTTATTAAATCTCAAAAGTAGAGGTGGGGCTTTGAGCAACCTGATCTAGGGAAAGATGTCCCTGCCTATGGGAGGGGGTTGGACTAGATGATCTTTAAATATCCCTTCTGACCCAAACCATTCAATGATTCTGTGATTCTGAACCTAACTCATTAGCTTAAAAAAAATGAAATACAGACGAAAAGCCTAAAATACTGAGTTTTTTCAAATACACATGTAAAAATTCATGTGAAAATTGTCCCTTCAGGCTTAACAGATCCATTTATGTGATTGGAAACGTGCCTCCATTTTCAGTGGTTTCACCTTTGCTGTTTATGCTTGTTTATTCATAGGCTGATGCCGGCACTTTTGAAGACTTTAAAAAATAAGAAGGAGCTGGTCTCCAATGAGATTTATTTGCTGAGCGCCATCACTGCTCTGCTGAAGGTTGCAGAAACACTGCCGCATTTCCTCAGTCCTTATCTTCTGGATTGCTTGCTGCAGGTGAGCCATGTGACTCCTACAGATAGGTAAAGGGGGACAGGATCTGCCCAGTTCCTAGAAGAAGCTACAGAGATTACTTTTTTCTGTCTGAAACTGAAGTAGGAGTGTGTGCCAACTATGGGGAAGGTCGTAACAAATTACTCTGCTACTCACCTTCGTATGCAGATAACTAAGATTTTGAATATAAGAGCGTCTTTTACTCCTCCCTCTGATAGGTTGTAGTTTGCATCTTTGGAAAGGGAGAGGAATCCTGAAGGATCACTCTGTTATATCCATGATCTCATCAAATGTGTATCCAACAGCTCTAGTCAGGGTAATTTTCACCCCCTGCTGCTGACACATTTTTTCAGTGTTTGTCTTCTGAAGACAGCGAAGCTCTGTACGCAAATATTCTAATGTAAACTCCTCCAAGGAGTTCTCTTAAGTATGCCTAACTGTTGTTGGATTTCCTGTTAGGTTGTCCGCTTGGAAAAGATTGTGGTCGAGTTTGGTCCTTCTTCCCAGATAAGTTTACGCGTAATATCACTGAAAACTATTCTTGCTACAAGGCTTGCTCCCCGAATACTCTTGCCTGCAGTTACCAAGTGTTACAGTGAAGTGGCAAATACCCGGAAGGTAAGGAGGTTTATTCATTCTTTTTCATTGCAATTAAAAAGAAGAAAGGGGGGGAGGGAGGGAGAATTGGGTGCAAAATTTGGTTTAACTGTCCCAGCTGTGTTCCCTCCCAGCCTCTTGCCCATCACCAGCTTACTCACTGGGGCAGCAGAGTGAGAAACAGAGCAAGCCGTAACGTTATGCAACCACTGTTAAGCAATAGCTGGAACACCAGGGTGTTATCAGTGTTGTTTTGGTCACAAATCTAAAACACAGCGCCCTGTGAGCTGCTGCGAAGAAAATGAACTCCATCCCAGCCAAGCCTAGCACAGTCTTTATATTACCTGTTTTCTTTTGTACCACAGTGGTGATTCAGGAGAGTTAGACCTTTAAACCTAGGCAAAATGCACCAGTGTAATGTCCTTAGCGTGTTAGATGATGAATGCTTGAGAGATCATCCCATTTATAAAGGCCTTGATTTATCTGCTGGGAACACAAGTTGAGACATAATTTTCGTCTGGGCTTTGCTCCTGTCTCATAGATGCAAACCTTTCAGACTTAGCTGGTGTCTCCACAATTGGAGAGCGGAGACCAAACTCTTTTCAGGAATCCTACTAACTTAAGCCCCTAAGAATCACAGAATCACAGAATGATATGGGGTTGGAAGGGAGCTCTAGAGATCATCTAGTCCAACCCCCCTGCCAAAGCAGGTCCACCTAGAGCAGGTTGCACAGGAACGTGTCCAGGCGGGTTTTGAATGTCTCCAGAGGAGACTCCACCACCTCTCTGGGCAGCCTATTCCAGTGTTGTGCCATCCTCAAAATAAAGAAGTTGCTCCTCATGTTTAGGTAGAACTTCTTATATTCAAGTTTGTGCCCATTTCCTCTTGTCCTGTCAAGTAGTACAGGACCAAGTTTATTTCTTTTAATGAGTAAATGTGTGAAGTGCAAAAATCCTTGTTATGTTTCTCAGTTACTGTCAGTATCACAGCTGCCTGCGCGTTGCTTTGCTTTTGTTTTGGCAGAACTGCCTGGGTCCCCTTATGAACATCTTGAAGGAGCACATTGTTTGTATGGAGAAGGAGCACCTGACCTCCCATCAGTCTGAGCTGACGGCATTTTTCATGAGAGCCCTGGACTTCCGGACAGAGAATGCCGAGGTGGCTTGTTTAAAGGGGTGAACAGCAGCTCAACCTCTACATGCTAATTCTATTGGTTGTTTTAAAAATATTAGTAGTTTCCCATTGCATGTGTGCTCTGAAATTCTGGGTATGGAATATTCTGTTCTTGGGATAGAAAACATTATGGTTAGGTATTTAGTCTGAAACAGACAAAATTAAAATGTGTTTTGAAACCTCAATTTTTTACATTTCAAACTTGGAATTCTGTTTTCTAATTTTTCTAGGATGATTTAGAGGAAGTTGGTAAGACAGAGGCTTACATTATTGATTGCCTAATAAGTATGGTTATGAAACTTTCTGAAACTTCTTTCAGACCCCTCTTCTTCAAGGTAAAAAGTTTAAATGTAATCCATTTGCATCAGCATATTTGTATTTTCTGGTGCACAGACACAGGAAAGAGCTAATCTGCCTTTCACTTCCAGCTCTTTGACTGGTCTAAAACAGAGTCTACCCTAAAAGACAGACTGCTGACGTTCCACCGAATAGCAGATTGCATTGCAGACAAGCTCAAGGGTCTCTTCACCCTGTTTGCTGGTCATTTAGTGAAGCCATTTGCTGAGACACTGAACCAGGTCAACATTTCTAAAACCGGTAAGTTTTCAGTTACTAACTACAGAGAGGCACTGGCAGGCTAACTAATTGCTGAAAGAGGTTAATTATAATTGCTGAAAGTTTAGTCTTATAGGATTTACTTCACAGCACATACCTCTCATTTTTCTCTTTCTTTCTCTCATAAATAAGGCATCTTTCTTACTCGGGTGGAACCAAAGGACATTTTTCATCCATGGGCTCTGGGCTGCCAGTACAAACTTGAGACTACGTGAAAATTTTCAGTGTCAGTCCCAGTGAGTTCCATGAGAATGAAATTGTGTGGAAAGAGGGTGTCTTGTTTCTGTTTGTTTTTTTTTTTTTTCTTTTTTTTTTCCCTTCATTGACTTCTATATGCTGCCTGGTGTATTCAGACTCCTCTGTTTTCTTGGCAAAAATAGGTATTACTTTTTTGTATGGGAAACTATTTGCCCATCCCATTTGTAGTGGCCTGAAGAAATTATCCATATCCACAGGCATGGCCAAGCACTGTTCCTATAGCCTGTGGCTGTTCTCTTTTATCCCCAGCTGACTGAACGGCAGTGGCAGACATGCTAAGGCACTAGCTAAAAAGCCAGATAACATTGCATCCACTTCATTGTTCTGAGTGATGAGTACATAATTGCTACGTAGTACATCCTTTAGCTGTATTCACAAACTAATGTTTCTATCCTGTGAGGAAGTTTTGTATTTTCTCTTTTTTTGATGATTTTTTTTTTCTTTTTCTTGATTGGTACGCAGATGAAGCTTTCTTTGACTCTGAGAATAGCACAGAAAAGAGCTGTCTACTGTTGCAGTTCACCATGGACTGTCTGCACAAGCTCTTCCTGTTTGACACCCAGAAGTTCCTGAGTAAGGAAAGAGCAGAAACCTTGATGATGCCTCTGGTCGATCAGGTATTGACAAACACAAAAAAACATTCAAAGCTGACTTCCCCTTCCTCCACCACCCCCAATTGATTATTTTAACTATCATGCCTCAAGGCATGAGATGCCTCAATCTTCTCCCTTAACAAAAAGGCAGGAATTAATTCATTGTCTTTGAGCTACGTATTAACTACTTTGCCTGAGGCTCTGAATTACTATTTTTTTCTTTCTAAATGTCTGCATTCCGTAAGGTTCATGCATGTTGTTGAGCTCTTGCATACCAGTGCACTCCCACTGATGCTCTTTAGCGTAACTCTTGAGTACCTGAAAGCCAAAGCTGGAAGTGCTTTTTGGCTGGGTTTATCTGAGCCTGCATCTTTTTGACAAGCTTTTTACTTCCACAGCTAGAAAATATGCTTGGAGGAGATGAGAAGTTCCAGGAAAGAGTGACAGCACACCTGATACCCTGCATAGCTCAGTTTTCAGTGGCAATGGCAGACGATTCTCTTTGGAAACCACTGAACTACCAAATCCTACTGAAAATGAGGCACACTTCTGCTAAGGTTGGGCGCAATCAGAATTTGGTTTTCTTTGTTGCATTAGAAAATGGGAGCATTGCCCCAAAAACCAGAAGTGGATTAACCAATTTGTTGCTAAAATACCAGCCTAAATTAAAATACCGATATTGTACTATGCTACTCCCGAATTCTAGAGAGATGTATACAACATGGCTGCCTGCTCTTACTGTAAGCAGTCAATATTCCACCTGTGGATGTCTTCCACACCTGTGTTAAACTTGGGGTTTTTTTTTTTAAAGATCTGGTAGCTGTTGGAATAAGAGGTGACCTGTTTGTGTATGAAGAAAGGGGCACTTTAGAGGGGGAACTGGAAGACAGTTATTTATCAACTTTCAGACTTGGTTAGCATATAGTTTTGTCAAGACTCTCCTATTTGACAGTTTATTTAGGGGAAGTACTTGGTTTTTCATTGTTCTGAGCTAAGTTCTTCTGATACAGTGGAACAAAGTGGCATTGTAACAGGAAGCTAAAGTCTGTTGTAGCAAGTAACTTCTAGCAACATACCTGCTTCTTGCAACCTTTTTTTCCTTTGACATTATCTTAACCCAGATGTTGAGATTTAAATTAGCTTAAAACTAGTTCCCTTCAGTAGGGAAAGCTACTTTACAAACTTAAATGGAAAGAACATGTGAGGGGGAGAAACAGGGAACCGTACTGTAATTACAAAGATTATTGTTTTGTTTTAGGTCCGATTTGCTGCTCTGCTTGCTTTGGTAGAAGTTGCACAAAAACTGAAGGAGAACTATCTGGTCCTGCTACCAGAATCTATTCCATTCTTAGCTGAGCTTATGGAAGGTAATGTTCTAAAGTGGCATTAGTGAAGGCAGACAACTGACCTATAACCAAAAAATAAGGGCAACTTATTTCAAAGGCTTAGACTGGATGATTGCTATAATTGCTATAAACCTTATGAACTAGCATACACACTATCTACCACACTCCTAAAGTTCATTTAAAGTACGGTAGTTTCTTCAGTGTTACAGCCTGTGCACATCTCCTCAGTCGCATCATTTAAATCAGTGTTAGAGTAGAAATAATTTGCTTAAGTCCTGAGTGAATGCCAAAATATTTCTGAATAATTATTTCATACCTGGTGCCTGAAGACAGTTCCAGCTTTGACAAATGCTGAAGCCTTCCTAGGGTAGCTTTGCAGTCACTATTCTACTTAATTCCTGCTTTATGGCTTTTTCTAGATGAATGTGAAGAAGTTGAACAGCAGTGTCAGAAGACAATTCACCAACTAGAAGTCATTTTGGGAGAACCACTCCAAAGCTACTTCTGAGTTCATCTCCTTTGTTTTCAAGTTTTGTCTGAATCATGTTAGCCTCACACGTGCGAGTATTACAGGCAAACTGTCATACTAATTTTTATAGAGCTGAAGATCTTAACTTTTGAATAAAATATTGTAAGAATCTGGCTTTATAATTTCTGGATGATCTGGGGACTTTTCATATTACTTTTCCCTAACTGCTTGTTCCTTAACAGTGGAAGACTGGAGCAAGCTATAAGCAAATTCTGATAGCTGGGCACAGACAGAGTGACAACTTGTGAGCCTCACTGAATTCCACTGTGCTTGGGCTGTGTGCAGTTACTGTCCCTGTGGAGGGGCTGTTATACTGCAACATAAGCGTGGTGCTTACTGGACCCATGCACTGCAAGCCTGAGAATCTGCTTTTCTGTCATTTTTAGGGAAGTAAAAAGTAAACTCGCTGAAGATATTGAAAAGGACGTTACAAGAAACCAGGACTGACAGAGGAGCTAAAGCTGCTTTGTAGTCTTTAAAGACTGCTACTGATCAGCTTCTTATTCACCTGAAGATAAGAATAAATTGCTTGCTATGTTAATGAATTTACCAAAAATCTCACCACCTGTCTTGCACCAGGACTCAGGCACTCAGACTCCGTAAAGTATGGTTTAAAATGCAACTAACACTACAAAGAGGATAATCTTACATCCCATTGGGTACTGGGAATAGGTCGCTGTTCAGGATGCAGCGTGGCATGCAGATCCTGCCTGTGGGACAGTTACCCCATCGTGGTCATTCATGCTCATACAGGATTTTCTTAAAAGAAAACAACTATTAATCATGTCTGCTGTCAAACAAAAAGTATGTTTGCAGGAGAACTTCCCGCTGAACTTCTAGATAAAGGCGAGGTCACACAAGTGGTGCAATTGCCATCACTGAGTGGGAGCTGCCTACCTCCTCCTCCGCTACAATCGGCCTCCAGCTAAGTTTATCCTGCAGCCAGGGGGTATGCAGAGCACAACTCTTGTCCTGATGGCCACACCAGCACAGCCGAGCCGAGTCCTACTCAGATTAACTGGTCTGTGTATCACTAACTCCTCAGCGTGGAAACGGTCCTCCAGTCAGGACTGCTATGCCACCTTGGAGATACTGGAGACAGTAAGCGAAACAAGACAAAATACAGACCAAAAAGGGATCATAGCTACATAGCTACGCTTGGAGAAAAGTAGAGATCACAAATGTTTTTATTTATGCTTTTTGTACATTAAATCTGGTAATTTATCTTAAACACTCTTAGGGTACTTCTTTTTCTTGAAATTGCTTCACTTTTCGCAGCTGTTCAGATAAATAGGAACATCCCTCAGGCATGTATTGATGGCCAGTAGCAACTTATTTTTAAAAAGAATATAAAAATTAAGACTGACATTTGTACGGAAAACTGATTGAAGAGGAATCATTTGTTTCAGATAGGTAGTATTTCAATACAAGACTGAAAAAGGGTTGATTCTCTATTCCACTGATGAGTATCCGAGTCTTATCTCAGCTGAAACCCTGCCTGGAGTATGTAGGTTCACACACTTTTTAAAAATTAAATACAGAATTATCTACTTCGGTCCCTGAGCAATCTCAAGTTGGTTAGTTAGCAGCCATTTCAGATCAAACAAGCTTTTGAAAGTTCACGCAATTGGAACCAGCTAAATCATTTTCATTTGTTTCACTTTGGAAATCTAAAAGCTAGAAATGCTGCTGTATGTTTGATTTAAGCCACTTACAAACTGGAGGTGACTTAACCATGACTGTCAGAGAAGGTTCTACTTCAGCAGCGACTAAGCAGTAAGATCAAACTCCTCTTTGCCTTTTGCTAGAACTGATGGGCCAACTGTTTGCTTAATCCAGCCTCAGTAAAAAGGTTATAATTGCCAATATGAACTAAGACACAGAAGAGTATATTTCATAATTCTATTTTAAATGAATTACCATTGTCTCTTTTGGGATGGATAACCACATTTAGATCCTGTTTCAGTCTTGCTTCTGCTTCACAATATCCAATATATGCTACCAAGGAATGGCAAGTAGTAGTTTAACAAACATACTGAGTGCATTTGTTAGACACAGTATGATGCAGCATTTTCACATTGCTAGGTTCTGTAATAAAGGAGATTTATTTGAGCAAAACTTAGCTTGCCAGGATACTGTGCACTAGAGGAAGATTTAATCTCGCAGTTAGGAGTTCTGGTACTCACCTAACTCAAGAGAGCAGACACAGAAGCCTAGATAGATAAAGGCAGGCTCAGCACAAGTCAGCGCCTGATTGTACTTGACAAGGAGGCACTGTTATTAGAAGAGGTTTAATTCTTCTAGTACTGAATGAAAAGAACTACCACCTCCTCACATCTAACAACTGAACATCTCCCGTGACCTCCACTATGTTGATCTTTCCAAGTTGTTTAAAACGATGCTTGTACTCCAGAGTGTGAACACCATTAACAGCAACTTTAAACTGGTGGGCATCACAGAAAATGATCAGCTGAAAAGCGAAAAGAGAAACAGTTAAGTTTTAAGCTCAGGTAAGACATGAAAAACAACCTGATGATCTAGCCTAGACTTGGGCAAGACCTGCTTCTGTTACAAAGCATGTTTCATACAAAAGAAATATTTAAAAGTGAAACTTCAATAAAATTCATAGAATCATAGAGTATCTCAAGTTGGAAGGGACCCATAAGGGTCACTGAATCCAACTCAAGTCAATTAAAATTTGTTCTGAGCACAGGCTGAATTCTTGCAACTATTTAAAAAGAAAACTGTCATTAAAACCAAGTCAAATCTCTGCTCCTTATGGTCCCATTTAATCCTAAATACTCTCAGGACACTGAAATGCAGAAATGACAGTTTTATTTAAATCTGTGTTAGTGACATGACATTTTAGCACCACTGCTCATCCTTTTGGCAGAATTACTAGTTTCATGCCATGTTTCAGTTACTCTTACCTCAAAGTACATTCCTGGACTGAAAGGGAAATTGGCCACTTCCCTTTCTTCTTCTCCCCAGCTGTCATAAAGGTATGAGTTCCTTACAAAAACTTTATTTTTCATTCTGGGATTCAGATGTAATGCAATGTCCTTTGAGTCACTTGATTTCAGATTTATCGTAAAGCTGGAAGATATTTAAAAGTTTACTATACCAAGGGTTTACAAACATGATGCAGTAGTCCATGCTACGTACCAGTCTCCTAACCAATGCTGAGACTGTTCTGGAGCCAGATCTGTTGATTCAGCTGAAGAACCAAGTAGGCAGTTAACATGGATTTGTCTCCTTCGCACAGAAACCTTTGCTGGAGGCAGCAAATATAGGACATGACCCTGCTAGATCTGCTTCATCACTCGCGGCTTTTTGTTCATGTCTCAGCAAGGAGGTATTGAGCCAAGTGGACCAATTGTTACTCCCCTACAGCACTAGGAAGCAGCATTCTCATGGAAAGACACAGTGCTACCTGTTCTACCATCTCTTTCTCTTCACTCAGGCAGTGGAGTGCGAAGCTCTGTTTTACCTAAAGACATATTCTTTTTGCCAACAAACTGCTTAGACTTTAAGGAAAGTTTGAGGGTTCTGTCTACATTTAAGATTGGTGGGACACCAGGCGTACAAAGTGTTACTTTGTAGGCACCACAGCTCTGCCCAGGCTGAGTGAATACTCTGACAGCACCACAACAAAGGGCTCCTAAAGGGGACCTCTGGAGAAGAGTGATCAGGGGGAAGAGTCTTCCAGATTCAACCTGTGGCAAAGACCTCACTGCAGTTGAAGAAGAAATGTTCCTGCCCCAAAATTAGCTCCAGGTGTCAGGTTATTTCCCTCCTTTGAGAAGCCTAGAATTGCTTTGTCCAGATATGAAATACGGCAACAGCCACACTTCCAAGTTGCAAAGTCCTCTTTCACCAAGAAAAAGAAACATCTACAACTGCGTGAACTGAGTGAAAGGCATTAAGTAACTTAGAAACTCTATAAAAATCTGTAAGTTTAAAAGCACAAACACAAAGAGCAGACAACCTGCAATGCTTTAACTAACACCCAAAAGCCTCTTCACACTTATCATAGTACATTCAGCACTTGAAATACGCTAATAAGCTTTTCAAGCCAAGAGAAGGAAAACAAATGCTACTATGTAAGTAGTAATTGTCCTGTCCAATTTAAAGTCCATTCAGACTTTGCTGCTAAGATTTCTAGATCTTGGGTTCCATTATTAATATGAACTCTGAGTGCTGCTCAGCTGCAGGGGAGTTCTGTGCTCTGAGGAAGCAGGAGTGCAATGCACACACACAGCATAAACAGCATGCTTCTCAGCATTTGCACCGATTGCTTCATTTTTAGGCACGTTTCTGCAGAGCCAAAACCACCCTTCAAGCAAAGGGCATGGTGAAGCACAGACATTTCCTCGGCTCCATTTTGACTGTGTTGCGCTCCCCTTCCCTGGCCTTTAGATTATGTTGGGAAAATGTCTTCTTTGCAACTCCTAAATTGCTATCAAAATTACAGCTCATACTCCCCTACCAGCTTTCATCACTCAGTTGTCAGTTAGGCACCTTCATGCCGCTACAGTCCACGAGGAAGCCATCCGAGAAGTGTTCAGAAATGTAACATGCAGCACTGAGCACAACAGCAACTCATCCACCTCACTCATTTTCCATTCACTTCTGCCAGTTTCCTTGCTCTTGTATCGCTTTAGAATAAATGCTGTCTTTGTACAATACGTGTGCTCACATGCCTCACACAATGGAAACCATGAACAGACACACAGTCTTGTGAGTGATGCAGATTTAGTAAGACACTCAGGTTTTACCTTCACAACAGAGCTGCTCTTTAAGTCCTCTCTAAAGCAGTATCTGCAGGTTCCTGAGAAAACTGCACCGCAGTTTCAGATGATTCCAGATGCAAAGTTGCAAGTGAGTAAGGATATACTAATGCAATGGAAAAGCCTACTCGTTCTCAAGAGTAGCTCAGTTAAATAGCAGAAAAATTTGGTAACACTTACCTCTTTGGGTTTTTATTCACTTCTCCTTTAATAGCAACTGTGCATCCTGGAGAAAGTGCAGCATCAAGCTTCCCAACGTAAGGAACCCCCTGAAAGTACACCACCAGTAAAAGTTTTGACTGTGACTTACTTTTTTCAATATACAAGCTGAGCTTTACTACAGCAGGAATAAATTTATGAATCTGCACTTATAATTAAAATTATTCCTAACATCCCCTTCTGGGATGCTAATACTATAGTGGAAAAGTTACACTGAGATAAACTTAAGAATGTGTTGGGTTTTTTCTTTAGACTACCACCTTGGGTTCAAAATAAACATTATTTACAACTACTTCTACCACCACTAATGGTGGAAGGAGGGGAAGAAGGAGAAAAAAAAAAAGCAAGCATGAAACTCCCTACACTAATTTAACATTTCTATCACATGATTATTCAGATACAGATATCCCAACCTCTCCTCTCTGAAAGATTCAGTTATAATTTAAACAAAAAAAAAAAAAGATTCATGCTAGGTGTGTAGACCACAGTTGAATAAGTTCTAGAGGTAGGGTCACTGAGTATTCTGTCCTCCTGGCACCAGTTCATAATGATAGACAGTGCAAGTATTTTATTTGCCTTTTTTTTTTTCATTCTGTTAGAAGTCAATTTAATCAGGGAAAAGCAGTGAATGGATAAATACGTCACCTTTATTTTTTTGTTAAAGTCCATCACATGCAAATGACAATATTGTATATTATTTGGTTTTGAGAAGAAGACTGAAGAAGGCAGACTGTCAAGTGACAAGGCAACTAAATCATGTCACTCACTGCAACTTCACCTTCTCCACAAATTCTATTTGTATATACTCCTGGCTTCCAATTCCTCTTCAGATTGAGCACGGTCCTTACTCCAGTCTGGACACTGACCACCTGTAGAGCTTTTTGCAAAAAGATGAGCGCTAGCTCTGTCTCTGCTCCGTGCTGAGCTGGGTATGAGTTCCAGCCCTAAGGTGCGATGCTTGCATCCAGCCACCTGAAGCGTACATGGGGTAAGCACAGATCTGCCAGCAAGAGGCGGATGTAGCCACACAGGATCCAAGATACACATATTAACATAAGGCCATTTGGCCTAGTATGACCGCATAATGCTTTTGTTTTGCAGGTATTCCCTAAAGCAGAGAAAACTATGTATGCTTATTTGAAAAAAGTTTTTAATGTGATTTGGTCCTATAAAACTGCAGCTACCTCTTTTTTTTTTGTTTATGGCTATGGATGATGCATTTATCTTTTGGGGATTCTACATGATTTAACAAATAGCCTCACTTCTATTAGCAGTAGAAAAGAGGATTTCTCTCTACAAAACTTCACTGATCATCTCCCATTGGATTCTTGATTCCCTTGTTTTGTACATGTGTTTTCATGAATAACTTAGATGTTCTTATTTCAATTTTTTCTACTCTTCACATTTGCCACAAGACTACACAAAACACTTACAAATTGTGAACCATCTGGCATTTCCCCCTACAAGAGAAAACAAACAACATTAACTAGCTTATCAGATAACAGGGAGATTCATTCAACCTTTTACAAACATACGTACATTTTCTGTGTTTATCTTTGTTACTCCTAGACATGATGGCTGAGAGCCTTGTAAAGACTGCAGAAAGAGAGATATTTAGATGTCATTGCTAACATATAGAACTTTGTTAAAGTTGGTTTAGAACCATACATAGATCTGTGCTGCTTTGAAGGGCAAACTGTTAACATGAAAATCTAGGGCTACAGTGGAGAAAAAGATAGCCAAACCCCTACAAACCAAAGAAAACTCCTGAAGATCAACTGCTGAAGCCAAATTGAGATTTCTAAAGACCACCTCATTAGAGTTTTAATCCTTACTTAACAGTCAGAGCACTGTTAACCCCTTAGCATCTGAGGGTACCCACTGAGCTTTTCCTACCGAGGTAGGAATAGCAGCAGGGCAGGTCCATGCAGGGGACCTTGGGATTCTAAGCAGCCCCTGAATCCCTGTCTCTTCCCACAGGAAGGGCATATGAGCAACATTACCATGCTGAGATACAGTTCCAGCCTAGCCCTGGCAGACTGTATCTTCAGCTTGTTTATTTCAATACAAGCCTCCCTCTTCCTCCTCAGAGCAGTATATTAGAAACAACAGGAAGGAAACAATTGCCATTCTCCATTCCTTTCTTCCCCAAAAGATACAGCATCAGCAACCACAGACAACAGCAACTCTGCTTGGTTTCATGCTTGGGACAGAAACCAACCCACAGCGCCTGCCTTCCCCCAGGCTTCTCTGAGTCAGTCCTCCAAAACCAGCTTTGAAGCAACACAGCCAAGTGATGGGGCCTGTGCATAGGCTTTGCAAACGATCAGTGAGTAGACCTATCTTTAAAGTTTAGACCCCATTTCATTCAGGCCCAAATCTCCACCTTCCATCAATACAGTTATTACTGTGCTGATCCAAGTTAGACCTGATGCTTGGCAGCAAGAAACCCAAGTTTTATGTACAATGTAGTGAGGTCAGGGCAGAAGAGAGCCAGAATATTACACAGGAGTACGTAGGCTGCCTTAGTGAGTGGCAGGAAGAAAGGGAAAACGTATTTACCTTCTATATCACCCTGGATTCTGTTCTAAAAATCTCACCCTTCCAGAGCAGAAGGATCTTTCCTTCTGCATAGGGGAAAACATCTTGTTCAACTCCTCCCTGTTGGTTTACTTTCTGGCAGTTGAGAGGAAGCACAGTGCTACCTGCACTTTATAGTCACTGCAGTTTGGTCCAAGTGTAAGACAAGCCACAAGGTCTTCTTCAAGAACAGACATCTCTTCTCCCCCCCCCCCAGAAATAAACATACACTCCCACTTATCACTTCATTCAATAATTCAGTCATTTAGGAAAAACAAGGTTATGTGTACAAGCAGTTCCAGCCGTGGCTGAACTTGGCAACTGGAAGCCAAGCCACAAGTTCCAGCCGTGGCTGAACTTGTGACTTAGAAGCACTGAATACTAAGAGTTCATTTTGGGAGCTCCTGCAATATTTGAAAAGTCTAATCCATTCCCAGATTCATATCTGTCCTGTTAACTTTGTAAGCTGTAAACTTTGTCACCCTTTTGTCCCTAACCTCAAGACTAAAAAGGGCAGACAGAGATCCTCACATGAGACTCACATGTTGAACTGTGGGGAAACAAAGCCTTGTTACTGATGTTAGACTGCGTAGCTGCTTTTCTTTACTTCCTTTTCTCCATAAATCCTACTCTAGTTTAGCAAGAGAGAAAAGAAACCTAACAAGTCAGCTGTCTGTATAACTTACATTAGAAACAAAATCTATAGTTTTGATCTGCACTTTGCCATATATTCCAAGAGTATCTATTCTTTCAAGGCTAATTCTGTGGTTGTAGAGCAGCAAGTGCTTCTTATTTACCGTCACCTAAAAAGATAGGAAACAAAATAGGAAAAATGTATTAAACATACATCACACCAGCCACGGATCAAATTACATGCACGTATCTCTGTTTTACACTGTTTTGGTACAGAAGCAGGGAGCGTCCTAGAAATTTCAGAGCAACTAAGTTCAGCTCATGCATGATTCAGTCTCTCTTTCCTTTACTACAAAGGGGATTTATGTGACTACACTAAAATTTGCATTTCACACCTTTTGTTTCTATGTCCTGATCATTCACCAATGTGGCATTGTAACCTAACAGAATCTACTATTGCAGTCTGACAGAGCAAGACAAATACATCTTGCATGTTTCCTCCAAGAGGATTGTCCTACACTAGTCTGCAAAACAGGTTTGCCCTAAGGTCAGCCCCTTTGCACATAAGAATGGAAGGGTGGAGCAGCCACTGGCCACGGCAGGAAGTTCCTTGCCTATTCATCCAACTTAGAGGGAAACAATACAAAATTAAAGGCCTGCTTTACTTAGCACCTCTTTAAAAAAAGCTTCTAAACTCTTCTGTAGTTATACTATACCTAGGTAACACAGAAACCAAGGCTTCCAACTATTTATTGTAAGTATACCAAATACCTTTCTTATTGGCCTGAGAACTGGCTATGGATAAAGAATCAACGCAAACTCACCTGGAATTTATCCTTTAAAATCATGATGACAATCTCAAATGACTTCCCTTTTTGAAAGGGCATCTCGTAAGTGATCTCCTCCCAGCCCCATTTTTCCCTCTCTAGTGTGTTGCAAACAACGCAGCCAGACCTTTTGAAGCGGGGGTTGAAATGAAATGCCACATCAGCTCGAGGCTTTATGCTACTGCCACACTGTAAATCCACTTGGAACCTAATCATAAAAATAAGACAAACCACATTCAGCTCAGTCTGTCAAGAAATCACCTAGAGGTTCGATACACTTGTGTTTTACTGTGGAGCCTCAGAACAGGCAAACGCAATGAGTGTTGCTGGGTAATGGAAAAAACCCAAACATAGATTCATCCAACTCCTACACATTTGTGAAAGGTTCTACCATCATTTATTGCAGTGAATTAAAATATTTAAGTATTTATTTAATGGTCATCATTCACATCATGTAATCTCCTCACTGTGTTCACCACTGTGTTCTCCCAACATCTTCAGTAGAATAACGACACGAACCTTGGGCAAGGTCAGGAAACAGAACCCCCATACTGGGCACACGCACTAGTTCATACCTCCTTATCCCAGTTAAAGTTAATTACATCATGCAACACATTATCGATTTCGTTATTCTCAGATAACCTCTTTAGATGAGCAGACATATGTATGACATGGAAAAAAACATTGTCAAAGCAGGAAAAGCAAAAAGAGAGAAGAGAGGATCAGCAGAAAGCAAAAAATCAGTTAATCCTTCACTTCTCATCACAAAGCTTTCATTAACCGCTTAAGCCTGTGTTCACTCTGACACCATCACAAGGATTTAGATCAAGCCTTTGTGTGCCATCATAAGCAGAACCCTGGAAACATTTTATCCATAACATACTTGTTCACACAGTGACACTGCAAAAAGTGATACCGTAGCCACTACCTGTCTGCATCATCAGGAACAGTCCCATGTATCACAATCAGCTCTCCAGGAGCAAGGCCACCAAGTATTGTCCCAACATATGGAATGATCTAGAAGGCGGAGGGGGGGGAGAAAGGAGATTAAAAAAGATTCAAAGAACATTTTATGATGAAGGCAAAAAAAACCACAACAGTTTTAAAAATAATGTTCTAATACTTAACTATGTGGGGCTCTAGCACATTAAAGGAAACACAACTAGCATTTTATTTAAAAGACACAGCAGAAAAGCACTAAATACCCACCAAAACAGGCAGGACAAACCCAGTAGAGTTTTACCTATGAAAACCAAGCTTCTCAGCTAAAATTAAAACTAACATTTCCAGCCTTCATTCCTAGCTCTCAAACGAAGAGTGGTAATATTTTATTGCCTCACTTTTTAATAGAGTATAAAGAAAATTCACTTCAAATTAGGTCATTGCAAAGGGCTACTAATACTCAGCCCTTTGCTGGCAGCAGGAGGCCCTTTCCACAACCCTTCTGACTCCAGACTACAGCAGCTGCCTTTTTGCTTGTTCTTGCTCCATTTTGGAAAGCAACAATAGGAAAAGAAGAGACTACATCACAGTGTCTTCTTAGTAAAAACTACATGACAAACACAACAAAATACCTCATCCTAACGAGCTAAAAACTGCAAGATGCACTGAAATAACCTTGGTCAGGGATCTCGGTCTTTACAGTATCGATGGTATGCAGTCTGGCTCAAAGCCTGCCTATTTTTCCTTCTGCATCAATAGCTGGCGAAGGTAACACATGCACATTACGTTAAATGGCAACATGGTAGTAGTTGTTAAAACACGTGAGGAGACATGTCAGTTAAAATAAAAGCCCCAAACTCTCCAGTACAGTTCTCTGGCAAAGGCTCAGACGTGCTAACAGAAACCCTACCCTGACCACCAGACAGTGCACCCAGAATTTCAGTGAGGAAAGGGGAGCACCTCAATAGAAACCTCTGGAAGTTCACAGGAGACTGACCTGAAAGTAAAGCCATAAGTCTGCACCTCATCACATGTGCTTGAGATTGAAAAATGAAGTAAATGGTAGAAAATCTTGCATTTGCTCTGGTTAACAGACAAAAATTTCTTCCAAGGCTGTTTTCGGGGGTTTTTTACCCTCCATATCCCTGATCTATGAAACACTGTATAAGATTTCAGGAGGTCTTTCAAATTAAACATCAATTGCAAACAAGAGTTCTAGTAATTTAACAATAAAAAATGAACAGACTGGAAATACTACTCTTGAATGGAATATTGGACCATAAAAGGACAAGTTGAGATTTTATTTTTTGATGTGTATCTAATCATGCAAAATAGGAAGATATGAAAAGTGTTTGCTGACACTTATTCTTCTGAATTTGTGAGGGGCGAAAGGTGAATGACAGCAAAAATTGCCTAAAGCCAGAGTGTTGATCATCTCTGCCAGTAGATACACATCCTTTTCCACCCTCTCTCCAGAAGCTGTGGCAAAAAAAAAAATCCCTTTTTTGTATTTAAAAGGATTAATTTATTTAAGAGAAAAGCAGCTTGGCCCATCAACTCTTCAGAAGCTCAGACATGGAATCTGCAAGGCCATAATAGAGCATTTCCTGGGTGCAATACTACAGACTTAATGAGGGTTTATCATCATAGAATATGCCTATAATTTCCACACGTCTCAAGACATTCTTCTGCTAATTTTTCCTCATTCATTAACAGTAATGCTTGTGACATCATATGATCTAACAGCATGCTGGCTCTCTTGCAGACCTCCAAAAGTTACCTCTGAAGTCAATTGGTCAATGTCAACCGAACAATTCACTGAAACAGTGAAATCTTCATAGCCTGCCCTCCTCCATCCCTAGTAAGTTCATCTTGTGATATTACACAGGTGGTAGAATCACAGAAGGGCTGAGATTGGAAGACAACTCTGGTGTCAATGCCTTGCTCAAAGAAAGATAAGATAGAGCAGGTTGCACATGGCCTTGTCTGGAGGCTGCCCTGAGGTCATCGGCACTGTCTTTCCCAACTTTGCCTCCATATTCCAATCCCAAATACTCACTCTTACTCCTACCTTAGACTCTTGACCCCTAAGTCCTAGAGACATTGATATTTTTTAAGAGTTCTACAACAGGATGTTAAAATATTATTTCCTGCAGGCTCAAAGGAACTACCTTTTTAAAGATATAGTGAAAAGTGCAGCTCCAGCCCACCCCTTTAGCTACACGCCAGTGTTAGACCGCTGTCCCAGATCACGAGAATACTAGAGCTTTTCAGAGAAAGTCTCCAGACGCTAAGCTACGCAAACAACATTCCATCAAATCCACTCTCGGCAATGGCTGAATGGTGTTAGCTCAAGTCTTCCTTACAAAATAGGATTTATCATAAGGTAAGATACCAACTATCAAAAAAGAATCCAAGTTTAACTGTTGAGACTGAAGTTACAAGCACCATACACAAAAAAACATTTCATGAGGACTGCCAGGCACCACCCGTGTTTACAGAGAATTAGAAGTGAAACCACTGCTTATCATATTTTCACCTTTGATCCAGCACATTCTGCCAGGCATCCAATAAAATGAAAAGGGATCACCCTCCAAAGCCGAGAGAACTTCCTGTTTTGGAAGTCCTCTGTATTAACTGTTCATTTGCTTACAGCACAATTTTTAAACACCATCAGCTCCTGGTGTCACCTACGACATTCTTCCTCAAACGTCTAAGCAATGCAAAGAGTTCTCAGTAACACCCCACACTGTGCAAAACAGTGTGAGTACTAACTATTGACATAAAACAGCAAAGTCCCATTTCCCAAGGGATGAGTTGTTAACGTGACAGGGGAGTTACCGGGTTACTGATTGTCTTCTGTGGTCCATCCAAGGACATCATCTTCCCTCCTCCAGTTTAAGTTTGTCGGTTCTATGTGACCACTGCTGGAGTATATTTAAAGGACTCACTGGTCAGGCAGCAGCAAAGTAGAGATGCCTTCAAAAAACCAAAACTTTTAATTAGAAAGAAACAAAATGACACTACATGAAGCAAAACCTTCCAAGGTATAACTTTAAACAGCACAAGAAATGATGCAAACATCTTTTCCTTTCCAATGAATTTTGCTGAGGTTTTGAAATACCAAAATTAACGGCTTGCTTATAGAAATAAGGTGCCACCCTAACAAGGGACAGTGCACACACGTACACAATGTCATCAGCAGCTTCCTGAGATGAAGTATACTGAGACTGCATCGCACATAAAAGTCATTGTACAGAGGAACACCAATAACTCCGTGCCCCTCTGCTGGGCCTTACTAATAGCTCTACATTTGCATTCTCCTGCCTGCAGAGGGGGAAAAGATGCATAATACAAAGCAAACAACCATTTCCGTTTCCTTTAACACTTTCTGAGCCATCCCCAGATTTCCCAAGGCAGACAAGCCCCAGGAGTTGAGCTTGCTTTTTCCAGCTTTATCTTACATAAAGTTAAGAGATACTATGCAAAGACACAGGAGAAAGCAAAGGGTGTTTTACATGTTTCTTCCTCCAACACATACAAATGACTCCACAAATAACTACGGGGGTTTGTAAAACTTGCATTAAATGCATAGAATTAATAAGAAATGAAACAACAGCTTGTCAGTATATCCAGCTACACTGTAATTGCTTTAGCAAATCTTCTAACGAAGCGACCAAAATTCAGAGCCCAACTGAAACTACTAAGCAATTATTCCCTGCATTCTGAATTAACTTAAGGTAGCATGCAGACTGTGTGGTGATGACAGGCAGACAGGGAAAAAGTCAAAGATGAGGGTTATAGCACCATTGATGTGTGACAACTGCTGGCAATACTAAAAAAAAAAAAAAAGAAAAAGAAAGAACAAAAAAACCACCAAGCCACCACCACACCAAAAATCCAACAGATGTGCGGTGTTCCACAGGGCCCTGTGGTTAATCTTCTGCAATGATTCAACAACAGAGTGGACCACTGCAACATCTGGCTTATCTTGTGGGAGATTTGGGCCAGAAGGGTATTAATTCTTCTCTTTACGACCAGTATCTAGACTGCAGTTCAGAGAACACAAGGTGCTTACGCTGCATAACTGTTCTGTGCTTTTGATCTTCTCATGGGATACCACCATCAATTCACAACAGCAATTTCACTGAATTTCACTGAATTTTTTTAGAGTTGGAAGGGACCATATAGATCATCTAGTCCAACTCCCCTGCTGAAGCAGGATTGCTTAGAGAATGCTACTCAGGACTGCATCCAGGCGGGTCTTGAAAATCTCCAAAGAAGGGGACTCCACAACCTCCCTGGGCAGCCTGTTCCAGGGCTCTGTCACCCTCACCGTGAAGAAATGTGCAAAGGCAGCCAAGTTTCTTTATTTTCATTTTTAAAAGGAGGAAATCAAAACCAAAGCAAACAATAACTCTGACTCTAGCGTCTGAAAGTCCAATAGCAGACCCAAAAAAATGAAACCCTCACCCACAACCCAGTATCCAGCAGCCCACTAACTGGACTTCCCTGGGTGTGCAACAGCAATCTAGATCCTACTGAAAGAGGATCCTGGAACAGAACGGACTGTCAGCCGTGGCAGACCAGGTGGCACGATGGCACAGTGATGGGCTAAGGGGTTTTGTGTTTATTTATCAATTTTTATTGAAAAGGCCACAATAACAAGGGAAAGCTGCAATTCAGGCTTTGTTTGACAAACCAGGAGACGGGCATTTAACTGCAAGGTTCTCCTGTAACCTTTTCGCAGAGAAACCATTGCCAGTACATGTTACACCGAATTTTAAGTCTGCAACACTGTAAGTTAAGGTTTCCTGACTATACTTTTAGAACTGAGAAAGATATGTATGCTTTCCTGTTATCTCACACATTGCAAAGCAGCTGAAAACCTCTTCAATTAAAAAAAAAAAAAAAAAAAAAAACAGGAAAACAGGAAGGACAACAACCAGCTATTACACTGTCCCTCTATGACACGCAGAAAATATCTTTTATGAGGGTAACTCAGGACAGACTTTAGAATCAAAGGTAGATTTTTACACCAAGGCAAACAAGACCTCTGCAAAGAGAAGAAGCGAGATACTTTGTGGGTATTTGCAAGCAATTAAAGTACAAAATACCAGTGGCGTCCCCCCGCCCCGGGTTATAAACGCGACACTACAGCACGCTGGAAGGACACAGGAATAATTTCACCCCGAAACCTCGGCCACTTCAGCCGAAAGGCATCCCGAGGAAGACCCGACTCCACAGAGCTCCTCCTTCAGCTGGGCCCGCCTCGGTCCCGCCAGGGAGCGGCCCCTTCTCCCCACAGACAGACACACACACGCGGGAAGCGGTTACTGCTACTTTTACCCTCCGGTTCCCCGCTCAGGGGAAGCTCCTTCTTCATCTGCGCGACCTACCTCCGTGACTAGCACCGCCTACAGACCCGCGGGCTCAGGCCGTCCGGCGCTGCCATCACCCCCCCGCCACCTGCCCCTTCTCCGGCCCGCCCCCTCCCAACGGCTTCCGGCCGCCTCCAACGTCAGGGCCGACGCCGGTTCCGCCCCGGGCCTGGCCGCCGTGCCCGGAAGCACGTCGGGGGTGCTCTGCTACCCCGGGAGTGTTTGCCGTCAGCCAGGGGAGGAAGGGGCCGCGGGGACGGCGGCGTTTGTCGGCCTGCGTCGAGAGCCCCGCGGGGCCCAGGCCCCCCTGCCCTGTGCGCCTGGAGGTGCGAGCGCTACAGTAACAAACCACCCGCTCGCTAAGTTAATTCAGCTCCTTAAGGCTACCGCAAGCTCCCGCCGCAAACCTTTCGCTGCTTCTGTGCTTCGTGTTTCCTCTGTAGGTCCCTTATCGCAGCCTGACCCCCTCTCCTCCTAGCGAGACAGCTTCCTGGTGGTGGCGAAACCTCTGTGGCTGGTAACTCTAAATCATCTGGGTAAATGATTCTTGACAAGACAATGGGATAGAAGGAACAAAACGGACCTAAAAACAAGTAGCAGAAACTTCAGTGGGCTGATTGCCCAAGAAACTTGGCTATACCGCATGAAATGTGTCCTTAAGGTGAACTTGACTAATTATAACATGAAAACCACTCCTCTAGGAGTTAGGATACCTGCCTCCACTTGAAGGCCCCCACCCACTCAGCCTGTGCGGTAAAATAATGAGACACTGTGCCTTTAATTGAAGATGAGGACATTTTACACCAATCAGCTTCCAGATAAGGAAATATGAGCACCAGTAAAAAGTTGATAAACAAGGAATATGTTAATTATGCTAATTTACAATGTATAAATGAATGACTGTTTCCATACTAGCTGTGCTAGCTTTGCAGAAATACCCCCAGCAGCCTTTTTGGCACAGAACTGCTAATAAATAGCTAATACCTCGACTCTGTGTGTTACTGGCTTGCACGCTAAGCAATCCCACAACTTTTGGGACAACACTGTGACCCGACCTAAATGCAGTTTTCAAAGCTGACTGGGTCATTTGTTGCCCCAGGACTGTGGAGTTTCTGAAACCTGGAAATCTTATACCCACCCCCAATCTTATACTCGCAGCACCAGGGTTGTGCTTTTATCCTCCTGCTCCCTTCACAGGCTTCACTAAGGTGCTTTTGGCTGTTTTGGTCTAGTAAGCAGGTAGGGCAATGAAGTCCCTACTAGTTTTACTGCTTGTGTAGCAACAAGCTGCTCAGAGAAGCAGTATTTAAAGCTCTCCCTGTTCATATGCTGGATGTGGGAAAGATAAGCACAAAAATAAAGGTTGCAATAGAAGAGGCTACAAAATTAAATCAACGTATACTATTCAATCACAGACATTCAGCGTTTCTCTGCCTTGCAGGGAGCAGTGCACAAGGCTATATAGCAAAGTTAGAATGGTATTCAGCCACTTTTGTCACAAAGACCATTTCCATATCTTAGCTAGATAATATCCAGTCTTCTATTCTACAATTAACCAGCACCAAAAAAAAAACCCCATACCAAATCATATCTACTTGCTAGAGTTCTGGTAAGGGTTGTAGGATTGCTGCTTTAAAGGGTACATCAGCTTACCTATATCAGATTTGAAGGACTGAAAGGTATGACAACATTTCTGAGGAAAAAGGCAGAAATAAGCTATTCAGATTAAAGAGCTGCAAAGCTTTGGGGAAGATACCTTAGAATCATGCATGGTTTTGAGAGAGGACCAAGAACTATTTTCTGTAGTTGGATGATAGCAAAAAGCCTGCGATCTAATTGTTCTAAAAAATTCCACTGCAGTTTTTTAGAAGAGAATAAAGAAAAGGTCCTAGAGCCTGAATTGCCATTTATTTTTCATTTGAAGCCATTGTTCCAGGCATTCTGGTTTAAAGAGTAGAAAATGTTGATAAAACCAGACTGAAGTCTGTTTGAACATGCACATGAAACGTGTTCACTTCTCAGTATTAGAAAGCAACCTCAAAGCAGGTTTGAAAGTTTGGGTCAAACAACAGGGACAGAAAAGATGCTGAAGGGCTGGAATAAAACCATAGTCATATTGAAAGGAAGAGCAATAAGTGGAAGTATTTCTAGAAGAACCACAGAAAATAAAGTTTTACTACTTTACTACTACTTCTGGCTCAGAGCTCTTCTACTTTCAGGAAGAAACAATCCAAAGGAAACACAGTGATTTAACATATGCACCAGTTCTTTACTGAAGCAGAACAGCTGTTTCATTAACATGCTGATCACCTCTTTGAAGGCTGAGTCATAGGCAGTTTGTGAAATTTATAGGAAAATCCCTATTTCACTTCTCAAACCTAATGCACCATTGACAATGAGTCAGTTGGGTTACAGCTTGAGTAGCCTTGTACTACACTGCAGTTGTTTTGTTCACAGACTGTGATTTTCCTGCTGATTTCTTGTGACTCCTATTTTTAGCACCATTTACTAATGGCAGTCATGATGGCAAATAACAAAGTCTTCCCTTATTTCCATGGTCAAAGTCTTAATTCAGGCTTTTGCTTTTAGATTTACAGTTTGACTTGCACACAACAATTGCTGGGACTCTGTTATCCTGTCAGGATACTCTGACTTCCCATGTTCTAGCAGAACTTTTCTTGCTGGAGAAACAAAGTCATTTGTTAAGACAGAAGCAGATAACTTCAAGCTGAAGCTCATGGAGCAGCTATTCTTGGCCAAAAGGTAGCATTTGAGGGAGGAGCCTGTTAACCCTAAGAAATTTTACCTGCCTTTCCTGCCCCAACCACAGGAACTGGGAGAGGAATATCATCACAAGACACCAGCAGTGCAGGAGCTGCTACTGCAGGTCTGCTGCTACCATACCCAACCAGCACTACTGCATACAGCCTTAATGAACTTCCTGCTCATTTTCAGTGATAGGTGATCTCCAAATCTTACATGTTCCCTCTTAGGTACCAAGAACTGCTTTGACTTCATCTCATTAAAAACTGAAATTTGATCTTTTACAGATTTAGCTGTCCATTCCGTTTTCCCTTTCCACATTGGAGAAGAGACGGACTAAACACTTAAGAGCAGTGTCAGACCACAACCTGTTCAATTAGATCACAATTAGGACAGACTGATGGTATCTAGCGCCATTTTACACAGAGCTTTTGGACCTATGTGACTAATAACGACATCAAATTTTTAGTTTAGATAAATATTGTGCTCACTGAGTTTGTTGTCAGCAAGACTGAATTTGACGCAGTTTGTTACAATCACCTGTATAACTGTATAACTAAACTGATGTCCAGACACTTTTTTTAGCCCCGTCTCACATATTCAGTCAGGTGGCTTAACACACACCACTTTATTGGATAGAAAAAGAAGAGTACAACAATCCCAGCTGCACCAGACCCAGCAGCGTTACAAGCTTCTCTGTCCTTTGAGAGTCGCTCTGGCTTTGCTCACTGCCTTGGCTGCCTGCTGCCTTTCGGCTCTCTGCTCCTGCTCTCCAGTTACTCCCATTTTTCTGCGGAGTGCCACAAAGTACATGATTACATGCTATCCTGATTCCTCATAGGAGACTTCTTAAGCAGACCCCCTGTCCTTGCTTCCCAGCCTATAACCTGTACCTCTCAGGGCAGCAAGTCATTGCCCAAAGTTAACCTAACAGCATACGTAGTCATACTTATTTGGCCCAATATTTTATACACAGTTCCAATTATAACATTTCCACTAATTAACGGTGAGCTACTTAAAAAAGAGGTGTCCCTAGACTTGACACAAACAAACACATTTCAAAACGTCTCACAGGTCCCTTTTTGTTCAACTCCTCCTCTCCACGATTCAAACCACCATTCTTCCTTTTATGTAAGAGGCTGCTTTTCCTTTTTAAGCCTATCCAGCACTTTCTGTAATAGGTTACTTGCAGTTTCTTAATCTTCAAATACATTTATTTACTTTTCTTCCTAGCCTACATACCAAAGCCCAAAGTTATGCTGACTTTAGTCTAGGGGTAGGGTTGGTAGCCCCACTGGCTACATTTGTTCTTTTTCTGACGCATGCAGTACCATACCAGCTTCCTAAGTAGTGCTGTTCTTTTGAGGTTGGTACAAAACATCTGTGGTCTGGTAGAGACAAAACTGGCTGTACCACATCAAGTCCAAGGGTTACGTACCCACAACCATTACAGAGAGTGGCCATCACGAGCTGCCTGGAGGAGCAGAGTGAGAACCGAGGGAACCACACAGTACACCATATTCAGCTTCTGACCATCAGCCCTTTAGGATTTTCTGAGCCAAAGGTTACAATTGCACCATCTTACTGAGTAAGCAGACCATTAATTAGCCCAATTCATTTTTAGGTCAATGACACAACTTTTGGGCCTCCACAACACAATCCATGGCAGTGTGTAGTACATTTTAATGAACCGCTGTCTGAATATCCTGCAAGAAAAATCCTGTCCAGAATCAGAAGCTTCTGCCCACTGTATGTAGCACTTACATGGTAATGCTATGACCATTCAACATTAATAACCTCAATGGCTCTCTGCAGGTTTTATCAAGAGTCATTAACAGGCTGGTAACAGATCAAAACTATGGGTTATGACAAGTTTGTTTGTCCTCACCCAAAGCTAATGGATACACACATTATCTAGCTTTGCAGTGAGGCAATCAAAGTAGGCTATGAGTTCCCATTAAGAAATGTGCCCAGTGGAAATTACTCAGCTAATCCTTTTTATATTGTTGTGTGGTACCAGAATAACTAATTTCTTCCCCTAGTTAATACAGTACTAGTACACTGTACTGTTCAGCAGAAATTTTATGTGTAAGAACTTCATATCATCTCAAAAGCCTGATGTGTCTTCCATATCTTTAGTGGAGCTGTTTGTGCCTTACAGCGTTTTCTGATGGAAATTATTCCCCTAAATTCTCTGAAAGGCCTTTGATTCAAAGTGGACATGAGTCACCACTTCTTGGTACACTAACATAAAAATTTCAGTTGACAGCCCAGCTCATTCAACTCTTATTTAGCAACAAGCTTATCAGTGGCGTTCCATAACTCTTCCTTGATATGTCAATACTTAGATCCAGTGATCATTCAGATCTTCCAGTTTCCAGTTTAAAGCCTAAATGCACAAATCTTACAAATCACCTGGAACAAAATAAGAAGTCTTCTTTGTTTTTTGGGTTTTTTTTTAATGGGCTTACCCATTCAAAAGCCTAAAATGCTACTGTTATTTCAGAAACTACTAACTAGTCTATTTTTTTGTTGTTGTTGCAAGGCCTGCTTTTTAAAGCAAAAGGTTGAAAAGAAGCATAGGAGCAAACAAGACACATATTAGGTATGAGGGCCAAAAGACAAACAAGTTACAGAGAAGGCACTTGTCCTTTTGAAACCTAATTGTAGGCCATATAACCCTTAAAACATACTTGTCCCTTCTTTTTTAAATCAGTGAGACAACACTAGGATTCTGAAAGTAATCAGGGTCACTTCTTCATTTGCATTGCAATAGATACCAAAGCAAACCTGTGCCTATACCTGCCCTGTCTAGTCCCCCAAAAAGATGATCGTGCCATGGTCTACAAAAACATAGTTCTTAGGTCCCTACCTATCCAGGGAGATTAAAAAAAAAAGAAATACCACACATCTGTGCAAAACAAAAAACTGTGTGATGTTCTCCAAAATAGAGACTGTGACAAAACCCAAGAACCTTTGGACTACAGCTTCACGCCTTAGCTACACCATCATCCTCCTTGCAGTTGCCTTTGGATCTCCCTGTTGGATCTCCGCAGTTACAGATGGGCTTGCTTTTCCTCAGCATTGCTGCATTTTCAAGGGAGAAATGAGAGGGCTGTAGTATCACCTCTCCCCACCAGATGGTGGGTGTTTTCTGATGGCTAGAGCAGAATAGGTTTATAATAGTTGGTGAACTCCTCAGCTTCAGATAGAGACAAAAGTAAATAGGACCAAAAAAAAATCCAATAAACTATTTATGGGATTGTGAATGAATGGAGGCTTGGGAGGAGTGGGGGAAACTCACATATATTGGGCACAAACATGAAAAAAACCCCTCATCTTAGACTGAAGATATTATTGCTAGTGTAAGGATTTGGGTGCCCTTTCTTCATTCTTATCCTGGCTCTTCCTGTTAAGAAACTTTTTAGTTACGTTAATTATGTCATCAACAACATGAAACTTCAGTTATTTTTGGAGACAAAAAGCATTCCCAAACTAAATATTGGGTAATTTTGAAGCAAACTCATAATAAAATATAAAGTACCTTTATGTGGATACATAACGTTGCACACCTATCTGTACACAGATACAGAGAACATTTGTTCTCCAGGTTACGAACACACTTGACCTTGTTTCTGGAATTTTCTCAAAAAAAAAGTTGAAAGGTGCAGCTGTAAATAAAATTTTCAGTCAAGGAAACTATTTCTATACATACATCAGAGGAAAGAGAAAGTTAGCGCCGTAGACATTACTTCTCACTAATTATTTCTGAGAGAAGCTACTTCTTTCTCATCTCTTCTCCAGTTTTAATCCTCATCTTCATAGCAGTGTGAAGACCAGTCAACAAAAGCTGAACAAACCCAACACACCAATACTCCTTTGTGATGGAGTTCAAAGCCAACCTTGCCAATCCCATCCTAACAAGACTTGCACTGCTTTATCTTTCTCCCATTTAAGATTCTCATGCAACTCTCATTACCACAGTAAAAAATACACATTTACCCAAAGACCTGCCTTTGAAATCAAGAATCATCATTCTACAAAGGTAAAATACAGAGATCAAACCAACTAGTAAGTCTGCCCAGCTGTTTAATCGGCCCAGCCCCAACAGAGGGCACAGGCAAGCCTTTCCCCGGTCTGTCAACTCCTCTTTGCCATCAGTTTCTTCTAAGATGGAGTCAGTCCCAGTTGTTGGCCAAGGTACAGATTTACAAATACTACAGACTCCTCCTTTCCAAATAAATTCTTCTTAGTGCTGCTCGTATTCAGCCTGTCTGACCAGCAGACCCATACCTTCCCTACCCAGCTGAGGCTAACAACTGACTACAGCCATGCAGTCAGGACTAGCTGGGCTCAGGGGAAAGGAAAAGCACTTTTCTGTCAAAAAAGTCAACAAGCCCAAGTCCTCATTTAATGGTGCTCTGCCCTACTCTCCAAAACTTAAGACTTACAAGATATATTTGAATTAGTTATGAATGAATAATTGCTTTTCTTTCACGGACAGAGAACATTATATGCTGCAAAAATTGCAGAAGAGGACTGCTCTTTAGATTATTATAAATGCCATGCACTTTCTTTGACCTCATTTAAACAATTCTGCTCCCTGACAATTTCCTACTATGTCTGGTCATAAGTCAACACTGTTACCTTAACTTAAACCACCATAAGGCAGAGTTTACACAGTTTTCTACTTGCTAGCAGCTTGAGTTGGAACTGTGGGAGGTAGTCGGTTTGAGACCATGAAAAATATGCAGTCTCTTGCACGAAGCATTGCCCAGACTGAGCTGCAGCTCTACATTATTCTGCGGTGATTCAGGAAAAAGTATGTTTTACAGTTTCTGTGCAACTTCAGTTCAAGCAAGCACCTGGGGCCATGCTGACTACCCTATCCTTTATGGTAGGCTTCCAAAGGGCAGCCCTAAACTCGCCTCACATTCCTCTCCGCATATCAAAGGGAACTGCATGCAGCAAGGAAGGCAACTGCACCCTGTCCCTGTTTTGTTGGGGATGCTCCAGAGTTGACCTCACAGCAAAACTACAGGCTCCTGGAGCACAGGACTGTACTTTTACTGTTGAAAAACAGTTATCAGGCTCACCATGTCTTAGACAAAGCTGCAGGAATTAAAGAATATAGTGGTTTGAACATCTTCATAGAAGCTAAAGTGGGTGGGAAGGGCCACTGATTATCCTGCAGGCACAGAGATGGCAGCCAAAACACTGGAAATCCCTGAAGGGAGTGCAGGTCTTGTACAGGAATAGGAGAAAGATGTAATGGAACAAAACTGATAGTCTAGTAGAGCCTTTAGTAGTGCCCATGTGATTTTTCTAACCTTCATTATTAGATTGCTTTTTAATTCTGGAATGGTTCACCCAGTGTAGGTTTCATACCTCTCTATAGTTAGTAACTCCACTGCAAGTTTCTAGATAAACATCTTTGTTCATCATCTTTTCCATAGGAAAAATGGGTTACTTTTGATAAAAGAGTGCCATCTTCCTTTCTTGAACAGCAGTATCTGTTGCAAACATAGATGCTTTAAGATGCCATGAATCTTGTATATAAGATGTTTTTTACACAGCACAACTAGATGATAGTTCAGTGGTTCCAAGGTAACTGGTAAGAAGGAAAACAGCTGTTTTCCTAGCTGTAATAAAAACAAATACAATAAAGTCAAACACTGACAATCTATATTTCTTCTAAAAATAGCATGCATTATAACAGAAGATATAAGAATAAGCTGAACACTCAGACCAAATATCTTGTAAACAGATATAAAACTTTAAAAAGTGTGTACATCTCAATTCATGCCATACAAAGAGGAAAAAAATATTTCAAGTATACTAATGAGTACTCCAGTGTGTTTTGAAGTTTAAGACTAACATTTTCAATCTTCAGTGCTGAATTTATGCAGAATCCACTATGAACTCTCAGAAGCAGCTTTATTTCCATCAGACATGAATCCTGCAGCTGACACTGACTTTTCAAGAGCTTCAAGGGATCAGAACTAATTTCCACAAGACAACAGTTTCTTCAAAATTTCACAAGTTTTAGCCAGAAAACAGGAAAAGGGGTAATTTCAATTGAACATCTTGATTCAGAAATGCTGCCGCATCAGCATCATTTCATGTTCCCATTGTGAGTCTTAGGTGAGAGGTCCAGCTCCTTGCTGGACTGGATATACCAAATCAGAGCATACTATAATAACACACAGATAGAACAGTGGTATGTTATGGGGGAGAAAAAGCTGTTTGGCGTATGTGCCAGCACTCATCTCTCTGAAGGACAACCTGACACATGATCCTAAATCATGCATATAGTAGGCCCAAGGTGTGGGGAGTACATTGGACAAGTTGTATTACGAGCTATTTGCCCATATGCAGTGGATGCCTCTGTAGGAACTGAAAATAGCAGGCAGTCCAGCCACAGCAGTAGTTCTCAAAGCTGATTCTAGAGCTCCAAACTAAAGGCAGAAGATTACTTGCAAGAGTTAGGGTTGACAGACATCTATTGGGAAACCCCTGTTCCTAGAAGAGGGCCATGAAACATTTGAACTGCAGCCCCGACAAAATAGAGCAGTACAATTTCCTCTTTAAAATATGGCTAGAAAACTTACTGTTCTAAAGAATAGCAGCTTTTTTGAGGAATAGTTTAAAAAAAAAAGTTATTAAAAATTCCAGTCTTCCAAAAGCATTTTAAAAACGAAAAAAATCAAGCCTCAAATTTAGGTCAGTCTTTTACCTTGAAACTAGATTTTCAGCTTCTCGAAGCCACTTAAATAAAGCTAATTTATGTCACCCCAGAACTAGTGCCTGACATTGAAAATGTTAGTCTTTACTTCCAGCTCCTCTGTAACCATATCACTCAGTATCTATAGAATAGTATTACTAGAGGTCCCTTTTCATTCTCTTACAGTTAAGAAACTCAGTATACAGCATTAGACTTCCCTCAGCTTTGCTACTAATTCTTAGTTATTTCTAGTCGAGAAAAGTAAACAGTGCATCAACCTGTGCCCCATTCTAGTTTTGCCCCACATCTTGACATACTGTTCACCAGTGCTTTGGTATATACACCTATGTACATATTAGTATTGTCTGAGATGCTTTTAGCAAGGGTAACAACTAGAAGTATGTCTAAATCACAATATTTTTGTGTGGCATTATTGCCACAAGTACTTTATACGTTGTATTGTATAACTGATTTTTCAGGAGTTTTTTCAAAACATTAGAACACAGAAGAATGCTAGGAAAAAGACCAATTTCTAAAATAGTTACAATGTAAACAGTGTAATTCAGAGTATCAAAATTATTTGAGAAACATCAGTCTAAACCACCATAAGTGCTTTAATAACCATCCACCTGGACTGTGGATTAATTGACCTGTTAATTTCCCATTAGAGTGGCTGTCATCAATACATAAACTTGTGCTAGTTTCACATGTACAATTACTTTGGTGTGAGACAGAAAGTAGGCCAACCCACAGGACTGTGAAGAAAACCACAGCCTGTGAAAAGGGAAGTTATACTCAATACTAAGGATATACTGTGAGTGAGGCATTAGCCGTCACCTCACGCTGCAAAGGGAGAGAGGCATTTGAGATAAACAGGTAAGTACACTCAGAGTATGTATTTTCTTCAAAACTTTGGAAACTAATTTTAAATATAAAGCATTTTAATTGGTTTTTTGGTCCCTAGTGGTTATGGGCTGGAAAGTGTCTCTGAATTGCATGATTTCTTCTATAGCAAATATATGCCCTATGATGTAGAAGTATGCAAATAATTATTTTGTTTAACATCTATTCTTGTTTATACAAGAGATTTAAAGCTTAATTTGCCTGAATGCAATGTTGAAATGTTGAATGAATTGTAACATGCAAATCCAAACTGCTGCTTGGAACACTGAGGTGTTCCTGCGCCAAAACCAGTGTCATAAAGCTTAAAAAAAATTGAAAAAAAACCAACCCAAAAACAAAAAAAGAGGAAGAAAAAAAACCACCTCCTCATCTTCTACTAGGTAGTACATATAAAATTGTGGAAGGGCTGCTGGAAAGGCGAAGAGACTTGCCTTCTAATTGTAGCTTTTCCAATAGCAACAGCAGACAACTGACATGGTTCACAGCTGCTGCAGTAAAACCAGTGGTCTGGCTTTTTCACTCCTCTTCTGCTTAGGAAGCCTACGAACAGCAGCAAAGAAACTAAAGGCATTTGTAGACTCAAGAACACAACCTGCATTATTCCATCCACTTTTGGCAGGTTATCTTTGCAACCCTGAGGGCACAGAACCTATGTATATGTATACAGTACAGAAAGCTTACACAGTATACAAACCGTCAGTACGGGCTCTCTCTCTCTTGCACGGGAAACTTCCCATGTACTAGCGGCAGCTTGTCCCGGTGTTTAACACGTACAGACTAACAACTTTCTTTGACCTAGAAGTCATTCTGGTAAGTTCTGTTCCCTCTCTTGGGCCATTCCTCCTCCACCCATTTCAGCAGCACTTTCACAACATCAATTCTCTTATAAAATTTACAGAGATCGATCAGCTGCTCCACAGTCCTGTCACTGTTCCGTAGCAAGAACTCCAAGGTGGGACTTTGGGGCTTCTGTTCAAGGAAACACAATTCATCGTAAGTCATCCCCCACTTGCTTGCTAAATTTCTCCAGTTTTTCACTGTTGGGTGGCAGGGATCCAGCTTTAGCCTCACTGTGTACAACAAGTCCTCATCATTGAGCATGTCACTGATGGTTGGTGCACGGAATAAACACAAGGAGCAGGTGCCATTTTCCTTGCAGGTTTTCTTGAGATCTGCAGTGAAAACCATTACATGGGGAGAAGTTAAGATCTATTGCTGTGGTTTCACTGCGAACAAAAAGTTAAAAGCACAAAGGGTCGAAGAGTATTGTGTTCCTGTGAATCGTTTCTGAAATAGTCAGAATAGTGACATGTTAATGCCTTTCTTTATAAAGTACTCATGAAATGAACTAAGACTTCTCTCTTCACTATACTCAGTAGCTATAATCAAAAGGACAGTAATTTTGAAAGCACCATATTTATGCTGTTATAGAAAAGGCATGCAACTCAATCCAGTATGTGAGCTGGCATATTCCCCTTTTGTGTTTTTGGGAACTACGTCACTTCTTCTAATCTGCCATAATCCTGGTTTACATCACTAACAGGATTATATGCATGATATGTGCATTTTATATACATATGTTGTAGGACGAAAGAAAAGGTTTTGCACTTCTGAGCTGCTGCCTTCATAACAATGTGAAATATTTGCAACAGGAGAATCTCTGCTGACAGCTGCAAACACAACTATCATCTAGTACTTTAACACAACGAGAAAGTGCAAATGTTCCTTTGCTTTGTAAGGGCTCTTACAAGAAAAGCTGTCCCTGTTATACCAAGCAAGCCTATTTTAAATGTACGTTATGTAAAGGAATAAAGTGCATGCTCCTCTATGTTTGAGAAAAATAAAAATACCAAGTTACTGGAAGTAGGTGGCAATATGCTCTAAAATCTGCATCAAATACTAAGAAGTGCCATTTAGAGGTCTCCCACACACAACATTCAGTATCTCCCCAGCATTGTGAACAATGTGGTGCTATCAGACTATGTTATATATTAATAACCCGTAAAAGCACATACAAATCACTTTAGTCATACTTCCAGTTAAAGACTAATACTAAGACCTTTAACATTGCAGTGGTGTAGGGCATCGTTTGACCATCTTGGCTGCAGATATTACCTTAACTCTCCCTGCTCCTTTTTGAAGGCAGAGAGAGTTTGGTATGCCAAAGAGCAGTAGATAATGGACACAGCCTAAAAGCACTTTTCTACAGCTCTACAGCCTCATTGTACAGCTCGAAAGAGGGAAGTAAGTGGTCCTACTTGGGATAAAACTCTTTGGAAAAGAGACACTACAATAAGAAAACTGATATTGATCAAAAGAGTGATTAAAACCAACAGAAAACAGTGACACAATTTACAAATGCTGGATCAGTGTTGGTCTAAGAGACATGAACTGTATCTCTGGCAAAGGGCAAATCTGGTACTCAGTGCCACCCACTCATAGAGGTTTTCCGTTTGGTTTTTTGTTTGTTTTATTTGCAGGAATTATTGTCAAATTGTGTGAAAATTCCAGAAAGACCATCAAATTGTGATTGTTTAAATTTTGAATATTAGTGCTGATAAAAGCATCTCAGCTGAATGTCACTTCTACATGCACTTTGGTGGGGTTTTTTTGAGGGAAGAACAGACTATTGTTATTTCTGTAATGTTTCTCATTGGCTTGCTTTTTTAGCAGGCCAAAGACAACTTCTGAAGTTTTCTACAAGTTAGGACGTGCAGCAACAACACTGCTGCAGACACATAGCTTCATACAAATGCTCAAATTCCCTGTTGAGGGGAAACATGTTCTGGTGACATCTTCGCTCACGGGTATTTCACAGGCCTTGCAGCTGTTTTCTACAGAAATACATATGTGAACTATTCCGTTCCTGCAAACCCTAAACTCTTGCTGAAGTGAGACAAAATTTGCTTGCTTCATTCATACCAAGATTTAGTTATACAAACAAGGCAAAATGAATGTAATCCAATCAAAGTTCTGGCTCAGCTCAAAGGGCAGGAGAGCACCCTATCTGAATTTCATCTTACTTTGTTTTGCAAGAATTGCAGAGTAAGTTTTATCCTCCAATAGGAGCAGGGAAGAACGGGTACAGACAACACAGGGCACAGTTACAGGTAAACAAAACTAAACCAACCTGCTTGTGCTATACTGTGTGCAGACTATCAAAAGCATTATAAAGAATCCTGCTTTTCTAAGATGCCCTGTGTTAGATCCTGTTGAGTAAATGATGACCTACCCACCTAATTGTGTGATCCTAATGCTACATGATAGGAGAAACTTCTTTACTAACAGGAAATTCTCTGTTGTTCACTGTTAGATTAACAGGGCTGTATATCGTTCACACACACCCCAGCCTCAGCTGAGTTCATGCGATTATGGGATAAGCACCCACAGCCCACCACCAGCTTCTTTCTCCAAGTAGCTGTTTACAGATTTCTTCCAAAGGTGGATTTACTAGATTTATTTGGAAAGCCCAACTGACATCTTCTGTATGGTCTGCATTATTGTTCACCACCCCCTATAGAACAAAGAGGGGGCTGTAAATGACACTGGTAATGAAATGAGCTCCACAAACATTGATTACCCAGGCAGTTCTTGGTTACAACAAATAGCAGTTTCACAGAAAAATCTAGGAATAAAATATGTAGAACAGTAAAGCTGACATACTACCTGAAAGTGATTCATCAGTACGGCTTTGCGTGTCTTTGTCTTCTGGCTACAAAGCAGAAAACAAGTATAAACCAGAACAATGTTTTTGAATACAGAAATAACTAGATTTTTTTAAATAAGACTTTTTAATAAGATTTTTTTAAATTCTTCGTAATGAAAAAATAAGAATTTTGCCTGTAACATAGAGCAGTAAGGCATTGTTTCATTGATCTAGGAAAAGTGGAGAAGACTTTTTACAAATTTCTTGACGTACATAGGAAGCTTTTCTAGACAACAGGTGGATTTGAACATTTCTGCTGGTTCACATCCAACCCTCCTCCTGTTTGAAGTAAACATTCCCTCAGTGGCTTTTTGCCTGCTAATTAAATATAATCAAATTACTTAGAAGCTTGAGACTGCAACAGACATTGTAACATTTCAATTCTACTATTTAGAGAGCAACATCTAAAAACTGGAAGGACAGCACCTTGATCCTAAGACTGTGGTAAACTGCAGCTGGCCTTACTTTAACTACATGGGTGTGGAGCCAGGTGAAATAGCTTTCTTCTGTTGAGGATTTAAAGATGAAAGCAGAAGGGGATTTTCCCCTTAGATAGCTGCAATAAAGCATTGTTGTTTTTTTCATATTGCGTAATTTTTCCAAAACTACCACAGCAGGCTTCTTAACATTTTGCAGGCTGTGCATGCAAACACAAGTCAACTGTAGTGTAATAAGATACTCTATTCTTAACTGCTACACTTTCTTTACGGAGAAATCCACTAAAAATAGAATATAGGCATTTCAGTTGATGTGGTGAACATGCATACATTCACAGTCCAATTATAAAGAAGGTAAACTATCTCAAAAATATTTAAAGACTGTTAGGAAAGGAGAAATTTGCATGCTGTTTCCAGCATTTCTTTATTCCCTGAAAACTGCAAGATCACACGTGCATCAATTCACCCCACAAAATGTCTGGTCTCTGCTCAAGACAGATCTAACACTGCATATACCACTTGCAACAAATAATCATTACCGTTATCTCCTAGCGGTTAATTTTTGCAAGGCCATCACATAAGCTTTCTCTGGACAGAGCTTTTTAAACATGAACTTGGCCTTCATGGTAACATTTAAACACCCAAAGTTTAAGAAAAATTAAATATGGAAATCCTAATTATAGTCATTGTCTTCATTCCCACAAATTCCTTAAAAAGGTAGAACATTATTACCGAGCCCCGAGCAGCAAATCCCCAGAAGGGGAACTCACTGGGACAACAAGGAGCTGCCCATCACAGCTCAGCCTCCCCAGAGATCAGTTTCAAAAGAAAAAAAACAAGCAAATAAAAGCAAAAGAGAAAAAAAAATTAAAAAAAAAAAAAAAGAAAGAAAAGTAGATACTCTTCACTTAGTTTGCAATAGCTAAGTTGCTGTCCTGAGCTTCAGTAACATTTCCCAGACTTTATGAATTCATGAAAGTTCAAATTGTATTGTGGAAGTTAATACCTAAATGACTTTAAGAGATGTCATTATACTCATGTCTCCTGATAAAAAAATAACAAGAGTGGCTAGTACTGTGAAAAGTACAAACAGAGATACTTACCTGTGCCATACATCCGTTTTCAAAATAGGTAATTTTACTGATCAGTTATTATCCACTTTTATCAAGTCAGATTCGCTCGGGTTTACTCAAGATCATTTTCTTGTAATGTAATTGCAATAAGACAATGTAGTGTTACTGCCCATTAAATGAAGGTATTAAGCAAGAGTATTTTTTGCCCACAACTAAAATCCAAACAACCTTTACAGGTCTAAAACCTACACCAAATATGAAGCCATAAACCTATGCAAAATCTGAAGATAAGCAGAAAGTTTTCCAGCTCTGTAGAACCATTAACACCCTGATACACTGAAATACATTTATAGTGATTCTAAACTGGCAATACATGCCCTCTTCTTGATGATGGGAATGAGACGGTTACCTCCATCATCTGTGAAATGCATACCAAACCCATGTTTGTTTCTGATGAATTTCAGCTGGGACTCTGGCATAAGGAATTCCTTTTAATTTTTCATCTCACTGGAAAATGCTCTTTCATTTCTCTTCTCCAAGTTTTCTGCTTAACCCAAAGAGAATCAATTTGAAATTCAACAAATAACATTTACTTTCAAAGATGCTAACCATGGAGCATGGGAGCCACTCAGCATTACCCACCCTACGGCAGGAAAGATTTCACAAACAGTGGAGAGGTTTCCACTAGGGGAAGAGCAGTCCCAAATTCAAAGTAGAACAGTCAAATGCCTCCCTAAGGACAAAACACAAAGAGCCCAAAAGCTAGGATTCCTCTTCACTTATTCTCTGCCCTGGCTCTATTTTCAGCAGGAAAGAGGGAGAGCATGCATGACAAAGCCTTAATGCTTTGTCGACTCTTCTGCAGAGCATCTACGCACTAATCAAAACCTATTTAAGCTACAAAGTACAGATTAATGATTAAATAACGATTCTTTTGCTTTTCTCCACAAAAGCTCATTTCATTTAAATCTTTTCTAAAGAGAGCCTATTTCTGATCTGTTTTACTGAGTAATTCCATGCTCTCCAGATTTGGTCTGAAAATATATTTATTTGTTAACATACTTATTTAATCAACAGCAATAGCTTAGTTCACATTCAGGTATCGTTTTTCTTACCTGTTGGATTAGGCCAGAATCTGATGCAAGGGTCTTGATGTTCACAGATGCAATTTCCAATGTAACTTGATCTGTTAGGTATTCCTCATCTAAGACAAAGACTGTGAAACAGTGATCTTCCTCCCAAATACAAATTTAAATAGTAAAACTATCAAACAAAATTTACAGATGTCTAGCATACAAAATTTAACTCTGTATCATGACCAGTTACTTGGAAATGCTGGATTAAAAGACCAAAATATTAAATTGGCAGACTGCAATCATCATGCAGACCGTGACTGTGCAAAGAAAAATAATCCTTGCAGAGATCAGATATTAGTAGAGCAGTTGTTTTTTAAACAACCACCACACTATTTTTGAAGCAAGAGTTATGTTCTTCTTTCGGAAAGCTGACCAGAGAATATTAACTGAACCAATACATCAAAGTAGGCTGATGACAACTGTTGCAAGTCAGTATAATCCTTTTTGCTTTGCTTTTCTCATCACACTTACGATGTTAATTGTTGAAATATTTACTACACTAGTATTTACCTTTTATTCTGCCACTTTGTGAATTAGGCTTATCCTACTTATCTGTACACCACACAGGAGTTTTCTGAAGCACTGAAATAATCTGTTTTCAGAGTGTGTTTATCACCTGTCCTGGGAGTCCACTGAAAAGCACAACAGTCTCCAGCATAGCACAAACTCCATTTACCTTTCAAGCTTTACTTCAGCCCTCAACATGGGGTACAAGAGGTGCACCTTGTGCAAACAAACAAATTTCACTCTGCATGATTAATAAGGTCATCAAACCATCTGCATAATTCCCTTTTTTTTTTTTTTTTTTTTTTTTTTTTTTTTTTTACACACAAGAACTTTCCATGGTGGTGACTATATTTGTAGTGCTGGTACCTTTCCATTTGCTGTTTGTTTAGTGGTACGATGTCATTAAAGAACAGCTACTATCTTTATGAATTGTCAGATAACAGAAAGAAGACATACTTCCTTGTCTCACTGAAGAAATTGATCTAAATCAAATAATTCCTCCTTACACTTGCAAGAAAAAAAAACAAAGTCATGATTTTATTCTTTTTCTGGTTTTATAAGACTGTGGAAACTTAAAGCCAAAGAGTATTCTACCCCCAGCAGGATAAATGTTTAATAAGGATCATCTTTACTCTTTATGATTGTAGGTCCAGAGACAACAACAACAACAACAAAATATCCAAAAAAGTCTGGCTGAAAATGCAGAGTACAGTTATCAAAATTCCACTTCATTTGTGCGGAAACATTATGTGTGAAATTTGTTCTATATCTGAGTGGAGGTAGAATTATAATCAAAACATGATGAAAACATTAAGCCTAGCCCTAAAAGTTCCCTCAACTCATCTTTAATTCAAAATCAGTAGAGGGTGCTAAGGACTTTAAGAAGCTATGGCCCCAAAATGGTCCGCAATTGACCTATAAAAGCAATAAAACAGCCCCCAGCAAACGTACTGCTTATTCAAATGTCTGAAGCAAAGAAAATTGTGTTTCACAGAATCAGACCTGCACATCTGTAACACTTTTAGCTCACAGATTCATCTTTCTAAGTCTGTATTTTTACAGAAATAGTTATAAAAACTCATTCTCAGAAAAAATTTAAATTACAGAAATGAACTGAATGTTAAGACTTATTTGTATCACTTTCAACCCTAAGGGGGCAATGTCAAGCTATATTAGCACTTACATATCTTTACACTTAGCAAGAAGAAGCAGAAACTAAAATTTAAAATAAACCAAGTTAATTTCCTTTCTACAGAAATTTCCACTTCCTCTCAGCTTGGCTTTTTAAATTAAATGCATTTAAAACATGCAATCTCAGATTTCAAACAACTTTGACAAATTTGAAATGTAGGAATTCATCTAATTAATTTTGTGGGGGACCTGATATCACGAGTGAAATTAAAAACAGGACACTGAAGTAGTTTATGATTTCAAATTAGTTTTTGTCCCATGTTCTCCTTCCCTACTGAACAGCACTTTTGAGAAGATGCTCGTTTCCTCTGGCTGGCCCCCAAAATAGTCTCTAACCTTTCTTTAACCCTATTGGTATATTGTTCACGCTCCTCAGCAAAAGTTTCTGCTGTGACTAGCTTACGCGTAGCTTACTTTGTCTCTCCCCGCTGCAGACCTGCTGTGCAACACAGGATGGAGATCACACTACCTGCAGAATGCTCCTCAGATGAGCCCCTGCCAGTGCATTCCCTGGACTAAAGCCAACCATGAAGCCTGGGATGACCAAAAAAAAAGCCACCCCACACATCAAGGAAACCATATTCACACTGTGTAATCCATGTATTTGACTTCAGTGCAATACAGAACCTGCACTCCCTCACTCCGTTTTCAGTGAGGAGAAGCAGAAACCTGTGCAGAGTGGACCTATATTAGGTTCCCAAGTAGATAGTATTAATACTTGCTGAAGGTAAAAGATGGCAGAAAGAGTTAATTGGTTATAGGGCTGAGAATGCAATCAGGTATTTCTGGATTATGTTTCTGATAACCTGAAGGCACTGGTAATCTCTTCAAAGCCACCTTCTAACATTATCATGTCTCTAATATCTGTTCTCTGAACCCTGTTTTTGATGGCACCACTGTATTTTCCTTCCAGATTGAGAACCAAGATCTTCTGATAATAATTTTAGACTGACTTTTAGATCAAATGTAAACTTTGGAAGGAAATTACAAAAGTACACACCAAACTGGCCTTAAAAATACAGAAGACAACACTACATTTAAAACATAAATATCTAGGAAAAAGTAAGATTATTTCAATCTGTTGGATAACACCAATGGTTTTATCACACATAACAACATAGATCTGTGACACATGAATAGAAAGAATTCACAATACTTACCTTTAGGTACTCCTGTGTCTTGGACAGGATATTTTTCAGTCTGTCACAAAAAGGCAAGAGACACAAATGTTTGTTATTTTGAGTGTAATGATGCTGGAGAAAGAGTATATAAAACTGCATAATTATAGTTGCACCTATTAAATTGCTACTAGTTGATCTGTCTACAATCACAGGAACACTTCTTATGTGGGAATTGAGATGCTACTAACACTACTGATTATCACATGCAAGTAATAAAGACTGCTGCTTTACTGCAGTATTTTTAAATGAAATATTTTTAGTGAAAAAGCAGAAATTTTGCATTTAAGTAGCAAGATAATCTAGAAAAGGTAATGCATACCAAGAGAAACAGAGATGACTTCAAAAGCTCTTTTATCAGACATAAGCTTTTACTAACATGTTACTGTACTGAAAGAAAAAATATTTTTCCCTTCTGCTTTAAAATTAAAAAGCTGATTAAGAGGCAATAGAAAACTATTATTACCAAGTTTAAGGGGATAGCTGCTGATTTCCAGGCATGTTATAACTTACTACTATACCTTAAATCTACCTCCTTCCCTGTGACCCCTACCCTTATGAAAAAGTAGGTGTGGCTTTTATAGAAGCTCGTAACCAAGCAAACAGATTAAAGACATCTTAATTTAAGGGAGTGAGGGGGGTAAAGAAGCTTTCATTTGTCTCAAACATAGCAACTTTTCCCCACCTTTTAAAAACTCCCCTTGGCAAAACACATCTAATGTGTTGTGCATCTAATTTAGCCAGTCCAGATCTTTTATTAAAACCTGCTGACAAAAACGCATATACACAGACTGCAATAATGGATCCCAATCAGCATTTGAAGTACTAGCAAAATTTTCTGAGTTTCTTGCTGACTCCCTGTTGCAAAGCTTCAAAATGGGAAGAAAACACCAAGGCAAAGCAACAGCTTGCTCACTTGCCATCTATAAAATAAAGTAATACATTTCAATCTGTTTAGATAACTACATTAGACAACAGTCTTCTCTGGGCTACACAGCACTGCAACTTTTCCCCAGAGAAAACAATCCAAGGAACATTAAAAAGAAAAGCTCTTAAAAGACTTCACAGAATTTCGTATTACTTTTGCCTGATAAACTCCTCGTCTCGGCACAAGACAGGCATGTTTAATATCCTAAGACACAAAAACTTGTCATAAACGGTGTTACTCTGTTTGCCAGCAAGCACTAGAGAGCGCTGTTTGGTCTCTCCCTGGGTTCACTCATGCCTGCTGTAAGGCACTGCTGCTCCGTCTTACCTTTCCATGACTAACTCACCAGACAAAATAGGTACAGGAAGGAATAACTTAGTACAATTGAAGTTTTAAGCCTTAGATGAGTTTTCTTATCCCTCCAACACATATAGACAGAAGAATGTCTGCACCAATCCTTCTTGGTTGTTTGTTGGGGTTTATTTAAATGAAAAAAAAAGGTACTGTCATAGCCTCTAGAGGCTATCCCATGGAACAGCTCAGCTGATAACATCCAATTCAGCTTAAGTACCTATTGGTATTTTTATTCACACTTGAACTGCAAAGGGTTAGTAAATTAAAATATGTTTATGTAATCATATGGCTAAGCAAACTCCCAGATATATGCACGGTTTAAATTAACATTCTTGAATGTTTTACCTCACTTCTGCATGACATAACTGTAGAGAACTATAGTGATTTTAACTGTGTTAGACCAGAAACACCTACCATTGTTAAGGAAAGAGTGCTTGGATCTGTATCCTCCACCGGCTCTTTTGCTGCATGATCTGATGGAAATAAGAAAGCTTTATCACTGCATAATGCTCAAAATATTTCTGTCCGGCAATTCATATTTTGCTTCTTTGTCTGACCAAGATAAACTACAACTCTGCATCCATTACACGCATTATGTCAAATTACATTTCCATTAGAAAGCTAGAAAACTAGAAAACGTCAGAGCTACTAGCACATAGATGAGAAACTACACACAACAAGGAAACCCGACTCTAAGATAAAGCTAACAAAAGATAGGCTTAAATTAAAATTGTAAATCATTTTTAGTAAAAAAAAAAAAAAATTCAACAAGAACAACAAAAAAAAAACCCCAACAGAAAACAATTCCACAGTAAAGAGTAAAATCCAGCAAATATGCTGAAAGGTAAGTTTTGTTCTCCAAGTGACAGCACTCCATTTTTTCCTCAAAGCAATAATTCAAACAGTAAACATACCCATTACAACAAAAAGTAATACTATAATAAACAGCAGATTGTACTACAAAACCTAATAAAAACATATTTGAGGTAAACATTAATTATTTGTATACAACAGAATCATAAACTTAAATTATATTAACATCAAAAGGATACAAAAATAAATCTTCAAAGTACTTGCAGGTGAATAATTAAATGTCAACCCCTCTGCATCAATGGCTAAATTGACAAATAATAATGGGGTACTGAACAAAGGTGCACAGAGACTCTGAAATAAATCTCACACAAAAGTCAGGATTCACAAAACCACTCCTGTAATTTAACATCATCCTGCCATTTTCTCGAGGAATCTCTTCTGTTGATAAGGATCACATTTTCAAAAACCAAAAAGCATTTTAAATTACGTAGAAGGATTTTCACTCTATTCTTGTCACTCTCATTCTAAAAGTCCTTACTACAAGTACACATGAAATGCTTTCAAGCACAACCAGTAAGAGGTAGTTGGAATCAATATTTGGTGATTACCTTCTTCCAAATATAGAAATCAGTGCACTTTGAATACAGTCCCAGAAATCAATTAAAAAATGCGCAGTATAAACACTGAGCCCCAAAACAGCACAGAAGTTACACAGACACTATTCTAACCAACTCAAATGTAGCATAATTGTCTATTTTGGGACCTACTCCTACTTGATACAATACAACAAGCTAAAGCATAAGACAACGCAACACAGTACAATCAACAGGCCTGAAAATACAAAAGGTGGCAGCAGTGGGACAGAAGCAGCCCCAGGGATCTGGACAGAGCCCTTCTCCCTCCTGCTTCTGTAAGGCAGCCCCATCAGCAGCAGTTCCTGGGTGTCCAGTGCGGTGCCCAGCCCCTCTCTGCAATGGTAGGATGAGCCTTTCTCGGTGCTAGTGCCCACAGGAAGACCACATGCATTCTCCAGGCAGGTGGCACATGAACAGAGGGGTGAGATCTACAAGGCTTGAGCACGGCCTTTGCACACAGACACACTGAATATTTTTAAACGGCAGAAGTCTATGAAATTTCAGATAACCATGTTCACACTGCATCACAAAGTTTGGGAAGACATATGCAGAAGAGCAAAAAAACCCAAACCAAAACTCCATATTCTTGTCACGTGCCCTTTTTGGTAAATATGAAATCTCTGCTCCAGAAATATGGCATTAACAGAATTAACAGGCAGATAAAGCCTGCCCTGATGGAAAGGGCCAGCACAAACCACCATAAGCTTCCCAACTCAAATGCAGAGAGGTTGAGAGTCAGACTGGGATATGGGAAAATACAGTAAACTGGCATAAGACAATGCATGAGAGAAGGGCCAAAAATGGATGATTCAAGTGGGAAGTGTAGTGGAAAGCTGTGAAGGAACTGGTAAGGGAGCTGGGGTGAAGAGAGAAGCCCACCTGTAAAGGAAAGCTGAAAAAGGAGGTGACACTGGGAGCCAAAGAAAAGCTCCAGGGAATAAGGCCCTCACTATTTCTCTGCTGTCAGCAAGATCCAACAAACCCAGTGGCAAAGCATGCAACTTATCATCAGTTTATTCTGGAGGCCTTACATCTCCTCCTTATGGATTCTTAGATGCATAAAAATAAATAAATAAATCTTTCTTTTGCCCTTGTAATATGAGAAGCCCTTGAAGTAGATGAAAGGAGACCCCACAAAAGCTCCATGCCCTGGTGAACTTTGGTGACTACTATAGCTATGGTAAGGGCTTCATTCCCTGCTACATCTCCAAGATGTTACACTGTTACATCTCCAAGATACAGCCAAGGTACATTGCCACACTGGCAATTTCCTTTCCACGTTCCAGAGGGAAGCACTGAAAAAACGGGAGGAGCTCCAAGAACACAGGCATCTGAAATAAGGCCTAGACAGACCCCCAGGTGACTCTACATGAGGTGATAGAGTGCAGGGTGGTACCTTTCATTGATTCCTGCTTCCTAAGTCTCACACAGAACCAGCCACTGTGAATCTGTGCCTCTGCACCTTTCTTCACAGAATCACAGAATGATTCGGGGTTGGAAGGGACCTCTGGAGACTATCTAGTCCAGCCCCTCTTCCTTAGTATACATCCTGAAAAATATTTTAAAACTGTATTTCTTTCCCGGTACCTCAGTTTCTTCTCTTTTGTTTTTCTAGTTCTTTATGAAGAACAGGAATTTCCATGGTTTTTAGGTTGTAGAGCACTACCAAGTCCCAACATTTTCTATAAGTGGCATGTATATCTACGAATATTTGTACCTAAGAATAAAGGTTCCATATACTGTCCGCAGATGATTCACCCTGGTCTTATTGACCACTGATAGTAGGCAGGTAATTTTAAAAACACAGACTTAATATTTAATTGTTAATAAGGCAATTAAAATGCCATGTCCCCTCTCTCTTCCCACACTTATCTCCTACAGCATTCTGCAGCTCATCTCATACAGCTGGATGCAGGTGCAGAAACAGCAGAACGTTCTCTGTTTATCTCAAATGTAAAACATCCACTGTTTTGCATGTTGAAAGGTCAACAGGAAATACAGGTATCATCTGACTGACTATTCAGTGCAGACCATCTGATTTCATAGTTACTTTCACAGGCAGCTGGATAACATTATCTGGGATCCCTCAAAAAAGTCCCTATCACCATACTCACCACTGACAGCGTACAGCCACTGGCCTACACCTACTTTCCCACACTTCTGCCAGGAACCACACGTGAGTTGACTCAGATGGACATAAATCAGCATGTGCAAATTGACCCAGACAGACATAAGGCAGGTTCGATGGTTGCTCCAAAGGTTCCAGCACCTGCACACTGACTGCTCAGCAGCCGCTATGGCTCTTCTGCCTGAGCCTGTCCAGTATAACCAGTCTGCAACAGGCGTAGCAGACTTGTGCCTATCACCACCATTTCTCTCTGTTCAGTACTGCTAGTCTAACAGGGATGCAATGTTGTGCACTTAACAGTGTGAACAATTTGCCAAGTTTATATATGCACAAAGGTATATATGTGTCTACACATACACGATCAAACTTCTAATCCTGTATTGGCTCTTTCTCCTTGCATTAGAACGAAGTCTGAAGGTGAGTTTTGGACACCTCAGCATTTTGACCTTTAAGGAGCAGGGGTTCACAAAGCACCATATTGTTCTCCTCTGTTACAGTTTTTTTCCTGCAACATAGCCTTGGCACCCCCAGTAGTAGGTGAAGAATGTAAGGTCTACCAAAGTTATGTAGTTCAACCATACACATATAAGATCTCTTTCATGCCAAGGCAGGGCATACACATTAAGAGTACAACTTAGTACAACTCAAACAAAGCTATCACCCTAATATTAATGTTGTTCATTGAGATGAACTCTTTGATTAAACTCAAGTCAACAATGGTGCTTCAAACAGAGGCACGTGAATTTCAGATTTGAATAAGAGGAGGAAATACAGCAAATTATATTAGAATATTTAGTTCTTTGAAAAATCAAAAGTCCATCAGCACTTGTGCACTTTACTGTTAACTACTCAAAACTTTGTCACTGTCTGAGCAGACAGGTAGGGAAAAACTGGGATGCTGGCACACCTGAGATGAGGTAGTTAAAAGTCATTTGCACCATTAGCCGTGGAAGTTGAAGAGTGTGGGCTCCCCTAACCACTTTGAGTCTGGGATTTTAAGAAAATGGCTTTTTAATGTGCTGTTAGCAAGCACATTAAACTTACACGCTAAGCATTGGAGCAGGCTTGACAGGACACGTTGCACTCAATCACATCAGCAGATAAATTATTACTGTGCTTAATTAGCGTGTGCGGAGGGGGAAGGGAGCAAGTAACAAACCCTTTTAATCTCGGCAGGCGCTAGACTCCTCACCTGGCTCCCGTGAGCCACGGCCGCGGGTCACCCCGACCCGGGCGGGGAAAGGGGGAGGCAGCGCGCCGCGGGTCGCACTCCGCGCAGGGCCTGCCCCGGACCGGCGCACTGGGGGGTGGGGGAACCGGGGAGCCGCCACCGCCTACCCCTCCCGTCGCCCGCCCAGCTCCCCGCAGCGGCGTCCTTACCTGGGGGCAGCGGGTCCTGCGGGGCGGCCATGGGGCGGGCGGCAAGCGGGGTCCCAACGCGAGGAACGAGCGGCGCCCGCCGACGTGCCCGGAACCGCCGCCCCACCGCGCCGCCCCCTTCCTGCTGCCGCCCCGCCCGGAGCCCCGCCGCAGGTAGGGCCGGGTGCGGGGCCGCGCCTCGCCCTCCACGGGGAGGGAGGGGGAGAGTCCCACCACCGGCGCTCCCGGCCGAGGCGACAGGCGGGGTAAGAAGCGTGTCAGCCGGGAGCCCGCATTTCCCAGCGGGAAGTAACCGCTCTCCCGCCGATGCGCCGGGATGACTCATCCGGGCGGGGGGCGCCCCACTACGTGAACGCTCCGCGTTTCATTAACAGCACAGACATAGGGTGCATATTATGGCTCATCAAGTAATACTAGTTGGGAGCTAAAGTAAGTTATTTCAGCAGTATAAACTCAAGTGCTCGCTCTCCTGCCCTTACAGGTTTTTACGCGCTTAAATAACCGCCTTCAGACAGAGAGGGGTGGTCTCGGTTAGGATGTAAGGTGCACCTGCAGATGGCTCACAGTGCAGGGACGGAGTTTAAGAACACAAATATTGCAGAGCAACAATCATAAGCTTTTTCACAAATATTTAAAATTCATCCTCTTGAGCTACAGACACTTCCAATACTATGATGATGTCAAATCTTTGTACGTAATTGCTTTGGGTCTCCGCTGTCATCTCTAGCAAGTTCTCTCACTTAAGGTTTCAACATACTTAGAGTAATACAGTTTTCTTAAATGAGGTCCATACATTAAATCAGTTTCTAAAGAAGAAATATCACGTATTGCTATTTATTGTACAATACAAAGAAAAGAAACCAGCATAACTGAATTTGCCATTATGAAGACCATATTTGTGTGTTAGCCACCGTACTTGTTTATTAACAAGGTTACCGTACAGCTAAATTCTCCTCTGTTACACTGGGAGAGATCCAATTCAGTCAACTGGTTTGCACTAGAGTAACTAAAAGCAGCCTTTGGTCCATAAAGCATTAAAAATTGAGCGCTTTTCCATAGATTATTTTCCATCTCTCGTGCATGTTACAGACAAACAAACAAAAAAAGTGTTAAATATTAAATTGCTCTTCTTTACAGAATTTAGACTGAATACAGTGGGCTCATGCTGCTATTTGTTTTATCATCAGTATCAATAATATCAATGTTTTTCAATGATTCTGTTATTGAATTTATGAATTCTTGTAAAAGAGCGAGTCTTTGTTAGGAGAGCTCTTACAGTGTACACCTAAATCATCCTACCAGTGAGAGTACTGACATGGTATTTAGACAATTCAGAGCAAGAGCATCACCCTTATTTTGCCTGAGATAAAGGGAGGTTTTGCCATTGGGTTATACACACACACAAACACATACATATATCTCTATGCACCTTAATCTCCAAGGTAGAGCTAATAGATCACTAACATTTCTTTAATTCATTATGTGTAAAAAAACAAATAAGTATTTTTTTAGGCATACCATTGGAGTCCAGCTGTTCATGGTATGGGTTAACTCTGTTTCCACATTAACACTGAAACTCAATCACAGAATGATGTAGGGTTGGAAGGGACCTCCAGGGATCATCTAGTCCAACCCCCCTGCCAAGGCAGGTCTGCCTAGAGCAGGTTGCACAGGAACGTGTCCAGGCAGGTTTTGAATGTCTTCAGAGAAGGAGACTCCACCACCTCCCTGGATAGCCTATTTCAGTGCTCTGCCATCCTCAAAGTAAAGAAGTTCCTCCTCATGTTTAGATGGAGCTTCTTATATTCAATTTTGTGCCCATTTCCTCTTGTCCTATCCCTGGGCACCACTGAAAAAAGACTGGCCCCATCTTCTTGACACCCACCCTTTAAGTATTTATAAGCATTGATCAGATCCCCCCTCAGCCTTCTCTTCTCTAGACTAAAAAGACCCAAGTCCCTCAGCCTTTCCTCATAAGAGAGATGCTCCAGGCCCCTCATCATCTTGTAGCCCTCTGCTGTACCCTCTCCAGCAGTTGCCTGTCCTTCTTGAACTGGGGGGCCCAGAACTGGACACAGTTCTCCAGATGGGGCCTCACCAGGGCAGAGTAGAGGGGGAGGATAACCTCTCTTGACCTGCTGTTCACACTCTTCCTGATGCACCCCAGGATGCCATTGGCCTTCTTGGCCACAAGGGCACATTGTTGGCTCATGGTCATCCTATTGTCCACCAGGACAGGTCTTTCTCCTCAGAGCTGCTCCCCAGCGGGTCAGCCCCCATCCTGTACTGGTGCACGGGGTTATTTCTCCCCAGGAGCAGCACCCTACACTTGCCTTTGTTGAAGTTCATCAGATTCCTAAAGAATGGGGGCATTTCTTAGTTAAAAGGGTAATACCAAGTCTAATGAGAAATAAGATTGCTGATTCTGTAAGTTTCCCTAGATTTGCTTACAGATTTGCCTAGAGGCACAATGGTTTTGGTGATGGATAATCAAGCTGAGAGTTAGAGGGCAGAGGAAAATGCATTCTTACCAACACAGAACCGCAAATACTAGAGTAGTAATTGAAGCCTCTCCTATAACTGTAAGGAGTGACAAAGCAACAGGAGAGCTAAGAATTTTCTGGATTTTAAACCTGCCAAATGTATGCTTTGATTAAATGAATGCCATATCTGTCCTGAGGACCTGCGTGTGTGTATTGCCTCTGTGTGCTGTTTGAGGACTACTGGTTTTAACCCCAGAATTAAATATAGTCAGTTACTACAAAAATTTTGGATAAATATATGTATAGCCTATATTAAAATGCATCTATTAAAATATTTCAAAATATCCCTAGGTTATTATCATTACACAGGTGGCTGTAAACTACAGAAACATATTCCATAAGCATTGGTGTTGGTGGCTAAGCCAGATTTTACCATCAATGTGGCATTTACTCTTCTGATAACTTACACCCTGAAATCTTCCTACATTAGGATTCAAAGATTATTTTAGTAAACAAAACCAAAATAATTTTAGCAGAACACTTGTGCCAGTAACCAATACTGGTTAATGTTAAAAATCGTGTATTTTTAAAAGGTGATCTGTAAATTACATTTGCTTTTCAATTTGAAACACATTTTTAAAAACAAATTGTTCATAAAGAACTGTTTAAAATAATGGAATTTAATAATAGAAGTCAATAGTCTAGATATCATTACTGCCTCAAAATTTATGTTAGTCATAAAAATTTAACAATTTTTTCCCTAGTACTGAAGGAGGAGCCTGCAATTACATGTAAATATCTCTAGAGCACTGTCAACAGTACATATTAATTTGACTGTTGCATGCCCATTCTTGTATCATTCTTTAATGAGTGCTATAGAAATCTTTGTCTGTTACTTAACTAACTGACCGGTTCAGAAAGCCAGCAATTATTTTAGCAAAACTAAATATAAATGTATCATCAGAATTAATCCAGAATAAGATAACATTAAAAAATGGCATTTTTTAAAACAGTGGATTAACTTTCTAATCAAATGTCTATACTTAACTACAATCTATATCTTATCTTGCTATAACCTTGCAAGCTGCTAAATTCAGTGTAACTAATGATAATGTGAAGAACTTCAGGATTTTGTAAATTTCCACTCAAATACAGAATTAATCTTTTCAAGTAGTTTTTACAAATTAAGTATACACATGCCTCTTCTCACCCCTTTTCTGGCCTCATCAAGAAAACAGCCATCTTTGATGAGGACAAAGACTTCCCAAAGATCTACAAACTATCTGGTAATACATAGCCAGTTAGTTTATTGTTTGAAATAGCCATTAACCCACAGTCTCAAGGGGCTTCCCACCTTCTGAGCATAAGGCTGCAGATGAAACCTTTTTCCTCTCACAGACAATATATTCCTGTCCAGCAAAATATTATTGCTATCTCCCCACAAAAAGAAAACAAACAAAAAAACCCCAAACCCTCCCCCCCAAACTTCTGTTCCAGATCACAAATGCCACTAACACAGGGGAACAGTAATCTTTTCCTTGAGGGAGGTTGCTAATAATCACAGTAACTGTGGGCCTGTTCAGGGCAACCTTGTTTATTCTTCCTCATTTGTTTGCTTTATACATTTCAAACACCTCTATTTAAAGAGGTTCATATTGAGTAAAATACTTCTGTTTCAACATAAGCTCTTCAACACTAACATATTTCAGTAGAGTTAGGAAGTACCTCCCTGCATTTTCTTTCTCGGTTTTCCTATAGAAAGATTCCAACTGTTGGCAGCTTCAGCGTGTTGCTAGAACAGTTCTTTAAAATTCTGAGACTATTCTGGAGTAGGAATAATTAAACAGCAGCTAAAAAGTTAAAACTACTTTCTTTGCCAATAATTATATTGGCCTATTCTTTTACAGTTGTACAGGAATGTAACAATTTTGACATAAACAACATTATATGGAGAAAGTATAAGAAATTACGCACACCTAGACCATCTTACGTAAGCCTGCGGATAATTTGTTTGTCTTACAGGACTGCATGATATGGGAATGTTCCCACCACTCTGGGAGCTGTGCTATGTCCAAGTCAAACACGCGCCACAGAAACAGCGGAACCTTGCTTTCTCTAGATTGACATATTGAAACTGAGCCTAATACGTTTGGTTTCAGGCTGCAGATTATCCCTCTGCAGGGACATCAGCAGGGTCCCCCTGCCTGGCTGCTTCTTTCCATAAAATGTATAATAATCGTGATCTCTACCTCACAATCAGATTTGTTGACAGATTTTTGTTTGACACACAAAGTGCAAGTGCTTGGGTGTTTGGTTTTTTTTTTTTAAACAAGCTAACATGTTCATCTGCACCTGCTATATTCAGAAGTTTGACAGAGTTAGAAGACTCATTTCTTTGTTAGCATTCCTTTGTCAAAAATGATAGGTACTACAGGAATGACAGTAAGACTCTAAAGATTACTTCTGTGCTCTCAGAAGGTTCAGACAATGCAGACACTGCAGTTCGTGACATTCAGCTGTAATACACACACACAAAACACAGGAACAAGGATACAGGTGTATAGATAAGATTTGTAGGTAATTTTTCACCACCTACAAAAACTTTTTTAAAAACATACTCTTTGTACTTTGCTATTCTTTATTTTTACTGCATTCTTCTTTCTTTCTCCCTTTTTCCCTCATATTCATTGGGAAGATATTTCTGTATGAAATTTTTATATTAAATTTTTTTCTTTTTCCACTATACTGAATTTCACCTGTTGTTTTGCAATTTACAGGCCATTGTCCTGACATCTGTTTGTCTAGACACCCATGGGTACTTTTCAAAAGTTATTTGCAACAGTTGCCTCAGTCTTGATCATACATTGTGGTTTTAAGGCAGCTATCAGTAGGTGAGAACAGGATGTCAGTAAAGCATGACTTGCAAAGAAACATAATAACTTATAGCGGCCCTAGTGACAGCTGGATAAAACAGAGAGGTTTGGGTGTACAAGTTCTCCGGTTGTAGCGGGCCTGAAAGACCACAGAACTCATGTGCCCCACTACTTTTCTGCTTTTTGTACTTACATCATGTGGTTTGCTAAAAGTTCTTGCCCACAGCTTTGCCTTGCTCTATCGTCAAATCTTCTTAAGTAGGCTACTACCACGAGATGTTCCATGGCTCAACAGGCACTGCACTCCCACCGCTGCTGTTTGCCAGACTTAAACAGAAGTTTGTGGCTTATTGATTCCTCTGGTTTACTCTCCTAAGTTTAGAAAAGGCTCATTCAAATGTTAATTTGGAAAAATAAATAAAGGCCAACGTTTCAAGGGCAAAAAGTTTCCAGAAAACCACATTTCAGATTTCAGTAATCTGGTTCATGAACTTGGCAAAGCAGCTGGGATTTACCAAGCCTCTCCTAATGTGAAATGTGAAGCCATCCTCTTTTGCCCGTTTGTTTACTTAAATTGGTCCGTAATCATTTCTAAGATACATATTTACTTGATGACCACAGATAATTATTTCTTTGTACGATCAGAGTGTATAAGCTCAATTCTGGCAAATAGGAGGTGACTAAAAAGCACCAATGGAGCTAATATAAGAAAAGTAGCAGGACTTTGTATCAGTTTCAGTTCCCACTGTGTCCTCTCTGCAGAGGGAGGTTTGGTAGTTATAGATTTGCTATATCCGCTAAAAGACCATCTGCCACTTGCTGGTGCACCCAGATCTCCGTCCACTCTAGAGAACAATGTTGTGATGGGGCAGAAGTGACTTAACTTTTATTTACTAAAACAGAATAATGTTCTGTTTAGTCCCCGTGTTCAACACTTTCTTTGCTTGATCATAGAAAGAAAATGTTAGAGCTTGCAAATAAAACTGTCAACATTTTTAACAGCAATGCATATTGTGAAATCAGAGAAGATAGTTGTTCTTATGCCAAGCATGTACATTACCATGTAAGTGTACATTGAAAAATTAAATATATATGTGAGACTTTTTTCATGAGCCCAGCAAGTTGTAAACTATGATTATCCCTCTCTCTAGTAAAGGCTTGTCCTCAGCCCCTGCTAAAATATTATATCGTGATGGTAAATTTCTTTAAAAGGAACAGGCTTAGTAGGTACTGCCAGCTTTGTAACATGCTGTCAGGTTTCGTTTGCAATTCTAAGACTCTTTCTTCCACAGCTGTTTCCTGAAATTGATTTCACAAAGAAATCCTACATTAAGATATTTGAATTTTTTAAAACGCTTTTATACCACTACCAAAGTAGCATTCATAGGTTGAAATCAACACTAAAACATAAAATACAATTGAAAATACCCTAGAGTTTAGAAAATTGTATTAAGCTAAATTCAGCTCTGGAACAGCAGATAATACTTATATATACACACGGAATTAATTTCTTTTTTTTTTTCTCTTAAAATTACTCATTATACATTTCTACAGCCAATTCCCTATGCTTCTAACATGGCAGTGAAAAACTAAATTGCTACTGACTACAAGCAAGATAAGACTGTCAGAGGTGAAGAAATAAAGTACTTCTTGTAACTAACAAAATATTTAGAACTGACAATTAAGTGAACACTATGACTTCAAAAATATGATAGTTTACACCTAATTTGCATAGTCCTTTATGCAGTGCAAGTGCTTGGTTATTCCAAGGTTTTGGGGCTTTTTAAAATACTCATGGTAGAAAATTTACTCCAGAATCAAAGCTGTAAAATGTAAACAAATACAATGAAATCACCTGACCTTGTTGAACAGAAACAGTTCTTTTGTGAGAAGTACAAACCACTGGTGATAAAGTATGGAGTACTGATAGCGAGAGCAAGCCAAGGCAATATTAGCATTAGCTGTTCTGCCATTTCTTCTAAAATATCTAGAAAATTTATTGGTCCACTGATGCTGAAAGTAGGAACAATTTCTCATTTAATCCTTCCCAAATGGTGGGTCTACTGCCTGTACTCAGAGGTCCCATCATCTCTCTGGGACTGACCAAACTATAGAACTACTGCCTGCTCCATTTCATGGTCTCTGTAATTCATAGCTATCAATCCTTCATCTTTTCAAACCATTTTCAGCAATGCAAAATCTGTGACATACTGGCACTTAAGGACAAATAGAATGGAAAACTAATTTGAATTAATTTGTAAGTAAGTAAGAATAGCCAATCTAAAAACTTTTAAGCTCTCCAAAATAGTTTCCTCAACCTTATAGCTTGTCTCTATACTCCAGTAAAGCAGTACTCTCCTATAACTGAAAGGGTGTAAGAACCCGGGTCAGCCAATTAATTGAAAATAAAATCCTAATTCTATCAACCCTGCACATTCAATCAGTGCAACACCCATGTTTTCCCACAGGAATATGATTTTTTGCAATTCTGGAAGTGAATTTACAGATATACATTTAACTGTTGGTAGCAAAAGCTTGTTTCTGAGCTGGGGTTTTTTGTTAGTTTTTTATTTGTTTTTTAAAGATTTTTGAAAGGAACTGAAAAGAAGCAGCAGTAACATTCATAGATCAGTTCCAACCTAACAGCAAGCAGCCACTGGAAGGGATGGTCCTACCCTTTCTTCTTCCTATCAGGATGTGTACCCTTGCCTCTTCCCCTGGACCAGGTTGAGCGATGAAGCAGACATACGGTGAGTCAGTTCAGCTGGCTGCTCTGGCAGAAAATTGTCCCTAGGAGGGAAAAAAAAAAAAAAAGAAAAAATTGCTCAAGTAGCTAAATAGCTTTAACATGCAACTTTAGCACTGCTAGCTCAGATACATGGGATGGGGAACCTGGAGAAGGAGGGAACAGAGGGAGAAACAGGACTGCCTCTTTCCACAGCTCAGTATTTCATTATCTTAGCTGTAATGTGAAACCTCATCTGAAAGCACCTTCTCCTCTTGTAGGTTTCAATTTGCCACACAGTAGCCTGTGCCTCCACTGGAAAAAAAAAATATGGGGTGGGGGGTGTTACAACTGAAAAAACAAATTAAAAAAAAAAAGAGGATTTCCATTAACTTCCAGCCTTGCTCTCAAAGGGAACAAGAGAATCAGCTAAAGCAAAGCCGTACTTCCTGTAAGTCTTGCTGCTAAAAAAAAAAATAAATTGGGTGTGCTCATCTTTATGTAAATAGCTTCTCATAAGAGAAACCGCACCGAGAGAAAAGGGCAGTCTAACCTGGAAGAAAAAAGCCACTTCTAAACGCTCAACACAATTCACCTCCAGAGCACTTCCCAGCCCTCCAGAGCAGGAAGACCGGAAGCCTCTAGTAGGAATTTTTGTCTCTGTGCGACACCCCCGAAGGCCGGAGGCAGGTGCCGGTAAACACCGGACATTTCCCCTTCCCGCCGGTGGCGGCCCCCTCCCGTCCAACGGCGGGGCGGGGGGACCCGGGGCGCTGCCTAACAAAACAACGTAGCGCAGGGATAGCGCGGCCCCACCCCGCGTCGCCGCATATTACCGGCGGCAGTGGCAGACGGCACGGACGGCCCGCCGAGGAACGCCGCCGTTCGCCGCCATCGCCCCGCTCACGCCTCCCCTCACGCGTCGGCAAGCGGCCCCGCGCGCACGCGCCCAGCAGTCCCTCCCTCGCCGCTTGTTTTGGAGGCGCGCGTGGTCCTCTCCCATTGGTCGCCGCACCCCTCCCGGCCCCGCCCAGTCCCGGCGGACTACAGTTCCCGGGATGCCGCGCGGCCGCCAGGGAAGCGGGCGGTTGGGCAGCCGTGGCGGTGGTTGCGCGAGAGGTGCGTGTGCGCGCGTCGGTGCTGTGGCGACCGCGGCCGCAGCAGCAGCAGCGCGCGGGCAGGTTGAGGTGAGCGCGGCGCCCCCGCCCGACAGCTCCTGCCGGGAGGAGACGCTGCCACCGTTGCCGAGCCCTGGTTATCCCGTCTATCGGTCTCCTTCCTGTGGCGGCGGCGGCTGCTGCTGCTGCTGCGCGGCAGGGTGAGGGCCGCCCTCCCCCGTCAGCCGCGGCGGGCGGAGCGGCGGCAGCAGCAGCAGCAGCATGAGAGGCGGCGGTACCGCCGTCCGGAGCAGAGCGGCGAGGGCAGGGTTGGCAACGCGGTTGCTGGCGGTGCTCAGCTGCGTCCTGATAGTGGAGGCCCAGGTAGGAACCTAGCGGCGGGTGGGACGATGCAGCAGGGTCCCTTCATGGTGGGGAGGGGGGAAGGAAGGAAGCGTGGCCGGCCAGGGTGCCCCACCGGCTGCGGGTAGGGCTGTGGAGCCCTCCCTGAGGGCAAGGGGAGCAGAGGTCCTCCCTGTCGCGGGTGCTTCGGGGGTCGTGGCGGGAGAGGGCAGCTTCGGGCCGTGTCCTGTGCAGCCTCCCCGGCGGCGAAGTCTGGGGATCCTTCGGTGAAGTCGGTAGCCCCACGTCGTTCCTCTTCGATACCCGGCGGTTGCTGCTTGCTGGGATCACGCCTGGGGCCTCCGCTGCCTCCGGTCTGTGGGGCCCCGTTGCCACAGCCGGGGGAGAAGTTGGTTGACTTGTGAACCACTGGTAGCGCCCTTAAATAGCGGTCCAGCTATACCGAGGAGTTGTTTAATCTAGGTAACAGTGCTCGCTGTCTGTGGGGTGTTGGATTGAGGAGCTCTGGGTTGGAACATGCCCTTGCCTTTTAGGCAGAAACTTCGGTGTCCTTAGAGAGTCGATGTTCCAATATGTTGCCATATGTTCCAATAGTAATATCAGTGCCCGGGCTTAGCTTGTGTTTAGGTCGTGTCTGTTTGCCTGTATTACAGAGCAGGATGAGAGTGCCCCTTCTTTCTGTGAAATGTCTTCATAGCCTCAGAAGGACAAGTGTCTGTAGTTGGGAGTTTGCTATTCAGCAGCAGTATGACTGTGACTGAAGTAATAGATGGTGTCAAGTAGGGAAGGATTTCAGCTGGGCTAAAGACGTTAGAGTGAGTTGATACAGAAATACTATGTCCATGTGAAGCAAATTTTTTCTTCTGTATCTGATTATTATTTTTCTTACATTTTCTAAATTTCTGCTTTGTATGGCATGCTATATTGTAAGTGACTGTCCAAGGCAGTGACTAGAGTAGTCAAGAATAGATAGCTTTTATTGCAGATTTTTTTTATATAAGTTGAGGTTTTTTCAGGTTTAAAAATTTCTTATTTTAGTAGCTATTTTAGCGTAACTAAATGCTAATTGAATTGGGATTCTTAAAGAAGCCATTAACAAACTGGCATGGTTTTCTTATGGTGCTTGCCAGAGAGATTGGTTGTTGCTATTTCATAAAATCGTTAGCATATTGTACTCAGCGTTTAAGTTCCTAAAGTTTGACTTGTACAAGGAAAAGATAAGCTAGCCATTAGTTTTTGGACTCATGTTACCTATAACTTTTCTTTCATTGTGTAGCTATGGCAAAGTAAAACATTAAGGAACAAAACAAGGAGTCCCAGGTGGTCTTTTAATTGTTGAAGCAATTAAACTACAACAACCTGATAACACTAATAAGGTTGTTTGTATGACTGCTTGCTAGTATATGCATTTATTCTGGTATTTCTTAATGTTGAAGTGCTGAATACATTTCTCTTTCCAGATTTCATAAGGAGAAATTGATGCAGGTTGGATGTTGACCTTTTCTTCTGAAAGGTTGATTTATCTTGGAGAAGATAAGTTAGAAGTTTAACGTCTCCAGTACAGCTCTGATATCTGTACAAGAACTAAACTAGGTTTGACAATACATGGAAATATTTTGATAAGCATACTTAAAATATAGAAGAAATAGCAGCTATTGAATGTCAGATGACTTCTTGGACACAAACTATAGTAGGCTAATGCTTTTAGAGTTTATTGTAGAGTTCAAAGTAATTAGCAGATGAAAAGAAAGCTTGTTATTTGGCCATTGTAATACAAGTTGTGATAGCTTACAGTACATTTGACTCTATATTTGTGGACTAAGTTAACTAGTATAGCTCAATTAAAAAAAGGCAAATACCACTTGTGTCAATAGCAAAGTAGGTCTTGCAATACATAATTTTAACTGTGTAATGCACTATTCTTATTTTGATGTCTCTAGTTTGAAAAAGAATTTGCTGGAAGATCCAGGTGTTGACAAAAAAAAAAATTTCGGCATGTTCTTAAAGTGTTCCATCATTACACAAGTGAGAGCACTGAAGACTACACCTGGACTAATAAAAAACTTCTAACTGGAGTACTTGAAGCCTGTGTTGCTGTTGGATTAGTGTGCTATGAACCAACTCCACTGATGTGCAGTGTTGGTGTTTCATATGTGCTGTCAAACCATTTTGCAAATTGTGGTTTGGTACGCATATAGCATAGTTTAATTTTAGAGCATGCCTTCCAAGGAAACATTGATTTTGCTATTTTGTGTACACAGGGAGCTAACTGTTCCAGTTCTGAAAAAGTTGTGAAAAAGAAATGGAGAATTTCATTTGTTTGCTTTTGCTATGCTAAATTATTTTTTCTCTTAATTTCTTAGACCAGTTCTAGTTTGAGGGGGGAAGGGGGGTATTTCTGAAACTACATAACGTTCTAAGTAAACTGTACTGCATTTTGAAAGATGTTCTTAGAACTGAGTTTTTTATCAGAGACATCTGGCAAATGGAGGTGTGATCTCCATTAGTTTGCCATCTTAGTTGAATAAAAAGACTGCAGCTTTTTATTTTTCCATGGGAATTTGACACTGAGTGTAACTACTGCATGTTTATTTGGAACATTTTCCCCTGAAAAAGCATTTTCAGTTTTGCATAGGTGGTAAAAATATTTTTGTAAGCAGTGGATAGTGTCATGAGGTGGTCATCAAAATAGTTTCCTACTCTTTATCTTCTGAGTCCAAAGAAAATTTCTCAGGTCTTTCCTACTGCTTTCAGCTTAATAAATTATTGCTTTTCACCTGAGGTTTATCCTGTTTATGGTTTAGTAATATTTGAGCAGAATGTTCAGTTGTCTTTTTGCCTTTTTATATTATAATGAAGTGTACTGCTGTTTGTTTTGTGATATGGCGTTACCTGTGAAGACTGCAAAATTAATTTCTGCCTATGTGTAACTGATAAGAAAACTTGAAATTTTTAATGAAATCATTATAGATTAAAATGCATGGGGTTTTTATTTCTGTAAGTATCAATAATAACGAGTTTTGTCTTCTGACTTTGAAGTTGGCAGTCACGTGGACTGTGAGCTTTCTTGGCTTTGTGAAAAACCTGTAATTGCACATATTGTCTTTCATAGCTGTTTGCCCAGCTTTGAAGTTAGATAACATTAACAAAGGCAAGCATAACAGCATTGGAAGACTTTGGGTAAAGTAACTTCCCCTTAAATGAATTTTACTTCATTGCCCTATCTACTCTGCAGAATTGTGACAGCCTATTTAGTGCCTCAGGAAAAGCAGGTTCTACATAAGGTGAATTTTCTACTTAAATGCCTTATTGCCATACTCTCACCTCTTTATTCTCATGGGGGTTTGGGGAAAATCCATTTTCCAGGCCTTCTTTATGCTTCATAAAAGAGCAGAAGCTTACAATTTGGTTTCTAGTGTCTCTCTTACATCAAGCTTGGTTATATAAGGGTATCTGTTCTGTAAAGTAGTGGAGTGATTTATCATGCATAAAACAGATTAGATGATTTCATAATCTCAGCTATGTGAAATCTGTGGAGAAAAAAAGCCACAAAATATTTTCCGACTGCTTTTGCACATAACCTTTTAATAGTTAAAAGTTCTCCTAAGCCCATGCAAGATATGTGTAGGCTTTTCCTATTTTATATGCTTCCTATGCCATCCTGTGTGTCAATGAATTTCTCGTCTGGCTGAAGAGTAGTAGTAACAGCAGTGTTTGGTTGCATTCCTTTAGATATGGTTTAAAGCTTTCAAACTTAACATTTGAAAGGCCTTTCAAACATGTTTATAGTTGTTTAAGAAACTATGCTTAGGAGTAGCTAGTTTAGATTTAACAAAATTTATCATAAAGTTCACAGAATCACACTTTCAGTGTTTCCACATTTCACTAAGACATTGTCAGGGTCTCGGAGGAACTGTTGCTGTAGCTTAGTACACTAAGTCGGTTGGGCCTGTCCTCTCTGTGACTTGCACAGTCCTGCCTTCCTATCCTGTGCTGACAGTAGCACTTCTGCACTTGTGTGTGCTCCTTTTCATAGAGGTGGTCTTAAGCTAGTGTAGTGCCTCGAACCAGCTTGCTGTCCTAGCACAGAAAGAGGGAATGGTCAGACTTAGTTTCATAGTAGACTTATAGCTTTACAAAATAGGAAAACCAGGTGCAGGGACCTATTTGTAGAATTTAACTGTTACTAACTTCTTGGGCACAGAAGTACATATTCCCTTTTCTACCATGCCTCTAAAGAAACTAGGTGGAGTGTTCTTACACTTTGAGAAGAATTATAAGATGACAAATGCATTTTTTAGGCAATTCAACTAATCAGTGTTTGCTAGGAGAATACTTGGTATGCTGCTCTGATGTTCTAATGTGCGTTCGTAGGTTGGAAAATCTTGCTGCTCATTCGGCAGAAAATTCTATATGATGAATCTGTCAACAAATTTCAGGCCTGAAATTGTTAATCTGGCTAATGTTGATTCAGCATTGCATTTGGAGTGGGACTGAAGCTCACAAAGTGCTAAGATCTGTTATTTTCTAATTCTGAGTGTGTAAGGTATGTTCCAGAGTATTTTAATGGTGAGAAATAAATTATATGCTATGGAGCTGCATTTAACTAGTATTTATTTTGACTGCCATTTTTTCTCTTTACAGGATTTTTCTGTAGTTAATATTGCATTACTAAAAATACATTTTAATGTATTTTTTTAATAGCTCACAGGAGTCCTAGATGATTGTTTATGTGATATAGAAAGCATCGATGACTTCAATACTTTCAAGATCTTCCCCAAAATACAGAAACTGCAAGAACGTGATTACTTCAGATACTACAAGGTACAATTAGAATAGTATTTTCCTGAATAATTTAAATCCAGAAGATATAGGGAGGATTACATATCAAACCAACTTGTCTGCATTAAGTTGTCTTTCAGAAGCCCACAACTCTTTAATTTGGTTGTAGCAGGTTTTTAGTCCCTGACAGTTATGTTGGTAATAAGTCATGTTTGCTGTATTAATCCTGGAGTCAGTGACAGTAATTCATGACTGCTTTCATTCAACTGCTAAGTGGTAATTTTAAAGGTAGTATCTTTGTACTGCTGCATCTAAAGAGGATTGCATATTAGCAACTTTCTGACAGCACGCAGTACTTGTCTTCTAAGAAATGTACGTAATTTGAAATGGAAATGTTGCAATGATTTCTTTTCCTGTAAGTTGCTGTCTTAGTTTTGATTTTAGTGTTTGTCGTCTAGAGAACTGTTGCTCCTTTGAAAAATAGGTAAACATATTCAACTTTCAAGCAGTATTTAATATCACTTTTTTATGAGTTTCTAATACAGAGGAAAAAAATGTTTAATCCGATGAGCAAAATAAAAGTTTGTAGCCTGGTACTTCTGTTTTCGGATATGCTTAACTTGAAAATGAGGTTGCATTTTGCCTGAGCTAATCAGATGGTTGCCTGCCACTGGAAAAAGGAGGTTTCACTCCTTTAGGGCAGACCATCCTGCCTTTTCTGCTTGTCCCTACTTCTAGCTCTTGGGCTTGTCTGACTCTGCATTAGGCCAATGCATCACTTTTTAACCTGGTAGATTTTTAGTTTAGATGTTTGGTTTGGAGGGGTTTTTTGGGGGTTTTTGTTGTTGTTCTTTTTTTTTTCTTTCCAGGATGTAGCAAGTTATCTAGCTGATCTGGAATCAGACAAGTATTAGACTCATGCAAGATGCAGTTATGAATGTGAGGAAGGAGAAAAAAGTGTTAGAATCTTCCCTTTCTAGTCTGAGCAAGCAGTACTGTGTAACATCACCCTGAATCTCCTCCTGCTACGTGATACAGTTCTAACTTCACTCTTCAGGAGACACAAGATATGTGCAACTTCAGTGATAATGCATCACATAGTAGTGGTAATTAGATTCTCCAAAGGCAACAGATACAAACCAAAGTATTTGAAGAAGAGGAGCAACAGGTATACAAGGTTTTATACAACAGTAATTTCATCTTGCAAATTTAGAGCTAATCTTCATTTCAACAGCAGTTCTGCAGATAATACTTTAATGGTCTGTTGTAATCCTACCTCATCTTTCATACTGATCTTCCTAATAGATGGGCAATTGCAAGGGCCAATGTGCAGTCCTCCCATCACCAGACATTTAGTACTGCTATTTGTGACAGGGAAGAATTTGTGTTGAACAAGCAAACTGAGTAAGTCAGAACGTTTTTCACCCTTTCCACTCTAAATAAACAACAGGTGTTTTTATGTCCCTGCACAGAATCACAGAAGTGCTATTAAGCACATAGATGGATGTGGAAATTGTGAGGGTAGGCAATAATCATCTAGGTCAACTACAGCATAGCTAAATACTGAATAAGCGTAGGGGGAGTATACTTGTTTTGGGAGTGAAAACACTCCTACTCTGAAGTAATTGAATTTGTAATAAGAATTTGAATCATGAACTTTTGTAGCTACAGTCACAGTCATCCCATTGTGTTACTAGTTCAAGAGCCATAAAAGAACTCAAACATTAACGTATAATACTGAATGGACTAACTAGTTCTTATTTAAAGACCAAAGAAAACTTTATATTTAAAGCATTGCTGAAATTGTGGTAGGTGGTTTATAGATAGTGGAACACTTCTCAATGAAAGAAATAAAGGAATAAAAAATGTTGTCTCTATAGTTTTATACATCAAAACACACAAACTATGGAAGCCTTGTGGTAAGGAATCTAACTTTTAATCTGTGACAAGTATTGAATAATACTCTAGACGGTAATAATGAAATCTAGTACTTCAGACCCTGAAGAAAGTAGAGGGGTGTTCTATATAGTCAGCACATGATTGGTACTGATTAAAGTGCAAGTGCTGTACAACCTCAGGTTGGCTCCCAAGTGTGTGTGTTTGGTTTTTAGTGCTCTTGAATCATTCTGGGACTAGTACATCTTGATTTGCAGGTGTTCTTTCTGAATTAATCTGCAGGTTAGGCAGCAGTATTCCTTTATTTATAGTGTTCCTCTGTGTAAGAACAGTGGCTGCCTAGTTACTTGTATCTTCCAAAGTGTGCTAGCATTTTTTATTGTTAGAGTTTACTTTGAATAAGGCTGTAGTCTGTGTTAGCTGGTTTGGGGTTTTTTGGTAGAAATTGGTGGGAGGGGCTTGTTTTATATAAAGTGCTTATTGTGAAGGTGATATAAAATATAACACTTTAGTGCTTTATTTAAGAAGATGAGTGAACAAGTAGAAAAGATTCTAAAACTTTAATTTTTTTTCTAGGGATGGAGTTTGTGGATTGAATAGAGGAAATGGGGTGGGAAAAGCAACCTACAATCTCTTCTTTTAGTGTATCTGTGCTAGCATGGCTTGAACTGTAACTAGAAGACAGTTGTCATCACTCCTAAGAAGTTGTACCATCTGCTTAATGTCTGGTTAGGTTTTTTTAACTGAGGAATCTCTTTAACATTTTAAAAGATGAATTTATAATTCCTAGTCAGGCTGAATAAGTACATCAAAATGGAAACCTGGAAAACAGTCTTTCCTTCAGATGTTATACAGCAGTTAATTTTGTATGCGTATTTTGAAAATACAGAAGGAACTTACTTGCTGAAAGGTTTGGTAGAGGAATTTAGTATAATAAAGGGCAGTTGAGCAAGTCAAAGTTTTGTGCTTTGGGGATCTTTTGTGGTATTGATAGAACATTTGAAGAGGGAGTTCTTTTATTTTGCTTTAGTTTGGGTACATAGTACCACAGAACAATTTATCCCTCAAGTGTTAAAGGTTGTTTCTTTATTTCTGGTACATAGTTTTGATTTTTCTTAGCTGTCAAAATTAAGAGAATAGACTAGAGGGAGAGTAAAATCTGGCTATAATTCATCTCAGATTGTTCATATTGTGCCTGCTTTGTATTAGAGACATATTGATCTAGTTTTCCTTATGCTTAGTATACTATGTATAATGCTGGAGAAAATAATTGAATTTGATATTTATTTTTTTTTTTTTATTGCTGGGGCTCTGGTTTGTCAGTTCAGCGAGTGTAGCCATTGGGCTTCCATTACTGTATTTCCCCTCCGACCCTGAAACAGGCCACATAGAGCAAATCACTGATCCAGTATACGTGTACTCTGCCAGTTAAATGTGTTCAAAGCGTAAAGTGGTTTTTTAATGGAATAGTTGTTCAAGACGCCTCAGTGATTTCAGTTTTTCTCCAAATTAAAAGATTGAATAGTTTGTTTCTTTTATCATAGGAGGAATCCTTCAGCTACCACATACAGTGGATTCCCAAGTTCATCAGAGCGTAGCATTTATAGTTCAGTTGCCAATTTTTTGCTTAAGGGGCTGCTCCCTTAAAGCATTTAAGCTTTGTTTCCTGTCTATGTTTCTCCTTATGTAAAGTAAAAGTATAGCATATAAATTACATGAATTAGAAAATTATCCCTACATATAGGGGGAAAACATGTCTTTCTGAAAACTAAATTGATGAAGCATTTAGCCTCAATCTTTTAACACGTTAGGTATAGCAAGAATATTGTTCTTTATAGTGTGTCACTATTAATTTACTGGAGAGCTTGTATGTATTGTTTCCCATAAGCAAGCATAAGGATTAGTTTTCTGACTTAAGATTTATAGATTTAAATAATTTTTATAAGCATATTTATAATTCTTAAATTTTTCTATTGAAACTGCTCTAGGACCTGATGCCATGCTTGGGGTATCAGGCTAAATTCTGCAGTGCTTTTTGTAGAACTCCTCCTGTGTCTGGCTACAGAATAAAATTCAATATCTTCAACAGTTTCAAACAAGAAGTAATACATCAAATCATTCAGGGTGTAGGTTCTTGCCTACAAGTAGTGACTTCAGTTGAATATCTTCATGAATAGTACTTATCAACTGAAGAAAACTAGTATGATGTGCTAAAGGAAAACAAAATAATAGAAGTAATTTTTGTTATGGTTTTTTCTATTGCTTTGAAAGTTTGAAAACTGACTTTATCTGGTAAATAGTGGTTGCTACTGAGGATAAAGACTTTGAACTATAACATTACAAATAAAATACAAAGATGGTGTACTTCTGCAGGGTTTCTGAGGTCTGTAGTCTTCAGTTTAGGAGTGACAAGGTCAAGGTTTTTTTTTTATCACTGCTGTTTGTTAGTATATATACGGTTAATGTAAAGGAAAGCTGTGATTTTATTTACTTTGTTTTTTTCCACTGACTTTCACATTGACAATGCAAGTGAAATGTAGTAAAGTGTTTGAATCTCTTGCCATTTATTAGATACTAATATATGTGGTACTTCCTACCTTTATGGTGCCATTTGATGACAAATAGGAACACTAATCGTCACAGGGTTTGCTGGTAATGTTTCTGAAGTGGTTTCTCTTCATTATTTATATTTGTACCATATCAGCTCTCTAATTTGAGGCCATTATGATACTCATTCTTCCTTGACTAGCTATGATGTGCAGTAATGATTGCCTGGTTTTATTGCTTGAAATCTGAAATCATTCAAGCACTTACTTCAATCGGTATACTTGTGCACTAGTGTGTCCTCCATCACATGTATTTTATTGATCAGTATAGTAAAACCGCAACCGATTGTAAATACAGCCATTTAAGAGCTGCATGTGTCTGATTTACCTTCTTTTTTTTTTTTAATAGTTTATTTACTGATTTGAAGTTATATTAGTGGTGAGAGATTTAATTTGCGCTTTAATGTACTATGTGTTTGTGTATGCTGGAAACCATGATCACTAATAATTCCACTGCAGCAAGCTTCAGCTTATATACTCAGAGGGAAAGTAGTTAAAAAACCAACCAACCAGACCCCTACAAATCCCTCCCCAGACTTAAAGTACTAAATTTAACCCTTTTTCCTTGTATCCTTTAATTTGAAATGTTTTACTGAGAGCTCTTTCTTTTAAAATTGCCTTATGTAAGTGTTGATTGCAAACTTTGTTTTTGTATGTTTAGGTGAACCTGAAGAGACCGTGCCCATTTTGGGCTGATGATGGCCATTGTTCTATCAAAGATTGTCATGTAGAGCCTTGTCCTGAGGTATGGATCAAATAATATGAACTAGAAAAAGGTTGTTTGGTTAAAAAGTGTGCTAATTTGCAGTGACTAATACTATGCCAATAACATTTATTAATGAGAAGTTAAATTTGAATAAGAGGGTGACAATAAAATTGTTTTCCATTTCAAAAGAAGAAATAGAACCGGAATATTTTAAGGTCTTAGCCAATTTATCAATAAAACAAATAACTTTAAGAATAAGTCTCTTCTAAGCTCTAGCACTGTTTCAGATATAACGTTGAAAAGGTAAAGGAGCAAGTTAATTATTTAAAACCAAATTTGTTTTGACCTCTGCAGGAATGACATCTAATTTGTAGATTTTAACCCAGCCTAATCATTTCTATGAAAAATGTGAAATACGTGATTTATTTTTTGTTTTTAGAGCAAAATACCTGTTGGAATTAAAGCTGGGAGCTCTAATAAAGTAAGTAGTTATTTACTTTCTAAGTTCTTTCTAATTTTATTTTTAATTTAACATTACAATAGCTGTGTGGCTTTTTATTATAAACCTCTAGTCTTGGCATAGTGATGAAATTGTTAACATAACTGATCAGTTTCTATATGTGGCTTCTACGTTTTTGCTTTTATGCATAATAGTGTTTCGTACATAGCTGGTACTGTCGTGTCATTCTGAGTCTGTCACAGCTTGAGAGCTGGTGCAGACTGACTCAGTGAATGAGCAGGGACAGCAGTACAGGGCTGCAGAAAGCCTGATGCAAAATTCTTTGTTCGTTTCTGAGTACAGTGAAAAAACTTTGCTTCTGTATTAATCTTTGAGGCAAGGAACAGGATGCAGTACCTCAAGATTACAACATTTAACTTAATATTTTGCTTCCTGCCCACCTCTTTTCTGTTATCTGCTAGGAACTGCTCTTAGGAGATCCTGCCTTGGCAGGAGCAGATACTTTGTCTTTAGTCAGTGGTTGCAGAGCACTGATCCAATAGCTGTTGCTGTTGAACACTGAAGAATAATGAAGTCTGGAAATATGTTTTGAGACTTGGATGTTGATTCTGTTTGAAACCTTAAATTTAGGATGATATTCTTGGCAGTAACTTTTTCACTTCAGGGTAGGGTTTGGTTTGCAATTCTAGACATGCGGAATGTTTACTTCAGCATCTCAGTATGTTATTTCATCAGCAGTGTCTGCTTCATTCTAGGTCAGATCCATTCCTTGTTCAGATTTTTCCATTTAACATCTATATGATGCTAAAGAATGAGCTCCACACCTGGCAAATGCAAGAAAATTGAGTGAGAAGTTCCTTGTAGAGTAATTATTTGTTATGGGCAAGGCCCCTAACAAGGTTTAAATTATTTGGGTTTTTTACTCTCCTTCACTTTTTTGGCCTTCATTAGGTTCTGCTGTTTTTTCTTGTATTGGTTCTGGCAAACGCATCTTTAAAGCAAGTCATCTTGCTTACTCATCTGAACGGTTCTAATTAAATCCTTTCTTTTTTGACAATTTTTGTGGTATGTATTGTGGTGGTACTTTGCCTCTGTCTTTACTAGCACAGCTGGACCCCAGATCACAGGATCAAGTAGTTACAACAAGACATGGGTCAACCCACCAGTAGTAAAGGAAGGGCTGGTCTGCAGCCTCTTGCAAGGGCTCAACCCCCACAGATCTGTGGGCCTGAATGGAATCCACCCCAGCGTGTTAAGAGAAGTGGCTGGCATTGTTGCAAGGACGCTGTTTATAATCTTGGAAAAAGTGTGGACGTCAGGGCATATCCATGATGACTGGAAGAGGGCAAATGTCACACCCATCTACGAGGGCCCAAAAGAGGAGCCAGGAAACTACAGGCCCATTCGTTTTACTTCAGTCCTTGGGAAAGTAATGGAACAAGTCCTCCTAGAAACTATTACAAACTAAATAAAGCAGATGACTAGAAAAAAACAGGGATTTACCAAAGTCATACCATACTAACCTGATTGCCTTCTACAACAAAATAACATCTTTTGTCAACATGGGAAGAGCGGTGGATGTAATTTCCCTGGACTTTAGCACAGTGTTCGATGCTGTTTCCCAAAGCCTTCTCCTGGACAAACTGGCAAGATAAAGATTGGATGGGTGGTCTGCAACATGGGTAGGAAACTGGCTAACAGGTAGCACTCAGAAAGGTGCTAATCTATGTTTTTTACTCAGACTGGAAGCCTGTCACATATGGGGTCCCTGAAAGATCAATACAGAGCCCCGTGCTGTTCAACATGTTCATAAATGATCTTGATGATGGGATTGAAAGCACCCTCACCAAGTTTGCTGATGACACCAAACCGGCTGATGAGGTAGACATGTCAGATGGGAGAGCCATTTTAGAGAGAAACCTGAACAGGCTAGAAGAGCTGGCTAGCCAGAACAGTATGAAGTTTAACAAAGATGAATGCAATGTCCTGTACCTGGGACAGCGTAACTAGAGAGCCCAGTACATGCTAGGATCTGTGTGACTGGGGAGCAGCCTCGCTGAAAGGGACTTGGGGGTCCTGGTGGACATCAGACTGAGTCAGCAGTGTACTACTGCGGCAACAAAGTCACATTTGGTCCTGGGCTGCATCTGCAGGGGCGTTACTAGCAAAGATAGGCATGGGATAATCCCATACTTGTCAGGCTGCACTTGGAATACTGTGTCCGGTTCTGGTCCCCAAAATGCAAAAAAGATGTGGACAGACTAGAGGAGGTCCAAAGTTGGGCCGTGAAGATGATCAAAGGGCTAGACAACCTGCCCTGTGAGGGAAGACTGAGGGAGTTAGGTCTTTTCTTTCTGGATACCCCATCACAGTATTCCAGTACTTAAAGGGCAGGTGCAAAGAGAGCAGAGACTCTCTCTCCTCAAGAAGTCACATGGAGAAGACATGGGGCAATGGGTAAAAGTTGCACCAAGAGAGGCTTCATCTTGATATAAGAAATATTTTACAATACAACCAATCAACTGCTGGAATGATCTCCCCAAGGATGTGGTAGAGTCCCCATCACTGGAGGTTTTCAAGATATGACTGGACAGGGTGCTAGTTAATCTCACGTGGGCTCCCTTTCCCACAAAAGATTGGACCAGATGATTTTTCCAGGTCTCTTACAACCTGTGCTGTTCTATGATTCTGGGATGTGCATGCACTGCAGATAAGAAACTGTGCAACTTTCCTAAATTCATGCAGAAAATAACAGGAGTTTTGCATCTTGACCACAAGTCTGTCGTCAGAAATGAACTAGTCTTTCTTTTAAAATTTATCAAATTATTACTGTTGTTTGCAATTTCTAAAGGGTTGACCAAAGCCTTTAGCTTATGTTTTTATTTTGAGCTGATTTTGGATATTAATCCTTCATGTCAGTATGTATGTGCCCTGGAGTGAAGGGAAGCAACCAGTTTAGCTTTATATAAGCTATCAGTTGCTTAATGTTAAATCATATTCTGTATTTCTTAAGGACTGTGATAAGGTAGAAATCTGTGTAAAACTAAGGCTCAGTTTGCAAAAGAAAACACACACATACACACAAAAAACCCAACCAAAACAGAGGAAATAGGGTTTGTTTATCTTTTAAGTGAGCACTGATGCTATCTATTATGTTCCAAAAGTATTAGGAGGATTTTTTGAGCTTTAAGCTGACCAATTTAACAAATTCCCTGCTGACATAACCATATCATTGAAGAATAGTGCAATTTAATCTTTAATTCTTCAACTGTTTTCCTTAGAAGTATTCTAATCGTAAGAGTCTACTTTAGTGGATTACTTTTTAAAAAATATTGTAGAATCAGAATTCAGCTCAAATACTTCACTTCTGGCTTTAAAATAATAAAAATTCGATGTCAGCTTGAAAAGCCTCTCTTCCATATCTGTGTGTGTCTAAAGCATGCTAATGAATAGGATTAACTGAAATGTGAGGGGAAATGGCAAAAACTGATATATTTTCTTACTGAAGTGACCAAGAAACTTGGTCTATAATTATGCTTGCGAAATACAAGGTATCTTTATAGCTGGGACACTGCTTGTCTTTGAGTGTTCTTTGACAATTATGTAGCTAGCTATCTGAAACACTTTAGAACTCCATTTAATTAAAAAAAAAAAAAAAGACAAAACAATTTTTGATGTTTTTAGCTGAACTTTCTGTGGTAGTTAAATCCACAGAGTGAAATTAACCTGATGAAATTAATTGAAAAACAATGGAAATAAGAAGTGGTCCTGATGATTTTCCCTGATACTAGCCAATTTCTGCTAAACCTAGAAATACATTTCATGGCACCTGTTCTGAGAGGATTTTATGTAATTCATTTGCATATTAAATATGAACTTTCTTAACAGTATTCAAAAGCAGCAAATAATTCCAAAGAATTGGAAGACTGTGAGCAAGCTAACAAACTGGGAGCAGTTAACAGTACCTTAAGGTATGTTGTGATTTACATTAGTACAAAAACAGTAACAAAAGAGCATTCCATTTTGTCTGTCTTGTTTTTGCAATGTGCTGGTTTTGGTTCTCCGTTCTTTCCATAGCCCATTAGAAAGTAAATGTGAAATGATGCAAGAACATCTGAAGGTAAAGGTGTTAAGTGATAATATTTTTTTTTCCAAAAAGGTACGCTTTTATATGATTTGAAAGAGGTATCTTACAGCATCAAGAGTCAGATACCCACCTTTTTTCAACCTTTTACCAATATCAGTCTTTGTTCTTGATGACTGTGCTGGATTAAGGGATTCTGTCCTGCTCTGTCCCTCTGTTACACTGATTTGCCTGTTTGTGATCATTCAGTTAACCAGATCAGGGAGCTTACAAGTTACTTCTGTTGCTGGCAAAGTTATTTTTAGCTTGGATCAATTCCCTGATCTTATTGCATGGCACAGTCAAGGTTGCTTGGGAGGAATTCTGCAGGATGGTGTTGCCCCCAAGTAGGAAAGTGTGTGTGACACCACTTAAAAAAACTTGCATTCTACCAGATTCCTCACCTCTAAAAAGTAGAAATAGAAAAATCAATTCTTTACTTTTGATGGAGAGGTGTGGTGTCTTTAGGTTTCAGCAGTTCTACCTGATGGAGATGTTGAAACTCTTTCCTGTTGTCTGACAAAATGGGACTGCCTGGTGTGTGGTGTTTTAAACCCAACTGGGTAGAGCCCTCATCCAAGGCTTTTTAGGAGAAATAAGGAGCTATTAACTCTCTTCCATTCCTATAGGGCAAAAAAAAAAAATATCTATATATTGAGTACATGTATGGAGAGCTAAAGAGAATGCCTTTTGTGAGAGTAGGATAGATGATTAAAGTTGGGAGAGAGCAGGTAATGGATCCTGCAAGTGGCAGGAAAAGTTTGTGCTTTGTAGGCAGAGCTCTGCTCTACCTAGCAGTGCATCAGCCCCATGGTTTTGGGTTATTTTCCATTATCAGCTGTAGTTCTTGTGATTATCAAATCTTGCCTGCTAGTAATTAATGGAGAAGTTCCTCGTCTAAGGCCAAATAAAAAATCTCCTATAGTGATTTGGCAGAAGATTAGAAACATCTTGTTATAAAATTGCCTCTGTTTGTAGAATGGCGCTAGTACTAATTTGATCAAACACAAAAGGCTTCTTTTGTTATTTCAAGGTGCTTCACTGCACCCTGGAGCAGAGTTCCCAATCTTGGCTTATGTTTTGCTGTCAGTAGTGTGGCAACAGTAGTTCTGTGCTGCACAGATGCATGGAAGAAAGTGTTCAGCTTTTGGCGCTGTTTTTGTTTCATAGTGTGGGAGCTTCGAAGTACTTGTCTCTCTGGTACCGTACACCTTTGAAAATGCTAGGGGGAGTGGAATACCATCATTATTTAAAAGCCTTAAGACAAATCATGCTTATAGAGTCATTTAGCTTGGAAGGGGCATTTAGACGCCCAATCTCCCAGTAAAAAGCAAGGCTAACTATTGTAGATCTTGTTGGAAGTACAGATTAAGAAAATACGATGATTCCTTCCACCCCTGCAAGTGACAGTTACTAAAATAGTACTTTGAAAACTGTTTAAAGATGTATGCTTCGAAAGTATTTTACCAAGCTCTTTCTGAAGAAAGAGAAGTCACTGCCAGTGCACAGTTTGTTCAAATAATGATGGTGAAATCTTTCTTGCTGTCTGATGTTAAAATGACTCTTTAAAGCATTGCAGTTACTTTTTAAAGTATTGCCTGCTTGAATCTCTGTGCTGCTAGCAGGTGGTAACTCCGTATATTCTCAAGTGTCAGATACAGTAATTCAGAATTCAGTTCCAAGTTAACTACTATATGTGGATTGTGTTTCTTTTGGTAGCTCTTATTAATGTTGTTTATTTAAAAGTTTAAAATAAAATGTATTTTCTTCCCCTCAGTAACCAAAGTAAGGAGGCTTTCATTGACTGGGCAAGATACGATGATTCACAGGATCATTTTTGTGAACTTGATGGTAAAATGTTTAAGCTTTTTCAGAGTGTTTGTTTTATTTGCTGTCTCTTAAAAAACACAGAAGATTATATTTTCCCTGCAAATAACTATTTTTAAAAAGTTTTATTTTTGTGCTAAACGGAGATGTGATGGTTCATGTAATTTTACATGCAAAGACTGCAACTTTTTACAAGGAACATTTGACAGTCTACGAAGTGCAGATTCACTGTGACCCCCTGTTAGTATACTGGACAGGAGAGTTATGGAAATAAAGGAGGAGGTAAATGGGAGAAGTTTTGCATATATTTTTCTTTAAAGAGCTGCTGCTCACAAAAGAGTTGCACCTAGCACAAATATTAGACAAATTACTTGCACCTGATTCACTTTCTTACTACTTTATTATTTTTGTTGCTATTCTACTGTCTATGCTTGGACTGAGTTTGTTCCTCTTCCAGCCTTGCTATGTTTTGAAATGATCCGTGCGCTAAATTCACCCTTATTTGTAACAACTTTCTTATTGCTACAACATTAGGATACTAGATTGTGTCTTCCCTCTGCTCCACAGATGTGAGTCCTTTTACTTGCTTGTAACATTCAAAGCTCAAAGGAATGTTTTTCAGATAACCATGAGAATTGCCAAGTTTAGGAATGACTGCCAAAGGCCTTTTCAATAAATACCTTAGAAAGTGTTCTATGCTAGGAAGATTTAGAGCATAATGCAAGAAGTTTTAATCTATCTTTAGTCTAATGTTTGGTGTCACCTGAGAAAGTAGCAGCTGTAGTGGACGGTGGATGTATCAACTGCGGTTCTCTTTCAGCACTTCTGCTGCGTCTGATGTGTGAAAATTTTCTGTATAAGCTGTGACTGTAATAAATACTCGAAGAGCGTAATTGTAGATGTGAACTGTTATATGCAGGAAGCTGCTGTTGTCTCTACTATCTTCAAGCTGCTTACTTGCTTAAGAGGACTCAGTTAGCAAAGGTATAGTTTAGGAGCATCTCTCCTAGTAGTAATACCAATTTAAGTAGTTCCTGATTCTACCTCCATCTCTCCTTACGACATGTCCTAGTGAAGGAGGATATACTGCTACCAGCCGTGTTCTTCGAGTGCTTTTATTTTTTTTTTGTGCTCTAGTATGCATCTTTCTGCATGGTAAGCTGATTCAGCTTACTTGAACAGCAGGAAAGTAAGTTGACATCTCTCTCCCATCTCCCAGATTGTTGTGATGGGACTGGCTTATCAGGTGAATTTGTGAGCTGGAGCAGGGAGAGGCGAGAGAGAATAACTTTACTCAGGGGAGGTAAAAACTCTTGTTTTCTTCCTCTTCTTTCTTCCTGGTGGTGAGAGAGCTCTTAATTCACTCAACTGTAGCACGAAGCTGTATCACCAGTTTTTTACTTTTCACTAGCTTTTCATTGGGCTTAATGCTAAACTAGATAAGGGAATTGATCTAGCTGAAAAAAACTACATAACCCAGGTCAGCTTTCTGTACTTCTGTTGCACTGCCCCATAGATTCAGTTGTATATGGGTTACAAGAAGAAAAAGTGGAGACCTGAAGTGACCAGGAAGTGTAGGAACTGCTTAGGTTAGCCATGCCATCAAAGAAATAAATAAAGCTGTAATTTGATTTTGTCCCATCTGGCACTCACTGTGTTGTGCGTCTTGTGTCTGTCTCTTTTCTTTGTTTTTGCTATTGCTGCTTAAGCGATGCTTAACTGCTTGTGCAGAATCATCTCTTCTTTTTAGAGCAGTTTTCACTCTCTGTTTCTGTAGCTTTTTTCAACATCTGAGGAAACACTTGGTGGCACCGCTTGGCCTTTTCCTATGAATAAGCCTCTGGACTACTGGCTTGTATTGTATGTGGGTTTTCTTAAGCGAGAGTTGCTCTTAACCTAGAATTTCTCAAAGAAGAGGGAATTCTTCCTGCTTTGTACTGGTTGTAGCTCAAAACTTAAGTTTCTATTTGTACAGAGTTCTCAAGCAGAGAGAGTACTGTTTCACAATTTTCTTTGTGTATATTGCCTGAATCAGTAGTGAACCTCAGAGATGAGGGTATAACTTGTTGAAATGCTGCTTAAGTAATATGTTTCTTGCCATAATGAACAGAGCATTCTGAAATATGCTGCCAGTTTGTTCAGTTAAGCAATGTGATCCAGACTTTCTACCAGTATACAGGGATATCTGGGGAAAAAAGGGATTTAGCTAATAAATATACAATATGTACCAACTACAAGGTACACTTCTTTGACCTTGTCTTTATTAAGAAGCCCCCATAGCAGTGTACCCATTTCAAACAAGCAACACCCCCAACCAAACACTGCCAGGCAAAAAACCCCTGAATTTGAAGCCCATTTAAAACAAAACACTGTTTATACCTTAGCATAGGGTGAGAGAACACATTGCATGACAAGTATTTATAGTAGAGTTGAAGCCATGTAGAGTGTGTTCAGAGACTATAGAAGTTATGGCCGCACAAGAGACTTTGGAATAAACTATATACTTTTGAGCTTTCTATTTAGTGTGTATAGAGCTGTATTTTTATGCACAAGACATCTATAATCCAATGGGAAGACAGCATAGTATTATATAAGACATATTTCATTATGTGTGACTTTTTTTTAAAATTGGATCTTTTTAAAATGATCAATTAGAATATGTAACAAAAGGTTTCCTATTTAGATGAGAGATCTCCAGATGCACAGTACGTGGATTTGCTGCTGAATCCAGAACGTTACACTGGATACAAGGGTCCTTCTGCTTGGAGAGTGTGGAACAGCATCTACGAAGAAAACTGCTTCAAGTAATTGGGAGGGAGAGGAAGCCTATTTCTTATACCTGTGCTTCATTTTAGCTTAAAACTGATTTTTGTGTTTTCTAACTTATTTTCTAGGCCTCGATCTGTCTATCGTCCTTTAAATCCGCTGGCACCTAGTAGGGGTGGGTCTTGCCTGTTTTATTTTCTAATGCCATTCTTTTAACATAGTGACTATTCCAGTACAAGTGATACAAATAGTAATCTGCAGTCTGTAGGTTTGCTTTCTGCTTTGTTAGTTTCCTGTGTAGAAGAAGCTGTCCATTTACAATAATTAGACTAAGGTTTGTGCTACTTGATTACAGACATGCTTAATCTTATGCATCTGAATAGGCTTATTAATGTCAGATGAGCGAAAGTGGAAACTAAAGTAAATTTCAAACTGTTTAGTGTCACAGTAACTTCTTCCCATCTACACCAGAAAATTAAAGTTCAACAAAAATTCCAGCACTCTTGTATTCTTCCCTTGTCTCTTTATTTTTTCCCTAGTGTTTAATTTAATCACTTCAGCTCACAGTCATCCTAGTGTAATGTAGCTGTACATTTTCCATCCATAATATTTAGTGTATTACAGAAGTACAAATAATGGCATTATTTGAAGAAGGAGCAGATACTTAGGAAGTCTGTTATCTGCAAGAATGTTTAAAAAGAAAGTATGTCAACGTCTTGGGTTTTGAGTTTTCAAATTTAAAATTAAAACTATAACCTGATGTTCCAAAGGAATCGGCTTTCCCATCAGTGTCTCATTTCCCTTAAAAATTAACAATTAGCCAATAGATTAAGTTACAAAACACACCACACATCAGAAAATCAAGATAGCTTTTCATAATTATAAATATTGAGATAATATATTACTTGTATACACAAATAAAAAGAACTGTAAGAGCAGTTTAACTCAGGGATCAGAATTTCAGAAGGGAGCACTGGTCAGGTTGTTAAATAATGTGAACTGAAGGCGACAACTTCCTAACCATCTTTCTGAAGCTAAAATGTAGTTTTCAAGAACATGTGAATCAAATGCTACTAAGATTTCAAATTCTTAGTGACTTTCATTATTATAATGTGTTTAGTCTCAGGTGGTCTTGAGGAGAAGGAAGAGGATGGAAAGTAGCCTTTTTTTGTTGTAGATTACAATAAGGTGTTTTGCACTTTTTCACTGTTTGTAGTAAAGCCTGTGTTTCATTACTGCTTTGCTGTGGAAATTTATCTTTTTAATGCTTATGGAATTTTTTTTTTTTTTTTATTTCCCCTTAAGGAGGAGATGATGGTAAGTCATCTTATTTTTGCTTGACCTGCAAAAATTAAGCAAGCATTAAAGTTTTGGATATCTGATTTATTCACTTTATTGCTATTGCATCAGAGAGCAGGAGAATTATGTTTTTATGCAGATGATTATCAGAATGTTTTTATTGGGCTAACTTTTCATTTGGAGTAGGGGGAAGGAGTGGATAAGAGCAAAATACAGTTCTGTAGTTGGTTCTTATCCTTGTAACAGAATGTGTTGTGATAATTTTATTGACAAGATAACTGGAGATGTATGAATTTAAAGATTCTTTGGTCTCGTCCAGAGCTCCATTGATACTGATGTCAGATCCCTTAAAAGAAGAGGGACAGGGATTTTTTTTCTGTACCTTCTTGAATGTCCTTGATTTTGGGAAGGTGGGGAGAGGGTGGGACGAAAAAGCATTTGCTCTGTCTACAGTGAGACAGACTTTTAAGATTTTTTTCAGTCACCTGAAAGCTCTCAGGCAGAAAAATCTAAGCTTAAGGGGAAACCTTCAGACAGTTAGCAGTCAAGGTAAAGGCTATCAGATGTAATTTTCACCACTAGTGCATATAATCAGGCTTGTGCTTCAATACACTTCTGAATGCCCTGACTGGTAGCTAGCCATGGTCATTCTTGTATTTGTTCTGTTCTGACCCCAGCAGATTTAAACTAACCTCAAAGCTCAACCACTTCAGTGCCCATGCTCACTTTAATAGCTAAAATATTCAGCTTTATTTCCAGATGGCAGCTAACGTTAGTCTGCATAGTAATATAAGGATACTGTAATGTTGAAAATGAATACTCTTCAATTAACTATATACTTTGTATTTACAGGAGAATCTTTCTACACATGGCTAGAAGGTAAAGCCTGTTGGATGGGTTAATATAATGTTAAATTCACTAGAAGAAACGCTGTAGTTTGGGGTTTTTTTTTCTCTCCCCAAATATTTTGAATAGTGTAGGTTTTTTTTTTAAATCAGTTGTGCAGAGCTTCTGGGCATCATTTGAAGAATTTTATTTTTTTTCTTGGTGGTCTTTGGAAAATCTCATTCACTTAGGTGGTCTACTCCTTAAACCCTTCACTGTTTCGTCTTTTATAATGGGGGAGTTCACGTCAGTAACAGTTACTTTGAATTTTCTGCTCATTTTAGGCACATAAGCAGGGATGTGATTATTAGTAACATTGCTAAGATTTTTATGTGAAAACACCTTTCAAAAACATTAAAGTTCCTTATGGTGCTGGTCCCAGTATGTAAACAAACATAAGTATGTGTGTTCAGAAGGCAAAGCAATTTGCTTTTTATTCATATTTAAATGGAATTATTATTACAGCTGTAGCAATCAAAATTGCATTTTCTGGCCACCCAGTGCCATTACATTTCTGTTTAGGCTGTAAAAGTTTGTATCCATCAAAGTCATATTTTTCAACGTTTTGCTCTGTGCATTTAAGTCTTCAGTGAATTTACATTAAAGCTGGGAAGAAATATTTTTGCTGTGTTCCAATGCCATAAGGTTTTCTATGGTTTTTTTATATGTCTTTCTGTAAGGTCACTACTCTAATTCAGTGGTACATTTAATTCTAATTAGGGTGGGTCACAGTATAGTTTTGGTTTCCAGACTGTTAAAATTCAGGAGTATTACAAATTTGTTGTTCAGACAACGTAAGCATCTTATTTTTGTGTGGCAGTTTATCTGTACTAATTGAACAGATGCCTATTTGACTGTATTTAATTAGAACACTAAATTACCAAGTAAAAAATGTGAAACTTCATTCTTAGTAATACTATATAAGAAATAAGAGGTAAACTTTTCCTGTGGTGGATATAAGGGCTTATTAAGAATGCTGAAGTACTGTAATTATAACTCTTGAAAGTTAAACAGTGCAGACTTGCATCACTGAAATATCAAGGTATATTAATTTAAAGACTTTATTTCCAGTATTTAGTTTGGTGGTTTTGTCTTTTGTTCTGCACAGGTCTTTGCCTTGAGAAAAGAGTGTTTTATAAACTCATTTCTGGACTTCATGCTAGCATCAACTTGCACCTGTGTGCAAATTATCTTCTTGAAGGTAATTTAAGTCTAGGTAAAATTGCTTAGTGGAACTTACAATATCTGTAACGTATTTGTTTTGGGTTTTTTCTGAAAATTTTTGTAATATACTTAGTTGCATTCTTTTCCTAATATGCATGTTTTATTCCCCCTGCCTTTTTTTGTCTTTGTGTAGAAACATGGGGGAAGCCTCGCTGGGGACCAAATGTGAAAGAGTTCACTCGTCGCTTTGATCCTATTGAAACCAAAGGAGAAGGACCAAGGAGGCTCAAAAATTTGTATTTCTTATACTTGATAGAGCTGCGTGCTTTGTCAAAGGTTGCACCATACTTCGAGCGTTCAGTTGTTGACCTTTACACTGGAAATGGCCATGAGGATGCTGAATCTAAAGCTCTTTTACTAGATATCTTCAGGGATACAAAGTAAGGCTTAAGATTTCTTTTATCAATAGTTTGGAATTCTCTGTTATATTCACAAGTGAGAGTAGATGACTCCTTGATAGGATAGGACAAGGAGGAGAGTGGAATGAGGAAATTAAAGTAATGGGAGAGAACAAGAGGAATTTGTACATTTGATGGAAAGAGATGAATATTTCTGAGATTTGAATGTACCAATCTTTAAAAAAACAGAAAACCCCAATCAAACAAACAAAACAAAAACCCACACAACACCCTGGGCTATTCCTCGTTTGTTGCTTTTTCTGATTCTTCAGCATAATATGTATGTGATTCATTATGAGAAGGAAAATAGTACAGGTAGTCTTTTCACGATCCAGTGAGTAATCTAGCTTTTATCACAGACTTTAAGCTCTGGGGTTTTAGCCATCCCTTCTTCCTTCTCTTTGCTCTGAAAGGTTCTTTAATCCAGTTCCTCTGCTCACCTTCTTGCTAATTTTTGTGATTGGTAATGTGCTGTGTGGCTTCATTGCTGTCCCTAATCATAATATTGCTAGGTATTTGAGATGTGGTCAGATAACGATCAACTGAAAGACAAACACTAAGACAATTTCAGTGTGTATTAGAAAGATATCTTGATCAGTGAAAATGAAGAGAATCCTCAACAAAACTGCAAATATCGGATTTTAGGTTGCAGTGATTGAATAGTAAAACTGAGAGCATTCAGTAATTTTTTTTAAGAGCTATTCTGCAAAGACTAGGAACTCTGAAAAGTATTTTACACTGATGACATCAGCTGCTCACCAAGCTGGATGGAACACTATAGTTTATGCCAGTGTTTGGTTTTTTTGCATTTTGCCTTTATTAGGTCCTTCCATATGCACTTTGACGAAAAGTCCATGTTTGCTGGAGATAAAAAAGGAGCCAAGTCATTAAAGGTAAAGCTGGTTTTCTGAATGACGTCCAAAATACCTATTTTAGAATGAAGTAGTGTTATTTTAGAAAACTTCTCTACCTACCAGAAGTATACTGTCAAGAGTAGGAAAGGCAGGGGTAAAAACTAGCAGAATTGTATCCAAGGTCTCTTACTCTACTTCGTAGTAAATGAATGCAAGGTGGTGTCCTGAGCCCAGCAGACTGAAACCTCTGTTTTAGTGCCGTGGGTCTGCCGTCAGGACTGTGGTGAGGCAAATGAGCTGAATTGGTATTACCAGTAAATGCAATGGTGTTTTTTAAATAGAGTATGTTTCACATAGGCATCTGAAAAAAACCCCTGACGACCAACCCGGTGACGTTTGCTTAAAAAACAGATGCTTTATATAGTATAATATAATGTAATATAATATTATACTTAACCTTAGAAAGGCATAGTTCCCAAACATGGGAACTTAATGTGAATGCTGTTACTGCATTTAGTAGCTTCCAGTGTTAACATGCTGGTGTTCAGATTGGTATGCACTACAATTCCACAGTTGGAGCGTGGCTCAGTAATAAAGGTCTGTTTTAATACTTACTAACACTTTTAATACTTATTTCAGTAGTAGTATGGAATTTCTTCAGCATTAGAAAGAATGCTATTAGAAAGGTACTAGTAGTTTAGCAGTTCAGCTAGTGTGTTTCTGATCTTAAATATTTAATTGAGATCATCTTAATTAGTTCTGTGCTGTGCTTGCTTCCACTTTGACTGAAGCTACAAAGCAACAATCTACCCATAGCTTTGGACAGGAAATGTCCTTTGTGAATTGTAACTTGCCTGTTTGTCAAAAAGATAGTTGATTCAAAAGGGATTTGAATAATGGTAGAAAAATTGGGCAGGGACACAGATACAGTACTTGCATCTCAGAAAATTTTGAGCAAGTTCCTAGAAACTCAGTGTACCGCATCCATGCGTTACTCTGCATGTCCCGTATTTGTGGGGTTTCTTTTTGAGGAATTAATTATTAACAGTGGCTTGGAAACAAAATTCTGGGTTTATGTGGACCTTTATGGCCTGACCACATATGGTAATGGTTTTGTTCAGTTTTGGTAACAAAGAATTGGTATTTTAGTGGTACTATGTTAGCTAACCTTCTGTTTTTGTAAAGCTAAGAGACCTTTTAAGTTAGTGTTGTTTTCTTACTTTGTTTTTAACTGATAGGAAGAATTCAGATTGCATTTCAAGAACATATCCCGCATAATGGATTGTGTTGGATGTGATAAATGCAGGCTGTGGGGCAAACTGCAGGTATAGTTTACTTTATGTGTGTGTGCGTGGCAAGGGGGGGAGGTTAGAAGATAAGCATCTGTTTCAGTTTGGCAGGCTGCCTCTTACTTTAGCATTCAGACTTTCTGCACATGGTTGGTCTTTGCTATCCTTACCTATATATTAAAAATGGACATATGTTTAGTTCACTGTTCAACCAATTTGTTTTAAAAAGTATTTATTTTGTTTAGTCTACAGCTGTTTAGTTTAGTAAAAGGTATATTTTGTAGTCTCTGAGAAAACTGTATTTAGAGAAGATGCTTCATGGCAAAGTCTTACTGGCAGTCAGTATCTTATCTGTATTCAGTGATCAGGTGAGCCTTGTAGAAACACCTGTGGGAAGCCTTCCTGGCTTGCACTTGGTTAATTGTTAGAAAATTCAGTGTGAGATTGAACTCCACGAATTGAGGCATAAAAAAAAAAAGTAATTCAGATTTTCACAATTGATGCAGAAGGCAGCAAATGAATGCAAAGGTGTACAGTAAAGCTGGAAGTTGAAAAGCAGAATTTCAGTTTCTGGACATCTGTTATTTTTTCAATTGAGAACAAGTTCTTAAAACTCAATACTAATGTCAAGTCCAGATTGGGAACAGTTGTTACTTTGGGGTGCCTACTGTTACTATACTGTTGTATAACATTAAGCTTATGAGAGTTCAGTTTTCAAAGACATTTATAAGATCAAAAATCTGGTGGTCTCTACTGAATTTCCAGAGTTCTGCCTGCCATGTCCTAGTTAATGCTTCTGATCTATTACTGTTTTTTCCTTCTTACACAAAATGAAATATGGCCAGATTTCTTGACCTAGAAAATTCTCTCGCAGCCAGCCTCAACTACTTTTTGTCAAAATCCAATGGTTGTTTCTATAGCCTGATTTAAAAAGGGAAATAAGGAAAGCTTCTTATTTCTGTATAGAAAATGGGGGTTGAAACTGAAATTGCAATGTCTGCCACTGGGGCTGGAGTTGGAAAAAGCAGAAGTGTTGTGATACGTCATAATAAAACCTAGTTTTACACGGAGGAGGGAGGGAGAAGGGAAGGGGAGATCTGATCCAACAGCTTCTGCAGCAGTGGGGCATCTGTAAGGTAAGGGGCGGGAGGCAGCTGGAAGTGTTGTAACAGGCATTTTCATATATATCTGCTGTGGCTGAGAAGAGATGGGAAGTGAAGGAGTGATTTTACTATGTTAAAACATTGGACTTTTCTTCTAGACTCAAGGCTTAGGAACCGCTCTGAAGATCTTGTTTTCTGAGAAAGAAATACAGAGCCTTCCTGAAAATAGCCCATCAAAAGGTTTTCAACTCACGCGCCAAGAAATAGTTGCTCTTGTAAATGCCTTTGGAAGGTAAGTTTTCATCATTTTTATAGTAGAAAAACAGTAAAACTTCAGTGTCAACACTCAAGGTCTGTGGAAAGATGGGATTGTATGTGTAGCTGTAGCTTTTAAAGGCTGAATTATTATTAGTGATATTGATAAAATGAATGCCATCAAACGGACTGTGTGCAGTGCTGATTGCTAACCTTGGTCGTCGTTGTGTGTTGAGATCCAATTCATCTCTTTATCTCAAATCTCATAAATTCCATCTTGTGAAAGCTGGATTTAAATCTCAAACAGTCTTAAGCATTAGACTTGCGTATGTCTCCTCAGTTTTGGGCACTGAACAGAGCTGTTATACCGTTTTTTTTATTTATTTCTGTTTTAAATGTGTGTACATCAAAAGTAGTGAAAGGGAAGAAAAATACTTGGAGATTTTTTAATGCTGTCATTTAGCCCTTAGGCTTTTGCAGTTTTGTGTATAATGTGATTTTGTTGTTGTTGTTAAAACTTTAATTTTGTTTAGTTTTTTGAAAAGAGCAAAAATGTACCCCGTTCAAGTGGTGAAAGAAAACATTTCAATGGCTTTAAAAGATGTGTAGAACTTGCTGTGTTCATCATTCTAGTTCTTCAGATCTTGAATATAACAGTCTGGTCCTGTTTGAAAGAATATAATTAATGTTTATTCCCTCTGGTTAGAGATTTTTATAGATGTTTAATGAAGTCGGGAAAATTTAAAATATATCTGAACTTGAATCCCTGTAGTATAGTATGTAAATATAATGGAGAGTCAGACAGTAGATCTTTTGAGGGAAAGTAGTATCCTAGCTAATCTTTGGAACTGAATTGTGTTTAAAAAACAAAAACAACCAACAAAACAAACAAAAAGCCCCCCCATGGAAGATCATGAGTTGCACTTCTCTTTTGCAGTTGACTTACTAAGACTTAAGGGGTTTTTGTTTTACAGGCTTTCCACAAGTATAAGAGAGTTGCAGAATTTTAAAGTTTTATTACAACAAACCAGGTAATGAAGGCCTTTGCACAACCCCATTAGTGAAGACCATTTACATGACTGCATTGAGCAGAAGGAACTGATCCTTACAGGACTCACATGAACTGATAAAAAGTAAAATCAAATACCAACTTGAATATTTATGTTTAAATTAGGAATGGTTATTAATTAGAAAAGATATTTATGAATGAAATATATAGTTTTTAAATGTGTAAATTATGCCAATTGTTTATTTTTAAGTTCTCTGCTCGCAGTTCTGTTGTACTGAAACTACATAAATTTTCTTTATTTCCTTGTCTTTTTGAGACGGTTGTTTTATATGAAAACATATGTACCTCCACTCTGACTTGACCTGTCCCGAGAGGTGGTTTGCCTCTTGCCTCTCCCCAGTACTGAGCTTCAGTATATTCTGAGGACTGAGTATGCTGATTCTGGCTAACTAAACGAAAAAAAAAAAAGAAAAGGAAATAAGGTTCTTGTTGAGTTCTGACTTGTTACTGTAATAATGAAATTTACTTAAAAGTAGGAAATTTACTGAGCAGAAAATTTTGTTCCATACCAAGCTCCTTTGCATCTTGCTGATATCAACATTTTTTTTCCTTATGTGCTGCTTTTCAGAAAGCTCCTTTTTCTTCAAAATAACTGCCTTGTCTCTGATGCAGCACCGTTGGAAGTGGCTTTTCTGCAGCCCTTTGGCTACCGGCTTTTGCTTGGGGGTATGCAGAAGGGCAGGGGGAGGTGGTTAGTGGAGTGCTGCTAACTGAAAAGCCTCTGTCAGTCAAATCAGTATTTTATTTTCTAGGTTGTAATCACAAATTCAATTTCCAGAAATTGTCTTTTTAATGTCTAAAATGTTAAAATAGCACATTTCAATCTTTGAGCTGTGGAAATAGATTTGCTCTTTATGGGTTAGTTTTCATGCTATGTTAAAAGGTCAGTGCAAAAAAGATAAGAACTCGTTTTTGTATTCACTTTTAAAAGATGCTTTTTAAAATTCATAATCATACTGACATTTAATACTGCATACTCTATCTATGCAAAGTCCCTATCTGTATCTTCTTTAAAAGGATATTCAGCGTAATAAAACGGGTATGTTAATAATGTGACTTTCATAAAATAAGAAATTACTTGTGTATCATTGTCCACAGATGTCAGTGATAACTTATCAGTGTCCAAAACAGAATTCCAAGACAACACTGCTGATGAGTAGCAACCAAATATTGGTTTAAATTTAAAATGAAGTAATTTATTATATTTTTTTTAAACCAGCATGTTTCAAAGTGAAGTTAGGTGTTATGAATGTACGAAGTGCTGGTACGGTGTAGATAAATCTCTTCTGTTTTAAAAAATAAGTCTTCACAAAATAAAGTGCTCTTAAACATTTTTCACCCAACCAGATATTTAATGACCTGTTTATATAATTGATTGCAACTGTGTTGGCTTCCATAATGTGGTCCTTTACAGCTGAGATTTTCTGAAAGCTGGAATACGCTCTATGTCCTTTGTTTCCAGAGTAGCCTCAAACTTCTGCCTGACTGGAAATGAGATGGACTATCCTGCTGACACTTGCTACTATAAAAAATACAGTTTTTCAAGAAAGCAAACCCTCTTGAGTCAAACTGGGATAAGCTAAATGAAAGGAAAAAAAAAAAACCACACAGGAAAAAAACAAACTAAAAAACCCCCACTCTCACAAAACTTTGGTGATAGTTGTATGAATTGGCAATGAGCTGGTATCCAGTCCTAAGTTCCTGTTTAAGCCAGTAGATAATTTAACGTGGAGTTAGAGAAAGCTGATGCCAGTCTGGGGATGTGTTTTTACCCAGCAGCCTCTGTTGCCTGAGAGCATCCATGTCTGAGCAAGTCACCACAGGCTTCCTTCTTCTAGTTAGTGGAGAAGAGCAGGTGACTTCTAGGTGGATTCACCCGGGCTGTTTCAAGCTCTGTATGACCCACTCTAGGATGCAGTGATTTGCACCCTAGAGTTGATTTTTCTCCATTAAATTGAGGTGGGAATCTAGGTGACTAGCTCAGATATGAACACCTGTGTTTGGGAAATGAGTTACACCCTGAGTATCTAACTCTTCTGAGTAATTGTATATATTGAAAGAGTGTGGTTTTCTGTCGGCCATTAATTCCTTGCCTTTTGGATTGACCTGCAAGGGCTAGAACCTGTGGGCTCACTTGTGTGAAGTATGCTGTATAGCTGGGTTTTCTGTATTATTATATATTATAGTGCCTAAAGCTTTAGGCAGGATTTTTTATTTGAAAAAAAATAAAAAAATTTAAAAATTGTGTTGTCTGTGCTGCCCCAGGAAAGATCTGAGTCTCAGAACTGTTTCTTCCCTTTTTCCCCTTGCTTTATGGGGAGAGTGAATTGCTTCCAACCTCCTTCTGGGGATGCAACTTGCTATTTTTCGTTTTTTCCACCTGTGCCTGGCTAAAATCTATGGACTCTGAAGCAGCATCACATACTGGCATCGTGCACTTGCTGTGGGACAGGAGAGGGGTTCAGGCACCCAGGTCCTGGACACCCACCCCTTGCAGCCCCCACTGGCACAGCGCAGACAAGGTTAGTGCCGGTGGGGAAGGACATAAAGAGATGGGAAGCTTTTCCTCTTTTCCTTTGTGTCATGAAAACACAGGGATGCAACTGAGCAGCACATTCTGTACACGGGGAAGTTCTGTCACATTTGAAGGTACATCTCGCTTGGTGATGGAATATGGAAGGCATTTACTTCCCTGTCATTGTAGAAATAGGAGATAAGTTTTTTTCCTGTTACAAATCTAGTTGAAACAATTTTCCTGTCACCATCTTTTTTTACTGTATTTGATGTACATTCTGTGACTCTGCTGCCTATGAAGTTCTGCCGCGTGAGTTGGATGACTTAGTTCTTTATATGTTAAATTAAATTTTAGAAATTCACGGATCTGTTTTTATACTAAAGAATTAAGGTTAGTTACACTGTCCATGACCCGTAAACGATTTTAAGTCCCGGCTCCCTGTTGGAGATCAGCTTGTCAGCATTGCCTGCCCTTCATTTCAGAGTAAAAGTTCCATTCCTTGTACAAACGACACAATGATTGTAATCCCAGAGGTGGTGAGAAGACAAAAATGTTTCATTTTTCCCAAGCCGTGAGGAGTTACGTGAAATGGTGAAAGGACTCGGCGCAAACTGCACGGGCAGAATGTAGGGCGCTGTTGCTGAACAACTCGCTCTTCAGTGCCTGAGGAGGAAGGTGCGAATACAGATTTGAAACAGTAAAATACAGAGACTCGTGTAAGCTGGAATAACGAGTGTTTTCCTCCTTCAGCTGATGATTTGTGCTGTGTGTCACTGTATGTGCGTGAAATACACTGTGTCACACTTTCTGGAGTTGTGTTTTGATGATTGGGTTGCCTTTATCTGACCTTGCTTCGTGCTTTTCTGGGAAATGACCTGTAATATGTTGTAAATAATCTAGATGCTTATGTTTATAAAGGAGCAATCAGCAATTCATCACTTCACAGTTCCTCCATATAGCTAGCCTACTGAAATGTAATATTTATTAAAACCAAAATCAATGTTAGAACTGGTTACTGAGATCTAAACACTTCTGAATCTTTGCTATGTTTGAATCTATAAAATGCAAATTAAAGTATTTTCTGCTACAATTTCTTGTGAATGTAATTTTTGGGTTTTCACTTAATTTTTTTTTTTTTTTACTTTTAATTTCATTTACCTTTCAGCTGCACTTTGTCAAAATTATTTAACAAATTATTTACACGTCACTCACTTAATCTTATGATGATGAGCAGGGCTTCATTCTCACTTGAATCCCGTTCAAAAAAGGCACGTAACCCGTGTATCTGCCGCTGTTCAGAGCGCGCTGTCGTGTGCCAGCACAGCAGAAATCCGGGGGGCAGAATGACAAGATGTTTCCGTATGAATACGGCCAAATGTAGCCACTGTTTGGGTCTAGTTGTTTCAAGAGGTGTAAAGGCTTATTTTGAAATGAAGTTTGGTCCATTCCGTCCCTTTCTCAGACTAGCTTACAAAATCAATTTTGTAAATATTTTTTCTGGTTGGTTTACTCAGTGGGGCTCTTCATGTGAAATTATTCCCCCTAAAGGGTTTCTGGAGCTTTCATTGCGTGTCTGTATTCTTAACAAATTATCTTACTAAAAATTTGATACCCGTATTTCATCCTGCTTAGGTGGGTAAGTACCTGTTACACAGGTGAAGACAACTATAGTGATTTAATTTAAATTGAAGATCTTACCTTTCACATTGTTGTTTCAATCTCCTGTGTCTTGAGAGTATTTAATTGGTTACTGTGATTGGTTACAGTCACCTGTAATTCCACTTTTTGCACGCGAACTGTGGCACAGGGATTAAGCTTGTTTTAAGCACGGAATTCTCAGAATTCAGTTTCTGCTGTGCAGCTCTATCTACTGTGAAGGAAATGTAATTCCTGCAGATTTTTTTCACACTAGGTCTTCAGGCAGTTTTGTACAAACGCGATTGTAGAATTCCAAAGGGTTTAATAAAATTTCTGTTCTAACCCTGTGACACCTTTTTTTAAGCTCTGGCTGATAGTTTAATTGGCTTTTTTTCTTCAGTGAGCATGTGGGAAGAAGTGAGGGGACTAATGGAAGCTCTGGGAGGCAAACGAGTGGCAGGTGCTTCTGCCAAGGGCAAGGCTCCTGCTTTGATTTTACCACAAAGGCCTCGAAACCCGCAGACCCTGTGGAAGCGTGGCACTGCCCTGCCTTGACCTCATCAGAGCTACTCCCCATCCTTTCTTTTATTCCCATATACCCTCTGTGAAATGTATAGGAGAATTGAACTTGTAATTCCTGAAGCTGAGTATGAGGAAAACATTAAGCTTGTCCCCCGTTTGGGGATGCTGTAGTACACCTCAAAGCAGACAACTTTTATAGAAGGAAGGATTACTGTAAGAAATATGTTTTTCTCCCAGGGAAATGTGGATCGAATTACGGTATTTGTTTCATGTGGGGAAGGAGAAAGAGATGCTGGGGGCACAGAGCTCTTCACAGCAGAGCACGCCAGACGGTACTGGGCTCGATAAAAAGACCTGAAGTTGAGTTAGGGTTCCTGCTTGCCTTAGTAAGCCTGAAAATAATTATTACTAATCTATGTGCAAATGTCACGTGTTAGAATGGTATTTATCCACCATTGCCATCACAAACCACCAGATTTATCCCTGAACATACAAGGCTGAAGCACGGCTTTGCTGACCTTCTGCTAGTTATGCAAAACTTAGCCTCTGGGTCCACTGGAGGTTTTCCTGCTTTATGTATTTCTGGTTCTTGTTCTATTCCCAAACTGCACTTCCTAGGTTTTTAATAAATAAATATTTATATTATTATATGTATCCATCTCCCTGGCCAGGCATTTGACTTACTCTTCTGCATAATGGATCTAGCACTGATTGATGGAGATCATTGCAGAACTTCAATTTTTCAAACTTAAAAATTTTCCAGCCTGTTTCGCAGTTCACGATGTTCCAGCCAGAGCAGATGCCCATCTCCGCTCTTCTGAGACTGTCCCTGTCGCTGCTGAGAAGATTCGATTTTCTTGCTTTCTTAGAAGGCTGCGGTGTGTTTTGAGATCGTAACCCGAGCATAGCTGACTCGTAGCCCCCAGCCATCTCTCGGCACTGAGTAAGCAGTGATGACCCAAAGAGTAAATTGTGCTCCAAGACTGTAGCAATAACTTCAAAAGACTCTATTTAATTGGGTTGATATTTTTCCCTTACAGGCTCTTTTGTGCATGTGGGAACTGCTACTGTCATGCATTTGAACAACCCATTCATGTGTTTACAGTATATTCATCATAATCATATATTTCTAACCTAATACACAGTGTAAAAATAAAAATACTTAGAAAATAATTATGCCATTTCACTTCATGAAATTTGCTCTTTTAAAATGAGCATAAAATGATTAAATTATACTCTCTAACAACTCTATTCAAAGCCAGAAATACTATGGCTTAGAACAAGGTATTAATTAGAACAGTTCAAAGTTTAAATCATTAGCTTATACTTCTCCTTGAACGATGAAAAGCTCATGGCAAAGACAAGTTCTTCATTTCTCTGTGCAGAGGAACGCTTCTAAAAACCAAAAGGTGAAGAAAAATTGCTAAGCTTTGTTTTTTTCAGAACGTTTGTTTTAATATTGGAATGTCCTAGAACGCTGTAGTTGATTGAAGTTATATAGGGCTTGGCCGGTCTGTGTCCAGTGTCGGATCCTGCTGGAGGGATCCTATGTAAGCCATGAAGCTGTTGTTCTGGTGGCCCCAGTCGTAGTAGTCTGCCGAGAAACTGGAAAAGAAGACAGAAGAATTAGTGACTGGCAGGTTGGTTCTGCGGGTACCTGGTTAGTGAATGTGGGCAAAATGCAATCACATCGATGTAGTTCTCATGCTGAAGTGCAAAAATAAAATAAAACCCCAACCATGGGTTCAGGCAGCTATTTATTTTTCTGATCTGTCAATTATTTTGGCCTAGATGTTCTCAACTCACAGTTTCCTGATTCTTCTAGGTTACTAAAGGCTTTCCCCTTTCTGCTCCACTCATCCAGGAGGTGTCAGAGCCCCAGAAGCAGTCCTGCCGCTGCAAGGGCCTGTCCGTGACTGAGCTAAGCCTCCTGGGCCCACGTAGATGGGCCGGGTGCTGGGTCAGCTGCTCTGGCGTATGGCTTCTCTCCCACGAGCCCTGTGAGTCAACGCACGTGGCTGGTGTGGTTTCCACTGGGAACCGCGCCTGTTATACTGGTGTGGCTGGTTCCCTCTGCCTCCAGCTGTAGGCTGGGCTTAGTTTAGTCGGTGCCTGGCGCGCACCACCTCCAGCATCCTCCCTGCTTTAGTTACCGTGTGGAAAACTAAGGCAGGGGTAGGATAACTGATAACTGTAAACAGTGAGTATCCAGCTCTGCTGAACCACGGTTTGGGCTCAGAGACAGTGACTACACAACCTTAGCTAAATGAGTGACAAGAACTCTGGGTACGTTAGCTGTGGTTAGCAAGTCAACCTTCATTTTAAGAAGACTGATTACACTGATCTCCTACTAGCGTGCTGTAGGTACAGGAAGAAGCAAATGAGTAACGCATCCCTGAGCCTCCTTTCAGGGCAGGAGAGCATCCTGGCAGTGCCTTTCCTTCTCCACGCTGGGTGCTGCCGTTCTTGCTGGGAACTGTACCTTCCTGGCAGGGAATCCTTACCTAAAGCTCCCAGTTACACAGAGAAAAGAGGCTTTTTGAGCCAGTTCTGGGTCGTGTGGGATCTGGACAGTTAGGTGGATTCCCGTAAGCTTTCAGCAAGTGGGAAAGCAAACACCCCCTTCATTTCAGGTAAAGCACAAGACATTTAGCCAGGTTACAGGGCAACCTAAGTTGAGAGGCTTCTCGCTACCACCATCACAAGCTGCTGCCTGCGCTGTCGAGCTTTTCCCCGCTCTCCCTGAAGGCTGGACACAGCTGTTTTTCCAGGTTGCCATGCTCACACACGAAAACTAGTAAATGACGCTTCTTAGGCTACTCTCGGGAGAAACAGAGGGTGAAACACGCAACCCAAAGATCTGGCCTGAGTTTTTCAGTGGCACGCTGTTGCAGTTCTTACATTATGGAATCAATTTCATTCCTGTGCCCTTGCAGTCTCTGTGGGGCCCAGGGATCCCTATAGTCACTCGGTGCTGCCCTTCCACTTCACCTTCCCCTTCGCTTCCCCTCGGCCCCTGGAATTTATGCAACCATCGTAGCTAGACAATTTACATTGGTCTTCTGCACTGTGTGAGAGTTGGTCCTCCTCCAGTTTCTGTTACGGGAAGCAAGCGGTTCCTCTTGTATCTCACCTGCCCTGTGCCCCCTGTGGTGCAATATTCCACGCTAGATCGTCATCACTGTCGTATCTGCGAGGGTTGTCAAAGAAATAAGATCTGGGACTGAAGCCGTGGCTTGGGACCATTCCTGCATTGGCCTGAGGGAAGGGAAATCACAGTCAGGACTTGCAACAGACAGATAAACTGCTTGGTGCCTGACTTCTAGAAGTCACTGCAGACTTACCTCCTGGCTTCCGAAATAAAATAGGCAATGTTACATTTGCTGTAGACAGTAGACATCTTTCTGCATTTTCTGTTTTTCTCTGCCAGCACAGTAGTTGTCTACTCACCTTAAGGGCTTTTCTTCCTTCTAGCTACCAGATACGACTCATTTCTGAATCCACCCTCCGGTATCCACTTAACCTGCGGGCTGAATTCCTGTCCATCCTTGGACACTTTGTGCTTTTAGCCAGCTGACTTAAAGTGAGCACAGGGAAGCAGCTGAGGAGCTGGAGGATACGAAACACCTAAAGGGATTTGGTTTTACCTCCCCCATTTGTAACCCTCCCCCCTGGTGCGTTGCCTCTGCTGCCTCAGGAACCCATCGTGCTGAGCCTTGGCACCCTGCTTAATGAAACCACAGCTGAAAAGCCCCTTAGGACCCCTTTGAGCAATTTCAGTATCTACCCTGCAGCGCTGTGAGGGTCAAATCCCAAGGAAAGGTCTTTTGATAAAACAGGGAAACGGGTGTACATGTTAACTCCTTCATTTACAAAGCATTTTGCTTTTATTTCCCTATGAATCAAAACAGAAAACACAGAAGATTCAAAGGGTCAGTTTGATTCTGGAAACAGTGCAGAGGGACATCCAGAACCCAGCTGAGCCTCTTCCATGGATCCACTGCTTCTGTCCCCAGGGACTAGGGTTTCCTGCACCTGCACCGTTTCCTGTGGATAAGCCAAGATGACATTTTCTCCTTGGCCTTAAGCAGGAGAGCAGTTTAATCTCCTTCTATTTTTTGGATGTTAAATAACTTTGACAAAGATGAACTAAAAATAGATCCATCTCTGTCGTCTCCCCATTTCCAACGTTTGTCTGGCTGAAGGAATGGAAGGCAAAGGACCAAGCACTGCAGTTACCCTGTGTCAGCACCAAAGCACACAGACACCTTGTTCCAGGCTATAATCATCTGTCAAGTGGAGCTTTGCCTTTGAACAGTGCTGAGCACAGGCTGGCTCTAATCAAACTTTTTGTTTCTGAAGTCCTGAGTAAAATTTAAAACCAAAGCACAACTGTTCCTTAGAATCATAGAATCACCTAGGCTGGAAAAGACCTTTAAGATCATCAAGTCCAACCGTTAAACTAGCACTGCCAAGTCCACCACTAAACCGTGTCCCCAAGTGTCACAACTACACGTCTTTTAAACACCTCCAGGGATGGTGACTCAACCACTTCCCTGGGCAGCCTGTTCCAATGCTTGATAAACCTTTCAGTGAAGGAATTTTTCCTAATATCCATCCTAAACCTCCCCTGGTGCAACTTGATGCTGTTTCCTCTTGTTCTATACACTTGTTACTTGGGAAAAGAGACTGACCCTCACCTTTCTATAACCCCTTTCAGGTAGTTATCATAGAATCATAGAATCATAGAATGGCTAGAGTTGGAAAGGACCTTAAAGATCATCTAGTTCCAACCCCCCTGCCATGGGCAGGGACACCTCTCACTAGAGCAGGTTGCTCAAAGCCCCATCCAGCCTGGCCTTGAACACTTCCAGGGATGGGGCATCCACAACTTCCCTGGGCAACCTGTTCCAGTGCCTCACCACCCTCACTGTAAAGAATTTCTTCCTTATATCTAATCTAAATCTCTTCTCTTCCAATTTAAAACCATTGCCCCTTGTCCTGTCACCACTCTTCCTGACAAAGAGTCCCTCTTCAGCTCTTCTGTAGGCTCCCTTCAGGTAGGCTGTTATAAGGTCTCCCCGGAGCCTTCTCTTCTCCAGGCTGAACAACCCCAGCTCTCTCAGTCTGTCTTCATAGGAGAGGTGCTCCATCCCTCTGATCATCCTCGTGGCCCTCCGCTGGACCCGTTCCAACAGGTCCATGTCCTTTCTGTGTTGAGGACTCCAAAGCTGGACACAGTACTCCAGGAGGGGTCTCACGAGCGCAGAGTAGAGGGGCAGAATCACCTCGCGAGACCTGCTGGCCACACTTCTCCCGATGCAGCCCAGGACACGGTTGGCTCTCTGGGCTGCCAGTGCACACTGCCTGCTCATCGCCGTTGTAGACAGCGATAAGGTCTCCCCTCAACCTCTTCTTCTCCAGGCAAAACAATCCCAGCTCCCTCAGCTGCTCCTCGTAAGGCTTGTGCTCTAGACCCTTCACCAGCTTCGTTTCTCTTCTCCGCACCTGCTTCAGCACCTCCATGTCTTTCTTGTAGTGAGAGGCCCTCACTACAAGAACAATTCACATAAACACAGTATTCAAGGTGGGGCCTCACTAGTGCTGAGTACAGAGGCACAAGCACTTCCCTACTCCTGCTGGCCACGCTATTTCTGATAGAGGCCAGGATGCTGTTGGCTGCCTTGGCCACCTGGGCACACTGCTGGCTCATTCAGCCGGCTGTCGACCAACACCCCCAGGTCCTCTTCTGCCGGGAAGCTCTCCAGCCACTCTGCCCCAAGCCTGTAGCGCTGCACGGGGTTGTTGTAACCCAAGGACAGGACCTGGCACTTGGCCTTATCGAACCTCATCCCATTGGTCTCAGCCCATCGATCCAGCCTGTCCAGACCCCTCTGCAAAGCCTTTCTACCCTCAAGCAGACCCAGACTCCCACCCAACCTGGTGTCATCTGCAAACTTACTGAGGGTGCACTTGATCCCCTCATCCAGATCATTGATAAAGATACTAAGATATTCTTGGGATTGTTCCTTATTAAAAATAAAGAATATTTTTGATTTTTACTAAATCAGAGTTGTCATTTAGAACTTTTAACTAAAAGAGGGTTTGTTTTAATTCTGACCCCATGCTTTCTGGCCAAGTATTTTCAACCACTGCGCCGTTTGATACTTAACTGCTATTAACAGTTATAGCCTACTGAACACGTTAAAGTCCTGTGGCCCTTGGTCTCCCTCTTGTGGCATACTTGCACCGAAGTTCAGTTTTGCCTTGCTACAGTCTCTTCATTTTTTGTTTCTTTCTAACATTGTTATTTCCTGTTTTTCTCTTACCGTGATACTGTTTAGCGTAAGTATAAATCTTTTCTAGAAAAAAAATCTATATGTGACCTATTCACTATGACAGATAATGTCTACCCTAAAAATGATACCCATGAAAGAAGTGATATCACTGGTGGCTCTTCTGAACTGTATCTTTATGAAGTTGGAGATTGAAGGCTTTCTGCAAATCACAATGCAAAAAGACAATGTTACAAGAGTTACTGCAGCAGTCTTTGATTTGTGAGAGAATGCTGCCAGTTTGACTCCATGGGAGCTCTCGTTTGAGTAGAATTCCAAGACTTTATGTGATCAGCTTTTTGAAAGGAGAGATTATACCACATCCTTTATCTTCCTTCTCTTATGAATCTCTCCCACACTATCCAAATTTGGCCACCAGGTCTAGCATTACTAACCTCACTTTAAATAAAATTAGATCTCTCTGTGGTCACTTTTTAGAAGAGCAGCACCACTGGACTGTCCTTTAAAACATTTCTTCTCTTTGCAGTTGTCCTGGTTAACTCCTAAGCAGGAGCGGGGCTGAGATATTTTTTTTTAGTGATGGACACTGGGGTCCGTGGGGTTTCTTAGTCTGTTGTCAGGTATCACAGGTGAACAGGGCTTTACACAGGTGGGGATTTGTTACTTCCTTGTTCAGCTTGGCTTTATCATTGTGTCTGAAATCTGCATGTGAGAATAAAAACCATCACCTTCTCTAAAAAGTTATTCTATTAATTGCTTCTCTTACTTGTGAATTTACGATTCACATCCTTCTTGGGGAAAATTGGCTTTGTTTGGTTTGGTCTGGCCAACAGAAACAGAGACGTTACCTTGGTAATCCTAGTGCAGGGCTGATATTCCCCATGCGCCTGTCAACCAGCATATCCTATGCTTACCTGGAGATATTGCCTATATCTAGCTATAAAATGATGCTCATCCGTCTATTAACTACCTAGATATTAAGCATACTTACAGGGAATTATCCTTACAACTCACACCTTAATCTCTGCTCTGCTGAAACAGCAAACAAAAATGTCAGCAAGTGCTTATTATGGTTATTGGTCTTTGACATGGAAACAATTCAATGGGTACAGGGCTGAAAGAACTCAAGCTATTGTTTCATACCTGCCATTGAACAGTTAGCACACAACCATTTTCACTGCTATGTGATGAAAGATTCCAAGTCTGGATAACAAACTCCTTTTCCACTGACTCCAATACAGCACTGTATTATCTCAAAGGGAAGATGTCCCTAAATTTCCTGATTTTTACAGTAAAATGCTTGAGAAACAGCTTGTCTTCCTTCTGGGTAAATATGATGAGTTTCTTTCATGAGAAGTTAGTATGAAGAAGTGGGAAGTTTGGGTTGCTTTTGTGATGCCCAAGGACACAATGAAAACGAGAAGTCAAAATGTGAAGAAGCAGAAACTCCTTCAGAAGCTGAGCCATATGGACCTGCCTGGACATTACACTAACAAATACACTAACAAATTCCACTTACAAGATCTTTTGTAGGGTTTCGGACACGGAAGAAATATACAACCAAGGAAGTAGGCAAGAGCTCCCAGATGAAAAGGATCACTCCAAACACTATGTAACCTGCATCTCCCAGCTGACATTTCAGATCTGCCTGTTGAAAAGTCAAAGAGAAAAGCATTTAAAAATAAACATGGCAGCTCATTTAAAGGTGCGAGAGGCAACATGTCTTCTTATGAAGATCTACATTTAAGTGGCTGAAAATCTTGACAACATGGCAGAAATTCCATTCAGTAAAGCCAGATTAACCTGGCTAACGAATAAAGGCATACTAAAAAAATCAATATGCTGTCTTGTTGGGTACATGACTTCCCTTTCTTTCTACCTTTCCTCCTCCCTCCTCCACCTCCTATCTTTCTTCAGCACAATCAAAGCTTAATGCAGGGTGTCTTCCCAGACTAAGAGCCTGGTAAGCAACCATTTGGTCAAGTGATCAAATCCAGGTAATGAGAAACTACCTCTCCAGTCCTTTTCCAGATAGAAATAGTACGTAAAGGACCAATCAATGCCCAGGTCTTCAAGGGCATTGCCGGCAATCTGACTTTTAAAAATTAAGGCTCAGATCCCTTCAAATTGATGCACGTTGTTAACTTGAATAACCATGCTGTTACTCTAGCATTAGCTTTGAACTTCTCTCTAGATTTCTCCTCCACCATTCACTACAGCTGCAGAGGGAAAATCCTGTCCTTTCATGTGTTTTGTATGGAAGAGAAAAGGGTAATGTTTCTGACAGGTGACTTGAGGCAGTACCACAGTACAAACATTGGGCTGTACTTTTAAAAGTGACTTTTGGTTCTGGTACCAAATTGAGTACCTGCTCCTTAGTTCCAGGCCCTTTAGATATGGTTCAAATCATTTGCCCCAAAATCCAGGCAATCCTAATGTCACAAGTCAGATCAGATATGCAAAAATCAGCAGCAGTGACCTAAGGCCTAAAGCATGCCAGTGAACTCACTATGAACAACCTCTGTCTTCACCGGGGAAAACGGGACAAAATATTCTGGCCATAAAGTTCCAGTCCCTGTTACTCCAGATGACTGTATGAAGTGCCCCCTGCAAGGGGTCAGCAGGAGCAGGAGCAACAGTCCAGGCCCCAAGAACACAAGGAAAAATGTTTGATTCAGGAGATGACAACCTAGTGCTCTTCTGCCTAAACCTGTGTGTTCTAATTACACGCAGTGGTATCACTTAGTTGCACTCCTCTTCTCCGCACCACAGCAGGGTTGATTAGTGGTCCCTTGACAGACCCTACTCAACTAACTCTTAATGAGGTCCTCTGGGAAATCCTACCCTACTGTTTACTTACTTCACATTTATAATTTTATCTGCTGCTCAACCGAAGATTTTTTAACGGCTCCAGGTTTGCTTGGCCACCCTGGCAATACAAGGCCCTTGCGTGGCTGGGAACACCACTTTTGGTCTGCAGGTGGTTGCTGACAGGGTGAGGAGATGCCAAGGGTCTGGGATTTTGAGGCCAAACAAAATATAATTATGGTCCAGCCCCAGGCCTGCCATTTTGCCTGCCCTTTACAGAGCTGGAAAACTGCTGGGACCCAACTACGTGCTTCAAAGCAGAGAAAGGAGCTGGATGCCCAAATTTCATAAAATTCAACAAAGAATCCCCTGCTATTTCCTTTAGTGTTTTTATCACTGTTAGTTTTCAATCTGAATTGTCACTTGCAATTTAAGATTGAGAAGAATCTTAGTCTTATCCTTAAACTGTGGAAGTTATCACAATTATGACAGAACTAAGGTAAATAACTCTGCAGCCCTGGATGGCAGTGGGGGATTTGATGATGACTTCAGAACCAAGCATTTCAGTGGAATCAAGTACTCTTTTTCTGCTTCTCCAAGTACAGTACATTCTTTCTAATGGACAAAACACCTGTCTTCTTTAATAAAGGCTTTTTTTTTTTTTAACAATAAGATCAAAGTAAATAAAGACTGCTTTTTAAAAAATTATTTGGCTAGTGTTTACTTCTTTCTTTTAGCACTAAGGGTTTTTTTTCCTCCTTATGCTGAAATTACCAGAAATTTGTATTCCTGGAGCAAAACAATCTTACTGCATTGAATAAATGAAAAAAAAATTAGGATTTTAATATATGAATTCCTCTTGTCATAGCATTTTGGAAATCAGCTGTCACATATAGAATGAGTTTTTCTCATCAGCAAATATTTTCATACTTGCCTGATCTGATACGTTGTACCAATCGTAATCAAAAGAGTTGACTTTCTTGGTTTGGGAAAACGATAAGATGAACAAGTTGTAACAGGCTCGTGAGGTATAAAGTAGTATAACAGTCACTCCTATACTTGTCACCTGACAGACAGATGAGCCCTGGAAGAGATTTAAACACAGGTTATTATTCGAAAGGGAAGTTGACAAGAACATTGCTTTGCTTGGACTTCGAGGGTTGTCGTGCTACTCTGCCTAATGCACCTGACATTTGCTCTTTCCTTCTTTGATCAGTATATCCTATACTATGTATATTCCTGTACTTTATCAGTATGGTGGTTTCCAGGAAATGGTAGCAGTTCCAGCTCTTACCAAGATGGGCTGTGACTAATTCCTATGACTTACTGTACAAGTGCTATTTTCAGCAATGCAAACACATAAGAACTACACTCGGCATCAGACCGACCAAGGGCATTCAGCCTTCAGCTGCGCATTAGCTATAGAGCATCCTGTAGCAGATGCTGGCTGGCCAGCATGATGCAACCTTGCATCTTTTTACAACTGCTTGCTGTGCACCTATTTCCTAAGTACAGAGCGGATCGGAACAGTCAGCAGTTAAACGCAGCACAGACAGGAACAGAACATCCTGCCTTACCTAATGTCAACACAGAGGAGACAAAGTAGAAGCATGGCCTATGGGCAGAGTGACCATGGCAGGGCAGCCTGTGAGTGGGAGCTGGGGCACTAGGGGAGGAATGAGACTACAAAGTGTGAAATCACAGCAGTTCCTAAACCTCAGAGAGAAAAATGGACAGAGCAGGGGAAAGAGCCTAATCCAACATAAGGAATAAGTGACCTGACCACTAATAAGGAATTAATAAGGACCTAAGGAATAAGCCTGACCACTGTGTCAGGTGGGAACGGTAACTGAGCAGGGCTGAGACACCAGCACAGGAATTGTGGCAGCAAGAGAGGAAGGAATCCAGGAGCCATGGCTACAGGGATCAGTGTGGGTCTGATCACAGATGCAGGCAGATGTACAAAAATAGGACTGAGTGGCTTTGAAGGAAGCTCAAAGTAAATTCTGTGCAGCTGGCTCTGGAACAGTGCTTTGCACGGCCAAAGGAGGCAAGATAGGTTAAAGCTCTGTGCTTTTAGAGAGACGAGATACCTTGCAGTCATTTGCTTCACTAGCCTTGCCCTCACCCTCTCCCTCTCCTGGCTGAGACCCACACCACGAGGATGGGCTCCTCTCATCTATGTGAGAGAGAGGTGCGGGGGGGAGTGGGGCAAGAGAGAAGTTGCTCCTGCCCTCACAGGACCTTTTATATCAGTGTAGGAGACAGGAAGGTCTGCACCCTATTCCCTTCACTCACTCACTCTGCTTCCCGGTTTGCAGCTAAGGAGCAGAGGTCCAAAGCACGGTGGCAGGTAGAGCACAGACAACAGAACGGGTAGTGAAGTATCAGGGAGAGTCACCAAGTCACCATGTCTTGAATCCCTGGCCTTCAGGAGACTACCTGGGCCCCTCTGCTGCTCACCCACGCTGGTGGTTTTTGTCCCTGCGGCTCTGTCAATCCAGCTCCTCAATCTGCACTCCCTGGTGAGTGTCACTAAAGGGGAGCTCGGGGACTGTCAGAAAAGCTTGCTGAAAACTAGCTTGCCTGCTTTCCCAGCAAAATAATACCGATTCATAGAACAGTCAGGTTTAGGAGTACTACAAAATCTCCAGTACAGTCAGCCTCTCTGTCTGAATTCCTACTTACAACACGATGGAACTACCACCATCCACTGGGCCACAACCTGCAGCCATGGCAGGAGCGAGCCAAGAGCCAGCTGCTATACAGGAATTGAAGCCAGAGACACAGACGGCAGCGGTGAAAGCTGTGGCAAGACCAGCAAGCAGGAAATGCCACAAAGAGGAAACATTTGCTAGGCACTTCTCTATTCTCATTCTGTACTAGCAAGTCTGTGATGCTGTCATGGAAACCGAGGGTGAGAGAGCAGAGAGAAGCCGCTGACTGGCACATACCATATCCCAGCTCAGTGGCATTTACAGACTGGAGATAGCAGAAGTGAAGAGCAGGATGGGGTCACTATTCCCCTATACAGGTTTCCCTACACAGCTGTCATTCTTTAATAGTTAGTAGTTAAATATGCTGCAGATTTAACAAACTTCAATCCCACCAAATACAAAAAAGCAGGTAAAAGTGTCCTGGTTTTGCTGCCAGCCAAATATACTTAGTGGATTGGGGAAGGGAGAGCGCAGCAGCAGAAGTAAAGCCAGAGGAATCCTTTTTCAGTCCCAGGCCTCTATAGAAGAGAGGGGGAGCCCCGAGTCTGTAGCATGTCCCATTACACGCGCTTCTGGCCAGCACAGAACTGGCCCAAGTTGGCACCTAAGGGCAGGGCTGGACACCTCCTTGTGCTGTTGCAGCCTCGGTGCAGCGCACCGGGCCGGTCCCCTGTGTGACTGTGTTTTCACGTGTGGTCAGAAGATATGTGCCAGCAGACGAGAGATGCAAATAAAAGGCTGCCGGCACTGATGCCTATCTGTATGCACCGCAGAGCAGCCAGTATCTCCAACACTGCCTCTATCCTACCACTGCAGAGAATGGATTTTTCTTCTTTAGCTAGTTTTTTCAGCACAACAGTAGCAGATTAAACCAGGATGTTTTTTCACTGCCAGCTCCAGCCATCTGTATCCCTAAGTATGTGCAGTCAAATCCTACTGGAAATCCCCAGAGGAGCTCCCATTTCAGGTCAGCAGAAAGGGGCAAAGCACTCTTTAATTCTCATTTCCACACTCCAGCTTTCACCAGCTGAGCGTTCTGTCCTTTCCTGTCTGCAATAATGTTAGAGTTTGTTTGGTTTTTGTGAAATAGCTTGAAGTAAAGAAGATCAAGTTTCCTGCAGGAGGAGGAAACGGAACAAAGTAATCTACCAAAGCCTCCCTTAGGTTAACACTGCTTTGTTACAGAGATTTATGCTTCTGTGATTTGGAACAGTAGAAAAACTTTTCTTACTAGTAAAAATAATCCACAGTCCATGCCCTTTGGTCAGCAAGTGACAGGCTTGAAAGAAACAAAACAAACTAAGCTGTGTTTTTAAATCTTCTAGTCAGCCCTGAACTTTCAGTTGTTGTGCAGTATGGCCAGATTTGAGTAAACAGGAAAAGCACTACTTTCATCTGATTAAGTAAATGGAGAGAGGAATTTTATTATAAGATTTTCTAAATAGTAGCTGAAACTTACATTTTTGAATGGTTTCTTGTGGTAAAGTTAACGTGTTATTAGTTAAACTTATAATTTATTTTAAGATTTTAACTATCTACTGCAAACACAAGGAACCTTTGAAAGCCCTGTTTCATTACTATAATAAATACAAAACACCTTCACTGATTTTATAATAAACACTGCAGGCTTATGCGATGCCACTCAGCACCTTGACCACCGAATGTGTCCAAATCTGAAAACCTAGCAATATTTCTTTAAAGAACATTTTGTAGAGTAGTACGAGAGACTTTTTTCCCCTTCTCCCCACTTGGCTGAATTTATAATGCATTAAGTCGTTTAAAACAATTCTCATTACCTATAGGTCAGTGTGCAAATATATAACGGAAGATTCATATTCCTCTGTCTGGCTTATCTTCAGCATGCTGCTACCTTAAACATTTAACTTCATCGGTCAATAATTTGACAAGCTGAAGGATCTCAAAGTATAGACCACTTCTGTGTAGCCGTACTGAAATGAAATAGTCTTCAGATGGGGATCTGAAGAATGCATTATCCACTTGAAAAACAGCTGTGAGAAACTCCAGCCGTCAAGTTCTGTAAACTCTGCCTCAAACACACATATTTTGGGGTCACTGCTGTTAGCCAAAAGCACCCTTGCTAGCACTTAGTATTTAATTCATATATTGAGCAGGATGGCCAGCCAAGTGCAAGCTGTGAAGTTTAAGGCCTCCAGCTCTCAGGGGTTCTAAGGAACGCATGGCTTTGCCTCGCTCTGCCTTTGTCTCTCAGAAGGTACTTGAAAAGAACTGAAAATGTACCTTACCTTGGACTCCAAGTAAATGTTGGCTAAAGACATCTTGGAAATCTTATACAGGCAGATGGAGAGTGAAACAGCGCACAGCACAAACAACGTGTCATTAATTGCCACCCGGACAGAGACAATGACTTTTCTTTCAGAATTCTGTGTCCTCACCAATACTGCACATGTTAAATTCACCAAGAGGAAGAGGAGACTTATGAAAAGAGAAGCCAGGTAGAGGGGCAACCTGGGAGAGTGAGGAGAAAACAGTTTTAGCGACATTGTTCAGCAAGTGTCAGTCATGAGACGGAAGTTGCACTGAGCAATGAAAGCTGCATGTGTTGGGCTGCCACAGCTGACAGAGCAACCAGCCGCCCGAGCCCAAATCAAAGCGCTCCAGATTGCTGGAGAGATTAACTTAGCTCATTTCAAACCTGTTTTTACAGTTACACAACAAGCTGTAAGTAAAGAAACTAATGTCAAGCAGCAAAACATGGAAGACTGTTCGCAGTAGAAATACAACTGCACGGTTCTTAAAAACTACTTAAAATACCCGTGTACTTTCTTAGAGCATGCACTTCATGTACAGCACAAACCCTCTGATTGCTCACTGGCAGGAGAAACCTCGCAAAAGGTTGAGTTGCCTGGAATGGAATGGTTTTGACCCTGGTTTTACTACACCACCACTGCCATGTGAAGCATCCCTGACTGCTGATGTTTGCCATCAGATTATGTATTAAATTGAGGAAGTGTCTAACAGCAGGAAAAAAATCTCTGAGTTACTGGTTCCCCAGCATCTTTCTCTGTCTCTTTTCCTAAATAACTTGGTCATGGGCAACCTCTTGAAAGAAACATCAAGAAATTTAAGTGTGTATATTGGTTCTGGGTTGGCATTTTGCCATCTCTGCCAGGCAAAAGGTTCACTTGCACAACCACAGGAGCAGAGGTGGAACAGGAACGCGACAGACAGAAGCTGGACTGAATTTCCCCATCTGTTTTTTCCCACCTACCCAGCACTGGTATCTGCAATATAAGTATACCACATACTCAATGAAAGCTGCTTCTAATTTCTCTTTACTCCTACACACAGCTGCGGAGCTTTTCACTTAATAAAAAAAAAAAAAAAAGCAAGCACCTTTTCATTTCAGGTGTTCGCTTACTTCATTATCATTGCAGACCAAGGCAATTACTTATAAGGGTCATAATCAGCAGTCACTGAACAAGAGGTTTTGGGCACAGTTTTTCATGCCTGCTGGGAACTTTGAATTTGGCTGACAACAGACATCCAGACTGTCCCTGAGGAATCAAATTCTGATTGTTTGAAAATACTTTACCTAGTGGTGATCTTTTTCTTTCACACGTTCATATCCTTTTGGGATAGCATCAAGCCAGCTACAAAGCTGAAGCATAACTGGCTTCTTTTCAGGGGGCAAAAAGGAAGCAGTATCACAGAATCATAGAATGGTAGGGTTAGAAGGGACCTTCGGAGATCATCTAGTCCAACCCCCCTGCCAAAGCAGAGTCACCTAGAGCAGGCTGGACACATCCAGGCAGGTTTTGAATATCTCCAGAGAAGAAGAGCCCCCAACCTCTCTGGGCAGCCTGTTCCAGTGCTCTGGCACCCTCAAAGTAAAGAAGTTTTTCCTTATGTTCAGACGGAATTTCCTGTGTTCTAGTTTGTGCCCGTTGCCTCTTGTCCTGTCACTGGGCACCACTGAAAACAGTCTGGTCCCAACCTCTTGACACTGTCCTTTAGATATTTATAAGCATTGATGAGATCCCCTCTCAGTCTTCTTTTCTCCAGATTAAACAGCCTCCAGGTCTCTCAGCCTTTCCTCATAAGAGAGATGCTCCATTCCCTTTATCATCTTCATAGCCCTCCGCTGGACTCTCTCCAGTAGTTCCTTGTCTTTCTTGAACTGGGAAGCCCAGAACTGGATACAGTATGCCCGATGCAGCCTCACTAGGGCAGAGTAGAGGGGGAGGACGACCTCCCTCGACCTGCTGGCCACACTCTTTTTAATGCACCCCAGGAGACCATTGGCCTTCTTGGCCACAAAAGCACATTGCTGGCTCATGGTCCTCTGCAGAGCTGCTTTCCCTAACCTGTGCTGGTGCATGGGTTATTCCTCCATAATACCCCCTAAGGGTATACCTTTGAGACCTTTTAATTGTGTAACAGGGAGAACTGAAAGCCTAAGAGTCCCTGCTTGTGAATCAATACCCTTCTTTCCAACTAACTATATCAGGCAGTGAGTGAGGATGCTGTCTTTTCCTTGCCAGTCATGGAAATTCTCTCTCATGGGAAAGACTGTGCTCATTCTTAACCTTCCAGGGCAGGGCTCTGTTTTTAGGATAAGCAGCAAGAGGTAGTTCCTTTAAGCCTCAGACTAATGCTGGAAGGACTGCAGTCCTGAAGCTCTTCTTCCACATAGCTTCCTCTGGAGAATGCAGTTCCCAGTTATAGTGGTGGTACGTTTACAGCTTTTATTAATATCTCAAAAGTCTTTAAGTGACAGTCATGTGTCTTCCTTTCCTTCCCCTCCCAAAGCCTATAAAATAGTCTCATCTCTGCTCCTCCACTGTAGTGCAGGTAAAATATTCTTATGGGGTTTAGGCTTACGAGGAAAGGTATGCTCTTACGTGCTGCCTGCTTGTGGGACAGTAAGTACATGTTCTCTTTTTGCTCAGCTTAGTCAAAGAGACCTGCTTCAGCACAGCCTGCATGCCCTTGATGCTGGCTTGCAACCAGCAAGCCTTAGAGGCTTCCAGGCCGAGCTCCTCCTTGATGGAGTTTAGCAAAAAAAAAAAGCACTGTCATGCTCTCATGCGCACATACTCCTGTGCGAGCCAGGGTGAGCTGTCATGGCCAGTCTGCTGTGCAGCCCTTCACATAATGATCTTCCATCCCCCTTATTAACATGGTGTGGCTGGGGAAACGTCTGCCTGTTTTGACAATAGAAGCATTGTTGCTGAACTTCTGAATAAGCACTGATGGAGATGCAGGCTGTGTGTCTCAGGGTGGTTTCAGGGTCTCTGCAGCTGCAGAAAGCATTCCTAACTCACTTAAAGGCAGAATCAACTGCCTTTGAGCCTACAGCTCAACTACAAGGTACCTACATGGCTTGAATAAGCAGATGGGGGTTTTTAGAAAATAGAAAAGCAGGGCAGGAGAGGTGCTTCCACATTGCACCAGCGACTGTTCAGACACCTACTGTGCCTAATCCCCATTTTGGAGCTAGTCCCTTAAAAGAAACTGTGTGTAATCTGGTTTAGCCAGGGAAGGCATGTGCCAGGGTATTCTGTTCTTTCTGTGTCAGGCTGGATGCATCTCTAACTTTTTCTTTGAGCCTAAAATCAAACTTCAGATGAATGCAGTGGGTTTTGCCTTGTTCAACAGGAAAGTCTGTCTGAAACTACTGAATTTTGTATGTGGTTTCCTCAGAAACCATACAGTGTCTGAGGCTTGTGTGTAACAAGGCATGCACATGCAGCACAGCAAGCCTCATCCAAACCCAGGCAGTGACTGTAAGAAATCCCCAAGCCCAGGGAGACGTGCAGAAGGACTGTTTAAATATGAAGTTGGGCTGGCACAGGCTTTGCCTTGAGCTCTTTTGCAACAGTGACTAATACCACTGAAGGCTGTACTGAGCAGTTTGCTTAAGATTCTGAATCTCTGATAGGATTTTACCATTTTTTTTCCGTATCTGAAATGATCCTGATTTCTGAGACCTGTGCCAATACATAGACGCAGTCCTACCTCTCTGTTGCCCTATTTATGTTGCCATTATCTATTGCAGATTTGCCAATACCAGACAATAAGGTCTGACACTTATTAAAGAAAATTAGGGAAAAAATTTAAAAAGCAAACATTCAGCAATGAAGAAAAATCAAATTCAGTAAGTGTAGACTCCAGCCCCTGACTGTAGGCTTCTTTCTATCATCCATCATCCATCTCTCCATTAGGAGTTAAGCAACGGGATCACAGAATCATGGAACCGTAGAATGGTTAGAGTTGGAAGGGACCTTAAAGATCATCAAGTTCCAACCCCCCCTTGCCATGGGCAGGGACACCTCCACTAGAGCAGGTTGCTCAAAGCCCCATCCACCCTGGCCTTAAACACTTCCAGGGATGGGGCATCCACAACTTCCCTGGGCAACCTGTCCCAGTGCTTCACCACCCTCACAGTAAAGAATTTTCTCCTAATATCTAATCTGAATCTCCCCTCTTCCAATTTAAAACCATTACCCCTTGTCCTGTCACTACATTTCCTGACAAATCTAATTGGATCTAATGAAAGATGTCCCTGCTCATGGAACGGAGGTTGGACTAGATGATCTTTAAAGGTCCCTTTCAACCCAAACCACTCTGTGATTCTGTGACCTTTCACTAGCCTGTTACAATTAGGATTCAGGACCTCAGCTGCAGATGTGCACATATTACACCACATCAATTGCTCTGTATGAGATAGGAAACAAGTCAGCTTTATATATATGGCTCTTTTACAAAGACTAATCACATTCATGCTCAGAGATCTGGATATTAAAACAAAATACTACTGAAGTCCTTTAGCAACAGAGCTGAATAAGAGAGAAAAGTCTAGACCAGGTCAAAGAGTGATTTGCGGTAGAAATGCAGTAGGCAAGTGTCACGGTGGTCATGGAGCTGTTGTGGGGAGGGTAGTCTGTGCATGAGTAATTCCAGTCACAATACATAACCGTCTTTCTTCAAGCAAAGGGAGCTTGTGACATTTTCAAGCAGTTTTCAGGAATAAAGCCTTGCCACAAACATCAGTAACAGATGAGGTTCAAAGCTTCTACCTCTCACCTCTAAAGCCAGCCAGGAACATGTTCACAGACTTGCCCTACACCACCCTGACCTGCAGCCCAGGCTTTGTTCCTCTTGCCTACGTGAACCATTGGAGGCAGGGCCGCTTGCATTGGGGGCTGGCTGGGGACCTGTGTGTGTGCTGTGCTTGTCTGCCAGCCCACACTCCTGGATTTCCTTCCCACAGAAACCAGAGTGCAAAGGGGGATGAATTTATTTGTATGCCACAGTGTTTACCGGGGAGAATCCAGCTCTTGCCCCTTGTGGTTTGGGATGTGGCCACGGTATGCACACAGGCCCACTAACTTGAAAGCATTCCTGAGGCCACCAAAATAGATGCAGCCTTTCTTCCCATACTGACAATTTCTGCATCAGCTGCAGTTCAGTATGCAGTACACATCCCTCTGACAGCCATCACACCCTGTGTGTCCCATACCCTCACCACCCCAAGCATAGCCCACCCCAAGCCTGCTCTCACTGTACTGCCATTCTGCCAGGCATGGTTTCTGAAGCACTTGCTCCAGATGTTTGCCTCTGCAGGTGTACCAAACCCCAATTGGACAACAAACTTTCCAAGGCAAGGACAATGTTAATATTTGACCTGTTGATACAGTACTATGTTATCCTAATAGTCAGCAAATAACAGGTCAGATTTCAGCTTCAAATTACTCTGTTTTCCTATCCTGAATTCAGATTGTAAACTCTTTCTTTAGAATGGAGACAACCTCTCTCTCTTCCCCTGTCTAAAGAACACTGCCCCAATGAGGCTTTTAGGCATTGCAACAATAAACATTAATTTATTAAGCTATTCCTCAATTTTCTGGACATTACTGCCCTTTGGGGAGCTTTCAAGTAGTCCCTGACAATCCCTCTGGCTCAACAAGATCCCAGACAAATCTCTCCACCTAAATGCAAAGCTACCATAACCTCAACTCCGTGGAGCCAGGGGTTATCTGTGAGCTCGCAAACACATCAAGTTGAATCCATTCTCACTAGCTCTTTCCCTTCACAAGTCTTCTCTCATCTTCCCAAAAATTTCAAGTCTTTTATTACCGCTGACCTCACAGACTAATACATACCCAGTCCCACTCATTCCTGTCACAACAAATACATCACTCTACTATCTTTACCAAAGCACTGTATCTGAATTCCCCTAGCAATACAAATGTTAAGAACCTGTGAAGAAATCACCAGGGTGAGTGTTTTCTGCCTGCACTTGAAATATCTGCTGTTGACATATGTGAATGTCTTAAAGCAGTGCTTGTGTTGGGAAATGACAAAGATTTCTAAATGTCATAGGAAGAAGCTGGCCTCAGAACCACCGTCATAAAACATTGGTATATAAATATGAATAGGTGAGATATGAGTGCCACAAATTATCAAAGATGTAGTCTTTCTCAAAGAGGATGGCTTCTCTTCTCTACCACATTAAAGGTTTGCATCATTCTTACCTGTATTTCAATAGCTCTGGCGAATATTTCGACTTAGCTTTGAAAATCACCTGCAAAACAGTAAAATATTCCATCAAATATAGGATACATGTAAGTAAAGAAAGATTCTGTGATCTACGGGAATCCTGTCTCACGGGTCACAAGAAATGTAATGATAGGTTTCATTACATAACAGATTTGCATTTATTGCTTATCCATGGCAGGCAAGCTCTAAGCAAAGTATAAAAACCACTCAGCAGATGATCACGATGCACTCGTATACAAATTGTCTATACCATTATTTTCACTTACTCTGCCTTGAGAATAAGGTCTTTTATACCAGTATTCACAAGAGGACCAATGCCAGTATAATCATAGAGGCAAGTAATTATTAAACTCTTACGTGACCTAGCAACACAGGTCTCTCAAGCAGACCAGCTCCTACTGGCATATTGGGTCAGACGCTCTATTCCCATGAAGAGCCCGTCATAGTACCTGGGCCTGAAGTTGGACATGTATGTTTGTAGCCATGTTACATTGCCAAAAGGACGCCATCAAAAGCCAAACTCATTGTTTTACTCTGAGGTATATTTGGCTTATGCTGACTGTCTGTTCACTAAACAACAATATGTATTTTTACAGAGAGATACCTCAGGCCCAGTAGTTACTGTAACAGAAAAGACAAAATACTGGCATGTTTTCTGCAATGTAGCCAGGTAATATCAGTCACTGGTGTTTAACCACCATCAGAAATTCTAAAAAAAATACATAAGATGGTTTCCAAACACACCCAGTTTACAAATGTTCATTTAAACCAACACTGAAGCACACTGATTGCTAGTATTACAAAAAAACCCACCCTGTATGACTTATTCTGGGTTGTTTCCTAACTGTTTTCTCCTCAAGTTATCCTGCCTTATCCATTTCACTTGGTTTTGCATGCCTTTTAGCATAGCTTGCATAGTATTTGCTGTGATTATCATGCTTTCCCAAGGAAACAGGACTTACATGATCACTATGTATGTGTAGGCATGTGTCTGCCTGTCAACCTGTTTATCTGACCCCCCCACTAATCTTAAAATACTTCAGTCAGAGAACTGATGCAAAAATACTTGAAGCATCAAAGAAGTGATCCTTTATCGCCCTCCTAAAAATTAGTGACCCAACAGAAGCAAGGAACCCTATAAATTATGTATGACCTCTGCAAGGAGAACCCTGTATAATAATCCTACACATCACCCAATATGAAAGAGTCTGCACAGCAAAGTCTCATAAGAAATGACCCAGTTATGGAAACAGCTCAAAGTCAAGCATGAGACATAGATCTGGAGAAAATCAGGCTTCACTTGTTCCAGGGTTCCTGGAACAACTTGTCATTTAACTTCTATTCACCATAAACAGCTGCCTTGACATGGAAATTATTTTTGTGACGCATCAGCCTGCTTAGCACTAGCTGAAGCAGCAGAGAACACTGAGCTTTTCAGCAGGTCCTAGAAAAATAATAGCTGAAAATAAAATTGAAAAGTTGGAGAAAAAAAATCTCTAAAATTATTCTTCAACCATTGATACTGTTTTCAAATAGTTAACATCTCCAGCAATACCCCTTACCAAAGACTTTTGTGATTCATTCTTCAAAATCCTTGATCATGAATTCTCACCGGAGTTCAGGAAGAAGTTTTATGTTGCTTTACCTACTTGCTACTGAAAGGAGAGCTACAAGAGGCTTGTGAATGTTCTGTGTTTCCGTGGTACACAAAGAGGGTCTGTCAGTTTTTAGAGAAGACGCGGGGTTCAAAATGCTTCCTGTATGTTTTTTGTACTAGACTTATTGCCTACCCTGCTTATTCTGGAAGATACTGTGGGCAAGCAGGAAGGGAAAGATTCCTGACCTCAATGAAACTAAACAAGTAAAACTTGTCTCTAGGGCCATTCCACAATCCTCACCTGTTCTGAGTAGCACTTACTCACACATATTGTACCGTTAAGTTTGGTGGCTTTCAGGAGCAGCACTGAATAGAAGTGTCAGGGCCCATGCAAAGAATTACAGAAGACAAGCACTTTGCAGCAGGCAATGATTGTGCTGGGTCCCCCAAAATCTAGAAAATTCACAAGTTCCTGAATAGTATCTCCTGTGGTTCCCCCAAAAGGACCCGCTCACCCCTATAATGTCACAGAGCCCTCCTGTCACATAAAACAGTCCAAGGCTGCCCTACCTAGGAAAAGTTCCATGGATAACTTACCTAAAACCAAACATGAACATGATGTTCCTGCTGCAGATCCAGCAGGATCTCCAGATGCGAGATCGCCAAAACAGCTGTTATTGTGATTCCACGTTTGGTGGGCCCCTCCCAGCTGATAAATGCTTCTGAATTTTATCAGCGCAAAATGACAATTAAGAAAGAAAACTAACACTGCATAAAAAATGGATGCTATGTAGAATGAAAGCTACTCCATAAGGAATGGACACTCTTACAATTTCACTGCTAGACAGAAATACAGGCAGGCAAGTTCTGCCAGCTTTGCTTAAACACTGATAGGGCCTTAGTTCATGAATAGCCTTGCTGGAAGCAATGTGATTGTCACAGAATAAAGGGCTGTTCAGTGGGAGTAAGGATGTCAGAAGCTAATCTCAATATACCTTACATGCGTGGGTGCAGCTTTTTGCTTTTAGCAGTCACTTAGCTCAAGAGACTGGTTGCTCAATGGCCCCTCCCCGCAACAGTGTTGAGAAAGCTTCCAGTCAATATCTGAGTCATCTAAGCAAGTCTTCCAGCAAACCAGAGCAAACCAGACTATTCCCAAGAATAGACTAAACAGCAAGCAGAAGGCAGACTTTTTTAAAAAGACCTTTCAGAGAGCCCTAAGGAGAATAGCAACACGGAAAACTCAGTGAATTCCTTGCTAATTTTCTAGTGTCTAAAGGGTTACTTTTTCTTTTTAAAAGTACTTCCCCTTTTGCTTGTTTTTTAAAGGAGAAATATCCTGTTTTGACTCCTTGTTTTTGCTGAAACCTCAAACGAGATTCTCACACTCCCTCCTCCACTCCCCTGAGGTATATGTCTGGCATATAAAACTGCAGCAGTACAAAAAGATTCCAAAAAGCCCTTCATGCAGACAGGGAAAATTTCTGTTGCAGGAGCAGATGTAAACAGCTGACCTTAAAGACATTTTACCAGGTCCCAGCAGAGGAGCAGCGAGGATGGCATGGGAGTCCATGAGCAGCTCAGCTGCAGAGAGTTCTGCAGAGCTGCTGGGCAGCAGGGAAGGCAGACAGGGCCAGGCTGCTGTAGCTTAAGGGGGTTCCAGCTACAGTTATGAAAGCTAAATCAGGAGCCACTCTGGCCCTGTAAATATCAATGAAACAGGTGTCAAAGCCAAGTCACATATCCCCACCGTAAAAAACAAAACCTCACTGGAGCAATTTGCTCTGATTTAGCTGAACTGATGTGACAGCTGGCACAAACCTCCAATACACCTCTAGTGCTAGCTGATGAATTCACTTTTACAGGAGCCACAGCTCAGCTTACCAAAAAGCCTCAGGTATGTCTTAAGTGCTTGCATATGTCTCAAGCTGGCCCTCTGCAGAGGAATGAAATTCAGCTTTATTTACCAGTTCTCATTTCAAAAACTCTAGAAGAGCAGAGTGTGTACTTTTCCTTCCCAGTTCCTTTCACCACGGCCCCTCTCTTCCTCTGTCACACTCCATGCAAACTTCTCTTTGCACCCTGAAAATATGCCACAACCTCACACAGGCCCACAACCCCTCACCATCAGCACGTACACCTTTCCTCTGCTGTGTAGCTTCCAGTCCCAGGCCCACCTTCCCCCTTCTCTCTTTCTCCCAATTTCTTTCTTTCATTTGGATCAGATTCCCCAAAACATGCAAGTTCTCCCTCTGCTCTCTAAATTCTACAGTTTGTAGGGCCTACAGACATGAGCAACGTGACTCCCTACCACAGTCAGCCTTGTGTAAATTGGTAAAAATAGCCCTGAAAGGACCGTTGCGGGGCTGGCAGCCACGGTAAACTTCCATGTGTAGCTTTCCTATCAAATTATTTTCTAAGAAGTCAAATGACCTCATTCTCCATGTCAGATGCTGACAGCCAGCCAGTCTGCAGTTGCAATTTGTCTCCTATAGATCCAATACTGAGGGCAACAATTTATGCCAAACATATTTGCTGATGCATTACCATCCGTAGTTAGACTCCTGTGTAGTTCTATGTACTTCTAAAGCATGTATTAAATATAACAAGCTTTATAAAATATGGTGTGTTCATTTCTACTAAAACATAAATATTTCTCCTAAGTAAAAAGCCCTCTCTGTTCTCTCACTGGTGGTGTTACTTTTGAAATGCTATCCCCAGTAATTAGAGCATGAGAAGTTCTCTTAATTTTCTTCCCAGAGCTAACACATACCCCAGGTTCCGCTGAGATAAACGCAACCTCTCCGAAAGCCTTGTGCTGGTTTTACCCCGCCCTGCCAGGCACTTCCAGCATGGCCAGCTCCCCTCTAAACTGTCTTACTCAGCACAATTTCTCTTCATTTGAAAGTCCCTGATTTTATCAGCCCTGCCTGGGAGGCAGGGTAAGCTTCTCAGTCTGGATGCCAGAAAAAAGGGAAGATGGTTAGGGAGGTGTAAAGAGAGGTAAACTTGCCTACCAGCCCTTCTCCACCCATACAGCCTCACAGTTCTTTAGCTCAGCACCGCGTTCCCCAGGTCCTGGAGAAGTTCCCAACCTGATGATTAAACCTACAGCCCACCAAATGTTTTGTTGTGCCTGGCCACAAGGGAGGCCTGGGATTTCCAGCATCCCCTACAGCTCACGGTCTTTTGCCCTGACCTTGTTTTTTGAGTCTGTAACCTTCCATCCTAGCCTCCCTCCTGCTTCATTTCTATCCTGTTCCCCTGGGAAATGTAAAGTCTGAAGCAAACAGGACAAAATGAAGCAAGCCCTTCTCTACCCACCCCTCACACACACCAGAAAAGGCAACTTATTTTATTTGCCAGAGCCACTTTTGCCCCCAGCACTGACTGTAAAGCCTGAGGACTCATCTCAGCCTCTCCTTGTCAGGGGCAGGGAAGATTTGGCCAGGCAAGACATAACTAAAAGAGCACCTGAGTGCCAGGATCCTTACTGTCTGGAATGACTTGAAGTGGAAAACGCGTTATTTGCCAATTTGCAGCCTTTGCTTTATCAAGCAGGAAAAGAAACCTTTGGGACCTGCAGGTGGGAGACAAACATACCTATGGGCTTTTTGGTCTCTGTATGTGGAAATGCACACTTCAGCTCCTTATCCAATGGATCAAGATGAGAGACCTGCTCTGGCTTGGTACAAGGCAGTTACTTGCTGGTGTTGGGCTACTGTTTTATGAAAGTGCCACTGGATCTCATCCTCACTTGACATTTATTTTAATGCTTTCTAAGTAGACAGAGACATCCTGTGAGGATAGGTCACATTATTTTTTTTAATTATTTGGAAGAGAATGAATACAGACACAGGATTAATAAATTCTAATAAATTTAGTGCTCTCATTGAAAATCATACATATTTTCTGCATTATGATTTCTGAGAGGAGCTAATGTTTATATAAGCTTTACCTGAAGCAGCCTTATCTTCTATTCTGCCATAAGTAGGGCATCGAGACCACAGCAAAGGACCTTGAATTCGGCTCTTAATCCAAAGATCCCTCAGGAATTGTTCTGAGTCAAAACTAATTTGATTGTGACTTCTCTTTCATCCACAGGTCCCCCGCTTTAGCAACCTGCCCCAATGCATTACAGCTCCTCTGTTCTATCTGCTAATGGTGATGCTCAGGTCTGGGAATAACCTTTCCTCTGCTGATGCCATCATGGCATGTTTGTCTTGCTACACATAAAATAGAGTCTAAATTTGTGTCCCCATTGCTTTGGGATACCTAGTAAAAAGAGAATAGTTGTGGCTAACTTTCTGTCAAGTTCAAAGGTGCTTATTATTCTGAAAAATGCCCTCAGGCACTTGCCAAATGAGTTTTTTGTTTGGCCAGGAGGATTTGCAATATTTTTTGAATCACTTTTTCTTCTCACATCTATGTCTAAAAGTTTTCCTAACAGTGCCACATGTCTCGGTGCCATAGAGCAGCTAATAAACACCTGCAAATTCCAGAGACCCGTTGAGGTCTCTTCCAGTCCTCTGTCTCTAAACTATACATAGATCAGTTCTTTCCCTCTAGCTAAGTACCAGTTAAATAGCATGGTTTCCACACAATGAGACACAGCTGCAGACCCTTCTTGCCTGCCTTCTAGAGAAGAAAGGATAAAAGTTGTTTCTGAACAGGTCTGTGAAGTTATAAGCCATTACTGAATACAACATTCTCTCTTCCCACCCCTTTCACACTAGTTCTTGCTTGCCTCCTCTGGAAAGCTAGATGCACATTAAATATACAGTCTCAAGAAGACGCTGAATTTCAAGCCAAACCACCTTTTAATGGTTAGAAGTAAAAAATTAGTAACAGTGAATTAAAAATATGTGTACTTATTCTGTGTCTTACATTATATTTGTACAATGGCTGTGTCTGTATTTCTTAAGGCTTTGTTTTGGCTAGGGAGATACTTGAGATGAGATTTCACTGGGAGCAACCAGCTCTACAGCAAACAATACTAATAATATGCCTGCCTACAGTGGCCCACTACCTTTAAAGATTATGACGCACATCACAAACTCTGAAAGTCCCTTGCAAATATTGTTTCCAAATCCTCACAACAGCTCTTCAAGACAGGTAACTATGACATGCTTTTACAGAGGGGCTCAGAGGAATATCATGGGGATGCATGGTGACAGAGCAGAAATTTTCTCAAAGGCAGAACCAATAGCCTTAGCACTTTTTCTGTTTCCAACCACTGACTTGTACTTCCTGAATGATATCAGACAGCAATGCCAAAAATAAGTTAAAAGGGCGTATGTGTGCATTTGGTATGCTCTCTTTTTAGACCTCCCCGAGATGAAAGGAACACTAAGCCCCTGAGTGCAGGCACTCTAATGCACAGAGTGCAGACTGCTGTGCCCCCTCTGTGCTCATGCAAGGCTCGGCTTCTCTTGGAGAAGAGCCAGGATGCTGCATTCTGCCTCCAGACTTCCACGGCAGCCCTACGTGTGTGTCTGAGGGAGGAATCTGACCTAGGGCTATGACTTAGTCCTAGTTGCTGTGATGGGGATGGACTGTGTAATGATGGATGTCGGCCCCTGGGGAATCGCACCATTATCAAATGACTCTCACTATAGCTATGGGATAAAGCATAGGTCACCACATGCCTAAGCTGGAGTTGAGTAGCATGTAGATGAAAGGTTCCTGTAATCCCTTAATATATCTCAAGTCCCAGGGAGTGGAGTGGGGTGAGTTAGCAGGTGTATCAGACACTGAATCCAGAAAAGTAAACCTAAGCATAAAACTGTGTATGTGGTTCTAAGTATTTAATATCCTCTACAACTCAAGTGATCCTCTTACAGCTGTCATGCTTACCCTTGCTGCTTTTTCAGCTCTGGGATGGCAGCTCTCACAAGCAGCCTGATCTCTCCAGCCAGGCTGTTCAGAATTGACAAGCCTATAATCACTACAGAGCACTGTTAAACACTGTAGGCACTACAGAAACACCCAGACCCAGGCACTAAGCTGATTCCAAGTGGGGCACACAGCAACACCGAAAGCATCCTGAACACTGCTGGGGGTGCTCCAGGGCTAGCTGGTACTCTCCTGGCCACCTACCCCTGCACTGGGAAAGTGGACTTTGACAGGGGTCGTCTGAGTGCAGGCTTGGCTTCCTGCTCCAAGCACAGTAGCGGGATTGAGGAGACAGAAAATCCAGTCCCTGCCCTCCCGCAAGCTTCCTGCGAGATCTCAGGCAAGCCCAGCAGCCTTTCTTTGCCTCAGCATGCCGATATACCATCCTGCAGCCCGGTGCCAAGATACCCAAGCTCATCATAAATACTTCCAAGCAAGTCTAACTGCAGCAGCCTGGAGCACTGTGCAGGCTAACTCATCTGGCTTCTCAGCTGTCCATAGCACAGATACGCTCTCACAACCTCTTTCTGAAATGGAGACACTATTTTCTTCACCCCACTATACAGTTAATTTACCTTTACATCACAGCATCCTTGAAATAGAGGGTGTATCTCTGTACAGCATTTAGCACTCACTGGGATCCAGAGTCACTGCTCTTTGTAATACAGATCATTATAGGAATTTGGGTCTGCAACAGGACTCGATCAGCAGTTTTGATTGTGATATACAGAATAGAAATCTCACTCAGAAACATGTTAGCCAACTTACGGAAAACCGGGGTGGGAAGCTGCCAGCAAAATTAGAAATTACAGTTCTGACTGCACACAGAGATCAGCTTGGCTAAGCTAGGAGGCTTATGAAATCTAGTAACAACAATAATAAAGAATAATAATAGAATGACATTTTGGATGTCCAGCTTTCAGGCTCTCTTATACATTTTTTTCCCCAACCTTTAAATTAAATGACACCCATTTAATCAACAGTAGATATATTATTTGTCATTCCTGAAACGATCACTTCAGGCTCCAGTTTCATTGTAACACTGTTCACTTGCATATAAATCAAAAGTTAAAACTCCCAACTAAATAACTGAAATTTACTTTTTGCATTGCCAAGGTACATTAGAAATCACATTTTTCTTATTATTTCTACAAAATAATGCTTTACCATTCTGTCAGATTTAATCAACCAAATATCTGTTGCTTACCTGTGTGAAGTAAAGATTCATCAGGGTCAGGGTGAAAAACTGGAGGCAGACTGGGAAGCAATAGAGAAGCCAGAAAATGAAGGGGCTCAGAGAATTTGCTGTGACAAAGTCTTTGAAGTAAAATGAAAAGAGCACAGTCCTAAGAGAGGCCCAAAACAAGCACAGAAACAGAAAGACAGTTTGGTAACTGAACCTCTTGTGCCTGTAGTGAAGGACCAGCCAGAGCTGGACATAGATGAACACAAAAAGCAGTGAATAAAAAACAGTATATACAATGGTCAGGCCCAACTTCACATACGGAGGGACAGCTGGCGTCAGGGTCGGCGGAAGGGTGTCATTTTTCAGTGGGTCCCACTCAGGGGCCTCCATTTGATATCAGGAATCGTCAGAATTATTTATTAAGTTTGGCTGCCGCTGTTGCCTCCTCCTCCTTCTCCTTTCATCTTCCTACAGCATAGGAATCAAGAAAATGAAAGAAAACAAGCTGCACTTCCTCTTTGGCAGCTCACTGTGGGCTGGTAGCACATGATCACAATTCAGAATGATTCATTAGGACTGCCTTTGTCAGCAATTGGCAGGGAACAGCTCAGAAAGCTGCCCTTTGCTGGTGTTTGTGCACGAATCTTTATCATCCTTAAGAAACAAAGAAATGCACCAGCCCCTGAACGGTTTACTGCTGATTTTTTTTTCTAAGGAAAATTATCTGGATTTTAAATTAGTTAAGTAATGTTCGATTTTCTACAAGAAGCAGGTACCTGACATTTTCCCAGTGGCAGACACATCATATCTTTGTAGGATTTTTTGGTCTTGTTTCCCATTTAGCAAGTACTTTATTTAGCTGCATTTCGTTAGGAATAATTTTAAGCACTTTAAGGTACTCATGAAATCCAAACCACTGTAATAAGCTGTAACAGTTCAGCTCTGCATTGCAGAAACCTTTGTCTTTATAAGGAAACACAATTTGCACAGCAAATCTAACACATTCAGTATCTTCTTTTTCTTCTAACAGAAGACATTTCATCAGAAAGGAAGAAAAGGCACATCAAGGCTTCCAAACGTGGTATATACAGGAACAAATGAAGCCCCCTAAATACCCCAATTCACTAAAGCCTACATGCAGCTACAGGTTCTTTTCTTCTTGGTTGTTGTCTATTTGTGCCATTACTGTGGCAACAGCTGACCAGACACGCCTTCTCACAAGTGTGCAGATGTGCCCTTGGGATTAAATCTATAAATTAATAGGTGCTATGGCAGGCTGCTGGGTTTGACTCACAGGGCTGAGGAGTGAGAACTGAAACTCAGTGGTTTAGACATTTGTAGCGTGGTGGAAATGCTTCATATATCTTTAGGTCATGTATAGCGTCATATACCATCAAATAACAAGGTTTTTAAAAGATACCTTCATTATGGCTGGAGCACTGCCATGTTTTTTTCTATTGTTTATAACAAGCAGATTACGAGAAGTGCTTGTTACCTAGAATAATCCCCACGGAGGACCCTGCACGTCTGGTAAGCAGTGAAAAAGATTCCTTTAGTGAAAGTGTCCATGTAGTGAACTAACACCATGTACACGGTATGCAAATACTGACACTGAGTACGAACTAAAATAATGATTTCCATTATTAGTGCCTAATCCCAAGAGGAGTTCAGAACTACTATTTTGTTGAAAAAGACAATTATTATAATTGTGCTTATTAACATAAATAGAGCTTATATCAGTTTGGATAATTCTTCAAAAAGATCTCTAATTGAAGCCCATCCTGCCCTAAAAATACCCACACTGAACACTTAAAGCTATGTTCCAAAAATCCATGTTTAGGTACTAAAACACATGCAGTTTGATTTTAAAGGTGCTAAGCAAACTTAGCTCCCATTGACTGGAAAGGGATCTGTGGGTTCTCAGTGCTTCTGTAAATCAGGTCACTTCTATTAAGATGCCTAGATGTGATTTTAAGGCCCTTAGCAGGAGCAGTCAGCTTGGAAAGTCCTGGATAAACAGCTCTCAGAAGCAGGGTGATACACAGCACCAAGTGACTGTGTCGATTTGACTACATATAGACATGTACCATACCTTTGTATGCTATAGCTGCACAGAAAGAGAATGTTATGGCTTGGACATAAATAAACTTGGACTTAATTTTAAATTAGCACCTGCTTCTAGACCCTGTGTATTTCCTGGAAAAAAAAGGTAAAATTGACTCGATACCAGAGTAGTGCATGGAAAACTGAGCAATTACTGAGCCAGTTTGTCAGAGAAGCTGTCTGTACTCAGGCCATCACATTCATTAGGCAAACACTGGGAAGATAAAGAGCCTAGACAGGAGTTTAGACAATATATATAACAAAGAGAATAGATACAACAAAATATATTTCAATACATACTACAGAAAGCTCCGTCTCCCAGATCAGCAAAACATCTCCCCTAGATTGATACATACTTCCTTCTAGTAGACAATGAAAAACTCTTCCTAGCCTTTCCCAGTTCCACTAACAGGCCTGCCTTATACATCCCTCCGTCTCCACAACCCTAGTGCACACATGCACTATCTAGAGGCCAGAGTACAGTGATAATAAATCCAGTGGGTTACACACCACCTCTTTGCTCTCAGCACAAACTTTCTGATTATGCTTGTGGCTAACATTAACCCATGGTGGCCATAAGCACTCCATTGCTTTTTATCAGTGACCTATAACAACTCTTCACAGCTTGTGCTGTAAGACTTTAACCTGCTAAATGAGGGTAAAGGCTTCCATGGCATGTCATTAGAAAAAACATCAGGAGTTTAAGACTGCCACATGCCTGAATTATACTGTAAAATGTACAGAGAAGCAGGAACCATTTCCACTCAACGAGCTGCGGGCTTCCCTTAGTGCCCCTGTGGATGTGATGATTGCCAACGCACACTTTGTGGGCAGCACACTGTAAACACCCAAAGAAAGCTGCTGCTCCCTTGGTCAGGTGTTGCCAAGGGGCAGCAAAGAAGAGTGGTCGCGCAGACTGCGTCACGACGTGTGTCCTTGCCAGTAGGTTAGCGAAGGCTGGTTGGGAAACTCTGCATTGCAGCATTACAAGAAACTTCTTAATAGACCAAACTTCCCATGCAGCTCCAGTGCTTAAGAAGTTCAGCCACTGCTTGGTCTTCAGCACGCTCCTGCTGCTGTTTAGGGATGTTAGGCAATTCCAGATGATCTGTTTATGTTACTGTTTTCTTTCTAAGGGTCATTGTCCAAAGGAATAAACTTGAATGGAGCTCCAGGGTTCAAAAAGTTGCTTAGCTAGGCTGTCCCACTGCTATTTGACTTGAAATGAACAAAAGTAGATAACATAGTATATGAATTCTGCAAGTTGAACTGCTGCCCTGCTCCCGAATTCTCATCTTTGATGTCACTTGCAGTTAATTAATTTGCTGGCAAGACTGTTAGCAAATCACTGTGTGTGGTAAAGCACTCTGCACCTAGTGTGTAGTTCAAAAAGTCTTTTAGAAAGGGTTTTGCAGAAAAGAACACTTCTAGGAGGTAAAGAAAGCAAAGTAATATAAGATTTTGTTAGATACTGAACCATATTCATCTTTGATTTTATACTGTGGTAGTCCAGAGAGTTTGTCTTCAGTTATACTGGCAGGTTTTTAATTCTTTTGAGGTTTCATGATTTTTGGATTGTGTTTCTTTCAAGTACCTGACTCTCACAGTTTTAACCTCAAGTACTGAGTAAAGCATCGTAGCTGGACCTTAAAGTCTGTCCTTCTTCAAAAATTGATTTTCCCTAAAGTTATCTGAAAAATTGTGAGAGGCCAGTCCATCCAGTTCCACCCCAACTGAGACACACCAGGAGAGGTTGCCAGATAGGCAGGCCTCTTGCCAAACCAAAGAAAAAGAAAGAAAATGGTGTTCTGGTTCAACATTTTCTTTTGCTTCACACTCCACGGGGGCTATGATTACAAAACTCAACAACAACATTTTGAAGGAAATAATTCTTGCTATTTCTACTAAAAAAAAAAAGTGGGACAGAAATCTGCTGTTGAACAAGATCCGTAAACTAGCTGGTGGAAAGTGAGAGTATTAAGACTCTCTGAATTACACAAAAGGTAGAACTACTGTGGAATTCATAATGATTTAATTCACCCAAATTTGTCACAACACTTACACCTCCTCTTTCTTCATTTTGTGTCCTGCAGAAATACCAGGTCACATCCTTGGAGTCCGCTCATTTCAATTTAAATAATTTTTTTGGAAAGGCAAATTCCTCTGAAGCCTTTAGTAATGTGCCTATTAGAATAGAAAAATTTAACTATGTGGTATAAACACACACCCCCTGTGTCTAATACTTAGGCCATTGCAATTTGGTGCATTACAGGACAAGATGTCAGGTTTACTGATGAGAGATGGTGGCCAGGATGCTGAAAAGAATGGACATTCCCTTAGAACAGGTTCAGGAATCTGATTTAACTACAGGGCAGGCACCTGAACTAGCGCCTGCTCAACATGATGGATGAATTAGCCAGTAAGTCCTGAAACTGTAATTTCTCATTTGTCTTTGGATTCTGAAAACATTATATTTGAAGCTCGTTGAATGCTACTGCATTGCAGAGCATGAGTACTTAGCTTTGGAAAATACTGCTGATGGGATACTTCCGTCCTTCACTCGGTGTGGGCTTGTCTCCAAGTCATGGACTACGTCATCATCTTTGGGATCCAGCGTCTTTGTGCCATTCAACATTTAGCAACTCTGGCAAAAGCCAAACAGAGGGCTGGGAACCAGATTTCTCAAGGGAGAAAATGTCCCTTCATTGTTGGGCTTTCTCTGTGCCTGGGCATGTTAGATTTCACTATTAATCCTGACACAGACCTCATACTCAAAACATGTCTAAATAAAGCCCTCATAATAAATCAGGATTTATTATTCTAATCTCATTTAGGTCATACAGTGGCGTACAACAGTACGAATGTACGGCCTTAACCCATAATCCTTAAGGCAGCCAAAGCCTCCATTGGCTTCAAATAAAGTAATGCCTATGCATCAAGTGCAGGAACTCACCCGCACAAACTAATCAGCGTAATGCAAGTAGCTTTAAAGCAAGAAAACGGTGGTTTCATAGTTTCAGCCAATAATTGACCAGAAGAAAATTTTCTAGAAGAAAAGCCTCCCCACCTACCACTGGAAAAACCCATAAAAGAGGAACTAAAGCGGTTAGGTATTTCCCTTCAGTGGGCATTCCCTTAGATAAATCAGTCAGCTGGGTGTGAGCTGACTGGAAAAGGGAGGTGGACTAGACGTGGACTGGCAACAGAGGGAGGTAAGTCTGAGTGCTAAAGATCACCTGGCCCAGTGTTTGGGGTTTCATGTCACCTATGACACATCCTGGCAGGGAACATGTCTTCTCTTCACAAGAACCTTGATGAGTAAAGAATAAAAGCCCATTTAAATAGGGATGATTTTAGCCACATCCAGTAAAGAGAGTTAATTAATTTTCTTCTCTTGGCTTCTGTTACTTACACAATAGGAAGCATCTGGCTCACATAAAGCCCCATGTTAGAAATCATCTGCTTCAGCCCTGATTATCTGCTAGTTCAAGCAGCTGAGAATTCAGCTGTGGAAACAAAAAGTCATGAATCTTTCTGAATCCTTCTCAGGTGAATACCTGGAGAAGCTTCTCAGGTATCCCAAATCTACTCCGGCTGGTGCTGGCATCCATACTAGCTCGGACGACTGTGCAATGTTAGGAAGTGAGCAGCTTGATGTTTCCTCATTTTCCTAAATTGTGTTTGGCAAGGCTGCCCCCTGAATGGTCACTGCAGAAACTTTTCAGCCGTAGGCTGGCCTTGGAGCAGTGCTGAAGACATTTTCGTTGGTGAAGGGCCTACAGAACTTCAGTCTGGCCTTTCTGGGATATAAGAACAGGGTGGAAAGAGTAGCCAGTGTGACTGGAAGCAAAGGATCATGCCTGGGAGTGCAAGGTGATGTAGAGAAACAGCAAATTTCCAAGCTACATGTCAAACCTACAGCTCAGGGATGAATTCCCACAGGATGCGGTTTCTTTGATCATTAGTGAATCTGTATTTAAGACATCTGCAAAGACCTGAGAGACAAATACAGCTCCTGGGCTAAAACCAAATAGTAA